>NC_090266.1:109212809-110579059 GCF_040414725.1 Anabrus simplex | reverse complement strand
GGGCACTCGGCTGTAAAACATATTTTTAATCCCAGCCCTGTTACGTTAGGAACCACATCTAGCTGTAAAACAGGAGCTCCAAACATTTACAGTGTTAAGCTTTAGGAACAGGCTATGTGCTCACACCAGGTTACATTTTTGTTTCGCTGCTTAGAACACTGTCTTTGAAGTTGTACCTGTGTAGTTAGAGCGAATGCATGCGTTGACTGAAATTGTACACTCGGCTTCCGGCTGTAGTAACCTTGAACGAAGACAGTGCGTACATGATAAGCTACTTGTAACTCACGGAACATTTTCTTAATCGTGTTAGTAATTCCTTCTGGTGTAAGTTCTTAAGAAAAAATTATGATTGTACGGAGAGGGTATAACCTAGTGCTAGCACATAGCCTACTCCTATCGAAAGAGCCTGCACGGTGCCGGTACATAGCCTACTCCTACCGATGAAGCCTGCACACAGCTTATCGCCTCCATCCGACAGATGAATCGCCATCAACATCTTGTACTCACAATCATTTTCGAAGGAGTCTGCACAAGGATTAACGTCCCCATCAACAGCGTTATATACCCTTACTTAATTCTGGCTTTTTGCACACCGTCTGGTTATTGAAAACTGCTTAAGAATGTAACATACAACACTAGGGAGAGGGTAAAACCCGGCGCCGGTACATAGCCTACTCCTACCGATGAAGCCTGCAAACAGCTTACCGCCTCCATCCGACAGATGAATCACCATCAACATCTTGTACTCACAATCATTTTCGAAGGAGTCTGCACAAGGTTTAACGTCCCCATCAACACAGTTATATGCCCTTACTTAATGCTGGCTTTTTGCACGCCCTCTGGTTATTCGAAACTACCTGAGAATGTAATATGCAACAGTAGGATCGCCTCCATCCGACAAATGAATCACCCTCAACACTCTTGTACCCGCAATCATTCTCGCTACTTCGGGAGATAGCGGGTTCGAACCTATACTGTCGGAAGCCGTAAAAAAAGCAAATGCTAGGCGAGGGACCTGCGCGATCGTCATAACGTGTAATTACATGATCTAGCCGGATGCGGTCTTAGCTCAATACCTTTAAGTGCCTACAGGTAAGGAATACCGCGGATGTCGGCTTCTTGCTTAGCTTAGTACCCTCCCGTTTAAGTCCAGAGGTCGAGGATCGCGCGCTAACTTTCTAAGGCTCGATCCACTGCAGAACTCTTAAATTCTGACACCTCGGCATCAACAGCAGGTTCGATCCCGGCTTAAATACGTCAGCCTGCAGAACTCAGCGTAAGGCAATCAGGAGAGCTCTTGTTGCATAAATATTTAGTTCCAACTGTACTGCAGTTGTCAGTGACTTTCACATCCGCTTGGTAACAAGCAGCATATTTACTCTCTGCAGTCTGCGTGAAGCGCTCACAGTTCTGTGTTTGTGTTTATTACGTGCACATCCCCCGTCTAAGTACTGTCCGTTTTGTTCTTTTTAGGTACAATTTGAATATTATCATTCGAGTTACAGGCTTGAAAGTACGCATTTCATTCATCCGAGTAACAGTCTGCAGCGCGAACATTTTAAGGTATGTTTCGAACTTTGAGTTGTAAAGATAGCTAGGCTATCTGATGTACCCTTTTATATATGTTCCTACACTACATTCATATATGTTTGTTCTTTTTAGGTACGACCAGAATATTATCATTCGAGTTTCAGGCTTGAACGCACGCATTTTATTCATCCGAGTAACAGTCTGCAGCACGTGCATTTTTAAGGTATGTTTCGAACTTTGAGTTGTAAAGATAGCTAGGCTAGCTGACGTACCCTACACTATGTACATTCATATATGTTTGTTCTTTTTAGGTACGACCAGAATATTATCGCTCGAGTTTCAGGCTTGAACGCACGCATTTTATTCATCTGAGTAACAGTTTGAAGCGCGTACATTTTAAGGTATGTTTCGAACTTTTTCTATCGCAACTTTAGTCTAATCTCTATTGATAAATAGTTGTTTTCTTCAATCCGCACGCTATAGAAGAGGTTAATCTTATAATTTCAAACTCACTGCAATGTCTGTCCTCTATAGGTTGAAACTTGGTTTCTTCCGAGCATTGCAACTTTAGCCTATTGATAAATAGTTGTTCTCTTCAATCCTCATGCTATAGAAGAGGTTAATCTTATAATTTCAAACTTACAGCAGTGTCTGACCTCTATAGGTTGAAACTTGATTTCTTCCGAACATCATAACTTTGGTCTATTGATAAATAGTTGTTTTCTTCAATCCGCCCGCTATAGAAGAGGTTAATCTTATAATTTCAAACTTACAGCAATGTCTGACCTCAATATGTTGAAACTTGGTTTCTTCCGAACATCGTAACTTTAGTCCAATGATAAATAGTTATTCTCTTCAATCAGCATGCTGTAGAAGAGGTTAATCTTATAATTTCAAACTTTCAGCAATGTCCGACCTCAACAGGTTGAAACTTGGTTTCCTCCGAACATCGTAACTTTAGTCTAATGATAAATAGTTTTCTCTTCAACCAGCATGCTGTAGAAGTGGTTAATCTTATAATTTCAAACTTTCAGCAATGTCCGACCTTAATAGGTCGAAAGTTGGTTTCTTCCGAACATCGTAACTTTGGTCTATTGATAAATAGTTGTTCTCTTCAATCCTCATGCTATAGAAGAGGTTAATCTTATAATTTCAAACTCACAGCCATGTCAGACCTCTATACGTTGAAACTTGGTTTCTTCCGAACATCGTAACTTTAGTCTAATCATAAATAGTTGTTCTCTTTAATCCACATGCTGTAGAAGAGGTTAATCTTATAATTTTAAACTCACAGCAATGTCCGACCTCTATAGGTTGAAACTTGGTTTCTTCCGAAAATCGTAACTTTAGTCTAATCATAAATAGTTGTTCTCTTTAATCCACATGCTGTAGAAGAGGTTAATCTTATAATTTCAAACTTTCAGCCATGTCTGACTTCTATAGGTTGAAACTTGGTTTCTTTCGAACATAGCAACTTTCGCCTAATCTCTATTGGATGTTCTCTTTTCAGATGTTCCCCTGCTGTGAGGAATGCAATGTAACGTTTACAAGGCGAGATAACTTCATGCGCCATATGAAATCAAAACACCCTAGCATAACATCTGCTTTATATAAAGTTTGTGGTGTGTATTTCGCTAACGTAGAGCGATACGGGGCTCACTTAGTAGAAGCGCATCAGGTATCTACTTGCAACTATAACCCTCAGGTAATAGGAGAAAAGCGTAAAAAACGGATGTAGCTGTAGAAAGTACTAGTAGTAAAAACCTAGAAAAAATCATGAACTTCAAACTATTCACTGCGAGCACTGTAACACTGATGTACCATCTTCGCATTTTCAGGGGCTCTTACGCAGTAATGAGCATAAAAATAATGCTAGTAGAAGTGGCTGTAATGCAAACATCGAGGAAATTAATACTGCATTTAAAGGCAGGATTTTTAGTTGTAGAATTCGTGCCAGTCAAAAGTTCCACAGCACTTCAAACTTTTTAAATTGTGTTCAACCGGATGTACAACAGCCTCTCGCTAAAACTTTGTCCAATCAAAATTTATTTAAAGTTAATTTTGAACTTTTCGCCTTGTACATTAAAAGCACGGATGAATCGGAAGTAACGGATATTAAATCATTTAATACGAAAAATTTCGTCATAAGTCAGTCAACTAATTTTGGTGATGTACTTAGGGATGTCTCGAACATTATTTCAACTAAGAGCGAGGAATTTCAGGAAAAGGAATCAGGGTGGGCTTTAGTTGAAATAATGTATCTAGAAGTTAACATCAATAAGTACAATCCTATGCGAGGATCTTCGCACATCGAGCTGCCGACATGGATTCAGCAAAGAAAAGCTTTTGTAAACATCCAAAACAATGACGAAGCATGTTTTGCATGGGCGGTGATGTCGTCTTTAAATCCTGCTAAATCAGACATAGCTAAGAGAACATCATCGTATCCACACTATTCAACGCAGCTAAATTTCGATAGTATAGAATTTCCTGTGTAGTTAAAAGATATTAAGCGCTTTGAAGAACTAAATAACATTAGCATTAATGTGTATAGTGTAGAGAAAAAGTCTGTAGTAGGCCCTCTGTGTTATACATGTCATAAGAAGAGTACTCATGTTAACTTACTCTATATCGAAAACAGTGAGAATAGCCACTTTTGCTGGATTAAAAATCTGAGTAGACTTGTTGGCAGTCAGTTTTCAAAACATGATGGTAAAAAGTGGCTATGTGATGGATGCTTGCAGTATTTTAAAACTGAAGATCAGTTAACGAACCATTCCAAGAATGACTGCAATCATAGATACCTACTACGGGCAATAATGTTTTAAAATTTACAAATTATAACAAGCAGATGTGGGTATCTTTCGTGATTTATGCAGACTTTGAAGCCAACCTCACGCCATGCAGCACATGCTCACCTAATCCTGACAACTCTTTCACTAATACTACGCACATGCATGTCCCGTATAGCTTCGCGTATTGCATCAAGTGTAGTTATGATAGTACGCTTAACAAGTTAGAGCTATATCGAGGACCTGATGCTGCTAAAGTATTTTTAGAAAGACTTGAAAGGGATGCAGTACGTCTTGGTCGTATTCTACATAGTAATATTCCTATGAAACCACTCACCGAAATTCAGTTAAATGATCATGAACGTGCTACAAAGTGTAGCATTTGTGATGGGGAATTTTCCGAAAATGACCCTAAAGTTTTTGACCATGATCATTTAACTGGTTTGTACAGATGCGCCGCTCATAATAGCTGTAATCTTAAATACAGAGTTCCAAAATTTATCCCTGTAATTTTTCATTACTTATCTGGTTACGACTCACATTTCATCATTTCACAATTTGGAGCTTCAGATGAAAAAGTAGTTATAATCCCTCAGAATAAAGAGCGGTACATTGCGTTTACAAAGTCTGTAAAGGTAGATGCGGAGCATTCTATAAAACTGAGATTCCTTGACTCGTTTCGCTTTATGGCGAGTAGCCTCGATAAACTTTCTAGTCATTTACAGCCAGAACAATTTACGGAAATTCGACGCGTGTTTCCTGAAGAAGCGCAGTTTAATTTACAGTACTTCGGCGTAAGGGTGTTTTTGTTATGAATATCTTGACTGCTTAGAACGCCTCGAAGAACGTGCCTTACCATCGAAACAATCCTTTTACAGCTCGCTGAATTTAGCAGATATTAGTGATGATGACTATTTACATGCACAACATATCTGGGAGCAGTTCCACATTCAAACGCTGGGTGAATACTCAGACATATTTAAAAACGGATGTACTTTTGTTAGCTGATGTTTTTGAAAATGTTCGCTGTGTTTGCAAGAAAACCTACAGCCTTGACCCATGTCAGTATTTTACAGCGCCTGGGTTAAGTTGGGATGCCATGTTAAAATACACGCAGGTGAATTTGGAACTGCTAACCGATATTGATATGGTGCACTTTATAAAATCGTCCATTCGAGGCGGTCTAAGTCAGTGCAGTGGGCGGTATTCTAAGGCAAATAATAAGTACATGCCGAGTTTCGATTCTAGTCAGGAATCTCAGTATATTGTTTATCTCGATGCTAACAATCAGTATGGGTGTGCAATGAGTCAGCATCTACCGGTGAGTGGTTTCCGCTGGCTAACGCAGTGCGAAATTGATGCTTTACAGCTGCACGCCCTAGGCGATGAAGCTGTTAAAGGCTATTTCTTCGAACTTGACTTACAGTATCCTAAAGAGTTACACACTTCTCATAATGACTTACCGTTCTGCCCTGAAAATATGAAGTCCCCGTACATCGCATCAACGACAAAAATGCTAATTGCTAATTTGTGTGATAAATCCAAGTATATCATTCATTACCGAAATTTAAAACAGTGTTTGCAGCATGGTTTGAAGTTATCCAAAATTCATCGCGTACTGGAATTTAATCAGTCACCGTGGCTAAAGCCATATATCGATCTGAATAATAATTTAAGAACAAATGCAGTTAACGAGTTTGAGAAAGATTCCTACAAGCTCATAAATAACAGTGTGTTTGGTAAAACTACAGAAAATGTTGACAAACGCGTTGATGTAAAATTGATTACAAACAGGGAAAATATTAAGAAAAGGTATAGTGCTAACTATTTAATAAGTAAACCAAATTTCCACAGCTGTACCATCATACATGAGAATTTAGTTATTATACAGATTAATCGTGTTAAGGTTAAGTACGACAAACCAACCTACGTCTGCTTTGCAGTACTTGAATTGGCTAAAACACTCATGTATGAATTCCATTACGATTATATGATGAAGAAGTACGCGCATAATGCGCATAATGCGCAAATTCTCTACACGGATACCGATTCGTTTATTTATCAAATCAAAACTGATGACTATTACAATGATATAAAGCCAGACTTGGGTAGGTTTGATACTAGTAACTATCTTGCAAATAATCTATATCATCTACCGCTAGTGAACAAAAAGGTTCTAGGTAAAATGAAAGATGAATGTGCTGGAAATATTATCGATTCATTTGTAGGTACTAAATCCAAGTCATATTGCATAAAACTCTTAAATGAACTACAAATAAAGAGATTGAAGGGGGTTAAAAAGAATGTCGTTCAGAATCAGCTAAGTTTTGAAAACTATAACAATTGCATTAAAAGTAATCCACCTATTTTGCATAAGCAAATGTCTGTCATTAGAAGCAAGAAGCACCAGTTGTACACTCATTTAATTAGTAAGGTAGCCCTTAATAATGTTGATTGCAAACGGTTTGCAATTCCAAATTCTACCAACACTCTAGCCTGGGGGCATATTAGTATTGATAGGTACTACTTTACATAAAGCAGATGCATGTGTGTGTGTGTGTGAAAACATTATGCTAGAGGTGTGTACTTTGTAATATATACGTTAAGCTGTCTTACATCACAATTCACTGTACATATTGTATAAAGATAGGGAGAGGTACACTGAGAGCGTAGTACGGCAAGTTTAAACTTGTACATTCAAGAATTGCGTCGAGGATAGGAGAAGTACGCAAACATCACTACGGTAAAATGATTCGAGATAAAACTTGTACATACAAGATGTAAATAAATAATGTAGAATTGGCATAATCCTTTATTTTAGATTAGGTATTACCTTCTTCCCGCTCCTTATTTGCAAGATAGAGTTTTGTTTATTACTCAAAGAAGAAAAGCAAGAAAAATGGTGTTGAGCAGATTCGTAAGTATGTTATTGTCTAGTTCGGTAAGTATGTTGAGAAGAGAATTTTTTTCTTTTTCTAAACAGTGTTTGATTCTAGTCTTACAATGCAGTGTTCAACAACATCGAACTCTAGTATGTATATATGTTTTTGAACGGTAGTGTGTGTTCAAGTCTAAACTTGCACACTCTTGCTTTTGCAATGCACGTTGGATAGAGATGTAGCTTGATAGAGGAGGAAGAGCAGCTTAGTAAGTATGTTGAGAAGATTTTTTTTTCTTTCTAAACAGTGCTCGATTCTAGTCATGCAATGCAGTGTTCAACAACGTCGAACTATAAACAGTATTATGTGTTCAAGACTAAACTTGCAGGTACGCGATATGCGTGCTGTCTTATGTGTAAGATCGCGTTGTATGTTCGATAAAGCTATGCCTTAACACAGTAGGAAAAGGAGTTTATAACAATCGCTATCACACGCAAGCCGTTCAAAACTGTACTCTTGTTTTCTCTTAGAACAAATCGATGTTCTGATCATATGTTGTATCGAGTAGAGTGTTCGATTATATTCTTAATCGCTTCTTTTTAAATTGTCCGCTACTACGATCAAGAGCGCAGCACGGTGCTCTCAGATGGCGGATGTGGAATTTGCCGCCACCACATATCAAAGAATAAAGATGCCAACACGATGCTCTCTTGGCAGCTTTTCAAATTGTCCGTCACCACAGAGTGCAGCGCGGCGCTCTGTAGATTAAATATGGCGAATATAGAATTTGCTGCCACCACATTTCACCTAAAGAGTGCGGCACTGCGCTCTCTTGATTAAAGATGGCCGACGACAGCTGACGAAATTGCCCGCAAGAGTGCGGCTTCTCAAATTGTCTGCCACCATATTTCAACTAAAGAGTTTAGCACGGTGCTCTCTGGATTAAAGATGGCGGATGACAGCTGACGCAAGAGGGTAGCACGGTATTCTGTAATTTAAAGATGGCGGATGACAGCTGCCAGAAAAAAGCACGTGAGTTTGTAAAGCACGTGGAATTTACCGCCACCACAGAGAGGGCAGCACGTTGCTCTCTTGATTAAAGATGGCGGATGACAGCTGTCAAAAAAGCATGTAGATTTGTTTACCGATTCAAATCTCGCGCTAGTTAGGATTAGTTGGTACCACTAAGGTTTACGACCGTCAAGATGGTAGTACTGAGGTTTGCGATACGTTGTTGTCGATGATAGCTGTCAAAAAGGCACGTGGCTGTCAAGAAGCACCTGGATTTGTTTACCGATTCAAATCTCGCGCTAATGAGGTTAAGTTGGTAGCACTAAGGTTTAGACCCGCCAAGATGGCAGCACTGCCGATGACAGGTGACGAATTTACAGCTACTGCGATAAAGAGGGCAGCATGGTGCTCTGTAGTTTAAAGATGGCGGATGACAGCTGTCAAAAAACACGTGGATTTGTTTACAAATTCAAATCTCGCGCTAGTGAGGTTAAGTTGGTAGCACTGAGGTTTAGGCCCGTCAGGATGGCTGCACTGAGGTTTGCGATACGTTGTTGTCTGTGGAAAAGCACGTGGCTGTCAAAAAACACGTGGATTTTTTTTACCTATTCAAATCTCGCGCTAGTTAGGTTAAGTTGGTACTACTGAGGTTTAGGCCCGTCAAGATGGCAGCAGTGAGGTTAGCGATGCGTTGTTGTCGATGACAGCTGTCAACAAGCACGTGGCTTTGTTTACAAATTCAAATCTCGCGCCAAAATTCAAATGTCCCTCCAAAATTCAAATTTCCCGCCGGAGGAGGAGCAGGCCGCAGATCTGTCCTATTATACTACTAGCTGGGAGGTCGTGTTCAAGTTCCTCCCCTGGAGAGGTTTATTTCCCCTATTGGCGCTCTCAAGCCGTTCATAAGGCACGTGTAGATTTCGCAACACGGCCTCTCAAAGCCCATCTGAAGTGAAGCGATCTGATTGCCTAATTTCAGCAGATGATTAAATGACAACGGCGGCAGATATCTATATAGGCTATTGTGTTCAATTATTTATTTGTATGACCAACGCCCATATATCCGTTTCGCGTTGTTTACGACCATCCTGTATAACACAACTGCAGGCAGGTTCCCAATTCATATATTGGTTATAATAGTGTATTCCATTTTCCTATTGTATTAGTTTGGAACTGCTCAGATTTGATTTCCAGTCCATTTTCTTCAGTTCGGATATAAAGGGACCTTTGAATGAAGAGTAGTGAGGCACTGATTGGAGCTCGTGCTGTTACAGATAGAAATGATGAAAGGTCACCAAGCGATAGCCCACCACATTTGTACGCTACAACAGAGAACTCTATTCACTATAAGGGATGAACGTCACTAGAATAGGTCTTTGCTTCAGGTAGCAGTGTGAATTAAACTGAGCCTTTCATTCTCGATTTGTTTCAATAGCTGAATTGCGTACGTGGTAGCCTTGGGTCCACAACAGTAGAGAGGTCTGGAGAGGCGGGGGGTTATAAGCCAAACGATTACGTGTAAAGCAGATCAATGGCAGGAGTGTAAGAGCATACATAGGTAATACCAATGAATTACCATAGGGAACGCACTGAATTCAGCCGTGCATTATCGGCTAATGTAGGCTAATATTTATACATACTATGTGGAACCTTTTTAGAGATATGAATTAAATGTTGATATGAACTAGAACTTGACTCACTAGTTAGACTAATCCGAGAATTGAACAAAGCATAAAAGATTATATCGTCCCTGTTTTGCCAAAAGGGCGAATGTTACAATGCTCTTCCTATCCATTATTTCCCTTAAGACTGGTCACGCCTTCCAATCACATATTGATATGCAATCCATCAGAACAATTTTCGTTGAGTTCATTTTCCTATGCGCGTGTGTAAAGAAAAATGAACTTTACTGTACCATACTGAAGGAATGTATGTTTGCATGACATTTACCCACTCCTATAGTGTGATGTATTTAAAGTTCATTTTTCTTTACACTTGCGCATAGGAAAATGAACTCAACGACAATTGTTCTGATGGACTGTATATCAATATGTGGCTGGGAGGCGTGACCAGTCTTAGGGGAAATAATGGATAGGAGGAGCATTATAACATCCGCCGTTTTGGAAGAACAGGGACGATATGTAATATCGTTAAAGGAATGTGGGAAAAGAAATCGAAGGAAGGTGAAGAGAGAGACGACTCATATAGTAAATCGGACTACGTCAGCTGCTTGAACTATCAATCAATCAATCAATCAATCAATCAATCAATCAATCAATCAATCAATCAATCAATCAATCAATCAATCAATCAATCAATCAATCAATCAATCAATCAATCAATCAATCAATCAATCGTCAATGATCTACATTTAAGGCGGTCGCCCAGGTGGTAGATTCTCTATCTATGGTTTGCCTGATATTTACATTTATTTACAATTGTTTACCTAGCATTTAATTAAATATTTTCAACGAACTTAGAAATGTACCAAATATTCCCCTTGATAATTTATTCCAATCCCTTACTCCTCGTCCTGTGTATGAATATTTGCCCCAATCTGTCCTCTTGAATTCCAGCTTTATCTTCATATTATGATCTCCACTCGCGTCCCACTACCTCACACGCAGTACCAACCCAGAAATGGGTGAGACAGGGACGAATTTTAGGTTAAAGGGATCATAAAGAAGGCGAGTACACACAACGTAGAGTATTTTGTATTCATAGCAAGGAAATCGATTTTGTACTCAAACAGATGTCGAAAATAAAGCAATACTTTACGTATTCAAAACGAACGAATGATATGTTTTCAGAGTCACTCCACCAGGAAGACCATTGCTGCTGCCTTAACCAATATATCGTTGTTGAAGAAGCAATGCATCTTACCGTACCGCATTGTTCGCATGACGTATTTGCGCACTCCTACAGTATAACGAATTTATAGTTCATTTTCTTTACATATTAGCATAGGAAAATGAACACGACGAAATTTGTTCTAATGAACTGCATGTACATATCTATGTGACTGGAAGGCGTGACCAGTATTATGGAAAATAAAAGATAAGAAAAACATTGTCATATACGCGGTATTGCTCGTGCAACGGAGATTACCAGTTGAACGGTTTGGTTTCTACAACGACGATATTGTACGCTGCGTGCTGATAAAATAAAATTGCTAATTGTTTGTGTAAAGTACGAACGACTAAATTACCTTGAGTTACTTGATTACAATGACACTCAATTCACAATGAAATTGAAACTTGGAATTTAATATCTCCCACGATAGTTCAATTTTAATTTCCACCGTTTCTTTTCTTTTTTCGTTGTATTTGTGAACTTCCTGAGCATGTCAGGAAGTATTGTCGGGGAAAATTGTGTTTGTTTTGTAGATTGAGAGTTTTATAGCATTCTGAACACATCCTCACGTTGTTAAATTCGGCACACATAAAAGTCAGTTATGTTTTCACAGACTCTTCCAGTTCCATGAACTTGTCCTAAGTTAATTTCAGTGTCCAGGGTTAAATCGAAGCAGGGAGCCCCTATGCTACCTCCTAGAACAAAACGAACAAAGCAAAAACCAAAACAACAATAGAAAACCTTGGCACAGCAGCCACATTAGGTCTTGGCCTACTAGTGTGACTGTTGTCCAGCCAGTCGGCCTGCATATGCTGGAATTTTACGTGTTCAGCGTAACATCATCCTTAGCTATAGTGTTTGGCTTTCCTGACCGTGTCTGCTGCCTCTCGTATCTGACAGTACTTCACTTGGTCTCACGATGTTGACTGAAACACTGCAGGCCCTCAGTGAAAATGATAATACCTCGACTGGTCGGGAATCAAACCTGGGGCCTCTGGGCAAGAGGCAGGCACGCTACCCCTACATACTGTGGGTACCATGTAGATTTCATAGAGGGCAATTTTCAAAGTATTAAATGTGGTCTACATCCAGAACCAACTTAAGAGACATACGAGGTTTTTGCAGGACTTTCTTTTTTAAAAGTCCAAAAATAAGCAGTTAGAAATTTATTCGGTTTAATGTTAAATGAATGTATAGTACAAATTAAACTCCAGTGTAGAATGTTCTCATAAATATTATTGATTACTAAAATGTCTAACCATTCATTCGGGGTTCAAACAGATAATATTTTTATGTTACAGTTTGTAAGAGATCTGGATCACAATGAGTACAAACTATCTTCAGCAAATCTTTTAAGAGTTCATTAGTCAATAATGATCTTAAAATATCTTTAAATTCATATCCTTCAGTGAATGTTGAACAGAAAATCGTTCACAACTTCAGTAACAACCGCTGAAAAATAATTTCCTTAACTATAAAACAACAGATGTTTACCTTTAGTCATTACTTTCTTCTCCCAAGCAATTTTCAAGATATTTGGGGTCGAAATTGTGGGTGTATTTGGCCTAGTTTTACCGGCGCAGCCGTATGTGGTGGGATATATTCATTATTTCATGTCACTGTGGAGTTGTGTGTTGTGTGTACTTGAAGAGGTACCGGTAAGTGTTAAGACGAACAAAAATGCCCAGTCTCACAGACATAGCAATTAACCTGACGCGGCGGAATCATCCGAGCTGACCGTGAATCGAACTTGAGGATTTTACACCGAAAACTTTCTTCTGTTTATCCTCGGTATTTCTGTGTTCGCCTGGGCCTCCCTGTCTCATTTAGGTTTAAGCTGAGAGTTTAAGAACGAATGCCCTTCCTGAAAAAAGGAAACGAAAATCCACAGCCTTTTTCCAGTCATTTGACCGGGTCAGAAATGGAATGAACGCAGCCCACATTTAGCGGTGAAGATAGGAATTGTGCCGGCTGCCGAAGCCTGTCACACTCCTTTGGGGTAATGATTAATGGCTGACAGATGAAATAAAATTTTATTGGAGAGTGTTGATGGAAAGAAAGATGACGGAGAAAGCCGGAGTACCTGAAGAAAAACCTGCCCCACCTCCAGTTTGTCCAGCACAAATCTCACATGGAGCGGCCAGGATTTAA
Organism: Anabrus simplex; assembly: GCF_040414725.1. Classification (NCBI taxonomy): domain Eukaryota; kingdom Metazoa; phylum Arthropoda; class Insecta; order Orthoptera; family Tettigoniidae; genus Anabrus; species Anabrus simplex. Next base: position 110,565,843 of record NC_090266.1, on the reverse strand, counting down.
ACCACGGAACCCAGTAGGCAGAGGCTGGCGCGCTGCCGCATGAGCTACGGAGGCTTCTGGATGCCCTTCCTGACACCACATAATTAATTCAGATGGAAATTCCAACCTGAGATCGACAGGGTTTCATCTGAGGGGAAAGCTAGCAGCTATGCCATTTTTCTGACCTCATCGCCCTTAACCACTACGTTATTTAAACGAGTAAAATGTTAAAATGCAACATTTTACTAAAATATGCTCATTTATTCATTGTTTAACCGGTCCAGAAGGGGAAGCTCCGCGGTCCGGATTTAGACTGCGGTCCACCAATTCGTGACTACGGCCCTAGACCACGCCTGACAGAGTTCTTTAAAAAGAAGAGTTAGCAGGAGCAAACACAAAGCACCATGAGGGAGTGGCTCGAATGTATGAGGGAGAAACAGTAAACGCTATTTGTGATGCTGAAAATGAGGGAAAGTAGCCAGAAGCACTAGCAATGCCTGGGGTTTGAGGAGGAACGCCAGTTCTCCCAACAATGAAGCCACGAACGGCAGGTGTTTCGCCGCATGCTTAGCCATTCATGCATACAGAACCATATTAAATTCCACAAAGCATTCGTTCAAGCTTCTCTCACATAACAACGGAAGTTGCTCAAATTGTTTGCTGCATATCCAAAGCCCCACAAGTAACTAGACAATAGATAATATCCCAAAGTACCATACCTCGTAAAATGACATGACTTCAAACAACAAATATGCATTCACAGATATACACAACCACATGCAGGGTTATTCACCTAAACTGTTTACTACGAAAATCTTCATTTTATTGGAAGTGTTAATATAAAGTTCTCCCACAGTAGAATGCCAGTACGGGTCTAATAAGTCTGCATGAAACATGCGTCTGTGGCCTTTTCATTCAACCATCGAGATAACCACGCCGACTTCACTTTCTTCAATCTGTTTACGTCTTATTATTTCACTTGAAAGAACACCTAGAAATACAATTATTTTAATACATGAATATTAGAAGTGTCCAAATTAGACCCCAGCATGACAGAGTGTAGACATCATGGTGTCGCTGGGGGAGCAATACCGCGTATCTGACAATGCATTTCCTATCTGTTACTTTCCTTATGACACCATGGAGTCAGTCAGAACGATGTTTCGTTATCTTCATTTTCCTATGCGTATATGTAAATGAAAATTAACCTTACCGTACTGCACTGTAGGAATGTATGTTTGCGTGACCTATTTAGGTACTCCTACAGTATAACGAAATAGTTTGACGCTCGGCTATATAGCCATAACACCATACATTCCTGAAACGCAGTAGCCTATTATATACTACAAGAGAGTATGAAAGGCTGGCTGAGTGTTTATGTTGGGTCCTTTCTGTCTGTGTTAAATCTTCACCTTCACGCAATTCCTTTGTTTGCCGTTGCAGCATATTATCACTATCACCACTAATAACAGCAGCAACAACAACAACAAGAGCAACAAAATATTAATGTGGTTTGGCATTTTCTCCTCTTTTAGTTCACTGAGGGATTTGGCCGAGCGGTTAGGGTTGCGCAGCTATGAGTTTGAATCGGGAGACAGTGGGTTCGAAACCCACTGTTGGCAGCCCCTAAGATAATTTTACGTGGTTTCGAATTTTCACACCAGGCTGTACCTTAATTGAGGCCACAGCCTTCTCCTTACCACACCTAGCGATTTCCCGTCGCACCGTCGCCATGGCTATATGATTAGCGTGCTGACCTTTGGTCACAGGGGTCCCCGGGTTCGATTCTCGGCTGGGTCGGGAATTTTCCGTAATTGGTTAATGCGCCCGGCACGGGGACTTGGTGTACGTGTCGTTTTCATCATCATTGCATCCTCGTTAAGACACGCAGCTCGCCTACGGGAGTCAAATCAAAAGACCTGCACCAGGCCTCTCCGGAGGCCACACGCCATTATTATTATTATTATTATTATTATTATTATTATTATTATTATTATTATTATTATTATTATTATTATTATTATTACCGTCGCCATAATCACTATCTGTGTCTGTGCGACGTAAGTAATTTGAAAGAAGAAGTGTTTAAGTACCTACTACGAGTGAGAAAATAGTTTTGTTTCAATTAATATACACTAGTCATTAATTAATTAAATTAATTTTTAATAGAGTGAGCAAACAAGAAGTGCACTATTTCAATCATTTAGAACAAGAATAGGTCCCCCGGGTACAACATTAATCCTAAGAATAACAAGTTAGGAATGGCAAATTCCTCTGGACGCAATCTATATTGACACTTAGTAACCAGTAAAACTTCTTCTTCCTCTTCTTAATCTTCCTCTCCTTCTTCTTCTCCTTCTTCTTCTACTTCTACTTCTCTTTCTATCGATTTTCCCACACTTGCGTGGTCGCGGGTACAAACTGTGTTGCACATGTGGATTTGGCCCTGTTTTTAGGCCGTATGCCCTTCCTGAAGCCGACCCTATATGGTGGGATGTAATCACTATTTCGTGTTCATTTGGTGGTTGGTAGTGTAATATGTTGTGCTAATATGAAGAGGAAAGTGTTGGAACACACACAAACACCCAGTCCTCGTGCCAGAAGAATTAATCAGACGCGATTAAAATATCTGATACGGCCTGAAATCGAACCAGGAACTCTCTGAACAGAAAGCCGCTTGACGACTCAGACAAGGAGTCGACCTTAAGAAGCGGTACATTGTAAGGACAAAATTCTAATTATACATCAGAATGTAACATACAGAGCTCTCAAAATTGTTCAGAAGTCTTAGAAATTGGTCTCTCATAACGAATATCTCTAATAAGAAATATAATTTGTAAGAGAAAGACATCATTTCTGTGCGTGTTTGTCCAGGTTATTTACGCGACACTGGACGTCGCATTTGGATGTAATCTCTTTGGTATCGTAAGAGACGATATATTTAGCGGCAAGACCGGTCCCCTTTAACATACTTGACGAAGTACAACTGTCATATTATGTGTGCTGACCAATGGAAGTCAAAACGAGTCTTAACCCCTTTTTTAGGCCGCTAATCTAAATGGCATTTTGCAGTCAAGCACATACGCGCTTTTATTAATTCTGTACTTTAGCCACAGGCTCCCTGGCCGAGGTGGTAAAGGCGTGCTTTGTTCAGTTGGAATGACGTGGCTTCGATTCCCCGTCAGGAAGTCGAACAATTTATGAAACGAGATGTCCACTTCCGAAGGTGTACATGACTCTGAACTCAACCTACACCAAACATGAGGATTAGGTTAATTCGTGCAGGCAAAGGCGGCGGGGTATAGAGCTAACCAAGTACCTAGGCTACGGATGGTGGAAGCCTTTATCTTTCACCCCTCCAAGGACCAGCCTGTACGGAAATTAGTTTTGGTTTCACCAGAAGTGTTTTATTACTATGTAGACTTCCGTACGTTGGTGATCAAATTTGGAGTGGGTGTGGGGAATTTATGTTCAAATTTCCAGACATTTTCAAACTTTTGCCTTCATTAAAATATACTTTCGTAGACTGCTCAACGTATTATCGCATGTTCTTAAGACCCCATCATGTACACTACAAATAAATTAGCACCAAAAATCTTAAATCCTCCTCCTCCTCACGACAAGACATAATATCACTAACAAGACATTTACTCTATCAGTGAGAAGTCCAACCTATGATGTAATACATTGAAGAGGAGGTATTCGGATGACAACATGAGCTGTAAACACACCAGTACCACCCGCAAACTTAATATTAATCTACAGTGAAAGTTACAATGTCCGCCTCTGTGGTGTAGTGGTTATCGTGATTAGCTGCCACCCCCGGAGGTCCAGATTCGATTCCCGGCTCTGCCACAAAATTTGAAAAGTGGTACGAGGGCTGGAACGGGGTCCACTCAGCTTCGGGAGATCAAATGAGTAGAGGTGGGTTCGATTACCACCTCAGCCATCCTGGAAGTGGTTTTCCATGGTTTTCCGTGGTTTCCACTTCTCCTCCAGGCGAATGCCGGTATGGTACCTAACTTAAGGCCACGGCCGCTTCCTTCCCTCTTCCTTGACTATCCCTTCCAATCTTCCCATCCCTCCACACGGCCCCTGTTCAGCATAGCAGGTGAGGCCGCCTGGGCGAGGTACTGGTCATTCTCCCCAGTTGTATCCCACGACCAAGAGTCTGAAGCTCCGGGACACTGCCCTTGAGGCGGTAGAGGTGGGATCCCTCGCTGAGTACGGGGGAAAAGCCGAACCTGGAGGGTAAACAGATGATGATGATGATGATGAAAATTACAATTAAAATACAGGGTCTCTCTTATAAAACCAGGCCATCTAGCGACGTTTTTACTCCCCGAGAACTAAGCAGTAGTACGGGAGGCACGCGCAAGGAGCGTGCACGTGTTCGACCTATCATCAGTAGCCACTCTGAATCTCAGCTGTTAACATGGTGAGACAGTTATCATTGCAACGCCGTATTTTCTTATGTAAAAGTTATTTTAGGTACGAGTCTGCTCTGCGTGTACGCGATGCACTTGTTCAGGAATTTCCTGGTGAAGTGCCACCTTCACAAGCACAGAGGAACGTAATTGTAAATCAGTTTGAAACTACTAGCTCAGTGCTCATTAAAAAAACAAGCGCGTACACAAATTGTTTTAACAGAGGAAAAGCTAGATGACATTGGTGCGAATCTTGAACGGTCACCGAATAAATCACTCACAAAATTAGCACAACAATGCTACAAACCTGTTACACTGTTCATCCTAATGTTTACCTTACAAGGAACCATCGGCAATGGTTAAGTCGCCGATCGCGATGAAACTTGGAAAACACATGGAGGTACACGTAAAAACGATGTCGGCATCAATTTTGGGTGCCAACATTCATTAGGGCGTTAACTACGGGGCCTAAAAGTTGCGACATTTCAAATTCCGCGCGATCAGCGATGAATACCTGCCAGCCAATGCTAAGCTGGCACGCTGCGTATCTGGAGACACGCCTCTGCACCTCCTCCCCACCCACTCCAATTGGTGAGAAGGGGAGAAGGGAAACGCGCGCTGGCGAACCAATTGGAGCGGGGAGGGGAGGAAGTGCAGAGGCGTGTCTTCAAGTACGCAGTGTGCCAGCTTAGCATTGGCCAGCAGGTATTCATTGCTGATTGCGCGGAATTTGAAATGTCGCAACTTTTAGGCCCCGTAGTTAACGCTCTAATGAATGTTGGCTCCCAAAATTGATGCCGACATCATTTTTACGTGTACTTCAATGTGTTTTCCAAGTTTCATCGCGATTGGCGACTAACCCATTGCCGATGTTTCCTTGTTAATGTTTATGTGAACAGGCACAACTCTCGCTATTGGTGTGCAGAAAATCCTAGCTGTGTTTACGAAGTCCTTCATTATGAAGGATGACATTTACAGCACCTTTTATAAGGTAAGATTTCACGCTTAAAGCAGGGCGGCAGCGCGCAACGTTAGTTGGGCTGAGGCAGCTGCCGTAGCGCAGAGTACAAACACCGTGCGTTCGGTCTGGATTCGTAAGGGAGGACCTGTATATCCAGCCACACAAGTGCACCTTCAGCTAAAATAAAATGGCGTATCGCTTTTTGTGCCGGGAGTGTCCGAAGACATGTTAGGTTCGCCTGGTGCAGGTCTTTCGATTTGACACCCGTAGGCGACCTGCACGTCGTGGTGAGGATGAAATGATGATGAAGACGACACATACAGCCAGCTCCGTGCCAGCGAAATTAACTCATGATGGTTAAAATTCCTGACTCTGCGGGGAATCGAACCCGGAACCTCTGAGACCAAAGGCCAGCAAGCTAACCATTTAGCCACGGAGACAGACACTTTCAGGTTTTAACATGCGAGAAGAATACACCCCGACAGACTTACAAAAAACAGTCAAACTGCGCGAAAAATGGAGTAAGCCCAAAACAGGCACAATGAAATGGATGGGTGAAATCCAAACCGATTTGAATCAGGCAGGAATTACATGAGCAGATGTCCAAAACAAGGTAATCTTCAGATCAAAACTTCGCAAATCGCAAGTACACCATGATGAAAGGTCAAAGAAGAAGACTGGAACAACCTGGTCTGAAGACTGATAGGAAACCCATAGTAAAAGAATGAAATATGTACGCCTCTAAGTACTTTTCGTAGTCCTAACGGGCTTATTCGCATAGGCCGTATCATAATCATAATAATAATATTTTTCTGCTAGTGGTTTAACATCGCTCTGACACATGGTAGTTCCCGGTGACACTGGGGTAAGGACTGGAAAGGTATCGGCCATGGTCTTACTTAAGGTACAACACCGGAATTTGCTTGGTGTGAAAATGAACACTAATAATAATAATAATAATAATAATAATAATAATAATAATAATAATAATAATAATAATAATAATAATAGGAAGCCTCCGTGGCTCAGACGGCAGCGCGTCGGCCTCTCACCGCTGGATACTGTGGTTCAAACCCCGGTCACTCCATGTGAGATTTGTGCTGGACAAAGCGGAGGCGGGACAGGTTTTTCTCCGGGTACTCCGGTTTTCCCTGTCATCTTTCATTCTAGCAACACTCTCCATTCTAACTTGATAGCATCTATCCGTCATTAACAAAATCACTTAGGGAGTGGCGACCCCATCGTACTAATAGCCTATATGTGATTCGTTCATTTCATTCCTGACCCTGTCAATGACTGGAAAACAGGTTGTAGGTTTTCAATAATAATAATAATAATAATAATAATAATAATAATAATAATAATAATAATAATAATAATAATAATAATAATAATAATAATAATGTATGTTTAGTCGGCTGGTTGGATCCTCAACAGCTCCGCCATCAGCTGTCATAGATGGCCTAGGCATCACTGAAGAGGCGTACTAGGGAAATGAGGAGTGAGGTAGTTTCCCGTTGCTTTCCTCACGGAGCCAGAAGTTGCTATTACATATCAGTCTGCCAAGCCCACTGAAATGCAGGCACAACCGACCCTATGAACAATATTTTCACACCATTCATAGCAAGGACTGGCTGCAGAAGGAATGGCATTACTAGCATCACTCATAGGCTACCTCAGCCACTTTGATTTTGTCAAAGCCAAGGATAAAGCTGAGACAGGTCAATGAAAGTAACAAGATTGCTCTAGCCCATACCAGAAGACATAGCGCACTGTAAACACTAGTTCCCGCCAGCAAAGGCATAAATAATAATAATAATAATAATAATAGTAATAATACTGTATTAATGGTGTCACGTCCCACTAACTGCTTTCAGGGTTTTTGCAGAAACTGAGTTGCGGGAATTTTGTCCAGCAGGAGTTCTTTTACGTGCCAATAAATCTACAAACGAGGCTGACATATTTGAGCACCCTTGAATACTGCCGTATTGAGCTGAGATCAAACCCGTCAAGTTGAGCTTAGGAAGTTAGCTCCTCTACCGTGTGAATCACTAAGCCCGGTAGTGCGAAAATGAGAAACCACAGTAAACTAACTTCATGGGTACCGTTGGTGGGCTTTGAATCCACCATCTGCCGAATGGAGTCTCTCAGCTAAATGAGTCGTATAACTTCGCCAATATACTCGTTAATAATAATAATAATAATAATAATAATAATAATAATAATAATAATAATAGTAATTCTGTTCCAAAAATAGAGGGTTCGATTCTTACTGAAGTCAGTCTCCTTCTTTCTGGTATTTCTCCCAGTTTTCTGGCGTCAGAAAGTGTGTGAATTTGGCCCCGTTTAATGCCTGGGTGTCCTATCTGACACCACCCCTATCTGAAGGAATGAAAACATTATTGCCAATTTCTGTGGTGGTGACCTGTGACAATAAAGTTCGGTGAATGAAGTAAGAACGGTCGATCTGGCGACAGTGGTGACACACAACGCTGCACCTGCGTAGCAGCACGTTTTGACCACCTGCCCCCAACGTTGTTCAGTTGACCATCGTATGTGTGCCGTGTAAGACCTGTTTGATACAGTGCGTGTTTAGTGCGTTGGTTCTGAACTGCGAACAGGAATATTAACGACCAAAAGATCAATGTACAGTTTTGTTTTAAACTTGGCAAGACACCGAAAGAAACGCATGCGATGCTAGTACGTGTTCATGAAGATCAAGCACTGTCATTGACGTGTGTGTACGAGTGGTTAGCCCGCTTTCGTGGAGGCCGGGAAAGTGTTTCTGACAAACCACGCAGCGGAAGACCGGCGAACGCCGTCATTGACGAAAACATTGAGAAGGTGAGGACATCAATCACGAACGATCGGCTATTAACTGTGCGCATCATAGCGGATGAACTGCAGATTAACCGTGAATCTTGCGGCAAATCGTTACCCAGAGGTTAGAGGAGAGGTAAACGTGTTCTCGTCTTGTGCTGTCACTTGACTGACGATCAGAAGCAGGCACCTTTAGAGGCCGCACAGGATTTTGTCGAAACGGTGGATGCGACACCAAATTTCTTCAACTGTATTGTCACTAAGGATGAAGCATAGTGTCTCAGGTACGACCCTGAAACTAAACGACAAAGCATGGAATGGTGTTCTCCGGGATCTCCTAGTCGGAAAAAGGTCAGAGCCGAAAAGTCACGCATCGAACTCGCTTTGAAAGGAGATTTGACGATATTCCTGAAATCCACCGAAACGTGACGAGGATTTTGAACACCATCCCAAAGGAAGCCTCCTTGCAACGTTTCCAGCAAATGTATCGCCGATTTCAGCAGTGCATAGTTATGGGAGGAGACTATTTCGAAGGACAATAGGGTCACTGTCGTGCATTGTTCATCTATGTTAGTAGTACAGGACTATTCATTGAACTTTATTGTCACAGGTTTTATGATGTGTGTAGATGTGTATTAAGATGAACACAAAAGTCTAGTCCCCGAGACAGTTAGAGATACATAGCTAAGATTCACAACTAGGCCGAAAATCGAACCCTGGGCCCTTTCAAAGTAAGACCAATGCATTGACCGTTGAGCAAAATAGTGGCACAGTTTCCGATTGAAGCCAGTGATATGTATGTAAGCTGAGCCCTCAGCACAAAAGCAGATTAGATCTAAGAGCAGCTGCAACACAGGTGCAGTGAGACCCATGTCTTGATTTTATTTAATTTCTGTTCTATATAAATGTTGAAGGAGGAAGCGGACAAACCTAAGCGCTGTATCACTCATCTCTGGATAGCTGCTTCTCTTTTAAATCACCCGTTTCTTATCTATACTGTTTGATTTTTGTACCTTTTGCAAATAAGCCTTGTTTTTCCACATTTAACCCCGATCATCTTACAAATTCCAATTCCCGTCACCAAATGCCTTTTCCAGGTGTACAAGTGACATATACTGCCCAAAATTGGCAGTCGCAGAGGATAACTTTCTTTGAAATGCCTCTTGTATGAAATAGGTTGAACGTACTGTTCTGGTGGGAGTACTGAACGTATCATCCCTTCGGCCACCGGCTATGAAGTTTCTACGAATACTTTCGTGTTTCGGGAATGTATAATATGAAATATGCCTTTGCCGGCCAATTTTTCTGCGATTGAGTGTACATAGGCTTGCCCTTGTTAACTCCACCTCAAACATCAGACATGAAGCCAATACCGTTTCGCGCGTTTAGAAGCCAAGTTCATCTTCTTCCAAATCGGCTTCAACTTGCCCGTTCATTTATCGAGCCTTAGATGCTAAACCAAGGGTGTGGTAATTTTCACATTTGTTGCCACTAGCTTTCTCAGAAATAACAATAACGGGATGCAGATGTACTGGCTGTTATACCCGTGAGTTCTTGTACAGTAGTAGAGAATATACCTTAATCATCCAAAAAAAACCAATCCCCATGGCACTACAGCCCTTGAAGGACGTTGGCCTACCAAGCGACCGCTGCTCAGCCCGAAGGCCTGCAGATTACGAGGTGTCGTGAGGTCAGCACAACGAATCCCCTCGGCCGTTATTCTTGTCTTTCTAGACCGGGCCTTAACCATCCCTTTAGCAGTAATAAGGTATAGTGGAAGAGACATAGCACATATCAACTAACTATAATCGGCAGTGTATTGCTATTGTCACGAATCAACTTGACATTTTTTAAAATGTAATATTAAAACGAATAACTCCGTCGTTATTCTTCCTACGGTAAGAACACATAAGATATCCTCGCTGTGGTGGCAAAAGGGCGAATGTGACAATGCTCTTCCTATCAATTACTTTCCTAAAGATTTGTCACGCCTCCCAGCCACATAGGCCCTATTTATATGCAGTTCATCAGAACATTTTCGTTGTTTCCATTTTTCTACGCTAAAGTTTAAGGGGGAAACGATCCTTAAGTAACTAGGGTCTACTAATCTAGAAATGGGTAAATATATAAATACATCTACACTACGGTGCAGTAGGTTTCATTTCCCTTTACACATGCGCATAGGAAAATGAATTCAACCAAACTTGTTTTGATGGTCTGTATAACAATATATGGCTGGGAAGCGCCATCTTTTTAAGAAAATTAATGGATAGGAAGAGCATTGTCGCATTCGCGGTTTTGGCACAGCAGTGACAATATAAGTGATTGGGCATTATATGTTACACAACTTTTATTTTGATGCAGTTTTTCTCTAACGGTAATATTAACGATGACGCTGAAATCATCTCCCTGGCCCTCTTAATTTTGCTACCTCGTTGCACCCGGCTTTTCCTGGACTGAAACACCGAATTTCATTCAATTCTGTTCATTCGTGATTTCGTAACAACAACAAAAAGCAGACAGCAGACACACCAACTTACTTTCGACTCTTGTAGATAAAAACAAAACATGGGACGATTTTTTGAATTGTGCAGAAAATTTTTTAAATTTATTTATATGGGAAATAATTGCACAGCCTTATCATGCCGTACTGTATGGATGTTGTTTGGTGGCGAATTTACCCACTTCTACAGTATAATGTTTTGTAGGTTAATTTTCATTTAAACTTTCGCATAGGAAAATGAACACGATGAGCTTTGATCTGATGGACTGCATATAAATATATGGTTGGGAAGCGAGACCATTCTTAAGGAATATAATGGGTAGGAAGAGAATTGGGACATACGAGATTTGAAAAGAAAGCCATCTATATCAATTTGGCAATTTGGAAGGATATTAAATGGCCTCGAAGTGGTCTGTTCTCTAGTCTTCTAATCTTGAATGAAAAACTGCGAGGGAAAGGAGCTTACAAGAAAAGGATTGAACATTTAACATTCTGTTCGTAAAGAAAGCAAGGAAAACTGTTGATAAGAAAAGTAAAAATCATCAAACTGTTGTGAGTGTTGTATGATAGATCATGAGTCTCGAAATATTTCCATAATAAATTATGCCGAAGTTCAACGGCATCAACTTTCATAAGTGTATTTAAATTCTTCCACGCTTCTACAAGAGGCAATATTGTCTAATTATGTTTTCAAATTTCTCAATGCATTGATTATATTAGTTTCGGGTGTCAGACGTCCAACAACGCTATAAAATCGCCCTGCCTAACCTTCACATAAATATTAATTACTAGTTTATAATTTAGATTCGATTTATTGCCCTTGCAGCCCACGTAACGGGCAATATGTCAAGATCAGCCATTCATGGGTACGTCATTATTAAACTAAAGCTTCCAGTACACCATCAATATTCTCTTATGACTTAGCATGTCTGATTAGATGGTTTTATGATGAATACTTTATCATACCCGCAATTCTCATGTGTTGTATTCAAATGATGGACATTCTCTTGAAATAAACCAATGATAATTATTCCGTTTCCGATGACAATAACTTGAATTGGCTATGTTATGGAAGTATAATAACAATAGAAGCTTGATGGAACTAACTTTTGTGAGGTTTATTGTCATAGGAGGAGTAGTAATTATTTGTTCCAACGTTCATCTACCATTCACTCAGTGAGCAATTAAGTCTGCTTCGTGATGAGGATTGAGTCAGCAACAACTGTGTATCATAGCCTCAAATTTTATAACTAATGTTGCTATATCTGGTTTTCTCCACCATTACTCCAGTAATAAAAGTTATCTCCGTACAGGTCATGAAGGCCCCTTGAGGAGTGGAAGGTAAAGGCTCCCACTATCTGTAAACCTCGTCACTTGGTGTGGTAGAGTGGTTATCTCTACACCAAGCCGCCTTTGCCCCGAGGAATTGCCCCTGCAACTCATTTTTGGTCTAGGCTGAGTGAACCTCGGGGCCATGTGCACCTCCAGAAGTGGAAATCACGTTTCTTAAATTTTTTGACTTCCTGGCAGAGAATCGAACCCATGTCCTTTCGGATGAACCTTCGGTCAGGCAGTCCAACCAGTAATAAGCTACACGTATTTCCAAGTCTGTACGCTACGCTCTAGCTGTCAGCTATAATTCAGGAGATGGTAGGTTTCCAGTCCCAACGTCGGCAGCTCTGAAGGTCGTTTTCCATAATTTCCCAGTGCGACGTTCGGATGTATATCTCAGTTTTGACCACTAAAGTTATCTTCACAGTCCTATTCATTCTCAATTCCAGCATTACCGAAAATCAACCTGTATTAGCACTCTGTTATACAGCTAGCAAGGAAGAAAGTTACATCAAGTCCTAGGTCACTTAATGCAAAACAACAACAATTGCGCTCGCTTCTTTACCAAAGCACACATTATTCAATGCTGACTTCTGTAGGCTCGGATAGCAAATCGGCTGTACATGCAAAACTTCACCAATGGAAGAATCATAATTTGAATCCCGAGAGTTACTAGCATGAGTGTGTTGCTTCATACTTTAATAGCCGGGCTGAGTGGCTCAGACGGTTAAGGCGCTGGCCTTCTAACCCCAACTTGGCAGGTTCGATCCTGGCTCAGTCCGGTGGTATTTGAAGGTGCTCAAATACGACAGCCCCGTGTCGGTAGATTTACTGGCACGTTAAAGAACTCCTGAGGGACTAAATTCCGGCACCTCGGCGTCTCCGAAGACCTTAAAAAGTAGTTAGTGGGATGTAAAGCAAATAACATTAATTAATTAATTCATACTTTAATAATAATAATAATATGCAATAATTTTTGCTCCTCGTGAGGGCAATGGTATAAAAATTAATGTTATGAACGTCTCTTTGCTCGGGCGAGTTGGCCATGCGGTTAGGAGCGCGCAGCTGTGAGCTCGCATACGGGAGATAGTGGGTTTGAACCCCGCTGTCGGCAGCCTTGAAGATGGTTTTCCGTGGTTTCTCATTTTCACACTACGCAAATGTTGGAACTGTACCTCAATTAAGGCCAAGGCCGCTTCCCTAACATTCCTAGGCCTGTCCCATAAGACCTATCTGTGTCGGTGCGACGTAAAGCAACTAGTGAAAAAAAAACGTCTCTTTGCTATAAATTTCAAGGGACGGTATGTTGTTGGACTTTTGTCTCAAAAGTTTCCCTAAACATGCCTGAAAACGACTGATAGTTGTCGCTTTTAAACACCCTAATGTCCGACTCCATAGCTAACTGGTCAGCGTCATGGTTTCGTTTCTCGGATTCCTCTGTTCAATTTTCAAATCGCGCACAGTTCGGACAATGGGTTTTTATGCAGTTCCCAGAACTCATACAGTTCATACAAAGCTACCCCCACCACACTGATCCACATTTTCTGATACACAGTGAATGTCATCTCCTCGGTCGAAGAGCCTACACAACACGAATTTATTATTATTATTATTAATATTATTATTATTATTATTATTATTATTATTATTATTATTATTATTATTATTATTATTATTATTATTATTATTATTATTATTGTATGTTGGGTATCAATCAATCAATCAATCAATACTGATCTGCATTTAGGGCAGTCGCCCAGGTGGCAGATCCCCTATTTGTTGTTTTCCTAGCCTTTTCCTAAATGATTTCAAAGAAATTGGAAATTCATTGAACATCTCCCTTGGTAAGTTATTCCAGTCCCTAACTCCCCTTCCTATAAAGGAATATTTGCCCCAGTTTGTCCTCTTGAATTCCAACTTTATCTTCATATTGTGATCATTCCTACTTTTATAAACGCCATTCAAACTTATTCGTCTACTAATGTCATTCCACGCCATCTCTCCGCTGACAGCTCGGAACATACCACTTAGTCGAGCAGCTCTTCTTCTTTCCCTCAATTCTTCCCAACCCAAACATTGCAACATTTTTGTAACACTACTCTTTTGTCGGAAATCACCCAGAACAAATCGAGCTGCTTTTCTTTGGATTTTTTCCAGTTCTTGAATCAGGTAATCCTGGTGAGGGTCCCATACACTGGAACCATACTCTAGTTGGGGTCTTACCAGAGACTTATATGCCCTCTCCTTTACATCCTTACTACAACCCCTAAACACCCTCATAACCATGTGCAGAGATCGGTACCCTTTATTTACAATCCCATTTATGTGATTACCCCAATGAAGATCTTTCCTTATATTAACACCTAGATACTTACAATGATCCCCAAAAGGAACTTTCACCCCATCAACGCAGTAATTAAAACTGAGAGGACTTTTCCTATTTGTGAAACTCACAACCTGACTTTCAACCCCGTTTATCAACATACCATTGCCTGCTGTCCATCTCACAACATTTTCAAGGTCACGTTGCAGTTGCTCACAATCTTGTAACTTATTTATCACTCTATAGAGAATAACATCATCCGCAAAAAGCCTTACCTCCGATTCCACTCCTTTACTCATATCATTTATATATATAAGAAAACATAAAGGTCCGATAATACTGCCTTGAGGAATTCCCCTCTTAATTATTACAGGGTCAGATAAAGCTTCACCTACTCTAATTCTCTGAGATCTATTTTCTAGAAATATAGCAACCCATTCAGTCACTCTTTTGTCTAGTCCAATTGCACTCATTTTTGCCAGTAGTCTCCCATGATCCACCCAATCAAATGCTTTAGACAGGTCAATCGCGATACAGTCCATTTGACCTCCAGAATCCAAGATATCTGCTATATCTTGCTCGAGTCCTACAAGTTGAGCTTCAGTGGAATAACCTTTCCTGAAACCGAATTGCCTTCTATCGAACCAGTTATTAATTTCACAAACATGTCTAATATAATCAGAAAGAATGCCTTCCCAAAGCTTACATACAATGCATGTCAAACTTACGGGCCTGTAATTTTCAGCTTTGTGTCTATCAACCTTTCCTTTATACACAGGGGCAACTATAGCAACTCTCTATTCATCTGGTATAGCTCCACCGACCAAACAATAATCAAATAAGTACTTCAGATATGGTACTATATCCCAACCCATTGTCTTTAGTATATCCCCAGAAATCTGATCAATTCCAGTCGCTTTTCTAGTTTTCAACTTTTGTATCTTATTGTAAATATCATTGTTATCATATGTAAATTTTATTACTTCTTTGGCCTTAGTCTCCTCCTCTATCTCGACATTATCCTTGTAACCAACAATCTTTACATACTGCTGACTGAATACTTCTGCCTTTTGAAGATCCTCACATACACATTCTCCTTGTTCATTAATTATTCATTTTCATATACGGCATTCCAGAGAAGGAAAAAGAGGATTCGAATGATCTAACGAATAAAGTGTTGGATATTATAAATAACCATATCAAGATAAATTGTAAAGAAGAAGATATTGATGAAATATATAGGCTGGGGAGAGTCAAAGGGAAAAGACCTATTAAGGTTAAGTTGATTTCTGCTTTGAAGGCGAACAAAATTATCCTCAATGGGAAGAACTTGAAAGGAGAGAGGATTTGGGTAAGAAGAGATATGGATAAAGAGACAATCATAGAACAGAGAGTCTTGCGATTTCACCTAGTAAAAGCTAGGAACTATGGACTAAAAGCATACATAAGAGGCAAACGTCTTATAGTAGGTGACAGTAACTGGTCGCGGATCTGGTCAATTGCACAGCTACGAGAAATGGATAGACAGTTGAGTTCATCACACCAGGAAGTGCAACGGCCTGTAGAGGAAGGAATGTGTCAGTCAGCTGCCTGCACAGTGGCTGATAACGTACAATCTGATGACAACAGCGATCTGCATACTCTACAGAGGAACAGAAGACGGCAGAGGGACGAACACCTAGTGGAGGAGGATGGACAAACAGCTGACTGTCGAGTCGACACGAATCCAGGAAGTAGCGGCACACCTGATGACAGAACCAAGACTCTGGCTGGGAAAGATCTTCCAGCGGAGTTAAATAACAGTGGGAGGAACGACGAGGCGAGCCGGATGTCAACAGCGGCGCCGCGTGGAGGAGCTGAGGATACTTCCAGGCGTAGGTCAGTGAGTCTAAAAGACTTTTTTCAGAAGAAGGGGATGGGTTCAGGTAGTAGATTAAAACTCACAGAAGAACTATCTGAGAAGGACGTTATTTGCTCTCCGGAGGGAAGTATAATGGAAGTGGAAAGATCTAGAATAACTAGAAGTAAGTCAGGGAGTTTAGAACATAGAAGTAAAAAATAACTAGAGTTAAAGGTATCATGTGTTAACATTGAAGGAGTATGGAGCAAAATAGGTAACGAAGACTTTAAAGAGCTACTGGAAGAAATGGACATCCTTGGGCTTGTAGAAACTTGGGATGATTACAAGAAAGACTTAAAGATAGAAGGGTGTATCGTATGGAGTCAATATGGATCAAGGAGGTCCAATAGAGGAAGGATATCGGGCGGAATTTCAGTGGTTATCAAAAACAACTTAAAAGATAGAATACAGCGGTTAGAATCTGAGTTTAAGGAATTAATCTGGATAAGAATATTAGATAGGGTTAATTGGAGGAATGAAATATGTATAGCTTTTATATATAATCCACCTTTGAGCTCTCCATTTGCGCAGAATGATTTTTTTGAGAATTTAGCGACAGAAATTAGACGAATGAGAAGTACGTATGATCAGGCAAGCATTATTATTATGGGCGATCTTAACGCGAGGATAGGGGACAAGAAACCAGTTTATAGTCAACTTGAGGACGGGGTATTACTAGTTAATAGAAATAGTCAGGATAAAGAATGTAACAGAAATGGAGAAAAACTACTAGAGTTATGCGCGGTAGAGGAGCTTTATATATTGAATGGGTGGTGGTTTGGAGATGAGAGTGGAAAACTAACCTATATAGTAGAAAATGGGGGTAGTACAATTGACCTAGTTGTATGCTGTAGGGATAGTTTGCAAACTATCAAAGAGATAAGCATTAAGGATTGGGCAGAGGCAAATCATATGCCAGTAACTATAAAATTAATTATTCAAGAGATAGGAGCGCAACAGATCGTTTACGATAGCGTACAGGAGAGGAAAATAGCTAGGTATCGTTGGAGAGAAGAATTAGGAAATGAATTCAGAGAGTACTTCAATGGAGAAAATTTTGAGATTTGGAAAATAGGTATTGTAAAATTGATAGAAGAGAATAGAGTGGAGGAAGCCCTAACCAGGATAGAAAATTTAATAGGAATGGCAGGAAAAGGTATGAGGCAAAATCCAAGTAAAACGCAGATAAGAGGTGGATGGTATAATACAGAATGTGTAAAGAAAAAGTCACAAGTTATGAAGGCACTTAGGATATACAGGGTGGATGGTGGTCAAGTAGCTAGAAACGTTGTAAAAAAAGGAAAGAATACCGAGAATTGTTAAGAAAGACGAAGTTGGAATGGCAACAAAAGTTGGCTGCAGATATAAATAAAAAGTGCAAGGACAATGACAGTAGGAAAGTATGGGATAAAATAAATCAAATAACCAAAAAGAAGTCGGGCTCTGGGGGGACCAATATAAGTTATAGTACATGGGTCCAGTATTTCGAGAAATTATTGAATAAAGAAGACACATGGAGAGCTCAGCATGAGGGGATTACTGTTTCGAGGGGTTTGAGTGTCACTCTGCCTGAATTAGATGAGGCTATTTCGACTCATAAAATAAGGAATCTGTTACAACGAGCCAAAAAGGGAAAATCAGGAGCAATTTCAGGTATCACATATGAATTTTGGAAAGAGGTGGGAGAACGAAGCGGCATGTTGGAAATTTTGACAAAGATATTCAATAAAATATTCGAGAAAGGGATATTTCCAAAAGCTTGGAAAGAAGGGATTATATGCCCTATATACAAAAATAAAGGGGATAGATTAAATCCAGGGAACTATAGGGGAATTACCTTATTAGATACATTGGGGAAAGTATATACGGGTATACTAGCAAATAGACTAAGGAACTGGGCAGAGAGACATTCAATCCTCTCAAAATTTCAAAGTGGCTTCAGAAGAGGGAGAACAACACCAGATAATGTTTTTATTGTGAGAACTCTTATTGACAAATATGTAAAGAAAAAACGTGGAAAGCTCTATATTACATCAATAGATTTAGAAAAAGCATTCGATACTGTGAACAGGGGGGCAGTCGTTACTAGATTGAGACAAGTAGGAGTGTCATGTAAAATGATAAGGGCTATAGAAAAGATATATGCTGAAGTAAAGTGTACTGTGAGAGTCAAAGAAGGAGTAGTAGTAGGAGATATTATTTCTAAAATGGGTTTGAAACAGGGATGTAAATTGTCACCGATTTTATTTTTATTGTTCATTAACGATATACTAGAATTTGAAGTTGAGGAAAGATTAGCACTGCCGTGTTTAGAAAATCAGGATATTCCTGGTCTTGTCTTTGCTGACGACATACTCCTGTTCACACTAACGCCAGTTGCAATGCAAAAAAGTATTGATGGTATCGAGAAGTACTGTAAAGAGTGGAATATGAAAATTAACGCACAGAAAACTAGAGTAATGGTGTGCAAAAAAGGGAACAAATTAGCAAAAAAGGAAAAATGGTATCTTGAAGGAGTAAATCTGGAAGTAGTTAATAAGTTAGAATATTTAGGAATTATCATATCAGGAAATGGAAATTGGTCTGAACACGTCAAGAGAGCAAAACTGATTGGTACAGCAGCCCTAGCTAGTATAAGAATATTAGATAACAGGATGCCTAATATTGATTTTAGGGTACAAAGAAATGTATACAACGCTGTGATTAAATCTAAAATGATATACGGTTCAGAAGTATGGGGCACAGAAAAGGAAATAGTAATGCTCGATTCAGTCACTAGTAGATTTATTAAAATAATTACAGGCTTACCAATAAGTACAGCGAATAGTGGAGCAAGATTAATGTGTACTGACATTAATATAAAAGTGGATATAATTAAGAGATTAATAAAATATTGGTTTAGGTTAAAAAGGGGAGGAGGGGGAGAAATTCTAGATATAGCTTACCGACACCAAATGAGGTATCAGGATGGGTACTGGGCGGGCAACTTAAAGAAAATACTAGAAGGAATTGGGATGGGGAACTATTGGGACAACGGTGTAGAAGAAAGAAAAGTCTGTGGGAGAGTGGCACAGAGGGTAGCAGATATAGAAATACAAAGGCTAAGAGCTGAGGGTAATAATAGGAGAACTCTGGAGGAATTCATGAATATATACCCAGGTATGAAAATAATACATGATAAATTAACCAAAAAAGAATACAGGGGAATGATATGGTGGTTGATGGGAGTTTATAAAAATAAGGCATTTACAGAAGTCGCAAATACATGTTTATTGTGTGAAAAGGAGTTAGGAAATGCACATTTCTTGAGACAGTGTGAAAGTACAAGAGCATTACGGGTTAAATACTTGGAAGCGGAAGAGATAAATAAAATGGAAAGAGAATCTGAGTACTATACTCTTGTCAAATTAATAAACAGGGAATGGAGAAGGCCAGGGAAACTATCAAAATTATTCACAATTATAAAAAGCTTGTGGGAGAAAAAAATGAAATTAGTGCATGAGGGAAGGGGCACATGCTGCTGAAAAAAAAATGATGAAACAGCGTAATCAGCACGAGTACACATGGTTAAAAGGATATTATGGGACACTTAAGCTACACATACAGGAATGCATGCTAGTATTTCAGGATGAACCAAGTCTCGGCTCTCCTACTTCGGACGACCGAAGTTGGAAGAGGGAGACTCCAAATCGACCAGTTACCCGTACAATGAATAAGAAGTTTAAAATTGATTATAGTCAGTAGAAGAAAACATACGGAGAGTAGTTATCTCTGAAGTATCATCTCTGTATGGGTTAATAATAACGAAGTTTTGTAATCATGTATGTACATAAAACAACTTTGATTCACAGATATGGAACATTATAGAGTTTAACTCACTAATAACTAAGGGCGACAATAATTATAAGTTTAGTATTATTTTCGTTTTTCATATCTGTTCAGTTTTGTTCCCTTGTTCCTTAGGTATTGTTGTTTGTCTGCCTGTTTTATTTTCTTTGGTTTTGTTAGTTAGTTTGTTTTGGCTACCTTCTAATGAGATTGTTGGTTGTTTGTCTGCCCGTTTTATTTTATTTTGGTTTTATTTTAGTTTGGTTTTGTTAGTTTATTTGTTTTTGGCTGATGACGTACAGTGGAGTTGGAAGAGGCGGGGATAGGCCTGACCTATCTCAAGCTAAAGTGTTGATTCGGTACGTCTGCACATGTAAAGTAGAGTAAAGTAGTGAATAGTGTTAGGTTAGGGGAAGTAAGTTGTCAATGAGACAGTGAAAGATGAGCCGAGTTATGGTATCCGTCTCGGCAGTGAAATATAGGTGTGATAGCCTACATGTAGAGCTAGGCAATCCGCTCACATGTGGGTTGTTACAGGAAGGAGTGGTGAGGAAATAACATTGACAGCTTAAAGGGTCTATGAGGTATCGGTTTCCGAGCCTCATGAGACATGTCTGGTCGTGACATCCCAGGGAAGGGTGGTAGCAGTTCCTCACCAGGGGTGATGTCACGGCCAGACAGATTTAGGATAGATTTAGTATATATTCATGTAGTAAAGTAGTTAGTTTAGTTAGGTGGTGTGCTGCATGTGGAGCTGGCGATCCGCCCATGTGCAAGATGCTACAAAATAGATTTAGAAGTAGTTAAATAGTATATTCATGTAGTAAAGTAGTTAGTTTAGTTAGGTGGTGTGCTGCATGTGGAGCTGGCGATCCGCCCATGTGCAAGATGCTACAAAGTAGATTTAGAAGTAGTTAAGTAGTAAGTAGTTAGTGTCTAGCTATAAATAGTCTGTGAGTGTTTATTTTATTGGAACATTGTAACTGGGCGAAAGCCTGTTATGTTCAGTTCAATAAATTCATTCATTCATTCATTCATTCATGAATTATTCCTGGAATGTCCTTCTTGGAACCTATTTCTGCCTTAAAATACCTATACATCCCCTTCCATTTTTCACTAAAATTCGTATGACTGCCAATTATGCTTGCCATCATGTTATCCTTAGCTGCCTTCTTTGCTAGATTCAATTTTCTCGTAAGTTCCTTCAATTTCTCCTTACTTCCACAGCCATTTATAACTCTATTTCTTTCCAGTCTGCACCTCCTTCTTAGTCTCTTTATTTCTCTATTATAATAAGGTGAGTCTTTACGATTCCTTACCACCCTTAATGGTACAAACCTGTTTTCGCATTCCTCAACAATTTCTTTAAACCCATCCCAGAGTCTGTTTACATTTTTATTTACCGTTTTCCACCGATCATAGTTACTTTTTAGAAACTGCCTCATGCCTGCTTTATCAGCCATATGGTACTGCCTAACAGTCCTACTTTTAAGACCTTCCTTTCTATCACATTTATTTTTAACTACCACAAAAACAGCTTCATGATCACTAATACCATCTATTACTTCAGTTTCCCTATAGAGCTCATCTGGTTTTATCAGCACGACATCCAGGATATTTTTCCCTCTGGTTGGTTCCATCACTTTCTGAATCAGCTGTCCTTCCCATATTAACAGCCCGAAGGCTGGTTTGATCCTCTGCAGTTCCGCCAACAGCTGTCATAAATAGCCTAGGCGTCACTGAAGAGGTGTACTAGGGAAATGAGGAGTGAGGTAGTTTCCCGTTGCTTTCCTCACCGAGCCAGCCGTTGCTATTACATATCAGTCTGCCAAGCCTACTGAAATGCATGTATCAACCGAATCTATGAGCGATATTTTCACACCATTCATAACAGGGACTGGCTGCAGAGGGAATGGTATTACTAGCATCACTCATACCTCAGTCACTTTCATATTTTCAAAGCCAAGGATGAGACTGAGACAGGTCAATGAAAGTAACAAATTTGATATAGCCCATACCAGAAGACATAGTGCACTGGAAAACACTACATCTCGCCAGCAAAGGCATTATTATTATTATTATTATTATTATTATTATTATTATTATTATTATTATTATTATTATTATTATTATTATTATTATTAACTTATTCGTGATATATGTGATCTTCGAAACAGAAGGAAAATGACGAATTGCGCCTCTAAGATTCACCTTACTTACTCACCCAAGGAGAAAATCTATGCTGGTAATGCAATTTTAGAGGAAATATGGTCCATCTTAGGGCAAACCACTACAACTAAAGTGAAAACTTAAGTGTAGATAATCACACAAATATACGGGAATGATGAACAATATGCCTCTGGCCCCTAAGACAATCACGGAAACGAAAGGAATACAGGTTTTCGGAAATGTCTTACATTTACGTCATTGAGGCATTTGGCCAAATATTCCATTACCTTCTAATCTTAATCAACAGCGCGTTCATCTGCCTGCTGTATAGTTCAGGATTTAAATTCAATCATCGTTTCAATCGCCAGCCCACGTTGTAGGAGTAGCGAATCTTATTTTTATCCGGAGGCACCGGCTTCGATTCCCTGCTCTGGACTGGACTGAGGCTAGAGCAGTTTCAGTCATCCTTGTGTGGTCAACTTAGGATCTGGCTGAAATGTGAGGCATCAGAGTCAGTCAGGAAATCTAAGCAATACGACTGAGGAAGTTGTAAGAATGACCACGTGACATTTCCGTATTTGCCAAACATCCGGCTCTTCAGCAGTCGACTTGGAAGACCAAAGCACTTATTGTGCGATGACGAATATCTACATAAGTACAATAGATTAAAATTTGTAACAGTACTGTTCGTAACATCACAATAGAAATTATGAAAACTATACCCTATATTTTAATGGTATGTTCGCAACATGCAAGAGAGAAAACATGACGGCAGTTTTCTGGGAGTCTGCCTCAGTTTCCTTCGTGAAGATGAAACGAATGAGATCTGTAATGTTTTACTTCACATTGGCAATCCAATGAAATTTTCGGCTTACCCAGACGCTTTGTTGATGTAGTCTGGCCAGTAGCCCCGTGTGGAACTCAGGATTTGTTCTTGCCAACAGCGTTCCCAGTAAGTTTCGATGTCCAGTAGCTTTCTCCCTATCTCTTCCCCTTTCACAATAACCCCGGGCGTAACTGTGTGCGGCTACCATTCATGTTTCCGGCACATATATTACCCATTCCTCCACAGGACACAGTTATTCTGGGATACTGTTTAGCATAACACTTCTGTAACAACCAAACAAGGGTGGTTAGAAGGTTTTTGCTCTCATTAATAAACACTTATGCAAGGGATATAGGGGCATACTCGTTCAGAAAGTAGATTAAGTCCCAACCACGCGCCTGACACAAAGGAAGAGAGAAAAACATTAAGCTTTGTGTTCGTATGTATTATGACTTTGTGTAACATACTGGAATGCTTAGTGAGAAATAATTCTGAGTTTCCGTGGCCATGATCGCTACATTAGCAGTCACGTAAAATCACAAGCATGCTTTCTTGCCTTCTTCTGAGGCGTAGTATAATGGATGCATGAAGAAAGCAACATACTAGACAGATCAAATAATGCGCATGCCATGTAGCATACGTATAATGATAAGCATGATCGGACAATAACACAGAAAGAAGAAAACGCTGAGAAATTAATTTAGGAACACATGCTGAGATAAATTGTCAAATGAAGACACAAAATGCTGTTCACAAGCTATATTTTTTCATTGTCGCCTTGGGGGGAGGCAAAATAATGACATGATTTTTCAATTTGTGTATATTGTATACTAGCACTTATCCGCGGCTTCGCTCGCCTGGATTCCGTAAAATAATAACAGTAATCGTTCCTCGTTACTGTACTAAGGCATTATTGAAAATCCCTAAAGTATATTCACCGAGAAATTGAGTTTCATTTACCCAGGAAACTCTTTGTAAACCACGTTTGTGTTATTGCCTTTTGGGGCTAAGATTACCATGCAATATAGAACTGTACATATGAGAGACATTCCTCTTTCAAATCGAAAAAAGAGATGTTTTTAAAAAGTAGATTCCAAATATCTATCTCCACTTCATAACATTTATAATTTTTGTGATAGGCTATAAGAATCCCCATGAAAAGGATTTTACCCCTTTATCAGTCCTTCCCATTTTCTGAAAACAAAAAGAAATACATGTTTTTTTGTTTTTGTTTTTTTTTTGCTAGGGGCTTTACGTCGCACCGACACAGATAGGTCTTATGGCTACGATGAAATACATGTTTCTTTACTTTTAAAGGATATTTCAAATACTAATTTTCGTGTCTGTGACATCATCTGTTTGTGAGATTTAAGCACCCTCCTTAAAAATTATTCATTTCTTTTTTAACTTATTTTCACCCCCTCCCCTTTAAGTGCTTTTTCCGAAAACGAAAAGTACGTGTTCCTGCATTTTTAAAGGACTTTCCAAATACCAAGTTTCATGTCTGTAACATGTTAAGTTCTTGACATGTACTGTAGATATACCGGTACTCATTTTCAAAATCACCCACTTTCTCAATTATTTTCAACCTCTTAAGTAGATTTTCCGAAAACAAAAAAGTACGTGTTTCTTTATTTTTAAAGGATATTCAAAATACAGTACCAAATTCAGTGGCGACTGGTGCAGAAAATAAGTTTTGCGTTGTAACCCATCCCCACTCCAAAAAATAAAAATATTTAGAAACATACCGGTATGTGGTTTTCAAGAGGCTCTCCATTTAGTTTTCCACACTGAAAAAAACACAAACAACCCCAACACATACACACATTCCTCCAAAAACTATAAAACTATATAATCAAACACACAGTAACACCTCCAATGGCAAAATATTCACGAACTCAAGCACTTGGTGTTAGCGCGCAAAAACAGAACCTCCCAATGTCACCAACATCAGTGAACTAAAACCAGCAACGTCGTAGTGCAAAATTACATGTTAATTTTTTGTAGTGGCATTTATAACTAGACATTTTAATTAAAGAAAATCACAATATCATGTCCTTATTTTGACAACATAAAAAGTACAATATTTATAGTTCATCGATTTACAAATGCGGCTATGGAATAGGCAAGTTGGTAGTATTCTATTCTCTTTGGTATTAAAAGATCTTGCGGGAACAGCTCTACAGTATTTTGTTTTCCTGTTTGCTTTGAGCGATCCCCTCTTAAATACTACCGCTGAGTCAAGAGGGTGCCAGCTGACACGTTCTCATATCGGTCGTAATGCAAGTGTGACTACTGCCTCTCTGTGGTCGAACGAAGAATCGCTGTGAAGTGATGTCTTGGCTGTTGTTTCCACAGCCTATTGGAACACATTCTCTTTGTATCAGAAAAGTTCGGCACAAATGCGCAAAAGGCAGAGTTCCTAGTTTCTGGCTAAAAGATCGCTGAGCTGTGATAGCGCAGCACCCGGCGTGGAGCGCACAAGTAGTTACCTGGTTGTGAGGGAAGTTTCTTTGACTGACGTCTTTCTCAATGCACTGTATTTGATTGTAGATAATATTTTTAAACTAATTTTTTTATTCCAATGGGCAGTGTGCTGCAGCACTTCAGCACATAAGGTACGGCCGCCCCTGACCAAATTTCACGTCTGTTACATCTTCAGTTTTTGAGATATAAGTATCCTCATTAAATGAATTCAACTTCTTTGTCTCTTTTTTCCACCCTCCCTTCCTTTAAGTGGACTTTCCGGAAACAAAAAATATGTTTCCTTTTTTAAAGGAGATTCAAAGTACCAACTTTCACGTCTGTAAAATCTTCAGTGTCTGAGATATAAGTAGCCTCTTAAACAGAATTCAACTCCTTCTTTACTTATTTTCACCGCCCCCCCCCCCCCAAGTCGATTTCCCGAAAACAAAAAATACGTGTTTTTTTAGGAGATTCCAAATACCAAGTTTCACGTCTGTAAGATCTTTTTTTTTAGTTATAAGTATACTCACAAAAATAATTGAACTCCTTTATCACCCCACTCCCCGTTAAGTTGATCCCCCGCCAAAATGCGTGTTTCTTTTATTTTACAGGAGATTCCAAACACGAATTTTCACGTCTGTAACCATCCGTTTTTTATATATAAGTATCCAAATAAAAATAATTTTTTCACTTCCATTCACCCTACCTCCTTAGGTGAATTTTTCGAAAACCAAAAATACGTGTTTATTTATAAAGGAGCTTCTAAATACCAATTATCACGACTGTATCAACTTAAGTTTTCATAAGATATAAGTATCCTCATACAAATAGTATAATTCAATAAATTTTTCAATTCTTTCAACCCCCTTAATTGGGTTTTCCGAAATCAAAGGAATATGTGTTACTCTACTTCTAAAAGGGAATCCAAACACCAATTTTCATGTCTGCAACATCTATAGTTTTTGAGATATATGTAGACTCATACAAATAATCTTACTAATGTTTCATTCTTTTCACCCTGCCTAAGCGGATTTTCCGAAAACTAAAAAAAATATGCATTTGTTTATCAGATTCCTATCACCAATGTTTACGTCTGTAACGTCTCCAGTTTTTGAGATATAAGTATCCTCATAAAAGGTATTCAACCAATTTCCCCCTTTTTCACCCCCCTTAATGGGATTGTGCGAAAACAAAAAACACGTGTTTCCTTATTTTTAAAGGGGATTCGAAATGCCAAGGTTTACGTCTGTAAACTTTGGAGTTTTTGAGATTTAGATATCGTCATTTAAAAATTTCACCCCCTTTTGCACTTCCCGGGTTAGGTCCATGTATTCCACCCGGTCAGTTGGGTCCCTAAATCTTTGCCTCTTTTTCTATAAGCATTTTTAATGTGGATCAGATCTTTGGGGAGATCTGGGGTGGTGTCGTCATGGGTGCCTTGGCGGTACTGAACCCGCGGCTGGACGGCATTCGTAGTCATTACCCGTCCAGGACCCGTTTCGAGCGCGGTCCGCACATTTTGACGACGGTCCAGAATATTATTATTATTGATGTTATTATTATTATTATTATTAGGGTGGGTTAAATTAGCTGAATTTAGATTATTATTATTATTATTATTATTATTATTATTATTATTATTATTATTATTATTATTATTATTATTATAGATGTTCTGGACCCCACTGCAAGATGCAAGAACGCTACTTGGCGGTAAATTACATCTGTTACCATTGTCATTGATGACAATATGACCAGCACCATTGTCGCCCGTAGGCAAGTGCGCAGGATTTCTGGCGATTCGAATGACATACTCCCGTGCATTATTGACCTTATTATAGAGGTGAACAATTGAACGGACAATCTCATTCCTATCGTTTATTTCATATGCGTTTACAATTTTATTTATATGTCAGGGGAATGTACTATAATCTAAGAAGGTTCTCCAAAGGAAAAGTTGGCTCTTGAAAACAAACCCAGGAAAAATTAATAATGATTGGTTTATGATCAGAATAAGTACATTGAAAATCCACAGTCTGTTTTCAGTCATTCAACCGGGTCAGGAATGGAATCAATAAAGCCCCCAGCTAGCGGTGAGAATAGGGATTGTGCCGGCTTCCGAAGCCTGTCGCACTCCTCTAGGGCAATGATTAATGAATGACAAATGAAATGATATTGGATAGTGTTGCTGGAATGAATGATGACGGTGAAAATCGGAGTACCCGGAGAAAACCTGTCCCGCCTCCGCTTTGTCCAGCATAAATCTCACATTGAGTGACCGGGATTTGAACCACGGAACCCTGCGGTGAGAGGCCAGTGCGCTTCCGCCTGAGCCACGGAGGCTCCTTATAAGTACATTATCAACAGTAAAATCAATTGGTCTCACCTCGTTTTTCACCCCAACGCGGTTAAATTGATTTAACCCCCCCCCCCGAAAAAAGAAGGCGTGTTTCTTTATGTTTAAAGGAGATTCCAAATACCAATGTTCACGTGTGTTACCTTCAATTTTGAGATATAAGTATCCCCATAAAAATAATTCACTTTTTTCACTTACTTTCACACTCACCCCTTCCCTCTTATGTGAATTTTTCGGCAAAAGATATTTGTTTCTTTAATATTAAAGGATCTTCTAAATACCGACTATCTTCAGTTTTTGAGATATGTGTCCTCATGAAACGAATTCAACTCCTTTTCACACCCGCCCCCAAATATAATTACACCCCCTCCCCCACCCAAATACCATTTTTCAGGTCTGTAACATCTTCAGTTTCTTAAATATAAGTATCCTCATTAAAGGCATTCAACCCATTTTTCACTCCTTTTCACCCCTCCTATTGGGATTTTCCGAAAACAAAAAAATTCGTGTTTCTTTATTTTTAAAGGAGATTCTAAATACCAATATCTACATCTGTACATCTGTAAATTTTTAAAGTTTTGATATATAGATACACTCATTTTAAAAATTAATCCCCCCTTTTTCACCGGCCCATTATTTGGATTTTCCAAAGACAAAAAAATACGAGTATCTTTATTTTTAAAGGAGGTTCCAAATTTAAATTTTCATGACTGTAACATCTTTAGTTTTTGAGATATGTCTCCTCATAAAAGGTGTTCAAACCCTTTTCCCCTCGTTCTCACCCCACCCCCTTCATGAGATTATCCGAAAACAAAAAATACGTGTTTCTATATTTTTAAAGGAGATTCCAAATACCAATTCTTATGACTCTAATGCTTTAAGTTTTTGAGATATAGATATCCTCATTTTAAAAATTCACCCCCCTCTTCACCCCCTTAGCGACGGGATATCCAAAAATCCTCCCTTACGGAGCACCTACATGTTAATATGAATGTATCCCAAAAAATGTATTTCTCTATGTCCAGTAGTTTCGGCTCGGCGATGATAAATCTGTCAGTCAGTCAGTCAGTCAGTCAGTCAGTCAGTCAGTCAGTCAGTCAGTCAGTCAGTCAGTCAGTCAGTCAGTCAGTCCGTCAGTCAGTCAGTCAGGACAAGTTATTTTATATATATAGATATTGTATACTGTATATTGCGCCCTGGTGGGGGTGTGATAAGCGTCATGCAATTGTAATTATGATGAATTATTGAGGAATATATATTTCATTTTCAGAATAAATAGTATCTTACTGTACATACAGTAAGAACAGGCCAGGCCGAGATGGCAGGTTTCACCATACCACACACTGTTGTCTCCATTGAGATTAACAAACACAATGAGTGACAGAATTAGATTTCTCAGAAATTGTGGCAACGAGGAAAGAGAGTGGATAACTTGTTGCCAAAGTTTTCATAGCCCCGGGCAGTCTTGGTAGTAGCAACAGCGCAGAGAGCCGAGTGCATATTTCTGAGAAATGACGTAGGGGTATCTCCATGTAACTAGCGGGAGTTGAACGCGGGGTTGGCACTGGAAGAAAAAAATATGAGCCTTCCCGGTCACGTGGTTTAGGTGGACCAATGGAAAAATTCACTTGACCAAAGCAAGGCGACAACTTCGTATTGTAAGAAGCACTGGCGAGGCTAAATACGTGGATTAAACTGATAGAAGGAAGTGAAGTATCGATTCAGAATAAAGTGGAATTTAGGAGCCTTACTATACCATAAAACTTATAAAATGTTAATAATTGCGGGAGATTGCATGGTGTAATTCTGAGAATTCATGGACGCTATTCGTTGATTGGCTGAAGGCAAAGGAAGCCACAAAAGAGCGCGAAACCCCGAGCCGGGATACGGCAGCTAAATTCGCGAATATATCCATTACCAGCGAACGATAATAGTTGAGAATTGGTATAGAGCATCTGAGAACATAATTACATCAATGGATCATATATTAAAGCCACGGGCCAAACCGCAAAGTGTCGTATGAAGATATCGGGACTGCGCGTCCCAAGATGAACTCCGTTGAACTCGGAAGAGAGGGGATACAAGTATAAATATGGAGTCGTGGACAAGGACTGACAACTACTTTTGACAGTGTGTTCGAGCTGATACCACGTTAAGGGTGCGTGACAACTTCTGATATTTTGTTCGAGCGGTGATTACGCCAGAGGTGCGAGTGTGTACTTACTCGTGGAGTAGAATTCGAAGTATTATACTGTTACATAGTACAGTGATTCATGACGTGATGTAGCTCATATTACAGTCTTGAGCAGTATACTAGTATGAAGTGTTTCAAATAGACAGGACTCAGTAAAGCATAACTTACGGAGTGTGAGGTTCTACTAACAGATTAGGAAGTGCGTTACATGAGAACGGTCACGAGTGTTTATGTCACCTATTAAACAGTCGATTCTAAGCTGATACCTGGTCAGCTACACGAACTTGAGACGGGAAATTCAAGTGCGCGCACGGGCCGTTGTAAAGGGAATCCCGAGGTACCCCATGTTCCTAGTGTCCGGGAAAGGAATGAAGAATGTATATCTACATTAAGTGGGCTAGATACAAGGCCGAGAGTGTAAAATTTGTGAATAGAATTTAGGGTGGAAAGTATTCCAAAGTGCAACAGTTAATTTATTTGTTTTTATTCAAAATGTGTAAAGTTGAAAAGGGTCAAGGATTAATTCTTCAAGCTGGCATGAATACCAGTGGAATGCAGGGCTAAAGACTGGACGGGGCCTGTGCTTCTCGTCCGGTTTTAGCAGACTGCAATGGCAGAGTTGAGTAACCTTGTAACATATTTGTAGATTGCTATCGTTAGGGGGAGGAAATCATATTAATTTATCATGGTAACTTGATTGTGAAACGGCTCGTATAAATTCAAAGATAGATAGACAAAGGGACAAATTAATATGTACATTAGAACGAGCACTCATCATAATTTTGATTATTAAATAGAGTATAGCAGGGTTGAGTTGTTCATTCAAGTGCTTGAGTTGTTTGATATGATATGGAGCACGTTTCACGTAAAGATAATGTTAATATTCATTTAGAAGTGCTTCCAAAGTGTTTTCCGTTATCGGAACTTTTATAGATATTAAGGCATGTTGTTAAGATAATCCAGAGGTAGGATTGCCAAGTGATTTAAATTGTTGTGGGACGGAATGAAGTCCATTGATTTGTTTGTAAATATCGCGAAGTTCGCCAGTGGACAAAATAAATATAATCTGTACAAGTGTCGAAGTAGTACATTAAAATTTGGTAATGTGTAAAGGCGTGTTTAATAATAATCTGTGAGAATAAAGGCACGGGCCTAGTTGGATAGAATGATTGCAAATTAAAGTAATTTAAATGTGGAGATCACATGTGCCGTGAATAATTATAATTTGGGCAGTGAATCCGGTTTTAACACTAATTGTTGATTTAACGTTTTTGGACTCCATAATAATCATAAATAAATTGTGGTAGAAACGAGATAGGCATTTTGATAATATGGTCACGCTATGTTTGAGGCCCAGAGTGATTTGAGCCAGAGGTTGAGATTTGGAGTTTTGTGGGACAGAAATCCGGCCCGAAATGAAAGTGAATTGTACTGATGTTGATGAAGAAATAGATGGATCTTAAGGCCTGCATAGAGGTTGTATTTATATACTGGTGTATTGAGTGGCAGAATAGAGTCCACACACCGAGGGTTAATTTGTGAAAATGTTTTGAAGAGTTCCAATGGATAAATGGACTTCAAAATGGAAAAGGAAGGAATAATTTAACACTTGCAGAGATTGGAGGTATTTGCCCAACTGCGAGGTGTTATGGGATTTGAGAATTGTCTTAGGAGCATATGGTCTCCATGAATTGACGACAGTACGAAAATAAGGTTGCGGGTTCGAACACTATTATGTCCCGGCCGATGTGAATTCGGATCTTGGTGATTTCTGTTTGGGAGAGAACGTATGTGACTAAATTATAAAGATGGGGAATAAAAATAAAGATTCTCGAAAGAATAATAATACTATTAATAATAATAATAATATTCCAAGTAAATCATATCTGGATTGATTAGTGCCAAAATAAATCGGAATTGTAAAAGGGGTTATGCGTTAAACATATTAAGAGTGGACCACCGTGTAACAGGCGAAATTATTTTTTAATTAATAATAATAATAAATATAAAAAAATACTTTCTTTTTGAAGAAGAATTTACTTTTTTATAATTTGGACATAATAATGATGTTGGGAGTTGAAATGAAAAATTTGAGATTTTTAACTAATAATAATAATATTGAGGATATTTGAAGAAGGAGAAGAATAATAATCAAAGAAGCTACTTTTATTTATTTCAGATGAAAACAAAAATCGCGAAAAGTTGAAATATTATTCCGAGGATGATTACGGGTTACGATAATCATGATCTCCACAAAACATAATAATAATAATAATAATAATAATAATAATAATAATAATAATAATAATAATAATAATAATATGATTTAATAAAATATTTTTTTATTTTTTTTATTTTTTTTATTTTTCTTATTATTCGGATGATGATGATGGATGATACTAGGGAAGTCAGCTGGCGAATTAACGTAATAATGTCAAGTGTTGTGAATAATAAGTTAAGTTAGTAGTTGTAAAATGAAGGCAAATCCCTACATCTGGATCATTAGGTTAGTGTCCCTTTGTCGTATTCCTTCAACTAACGATTAGCATATCTTGGTTAGGAACCCGGGGAGAGTTTGTAGTTTCCCGGGTTGGTCTCATCTCAGTCAAAGTGGAGGCGATAACTTGGTCCATGTGATCGCGCCTACTTAGCCAACAGGTAATTGGTCCATGATCAAATAGGGTCATGGTGTTAACGAAGGTAAATCTGATACCTTCAGACATCAACGGTTTCACCACCCAAATGGAAGGGTGGTCAAAAGTGACAAATATTATGTAATCATTTTTTACGAATAATTTGCCAAATTACCGGCAAATCAAGGGTCAACAGATTTTGATTGTGTGTAAAATTTCATTTGTTTACTTAAATAAAATGCTCCTTTAGCATTTGCAAGGAAACAGTTCCAGGTTCTTGTTCTTGTAGAATAGTAAACCCTTGGTGACCGTTTAAATATCCGTCCCCATTCCTAGGACGGAGCCTTCATAATTTCCCTTTGATCTGAATATATATATAATTTGTGTGTTTTATGATGAGCCTTAAAGTTAAAGATTAGAGTGTCCCGTTCAACCCTGTAGTACTGATTGGATGGCGCCCTTACATTTAGTTTGAGATCTTATATCTCAAAATATTTTTTTATTGTTTATGAGTTGCGATAGATTCGGACCGTAACACTCCCTGAGATAAATGCTGGTTGGGACTCAGGCTTTGAGCGGGTACAATATGAAATGTGAGGTGGCATCATGTAAATCAATGTGAAAACAGTTCTTGCTAGATGGGAAAAACGGAGATTACAGGTGTTCGATTAGTAACCGGACGAGAAGTAAAGATGAAAGGTCGAAAGGAGCGGCGTTGTCTGGTTCATCCGTCGGTGGAATCGTTTAATGCAGCACGCCATGTAACCCTATTCGGTGATAACCGTCGTATTTGCAAATATCTACTGCATGCTAGGGAAATATTTCCTTTACACGTAAGCATAGTAAAATGAACACAACGAATATTGTTCTGATGGACTGCATATCCATGTGAGGCTGGGAGGCGTGACCAGATTTAAGGAAAAGTAATGAATAGGAAGAGCTTTGGGAGATATGACCACAAAAGTGTAAAGGAAAACGAACCCTACGGTACCGCACTGTAGGAATGTATATTTGCATAGCGATTTATGCGCTGCTACAGTATAAAACGTATATATTTAAGGTTCATTTTCCTTTACACCATCGCATAGAAAAACGAACGCAACGAAAATTGTTCCAATGGACTGCATGACAGTATGTAGCTGGGAGGTGTGACCAGGCATATAGGCATAAGGAAAATAATGAATAAGAAGAACATTATCAGATACGCGGTATTACTCGTTCAGCGACGTTATCAAATGTTGTCATAAGGTAGTAAATCTGAAATTTCTGAGGTATAATCTTCGAAGAAGGGAACTATTCTGCGGTGGGTGCTACCAAATGGTATTACAGAGGAACCGAATATTCCAACATTCGAACAGATCAGCTTGAAATAAAAAAACTGTCTAAATATGTTGAAAAGTTCGGATATTGTTTAGCTTCAGACTCGAGTTCTATCGGATAAATCTCTTTTCTTTAAGCGGATTCGTGAATGAAATTTTGAACTTCTGCAATATACAACTTATCCAAACCAAATATAAAACACAAGCACGCATTAATAGGCTACGATTTAGCCCTACAGAAAATGTGCAGTAGATTAGCTAATTTGTAGCAAAGTTATTGAAAAGTAAAGTTTAATTTTTATATCGTCGCTGGAAAGGTAAAAGTTTGTATTCCACAAAGCTCTTCCTATCAATTATTCTCCTTAAGACTGGTCACGCCTCCCAGCCACGTATGGATATGCAGTCCATCAGAACAAATTTTGTTGTGTTCATTTTCCCATGCCCATGTGTAAAGGAAAATGAACCTTTCAGTACCGTACTGTAGGAATGTACGTTTGCATTACGTATTTACGCACTCCTAGTGTACAATGCATGTAAGGTTCATTTTCATTTACATTAATCATTCAATGGGCACAAATCTGGTTGCGTCGTGTTTTAGGAGCAAAAATACGAAGGTAATATTCAACTGAACATGAAATGCAGTACTACTTTTAATTTCTATTCATATTCAAACATTCACTGAAAATTTTAGGTCAATCTGATAAGAACTCTGTCACAAGGAGCATTTTATGAATGGTAAACAGCTGAATAAAGTAGTTTTTAAACGCAATTTAAAGTTTTAAGAAACATATTTGCTTTAGAACTGCCCTGGACTGTAAATTACGCTCTCCGATGTTTTCTCCTCTTACGCACAGCGCAGCATATTTCAAGGTAAATATATTGCAGCGGCATTGTTGAAGTGGTATTCCGAAAGACGTTAATGTAGTCTGACAACGTGGGATGAAGGCGTGTGTGCTTGCTCTCTGTACGGCGTACCGCTACCCTTTAAATCCTGATTTTCGACCTTCAAAAATTGCGTTAGGGAAAAGCTGGCAATATAGGGTGACCAACCGTCCGGCATTTGCCGGACATGTCCTCCTTTTTTCATGCTTATCCTCTGTCCGGCAGCCATTTATTATTTGCTGTTAAATGTCCGGCTTTTTGCATACTGTATTTTTAGTCATTCAGTTTCCTATTGTTTTCTCTGTTGCAAAGCTATTTTTGTTGTACTTCCTCTATCTCAGTCCATATTCTGGATACCCCTATCAGACCACGTCATTTACTCACTTAATTATAAATCAGATCTTAAGTTAGAGCTGTCTGAAGGGCCTGTCACCAAAGTGGTGACTCCGCACGACGTGATCTGAACTTGCTCGGTCGGGGCCGGGGAATTCTCTTCGGGGATTCACCAGTCAAGTGATGCCGGCTGCGGTATTATGTAGTTTTGTTTTTGTGCTAGTTTGATTCGGACCTTCTGAGTGAGTGTTTGTGATTTTATTATGAAATTTGAATAATATCAGTATGTCATCCCTCAAAAGTGGCGAGGGGCAAAAGAGGAAATGTAAGTTCTCGGAGAAACTGAAACAGAAGTACACGTGATTTAGAGAGGGGCGTAACGAAAGTGAGGCGAAATGTTATATTTGTGACTGTTATGTAACTGTTGGAAACAAAGGTGCAGGTGATCTCGAGAGACATATTGCTAGTGAAAAGCATAGAAAAACGAACAATTAGAAGCAGTTCTTCTAGCAGTAATATTGATTAATTTATCTCTATTGAACATTCCCCACTAGACAGGAAAGTTCGGGCAACATTGGCATATCACACTGTTTCTCACCATCAGTCGTTTAGGTCTATGGACTGCACAACAAAGTTGGATAAAATGCTGTTTGCAGATTCTAAGATTGCTAATAAAATATCATGCGCTAGAACCCAAACTGAAGCTATCATAAATAATGTAATCGCCCCTCATTCCATTGACATTATCACTAAAACATTTAATAATAGCATACCTTTGTTCGGAGTGGGTACTGATGCTAGCAACCATGGAGCTTTGAAACTTTATCCCATTGTTATACAATATTTCGACTATAAAGTAAATGGTCTTCAAACTAAAGTCTTAGAACTGCAAACATGCCCTAATGAAACTTCAGAGACAATATCCAATTATGTTTCTGAGACTTTAAAGAAGTATAATATTTCTTCTAAATGCGTTGCTTTCAGTGGAGACAATGCAAATGTAAATTTTTGAGGGGTTAATCGTAGAGCAGGTAAAAACGTATTTTCAGCACTTAAAAGTAAATTAAATGAACATATAATCGGGCTTGGATGCCAGCACATGTGCTGCATAATTGTTTGCAACAAGGTGCCGATGTACTGCCAGTTGATGTAGAGAGCATAATTTTAAAAGTCTTCAATTATTTCCATATCTATACAATTCGCACTGAACAACTCAAATAATTCTGCGAGTTTGTTGAAATAAATTATGAACCGCTTTTGTGTTGCAGCAAAACAAGGTGGTTAAGTTTGTTTCCTGCAGTAGAAATAATGCTAAAATTGTTTGCAGCTCTAAAGTCGTACTTTCTTTCTCAGCCTTCAAAATCTGTTCCTGCTATAATTAGGTCCTTTTCTTGAAAACGAGTTTTGGGCTTTACCTGTGGTTTGTTCATTCCACTATGCGCATTTTTCACAACAAAATTTCAACATTAAAAAAGGAACGCTCTCTATAGCAGAAGTTTGTGATATATTAGGTTCAATTCTGGCCACACTGAATGATAGGATGGCCGAACTCGATAGCTGCAGTCGCTTAAGTGCGGCCAGTATCCAGTATTCGGGAGATAGTAGTTTCGAACCCCACTGTCGGCAGCCCTGAAAATGGTTTTCCGTGGTTTCCCATTTTCACACCAGGCAAATGCTGGGGCTGTACCTTAATTAAGGCCACGGCCGCTTCCTTCCCACTCCTAGCCCTCTCCAGTTCCATCGTCGCCGGAAGACCTATCTGTGTCGGTGCGACGTAAAACAACTAGCAAAAAATAATGATAGGATGGAAAATAAATTCGTACCTATTAAAGTCAAAAAGTCTCTGTAATCTCTCACTGAAAATTGATTCGAAAGAGAATGCATTGCATTTATAGAACATGTTGTTGGTTTTTATGGAACGTGCATTCAATACCTGTTAAAGTGGTATAACTCCATGATGGAAGAATTTTATTTTAAAATTTAAAAAAAACTATTTCTTGGTCAAGAATAGCAAATTTTCGGTCACGAACCCCCCCCCCGCCTTAATATCTTCGGCTAGTGGTTTACAGTCCGGTGTTTCGAACTGCCTTCGAGCTCGTTGAAATATGTTTGGCTACGAGAGTGGGTGGAAGAAGTACTTATTTCGGCGATGATACAATAGAGGAAGTGGCTTGCGTTAGAAAGAAAGTTAATGCTTGAGAAGTACGTTATGGTCAAACCAGAGATAATGAATGATTGCTGGATATGAAGTAAGTGCCTCGCGGCGAAGGGCGTTGTCACCTCAGGAGGAAACACTCGTCTTCCTGCACACCAGTAATTGCTCCCCGTCCTGAACACGACAGGACAAACCTGAAACTTAAAGAGGAAGTAACATTTCGGATCACTTCCTCATGTTGATTCACTTTAAGGCATTGACTCTATCTGGTCTCAATCACCTTCTTCCAGTAGAACATTCAAATCGGGCGGAAATGTTCATGTGTATAATGCCAATTCTCTGACTCTTTTGGAACACGAGTATTAGGGCTTCGAATATTGTGGACAAAATCTCTGAACATCAATTTCAGAGGCAATTGGTGTTCAATTAATTTCCATTTACGTCATATATTAGCAGTCACCGAACATAAGACGTAAAATAAATAATGATTATCAGTGATATTGAGAAGCCCCCATGGCTGAGGCGGCAGCGCGTTGGCCTCTCACCGCTGGATTCGGTGGTTCAAATCCCGGTCACTCAATGTGAGATTTGTGCTGGACAAAGCGGAGGCGGGACAGTTTCTTCTTCGGGAACACCGGTTTTCCCTGTAATCTTTCATTCCAGAAACACTCTCCACTATAATTTCATTTCATCTGTCAGTCATAAATGCTTGCCAAAGAGGAGTGTGACAGGCTTCGTCAGCCGGCACAGTTCCTATCCTCGTCGTAAGATGGGGCCTTCATTCATTCCATCCCTGACTCGGTCAAAGCCGGCACAATTCCTATCCTCGCCGCAAGATGGGGGCTTCATTCATTCCATCCCTGACTCGGTCAATGACTGGAAAACAGGTTGTAGGTTTTCATTTTCAGTGACATTGAGACTGGCGGAATTGCGTTAGGCTTACTTCCATTCACGTTTTGGAGCAATGCCTTGTTTGGACTTGATGGCGTTACAGTACATTAACGGAACTACGAAATGTAGATTAGCAACTGGATAGTAGCATTTGAATACGCAAATCTTCAAACATGTTTTATTGATACATGGAAGTCTTCTGTATAACTGGTGCCGGGCTGATTGGCTCAGACGGTTGAGGCGCTGGTCTTCTGACCCCAACTTGGCAGGTTCGATCCTGGCTCGGTCCGGCTATATTTGATGATGCTCAAATACGTCTGCCCCGTGTTGGTAGATTTATAGGCACGTAAAAGAACTCCTGAGCGTCTAAATTACGGCACCTCAGCCTCTCCGAAAAGCGTAAAAGTAGTTAGTGGGACGTAAAGCCAATAACATTATTACTGTATAACTTGTACAGATTAAAAATCAATAATAAATCCATAATTCCATGTTTATTTGGTTAAGAAGGGAGCCATATTTTCCAGTGTCGACTTACTGTAACTTTAAGGCTTTTCAGCCCGTCGAAAGCACTAATTATAACACAGACTTAAAAGCCTTAGAATTACCATAATTCCATGTCTAAAGAAGGCCATGTTTAGTTTGCTCAAACCGCATATGACTTGTTTGTTTTTACCCCGACGCTAGCAGAATCTGTTCTTTCTTGCTCAGACACTATCAGGGTTCCTTTCTTCTGAGACTATTTAGAGGAGGAAAAGCGGGGAGGTGGTAAGTCACAAGATAAAATGCTCGGCCCGTAATCGATGGTTCGGACATGTTATCTTTCGCCTGGCCCATCACTAGCACATGTGAGCAGTGTCTATTCAATAGGCGCTATTACCACCACGAGGTTTTTTTACAAGTTGCTTTACGTCGCACCTACACAGATAGGTCTTATGGCGACGATAGGAGAGGAAAGGCCTAGGATTTGGAAAGAAGCAGCCGTGGCCTTAATTAAGGTGCAGTCCCAGCATTACCTGGTGTGAAAACGGGAAACCACAGAAAAGCATCTTCACGGCTGCCAACAGTGGGGTTCGAACCCACTACCTCCCAAATACTTGATACAGGCCGCACTTGAGCAACTGCAGCTATCGAGCTCGGTTCCACCATGAGAAAGTTGTAGGAAAACTCAAGGAAAGTATAATAAAAGACACATTGAACGTACCCATGATCGGACTGGTACATCTTTTAAGGAATTACTTCATTCTGGTCTAGATTGCTCATGGTATTCGATAGCATTCAACTACTTTAACGCATGCGGACGAAATACTTTTTCTTGAAGTGGAAATATAAATAGGAAAAGCACCCGAAAGCACATATACAATATGATTACATCAAATTTGAAATTATTCCTTGCTAATTTGCGTGATGCTTTTGGTCCTTTTTGAACATAACACATTATGGTATTTTTCGCAGCACTTTCCACAGAGCGAACATATGCAATTCCCGTCTGGTAGGTGGAATTTCTTATTGGTACATAACTTGTAGTAGTAGCCATGAATGGCTAGTCTTGTGATTGTGTGTCTTTGTTCTTCGTTAGCGTTTGTCCATTATCTGTCTTGCATTGCATCGGTACTGTAAAATTCCAAGTCGATGTCCATTCGTTCCCTTTTTCTAGCAGCTAGAAGTGCCTGGTAAGCGTCAGTAGATGGTAGGCTTAGCTTATACCTGATATCCTCTATGAAGAAGGTCTCTCTTGCAAATTCATAGGCAAGTCTCGATGGTGCATACTTCCCTATTCGCAGGCAGTGCTTTATGAATCTTGCTTTCACCTTTTCAATTCTCTCGAGGTTCTTGTACGTTAGATTTTCCCATATTAGTTCTATGCCATATGTTATTATTGGTGTTATTGTGGCGTCGAAAAGAGTCATAGCTGTATTCAGCGATAAGCGATGAAGGTTCTTGAGTCCACGTATGTATTTAATAGCCGTTGTTGTCCTTTCTTCCACATGGTAGCTGAATGATCGACCCGTTGTCTGCAGGGTGATGCCTAGGTATTTAAATGTATTAACCACTTCCATCTCTTTGTTGCTCAATAAGAGCGTGTCCTTTGGTGATGCTGTTCCCCCTTTCCTGAATGTCATCTGCGCTGATTTCTTCATGTTTATCTCGAAACCATTCTCCAGTGCCCATTTTGCCAGGGCGTTTAATGTCGTCTGTAATTCCTCTTTGTTGGGGCCCGCTATGACCATGTCGTCGGCGTACATCAGGAGAGGGAGGGGGGGCCGATGACCTTTGATGTTAGGCCCCTTAAAACAACAAGCATCATCAGCATCAGGAGGGTCGTCTCCATTGTATTTCGAAGGATATTGGTGATGTTCGCAGTGGCTATGTTGAACAGTGTTGGGCTAATGGAGTCC
Source organism: Anabrus simplex (assembly GCF_040414725.1). NCBI lineage: Eukaryota > Metazoa > Arthropoda > Insecta > Orthoptera > Tettigoniidae > Anabrus > Anabrus simplex. The sequence continues at coordinate 110,525,150 of NC_090266.1, read as the reverse complement.
CCTTGTAGTACACCATTTGTCTGCCTGATTTTGTTAGATGTTGTTATTCCATCATCTACTACAATGTCGTTGTATGTCAAGATGTCTTCTATTATTTTACTAATGTAGTGTGTCTTTCCAATCATGTCTTCGATGTTTTGTAGTAGTTGTTTTCTGTCTATGAGATCGAAAGCCTTTTTATAATCAATGAAGACTGCATAGTATTTTCCCTTGGGCATTCTTAGTGCCGATTCTATTTCGTCCAGAAGAAATTTTACAGCTTGGGTTGTGTTTCTACCCTTCCTGAACCCGAATTTGCATTCTGGTATTTTTGGGTCGACTTCCTGTTCAAGTCTCCTCGTTAGTATTTTAGTATAGATTTTGAAGGTGTTATTCTCCAGTGCTATTCCTCTGTATGAATTTGTGTCTTTTGTTTCCCCTTTACCTTTGTATAGCATTTTAATCTTCGCAGTTCTCCAGCTTTCCGGTATTGTCCCTGATTGCAGGCATTTGTTGAAGAGGTTGGTCCATAAAGGAAGTAGTGTTTCCAATGAGTCTTTTAAGATTTCCATGCAAATATTATCTGGCCCAGGGGCTTTCTTATTTTTCTCTTTAGCGATGACGTCTGTGATCTCTTCTGGTGTTATCGGTGGTGGGTTTTGAGTCCGTTCCTCAGTTATGCTTCTGCACACAGCTACATTAATGTTCTGTTGATTTAGTATTTTCTTGAAGTGTTCTTCCCATTCTTTCATAGGTATAACTGTGGCTTGTGTTACATTTCGTTTCCTCAGGGCAATGAATGGGTCTTTCTTTGCTGCTTCTGCGATTCTATTCGCTTCCTCTTCCATGAATGCAGTTTTCGTTTCCTTCAAAAGTTGCTTGTAATTTCTCCTCTTAGTTGCATAGGTTTTAAGATCTTCATCTGTTCCTGTCGTTTTGGCTACGTGTAACGCTTCTAGTGTTTCTGTACGCATTTTGTAACATTTTTCATTAAACCAGGGCTTAGCTCTACGTTGTCTTGGTGGAATAAGAGCTTGTTGAAGTATGTTATTTATTAGTTCGAATGCTCCAGTTGTGTTGCCCTCATCTATGAGCTGCACTGAAGTTTCTATTTGCGTCGCGTTTTGTTTGAGGATATTTATATTAATCTTTCTTGGTGGTCTGTCGTTGGTGGTCTTAGTAAAGTATTTTGTCTGCATATTTGCTATTTCAAATGTAGTTTCAATGGGGATATGTTTTCTGATTGGTGCTGCAGAAGACGACCATAAACCTTCTTGGGCCAGATTTCGGACATATTTTCCTCTATAAAATACTAAATCAATTGAACTGGTGCCGTTGTGTGCGAAGTATGTTTTGAGTTCTGGGTCGTTTACGAGTTTGAAGCCTTCCTCGCTGAGTGTTTCCAGGATCAGTTCGGTCTTGTTACTGATTTTATCTATTCTGCAGTTAAGATCTCCTGCTAAAAGGACTGACTCATCATGTTTCACCTCCGTCAATGCTTTCATTAGATGTTCTATTGCATCTTCCGTTGTCCAGTGTGGGGGCATGTACAGGCCTACTGTTGTGAGAAGTATTGTTCTTGTAATTAGCAAATTGTCTTCTTTCGTGGCGCTGGTTATGTTTCCAATAGTCGGTTTGAGGGAGCATGAAACACCTCCCTCCGGCCTGCCGTCGGTAGACTTTGCGAATGAATGTGTACTGTAAAATCCTTGGATGTGTACTGGTCTAAGAGGAAAGTCTCTGTAGCGATTATAATATCTATGTTTACAAGTGTTTCGTGGGGAATATATATCAAGGCATTTCTCGCACCTTCCGTGTTCCATAGCAGTAGTTTTAGCTGTGTGGTTTTATTAGTGTTGGGGCGGAAATTCCCATTCATTTCTTCCTTTGCTTCGCATGAAGCGAAATCTTCGGAATACTATATCCTTTGGCCAGAAGTCTGCACTATATGCAAGATCCGTATATTTGTATGGTATCCCTGCCTTGAAGGATTTCCTGTTGCCAACCGTTCTGAGTTCTTCACATTCTATCTCCCCTTCTATTTTGTTTTTCTCTAGATATTTCTTTATTGATTCTGTTGAAGTTCCCTTGCTTGCTCTACCAATAAATAGCCAGACTTTTCATTTCGCAGCCCTTAGCTCGTAGCTATCATCCGGTTTAGTTCCTGTGGATTCATCTGCTTTCCGTTTCTGTCTCCTTCGCATCTCGGCCCTTTCTTCTACAGTGTCCCGGTCATTCTTCCATTGTGTAGAAATGTCCTGTATCAGTTCACTTTGATTCATATCTTCTTTGTCTTGATCATTGGGTAATTTAACGATGTCTCTTCTCTCTTTGTCTCTGCTTTCACCATTTTGATTTTCTACATTTGGACTATGTTCGGCGTTTCTGGTCGGTTCTTCATTTTCCACCCTGTTTGGTATGTTTGGTGCTTTTCGTCTTGCAGTTACTCTTGGGAGGCATTGGTCAAATTCTGTCTTTATTGCTATTTGGATCTCTTCTCTCATTATTACTCCAATATTTTCGATCATGTTGTTCATTAGGTCTTGGATTTTTTGCGTGAGTTTCGTCATTATTGATTGTTCTACATCTTTCCTTTTTATGGTGCGTGGTTTGCAATCCACACAAATCCAGTGAGCTTGCAATGCTCCCTCTGCATGATGTTGAATTCCCCTCTCGTTAGTCCACTACATTCAAGGTGTTGCCATCTATCGCATTCTTCGCATTCTATTGATTCTTCATTGGAGCGAACTTCCTTCGCACAGGTGGCGCAGTTTACCACTTTCTCCATGTCGACACTCTGGTCAGTTGCCTGGTCGCCTGGTATATCTATGTATCTATGTACTCTGGGTCCCAAAATGGCGGATCTTTTCGTATGTTCAGTGAATGATTGTTTTAAGTCTTAAGATAATTCTACGTTGTATTCCTTACCACTTCGACTTTCTATTGATTCACTGCACTAAACTTTACAATCACTATCACTTTATAATACTATCTCTACACTTGGTATATTGATTTGTCACTTTGGTGTTAGGGCACTTCGATCGTCTTTCTTTCGATCTGGTAGGCCGTGATTTCAAATAGTAAACCGTCACTATTGATATACTTGTTCAAATCAACAATGGCTCACGCAGTTTTAAATTGGTTTTCTGTGATGTAAGGATATTCGCACTAAGTCGTACACACTTATCACGAATAAATAAAATACTGCCTTAAATTAATTTATCCCTGTATCTACAAAACTGAGCACTTGAATAAGGAGTAACTCTCTTGTGGTTTCCAAATTATCACTTTATCAGATGAAACACACGGTTAGATCGATGCATAATCACAGATCACATTAAATTTTAGGACATTGAGTACGTCAGTATCACATGTACCAATCACAAATTTCACACTGCTCTTGCACATTTATATTTACACTGACTGACAGAGCAAATGCAACACCAAGAAGGAGTGGTCAGAACTTTATGCCAATTGCAGGGTAGACTGACGTCACTGAGGTATGCTCATGATGTGAAATGCGCCGCTGTGCTGCGCACGTGGCGAACGATAAATGGGACACGGCGTTGGCGAATGGCCCACTTCGTACCGTGATTTCTCAGCCGACAGTCATTGTAGAACGTGTTGTCGTGTGCCACAGGACACGTGTATAGCTAAGAATGCCAGGCCGCCGTCAACGGAGGCATATCCAGCAGACAGACGACTTTACGAGGGGTATGGTGATCGGGCTGAGAAGGGCAGGTTGGTCGCTTCGTCAAATCGCAGCCGATACCCATAGGGATGTGTCCACGGTGCAGCGCCTGTGGCGAAGATGGTTGGCGCAGGGACATGTGGCACGTGCGAGGGGTCCAGGCGCAGCCCGAGTGACGTCAGCACGCGAGGATCGGCGTATCCGCCGCCAAGCGGTGGCAGCCCCGCACGCCACGTCAACCGCCATTCTTCAGCATGTGCAAGACACCCTGGCTGTTCCAATATCGACCAGAACAATTTCCCGTCGATTGGTTGAAGGAGGCCTGCACTCCCGGCGTCCGCTCAGAAGACTACCATTGACTCCACAGCATAGACGTGCACGCCTGGCATGGTGCCGGACTAGAGCGACTTGGATGAGGGAATGGCGGAGCGTCGTGTTCTCCGATGAGTCACGCTTCTGTTCTGTCAGTGATAGTCACCACAGACGAGTGTGGCGTCGGCGTGGAGAAAGGTCAAATCCGGCAGTAACTGTGGAGCGCCCTACAGCTAGACAACGCGGCATCACGGTTTGGGGCGCTATTGCGTATGATTCCACGTCACCTCTAGTGCGTATTCAAGGCACGTTAAATGCCCACCGCTACGTGCAGCATGTGCTGCGGCCGGTGGCACTCCCGTACCTTCAGGGGCTGCCCAATGCTCTGTTTCAGCAGGATAATGCCCGCCCACACACTGCTCGCATCTCCCAACAGGCTCTACGAGGTGTACAGATGCTTCCGTGGCCAGCGTACTCTCCGGATCTCTCACCAATCGAACACGTGTGGGATCTCATTGGACGCCGTTTGCAAACTCTGCCCCAGCCTCGTACGGACGACCAACTGTGGCAAATGGTTGACAGAGAATGGAGAACCATCCCTCAGGACACCATCCGCACTCTTATTGACTCTGTACCTCGACGTGTTTCTGCGTGCATCGCCGCTCGCGGTGGTCCTACATCCTACTGAGTCGATGCCGTGCGCATTGTGTAACCTGCATATCGGTTTGAAATAAACATCAATTATTCATCCGTGCCGTCTCTGTTCTTTCCCCAACTTTGATCCCTTTCGAACCACTCCTCCTTGGTGTTGCATTGTCACTGTCAGTCAGTGTATATTCCCAGGTTATAATTAACTTTCTATATACAACACTGAACACTATGATAACACTAACAGTTGTTAGTTATTTTGGGACATTTACGTACCTCTGTATGTATAAAACACATGAACACACAAATCTGTATATCACGCCGACATCTATAACTGGGTGAGCTGCTGTCTTCAGTTCACGAACACGAAGTGGAAATAGCATCCCTTGAAGAGACAGTCCTCATATCTGCCTTAGGTAAGATCTAGACTTTTCAACAACGGATGATACCTTTAATACAAACCAAGGCTGCTTCTTTCCCAGTACCAGGACCAAGCTATTACAATAATACAATAAGTAGAACAAAGAAATCGACCACAAGACATCCTTTACCCGCACTAAGTACACGATGCTGTTAACCACAATGTCTCGGTTCCTAAATAAGATACAACAATTAAGAAAATCATCTCCGCCCCACAATTAACTGAAAAAGGCTGTGTGGATAACGTAATTCTCTGTTCTGACTTAAAAACTATTGTTTAAAACTTAATACTATAAAACTAAAATGTTGAAATCTGTGTATTATTTTAGTGCTCTAATAGAAATCGTTCTTGAAATTATATGGTACCTTTACTTTTACCTTTGTATCTTAGGTCTTCAGTCATGCGGCTGGTTGGATTCTCAAAAAGTGTCACCAAAACATATGCGGTTATATGGAAACCACAAGAGCTGATAGTGGTATTATATGACGTTTACAAGGCACGACAATTGCTTTCCTCATTTAGGCAGAAAGTGCTATTGCAGCACGATCATTCCTATGAGTAGTGCCTATCATGCCAACCAGAAGCATTACTCGTGCTGCGAATATCATTACCGAGCACACCCATACGTCGGTAAAACGAATTAAATGTTGCATCAAAATCTCCGATAGAAGAATAAAGGAAGGCACAAAATCCGGACAGCCTATTTTGTTAACACAATGCCTTCAAATACGCAGGGTGAAACATGAATCCAAGAAAGTGAATATGAAAATGAAAACCTGCAACCTGTTTTCCAGTCAGTGACCGGGTCAGAGATGGAATGAATGAAGCCCCCATCTTGCGGCGAGGATAGGAATCTTGCCGGCTGCCGAGCCATGTCGCACTCCTCTGCGGCAATGATTAATGACCGACAGATGAAATGAAATGATATTGGAATGAATGATGACACGGAAAACCGGAGTACCCGGAGAAAAACCTGCCCTGACTGCGCTTTGTCCAGCACAAACCTCACATGTAGTGACCGGGATTTGAACCACGGTACCAGCGATGAGAGACTGATGTGCTGCCGTCTGAGCCACGGAGGCCACCAAGAAAGTTAATAATTTTAAATAAATGATCTTTGTTTGCTACTAGTTTAACGTCGCATTAACTCACGAAAGGTTCTCGGTGATCCAAAGACTGGAAAGCACGAAGACATGGAAAGACCGGGCTGAGTGGCTCAGACGGTTGAGGCTCTGGCCTTCTGACACCAACTTGGCAGGTTCGATCCTGGCTCAGTCTGGTGGTATTTGAAGGTGCTAAAAAACGACAGTCTCGTGTTGGTAGTTTTACTGGCACGTAAAAGAACTCCTGGGGGAATCAATTCCGGCACCTCGGCGTCTCCGAAAACCGTGAATGTAGTTAGTGGGACGTAAGGCAAATAACATTATTATTATTATTATTATTATTATTATTATTATTATTATTATTATTATTATTATTATTATTATTAAGACATGGAATGAAATTGACTGTAGCCTTAATAAAATTACAGCTCCAGCATTTGCTGGTGTGAAAATGGATCTCCAGCGATGCCGGCGGCGGGATTGGCACCACTGTCTCCCGAATGCAAACTCACAATTACGTGATCCGAAGCGTACAGTAAACTCGCTCTCTAAATGAACTGCATCCCCATCCGGTAAAATGGGCTGTTTAAGAGCTGGGGGTTATTATAGTAATAGTGAACACCTTCTCATAAAGAAGCTTTTATGATCTATCAGAAGCAAGTCGACTTACTTGTTGATAGAATTTTTCTGGGCTTGTTAGCTGTAGTGTGGTCTTGTTTGAAGTTTCTAATAATTCGCTGAAAAGAAAACAATGGTTGATATCAATAAATGCTCGAGGTATTTTTCGGCGAAAACTCTTCTTCTGAGACTATCCCAGGGTTTAGAATAGAGCATAGGAACCCAGCGTCGGGAGCATAAATGAGAAGAGAAGTAGGTTCTACCATCCTAGAGATGAGTTTCGCAGTTTTCCATTTCATCTCGAGATGAACGATGAGGCGAATTGACACGGGTGTAAAGGCTATATTCTTTCCAATTTTACCATCCTTTTATTGGTCGGCTTTTATATAAAAGGAGCCAAGTGGCACTTCCAACATTGTTGAGATATACCCACGTGTGAGGGCATGAAACTCGCTCATTGCTTTAGTTAAATGGAACAAAGCATCATCTAGACTGTGCTCACTTCTGTAAGCACTTGAAGTAACAACCAAACTGCATTGTCGTTTTCTACTTTTATTTAAAGGGAACGATGTGACCTTCGGCAGCTGAAATTTGCGAAAGCACATTTTTTTTCATGTTCGAAGGAAGGTTATAGATCTCATTTTATGATCAGACCCACGTGGAGGAGAATGGTTGCCCAGTTGTACTTCCTTTTCTGAAAATGAACTCTGTCTCTCATGAGAGGGCCAGAACCAAAACATCAAATTGGTAATACTGATGAATACGTTGTTTGATAATCTACAAGCACTGAATTCTATAACAATAAACTTGCCTCCCAAACTATTATGATTTTGTGATCGGCTCAAAGAAACCAACAGCAACTGTGTGCCTTGGAGGTTTACCTTAACAAAATGGAAGAATGTCCCAAAAAGTCAAAATGTATTGTGTCTCATATGCAGAAAGATGACAGTAAACAGACAGTCAAAATTGTGACTTTTGTAGTCATCATCACCATAATAATTAAAATACTCGCATAGCCTTGTATTTATGATGAAAATCGTTTTCACCAAGAGGAAGTCCGACACTGATTGAAACAGAATCAACTGCCACACTGTTCATGAAATTAAACTGGAGAGGAGCAGATTAATTGTCCGTCAGATGCAAACTAGCCATTCGAAAGCAGGTGCCATGCAAGTCGGTATTAAGAGCAATCAGCCAGGAAAGTCATCAGACAGATTTCATTGGGTTATGTTGATTTGATCATGGCCTAAAGGAAAGCCGATAAGCAAGGAAAAGCTTAAGGATATTGAATCTGTTCATCATCCTGTATCTCAGTATGTCGAGCCTTTTAATTAAACTTCATTCCAGGACAGAGGTTGAAGATGAAATAGTTGAGTTCGTAAATTATGCAGACTTTCGCAGTGGATGATGCATGAATTAATGCTGATGTGTAATATTTCAAAAGCTGTATTCATTAGTTTCTAATATGCAACTGTTAAACCAGCACATGTTTTATCTATGTATTTTATGTTTAACAATTGACATGTTGCCATCAAGCGAATTTATTGAACTGTACTTGATTCTCTTTAAAGTAACGTAATTCGGATTTACTTGAAGAGAACCAACAGCCTTTTTCATTCAAGAACTTATGAGGAGGGAGGATACTTCATGTTATGTATAATGGCAACACAACTTACTTATGTGCATAAAGTAACTATGCAAAATTTTCCTGAAATTGAGGTAAATTTTAGAAGCTTTTTCTCACTTGCAATTCTATCTTCCTTAGTATCATTTTATATAAAAGCCATCCATTTACTTACCTCATCATAGTAACACGATTCTCAGTTGCGCCTTGTGTATGGCTCTGAATCACGTTCTCCCAAGTATCTGACATGAATCTTAGAAGACTGCAGTAAATGTAAACATGTCGGGAACGGAGTATATATTTTACTCTATTTTGTCGTGAATGCATCCTTCCTCCTACATCCATGGATTTTTCGCTGTCTGTTTGTTGTTTAAAGGAGCCTAACAGCTAGGTCATCGGGCTGAAATTTTCGAAACAAATGTCCAACTTTCTTGCTATACTGAAGATGTGTAGCATGCTTACAGTACTGTTATTTTCTTCTTAAGTGATGAATTTTTCTGTGAGCCAGTTCGTCATCTAAGAGCAATAAACAGTAAATTACTAAGAGAATAAATACTTGGAACAATTTACATGTTCGATAATTCATCAGTGACAAAGAGAAATATCGTCGCTGAAGAAGCCAAACCTCGTATGTCACAATGCTCTTCCTATCCATTTCGTTCCTTAAGACTTGTCACGCCTCCCAACCACATATGGATATGCAGTCCATCAGAACAATGTTCGTTGTGTTCATTTCCCTATGCGAGAGTGTAAAGGAAAATGAACCTTAAGAATGAGTAAATTCGTTGCTCAAACAGCACGGTACGGTAAGGTCCATTTTCCTTTACACATTAGCAGCGGAAAATTAACACAACTAAAATTGTCCAGATGGACTGCATTTTCTTACGTGGCTGGACGGCGTGGCCTGTCTTAAGGAAAATAATGGATAGGAAGAGAATTGTGACATACGAGGTTTGGTTTCTTCAACGATGATATGGTTTTTCTCTCTTAAAACAATGTTCGTTCTTTCTTACGTTTTATCCCACAGGGACGCATACCAACAGGCAACAGTTGTGTCATCAAGGACGCCATTCCACATATGAATTCGGCTCCGTTTCCCTCTCTGTTTTGTACTCATTACCACCTTATTTCTTAACATCACGGAGTACACTTGCTACAGCAACTCCTGTTCGGTATTCGGAATTAACTCATTTCAGTCATAGCGTATGACAACGTATTTGAAGCCAATTGACTCTCCCCTAAGTAGTAGCTGCACAGCTGAGGAATTTCTGCAGTCACCCTATCACATGCAGAACAGGGAAGCGATTCAAAACTTGTAACGTTACCGCTCTGCATGATGAATGACAATTCACAATTAGCTTGCAAAAACATTCAAATGCTCCACAATTTATACCATCAGTAACTTGCCGTATTCAAATTCGCAATTATCTGGTCACCAGGTATTAAATGGGCCATTGAAATCTGTCCAGTAATTTGCAGGGATGAATTAGTGGTTGCTATGCCAACGCTAGTCAATTTTTACCGTTTATTTTCATACTCGAAACATCCATTAATGAATCGTTTGATTCATTGGTTTGATGCTTGCCATATATCGCTTACAATCACAGTCATTGGAAATGTTTTATGCCTTCTAGTTTTGCAACAGGAACAGCAGAATATAGTGGATAGTGAAACCGATTGCTAATTTGAGAATTCAGGTCCGATTACTAACACAGGATGAGATTGATAAGTGAACTGAAAATTGTTCACTCAATCCTTCGAAGACTATTGGTTGCTCCTTGATTTAAGTAGTTGTCAGTCGGCTTAAAACTATGGTTATCGGGAGTAGGTGTTCAGTTGACTACCAGTGTCTTGTAATTATCAGACCCTGAGCTAATTGGTATTGTCTTGTACAGCACGTGGTTCTTTGGACTTCATCACAAATTGTGTCTCTTTTACTCCAATATTTAGTGATCAAATAAGCTCTGAGTTCTGCCAGGTCACACAAACTGTAAAGTATTTTATTTTGGAATGATGATGCACAAAGCGTAGGTGAGCTGAAAATTACTCTCCAATATTTCATAAATAGAAATTGTTTACTCTTCCCCACAACAGCGTTAGAATGGAGTAAATATAAAGCTAATGGGCTGTATTAAATATTTGTATTTTGTCTGGGTTGTGTTCAATCGGAGAGGCAAGTACATCGTCGTTGCCGGGACAAAATCTCCTATGTGATAATACTTTTCGAGATATACTGACCCGCAGCACATACATTATCATGAGCGAGAATGCCTTGACCATATTCACACAATATTGCACCTTATATGAGAGAACCTTACCGGCCAGTGTTCTAAGCTAAAATATTTCACATAGGAGGTTTTGTCCCGGCAGCGACGACATACTACATTTCGGGAAAAGAAGACGGGCGGAATGTTATTCATAAAGAACACATGATAAGACATGCTCAATTCAGAAGCACGATGCGACACTGCTTGAAACTTAAAATAATCCACATCTAAGGAGGGCTAGATTTGATTCCAAGACTACCAGGAATTTAAGTTGGCAGGCGGACTGGCGAGCAGTTGGAAATGCACATACAGCTCACCTTCGCGGGGAGTGTGCCTGAGAAAGAGCAACATCACGCCAGGACAAAGACATGAGTGTTTTACTTGGAATAAAATAATTAAATTTGCGTACAAAATGTACAAATGCAACTGACACATAGCAAAATAACTGTAATCACCATATCGTCCTTTAAGAAACAACACCGCGTATCTGACAATGCTCTTCCTATCCATTATGTTCCGTAGGACTGGTCACGTCTCTCAGCCACATATGGGTACGCAGTCCTTCAGAACAATTTTCGTTGAGTTCATTTTCCTATGTGTGCGTGTAAAGGAAAATGAACCTTAGTGTACCGTAAGGTAGGAATGTGTGTTTGCATGAAATAATCCCCTCCTAGATTATGATGTATTTAAAGCTCATTTTTCTCTACAAACACGCATAGGAAAATTAACTCAACGAAAATTGTTCTGATGGACTGCATATCAATATGTGGCACGGGGACGCGACCAGACTTAAGGAAAATATTGGACAGGAACAGCATTGTTAGATACGCGGTATTTTTTCATAATGGACGATATACATATTAATAAAATAATTTCTTATTCTACCTGAACTATAGTCCACAAATTTATTGAATTATCTTGGAATTAGTAAATGTATGGATACATTTCTACTACTTATAATAATTAAGTGTGATGTCAAAGTCAACAGAAGAAAGTCATGAAGGTACTGTAAAAAATTATCACAATATTGTACGTCGATGAAATTGTGATTTGAGGAAAGAATGAAAGAGTAGTCCAAGAAAAGCCTGATTGAGTAGATAATCAATAGGAAGATTGGAGAATAATTTTATAATTTTACTCAATGTGGACAAATAAAGAAGAGGAACCGTGGGGAGTTTCAACTTCGTAGAAAGTGAATTAAGGGAACAGTTCTGATTTGATATGGAAATCAGCAGCAGGATGTTACGGCTGTTTTCTGTCACAGGATTTGCACCTACTATGGAAAATAATTGAGGAGTATCTGTTCAAAAGGAGCTATTTTCACCTTTAAAAAGTTGATGGAAACGCTCAAGAAACGTAAAATGAAAGGAACATGGAACGTACCCATAATCAGATTTGGTACAGCACCTTAGGAATTACGTCTTTCTGGTATGGATTGCTCACGGCAATCGATACTATTCGATTACTGTAATGCATGTGGTCGAATTACTGAGATTTTTTTTTTGCTAGTTGTTTTACGTCGCACCGACACAGATAGGTCTTACGGTGACGATGGTACAGGAAAGTGCTAGGAGTGGGAAGGAAGCGGCCGTGGCCTTAATTGAGGTACAGCCCCAGCATTTGCCTGGTGTGAAAATGGCAAACCGCGGAAAACCATTTTCAGGGCTGCCGACAGTGGGGTTCGAACCTACTGTGCCCGTCGTAGTCAGTCTGCGAACACGAGACACCCCAGGGGTGCTCAGTTCGGTGGCTGTAGGCTTATAAAATAAATGAATGTGGCAGGATTTTATCATAGGGTTCATCAAATAAGCACGTTCCAAGTATAGAACAAATGTGACACTTTTATTTAATTAAATGCAGTATTGGCCATCCTGAAATCTGTGATTATGATTATGATCGTTACGTTATGGAATTTTATATGGCTCTTGATGTAACAAACCTATGTGCAAACAAATGGGATGGTACACGACAGTTATTTCCCTAACATTCTAACAGAGTATTTACATTGTGAAAAAAATTTTTTTTATCGTCTTTAAAGTTATTAAGTTATTTGTTTAAAGTTGGATTAAAAATTTTCATTCAGAAAAATGAGGTCTGGGCCAAGCCTTCATCGATAATCTGAAAAAAATGCAGTAATTGTAAGAACGAGTATAATAAAGAAATATCCAAGATTCAAAAGTTAACACTCATAGCAAAAATAAAATTTACAGTCGTTGTCTTAACAATAAAATGAAAATTTGAATTTGCCTTGGTTTTCTCTAAGTTAATCCGAGACGTCGGATATACCTGTTCACGTCGTCTCACATCTCTTTCCGTGAGAATTATACTGAACGTTAAGTATTTGACCAACAATTAAACAAAATAAAACGCCTCCTGGGCTTGCAAACGTAAGTAAATGGGGATAATACCATCCATGTGGAAATCCTGTCCACTATCAATCGATAATATCAGTGTCACATATTTCAGAACAGAACACATAAAAAATAATCCTCTAAATACCAACAAATAACTACTTCTACAGCTAACTACGGAAATTGTCAAGAAGATTGTAAGTACCAAGAAGAAAATATCTACACTATGTACATGTCGACGAGTGTCGATCAACCGTATTACTCTCCTGTTAACGAATTTATTGAGTTACAGCAAGATTGAGTTATCACATGAGAGCGAAAAATTGCATCAGCGAATGAGCTGATATAGTCACGAATCAGATATTATTTAGATATTTCGTCGAAGACCTGTTCTTTAGACCTAAGGCCTTCTCAAACATTCATCTGTACCTTGAGATTGAAATTACTGGATTACTTGAGAAAATTTGGGATATTCCCACGAATTAAAAAGTACATCGATTAACATGGACCTTCATTTTCTTCATCTGAAGACACCAATATTAGACTACACTGCATTTATCGCGAATAATCCATTAACATGTGAAAAGCTCAGTTTCACGAAGATTTGTGCCATGCACAATTATTCCATATACTCTACACGTACAGTGTACCACAATGACGACCCTAACTTGTCGCATCCTAATCTCAAATATGTGTAGTCATGAAATATCAGGACCTACCATCGTCCTACAAATACATAATATCCACTTAAAAGTGTCTCGATGATTAATCACTCCAACTAATTATCACATGCTCCCGATGCACATGTTCACATTAAATTCGTACATAGAATTCGGACTCAATATCCCGATGACACGTTGTCTCAGACACGAGGTACAAGTAGAAGTTCCATTACAAGGAAAATACAGAAAATGTGGACGAAATATCCTACCATTAAATCTATCGGACATAAATTAATTCATATTCGTGACGAAATTTACTCAATAAGCAAAGATGGTGTCGATAACACATGGATAACTCTATCAGAACCCTCACTGTCAAATTCATGGCCACATGGTCATTAAGTAATCACATGTGTCAGTTTTACGACGTATTCGAGCAAATAAACAACCATAAAATGTGTCAAAATAGCTTACTAAGAAGAAAGAAAGAACAGAACAAAACTACGAAAGAATCTGCATCCCGACGCCGCTGACGATGGTCAAAGGTTTAGAACTTCATGGTGAAGCACTGGTAATCCATGATGTGAGATTCCGTCCTCTTCTGGAAATATTCACGTCCACGTCTTCCGCGTCCACTCGTAAGAAAGCTGAAACTTACACAAAATGTTTTAGCATAAACTCCAAACACACACGTAACTGTATTTTGGAAATGACACGTACTTAAGGGATTAACATCTGCACATTCGACGTCTGATCACAGCACTGTTCTAAATTGTATCCAATTTTCAGACGTGTAGAGCACAGGAGTGAAACCAGTATTCACGACGTTCCACGCTGAGCGACTGAAGGTGATAGTCCAGGAACACGCCAGTGTGTGAGAATGAGTATTTGTATCACATGACTTAAATATCATGTCTGGTGCACATGCACGGAAGTAAAGTCAATTTAGACACGAAATTCTTCTACTGTACGAATCTACAACTTCATCACCATTTTAGCCACAAGGTCGTGCAAATTATTTCAAAATTTCAGTTTTTAATTTATATCCTCCAAATGTGCTATTCTTTTATCCAGTTTATTTTACTTTAACCCTTGAGCCTTCCGTAAATGTGCACGTCGCCACCGAAGATATTACGAATATTTCATTCATATCATTCCTCGCAATTACAGGTGACACGCGCTGGCCTCCTTCTCTCACTCGCCAACCTTCATTTTTTTATTTTTATTCCGTTAGCCAGCCGGCCGCTCTCCGCACAAAAAAACTCGTTCTTGCCCTTGTCCAAGGTCGCGCGCACCCCATCTCGCCGACAAGCGAACACAAGCCGCACCAACACCTGTTCACTCATTTGTGGCCTCACGGTCACATCCACCTCTTACTGGGACAAAAAATTTTAAACAAGGTTAAAAATTTTTAGATCATGTTCATTCCTTAAAATGTGGTCCGTATGTTGTCTACTTCACTGTTTAATTTTCCATGGTATTTATAATTTCCAAGCATCTGTCAGTTGTCTGAACGGTAATCATTCTGCACGACACAAACTGGTATTTCTTCGACAGCCGACCTGGGTCTTTTCTTTTTTCTTTCTTCATTCTTCTGCTTTACGGTAGAGTCTTAGGTTCGAGGCATTGAATATAACTGTTCGTAGGAGAGTAATAGTTTGATATCTTTACATTGGAGTCTTTCTTCTGGCACCCTGATTTTCAGGTTGATATTGTGGTGCCGAAGGATTTAATCTATCGTCATGAGGTGAATTCCGGTGTCGCTGGAACTGTAGGCTCTCGGCTCCCATCACATCTGGATCGGTGTCTTGATTATGAATGGCGTCCTTCCATTTCGAGCCTTTTTCAGTTTCCTTCCTTAATTCTTCAATGTACCTCATGCTTTCTCGATGACGGTTCTCCATCTCGTCTCTGAAATTCTGGTAGTTACGATCCGAATAATATCTAGGTCTATCATAGGGCCTATTCCGTCTGTAGTCCTGTGGTCGGTCCCGTGTCCTGTAATTTCCCCTTCTTCGGACATTCTTCGGATCTTCCTTCCTGTCCTCTCTGGGTCTCGTTCTTCTCTCTTCCCATCGACGATCGTACACTCTGGGATGGTTTTTGTACTCTTTAGGTCCACTCTGATTTCCGTTTTCAGGCATTGGAGTCGAATTCCGGTTTTTCGGAGTGTCTATTACGTTGACCTGGTAAGTATTGCTCCTTTGAGTTTTCGATACTGTTGAGACATTCATGGTGTGGTCGAGCTGTCTGAGGATAGCCTCAGCCTGCACCGCGGTCTGAACATTGGCAGCAATGAGTAAACGCTGTACTTCCACAGGAAACTGCTTTGTTATCGCTTGAACCAACTCATTTTCAGATGGTGGGGTGTCGAGGTCTTTCATTCGTCGTACTTGATTACAGAAGTAATTAGCGTACTGCGTCTGCCCATCTGTGGAATATTTTCGTGAATACAAATCCAACCGTAGTGCTTGTTGCAGATCCGCTCCCCAGTATCTCTGTAGGAATAAGCGCTTGAAACCTTCGTAGTCTTCAAACGTATAACGGAAAGCATGGTACCAGTTGAGCACGTCTCCCTCTAAAAATTTCTCCGCTGTTCGCAGATGTTTTTCAGTAGGGATCTTCTGTTCACGAATGTATTCATCAAGGTCCCTAATGAAATTTTTAGGTGTGACCCCGTTTAAGTTGTTGAATTTTCTAGGCCTGTCCTCGCTCATTCGGATAAAATTAATGATTTGAGGTACACTTTGTGCCGGTGTAGTACTGAGATTTACTGTGGGTTGTTCAATGTGGGTAATATTCTGAGACGATTCAGCTACGGGCGATATTCCTTCTGTTACAGTAGATTTAGCCTGTATGACCTCTTCGACATTACTCTGTCGGTCCATTAATGATGTCACTAAGACTCTAGTGCTCCTATCCTGCAACTTCAAGAATCCTACTTCTTTTCCTAATTTTTGGAGGGCGTCCATATTTTCCTCCATCTTCTGTTTCCCGGACTTGACATCTCCGGCAAGATTAATAATTTGCTCGAGTATTTCCGACTTGTCTTTGTCAATCATGCTCTTGATATCATCGAACTGGAGTGAAATATCTTGTATCTCCATTTGGTTGACTGAGATACTGTCCTTTACAGAACGGAGATCATCGTCGACCTTCTCTTTTATTTTCTTTAAGTCTTCTGTGACCTCTCCTCTAAGATTTTTCACTTGTTCCGACATCTCTTCTTGTGCCGTAGAAATCTCTACCTTTATAACATCTATCTCCTTCCTCACAGATTCAATGTTATTTCTGACTAGGACTACGTCACACTGAAGAGCGGTGACCTTCCCGGTGATAACATTATTATCCTCTTTAATCTGGCTGGTCAAAGTAACAACTTGTTCCAGGGTTTTTTTCTGATTTTCCCTGCACTCTAACACGATATTGTCAATCCGACAACTAGTTTCCTCCAGTTTTGCATATAGTTCGTCACGACCTTTTTTTGCCTCTTCCTGTATCGCAGCACCCATAATGTTCATTTTTTGACTCAATCGTTCATTACTATCTTCCTGTATTCCCTGTATTTTTCTGAGTTCCTCTTTATTCTCTTCCTGCATCTTCCTAAATTCCTCTTTATTCTCCTCCTGTGCTCTCCTACTCTTTTCCTGCATTTTCCTGAGTTCCTCTTTATTCTCCTCCTGTGCTCTCCTACTCTCTACTGTCATAGTCTCTAATAACTTCCTAATCTCCTCGAGATCCATTCGATTATTCATAAAGTGACCTGTGTCAGCAAACGCCGAAATGCAGAAACTTTCCCCCCAGACATGTTGATTGTGATAAGGCAAATTCAAGTTTCATGAAGAAAATTCCTAACCCTCATTTTTCCATGTGAAACACATCATCATAAGTAAAATATTCTGAAAATTCCGCGTACTCTGTTAGAATTCTACCTAACTGGGATGGCATTAAATCTGAAATGAACCTGCCGAACCTTGAATAATTAATAATTTAATCAAGTCAATTTAAACCACGTGGAGAAGCAATTAATCAAGTTCCACGATGGATTAAGCCACCTTTTTAAGCCACAAATCGAGCCCCACGGAAGGGACTAGCCACTAAGATGCCCCACGTTGGGCGCCACTAAGATGTGCCCGTCGTAGTCAGTCTGCGAACACGAGACACCCCAGGGGTGCTCAGTTCGGTGGCTGTAGGCTTATAAAATAAATGAATGTGGCAGGATTTTATCATAGGGTTCATCAAATAAGCACGTTCCAAGTATAGAACAAATGTGACACTTTTATTTAATTAAATGCAGTATTGGCCATCCTGAAATCTGTGATTATGATTATGATCGTTACGTTATGGAATTTTATATGGCTCTTGATGTAACAAACCTATGTGCAAACAAATGGGATGGTACACGACAGTTATTTCCCTAACATTCTAACAGAGTATTTACATTGTGAAAAAAAAATTTTATCGTCTTTAAAGTTATTAAGTTATTTGTTTAAAGTTGGATTAAAAATTTTCATTCAGAGAAATGAGGTCTGGGCCAAGCCTTCATCGATAATCTGGAAAAAATGCAGTAATTGTAAGAACGAGTATAATAAAGAAATATCCAAGATTCAAAAGTTAACACTCATAGCAAAAATAAAATTTACAGTCGTTGTCTTAACAATAAAATGAAAATTTGAATTTGCCTTGGTTTTCTCTAAGTTAATCCGAGACGTCGGATATACCTGTTCACGTCGTCTCACATCTCTTTCCGTGAGAATTATACTGAACGTTAAGTATTTGACCAACAATTAAACAAAATAAAACGCCTCCTGGGCTTGCAAACGTAAGTAAATGGGGATAATACCATCCATGTGGAAATCCTGTCCACTATCAATCGATAATATCAGTGTCACATATTTCAGAACAGAACACATAAAAAATAATCCTCTAAATACCAACAAATAACTACTTCTACAGCTAACTACGGAAATTGTCAAGAAGATTGTAAGTACCAAGAAGAAAATATCTACACTATGTACATGTCGACGAGTGTCGATCAACCGTATTACTCTCCTGTTAACGAATTTATTGAGTTACAGCAAGATTGAGTTATCACATGAGAGCGAAAAATTGCATCAACGAATGAGCTGATATAGTCACGAATCAGATATTATTTAGATATTTCGTCGAAGACCTGTTCTTTAGACCTAAGGCCTTCTCAAACATTCATCTGTACCTTGAGATTGAAATTACTGGATTACTTGAGAAAATTTGGGATATTCCCACGAATTAAAAAGTACATCGATTAACATGGACTTTCATTTTCTTCATCTGAAGACACCAATATTAGACTACACTGCATTTATCGCGAATAATCCATTAACATGTGAAAAGCTCAGTTTCACGAAGATTTGTGCCATGCACAATTATTCCATATACTCTACACGTACAGTGTACCACAATGACGACCCTAACTTGTCGCATCCTAATCTCAAATATGTGTAGTCATGAAATATCAGGACCTACCATCGTCCTACAAATACATAATATCCACTTAAAAGTGTCTCGATGATTAATCACTCCAACTAATTATCACATGCTCCCGATGCACATGTTCACATTAAATTCGTACATAGAATTCGGACTCAATATCCCGATGACACGTTGTCTCAGACACGAGGTACAAGTAGAAGTTCCATTACAAGGAAAATACAGAAAATGTGGACGAAATATCCTACCATTAAATCTATCGGACATAAATTAATTCATATTCGTGACGAAATTTACTCAATAAGCAAAGATGGTGTCGATAACACATGGATAACTCTATCAGAACCCTCACTGTCAAATTCATGGCCACATGGTCATTAAGTAATCACATGTGTCAGTTTTACGACGTATTCGAGCAAATAAACAACCATAAAATGTGTCAAAATAGCTTACTAAGAAGAAAGAAAGAACAGAACAAAACTACATAGAACAGATATAAATGAGACGTAATCGACTTAACTTATAGAGAAATCTTCATGTCTGGAAGTCTGGGTTCTCAATCAGCCATGCCAGGACGAAAGAATCTGCATCCCGACGCCGCTGACGATGGTCAAAGGTTTAGAACTTCATGGTGAAGCACTGGTAATCCATGATGTGAGATTCCGTCCTCTTCTGGAAATATTCACGTCCACGTCTTCCGCGTCCACTCGTAAGAAAGCTGAAACTTACACAAAATGTTTTAGCATAAACTCCAAACACACACGTAACTGTATTTTGGAAATGACACGTACTTAAGGGATTAACATCTGCACATTCGACGTCTGATCACAGCACTGTTCTAAATTGTATCCAATTTTCAGACGTGTAGAGCACAGGAGTGAAGCCAGTATTCACGACGTTCCACGCTGAGCGACTGAAGGTGATAGTCCAGGAACACGCCAGTGTGTGAGAATGAGTATTTGTATCACATGACTTAAATATCATGTCTGGTGCACATGCACGGAAGTAAAGTCAATTTAGACACGAAATTCTTCTACTGTACGAATCTACAACTTCATCACCATTTTAGCCACAAGGTCGTGCAAATTATTTCAAAATTTCAGTTTTTAATTTATATCCTCCAAATGTGCTATTCTTTTATCCAGTTTATTTTACTTTAACCCTTGAGCCTTCCGTAAATGTGCACGTCGCCACCGAAGATATTACGAATATTTCATTCATATCATTCCTCGCAATTACAGGTGACACGCGCTGGCCTCCTTCTCTCACTCGCCAACCTTCATTTTTTTTATTTTTATTCCGTTAGCCAGCCGGCCGCTCTCCGCAAAAAAAAACTCGTTCTTGCCCTTGTCCAAGGTCGCGCGCACCCCATCTCGCCGACAAGCGAACACAAGCCGCACCAACACCTGTTCACTCATTTGTGGCCTCACGGTCACACTACTATCTCCCGAATTCTGGATACTGGCCGCACTTAAGCGACTGCAGCTATCGAGCTCGGTTTACTGAGCTTTTGAAGCGGAACAATCTTAAAGAAGACGGTGGATGGGAAAATCATTGTTAGATACGTGGTAATTTTTCTTAAAATATAAGCTCACTTTTACGTATGATGCCTTTCCTGACGTCAATTGAGTGTATAGAATGTATTCACTATTCCTTGTATCAGTGGTGTTCGTTGTATAATGTGTTGCATGTAAATGAAGGTGTGTGTTAAGATAAACACAAACACCCAGTCCTGGTGCAAATAATTTTGATTAAAATTCCCGGCCGAGTTGGGAAACGAACCCGAGACCCTCAGAACTGAAGGCAATTACGTTGACCATTCAAACAAGCAGGTTGATTTTGTCCACAATAAGGTATTCTAAACAATTAAAAATAAAACATATCTAAGAAAGTGTTATTGTAATTTTACATGATTGTTCGCTTCAAAAATCTCAGGTGTATGGGCAAGAATTCGAATTACTGTCGCCAAATACGTGAACACAGGGGAAATTGAACTATCCAATACTATAAATTAAAACATATTGCCAACCAGATTTCACCTAGCGGCATCACAACAGTAAAACAGGGCGGAGATCAATAAGCGGAAGTAAATATCACTAACGCTACGTGAAGTATTCAGTGGAAGTAGACGTTTTGGAGCACTCATAGCGGTCTAGGGGACATGTGCACAGATTATAAAGCCAAACCAAATATTGTACATAAAACCAAAGAGTTTTAAAATCAAACATCGAGCAACAGGTGAACAAACGAGCGAGTTGCCTGGATGAGTACCTCAGACGGTACAGTGACGTCTTTCTGAACCCAAAGTGGCGGAAGAGAACAGAACTCAGTTCGATTTTATTTGAAGGTGCTCAAATAAGCCAGCCTCGTGTTGGTAAATTCATTGGCAAGTAAAAGAACTCATGCGAGACAAAATTTTGCCACCTTATGGTTTCTGAAATCCGTAAACGTAGTTAAAAACGTAATCACAATGGCATTATTATTATTATTATTATTATTATTATTATTATTATTATTATTATTATTATTAAGGAGCTTCTGTGGCTCAGGCGGCAGCGCGACGGCCTCTCACCACTGGGTTCCGTGCTTCAAGTCCCGGTCAATCCATGTGAGATTTGTGCTGGAAAAAAGCGGAGGCCGGACAGAATTTTCTCCGGGTACTCTGGTTTTTCCTGTCATGTTTCATTCCAGAAGCACTCTCCAATATCATTTCATTTCATCTATCAGTCATTAATCATTGCCCCAGAGGGGTACGACATGTTTTCGGCAGCTGGCACAATTTCTATCCTCGCCGCTAGATAAGGGCTTCATTCGTTTCATTCCTGACCCTGTCGAATGACTGGAAAGAGGCTGTGGATTCTTCTTCTTTTTCCTAGTCTTCTTCTTCTTCTTCTTCTTCTTCTTCTTCTTCTTCTTCTTCTTCTTCTTATTATTGTTAAACGTGTTAGTACAGGTTCATTGTATGAATAAAATACAGGTCAATTATACCGACATACTACTTTAAAGTTAAGGATTTTTTTACTTCTTGTTTTTCTTCTCTCCTCTTATCTCCAGCCTTTCCTGTACATCCCACAGTAAAATATACCATGTTACACGAGCGTTAATTACGTAAATTGTATGTCATTCATGCTATCATTTTATCATGGGGCAATGTATCAAAGTTGTTTTGCTGTCATGCCACAATCAATCTCGAGTGCCAGGAAGTTAATTATGCTAATGGATTGTATAGTTTTTTCAGTGAAAAAATGTCTTATAATAATATTTTATATTTTGTATATATTTTCAAAGAACCAGACTGGGTCACTGTGACACAACCTACTTTTTTATGAAAGAGGCTGGTAATCCTGGATAAAGCCGAGAACCGGGAGTTTCCAGCGCTTGAAACTAAATTGAAAGTGATGAGAGAAACGTGAAATCTGTGAATGGACGTTGGTACCGTTAGGTAATGAACTTGGAGATACCCGGATTAGCTTTGGAAATCTTTCGTGATTTAAAGAAAATAAGGACGGTTATCTAAAAACAAAATCCATTGAAGTTAAGATGAAAATGGGGTGAGTTGCCTAAAACCGGATTTCATTGAAGTTAAGAGGAAATTATGATGGAATGCCTAGAATTGGAAAGTGTGAGAGAATATATAAACTGGTGTGAGTGAGAATTGAGGTACTTAATAAACTGTCATATATCTGCTATGAACTGCTGTCGGTCAAATATATCAAATTTGTAGTGCGAAACATTAGCGCTGACGTAACGGACTTGGTCATATTGATCGTAGCATTGAACTTATTTGTGAGCTGGTGTTATTTTCTGTATATAGTAGGTTGTGTTGTTAGAGTTTTCCGAGCAATGCCAGGTGTACCAGATTGGTGGGCACTGGTATTTTTCTATAAGTTAAGAATTTACAAATACTTCGCTTCATCAATCTCAATGCCGGCCAGTCGTGGGAAGTTTAGATCTACTACATCAAAGAGAAGATGATATGCACGCCAGCATAACGAGAAACGATTGTAGTACAGCGTGGGCAAAATAAAACTGTCCCGAAAATATTTACAATAGAATTGACGCTGTATTGACCCTTAAATCACAGAAGATGCTGGAAATGCCCTTATCTGAGGAAATGAAAAACTGAGTATTCAAAATTCCTGACTCAACTTCACTCAGAAACCATCGGCAGAACTCAACACGCGAAAGTTCGTCTGGACGCTTTAATGCCTCCACAACAGTAAATTTGTAAGGATACAAATGCAGGACCGTCTTGATAATGTCTCGACACGACGATCGCTTAATTCTCACTTGCACAGATAAACGGCGTTGAGACTTCGTTCCAGGCTTTCCTTCATTCGAGAAATGTTTCCTGGTGTTCGAATTCTTTCCGGATACTTCCTGTTTTTATGCGCTACAGAGCCCGTTTCGCACCATTTTGCTCATAACTTTTGCACTGGAGACTTTGCTGGAGGTTTTGTCAAAACACTTCCAGTCTTAAACAGTTCTGCCCAAGTTTTACACGAATCGTGCTTTTCATAACACTCGACAAAGAACATGCGCTGTTTAATCGTGAGCATCATTATGTGTTGCTTTCAACTGTTAAAGGAACACGTCCGCTCCTCATACTCACTCAAACGTAATGACACAGCGACGTTCTCAGGAGATGCGGGAGATACGCACGATGGGACATCTGACAGCAACCGACTGTTGCATCGAAATCACGGTTTCTAACATTTCCTGTGATTTGCAGTTCTCCTGTTTCCTAAACAAGTGTCAAATCCTCGTCAGACCGGATCATCAGGAAGTCATGCCCGAACCAACTAGTTAGTGAACTTTGTTACAGTATAAAAAGGGAGATACATATCATATTCTTTAATTCTTAGCTTAAAGATGGTATAATAAGGGGAAATGAAGCATAGCTAAGTTAAGGGTACTGAATGATCTGAGGGAATGGTGGGATGTGAGAGGGTGAGACCTGAAGTGAGAAGTGAGAAATGAGAGTGATGTCACACGCATGCTGGTACGAACGAAGATTACATAAATTTTGAAAAAAAAAATGAAGTTTGAAATCTTAAATACAAGTAACAATGTCCATCATACACCGAAGCACTTGGTTTCAGAAGGTGAAGTTCGAATCAAGTTTTGTTTTTGCTAGTGGCTTTACGTCGAGCCGACACAGATAGGTCTTACGGCGACGATGGGATAGGCCCATGAGTTGGAAGGAAGCGGCCGTGGCCTTAATTAAGGTACAGCCCCAGCATTTGCCTGATGTGAAAATGGGAAACCACAGAAAACCATCTTCAGGGTTGCCAACAGTGGGATTGGAATCCACTGTCTCCAGGATGCAAGCTCACAGCGGCGCGCCTCTGACCGCACGGCCAACTCGCCCGGTCGAAATCAAGTTTCATAATGATCATAATCATGAGTTCGTAGAAAGTTCCCAGAATAAAAACACTTGAAAACAATATTTGTGTCAAAATTGATGGATTTTAAAACTCTCTCTCGTGTCACTACAACAACTGGTCGTTAACTATCTCCATACTTCCTCTTGATGAACATATATTCTAACACTCTCCATGAGCGAACAACCAAGTGCAAATATGGAGTCTGAAGGACCACGTATCCCTCCATAGAAAAAAAAAAACAGAAACAAAGTAGGCCTACAATCAACAAACTCTCACACTTCCCCACTCATCTCCCTCCATCGACACTTCTCCCTCACCAGCCAGCATCTTCTGGGCAGAAAAATGGACCCACCTCACCCATTCAGGAACGAAAACTGTTCAACAATAAAAAGTTAAAACAAACTATTTTTTTCATAAATGTTTCCACAATAAAAGTTTCTACCTCATTCTCTTACCTCAATCAGGAACAGACATAGAAATCTAGAAGAACCGGCTCCGGGAAAGGCCCAATACATCTCCAATTCGAATAACTCCATCTGAACACGGACTAAAGAGGCAGGAGAAACATGTTGTACTTATAATCGTTCCGGTGTAAGAGTGACGAGGGAGGCAAGTAGGGGCATCGAAAATTCTAGTACGTTGTAGATAGTAGACAGAATACGACGTCAGCACAGGAGCGTCAGATGGAGCAGCAGTAAAGAGAAAGCACTGAGTTGAAAATGGTTGTTCTGCAGGATGGAGGATGTGAATTTAGTTGACGATGTGTATTGTGGTATTGTACAGGAAGATGAAGTTCGATGCGGGCAGAAAAGATCTTTCATCAAAAGTTTCATAAAACGATGCCAGAAATGTGTCGGAAACGAAGACAGGCAGTTCCAGAATCTCTTTTAGTGTCAGGGGTCAGTACTTTTAAAGTTCATTAGAATTTATCGGTCATCACTCTAGCTTACTGTCGTATTGCCCGGCTGGTGAGGAGCGGTAGATTGCTGGCCGGGGCCTCAGCCTCGCCTGAGCTGCGTTTCTGCGTTAAGCGGATGACCCTACCTAAATGCCATATACATTTTAGCTGTTATTGATTATTGGTCATATAAATCGCCACAGTGATCATATGAGTTATTATTAAACACATATATTATTTGGGAAGAATGGTCAATAATATGACATTAAATACTCGACAACAGAGTTTTCTGACCTGACTTAGACGATCACACACAAGAAATATTCAAGTCAGCAATAAAAGCGTGGTCCAAGCATACATATCTCTTGTAGTGTGCACATTTCATGAAAGCAGGTCGGTCACATTTCTCATGGAAGCAATCGACCGTTAATCCTCATTTCAAGCAGTACTCCAAAGGTATTCGAAAAGCACTGGGAACGTGTTCGGTGTAGCTGCATTGAAAAAAAGTTATTATGATGAAGTTAAGGAATCATGTTGCCAAGAACTGGAAAAACACAAACTATACGTGGCGTAAGAAGTGGTCGTTGTGCTTAAGTTAATTTTATTGTCAGAAGATAGGATAATTATACTTTATCTGTGATAAATTTCACGTATTTTTGTATCGTCGGAAGAAGAAAACGTCGGCAGGCTGTACAAAACCTGTACACTTTGTTGATATTGGGTTAGGCTTATCCATGAATTCAGTGCCTTTAGGAACTGTAGATTTGTATAGTTCGTCATCTACATTACCTGCCCAGGAGTCAATCAAAAGAATACTATAGTATGTGGTTGTATATCTGGACACATTGTTCTATGAAGACCTTAAGATCCCTATTAGTAATATTACCAAAATTTTCTTGCAAAAGCCTTAATGTTCGGTAAATTGATGGTCATATTTGAGGGAAAATGGCCAGTGGGACATACAAGTGGACTAGCAACGTACTATCCATCAAAATCCCAGGCAATATCACATAACAGGGTGTGATTGCCACTGTGGTTCCAACAGCACCGAAGAAGTTCTAGCTTCCCTTCACTGCGAGGGGTCGTCCAGATCGCAACTCTTCATCACATCTTGATTGGTCGGGATTTATTGCTTGACATGCTGATCGACTTTTATTCCTAATTGAGATACATAATTTCACTCACGAATTCATGAGCACTTTCTTCAATCTAGACAGTCCCTCCAACTAATCGCGTGCTAAATTTGTTTGTTATTTAGTTTAAACTTTTCTACCCACGAGCTGGAAACTTCTCTTCTTACATTTAATTGCCAAGAGTCGTAACGCACGATCATGTATTATGGCGTTATTCTGTCTCTCTGCTATTAAATAGCCAGGCGCTTCACGATTTATCATATCCACCAGACGTTTGGGTCCCATGAGCGTCGTTGTTTGACCGCGTTTTTTCGAAGTTCATTAACACAGTTCTACTCTTTGTTTTTCTTTTTTGTGCCAAGACTGCTGTAAGTTTCAGGCGAGGTGTCATATGAATTGCTAATCCACGACAACACACATGGGGAGGATCATAATTTCCATTTTGCCCCTTGGTTGTTTTGTCCACATGGTGTGTGTATCAGTCCGATATCCCTCCCGAAACTTCGTTTTCGTTTTCTTGGAGGTAATGGCTGATAAGATGAACTGCTGTTTCTCTGGACATCTGCCACTGGTGACATTGCTATATTACTCACCGGCAAGGCACTAACACTCTCTTCTTCTGATGCCTCCTCATCGATTACAAGTGCACTCACCTCTGCTATAACAGCTTTCTCTTCTGACAACTGCTTCTTTATTTATTCACAAGAAAACACTATCTTCTCCTGTAGGGGCAACTTCTGAAATAACAAAGCAATCTACCAACAATTTCACAATTAACCCCCGTCTCACTGTCGAGGGCGACTGTACTGCAAAGGACGTACACTGTAAACACGCTTTCACACCACAGAGATAATGCGATCTACTCTACCGGACAACACAATTCTGTCTTGTGAGTTGTGATAACTGAGTTGCTTGCAGGGAGATAGGGGAAAGTTACACCACCCCATCTATCCCTCCCTCTCGTGTCTACACCGTTGTACAATACCAGCTAAATCTATGGAAGGAGTTTGTGTTTACGATCATTAACAAAATGAAAATAGATTTGTTCTATTCTCCTAAGTAACCGCCGTGTCGTTTCCTTGTCAGAGACAAGCTCGGTCCACTAAGAAATGTTTGACTGAGTACAATATTCGCATTGTGTTCGCTAACTGGTCGAGGAAGACCCCAAGCTAAAGCAGTTTTTTCAGGAACCAACCTGGTGCTCACGTCTGTTGTAGGATGTGTAAACCACAGGACAATGAAGTGGTAGACTCGGGTTCTAAATTTACCCATTTCCTGATAAGGAATCGAAATCTTGTTCTACTGCGTGGTCCAAACATACTTTAACCGTCTCGGCATAGGAGCGCCAATCGATGGAGAGTTTCTAACATAAAAATTAGCTTGTGAACACACGAAGTGCACGGCTGTCTGGAGGTTCGCAGGTTGATCGCCAAATATGTCAAGTTTTCACATTTATTCTCTAACGTTCGTTCCACCGGCTATGGCTCTGCGACCCACAATGTTGCAATTTCAAACTTCTAACTTTTTATTACTTTTGTGTAACGGTTGTTTTACTCACACAATAAAACGGGAGAAGAAGTTGGAAGGGAAGATGGAACGTGCATGATGGATGATGATGTGAGAATCCTCTCTTCTCCTTTTATTGCTTACGAATGACATGGGGAATACGGGATGATCACTGGGCTAGCCTTAATTCAACTCGAGACGGTATGACTTTTAAGAATGGAACATCGTGATATATTACTTGTATTTTGATTTACATTTTATCAGAAACATGGATACGGAAAGCAAGAGGAAAAATTTATCATTCTGAAATGTTGTAATGCGTACATTCATCAAAACTAAATTTATCGATATAAACAAAAGAGATCTCCGCCGTAGCTAGAGAAAAATATTTATATTTAATATGCTGACAGACTGATAGTACATCTCCAGTAAATATTTTATCAAATCCTACATCTTGGGAATAGTAATAAAATGAAGGCAACCAGTCTGTTGTGAATTTTATTATTGTTGTTGT
Source organism: Anabrus simplex (assembly GCF_040414725.1). NCBI lineage: Eukaryota > Metazoa > Arthropoda > Insecta > Orthoptera > Tettigoniidae > Anabrus > Anabrus simplex. The sequence goes on along the minus strand of NC_090266.1, from coordinate 110,496,567 downwards.
TCCTGAGATACATGAGATTGCATATGGACCGACGTCAGTGGCGTAGTCAGTTATTCCTTGCTCTTCTGTTCCAGAGATGATTATAATGATGATGATGATGGTAATGATAATAATAATAATAATAATAATAATAATAATAATAATAATAATAATAATAATAATAATAATAGAGTGTCTTATTTTAATCTGAACGTTTGCTGCGTAGCCGTTGTCCACAGCTGGGTCAGAATCCACACATCAGATGAGTCACCTAGTATCAAAACCCGCCAAATTCATCGCCGGAAATGAGTCAGGTGAAATGAATTTTCTGTGCGACTTCGCGTGTCGAATTCGATGTCGATATTTTCTCTTTAAAATGTTGATTCCATTGAAAATGCAGGATGAAAATCATGGTTATTACCAATATCGACTAGATCCAACTGATTTTTCTTCATCATTAGTTTCAAAAACCGCTAGTCCATTTAAGCCAGTGGGGTTTAGAATTGTATTCCCGCCCGACTGAGTGGCTCACACGCTTGAGGCGCTGGCCTTCTGATCCCAATTTGGCAGGTTCGATCCTGGTTCAGTCTGGTGGTATTTGAAGCTTCGTGTCGGTAGATTTACTGGCACGTAAAAAGAACTCATGTGGGACTAAATTCCGGAACCTCGGCGTCTCCGAAAACCATAAAAGTAGTTAGTGGGACGTAAAGCGAATAACAGTAATTAATTATTAATTGCATTACCCAGCTTTCCTTGCTACAGTGAGCTGCGTATATCATCCTCCAAAGAAGAAACATAAGACTGTTTGCTGGTGGTTTTTCAGCATAAAATAAAACACAATGCTGATTGTAAAGTATTCTAAGTGGTTACTGACTGCAACTATAGTACTAAGAAAGAATTATTCTTATGTGTAATGGAAAATATGTCTTACCGTACCGCACTGTAGACTTGTAAGTTTGCATGACGTATTTACGCATGTCTGCAGTATAATATATTTAAGGTTCATTTTCCTTTATACGCTAGCATAGGAAAATCAACACAACGGAAATTGTTCTAATGGACTTCATATCCACATGCGGATGAGAGGCGTGGCCAGTCTTACGGAAAATAACGGATAGGAAAAATGTTGTCAGTTACGCGGTATTGCTGGAGCAGCTACGATAAGCCCTGTAATCTGGTAATCATTTCTCCCTCCCGATCACATATTCAGAGTAATTAATATGAATTAAGGAAGAAGGAAGGATCTGTACACCTTCAAGAATATAAGAATATGGTTTTCAAACCTGTAACAATCTTTACCCTGGTAAGCGAAGCCTTACATCTTCAAGGCTGAAGAAGGAGACAGACAAAATCTTTAACATTCCTGGAAATCGACAAGTGAAGTTCAGTCCGCGCAAAAGCTTATTTTACGAAAATCTGCTTTGAAGGAGCATATAATAGTGCAAATGAGGATAAGATTAAATCGGATATAAGTGTTCTAAATTCAGCAATAAGGAACAAACAGAAGAATTTCGAAGATGGTTTCTCATAATCTAAGCCTTTTTAAGCATATTAATACCAAATACACTACAGACAATACCGGACACTTCCGTATTCTCCCGTACTAAACTGAGAAACATGTTGACAGTGGCGCACCTAGCGGGCCGATCTTAAACGTCAGGCGGCAAGATTGAAACTACAAAAGTTGCACGTTAAAATTGCTTGAAATAATGAAAATAAATAATGATTTTTGCTTTGTTCTGCTACGAAAGTTGGATGTTAATACTGATAAACATATTGAAACTCAATAATTATTTCGTTTTTTCAGAATCATTGGCTGAGTAGTCAGTGTTGAGTCTTTCGATTCAGAAGGTCCCGGATTCGATTCCCTACCGGCTCGGGGATTTTAAACGAGTCTAATTAATTCTTCTGGCATGGGGACTAGGTGTTTGTTTTTGCTCTCTCCATACTCAAAAAATACACTACACTTGAAACCACCAGAGAAACATTCAATAGTGATTACTAGACCTCGGATTTTTAGGTGTTTAAATGTTATTTTAGCTGCCTAAAACAGGCTCTCAAAAAGGTCCAAAAATATTTTATGCTAAAGTAGTAAGTTATTAGAGGGAAATATAAAACAAGTTTCACGCTCCTCTTTGCTGCAAAGGTCACATAATATAATTTTAACATCCGATGTGAAATGGTGAAACTCCTGTAACCACCTTTTAATTAAAAAAGACTTGGAACCTGACACTTTCGGCATAATTCATGGTGTATAGTGTATTAATACACTCAGATTCAAGGCCGTCCCCCTATGTGCGCTAGCAGTCAATGTCTTGCGATATCTCGCAAAGTGGCACGTGTTTTCTATAGCGTATTTGATAATACTACAGATATAACCAAAGGTTGCTGAGGTTTTATATGGAGAACATAAATTGATGTTGAAGAGGAAAAAGAAGAATAAGAATTCATTCTGACGTCGACATGTGTTATAATATTGCATGAAATGGGCATGAGACAATAAACAATACTGGGTGTTGTTGCATCTGTATTCTAAACGAATACTGCTTTAAGTTGATATTCTTTATGAAATAAAGTTGATGTTGTTTTATTTATGAAACAAGCATATTAATATCAGTCTGGTTTTGATGGTTACATTATCTTGTAGGGTTTAGTTTAAAATATCCTCCTCGTAATTTTTTATGTTAATATATGATTCCCTTAAATACAAAACACTCTATATGCAATTTAACATCTCAAAAACAGCCAAATCTCTTTTTTGTTCTGTTTCTCTGAAGGGGCTAGACTGAAATTAACATGATTACATCTAATTGCAGTAAACTATTTTATAAAAGCTGTTGTTATATTCCAAGAACATTTGTTCATTTCTAGGTGTCTCAGATATCGTCGTTGAAGAAACCAAACCTCGTATCTCACAATGCTCTTCCTACCCGTTATTTCAAGACTGGTCACGCCTCGCATCCACACATGGATATGCAATCCATCAGAACAATATTCATTGTTTTCATTTTCCTATGCCTATGTGTAAAGGAAAATGAACCTTAGCGTACCATACTGTAGGAATGCATGTTTGCGCGACGAATTAACTCACTCCTATAATTTATTTAGAGTTTATTTAAGTTTCATTTTCCTTTATATTTTCGCGTAGGAAAATGAACACAACGAGCATTGTTCTGATGGACTTCATATTCTACGAGGCTGGAGGACGTGACCAGTTTTAAGGAACATAATGGGTAGGAAGAGCATTGCGAGATACGAGGTTTGGTTTCTTCATCGTCGATATCCTCCATCGGAGTTTATTTGGTAGCGTGGGCAATTCTTTTCTGTTCCTTTTCTTGCCACAAGCACGTGAGCTTCCCATTCAAGTGGTGACAACGCCCAGTGTTGCTCAGCTTTGAATCATTTGTTCCAGCATTTGGTGATCCCAGGGTAATAAGTTCAATGCATGTAATTTTTTTCTTTTGAGGGCCTCTTGATATGGTGATCATAATCCCCAGATGCCCACCTTTACAAGGAATTCGAATCATGCAGACACTTTTCATTTCAAATTGCCATATACATTGGAATTCTAAACGCATCCAATAAAGTGAGGACCAGCGACTGTTACATTCAGCTAACATGTCTCTATAGCGGATTCGATCCTAGCTTAGTTCTGTGGCGTTTGAGGGTGTTCGTTTCTTACTTCCCCATGTTGTTGTATCCACTCCGTTAAATGCATCTCAAAAGCTTTGCAGTCTGTCGAACACAAAGGACTACTGACCACCACAATACACGACGACCGTTCATTGACACGACTCCAGAGAAAGTCCGCCACAAACACATTCATAACAGTCAATTCACGTGGCCGCTCCACACAGTGAACTACTCAATACTAACAACTAAAACCAGCAACAACTCAACAGTGCTAACGGTAAATAACTACGATTATCTTCTCAACATCGACCATTAAAACAGCTCCAAATCTACTCCAACCAACTGTTCGTCACACTGGTTCCACGTCGATACACGTGCATTACTCCAGTCATTACGTAAAGGCAGCACACACACACGCACACACACACACACACACACACACACACACACACACACACACACAGTACTCCATTCAGTACATGACGATACTTGGACTTCGGTGGGACTCTCACGACAGCTAGCACTAATGCCGCTCAACTCCCGTTACTGAAATTCAGTAGTTCCTTCCAGGAAATACCGAAGTGGGCTAAAGGCGGAGGGCTGGCACGTAACAGTATCCTTCAAATGGATATCAGTACCTTTCCTCCTTGTACCATAAGGCACCTCGTTCCCAAAACATAGACCCAAATATTACTAAGGTAATATCAAATATAAACATAAATTTTCACATAGTAACTGGTGGGGGTACATGAAGCCAATTCATCGCCCAATGAATGGCGTGGCTTTCGTTTAGTTAGTAGCGAAATGTTTAACGAGGAATATAACAGTCCTTTGTGCAAAGCATCATCAAGGAGTTTCCCGCCAAAGAAGGCGACAAACGTGCCGACGTTCGGAGAAGATGGCAAGAACAATTCGGGGAACAAACCTCTTTATGCACGCAAGTGTTTGATTGGCATAAAACAGATTTTATCGGGACAGAAATCTATGGAAAACGAGCCACACTAACACCGCCTCGCGTAATTGTCCCAGAACAAAACGTTCGAGCTGTTCGTGACCTTACTGAAGCAGATGGTCATTTAAAGGTTTCTGAAATCGGTAAGAATAAGTTATGGATGAGCTCAATCCATCATCAGTGGTGACCTTGACAACAGGAAAGTGTTTGCCACGTGGTGTTATTCGTCCCCTTAAGCTAGCCATACCCGTACAGGATATCCTCATGAAAAAAGCCTCCGGGATTTCCTTGGGTATTTCCTAAACCGAACCCTCGCCCGCACACGGAGAGGATTTCCTCGAGGAAATCCTCACGGAAAGGGCCTTGGAGTTTTTCTCAGTGTTCAACTCCAGGTCAACACAACAGTTCTATTGACTGTTGGTGGTTGGTTGTTCACGTGGTGTTGCAAATAGTTTTCATCGTGGTAATTTTTTGAACTCACTTGTCGCAAGCAAGGTTGATTCTGGTATATTTGTATAAATTCTGTTAAAATTTTTCGAGACATGACGATATAGGACACTCCCGACAATCACTTCACTTCACAAATCCTTAAGGCCTACTGCCGTCAACACATACACGCAGCAAGAGACTCGGAAAATCCGGCTTGTTCGGCCTCAAGGCGGAAAAGAATTGAATTTTGTTCGGGATTTTTGGATCTCTCGCACCCAGCGCGGCCTCAAGGACGCCGCCACACACGTTGCGGAATTCCTCAAAGATTGGACTGTTCAGGCCGAACCTTGAGGAAATCTTTACTGAGTGAGCAACAGAAACGTGCTCGTCTGGAAATTTACTGGAAGTTCCTGACTCCCTACGAGCGAGGTGGAAAATATTTGTCACTTATGGTGAAACCTCGCTCTGCCATTAAAAGCCTGAATCCAAATCAGCTAGCGTGGAGAGGCGGAAGAGTAATGCCTTAAATACGCTAGTCAGATGGATATGTCGTTGCGAAGGTTTTGGGGACTCCATGTTCTGTTAATAGTTGGTTTTCTCCGTGAACGAAGAAGAGTGAATGCTGCATACCACTGACGAATATTGACCAATGAAAAAGCTGCCTACCGCTACAAAGGACGTCGGAAACCAATCCGAGACATCATTATTTTGCACAATAATGCATGACCACATACGGCTGCATTAATGTGCGATAAGCTGGAAGAAATTCACTGAAAACAGTTAGAACAGCCTCCTTACAGATCAGATTTGTAGATTTCTCACCAGAAATTTCAACACCCAACCTTGATGAATTGATTCCGCAACGCCGAGTCTGGAATTATCTTTTCACGTTCCCTTACTTATATCACATATGAGAAGGTTTTCGTGGTTACCTTTCTAGCTTGCCTTTTTAAAATAGTACTGCAACGTGAAATCCATTATACAGTATATGATTTGTTTTCATATCAGTTATGTGTATACATTACGCGCATTACTACCTTATTAATTCTGTATTAGTGCTAAGTATGTAAAGTTCATTAAAAAGTTACCATAACATTATTATTTCAGAGTACTTATAATTTTAAAGTTTCTCAGTCTGTCCAACACCATTTCAAACACAATAATATACGTGTAAAAGCACATTAATAAACAAGGAATATTGGGGAACTTTAACCTTATTTAACTAAATCTACAAAGAAAAGTATGACTTCCTTCATAACAAAATAACAGAGTATTAATACACATCTAAGAGGTAATATTGTTTATATTTCGAAGTACACGTTTATCTGCAATGCAATGGATTCCTTGTTTACTATTTTCTCTTCATTCCTTGTCTCTCACTTTAAGTGCATTAGACGCTGTACTGTCTCTTGTAATAGTAGTTAAGTTCCATAATGGAAGATGTTGGAATTAATTAATTAAAAATGTGCTTATAGAGTCAACTTAATGTTTCAAAGGCTATTAATTATTTTTTAAATCTCACCGAAAGCAACTAGGTACTGCCAGTCTCTTGAAATATGCGTATTTATTCAATCCAAATCCCTTGCCAAAATGTTTGATTTTATAAGAATCGAGCACAAGAATCCATAACGTGAGTTACAGTATCAGTGTTCAAATATGATATTACACTGAGCCATTAACTCCTACCTCGAAGTACTGATTTGCGTTGAAATGCTCTTTCTTCCTTTCTTAGTCTGTTTACCCTCCAGGGTTGGTTTCTCCCTCGGAATCATCAAGGGATCACACCTCTACCGCCTGAAGTGCAGTGTCCTAGAGCGTGAAACTTTGGATCGGGGGATACACATGGGAATGAGGACAAGTACCTCGCCCAGGTGGCCTCAACTTTATGCTGAACAGGGGCCTTGTGGGGGGGATGGGAAGATTGGAAGGGATAAATAAGGAAGAGGGAAGGAAGCGGCCTTGGCCTTAAGTTAGGTACCATCCCGGCATTTGCCTAGAGAAGATGTACGAAACGACGGAAAGCCACTTCCAGGATGGTTGAGGTGGGAATCGAAACCCCCTCAACTCAGTTGACCTCCCGGGGCTGAATGGATCCCGTTCCTTCATTTGTACCACTTTTCAAATTTCGTGGCAGAGCCGGGAATCGAATTCGTGCCTCCGGGGATGGCAGCTAATCAGCTAACCATTACACCACAGAGGCGGACTGTGTTAAAATGTACTGGGAAAAATTTAAATTACGATATTTACTCTGTTGTTTCGTCGTCTGAAAATGTTATCAGACTGGATTTACAGTATATGTTGGTTTGTTGCAACATAATGATGCCATGGAAAATGCAGCATGTGAAAATCCTGGCGTGGTATTTTGCAGCGATTTTACTTCTTTCTCATAGGCCACTTTGCTGAGTTTCTAGATATCAGTCAGGGAGCTCTCCTGAAGAAAATGGCAAACACTCTTTTTTTTTACAAATACGTCGATTTCGTTTCTAAAAGCTCATTTTAATTTCCCTTTCTAACCAGGAGGCTCTCTGGTAGCAGATTTGGAAACGAGCAAATGGCAGAAAATTCCAGCTAATTTTAAATATATGTCTTCGATTTCGGTTTATCTCATTTAAGTACTTCAGAGTGAAACATTAGAGGCAAGAATGATAAGGCCCTGCAGAAAAAAAATAGTTATGCATGAAATTTACTGCAGCGATATTGTTAAATACTAAAGTAAATGGCTTTGAAGCGAAACATTATTTTTCTGAAGAATTCAACTTCTAATACACATAAAACTGTTTAGAAACCCTAAAGTTATACCCAAACATAGAGGAATTGCATTCGAAAGAACACGCAAGGAACGCTGTTTATACAAATATGTGTCACATACCAGTTGGGACCCACCAAGCTGACAATAAGTAAACTTTTATTCTGAATTAAATACTTTAACACTCACCAAATGGGCAAGAAAGCCGTCCGTAACAAAGAAGCCATCATCAATATTATTGCGATTAATTAGTGTCTTATTCGTTTTATACTCGTAGATAACTCCCTGAGGTGTAATTAGTCGAGTGGCTGACATTAAAATTACATCACAGTCATTATGAATGGAAGCTCTACTGATAATGTACGACCAAATTACCCTCCGCCGCCATTTGGCAATTTCTGATAATAGCTGAAGCAGTCGCCAAACGAGATCAGCAGATTGCACGATGATTGCGGTAGTCAATGGGGTTTGGTAACTCGGTTCCTGGCTTCTAAAGCACCAGTAATCTGATGTCTTCTGACTTTCTTTCCCCGTGTATTCCTTTCCGGGTAATTGTATTTACCCGTAGAGTATAACGGGATAATTAGATCACCCACTAATTCCAAGACTGAATTTAACGTATTACCTAAGATGTTTACTCAATTCTCAATAGGAATCTTCTTCATATTACGTAAAAAATTATGTTTCAGACAGGCAAAATAAGATTTTGGAGCCAATACGTTTTACCAATAAATAATGGATTGAAACAGCCACATGTGAACATGCAGTCGATTAAAACAATTTTCGTTTTGTGTTCATTTTGCTATAGTAATGTACAAAGGAAAACGAGCCGTAAATACATTATACTGTAAAAGTGCGTAAATATGTCATGCACACATGCATTCTTACTGTCCGGTACGGTAAGGTACATTTTCCTTTGTTTAGCAGCATAGGACAATTGTTCTAGGGGACTGTATATCCATATGAGGCAAGAAGGCGTGACCAGCCTTAAAGGAAAATACGGATAGGAAGAGTATTGTCAGATACGTGGTATTGCTCGCATAGCAACTACATGCTCACAGCGTCACACACAACCTACGATCCTGCGGTATACTGAAGTTCTGCAAATCTCCTTTGCTTTTGCTGCATTTTTCGGTTAAAAACTACACTTAAGATTTTTCACTTATGACTACAATAATTGTTGTGTGAAAGATCAATTGTTGGCATTACAAACGCACACAGTTTTCTGCATTGAATTCTTTGGTGGTGCCTGTTAGGCTGCTCCAAAATGTATGTAGATGCTTTAGTGATCAGTATCTAATCTTTATTGTTTTATTATTACAAATGGCAAGACTACAAATTCCGAAACGTAAGATAAAAGTTTAAATTTTATTGTGAATTGGTGTAATAAAATCAAAAAACTGACACATTTTACATTCAGCTGTTAGGCAGTCACTACAATGATGTATTGTGTTACTATCCTACAACTAATAAAACCAATGCTATCCATTACGAAGTAATGTAAAAGGCTACATACGGCTTCTAAGGTTATTTTTTCACCCGAAATTCTGTTTAGCATCACTGAACAGTTTTTATGCGCTGCCATTGATGCTTTCACGGCCCGTACTTATAGACATGATACTGCATAGGCCTTTGGGCTTATGCCGTGTCAAGAAAATACAGTATCAGTTTTTATGTGCTACTGTCTTATACAAAGAAAATATTATACTCACTTATGCCCTATCATACCTCTCAGACTTCTCAAGTTTTACGTCCAACACATTCCTATCTGTCACCCTTATTCATCATAATTTACATGGGTCATTTTCTGAAAAGTAAAAAAAAAAATTGTTTGGAAGAAGTCAATTCGGTGCAAATATGTCCCTAATCTATTTGATCTATGACGACGAATTGGTCTTAATAACAGACTGTATCGAAATTTTACAGTCTATTGTCTTGAATTTTTAAAATACATGCAGTGAATATGCAATGAAAATGGACATTTCCAAGAACTGAGAGGATTGAATTCCACAAAAGAAATATACAACTGCAATTGGTGTGTTACTTCCATCAATTGCGATTTATTTTCTTCCACGAAGGTGGTAGGGCAATTAAACTCGAATCAAAGTGTAGCGAAGTTAATGCAAGAAGGTCACAATAGCGATGTACGATGGACCACAAGAAAGAAGTTGTCTTGCAGAACAAATTATACTTACATCACTCTATTTTCGGGCTAAATTTGATGTACGAGAGTGTGTACTAGACGGACTCGGGATATCTTATTCATAAGCTGCAAGATACGAAAATATAAGCTAACAATAATTACCGTTTGAAACAGGGTGGACGATCGCAGAGTCGCTGTCGCAATGATTAGATAAGAGTTCAGTTAGGAATGAACTCGTTGTATGAAGCTCTGTGCACGAACCAGCTTGGATAGTTTGATATTGTGAGGCGAATGGAAAATGGATAAAGGATGTTGAAGGAGAACTAAGTAACGGTGGTTAGACTCAATTTTTAATGAAGTCAAGGAAAACGGTGTAGAAGCAGCTGAGATCACATTGGTATTCGCAAAAGGAGGTTTGAGAAGGCATCACGGCATCAGACACGGTTCTACTTTTAGGTCACATGGTCACGTGCCCTACCATGCATCATTTTAAAAGAACAAGTATTTACGACGTTATTTTTTTAACACGCTGGGCGCCAATCATATTTCCTTTTTTTTTGCTCTGTGGGCCGACACATTGCGTTTACGTTGTGCAAGCGCACACCCGTGCTCGTCGTGGCCTAGCAGTCACCGGTGTCCCCTGTGGCTCTCAAAGTGTTAAAAGTTGAAATAAATTTGACAACATAGCAATGGACACATTCCAGTTATGGGCTTCCTCTCTCTTTGCCAGGATCATACCCCTCACATATAGCTGTGGGAGGATTAAGTGGGTCTACGGTGAAATCCACTGACTAAGCTCAGAAAGATTTTGAGACCGGAAACATTTGGCACTGTATTACATCTTCTGTACAGTCGATATTCTGTACGCTAGGTGGTGACAGGAACACTTTTGTTAACTTTCTTTATAGCCGTCTTGTAGGTCGAAGGAAATTTCCTTTTTCCTTGTTTGTTTGAAAGTTTCAAATCCAAGAGATTTATTATTATAGAATCTGTATGAAACTACCTAAAACCACAAGTAATTTCAGGAGAAATTAAAACCGAAAAGAAGTATGTTCTTGCCGTAGGCCTATTTACTGCAATTCAAATTATTTTTCACACATGCATGATTTTCTTGTTACGATTAATTTATCTACTACTATATTAAGCACTGTATTACAATTACGCCTAATCAATATTTACACCCAATCTGTAAATCGTACTTTTTAAAATTTTATTTATTTTTGTCCTAGACGTTAACAGTGTTATATAGTCCAGAACAACCGTATTGCCCTTATTACATCGCATTAGTTCTTGCCGTATTTTCTTTCATTGTTTTAGAGTGAACCAAACCAGTGGATCAAATGTAGCAAAAATTCCACTAGACCTAGCGGATTCGAGATGTTTCTAGCAGGGAGAATTTTAAAAATGCAATGTTCGTGTAGGGATGTAGGGGTTATTTTGACTTGTTCTAGCTGCACAGAAACATTCCTTTTCATTTATATTAAAGGAATTTCGCGGATTTTCGTTTCATGCTTGTCGATTTTCCATGCAGTTGTAATGGTCGGGCTGAACCGAACACAAGTGATAGGCGGGAAGGAAACACATGGTTATTGTTTATTGCAGTATGCGGCTACAGTCCACTTCGCTGTTCGATGCCTTTCAAGAAAGGTTTACCTGAATATTCATCTGTATCTGTGGGTGAAGTGTCTGTTATAGGAAGTGAAATTAATCAGGTGCGATATTTACAAACTAAAACTCTAAACAGCGAGGACTGTTTCCTTGTAAAGGAAGCAGGTCCACCACGACCATAAGTTTATATAATTCTTGTTTTTAGAGAACGTTTAACAGGAACTTGAACAAATATGCGAACAAAAAATTGGAATGCATGTGTGGTTTTCAATTGGGTAATTCACTATTTGGCTTTCCATGTATGTTGTTGGCTAGGAAAGAGACTAAGACAGGCGTAAATTATGTAAAACTCTTTACCCATCTCATGGGAACACCACGAACCGCCACAAAACGTTAGTATACAGAGGTTTGAAAACTAAATCTTGGAGAACCTAACAGTCTATAACAAGGATGTATGCATGTATTTATGTATATTTGAATGTATGTATTGTAACGGTTCAAATCCCGTTACAAGATGATATCTGTATTTTTATTTTTCTTCTTCTTCTTCTTCTTCTTCTTCTTCTTATTATTATTATTATTATTATTATTATTATTATTCTTGTTTTCGAATGGGTCCACTATGGACCACGTTAAGCATCATTCATTTACGGTTCTTCCTTTTTCGATCGGCCCAGAACTTCTTCATCCTTTCGGAGTGGGCTTCTTTACATTCTCGTGACCAGTTGTTGCCGGTCCGTTTTTTGCTACTTTGATCTTGGAATCCCTTAATTTTGTTGATGATTTTTCTGTATTCTTGTCTTTTGTATACTACCTGCTGTGATATATTATTTTCCTCCATATCCTCCTTGACCCCTTTAAGCCAGCTAGTTTGTGTCTTCCTGTTCTCCATGTATTCCAGAATTCGCTTGGCTGTTCTCTCTGGTGGCATTCTTTTAATGTGTCCGTAGAAGCAGAGTCTTCTCTTCTTGAAGGATGTTGTGATTTTTTCGGTCCTTTTGTATAGTTCCTCATTTGGTCGCAGTCTAAATTCTTGACCCACTTTCCTGGGCCCTAGTATCTTCCTCAAGATCTTCCTTTCTGTCTTTTCAATGTTTTCTAGTAAGCCCTTCCTGTTCAGTGGAATACATTCGATCGCATATAGACTTTCTGGTTTGATGACAGTGTTGTAACGTCTGATTTTTGCAGTGAATGAAACTGATTTTTTATTGTAGACATTTCTACATAACTGGTATGCTGCTTCCATCTTTCTTGCCCTTTCCTGTAATGCTATTCCTGGTAGTCCTGTTGGGGTTATCCATTCCCCCAGATATTTAAACTTCTGTACTCTTTTAATTGTTCCATATTTGGTGACAATATTTTGTGTCGGATCCTTTTTGTCCTGAATCATTAGTTCCGTCTTCTCGAAGGATATCTGAAGTCCCGTCTTTACAGCAGTCTCTTGAAGTGTTTCAATTTGTACCTTGGCTGTTTCAGTGTCTTCTGCCAGTATTGCCATATCATCTGCGAATGCTAGACAGTCAATTTTGACTCCAGATCTTCCCAGTGATATTCCATTTTCCACCCCTAATTCCGTCAGTCTCTTCCTCCACTGTCTGACCACTTTTTCAAGTATAACATTAAACAGGAGTGGTGACATCCCGTCCCCTTGTCGGACACCTGTTTCGATCTTGAATGGTTTTGACAACATACCCATAAACTTAACCTGTGATGTAGTGTCAGTGATGGTTTCTTTGATTAAGTTTCTAGTTTTTTTATCTATCCCAAACTCTTCTAACGTGCTTATCAAGGTTGCTCTGTCGACTGAATCATAGGCTTTCTTAAAATCCACAAATACAATCACTAGATTTTTGGCTGTGATTGCTCGTAGTTGTATTATGGAGATTAGGTTGAAAATTTGCTCGCTGCATGATCTCCCTTTCCGGAATCCTGCCTGGTATGCACCAATTTCTTTTTCTATTATCCCTTCAGTCCTGTTTTGTAGTGCCTTGGATAGAGTTTTAGAGGCAACTGGTGGCAATGATATTCCTCTGTAATTGTTAACGTTTGTTCTGTCTCCTTTTTTGTGCAGCGGGTGTATTAATGATGTCTTCCATTCCTTTGGGATGCTCTCTGTCTGCCAAATCTCCTCAAACAGTGCTTTTAGCTGAGTCACTAAGTGTTCTCCGGCATATTTCAATAACTCTGCAACTATTGAATCTTCACCTGACGTCTTATTGTTCTTCAGTCCTGTTATTATTCCCCTGATTTCTTCTTTATTAGGTGGTTCTGAGTCGGGTGTCTGGTTCTTGGGTTTCTCAAACATTAGAGTTTCCTCAGGTTTTTTACAGTTCAATAGTTTCTGGAAATAATTTGCAAGGTGTTGGCAATTCTGTTCATTTCCAGTGTTTAGATTTCCTTCGTCATCTTTGAAGCATAGGGTTGGCGGTTTGTATCTTGTTAAGTTCCTCCTGAATGTCTGGTAGAAATTACGTGTATTGTTTTTCACGAAATCTTCTTCTAGTTTCTTTAGTTGCTGTGTGTCATAATGTTTCCGTTCACCTCTTATGGTTTTAGCTGTTGTTTTCCTTTGTGCTTTGAATGCCTCCCAGTCTTCTGGTTTCTTAGTTGAGTTCCATTTCTTCCATGTCTGAGCCCTTCTTTGTAGCGCTTCTTCGCAAACTTCATTCCACCACGGATGTTTCTTCTTTTTACTTCGTAGGATTGTTTGTTCTGCTGCTTGTTGTATTGATGTTGCCATCTCAGTCCAACTATGACTTTGAATCTTATTTATCCTGTTCTGGTATTCATTCACAGTCTGCTGATTGAACTTCAGATCTTCTATTCTGTATCTTGTAATTTTTGTACCACTACGTTTTCTCCTTTCTGGTGTTAATTTCATCTTAATTTTTGTCAGATAGTGGTCAGAGTCGAAGTTTGCTCCTCTAGTTACATGTACATCTTGAATTTCTCTGGAGTTTTCATAACTGATTGCAACATGGTCAATCTGAAATTCTCCCAATAATTTGTTAGGTGATATCCATGTTGTTTGTTTCTTTGGCTTCTTCTGGAACTTGGTGGTCATGATGTTCAAATTGAATTTTTCACACAACTCTATCAACCTCTTACCATTCATGTTTGTCTTGCTGTGAGCCGTGAATTTTCCTGTGGTTCTTGATGGTTCATTCATTCCAATTTGTGCATTGAAGTCTCCTACCAGAATTACAACATTTTTCTCTGGATTATTTCCTAGGATTTCTTCCAGACCTTCCCAAAATGTTTCTACTTTCTGTGGATTTTGTTGGTTGTCCTTATTTATTGGTGCATGTGCATTTATTATTGTGTATTTCTTGTTCTTGTTTTTGAAAGTTAGTGTTGACATCCTTGGTGAGGTGGATTTGAATTCCGTTATCTTGTCTGCCAGTGAATTGTGTACTACAAATGCTGTTCCAAACATCCAAAGACCTTTAGTGTTTTGTATTTTCTCTGCTGGTTTACCTTTATAAATCCTGTAGTTGTGTGTTTGTACCGTATTTTCGTCTCGGTATCTTGTTTCTTGTATAGGTAATATTTTCATCTCTTGTTCATCCATCATTTTAGTCAGTTCCATTTGTTTCCCTATTTTCAACATCGATTTTACATTCAGTGTCCCTATAATGTTCTGTGTTTACATTTGTGATTTGTCTTTGGGATTCTAAGACTCTCCGACTGGTCTTGACTTGCGCAATGCTGCTGGACCCCCGGATCCGAATGCCCAGCTTCGGTAGCTTCGCCACCACGAGGATATGAGTTACTCATTGCACCTTTCATGACTGATACTTGTTTAGAGCTTGTGCTTCTAGAAATTTGCATTTCCATCTGCTACGACTTGGTTCGCTGCACCAAGAAGTTTTCCAGGCCGCCCCTAACATGGGGAACAGACGCCACGGGAATGGCAGAGTGCTTTTTAGGCGGCAATCACTCGCCTTGTCACATTGCCGTCACTGGATTTATGTGGCATTTTTAGACACTATAGTACCCTCCATAGTCCCACCACATCCTGGTGGCAATGCCGCTGTTGGTCCGGGACTGCTTATTTGTCAGGTTTCCCTGCTTATATCGCAGCTGCCCTCCATATCTGGAGGGATGCCCACTATCCGCCACCTGTGGACCCGCCTGGTCGCAGTCAGCTCTGTCCGTATTATTATTATTTTATCTGTGAGATCACTATTATTTTGTTATAATTATTATTCAATTCCATTATACAATGCTTGTCGCTTGCAGGATTGTACTTAGATGTATGCATATATACGTATGTGTAGAATAACACTCAAGTCATGTACAGTGAGAATTGTTATATATCAGATGTTGGATATGGCATCGTTACATTGTGCAATATTGCTGGCGATTCTGCCAAGTCATTGCTACGTCATGGCTACGTCATCGTGAGCTTTTAGCAATTCGCTCAGAGACTCAGCCGCCCCAGGGGATTTCACCATTACATGCAACAGTTTGAGGCGTTGTGGGAGTATGTCATTGTTATTTCTGGAGATTACGTAGCTGTGTCAACCAACGTCTATAAAAGGTGGGTGCATATTGTAGCGTCAGTCATTAGTTAAACGGAAGCAGTACAGTGAAGAAGCCAAAATGGATAAGTGAACAGTCTTTAGTTAAACGGAAGCTGAACAGTGAAGAAGTCTACGAGATGAAGAGGCCTCAGTCGGTCAGTCAACGAGTGTGAACGAGAGATGGAGAAGACTCAGTGAGCCATTAATTATTGGTCATTGAGAGAGTGAGGCCAAAGTTAGTTGGTCGGTTACTTAGTTGATGACTTACTTGATTGACTTACAAAGAAGTCAGATGATATGGAGAAGAAGCAGTCACAAGGATGTATCACCAAGTTAGGCGTGACACATCTACAGTAAACACCAGATCAAAGGAATGCGTCGTAATTACACTAAAAGTGTTGAAGGTACAGTCAACTGAATCAGTGAGGGAAATATTTCGTATAAATTGTTAAATGTCCGGTCAAGAAGAATTCAAATTCATGCCTAGTTTCTTTCAGTTGCAATGTCATAATATCATATTCTCATGTGTTTTATCGCAACCAGACTCACTATTTTTTATACATTTTTTAAAGAATATATTTTGTTCTATCAAACGAATTCATAGTTTTATTTCAATGACAGTAAAATATCTTAACCTCAAAATTAATGGGGAAACCGAACGCCAATCTCCTTTTCCCAGAACTTATATGGTATGTTGTGAAAAGTAAGCTTATTACCCCACACCCTAGAGATAGTCAAGATTCTCATTCTATTATTGCTGCACTGAGTGGCAGCTGGCGCCCTTCAAATAACGTATGTGTAAGTAAGCAGGTAACAAGAAAGTGTGAGTACAAGGTCCGACGAGTGTGTATTTTATTTAATGAATATTAATTTTCATAATTTTCATGTTAAATGCAGATATTCAGATTTTTCAATTAAATGCAGTTTTATAATATTTGTAAAATTATTCACCGACTTAGGAACTTCTCAGTATGGACGAAGCTGTACGCATTACTTACAATTAGAGGATTGTTAAGGCACTTAGTTAATTAATTGAAACTAGCAGACTGAACTCTGAAAGGCATAACAGTCTATAGTGCAGATATATGTATGAATGTAACTTCAGAACTTTTCTTCTTGTTGCCATATACTTTACATGAAATGCAGTTCTAAAACCACATATTCTCATAGAAGTCTTCATTTAAGAACCTTGCCAGGCAAAATACCTCGCCATTGTACGGTATTTACTAATTATCACCAATGGTTCTACTTACTGTAATTCGGCAGTAGCTAAGAAATCTAAAATAAGGATTATCAAGGTATTTAAATTTAGAATCATTTCAGAGAAGAAAATTTCCTCTTGCTCGTTTTGCTCGCGTGTTTTGTGATTAAACGATTTATAATCACATTTTGATAGCATCTTTAGGCTTGTTTTCTTCTCCGAGTTCTAAACGATTGCTTATCTCTAATATATTTAACTCGTTTCATTTAAATGTCCAACTCTAAATGGATAAGTTTGGCAATAACCTCTAACAAATGAAAACTAAATCGAAAGTAAGTTTGAAGTTTGGTTCTTACATATCGTCGCTTCACCGGTAAAACGTTGTAATCCACAAAGCTCGATTATTCTCATTAAGACTGACCACGCCTCCCAGCCACATATGGATATGCAGTCCATCAGAACAAAATTTGTTGTATTCATTTTCCTATGCCCATGTGTAAAGGAAAATTAACCTTACTGTACCGTACTATAGGAATGTATGTTTGCATTACATATTTACGCACTCCTAGTGTATAATACATGTAATGGCCATTTTCGTTTACTCGACGGCATAGGAAAACTAGCACAACGGACATTGTTCTGATGGACTGTTTATACATACCTGGCTGGGAGGCGTGACCAGTCTTATGGATAATAAGAGGTTTGTGGAATACAACGTTTTACCGGTGGAGCGACGATATGCCGATCATTAACAGTGTCCCACCTACTGCACAGACACTGTAATCACTAGCGTACAAGATTTTAACCAGCAATTCGTGAGGTTTTTCTACTGCGTACGATCCGAAGATATCCAGATGGCTACAAACCAGATATCGTGGTTCTTGTTATTGCAATTGTTATCAGTCCATCGACTGGTCTCAAGGATATATTCAAGATCTGCAGACCCTTGTTAAATTTCTCATCTCTATAACGGCATTGCAGCCTATACCAGCTGAGTCAGCTGCCCGTTATTTTGTAATTTTACACAACATCAATTTATAATGCTACCAGAAAACGTCGGTCCTTATAATACGCAAATACTGCAACTTGTATATCATTGGTTGTACACTAATCGAACAGGACTAACAGTATCGTCGCTGGGCTAGCAACACCGCTCATCTGACAATACTCTTCCTCTCCATAATATTCCTCGAAACTGGTCGCAGCCATATGTAGATATGCAGTCCATTAGAACCATTACCGTTGTGTTCATTTTCCTATGCTCGTGTGTAAAGGAAAATGAAACTTAAATACATCATACTGTAGGAGTGCCTAAATATATCATGCAACTAAGTTATACATTCCTACAATGCAGTACAGTAAGGTTGATTTTCCTTTACACGTAAACATAGGAACATGAACACAACGAACATTTTTCTGGTGGACTGGATAGCCGTATGTGGCTGGGAGGCGTGACCAGTCTTAAGGAAAATAATGGATAGGAAGATCATTGTCAGATACGCGACGATATGCTACATATTAAACGTATCATACATGCATGCATTTACCAAACTCCCGTTGGCACGAAAGACGCATTTTTACAACTTAAATTGTACTCTGTGACCACGCACAGGTTTCATATGCAGGTTATAAACAGTCACCCTGTTACCGTGTTAACGCAGCTCAGTTGGAACGGTGCGTGGGTAGTACAAAGCTGAATTGTGAAAAGGCTATCCCTGCCTCACGAGGAGACTTGTAATTTTTATTGCTCATGATATTTTAAAAATGTTGTAATATGAAACACTACATTAAGCCAAGTCAATAATGTTTAAATAAAAATAATTCTTGCTTTATTTTTATTGTTATTTTGAATTTATTTTGATTATGTCATTTTATTAATGTTCAGTGTCTGAAGTTCTTATGACCTGAACAGGTCCTTTGTTTAACTGCGCTTAGCCAGGAAACGCTTGCCGGTAGAAGGGAAAATGTCTTAAACTGCAGTGACCCGCCCCTTGACTAGACTGAAGTTAAATTAAAATCCTAGGTAGTTTTGGAAATAGCGTTGAAAGACAGGTACCAGATGAACATAAAGAAACGAAACCAATGTTAACGGATTGTAGTCGTTTGAAGTTAAGGTAGGCAGAGAATGATACATCTGGAAGAGGGTGGCTTAATTAGGTTATTTGTGGAATAAAATAATCTGTGATGCCAGAAGAATGCAGGATTTGACAGACACTAAGGTATGCTAGAAGAGAGTTGTTTACAGACGAAATTGATTCTAAAATTAATTTTCTCGTGTACGATATTCTCTGGTGGTAAGGGAAAGCAATGAGATTATAAAACATGAAACAAATTGAAATAATGTCTTTGAGATTGTGTTTTACAGAAGAAGGATAATTATTCTGATGTGGTTACATAACATCGCAAAAGAAGGGAACATTTTTCGCGTATGCGTGAATGGAGATATTTGAAGTTTGACCGAATATTGAAGCTGCTTGAGAAGGTACTATTTGTTGTACG
Source organism: Anabrus simplex (assembly GCF_040414725.1). NCBI lineage: Eukaryota > Metazoa > Arthropoda > Insecta > Orthoptera > Tettigoniidae > Anabrus > Anabrus simplex. The sequence continues at coordinate 110,476,851 of NC_090266.1, read as the reverse complement.
CAGAACTTATCTATAGGGCAGAGTGTTTGGAGTAAGAATGACAAGGTGAGCTCAGAATATGAACAAGATGATTGGATTGTGATCTACTGGGTGAGTCTCCTGCCCCCTTTTTTTACGTTCTACCTCTCTTCCACCGCCAAAACACGGTGGTCGATAGTGCTTTGCCTCCCTCATGTATTGTACCGAGGCTCGGCGGATGTGTCCCGCGGAGGAAAATAGCCCCTATTTCCAGGTCGCTTCATGAATGCAAGACCGTTGTAAAAAATCTTGTATGCATTAGGTAGTTGAATAATGTATCAGTCTGTCATATTGTCGCAGCGTGAACATTACCACTTATCCGACAATGATCTTCCTATCCATTATTTTCCTTAAGACTGGTCACGCCTCCAGCCCCATATGGATATGCAATCCATCAGAACAATCCTCGTTGTGTTCATTTTCCTATGCTTAAATGTAAAGGAAAATGAACCTCATCGTGCCGTACCGTAGGAATGTACGTTTGCATGATGTATTTAAGCACTGCTACAGTATACTGTACTTAAGGTTCATTGTCCCTTACACGTTAGCATAGAACAGGGCCTCTCAAACGCCCAAACTCTCACGCGTGCAGAGCGAGGTGCATAGGCTCTGTGCACTGTGCATCGGTATGCTTCGCCTCAACTCGGCTTGACTCGGATGGTGTAGTGTGCTGAGAGCGACGAAGCGTTTGATGGTAGACGACGTGTTTATCAGTGAAATAGATAAGCGCACGACTACAAAATAATGGAGCAACCTGTTTCGAAGAAAGCAAAGACTTCCGAAAGTCCATTTCAATCGAACTGGGAACTTTCGATTTTTTTTTGTTTGTTTGTCGTGAAGATAACGCCAAATGCTTAATCTGTGGGACGATAATTACGTGCGTAAGAAAATCGTCTATTGAAAGACACTACAACAGACTACATTCGGAAAATTATTGTGAAAACATAGGAGACGTCAGAGAGAAAGAATTAAGGAAGTTGAAACAGCTTGAAGAAGAGCATTCGATATCCACAAATGAGGTTTGTTCCAGTACTGTAGCATTTTCATTTTGGTTACAGGTTCTGCATTTTTTTTAAATTATGTTTACATTCCTCTCAAACATACATGTGTATTTCTAATTCACTTTTTTAATTTTTTTAATAACACTGGTAACCTTGTCCCATACAACTGTGCGTCTCCGTTCACCACACGTAAACATTTCGCAGTGGGGGAGAAACAGCAGTGAAGGTGAGGAACGCGGAGACAGGCCGAACGGGGAGACAGGTGTAAGGAGAGAGGAGTGGGGGTTCTGCACTCTGGTCAACCAAGCGAAGTCGTCTTTTGCACCGTGCACAGTGCATGCACCACGCGCATGCACCCTGAGAGGCCCTGGCATAGAAGATTGAACACAACGAAAATTGTCCTAATGGACTGCATATCCATATGTGGCTGGAAGACGTGAATGGTCTTAAGGAAAATAACGGATAGGAGGAGCATCGTCAGATACGACATATTGCTCGCTCAGCGACGATATGATGCGGTTAAGAGAGCGTGTCAAGAGATCTAGGGTAATGGGTTAAGATAGTAACGCTGAAGATGACGATAGAGAGATATGGAACGAGTATATCTTAGTTAAAAGGAAGTGGATGCACCAAAAGCAAGGTATGCAGAAGGTGCATCCTCGGTCTTTGCCTGCTGTGGAAATGAGAATCCACGGATCCCAATCTTCAAGGCTCCCGACAGTGGGATTCGAACTCACTATCTCCCGAGTGAAAGCTGACTGGTGCTTGTCCCATACCATGCAGCCAACTCACTCGGTACCTAAAGCAACCCTTCTGCACAATTCTTCTTCATTTCCCTTACCCTTTCTTTCCACGACCTGAATTAAACTTGTTATCCTTAATGGAGAAACTTGGTCACAACTGATTCGTTAGTTGCTACTTAACACCGGTTTTCTATCATACTTCTTGAGTGCCTCTCTATCGAGGAGGTGTTGTCAACAGTGCTGGCCCAGTCAAGATTGAATGGCCTACGTTGTATCCCTGGTAAGTTAATAATTCCTCCTCTCTCAAAATCCGCTTATATTTTTGGAAACTATCTTCTGCCTAACTTGCAAAGAAAGAAGCATGTGAATTATGTTGAATAAAATAGTTCATTCCTCATCGCTATTTTTTCTATACCCATTGAATGAATACCAGTAACGAGAACCATTCAGACTCTAAAATGCGATACATAGCCCTCAAAGTGAAATGAACTGTACCCGATTAATTATTGTGCAATGTCACTAAATGGTTGAACGTAGCAGTATTGATCATACACGATTCGTGACGTTAGTACAGTCGTACATTACACGCGAATTCATTCGAAATTGAATGCAAACATTGAATCCGTTTTCACGAGAAATGTCCGTCGTGTCCGCCCGTAACTGCCTCATGCACTTTTCACGTTTTTCTGTTTTTCTTTCCTTTCACATTTAGGAGTGAACGTCATTTGATACTGCATGATCAGCGATTTACTACAAGCGCACAATGAACGTGCGTCACATCAGCCCGCATTTTCCCACACAGTTTTAACATCCTATTTCGATAGGTCAGTTGTAGTCATTACTGTATATACCTTGTCGTCCATTAGCTTGGAGTATAAACTTTCACTATTCGGTAACTTACGTGTAAGGTTACCATATTTGAAAATGGAAAAAACCGTGGGCTCGCATACTTATAAATTCACAAACGGTGGAAATGTCATAGAGTCGTTTATTTCTCATATTTTTCACTGAATTTTACTTTCTTTTTAGAAAATCCATTTTAGAAACTATACTGTCATAGTATTGTACACATGTTAAATTGTCATGTTATACAGTACAATTAAGACCATTATTCATTTGCAACTGTGAGCTTGTTTCAATCGCCCGTCCGCTGAAAACTTAGAAGATAAAACATTCTCTCTACAGCTGTGTTACGTGCATGTATGACAAATTAGTAATATCTATCTACGCACGTTTGCATTAATCCCCTGAAGGGGGAGGCGGGCCCCCTAGATAACACCGTCTCTCACGCCGGGGAGATTTATTTCAGTGAAGGAGATGTTTAGAGCAGGCGGGGGAGTTTGCGGCCTTAGAGCAGGATAATGGAAAACTATGGAAAACCATTCTCGGGACAGGCTACGGTTGGGACCAGCCCATCTCTGTCTCCCGAATACAGATGCTTAGAGCCACGGTAGAGCCGTGACCACCCCGCTTCTGCTCGGTTGGTGGGACGGATTGCAGAGCTTTCGGTTCAGAAACGACTAGTATTTCAGTCACCTAGTTTCAGCATGTGTCCTGTTGCCTAGTAGGCACTGGGTCCTCCAGGGCAAAGAAAACTTGTTCCATGCCTGATGACATCGACGCGTATAAGGCGCGAATAGTGCCCTGGGGTATAGCCATCCATGCTGCAATCACCTCGATCCACAGTTTATCTTTTGTGGCTGGCAATAGGTCACAGCGCCACATATGTTCGATTAGCGACAAGTCCGGTAATTGGGAGAGGGGAGTGCAGGGCAACAGTCTGAGATCCTATGACAACTAGAAAGCACGTGCTTGTGCAGCAACATGTGGTCGTGCATTGTCCTGCTGAAATGTGGCGTCTGCGGTGTCGTGCACAAAGGTTATGACTACGGGTCGCAGGATGTCATTCACGCAGGTCAAACTGGTCACAGTGTCCTGGACACTCACCAACTGTGATTTGTGGTTGTACCCAAAGCACCCCATACCATAAAGCCTTGAGTTGGCGCTGCACGTCTTGTTCGAATGCATTCAATGTGATGCCTCTCCCCCTGTCCGCGGCGAACCTAAAATGCGGCCATCAGTTCCAAACAAACAGAAACTGGATTTGTCCGAAAACACTTTCTGCTGCATTCCTGTCGCCAGTGACGTCGTTCCATACACCATTGAAATGTAGCATGTTCATGCACATTAGTCAAAGGTAGGCGGAGAAGTGGGCGACGCGCCGGTAACCCAGACCGCAATAAACGGCGACGAACTGTAACTGTCACTGTCACTGTACGATGTGTTACACTTTTCCACTGTGGCGCCAGAGCCGAGGAGGACGCAGATCTGTACTGCAATGCCATTTGGATGACGTTCCGATCTTCTCCGGAGTTTGTCTTGATGGTGCGACCAGATCCATCTCGTCGTTTTCTACGGCCTTCTGTGAACCATTCTGTGCACACCCGTTGCACTGCCAACACACTTCGTCCCACACCAGCAGCAATTTCCCGGGTGGACGCATCACGTTCTCTTATGCCAATAACGTGTCCTCCTTCAAACTCACTCATTTCACGGTACGGTTCTCGTATACGTCTGCGAGGCATCCTGTGCGTCTGCTCAATCCACACTGATCTAGTACCTCCGGTTTATAGCGACAACGAGAGCCGCAGGCACATTTTATCAGTCGATGTGGACCTTGAACCTGAGGGCCGACATGGTTCAAATGCTAATCATTTCTTCAGAACATACTAATACACATGTCCTGTGAATATGAACTACCTATATCTAGTCTTTCAAGGTGTTCTGATTTTTATGAACATTAGTGTATTACTAACCGTTTCATTCCTTCCCTGAAGTGGGAAGCGGGCCTCCTAGACGGTGACGCCGTCCTTCAGGCCAAGAGATTTGTATCGGAAAAGGAGAAATACAGAGAATGGTTGGCTGCCGTGGCCTGTACTAGGAAATATTCCGGCATTCGCTATAGTGCAGGAGAATGGAAATTCACGGGAAACCATCCTCAAAACAGCCGACTGTGGGAAGAAGCCCATCTCCATCTCCCGAATACAGAGGCGTAGAGCCATCGCCACCCTCTCTGTATCTGCCGACCGTAGTTATGTACTATTCTTTACTATTCAAAAGAATCAACATTGCTGGACATGTATTGGTGCCATTTCTCTGCAGCAGTTTTCCCTGCTAAAAATGCCCTGTTCATCTTGTAGTAAGTACTTAAGCACATATTTAATCAAAAATTACATTTTTTGTTGCTTACCAGTCTGATTCCTTTTTTCTTCAAGAGTTAACTAGTGAATGGAACCTTCAATATTGTCAACTATAATCTGAGTTCAGAAAAGGCTCGTTAGAGGGCAGATATGGCAGCAAGTGTACTTAAATCTATAACAGGGCCTCTCAAACGCCCAAAATCTCACGAGTGCAAACTGAGGCGCAGAGTTCGTGTGCACAGTGCATCGGTCCCACTCGGCTCGCCTCGGACCAACGCTTCGTCTCTGGGCTAATTGGCTAAGCTAGGCTCAACTCGGCTCGGATTTCGAGCGCTACGGAGCAAGTCAGGAAGAGGGAGACGGGTGGAGCGAGCGAGACAGACGTGGCGAAAGAGAGAGACAGCGCTATTGCTCCAAATCGTGGAGTGGGGGTCTGCACTCTGCTCAGCCAAGCGACGTCGTTTTTTGCACCGTGCACAGTGCATGCACCAGCACTCTGAGAGGCCCAGATCTATAAGAAATAAAATACAAAGGGTGAAGAATTTTGCTAGAAATCCAGATGACCGGAGGGAGCTGCATTCCTCTTTATTGAGTGCCAAATATCAAAATAAATTAAAATGATAAATATATTATTTTTTTATGGTAGACGAATAAACCGGGGGATCTAGTAAAACTGAACGGGAGTTGGGATAAGAGTCTCAAAAACGTGTGGGCGCAGGTAAAAACGGGTAATATGACAATCCTATGTATATTCGGCTTAATGTAGTGCAGTTAACGGTAGACCAGCTTGCCGGGAGTATATAGAAAATAGGCCCTTCTTGCACCATACCATTAAAAAGCAGTCAGTGTTTATGTAGGTCATATAGATACCACAAGAATTCCGGTTCATGGCTAAATGCTTTGCTTACAGATCTTCGGTTCAGAGAGCCCCAGATTCGACTCCCGGCCGGGACGGGGATTTTAATCTTCATTGGTAAATTCCAATGGTTCGGGGACTGTGTATGTGTGCTTTCTTCAGCATTAGAATTCATCATAGATAAGGCCCCGTCTCACAGACGCGCTGATCGCCTATTAGGTGTCAACTCAGAAAGCCTGTACGAGGCCTTACGGAGGCGACACGCCATTATTATTACTTATACTAACCACCAGAGAAACACGTAATAATCAATAAATCCCTCTACATACGATTGGGCTCAGGGAGGAAATTCGGCCATAAAACTGAGTCAAATCCACACCAAATGTTAACGCAAAGAAATTGCAAAATTTCAAGGAGAATAAGAAGATGGTTAACACAAGGAGGGTGAGGCTTACGATATCGTTATAATTGTGAACTAGGGGCCTCATTACAGCTACTCCACTCTTCAGTCTCTTTGATCAAGATCTTCCTATAACAAGTAATAATTCACGTAATCAGTTATCTGGAACAAATGAAACAAGACTGAAGCAAGGACGAGAGAGAGAAATGTGTTTATTTATGGACAGGCTGAGATCGTATGTTAAAGCGAATCTTCGTTAGATCCATTCGGTATTCCAGGGTTTCGTGTAGTTAACGGTCTGTTTAGGCCAAGTTTGCACCCCGGCTCTACCATGAATATGTAACAATAAGAAAAGCTTAAGATTGTCCGACTCGTTGGCTGAACGGTCAGCGTACTGGCCTTCGGTTCAGAGGGTCCCGGGTTCGATTCCCGGCCGGGTCGGGGATTTTAATCGTCTCTGATTAATTCTTCTAGCCCGGGGACTGGGTGTTTGTGTTTGTCCCAACACTTTCCTCTTCATATTCACACAACACACTACACTAATAACCACCACAGAAACACGCAATAGTGATTACATCCCTTCATATAGGGTTGGAGTCAGGAAGGGCATCCGGCCGTAAAACAGGGCCAAATCCACATGTGCGACACAGTTCGCACCCGCGACCCCACAGGTGTGGGAAAAGCGGTAGTAAAAGAAGAAGAAGAAGAAGAAAAGCTTAAGAGTAGGGAACGAAATTTAGTAAAATATGGGCCAAAAGCAAATGCTCTGACGCTAGATGTCGCTGTGTACCGTCTTTCCCTTCAAACTCAGATGAAGTCGCTCGCCATGGCTGAGTGACTAGCATCTTGGCCTTCGGCAGACGGGGTCCCGGGTTTGATTCATGACAGGGTCAAGCGATTTCCATCGTAAAGGGTCAATTCGCTTGGCTCCCGGACTGGGTATTAGTGTTTTCCCCAACATTCCTGCAACACATATACCGCAGACCACTAGCATCCGCCACACTAACACGCAGTTTTACTTCACACGGCAGACGCCACCCCTGCTCGCTGGAAGGTCTGCCTACAAGGGCTGCACAAAGCTAGCAATAGCCGCACGAAATTATTATTATTTATTATTATTATTATTATTATTATTATTATTATTATTATTATTATTATTATTATTATTATTATTATTATTATTCATCATCTGTTTACCCTCCAGGTTCGGCTTTTCCGTCGGACTGAGCGAGGGATCCCACCTCTACCGCCTCAAGGGCAGTGTCCTGGAGCTTCAGACTCTTGGTCGGGGGATACAACTGGGGAGTATGACCAGTACCTCGCCCAGGCGGCCTCACCTGCTATAGTGAACAGGGGCCTAGTAGGGGGATGGGAAGATTGGAAGGGATAGGCAAGGATGAGGGAAAGAAGCGGCCGTGGCCTTAAGATTGGTACCATCCCGGCATTTGCCTGGAGGTGAAGTGGGAAACCACGGAAAACCACTTCGAGGATGGCTGAGGTGGGAATCGAACCCGCCTCTACTCAGTTGACCTCCCGAGGCTGAGTGGACCCCGTTCCAGCCCTCGTACCACCTTTCAAATTTCGTGGCAGAGCCGGGAATCGAACCCAGACCTCCGGGGGTGGCAGCTAATCACGCTAACCACTACACCACGGAGGCGGCATTATTACTATTATTATTATTATTATTATTATTATTATTATTATTATTGTTTGAGTCATCAGTACAGAGACTGGTTTGATGCAGCGCTCCATGCCACCCCATCCTGTGCTAGCCTTTTCATTTCTATGTAACTATTGCATCCTATATCTGCTCTGATCAGCTTGTCATATTCATACCCTGGTCTACACCTACCGTTCTTACCTCCTACACTTCTTTTAAAAACCAACTGAATAAGTCCTGGGTGTCTTAAGATGTGTCCTATCTTTCTATCCCTTCTTCTCGTCAAATTTAGTCAAATCGATCTCCCCTCCCCAATTCGAATCAGTATCTCTTCATTCGTGATTTGATCTATCCATCTCACCATCAGCATTCTTCAGTAACACCACATTTCAAAAGCTTCTATTCTCTTTCTTTCTGAGCTAGCTATCGTCCATGTTTCACTTCCATACAATGCCACGCTCCACACAAAAGTCTTCAGAAACATCTTTCTAATTCCTATATCAATGTTTGAAGTGAGCAAATTTCTTTTCTTATGAAAGCTCTTCCTTGCTGTGTTAATCAGCATTTTATGTCCTCCTTACTTCTGCCATCGTTAGTTATTTTACTACCCAAGTAACAATATTCATCTACTTCCTTTAAGACTTCATTTCCTAATTTAATATTTCCTGTATCACCTGACATCGCGTCCGCCTCCGTAGCGTAACGGTTATTAGTGTTATTAGCTGCCGTCCTCGGGGGCCCGGGTTCGATTCCCGGTACTGCCAGAAATTTAAGAATGGCAGGAGGGCTGGTATGTGGTTGAGATGGTACATGCAGCTCACCTCCAATGGGGGTGTGTCTGAAAAGAGCTGCACCACCTCGGGATGAGGACACGAGTTTGCATATTTCCTGCCTTCGTTCGACTGCAATCCATTACTTTTGTTTTGAACTTATTTATTTTCATCTTGTACTCCTTACCCAAGACTTCGTCCATACCACTCAGCAGCTTCTCGAGATGTTTGCAGTCTCGGATAAAATAACAATATCATCGGCAAATCTCAAGGTTTTGATTTCCTCTCCTTGGATTGTGATTCCCTTTCCAAATTCTTATTTGATTTCCTTTACTCCCTATTTTATGTAAACATTGAAAATGAGGGGGGGGGAGGCAAACTGCAGCCTTGCCTCACTCCTTTCTGGATTGCCGCGTCTTTTTCAAAGCCCTCGATCCTTATCACTGCAGACTGATTTTTATACAAATTGTAGATAATTCTTCGTTCTCAGTATCTGATCCCAATCACCTTCAGAATCTTAAATAGCTTCTTCCAATCAACATTATCGAATGCCTTTTCTATATATACGAATGCCATGTACGTGGGCTTGTCCTTCTTGATTTGATCCTCTAAGATCAGACGTAAAGTCAGGATTGCTTCACGTGTTCCTACATTTCTTCCAAAGCCAATCTGATCCTCTCCCAACTCAGCTTCAACTTGTTTTTCCATGCTTCTGTAAATAATACGTGTTAAAATTTTGCAGGCATGAGATACTAAACTAATGGTGCGGTAGTTTTCACACCTGTCAGCACCGGCTTTCTTGGGAATAGGTATAACAACATTCTGCCGAAAATTGGATGGGACTTCTCCTGTCTCATATATCTTACACACTAAATGGAATAACTTTGGCATGCTGGTTTCTCCCAAGGCAGTCAGTAATTCAGAGGGAATGTCATCAATTCCAGGTGCCTTGTTCCTATTTAGGTCGATCCCACCTCTGTCAAACTCTGACCTCAAAACTGGGTCTCCCATTGCATCAGCATCAAAAGCCTCTTCTTGTTCCAGAACAAAATTATCTATATCTTTACCTTGATACAACTGTTGGATATGCTCCTGCCATCTTTCTGCTTTGTCTTCTTTCCCTAGAAGTGGGTTTCCATCTGAGCTCTTAATATTCATACACCTAGATTTCCTTTCTCCAAAGGTTTCCTTGATTTTCCTATATGCAGCATCTACCTTTCATAGGACCAGACAACCTTCGACATCCTTGCACTTCTCCTTCAGTCAGACTTCTTTAACCGAGCTCGATAGCCGCAGTCGCTTAAGTGCGGCCAGTGTCCAGAAATTGGGAGATAGTGTGTTCGAACCCCACTGTCGGCAGCCCTGAAGATGGTTTTCTGTAATTTTCACGCCAGGCAAATGCCGGGGCTGTAGTTTAATTAAGGCCACGGCCGCTTCCTTCCCATTCCTAGGCCTCTCCTATCCCATCGTCGCCATAAGACCTATCTGTGTCGGTGCGACGTAAAGCAAATAGCAAAAAAAGTCTTCTTTAGCTACCTTGCACTGTCTACCCATTTCTTTCTTTAATCGCCTGTATTCTTTTCTGCCCTCTTCATCTCTAGCATTCTTGTATTTTCGTCGTTCATCAATCAGGTCTAGTATCTCCTGAGTTATCCACTGATTCTTAGTTGATATTTACTTCTTTTATAACATTTCTTCAGCATCCCTACTGACTTCATTTTTCATGACTATCCACTCTTCCTCTATTGTGTTATCTTCAAAGTTTTACATTTAGCCCTGGTGCAACATACTCCTTGAAACAGTCTCTCACACTCTTTTCTTTCAACTTGTCTAGATCCCATCTTTATGCATTCTTTCCTTTCTTCAATTTCTTCAGTTTCAGGTGGCATATGGCATTTCATGACCAACAAGTTGTGGTCACAGTCCACGTCTGCTCCTGGGAAAGATTTGCAATCCAACAACTGGTTTCTGAATTTCCGCCTAATCATAATGAAGTCTATTTGATACCTTCCAGTGTCTCCAGGTCTCCTCCACGTATACAGCCGTTGTTTGTGGTGTTTTAACCAAGTATTGGCAAGGACTAAATTATGATCAGCGCAGAATTCAACCAGCCGACTTCCTCCTTCGTTCCTTTGTCCCAATCCGAATTCTCCTACTGTATTACCTTCTCTTCCTTGGCCTACCACTGTATTCCTGTCTCCCGTCACAATTAGATTCTCGTCACCTTTTACATACTGTATTAAATCTTCTATCTCTTCATATATTCTTTCCATTTCCTTATCATCCGCTGAGCTGATAGGCATATAGACCTGCACTATTGTGGTGGGCATTGGTTTGGTGTCTATCTTGATGAAAATAATTATTTCACTATGCTGGTCGTAATGGTTCATGTTTGTGTGTTACTGTAGTCACGTCCTAGTTCGTGAACCATGGGCAACGGCTGAGTGGCCTAGTAAGTGGTCCTCGGAGTCGGGATACCAGTTGCTATGGAATGGGAGTGGGCATCTCGGACATATTCTGAGTCCTGGTCCTCCTTGTGCTCAGGCGGCTAGGACTATACGATCCACCGGTGGTCCATAACCCGTTAGAGGAGAGATCCTCACTTGGACTATGTGCAAGTAGGGTAGCATCCTGCTTCATGAATCTACCGAGCTCAGAACATTTTAAGCAAGCCTCGGACCTATGGGAGTAACGGAGTCCCACTCCCATTTGACAGGCGAGGGACTCCTTGGAAACAACTTGGCGAACGAAATGGAATTCGATGGGGAGCTATCAATATTAATGGGGCTTATGGAAGAAAGAAAGTAGAACTGGCTGAGTCAGCAAATAGGATGCATCTTGATGTGCTAGGAATAAGTGATATTCGGTTAAGGGGAGATAACGAGGAAGATATAGGAGATTATGAAGTGTACTTGAAGGGTGTTAGAAAAGGAAGGGTAGAGTCTGGGGTAGGGCTCTTTATCAGGAATACCATTGCACTGAACATAGTTTCTGTTAGGCACGTAAATGAGCGAATGATGTGGGGAGATTTGTCAGTTGGGGGGAATTAGGACTAGAATTGTGTCCGTGTATTCACCATGTGAGGGTGCGAATGAGGATGAAGTTGACAAGTTTTATGAAGCATTGAGTGACATCGTGGTCACGGTCAACAGCAAGGATAGAATAGTGCTCATGGGCGATTTCAATGCGAGAGTTGGGAATAGAACTGAAGGATACGAAAGGGTGATTGGTAAATGTGGGGAAGATATGGAAGCTAATGGGAATGGGAAGCGTTTGCTGGACTTCTGTGCTAGTATGGGCTTAGCTGTTACGAATACATTCTTCAAGCATAAGGCTATTCACCGCTACACATGGGAGGCTAGGGGTACCAGATCCATAATAGACTATATCTTAACTGACTTTGAATTCAGGAAATCTTTTAGGAATGTACGAGTTTTTCGGGGATTTTTCGATGATACAGACCATTATCTGATCTGTAGTGAACTAAGTATCTCTAGGCCTAGGGTAGAGAAAGTGAAATCTGCCTGCAAACGAATAAGGGTAGAAAATCTCCAGGACGAGGAAATTAGACGGAAGTACGTGGATATTATTAGTGATAAGTTACGAACAGTAGACAGTAAGCATACAGGGATGCTCTAGTAGAAACAGCAAGGGAATGCCTAGGAACAACTGTGTGTAAAGATGGGAAAAGGCGAACATCTTGGTAGAATGATGAAATGAGAGCAGCTTGTAAACGTAAGAAGAAGGCTTACCAGAAATGGCTCCACACAAGGGCCGAGGCAGACTGGGAGTTGTACGTAGATGAAGGAAACACAGCGAAACAAATAGTTGTTCAATCCAAAGAGAAGTCCTGGGATGATTTTGGTAACAACCTGGAAAGGCTAGGTCAGGCAGCAGGGAAACCTTTCTGGACAGTAATAAAGAATCTTAGGAAGGGAGGGAAAAAGGAAATGAACAGTGTTTTGAGTAATTCAGGTGAACTCATAATAGATCCCAAGGAATCACTGGAGAGGTGGAGGGAATATTTTGAACATCTTCTCAATGTAAAAGGAAATAATCCTGGTGGTGCTGTGAACAGCCAAGCTCATGGGGAGGAGGGAAATGATGTTGGTGAAATTATGCTTGAGGAAGTGGAAAGTATGGTAAATAAACTCCATTGTCATAAGGCAGCAGGAATAGATGAAATTAGACCTGAAATGGTGAAGTATAGTGGGAAGGCAGGGATGAAATGGCTTCATGGAGTAGTAAAATTAGCATGGAGTGTTGGTAAGGTACCTTCAGATTGGGCGAAAGCAGTAATTGCACCTATCTATAAGCAAGGGAACAGGAAGGATTGTAACAACTATCGAGGTATCTCATTGATTAGTATACCAGGCAAAGTATTCACTGGCATCTTGGAAGGGAGGGTGCGATCAGTCGTTGAGAGGAAGCTGGATGAAAACCAGTGTGGTTTCAGACCACAGAGAGGCTGTCAGGATCAGATTTTCAGTATGCGCCAGGTAACTGTAAAATGCTACGAGAGGAATAGGCAGTTGTGTTTATGTTTTGTAGATCTAGAGAAAGCATATGACAGGGTACCGAGGGAAAAGATGTTCGCCATGCTGGGGGACTATGGAATTAAAGGCAGATTATTAAAAGATCGAAGGCATTTATGTTGACAATTGGGCCTCAGTGAGAATTGATAGTAGAATGAGTTCTTGGTTCAGGATACTTACAGGAGTTAGACAAGGCTGTAATCTTTCACCTTTGCTGTTAGTAGAGTACATGGATCATCTGCTGAAAGGTATAATATGGCAGGGAGTGATTCAGTTCGGTGGAAATGTAGTAAGCAGTCTGGCCCATGCTGCCGAAAGCCTACAGTCTAATATCTTGGAACTAGAAAATAGGTGCAATGAGTATGGTATGAAAATTAGCCTCTCGAAGACTAAATTGATGTCAGTAGGTAAGAAATTCAACAGAATTGAATGTCAGATGGGTGATACAAAGCTAGAACAGGTCGATAATTTCAAGTATTTAGGTTGTGTGTTCTCCCAGGATGGTAATATAGTAAGTGCGATTGAATCAAGGTGTCGAAAAGCTAATACAGTGAGCTCGCACCTGCGATCAACGGTATTCTGTAAGAAGGAAGTAAGCTCCCAGACGAAACTATCTTTACATCGGTCTGTTTTCAGACCAACTTAGCTTTACGGGAGCGAAGGCTGGGTGGAATCAGGATATCTTATTCATAAGTTAGAAGTAACAGACATGAAAGTAGCAAGAATGATTGCTGGTACAAACACGTGGGAACAATGGCAGGAGGGTACTCGGAATGAGGATATAAAGGCTAATTTAGGAATGAACTCGATGGATGAAGCTGTACGCATAAACCGGATTCGGTGGTGGGGTCGTATGAGGCGAATGGAGGAGGATAGGTTACCTAGGAGAATAATGGACTCTGCTATGGAGGATAAGAGAAATAGAGGTAGACCAAGACGACGATGGTTAGACTCGGTATCTAACGATTTAAAGATAACAGAGAACTAAATGAGGCCACAGCACTAGTTGCAAATCGAGGATTGTGGTGACGTTTAGTAAATTCACAGAGGCTTGCAGACTGAACACTGAAAGGCATAACAGACTATAATGATAATGTATGTATGTATGTGTATGTATGCTGGTTGTAGTAGCTTACCCGCTGCCCTATTTTCTTATTCATTATTAAACCAACTCCTGCATTTCCCCTGTTTGATTTTGTGTTGATAATTCGGTAGTCGCCTGACCGAATATCCTGTTCTTCATGCCAACGTACTTCACTTATACCAACTACATCTAACTTTAGTCTATCCATCTCCCTTTTCAGATTCTCTAATCTACCACAACGAATCAAACTTCTAACATTCCACGCTCCGACTCGCAGAATGTCAGTATCCATCTTCCTGATGATCGTCTCCTCTCGTGTAGTCCCCACGCGGAGATCCGAATGGGGACTAGATTACCTCCGGAATATTTTACCCGGGAAGAAGCCATCATCAGTACATCATTGATACAGAGAGAGCTGCATATCCTCGGGAGATAGTTACGGCTGTAGTTTCCCGTTGCCTTCAGCCGTGTAGCAATGTCAACACAGCTAAACCATGTTGAGTATTATTACAAGGCCATATCAGTCAATCATCCAGACAGCCGCCCTTCCAACTTCCGAGAGGTTGCTATTATTATTATTATTATTATTATTATTATTATTATTATTATTATTATTATTATTATATGGGACGCACCTTTTCTATCGCCATGTGATTTTTCAAATGAAAATTCCAACATGGCATCGATCAGGATTGGAACCTCGGTCGTACAGTTCGAAAACCAACAGATGAGCAACTGCACTGATCATGTTCACTAGAGATAAAGTAAATATAAAAATTAATTTCTCATTTTCAGGGGAAGCAGCACTCACTGCATATTTTACAGTTATGATCTCGGACGAAAATGGGAATACATTCCCCTTTTTACTCTGTGTTCTTAATATTTTTGAGAAACAGTGTTCGATTCCCGATCCACCTGAGTGTTTAAATGTGAAGAAACCCAGTGAGAAATTTTACATGCATACTAAAGAATACTTTTTACGGCAAACTGTCGAATCTGAAGCGCTAAAATGTGAAACATACTGTATTATATATTAGCGACGATTTTCAGTGAATTTTATATCTGACTCGTTGGCTGAATGTTCAGCGTACTGGCCTTCGGCTCAGAAGGTCCCGGGTTTTGGTTCGCCGCCGGGTCGGGATTTTAACCTTCATTGGTTAATTCCAATGGCCCGGGGCCGGGTGTTTGTGCTCCCGCTAACATCCCTGCAACTCACACGCCACACATAACACCTCATCCACCACAATAACACGCTGTTACGTACACATGGCAGATGCCGCCCATAATCAACGGAGGGTCTACCTTTCATGAAATCATTTTTAGTGAATTTTATGTGCTCTATAAAGAGATATAGGAAAACGAACAGAGGAAAGATAATTTATTTCTGTACTATACTATTAAAACATGCATGTCATCATTGCGCAGGGCGTAGAACAATTGACTTTAAGCCCTACGGCGCGAGTTGGATTCCATGTTTCATCAATTATATTTTCCGCTTATTGGTTGTCATGTCCCAATCAATGTAGTCGGTTTTCCGATAGATATTATGCAATTAAAATGATCCAGGCTGAATGTGCACAAAATACACAATGCTCTCAAAGATATGTCCCCTTTAACCTATCCGCCATTTTAACATGAAGAATGGAGTATTTTAATATGTTGAGATCTGGAAGATACCACAGAGGAAATTCTATTTTGTTGTAACATGTAGACCACCAAACCTTGACGGGGTTAGAGGTTTAGATAGCACAGCTTAGTTGGTTCCGTCCCTTGGTATTTGAAAGTGCTCTAATATGCCAGCATCGTGTCGGTGGATTTAGCAGAACGTAAAGGAACTCCTGGGAGGCGGGGGGGGGGGGGGGGGGGGTGGAGGGAACAACAACATTTCTAGCACCTGCATGTCTCTGAAGAACATAAAATAGGGTAGTTGAACATACAAGCCGTATTATTATCCTTAGTAGCAGCACTAAGACATGTCATTTTATTATGGATACTGGAGCAGTGCTTATAAACCAGTTTCAGAGGTGCGATCGTGCGAGGCGAATGGAGGAGAATAGGTTACCGGGGACAATAATGGACATGAACAGGGAAGAAATAGTTGCAAGTTGCATTACGTCGCACCGACACAGATAGGTCTTATGGCGACGATGGGACAGGAAAGGGCTGGAAGGGGGACGGAAGCGGCCGTGGCCTTACTTAAGGTACAGCCCCAGAATTTGCCTGGTGTGAAAATGGAAAACCATGGAAAACCATCTTCAGGGCTGCCGACGTTGGGGCTCGAACTCACTATCTCCCGAATACTGGATACTGGCCGCACTTAAGCGACTGCACCTAACGAGCTCGATTTGTGAGAAAACTAGATTCATAATGATTTCGACATTAGACTTCAGTGCTAGTTGAAAATAATGTATTATAATGGTTTTTAGTTCATTCACAAGAACATGGAGACTGAGCAACGTGTAATGTTTTCACTTGCATGAAGTTATACCTTTAAATATTGCGGTAATAATAATAATAATAATAATAATAATAATAATAATAATAATAATAATAATAATTGTTTACAGAGCGAATGGCTGCGCGGATATTGAGTCACGCAGCTGTGAGCTTGCATTCGGGAGATAGTGGGTTCAAACGCCACTGCCGTCAGCCCTGACGATGATTTTCCATATTTTCCTATTTTCACATCAGGCACCATAATTAACGCCATCGCCGCTGCCTTCCTATTACTGGCCCTTTCCTATTTCATCGTCGCCATAAGAAAAATCTTTTTCGCTACGAGGTAAAGCAAATTGAAAAAAAAATATGTTTCACTGCCTACGTTTGCGGTTTTCAGTGGTGCTAAGTTGCCGGAAAGTTTGGTCCTCAGAAGTTATTTTGTATGACAGTAAATCTACCAACACGAGGCTGAACTGGGATAGAATTCGACGACTTGGGCTCAGAAAGCCAGTGTGGAGTCATTCAGCCCGTCTGGACATATGCGTTCGAATCACACACAGGTTTAATCTCCGATTTATTCTATACTGGGGAAATGGATCCCAATACACAGGTCTTCGTGCACTCACACCACCACCAAAAAGTACGAACCCATTTAACATGGGTAAGGTAGGGTACTCCATTTCCCCTTCACACATTAGTGCTCAGAATAATGTATTTGTAGGCCTATCTTTATAAATCTCATGTATGTAATTAGTTTATCACTAACGTTTTGTTCTTTTTCATTCTTAATCTATTTACCCTCCAGGGTTGGATTTCCCACGGATTCAGCGAGGGACCTTACCTTACCGTCTCATGGGCATTATCCTGGAGCGTGAGACTTTGGGTCGTGGGATACAACTACGGAGGAGGACCAGTACCTCGCCCAGGTATCTTCACCTGCTATGATGAACAGGGGCTTTGTGGGGGACGGGAGGTTTGGTAGGGATAAGTAAGGAAAAGGAAGGAAGCGGCCGTGGCCTTAAGTTAGGTACCATCCCGACATTTGCCTGGAGGAGAAGCGAGAAACTACGGAAAATCTCTTTAAAGTCCGGCTCCATGGCTAAATGGTTAGCGTGCTGGCCTTTGGCCACAGGGGTCCCGGGTTCGATTCCCGGCAGGGTCGGGAATTTTTACCATCATTGGTTTATTTCTCTGGAACGGGGCTGGGTGTTGTCTTTATCATCAGTTCATCTTCATCACGACGCGCAGGTCACCTACGGGTGTCAAATCGAAAGACCTGCATCTGGCGAGCCGAACTTGTCCTCGGACACTCCCGGCACTAAAAGCCATACGCCATTTCTTTTCATCACTTTGAGGATGGCTGAGGAGGGGATAGAACCCCTCTCTACTCAGTTAACATCACGGTGCTGAGTGAACCACGTTCCAGCCCTTGTACCACTTTTCAAAATTCGTGCCAGGACCGGGAATCGAACCCGTGCCTCCGGAGTTGGCAGCTAATCATGCTAACCACTACACAACACAGGCTGGCTTATCAATAACGTACAGAGGAAAATCGCATAAAAATCCACGTTTATGGAAAGATTCTGAAAATGTATGACCACATCTGTGACCGCAGCATTGTAGGAGATGCCAATGGTAATTCTACGAACATACTTTCATTTTCTTTGATACCGTCCCACAGGAAGATCAACTCAACGAAAATGGTCCACATGAGGCTGGGAGGCGTGACCAGTCTTAAGGAAAATAATGGGTAGGAAGTGCAGTGTCAGACGATTTACTGTATAACAGTTGCAAAAACAAACAGTAAATGTCATCTTAATATTTATTACTTCTTCAAATGTACGACAACTGTAGTTGCCACCGAGCACTAACGGATATCAATAACATTTTCACTGGACAGAATTCAAATATTCTGGCGTTATTTGAAGCATATAGTAGCAGGGACGTTAAACAGGCAGTTTTAATGTTATTCAAAGGTAAAGTAGGTCAGCTCATCACGTTCAGGAAGAGCTCGACCGCAATGATTTGTAGCTTCGCCGGAAAAAATGCTCGATCTGCCTTTCTGTTGTTTCTCACGCTTGAACAGATGTAGCACAAGATTTCGTGAAGCGTGAGCAGGGTTCAGTGCCTAGGAACGAACTGAACGGCTACTTTCAGGTAATTTCTTCAGATGATCCGTGCTGTAATTCCCCACTCACTAAGGTTCTATATTCTATCATCATGTTCAGTATAGGGACTGCCTGGCCGAAGCGGTGAAATAGAAATACATTTATTTAAAGTTCCTTTGGCTGTAACTAATTGCTACTTAAATGTATCCATTAATATACAAAATCTAATAAAAATACACAAAAACGTAAAGGCGTGCGCGCTTCACACGGAAGGACGTGGGTTCGATTCCTCGTCACAAAACCGAAAATTTTAGAAACGAGATTTTCACTTCCCGAAGTGTACATGGTCCTGAGGTTCACCTAGCCCACAACTAAAATGAGTACCAGGTTAATTTCTTGTGGGAAAGGATTACCAGACATAGAACCAACCACTCTACCCTACCAAGTGCCGAAGTTAGGGATAGTGGATGCCTTTACCCTCCACCCCTCCAAGGGCTTTTGTGGTTTATACGAGGGTGACTTCATTTTATGTTCAATATATACTGGCTCCAGGGATAGGAAGCCTATATTTCTATTTGAAGGCCCCAGGCCGGATTTCCGGCTAGGCTAGCTTAGGAATTTTTGCCTGGATTCGAAGTCTGTTTCGAGGTCCTCTCAGTTTAGGAGTTATCTGACGGCGACATAATGACCCCGGACGAGAAAGTGAAGAAGAACGACCGAGTGGATTCGTCTCGCTGACCAAGCGTCACCTCTTCAGGCTGAGCAGTGGTTGCTTAGTAGGCAAAACATACACAGGGGGGTATTTGAGGGAATCGATATTAAATATTAATACACAGGGTGGTCAGAAAAGATGTGAACCGGGTATATCATCATGGCCAACCCTTTAACGCTCATATACCCGGTTCACCTTGATTCCGACCATCCTATATATAATTCAAATAACACCGAGCGGAGTGGCCACGAGTGTTTACGCGCTATGATCTGCATTCGGGAGACGAGTGAGTCCAAACCTTACCGCCGGATGTCCTGAAAATGGTTTTCTGTGGTTTCACATTTTCACATCCATAGACCACAAACAAGTCTTTCCACCTCCTTCCACAATTTCATTCAGCATCATGCATTTCGTCTTAATTAGCTTCTCAACTGAAGTTGGCGTCAGGAAGGGCATCCGGCCGTAAAACATGCTATGTAATTTAATCGCATCTCAATCTCCATCCCGTAACAGTGTACGGGGTCAAGGGAGGTGCCTACGTACACAAAGGCATAGATACATCATATCCAATTCAAACAGTGAGGGTGTTTTACAGCTTCTTTCAATGGCTTAATTTGCCTGTTGTGGGAAACTGCTGAAAGTTCTGACAATGTCCACCCAGTAGTTTGTGAGATTTACGCACACATGCGTGCAGAAAAGCTGGCTCATTTCCGTAGCTATATTTCTTCCTCTTCCGGAAGTTTGCCAGATTGACCAAACACTTGACTCCGCCCAGTCCCTGTGTGACTAGTTTGAAAATGAATCTGGATAAACACCAATGAAGGAAAGATCTTCATTCGGGTAATCACATAAATGGGATTGTAAATAAAGGGTACCGATCTATGCACATGGTTATGAGGGTGTTTAGGGCTTGTAGTAAGGATGTAAAGGAGAGGGCATATAACTCTCTGGTAAGACCCCAACTAGAGTATGGTTCCAGTCTATGGGACCCTCACCAGGATTACCTGATTCAAGAACTGGAAAAAATCCAAAGAAAAGCAGCTCGATTTGTTCTGAGTGATTTCCGACAACAGAGTAGCGTTACAAAAATGTTGCAATGTTTGGGTTGGGAAGAATTGAGAGAAAGAAGAAGAGCTGCTCGACTAAATGGTATGTTCCGAGCTGTCAGCGGAGAGATGGCGTGGAATGACATTAGTGGACGAATAAGTTTGAATGGCGTTTATAAAAGTAGGAATGATCACAATATGAAGATAAAGTTGGAATTCAAGAGGACAAACTGGGGCAAATATTCATTTATAGGAAGGGGAGTGAGGGACTGGAATAACTTACCAAGGGAGATGTTCAATAAATTTCCAATTTCTTTGAAATCATTTAGGAAAAGGCTAGGAAAACAACAAACAGGGAATCTGCCACCTGGGCGACTGCCCTAAATGCAGATCAGTATTTATTGATTGATTGATAAACCAATGAATGACGTCATAACCTGGTATGAAATGAAGTTGGGGTTAGAAATAGTTCCCTTAATTATACTTGCTATGTTTCCAGTAAGTATGGAGTAGTGGACTGGCTGAATGTAATGTGATTATAAGATTCGACCTTGTACAGGGAGGAGTGAGAAGTGCTCACCCTCTTGGGAAATGTAACTCGTCAAACCCGTTGACTGAAGCATGCAAGCGGGAGAAAGGTGTCGATGCTGCAGAGGATGGGTCTGTTAGACATTTCATTAACAACCAAAATGGCGTTGCTGTATGGGCACAGCTTTACACGCATATGTACTTATTTGGTTGACTATTGTTAGAACTGTAATCAATGAAACTCTTTACAAATACTCAAACAACGATGCACAGAATTATAAAGCAAGTACCACACTTAACGTGGTCATGGTTACATGAACGAATCGTATCCACGAAATTTCACCGTAATTTTTGAGCAAACAGGAAGGTAACAATTGCTATTACGTAAATAAAGTGTAAAATCTGCTGTAAATTAAGAAATAGCGTCGTTACTAGAGAAACATCTATACGTACTTAGAGGCTGTAGACGGGACTCCCTTATGTTGCATTCAGCTGCTGGAGCCGTCTTTTGTTTCTTACTAGAGGTCCGAGACTAGCACCGACGACTGGGAGTGCCATGTCTGTGAATTCTCATTATCTTTGACCATACGACTAGCGCTGGCAGATCAAACAGCAAAATAGCATGATCGTTGGACCAATAAATACATTGCTTTTTTGTTGATGAAAGGAAAATAGCATGATCGCTGGACCAATAAATATGTCACTTAATGAATGAGTTAGGGCGCAAAACGAATGAGCAAAATGAAGAAAACGACACCTAATTAATTCAAACAACTTCAGTGAACAAAGACATCACACACGAAAGTGTTAGACAAACTAAACTCATAGGGAAGCGCTGCGACGTAGCAAAGAAAAGTAGTAGCAAAGTATCTATCCATATTATTCCTTGCAAGTAAAATATTTCATACTATTTCTTAATTTACTGCAGATTTTACACTTTGTTTGAGTAATAGCAATTTTTAACTTCCATTTGGGGCAAAAATTACAGTGGAATTTCGTGGATACGATTCGTTACATAACAGGTGGTCATTTTTCTTACATCAAATTACGCTATACTTTTACAGCAGAACCTCGTTGAGTTGGACACGTTTAACTTAGATTTCGGGAATACTCGGACTCATTTAGAGGAGCAAAAAATGCAGGGAGGTCGGAACGACGTGAACCGGTATATGAGCGTTAGAATTGGTATCGCATTATTTTTTCTAATTATTTATCAGTATGACCAACTCTCTAAAGCCCATCTACCCTGTTCACGTTGTTTCCGACCATCCTGTATATTTAAAAAATGAAGTTTAAGAATCCTTGCACGATAATCAAAGGGAGAGCCAAATAAACACACTGTTTTGCTAGGAATAGTGTCGGATGTATTGCTTTAAGTGGTGCACAAAATTCCCCTGTACTGTAAACACATGGTGACGAGATCTTTAATATGTTCGATGTAAGGGAGACTTCCTTCAGTATGTAAGCTGGCCTTTATTGATTTTCCCACATTTCTCCGGTTACCCAGGATTTTCTTTATCCCGGATTGGTTGGAGTCCCAGCTGATCCCACTTAACGACGTTCGTGGAAACCACTGCCTCCTCTGCCATTGGCATTAGGAAATGACGTTTCTATTGAACCATTAAGGAATATAATATTTTATATTAATTTTAATGAAAAACATCCAACAGAGGACATGTCTCCAATTACGGCATGATTTACAAATCTAAAAAATAGCAGTACATATACTAAATAAGTGTATTAATGATGATGATCATGATAATGATATTGGGTTAATGACAATGATGGCAAGGTAGGTAACAACATAGTTTATAATCATTACTAAATTACTATATAATGGATCAAATTTGAAACATTTTTAGCGTGTAGATCATGAGCCTGAGTTGATGGAGGAAATCTTGCTTGTTGCAGCCAAAATCTAGCTCCATATTTTTCACGGCCATTCTGTTATAGTCATTGTATGTTCTGTGAAGTGGTGAGTTATTGTGACTGGCTGCTTTCACATTTTCACAGTAGAACATAACTGAAACTCGTATTTTCGCCTGAGGGATATTGCATTTTTATAATAATAGGAAATACGAATTATCAAGGATGCTATTTATAACTTTGCACATACTGTAAATATCTCTACGTGATTTAAGATATTTTAAACGAGAATCCGTAAGGATACAATTGTAGTTTACATTCAAAGGAAATTTACCATATTTTCCCACGTATAGAAATTTTAGGAAACGTTTCTGGAGATGTATCTTACTAATATTACGATACCTTTATTGTTTCACTAGCAAGTTACCCGTGCTTCGCTACGGTATTATACTGAAATTTATAATTGAATGCTTATTGTTTTAGATATATAATCCGCCGAAAGTCGCGATCTGACTCGTTTTCGGCGAGAAGCCACCAAAATTCCCGATCTGACTCGTTTTCTATTAGATTACGGCATGTTTCCTCCCATTTTTCAATCTTCCTTTCCAGCAATCGATTTCGTACTTCCCGGGCTAGGCTCAGGTATTCCTCCCGGTCAGTTGGGTCCCTAAATCTTTGCCATATTTTCCTATAATCGTTTTTAATATGGATAAAATCCTTCAGGAGAACCGGCGTGGTGTCATATTGGGTGCCTTGGCGGCACTAAACCCGCGGCCGGACTGCATTCTTAGTCATTACCAGTCCAGGAGCCGTTTCCAGCGCACACCGCACAACTGACGATAGTCCGGAACATTATTATTATTATTATTATTATTATTATTATTATTATTATTAATATTATTATTATTGTTACTATTATGTGTTGCTGTAATGGCTGATGACAGGGAAACCGGAGTATCCGGAGAAAAACCTGTCCCGCCTCCGTTTTGTCCAGCACGAATGACACATGTAGTGACCGGGATTTGAACCACGGAACCCAGCTGTGAGAGGCCGGCGCGCTGCCGCCTGAGCAACGGGGATCCTTATAAGTACATTAAGAATAGTAAAATCAATTGGTCTCACCTCCTTCTACACCCCACCACCGTTAAGTTTATTTACCGCCACCCACTCCCCCCCCCCCCGAAAAATTCAAAGAAGGCTTGTTTCTTTATGTTTAAAGGAGATTCCAAACACCAATGTTCACGTCTATTACCTTCAGTTTTGAGATATAAGTATCCCCATAAGAATAATTTATTTTTTCATGTCATTTCACACTACTCCCCCCCCCCCCACTAAGTGAATATTCCCGCAACAATTACTTGTTTCTTTAATAGTAAAGGATCTTCTAAATACCAATTATCACGACTCTAACTTCTTCAGTTTTTGATTTATGTGTCCTCATGAAAGGAATTCAACTCCTTTACACTCCCGCCCTCCAAGATGGTTTCCTCCCAAAAACGCGTTTTTCCTTGTTATTAAAGGAGATCCAAATACGAATTTTCACCTCTGTAACAGCTTTAGTTTTTATTAGATGTATGTATTATCATACAATTAAGTCAACTAAATTGTCAATTATTTCACCACCACAACCCCCCCCCCCTTTCATTGGATTTTCCGAGAATACGTGTGCCTTTACTTTTAAAGCAGATTGCAAATATCAAATTTCACGTCTGTAATATCTTCATTTTTGAGATATCAGTAGCCTAATTAAAAGAATTCAACACCATTTTCAGTCACATTTACCCCCTCCACCCAAGTGGCATTTTCGAAAACTCAAAATACACGTTTCTTTATGTTTAATAGAGATAAAAAATACCATTTTTAACTTCTGTAACATGCTAAGTTTTTTTAGATATACTGTAAAAATTCTCATTTTAAAATTTCTCCCCTTTTAGGTTCCCCTTAAGTGGAGTTTCCAAAAACAAATCACCTATGTTTCTTTACATTTACAGGAGATTCCAAACACCCACTTTTTACGTCTGTAACATTTTACGTTTCCAAGATATTCTGTAGATATAGTCTTTTAAAAAATTCACCCCAATTTGTCACTCCTGTTTAACCGCCATTAATTGGATTTTCCATGAACTAAACAATACGTGTTTCATTATTTATAAAGTTGATCCCATATACAAATTTTCAGTTCTGTAATATCTTTCGTTTCTGAGATATATGTATCCTCATCAAAGGCATTCAACCCATTTTTCACCCTTTTACACCCCACCTATTGCGATTTACAGCAAACAAAAAATACGTGTTCCTTTATTTTTAGAGGAGATTCTAACTACCAATTTTTTACATCTGTAAATTTTAAAGTTCTAAGATGTAGACACACTCATTTTAAAAAATTCACCCCCCCCTTTTCACCCTCCGATATTTGGAATTTTCAAAAACGAAAAAATACGTGTTTCTTTACTTTTAAATTAGATCCCAAATACCAATTTTCAGGTCTGTAATATCTTCAGGTTCTGAAATATAAGTATCCTCATTTAAGGCATTCAACCCATTATTCACCCTTTTACACCCTTCCTATTGGGATTTTCCGAAAACAAAAGAATACGTGTTTCTTTATTTTAAAAGAGATTCTAAATACCAATTTTTACATCTATAAACTTTAAATGCTTTGAGATATAGATACACTCATTTTAAAAAATCACCCCCTTTTCACCCCCCCCCCCCATTAATTGGATTTTCCAAAAACAAAAAATACTTGTTTCTTTATTTTAAAAGAGATCCCAAACACCAATTTTCAGGTCTGTAATATATTCAGGTTCTGAAATATAAGTAGACTCATGAAAGGCACTGGACAAATTTTTCAAACATGTCCACCCTTCCTATTAGCATTTTCCGATAACAAAATATACATGTTTCTTTATTTTAAAAGAGATTCTAAATACCAATTTTCACATCTATAACCTTTAAAAGTTTTGAGATATAGATACGCTCATTTTAAAATATTACCCCCTTTTTACCCCCCTTAATTGGATTTTCCAGAAACAAAAAAATACGTGTTTATTTTTAAAGGAGATCCCAAACACCAATTTTCAGGTCTGTAATATCTTCAGTTTCTGAGATATAAGTAGTCTCATTAAAGGCATTTAACCCTTTTTTCACCCCTTTTCACTCCTCCTATTGCGATTTTCCGAAAACGAAAAAATACGTGTTTCTTTATTTTTAATGAAGATTCTAAATGCCAATTTTTACATCTGAAAACTTTATAAGTTTGGAGATATAGATTCACTCATTTTAAAAATTCACCCCCTTTTCACCCTCCCATTAATTGGATTTTCCAAAAACAAAAAAATACGTGTTTCTTTATTTTTAAAAGAGAATAAAAGTACCAATTTTCAGGTCTGTAATATCTTCAGTTTCTGAGATAAAAGTACCGGTATCCTGATTAAAGGCATTCAACCCCTTTTTCACCCTTTTTCACCCTTTTTCATCCCTCCTATTGGGATTTTCTGAAAACAAAAAAAAGTTTCCTTATTTTCAAAGAAGATTCTAAATACCAATTTTTACATTTGTAAACTTTTAAAGTTTTGAGATATAAGTGCACTTATTTTAAAACTTCACCCCCCCCCCCTTTCACCCCCTTAGCAACGGAATATCCAAAAATCCTCTCTTAGCGAGCACCTACATCTTAATATGAATGTATCCCCAAAATTTCATTTCATTATGTCCAGCAGTTTTGGCTCGGCGATGATGAATCAGTCAGTCAGTCAGGACAAGCTATTTTATATATATAGATGGGTTCCAGTAGCGTATTCAAGTCTAGAGCGTACTAATGTATTGTAGAGTCTAATAATTGTTGTTATTACATTGAATGGTTTTACATTACGCAAGACGAATCCTAGCATTATATAAGCGCTCTTCTTTCAATACGATTTCGGAATGTTAACTTGGCATCGAATAATATACCAAGGTCATTGTACTCAATGATCATTACATTTAACAATAACATGATGAACATCAGTGACTTGATTCTAGAACGAGTTTCTTAATAAGTGATACACCTTGTATGTCACAAAAGAATCAATTATTTTGTAGGATGATCATGTAAAAATATCTCCAAGTTTTGTGTATTTTTGCTATTTGACTTATAGTACACCGACAGAGACAGGTCTTATCCCGGCGATGGGAAAGGAAAGGGCCAGGATTAGGAAGGAATCGACAGTGGATTTAATTAAGGTGCAGCCTGATGTGGAAGTCGGAAACAAGGGATAACTGTCCTTAGGGCTGCTGCCAGTGCGGTTAGAACCCACGGTCTCCCGAATGCAAGCTAACAATTACTGGACTCAAACTGCGTAGCCATCTCAATCGTTAGAGTTTTGCATAGGAACCCTGAATAACAATCTTATTGGTTTTACGTTCCACTAAGTAGTTTTTATGGTTTCCGGAAACGCACAAATACCGTAAATGCCATTATGAACGGGTTCATTTACGTGCTGGTAATCTATCGACACGACTTTAGTGCATTTGAGTACCTTCAAGTACCACCGACTGAGCCGGAATCAAACCAGCCATGATAGACTCGAAACCGACTGAGTCACTCAGCCCAACATTGTCAACTTTCACCTACACCTTTATAAAATAACTGTTTCGTCCACATCTCCGGGCTGGATTCCCTGCAGGTTTTACGTCGCACTAATTACTATTACAGTTTTCAGGGACTGTGTGTTTCGGAAATTCTGTCCCACGGGGCTTCATTTACGTGCCAGTAAGCCTATTAACACATGGTAATTAAACATATATTCTGTAATACGAGTATGGCCTCTCTTGAAACCGTCCTTGGCACGCTAATGTATATAATAATTACCTAACTATTTATATTGCCGATATTTTGTCCACCTCCGTAGATTAACGGATAGCTGCCGTCCTTGGAGGCCTGGGTTCGACTCCCGGTACTGCTAGAAATTTATGATTTGGCAGGAGGGCTGATATGATATCCTTTAGGGGCTGTGCTTGTAAAGAGCAGCACTAAGTCGAAGAAGGTACGCGAAGACACGAGTTTACTTTTACTCATACTTAAAAGTTAATTTACATTCGTTACGTTCAGTAGTGAGGGGCTGCCTGACCGAGGCGGTAAAGGCGTACTCAGTTCGCCCGGAAGGACGTGGGATCGAATTCCCGTCAGGAAGTCGTAAAGTTTAAGAAACGAGATTTCCACTTCCGGAGGTGCATATGGCCCTGAGGTTCACTCAGCCTATACCAAAAATGAGTACCAGGTTAATTCCTGGGGGCAAAGGCGGCCGGACGTAGAACTAACCACTCTACCCCATTACGTGCCGAGGTTAACAATGGTGGAAGCCTTTACCTTCCACTCCTCTAAGGGCCTTCATGGCCTGTACGGAGGTGACTTTGTTTTGCTTTGCTTGTAAACTGTTTTCCTCAACGCAGAAAGAATATAGACAGGTGTATAAAGTTTCAATCTGTAGAATTGCAAGGTAGAATTAATTCTGTTACAGAATGTTGGAGTGCTTAAATTGGACGGATTGGCAATCTACTTTCAACTTCTTAAGTATACGAGGCTAATATTTCACAGAAAGAATCTCTTTGTTCACTCACTTAATTAATTTTAAACTCACACTCAAAGTTACGTCTGAGCTAAGTCCTTTCTTGTGTATACGTATAATAAAGACCCTTTACGTAACTTCAAGGAGTTACTTGAAGTTGAGGAAATTCAACTTGGAATACAAAGAAATAATTTCAGACAGAATGTATAAGCTCAGAATTTGTAATACTATTCAAAAGACCACGAAGTTTTATGAAGAAAGCAAAGAATGTGCTTTATAGTCACATTGATCAACACCCTTGTGTAATATTGTTTGAAATATAAATCAGAAAGCGCTTATAAAACACCTTCTCGTGGACAGAAGTCACGACTTACTTTTATCTGCTAACTAAATGTTCACCATATGTGCAATACTTTCCTCGTCAGTACTCTTGAACGTATGTTATGTACAGTCACTCGCATAAAGTATGAGCGCATGATGTTCCTCGCATTAAATATTTTATTATACTTAATTTTAACTATTCTTACAGTATGATGACCTCCCATAAACCGGGTGAGTCTGCCGCGCCTGACTTTTTCCGTTGTTAGGCACCCCAATAAACGTCAGTGATGTGAGAGTCGATTCCCATTTGCCTTATGTCAAGCTATAGTCGCATTTAAAGCACTTACTGCGTCCTGATGGCAAGACTTTTGAAAGAAACGTGTATGCGATAGGTATTTACACAGTGCATCAAACTGTCGTACAGTTATGTAAAAGAAACCAAAACCCCATGACACTACAGCCCTTGGAGGGCCTTGGCCTACCAAGCGACCGCTGCTCAGCCCGAAGGCCTGCAGATTACGAGAGGCCGTGTGGTCGGCACGACGAATCCTCTCGGCTCTTATTCTTCACTTTCTAGAGCGGGGCCGCCTGGGCGTGTTACTGGTCATTCTCCCCATTGTATCCCTCGACCCAATGTCTCACGCTCCAGGACACTGCCCCTGAGGCGGCAGAATAAAATTTCTTAGTAACATTAAAGGTGCTCCGATATTAAGGATGCGTTTATGCGATACCGGGCGAGTTGGCCGTGGGATTAGGATCGCGGCTGTGAGCTCGCATCCGGGAGATAGTGGGTTCGAATCCCACTATCGGCAGCCCTGAAAATGGTTTTCCGTGGTTTCCCATTTTCACACCAGGCAAATGATGGGGCTGTACCTTAATTGAGGCCACGGCCGCTTCCTTCCAACTCCTAGGCCTTTCCTATCCCATCCTCGCCACAAGACCTATCTGTGTCGGTGCGACGTGAAGCCCATAGCAAAAAAAAAATTCCTTCCCAATCCTTCCCCCACCCATCCTTTGGGGAAAGACGCCAAATCTCAGCACACAGCTTAAAACCAACAGTACCGAGCTCGATAGCTGCAGTCGTTTAAGTGCGGCCAGTATCCGGTATTCGGGAGACAGTAGGTTCGAACCCCACTGTCGGCAGCCCTGAATATGGTTTTCCGTGGTTTCCCATTTTCACACCAGGCAAATGCTGGGGCTGTACCTTAATTAAGGCCACGGCCGCTTCCTTCCCACTCCTAGCCCTTTCCTGTCCCATCGTCGCCATAAGACCTATCTGTGTCGGTGCGACGTAAAGCAAATAGCAAAAAAAAAACAAAAAAACCAACAGTGAAAAAATTTTGATTATTATTGTATCCCCGCTGAAATGGAGCACCTCTGTCGTTCAAAAAATGTGCATTAGGCCTTTGCTCGATTCGAACCACTATGCTGCCGATGCCCACACATTTTTTGTTCCATCCCTTAACCGAATCCGTCACGAAGTCAACATACACTATGCTTGCTAGAGATTTAGTACTTAACTACGGCCATTCGACCTCGAAAGTTAACATAAGTGTCAAAGTATTCAATGAAGGTTTACAGTGTTCAATTAACTTCCTTACGTTACAGAGTACGTGGCATAATGTGTTAATTTGATCGTATTACGGGTACCTGTGTTATTTCAAGGCGCAGTGAACCATATGTTTGCAGAATGGTCCTTAGTATTTGGCACGGAATTCTGCACAGTAGGTCCATAGATCGTCCGCCTCTGTGGTGTAGTGGTTAGTGTGATTAGCTGCCACCCCCGGAAACAAGGGTTAGATTACCGGCTCTGCCAGGAAATTTGAAAAGTGGTACGAGGGCTGGAACGCGGTCCACTCAGCCTCGGGAAGTCAACTGAGTAGAGGTGGGTTCGATTTCCACCTCAGCCGTCCTGAAAGTGGTTTTCCGTGGTTTCCCACTTCTCCTCCAGGCAAATGCCGGGATGGTACCTAACTTAAGGCCATGGCCGCTTCCTTTCCTCTTCCTCGTCTATCCCTTCCAATATTCCCAATCCCCCGCAAGTACCCCTTTCAGCATAGCAGGTAAGGCCGCCTGGGCGAGGTACTGGTCATCCTCCTCAGTTGTATTCGCCGACCCAAAGTCTCACGCTCCAGGACACTGCCCTTGAGGCGGTAGAGGTGGGATCCCTCGCTGAGTCCGAGGGAAAAGCCAACCCTGGAGGGTAAACAGATTAAGAAGAAGAAGAAGAAGAAGAAGAAGAAGAAGAAAAAGGTACATACAGTAGATCAATTTACAGTGATGTCACATAGCTACGGGAGAGCTTTATTTACCATGCGGAGAAATTTCAAGTTATTTAGTGTTCATAAATCTATATTATAAGGATCTTTAGTTTATACGCGTTATTTGGGTTGCCTGTCTACGAGAAAAATAAGAGGCTGGTGAACCACCCCCTTTGTGTGTGTGCGTGCATGATGCTTGTTTTATAACTTCAATAATGACTGGCTTCGAGCAAAATACAAAACCAGTATTGCTTGGAGGAAGAAATATGACAGTGAATAATAAAAATCTATACATTTAAATAGTGCATGATGGAGAACAAGTGAGTCTTCAGTTTGGAACACACACTTGTGGGGTTTCATTCAGGGGGGAAGCGACAGCGCCGATATGTTTCCAACAATGTCGCCGGAAATGCCCATTAAAATGAACGAGAGCACATGGCGTCGTATTAGGTGTTGAGGGATGCACTCACTATTGGGTGATTCTGTGGTGGGTAGTAGTAGTGTGAAATATTGAATTTAGGTAGAAGG
Source organism: Anabrus simplex (assembly GCF_040414725.1). Taxonomy (NCBI): domain Eukaryota; kingdom Metazoa; phylum Arthropoda; class Insecta; order Orthoptera; family Tettigoniidae; genus Anabrus; species Anabrus simplex. The sequence goes on along the minus strand of NC_090266.1, from coordinate 110,445,226 downwards.
AAGTGTATTAAAAAGAATACAAACACCCAGTCTCCGAGCCTTTTAATTAACCTGACTCACTTGAAACCCTCACCCCGGCTGTGAATCGAACCCGGGCTCCTCTGAAATGCAGCCCAGTGTGCTGACCATTCAGCTAAGGAGCCGAACCATATCTATCTATATAACAAGTGTATTGCAGGTGTAGTGGGACTTTTCTCCCTTACTGTAAATCTCATCAAGACCGGGAGAGTTGGCCGTGCGCGTAGAGGCGCGCGGCTGTGAGCTTGCATCCGGGAGATAATAGGTTCGAATCCCACTATCGGCAGCCCTGAAGATGGTGTTCCGTGGTTCCCCATTTTCACACCAGGCAAATTCTGGGGCTGTACCTTAATTAATGCCACGGCGCTTCCTTCCAACTCCTAGGCCTTTCCTATCCCATCGTCGCCATAAGACCTATCTGTGTCGGTGCGACGTGAAGTCCCTAGCAAAAAAAAAAAAAACTCATCAAGGATGATCTGGGCTATATATTGAAATATGACAAATATTTACCATTCTTCAGTGGCTCTTCGAGAAGTCCCTAAGCCTATGCATTTTTTAACTCTTTAAGTATGTGCAGTGAAGTAGCTATAATTAATTAGTTTTTAAACTGTAAACATATCCTTGTAATGAACATGAAGAATTATGTACAATTAACGGGGCTCCCTTCACTCATACACGCAACTTCGGTAACACCGCTATCTTTATCATCACCTCGTTAAAAGGAAAAAAAAAACCGGTGTTAAATCTACCTTAAGTTTTACTTCTCATATCGCATACCTAATGCGTGTACTCGCTAGTAAATACATCCATCAAGCGCGATGGTATCACCCACCACTCAATACACGGAGTTAATTACTGAGAGAAGCTCGTTCGTGTTTGTCCCAGTTCCGTGGCGAAGTGCTTTTCGTGAAGATGTGGTGCCCAGATATCGCCGCAGACGGGCTTCACTTTCGTGATTGATGATTATAAACGATGGTGTGATCAAGATGATGAGGGAATAGGGTCAGCCAGATACTGGAGCTGCTGTGTGCCGCAGAGCAAACACGCAAAAAATTTAGCGAGCAGTGCGCAAACCTTGCCACATATATCTGTGACTGATTAAAATGTATCTGTCCCTTGCACAGCATCACAATAAAACATCGCATAGCAACTCTAGCACCCTACAGCACCTAACCGGTCATAAATACAGGCCCGTCCCCCACCCTTCCCTTGTAGCCAGCCAAACCGGCCACTACTGGATACGATAAATACGCATACAGGCGAGTGTCTTTCTTGCTCCCTGCCCAGTGTGCCTTGCCGAGGGAGGGATTAGGCTATGTGGCAGTTTGTTACCTCGTGTTGACCCACCTTGTGTCCCGCTAAACTATGGCATGTGCTGTATGCCTAGATTAGACACTAATGGCCTTGTTAATGCAGGCTGCTTGCTTGCCCGTGGGTACTCCACCTTCATGTGTCGCCGCGACATTCCCCTCGTAACCGAATTAAGCCAACATAACCTTCCTCATTACAATAGACCACCATCCCAACAACTACATTTTAAATGCTCAAAGTATCCTGCAGACCAGATACTGATTTTATATTCTGTATCAAAATTGCACCGTCATTTCTCCTAGCAGTTAATTTTCAGTTTGAAAGAATTTTTTTTTTTTTGCTAGTTGTTTTACGTCGCACCGACACAGATATGTCTTATGGCGACGATGGGAGAGGACAGGGCTAGGAGTGGGAAGGAAGCGGCCGTGGCCTTAATTAAGGTACAGCCCCAGCATTTGCCTGGTGTGAAAATGGGAAACCACGGAAAACCATTTTCAGGGCTGCCGACAGTGGGAATCGAACCTACTATCTCCCGAATACTGGATACTGGCCGCACTTAAGCGACTGCAGCTATCGAGCTCGGTAGTTTGAAAGAAAAACGGAAGTGAAACGCATAATTGTCTTTATAATGAAAATATTGAATCAGTAAAATCTTTCTTTTATCACTACAAAGGAAATCGAACAGACAATGTGAAACAGTTGTAGACGTGAAAAGAAACGCTGTGGCAAAATATTCATTTTGGGATGTAAAACAAATTCTTCAGATTATTCACCAGGCTACGAATGTAAAATAATTGAGGCTTCTGTACATATAACAACTTTTTGCAGCAGAAAATGGCGGAAAAGATCTAGTTTTAAAGCCTCATATAATTTGGAAGAGTATCACGCTTACTCCTTCTTTTTCTTCCTTTTCTACCGCTTTCCCCGCACTTGTCAGGTCGAGGGTGCGAACTGTGTTGCACATGTGGATTTGACCCTTTTTACAGCCGGATGACCTTCCTGACGCCAACCCTATATGGAGGGACATAATCACTATTGCGTGTTTCTGTTGTGATGGGTAGGATAGTTTGTTGTATGAATACCAGGAGGAAAGTTCTGGGACGAACACAAACTCCCCAGTCCCCGAGCGAGAAGTACTAATCAGACGCGATTAAAATCCCCGACCCGGCCGGGAATTGAACCCGGGACGTTCTGAAACGAAGGCCTCGACGCTGACCATTCGGCCAAGGAGCCGGACAGTATCACAGTTACTATCTTATTATTATGCCTTTTCTGGCAATACAAGTGTTTACAGTGTTGTAGTTTTTTGGTATGAGCTATAGCAAGTTCTTTTTTTTAATACAAGTTGCTTTACGTCGCACCGATGCAGATAGGTCCTATGGCGACGATGGGACAGGAAACGGCTAAGAGTGGGAAGGAAGTGGCCGTGGTCTTAATTAAGGTACAGCCCCAGTATTTGCCTGGTGTGAAAATGAGAAACCACGGAAAACCATCTTCAGTGCTGGCGACAGTGGGGTTCGAGCCCACTATCTCCCGAATACCGGATGCTGGCCGTACTTAAGCAATTGCAGCTATCGAGCTCGGTAGAGCAAATTCCTTACGTCCATTGATCTGACTCAGCCTCATCCTTGGTTTTGATAATATGAAAATCGTGAGGTATGAGCGATACTAGTAATGCCATTCCTTACGCACCCAGTTCCTGTTACGAAATTTATGCGTGAAAATGTCGCTCGTAGCGCCAGTTGAAGCATACATCTCAGTGGGCTTCCCAAACTGATATCAATTAGCAACTTCTGGCTAGGCGAGGAAAGCAATGGGAAACTACGTCACTCCTCATTCCCTTTGTACGCCTACTCATTGACGCCTAGGCCATCTACAATAGCTGATGGCGAAGTTGTAGAGTATCCAACCAGCCTTCGGGCTGAGTACACAACAGTATTCAACATACATATATTATTATTACTATTATTACGATTATGATTATTATTATTATGTCAGCCTCCGTGGTGTAGTGGTTAGCATGATTAACTCCTACACGCGCGAGGCCCTTGGTTCGATTTTCGGCTTTGCCACGAAATGTGAAATGTGGTACGAGGGCTGGAACGGGATCACTCAGCCTCGGGAGGTCAACTGAGCCATCCTGGAAGTGGTTTTGCGTGGTTTCCCACTTCTCCTCCAGGTAAATGCCGGGATGGTACATAACTTAAGGCCATGACCGCTTCCTTCCCTCTTCCTTGTCTATCCCTTCCAATCTTCCCATCTCTCCATAAGGCTCCTGTTCGGCATAGCAGGTGAGGCCACCTCGACGCGCTGGGCCTGTGCCAGGTCTACGAGTGTGGGTACCTTCATTTGACCACTCCTGCCATACACGTTGTACCGTAGATGCCTGTCGGCCAACACGTGCAGCGACAGTCCTTAGCGATAATCCAGCCTCACACAGCCCAATTATCCGAGCCCTCTCAAACGGCGACAGTTGTTGATAGCGTGCTCTTCTCTATCCTCGAGGCATGTTTGGCGGGGAACACTTCACTGCACAGACTGAAATTCAAATACGCTACACCAGTGACCGTATACTGGAGTTGATTCCTCCGCGACCAATCACGTGGGGAGACATGTAGCAACAATCCAATGGGTCTGAAACTTTGATCGTTTACATACCCCATGGCATCGTTCCATATCTCGAAAATCAACACAAACGACCAATGCCTTCATGGTGTTGCAATTTCCATTTTCTTAAGTGAATTTTGAAAAAAGTAGCCAGGCTGTCAGCAGTGGAAAAAAATTGTATTATTAACGACTCTGTACATTTTGATGGCATTCTGTAAGTGCTTAAGGGTCCGACACCTTGGCTGAATGGTCAGCATTGAGGCCTTTGGTTCAGAGGACCCCGCGTTCGATTCTCGACAGAGTCCGGGAATCTAATCGCTTCTGATTAATTCTTCTGGCTTGGGGACTGCGTGTTTTCGTTTGTCCCAATACTCTCCTCTTCCTATTCAAACAACACACCATACTACCAGCCACCACAGAAATTTGCAATAGTGACTAAATCCCTCCACATAGCGTTGCTGTCATAAGGGCAGTAATGTAGATTGCGTTGAATTGTTAAGAGTGGTGCAGAACCACTTTGCCACATCTTCTCATAACGGAGTTGTAGAGAAAAAAAGTTCTCTTCTGAATTCTCAGTGGACGGACGACCGCAGTAAGCTCTCATTTGAAAATGTAAAAAATTGTGAATTATACTGTACAATATGAAAAATGTAACATGTATACAGTACTTTGACAGCATTCCCTGTAAAATGGATTTACTAAAAAAAATCCATGCCAGTGAACAAAATTTGACATAAATCGCTGGATATGAATTTCCCCAGATTTTAAGCTTTACAGATTGGTAACCCCCAGATTTTTCATTTTTAAAATTTGGTAACCATGACTAAGCCGTATGTCTGTGGGAGGTGGGAAATGATGTGGAATAACATTTGGGTTGGAACATTTAGCAGACAGGTCCTGCGCTTGTAGCAAACACCCTGACACGCATTACTCTAGAAAAGAATAATCATAATAATATTAATAATAATAATAATAATAATAATAATAATAATAATAATAATAATAATAATAATAATAATAATAATTTGCCTGCTGCCATTTCATGATGGATACAGTACTTTTGTATCCATCTCTTGGCACAGGCCAGAGTAAAGTGTAGCTTCCACCGAAGTCCCAGTCTCATCCATGGCTGTGACAATATGGAAGCTGCTGAGGTATGGGTGGTGCTGAGTAATGACATTCAGAACACGACTAGTGCATCTGAGTGTTATGAAAGGTGTTGCTCATAGGGTCCGTCGTGCTGCATTAGCACTTTCTGACCCAGTGAGGAAAGCAATGGCAAACTACCTCACTCCTCGTCTTGCCTAGTACGCCTCATTTCGGTGCTGCCATTGGTTTTTGCGGTTTCCTTATAACCGCATAACCTTCGGTGGTGCTATTTGAGGATCCAACCAGCCTCTGGGCTGATGACCTAACAGACAGACAATAATAATAATATTGCTTTTACGTACCACTAACTTATTATGACGGTCTACGGAGATGCCGAGGTGCTGGAATTTTGTCGCGCAGGAGTTCTTTTACCTAAAATTAATCTACCGACACGATGCTGACGTATTTGAGCACCTTCAAATACCACCGGACTGAGTCAGCATCGAACCTGCCAAGTTGGAGTCAAAAGACCATATAAACACATGGTTATATGAGCCATATTTGTTTCATTACCGAGGTTTTCTTATTTTTCTCATTCTTTCCTTGATTTCCTTTTATTTTCTATCTATGGACGATACACACACCAGTTCCCGAGCCAGTGGGAAAAAACCAATTTAGGTTACAATCCCAGGCCCGGGTGGGAATCGAACCCAGGACCCTTGAACCAAAGGCCAGCACGGTAACCATTTAGCCATGCAGCCGGACGAACTACGCAGCCCGGCAGCTCTCGTGTATGACCCCACCAGGTAGGCTGCGTACATAGGACTTTAGTATCAATCTCCGCCGTGTCGTGTTGGTGCTGACAGGCAGGTTTGATTCATAACCCCGCTGCGTGTGTGTCGAGACACTTATACGACCGGAAATCCGTGCAGGAAGTGTAATAAGTTCTCGATGTCAGCGAACCTGGAACTATTATTGCGCTGAACACTTCTCCCACAATAAAACCAATTACTGGACGCTTTCCTTTAATGAATGCGGTGTGCGGTCTCATTCAGGGAAGGAGACAGAGAGCATTCTGATGATGTTGCTAAATAAGAAAGTAATTGGATGGGCGTCTTTATTAGCGTGCAGTATGTTGAGACGGCCAACATCTTTAAACAGCGCTCTCAAACAAGACACGGTGTCCGACAAGTACGGTAACAACTTCCGGCTCGGAGCAGAGTTATCTTAATATGCTCGACTAGTTAACAAAAGATAGTTCATTTGCCGGCACATAAAAGACCATACTTGATACTATTATTATTATTATTATTATTATTATTATTATTATTGTACCGGGAGGTACACCTCTACGCCGCACATTTAAATCCTGCGCCTTAAAGAACTCCTCTACAGGAGAAACAGTGAACTTGAAACTGGACCAACTTATAAATTTTCTCCGATGATGGCACCACTAAAATTTTGTTATTGTGAAGTTTCCAGTACTGTGTGAATTTCAACTTGTTTTCTTTTCCATTTATCAAGAAGTTTGAACATTCTCTCATAGATGTCACCCAAAAAAAAGATAAAACACTGATCATGCACCCTGGTGCGAAGTGAAACAACTTTTTGAAGAAATTTTGTATTCATAAGTTTTTTTCTTACTAAATTTTGTTCATTCATCTTTAGGTTGGCAATATTTATCTTTTCTTTCCGCCAGTTTTGAATTTATCCAATCAAGTATTTCTGGAATTAATTTTCAACCAATCCCGTATTTCTCCTTCGATTTTCAGTGTAAACTTTTCATTCACCAATAAAATTGTGAGGGTATGGCTGTTTTATTCGTGAAAGGTCTCCAACTTTCCCCGAGGGTTTATAAACTGCAGATTTTCTCGTCTCCTGGCCATTTGATCGTCGTCTAACTTAGTGTGTGTGTCAAGCAAGGGGCGGGAGGCGCCTAATTCATCAGGCAGCAGATGTTTTGTAAGGTAATGGCCAGTTAACATCTTTATTTCTCTGCCCCGCAGTTTAACCTGAGGGAAAGGTCCGAAACCTTAAATATGTAACTAACTTCTCTAAAATGTAAATCTCCTGTCGGCTCATGTAAAATTTCATAAATCTTTAACTGTAAACCGGGGATAGAGAGTGATATACCCTCTCGAGCTCCTCTTCATCTTGGTTTGAGGTACCGCATTTGTTTCTGCAATGTATTGAAGTTATCTCTATTCGCGCTATCTCAGTAGTTTGGGATCAGCCCCCGTTTCGTTGGCCAAGTGCCCTATAGGTTTCTAAATTTTTTTTGGGAGCTCAATCTTTGACTCCATTCCGGTTGTACTCGGGCCGTTTATTGAACCCGTTCTTTTTCACTAAGGCCCCGTAGGTTGGGTACTACATATATACCTCTGTGTAATAAGATGGCTATTTGTAAATAGTGCCTTGTAAGGCCAGTGATTATTAGATTTTCATATTGTGTTGCCTGCAATAGGCTTGAGAACTGAGAGCGCGTGAGCACTTTTTCAAGTGTTGTAAAATTGCCTCTGGGGGGCCTGATATTGCAATTTTGGGAGCAAGTGCTCCAGGTATTAGGGGATTTGTGCCCTTTGGGTAAATGTATATTCTTTGTAAAATCGAGCTAGGAACCCAAAAATTGTAAAACTAGGGGCTTGTAGCCAAGTATGTTCAAGTTCGCAAATCTTGGATCCTTCTAAGTCTTGTTTCTACTTTGCTATGTCATTGTTATTTCACTAAGTGAAAAGTTGTTGAAGTTTTGTTATTTTTAGAAAAATATAACCTTGTTTGAAATTTTAAATTAACTTTGACTTTGTAGTTAGACCCATTCATCCCGGCATCTTCTTTCACCTCTGCTGGTCCACGGGTAGCCCCGTAACAATTATTATGATTATTATGATTATTATTATTATTATTATTATTATTATTATTATTATTATTATTATTATTATTATTACGTCTATTATTCCTGCCCTGTGAATCATGTGACCTCGTTGGGGTGAGGAGGATTGTAGGTTTCATTGGTGTAAGTAACCCAGGCGTAGGTGTAAGAGTATCGGATGGATAACTATCGAGAATCCCGTCTAACAAATGGTTTACCGAAAGACTGAGGTAACAGACTTTCAGAAGTTACCAGGGTGACAGTCTGGACGAATGGATGATATGGCCATGTAATAATACTGTACCGTCCCCGTCTTAAAATAGACTTCCCGCGCCGTCGGAGAGCTGCGTGTTCGGTTCGCAAAAATAATATCAGGGCTGAAATAAATAAAAAATCTCAGGATAAATATACCGTTTGTATGTGAACGGGAAACAGTAACATAATTCCGTAAATAAAATCCAAAATAGGGGGTAAGATAAATTTATTGTCTAAGGACATTATTGCAAATTCGCAAAATAAACAAAATAATAAGTAAAACAATTAAAGACGGCTCAAACAACTGCCAAAATTACCAGAATGTGCCGTGCACCTTATTAACAAGTTATCAATACTTGACATGAAAAGACGGGCAATATCCCGTATTAACATAATATATTTACAAAATAAATCTGGGGAAGAAATACACACTTCGCTTCCAGTCTACGCAGTTAAATTTATCTTAAGAAATCCTGACGGATATAATTCAATGAACGTTCATAAGACATACCGTGATAGAATAGAATTATACTAGGTCCTATCCATATTACAAGTTATTTTTACAACATTTATAAACAATTCCCTGTTCCAGGGGTCCCTACCTTAAGTCTACACTGATTTGACAAACAGACCGTTCTGTTACAAGTTGGACGGCTAGAAAGCCGACTCCTCAGTAAAGTGAGCTACGAACTGAAAATATACTAAACAAGTCTTTAACAAAGATGGCAATGACATGGACATCAAGAACATATATGACACAAATCAATAAATGACACACTTCAAGAAACCTGTAAATATCATGCAATAAAATAAAGCAAAAATTATCACTGTGTTTCCGCATATCTGAAATACAATTTATGAGATGGTAAACTCCTTCTTATTATAAACAAATCCCGGCTCAGCTACACATGTTGATGGTCGTTCACATTCACGTCGTATCATCAATCTTCTGACACTGCTAATTCTCCAGCTATTACACAGCCTGCCTCGCAAGAGAAGACATCAGCTATTTGGATTCTTAATTCCTGCCTGAAAGATTCTAATATATCGGGGACACATATTAACGCCGCAAATCACTGCTTTGTTCATTATACAAACAACAGGCCTCGAACTCAACTTAATGCTTTTCAATACGCATTACTACGGCCTTAAATACACATTTCACTTTAACACGGCTACTATGTATGACACACGGCACATCCGGCCTAACACCTCGGAATACAGGAGTTCGACTCTCGCAGTATTAATGAACACTCTAGGCAAATCAGGCCTTTCTCTCAGAACGCAGCTGACACCAGGGGTCCCTACCTTAAGCCTACACTGATTTTACAAACAGACCGTTCTGTTACAAGTTGGACGGCTAGAAATACGACTCCCCAGTAAAGTGAGCTACGCACTGAAAATATAATAAAATTTTATTAGATGGGAAAGAGGGAAGTTATTAGGTGTAGATAAGGGTATATATATGTCATGAGGTACTGTGTATTCCAATTTATGATACGAGATGTAGACTCTTTCATTAAGGAGGCTGCACAGCCTTAAGTTTGTTTGGGAATAAATTTTAACAGGGAATAGTTTGTTTTAATGCATGTAGCATGTTTACAGGTGTTTGCATGGCAGATGTAACCAGCTCGAAAGTGTATCGTTGAATTAGTGTCTTTTAGACAGGCAAAGAGAATCAGCTAATTGTGATTGTGTAGTGATACTACGAGAGAAAGGCAAGATTAGCCTGATAAACTGAGATTGATATAAATGTGAGTGAAGTCAGGACGGAAGTTGTTAATCCATTGGACTCGAATGAAGCTGCATCAATACAAACAGTGCAAAATATCCTGTCAGGCATTGAGTTAGAAGAGAATCTTGTTTTTATAAATGCCAATTTTTTTCTTTTTTGCCAACAGCCACAACGTCGCTGGAAGCTGTAGGATCTCCCTTAAAGGAAATACAGTTTTAAAAAACAACGATATCCAATCTAATTTCTGTTCCTGGTAGTATAGAGTAAAAAAGTGAAAGAAAAAATAAATTATGTAACTTAAAAAATCCTGGTTATAAACAGTTGTGCGATATTCGAGACATTCTCGAAGGAAAACAGTCTGTCACACCAAGAGACTTGCCCCTCTCTGTGGAGCAGTTATCATCATTTAAATATGCCCTAATAACGTCTTGTGATGTGGAAAGAAGGTTTTCACGTTACAAAAGTGTTTTGCGAGACAACAGACCATGTGTTTCCCCCTCGGTAAAATATTTTAAACCGAGCTCGATAGCTGCAGTCGCTTAAGTGCGGCCAGTATCCAGTATTCGGGAGATAGTAGGTTCGAACCCCACTGTCGGCAGCCCTGAAAACGGTTGTCCGTGGTTTCCGATTTTCGCACTAGGCAAATGCTGGGGCTGTACCTTAATTAAGGCCACGGCTGCTTCCTTCCAATTCCTAGCCCTTCCCTGTACCATCGTCGCCATAAGACCTATCTGTGTCGGTGCGACGTAAAGCAACTAGCAAAAAAACATTTCAAAGGTAATGTAATCAACGATTAGGTTCTCCAGGTGGGAACTATACGAGAGGAGGATAACTACCGATATTCCATGAATCGGAGCGTGGAATGTTACAAATTTGAATTGCTGTAAGTTAGAGAATTTATAAAGGGGATTGAATAGACTAAAGTTAGTTGCGGTTGGTACAAGTGAAGCAATTTGGCAGGAGGGTAGTATTTCTGGTCAGGTGACTACAGGATTATCAACAAAATTCAGATAGGGGAAAAGCCTGAAATGACGTAAGCTGAAGAAATTGAAGAAAGGAGGGAATGCAAGGAGACATGTTGAAGGGAAAACAGATTGAGGGATTATTTCAAGGATCCTTTTGCACAAGGACTAAATGAAAGGGAGGAAGAAATATAAGAGACGAAGATTGTACAATCCTGAAGATGAGATCGGTAAGGCTAGTGAAGAAAAGTTAGACAGAGTAACAAAATTCAGTAAGGACCAATGATTAACTTAGAAGATACTACATTTATCAGATGAACGGGAGAAGTACAAGAACGTATACAATGGACCAGATGACAAAAAATGAAGTATATACAAAATGCATGACAGCTAATTAATTATTATTATTATTATTATTATTATTATTATTATTATTATTATTATTATTATTATTATTATTATTATTAACAAATACATTGAGATTGGGTGGTATCTCGGTGGCGACGATTACTTACAGAAGTATGAAAATGAAGTAATTCTAAACAAACAAGTATTTCACGATAGCACATGAAGAATAAAATAGATGTAGCTGTGCTTCGTATTTCACTCTCTCCGAGTACTCCAGTTATCCCTGTCATCTTTCATTCCAGCAACACTCTCCATTCAGTTTCATTTCATCTGTCAGTCATTAATCATTGCCCGAGGTGGGTGTGACAGGCTTCGGTAGCCGGCATAACTCCTATCCTCGCCGTTAGATGGGGGATTCATTCATTCCACTCCGTAGCTCAGGCGGCAGCGCGTCGGCCTCTCAACGCTGGGTTCCGTGATTCAAATCCCGGTCACTCTATGTGAAATTTGTGCTGGACAAAGCGTAGGCGGGACAGGATTTCCTCCAGGTACTCCGGTTTTCCTGTCATCTTTCATTCACGCAACACTCTCCATGATCATTTCATTTCATCTGTCATTTATTAATCATTGCTCCAGAGGAATGCGACAGGCCTCGGCAGCCGGCACAATTCCTATCCTCGCCGCAAGATGGGAGCCTCATTCATTCCATCCCTGACCCGGTCAATGACTATAAAACAGGTTGTAGGTTTTCATTTTCATACTGCAATTGGGTGGTTATCAGGGTGGCAATGGTTGCTCTCAACAGTACGACAATGAAGTAAATTAATACAAACAACATTTTCACGATAGCAAAGGAAAAATAAAATAGATGTACATTAAGACAAGGAACAAAAAACGAACTGCTTAAAGTGACGTACTAATAGTGTTACATCATTTTTCAAAGTATTCGCAAATTAATGAATAAGAAATTTTCTAAAAATAACTTGAAATATACCCTTATATCGATGGCTTATTTACAAAACCCCGTATGTCGCAATGTTCTTCCTGCCCATTATATTACTTAAGACTACCGAGCTCGATAGCTGCAGTCGCTTATGTGCGGCCAGTATCCACTATTCGGGAGATAGTGGGTTCGAACCCCACTGTCGTCGGCCCTGAGGATGGCTTTCCGTGGTTTCACATTTTCACACCAGGAAAATGCCGGGGCTGTACCTTAATAAAGGCCACGGCCGCTTCCTTCTCACTCCTAGCCTTTTCCTGCCCCATCGTCGCCATAAGACCTATCTGTGTCGGTGTGACGTAAAGCAAATAGCAAAACAAAAAACAAACAAATCCTTAAGACTGGTCATGCCCCCCAGTCTCATATTTATATGCAGTCCATCGGAATAATTTTTGTTGTGATCATTTTCCAATGCTACCGTGTGAAGATAAATGGACCTCAACATACCGTATGGTAGGGATGTTGTCACCACTTCTTTAATCCACTATCGTCAGGATATTTATTTATCCACGAAATTATCATCCTTGAAATTATTATTATTATTATTATTATTATTATTATTATTATTATTATTATTATTATTATTATTATTATTATTATTATTATTATACGGTTCCTGGCACTGTCACGTTTGATTAATATCGTCATTATTATGCGGGACGCAACACAAATGGTTATTACTGTTATTATTATTATTATTATATCCCTCTTGCGATTATTATTATTATTATTGAATAGGTGACTCAAGATATTATTATCATTATTGAACCGGTCACTCAAGATTTTCTTATTATTATTAATGTCACTCAAGATTATTATTATTATTAATGAACCGGTCACTTCCGCCAAAAATATATTAGGATATCGGTCGCGATTACAATTATTCAATGATCAACCAAAAGACGTCATTACTATTATTATTATGACAATTATTATTAATCTGACCGCGATGATTTATCATCTTCCTAACGTTGTTATTATTATTATCGGTTGCATATTATCATTTAGATTCCCGTTTAACATCTTTATCAACGCTCATTTAATTAAGGCGGTCCAATCCTTCATCTGCAATATTTATTATTATCATCACGCCATCATGATTGTCATCACTCGTCATTACAATGATTACACTATACGACCATTTATGTGGAATCTGAACTCTCATTATCCTTAGATCCGTAGTATCTCGACGAATAGCGGTGCAGTCTATTTATTTCGTACATCCTATCACGGGTTCGAATTCTACCCGCTACGTAACTCAGTATTTCTCTGTGACACTGCCCGTACATTTTACACTCATTTCAATATCCTAAGTGTCTCTCGTACGGAATTCGTATCCCTTTCTATCTCAAGATTCCTTGATTCATTTATTTCTCACAGAATTATCAACTGACTTATTTATTCCACTTCTGACATCGTACGACCTTTTATTATCTGACTGCAGATTCTTTAACATTTTTCTATCTCATTTTGATCTACGCCTTAGTTCGTTCTCCACAAATAATCGTAACATTCTGAAATGATATTTACCAAAATTTGACAATCATGGTTTCGTAATATTACTCCTGCGTGTTCCGGCTAATGAATTGCAAATTTAAGACACGACATTTATTCGTAAAAAAATATTGGACCGTAATTTAAACCACACGTTCATTAACATGTACGGATTATTAGCACCGACATTAAATTTCAATATTATTAATTGATCAAATTAAATTATCACACACTTTAATTCTGAATTAAAAACGACATCCCGTCATTAAATGATTCCCGATGAACTCAACATCTTATCACTTGACTTTTATTATTACGCACTGCTCACTAAAATTCCAATATCTCTTGAATTATTATTATTATTAATATCGCTTCTCACAAATTTAACTTCACTTTGAAAATATGAACACACTGATCAACAACAAAACACAGCTGGCATGACAAAGCTGGACTTTCCTTCAATGTCATTACATAACTCGTCAAAATGACTAACAGAAAAGCACAGATCGGGTCTATCTGACTATGATAACGAAATCAAATGTAAAAATATTCATGACTACAAAGAAAATATGAATGCATGCATGACTTAACGTACTACCCAATATCTGCAAAATTTACATCTACAACAAATCGAATACATAAAAAGACCCGATTATTTACGTTATTAATTAATCCTGTCCGTGCTACAAATTTAGGATGGGATCGTTAAGCGACCCATCTTGTTACAGAAGGTAACCAATTCTAACCAAATTATTCCCATTTTCCCAATCACGCTAACATTTCCCAAATATTATTTACATTTTTGGTACTCATCTTAGTTATTGGAAATCCATTACAGCTTGGCAGATGAGAGGCTCCTTTCGGCCCCTATCCGCCGTACTACTCGTTCATTCTTGATGGCGTAGTTCCACAAATGATTTCCTGGCACATTACCATTTTTACACTAATACTTTAACTATCACACTACTTCACCATTGACAATGTTAACACTGAAAAGTTGACTTTTACAAAACAAATTAATACCCTAGACCCAAGATTTATTATATTACACTGTTTTAAGCTTCGTCCAATTACCGCACAAAAGGACTTGGACACGTACGAGGTGTCGAATTATTCGCCCGGCACGAGTTATGTTGTCCGACGCGATACGCCCGACGCAGGTTTCCCTCTTGAAGTGTTCATGATAGCGGTTCGATACTCCTAAGTACAGGCTATTATTTCCCAGGTACTGTTCGTCACACAGTATTCTAATCTTGCACTTAGTGCTGTGCAGTTGAATTTTAGATTAGTCACTCTTGCAATGCAATTAATTAACTTTACTACGATATTTGTAACTGGCACACACTGTCCTAAGTTAACTATTTTCAGTTCACGGTTTTCGAGCGCGGTCACATTTTATAAGTACCGGCGGCTGCTCGCACCAATACATGTTGAATTACTGTAAGCACGACAAGTTTGAATTCAGCCGCGGACGGTCGTTCAGCTTCGAAGTACAATTTCAAGTCAAGCACGGACGGTATTTCCGCTCCGACTCGTAAGACTGGGGTGACTGGTAAGACTGGTGTCATGAGTGTTCCATACGCTCGTATATATTGACGAGGCTTTCCCTAGCGCATTAACTGACGTCATATCCACGATGGAGGGGGTGGATTTTTAATATCGGCACTTGCACTCCGAATTGGACGTTAAAATTTATATCAAATTAATCCACTCAGCTAGCATATTTGCTGGATTAAATATGAACTCCTGACGATCATAGATTTAGGAGATACGGGTGGATTTAGCTCCTCACATTTCGCGCCTTTGGAAGCGTCCCGTACAACGTGGTTTTCGTCCAGCCAATGACATTCAAGCTGTCTGGTTTCCAAGAAATCCAGCCGTCAATTTATTTAATTTGCCAATAATTACCGATTATTTTTCCATGCGTGACATCTAATAAGTTCATTACATCGATCCGTGTACTCACAATAATTTATTACTGATTACTTTTGAAGTTACGAGAATATCTCATCCATCATTCCTCAAGATGGTATCCCTGAGTCTCCATCTAAATTTTCGTGATTTAAGTTTCCACCTGCGATAACCTGGGCTAGCGAATGTTCTCGCATCCACTGTACTTTTCCATTCAACCTTTCCTGGAATTCATGACGTCGCGGATGTTTCCGTCCGCCCAAAATATCCCAGTGCACTACTCATGTTGCAAGCTTCCTTTATGTCAAACTACCCCCTTCTCTTTCTGACCATGGCTTATTTGTGGACTTGCATTTTTCCTGGTCGCCAACTAATGGGCTCTTCTGCTGTGAAGCAGCTAAATATTATTGTGTCGAGCTAATCCGTCAGGCTCCAGTCAGTCGTGTTCCTTAGCTCATATTTCAACACTACACAGATGAAATATTTTCAACTACACTTCTGTATTTCAATAAATGTACTATTTCCCTTCATAAATCAAATCATGATTGACTTTGGGCCTAAGTCACTCGGGTTCAAAATAAAATAAGAGTTTTGTCTGTACATTGCTCAGAATTTGAAAAGAATGGTATTTCTGTATCGGTCATGTCCACAGTAACAAGAAAATGCATTTTTTTACTTTTCCGTAATGTCTGTCTGTCTGTCTGTCTGTCTGTCTGTCTGTCTGTCTGTCTGTCTGTCTGTCTGTCTGTCTGTCTGTCTGTCTGTCTGTCTGTCTGTCTGTCTGTCTGTCTGTCTGTCTGTACACGCATCACGAGAAAATGGCTGAAGAGAATTTAATGAAAATCGGAATGTAAAGTCGGGTGATGAACCGCTACAATCTAGGCTATAAATTATTTTAATCACGCTGAGTGAAATGGTAGTTTAGGGGAAGGCCTGAAATTTAATTCTCAAATATTTATGTTATTAATGGTCGTGTTTTAATGAAAATCGCTAGACAAAGATGGGAAATAAGTCGCTACAATATAGGCTATACACGCTGAGAAAAATGGTAGTTTAGGGGAAGGCCTAAAATTTAATTGTCAAATATTTATTTTATTAGTGGTCGTATCTTCACGAAAATTGGTATGCAAAGTCGGGGAATAGGTCGCTATAATCTAGGCTATCAATAATGTTATTCGCACTGAGTGAAATGGTAGTTTAGGGGAAGACCTGAAATGTAATCTATATATAAAATAAGTGTCTTGCCTGTGCATTGCTCAGAATTTGAAATGAATGATTTTCTGTATCTGTCATGTTCACAGTAACAAGGTAATGCAAATTTTACTTTCCCGTAATGTCTGTCTGTCTGTCTGTCTGTCTGTCTGTCTGTCTGTCTGTCTGTCTGTCTGTCTGTCTGTCTGTCTGTCTGTCTGTCTGTCTGTCTGTCTGTCTGTCTGTCTGTCTGTCTGTCTGTCTGTCTGTCTGTACACGCATCAATAGAAAACGGCTGAAGAGAATTTAATGAAAATCGGTATAAAATGTCGGGTGATGAACCACTGCAATCTAGGCTACAAATTATTTCCTTTACGTTGAGTGAAATGGTAGTTTAGGGTAAGGCCTGAAATGTAATTCTCAAATAAGCTATTTATGTTATTAGTGGTCGTATCGATAAATACTACATAACTAACATAACTTTAGTTATGTCGTAAGTTAGTAGTAGTTGTGTAAGAAGTTATTAAATTTCCGATCACTTATGTCTTATACATTGTTACCGTACCTCATAACATCGGAGATATTCATGAATTTGGATTTTTGTTACTAGGTGCATATCAGCGCCGAGTCACGAGAAAATGTGTAAACAGAATTTAGTGAAAATCGGTATGTAAAGTTTGAGAATAAGGAACTACAGTCTACGATATCAATAATTTTGTAGGACACCCTAATATCACAGAGTCGAAAGAAACTAATGTGAAGGACTGCGATATAGAAAGCTCATAAACTTTATCAACAATAACATTAGATTGACCATTGTTTGTTGTGATGTGCTTTTTGTCTTCTGTTTCCTCTCATCCCCGATAGTATCACTGCAGTGTACCGAGGCTTTTTCAATTTGCTTGACGTCACACCGACACAGGTAGGTCTTATGGCGACGATGGGATAGGAAATGAATAGTGGTGTGAAGGAAGCGGCCTTGGCTTTAAGGTACAGCCTGGTGTGACTGGTGTGAAAATGGGAAATCACGGAATACCATTTTCAGGGTTGCCGACACTGGGATTCGAATCCACTATCTCCCGGATGCAAGCTCACAGCTGCGCGCTCCTAACCACACGGGCAACTCGCCTGGTCGGACCGACTGTAACAGCCTGCCTGTATATTGGCGGGAAGTAGCTGGGAAGTAAGATAACTTTCTTCTTTAGCGTGCCATTCCTCTGGTTCATACAGTTTCTGATATATCTGGTACGTAACACACTGGTTCATCATAGTATTCGAGCTATTCAATCCCTACTCTGAGGCACTGATTGGAATGAGTAGTGTGCATATTTAACGGAATAATGACAGAGGAGTGTTCACGGCAGTCTGCGACCTGGTTATTCCAGCTCTGGAACTTTGGACTGTTAGGTCGGCACCGTAGTACTGTTCGTTGAAAGTGAGAAAGTGTGCTGTTTTTAATTTGATCGAGTATTTTATATGATAACATTGCTTTCAATCGCTACATTCCTACTGACGTTTTTGTAATGACCTATGTTCAATTCAGTTAGGAAAACCACAAAGGCAGTCTTTCTGAGAATCCCGTAGCGAAGCACGGGTACATCAGCTAGTTACAAAATATTACAATGCAATCACAAAAATTCAAAAATATCTTATCCTCTCATCCTATTATTATTATTATTATTATTATTATTATTATTATTATTATTATTATTATTATTATTATTATTGTTATTCCTCTTCTTATGATGATGATGATGATGATGATTATGATTATTATTATTATTATTATTATTATTATTATTATTATTATTATTATTATTATTATTATTAATATTATTATTATTAATATTATTATTATTATTATTATTACACAGCTAATGGCTGGTTTGAATGACAGTTTTCAAGCTACACATGTGAGTATTGATATCGTGATCACAACTAAGGGACCTCCAATTTTGCTTCGAATTCGAACCACATGGACATGGCCTTTTATTTCTAAAACCCTAGTATAATGACTGGGATAGCCGGGCGCTGGCCTTCTGACCCCAACTTGGCAGGTTCGATCCTGGCTCAGTCCGGTGGTATTTGAAGGTGCTCAAATACGTCAGCCTCGTGTCGGTAGATTTACTGGCACGTAAAATAACTCCTGCGCGACTAAATTCCGGCACCTTGGCGTCTCCGAAAACCGTAAAAGAGTAGTTAGTGCGACGTAAAACAAATAACATTATTAACATTATTTATGACTGGTATAAAAATCGCTGCCGTCCTGGTGAGAATGCAAGAGGAATTAGTCATACCAGCATACAGAGATGACTCCAGGAACTACATGAGGGCCGTATTTCCCCATTACACCCCTGGACACATGTTTTGATGTCATCACCAGATTGTGTGATGGAGCGGAAGTCACTCCTTATTGAATTAACACTCGACAGAGAAGCCGAGTGGTGCGGGGACGGGTCTATGATGCGGGAAAATAAGTTCTCATGATGCCGTGAACGAACGTGCAAGCCATCCCCTACATGCATTCCCAGCTCGATATTGTCAGTGAATGGCCTGGTTGTTGTTTCAGTTTGAGGCCAGGGACACTGTGGTCATCGGGTCGGAATTCTTAACCCTTGTGCTTCTGGAGCAGTAATCGTATTCACAGCCACAGTGTACTCCGGAAACGAATAGTGTCGTCTTTGTTGATAATATAGGCATTCACGCAAGCAGAGTTCGGGAAACTATAAAGTAGGCAAATATTACTCTTTCGGCTGCAGGTGTATTTGGAAGGTATTTAAACGCCCCAAAACATCAACTATTTGAGATTTTTACGTCAGCCTCTGCGGTGTAGTGGTTAGTGTGATTAGCTGCCATCCCCTGAGGTTCGGGTTCGATTCCAGGCTCTGCCACGAAATTTGAAAAGTAGGAAGAGGGCTGAAACGGGGTCCACTCAGCCTCGGGAGGTCAACTGAGTAGAGGTGGGTTCGATTCCCACCTGAGGCATCCTGGAAATGGATTTCCGTGGTTTCCCACTTCTCCTCCAGGAAAATGCCGGGATGGTACCTAACTTAAGGCCACGGTCGCTTCCTTCCCTCTTCCTTGCCTATCCGTTCCGATCTTCCCATCCGCCAGCAAGGCCCCTGTTCAGCATAGCAGGTGAGGCCGCCTAGTCGAGGTACTGGTCATCCTGCCCAGTTTCATCCCCCGACCCAGAGTGTGAAGCTCCAGGACACTGCCCTTGATGTGGTACAAGTGGGATCCCTCGCTGAGTCCGCTGGAGAGTAACCGGATAAAGAAGAAGAAGAAGAAGAAGATATTTTCACTTCTTCAAGACGCTGTACCTGTGTATTACTTACTACTTACACAAAACCAAACTGGCTATAATAACAATAGTTTCATTAAAACTATGCTGGGGAACTGTATACTCCAAAAATATGTGTTCGTAAACCGGGTATCCAAAATAAAATTCGCCCGGAAAATATTTATAAGACCGACGCTGAAATTACCCTTGTTAATGAATAGGAAATGCTGGAAACCGTGATTTTGATGCACCAATCAGATGCTGTTACATGTCTGGGAGTGCACATCTCCCGCATCTTACGAGTGCGTCGCTGTGTCATTACGTGTTAGTGACAGGAGCAGACCTGTTGAATGCAACACAAAATGGTGCGTACGATAAAACAGCGCGTCTTCATTGTCGAGTGTTATGCGAAACACCATTCTTGGGAAACATCTTAGGAACGGTTTGCGCAGACTGGAAGTGTTTTGGTAAAACCTCCAGCAGAGTCTGCAACGCATACGTTAGTGACAACATTTCGTAAAACAGGCTCCGTAGCGAATAAAAGCCGTAACTATCCGAAAAGTGTTCGAACACTAGAAAACGTTGCTCGAGTGAAGGAAAGCCTGGAACGCAGACCAACGGAATCTCAACGCCGTTTATCTGTGCTAGTGGGTATTAAGAGGTCGTCGTGTCGAAATATTATCAAAAAAGGCCTGCATCTTAACCTTACAAATTTACTGCTGTGCATGCGTTAAAGCGTCCCCAGAAATATGTCTTCGGTATTCAATCAGATGTCACTTAGAGTTAGCGGGCCAACTAAAGAAGTGTAAAGGTCAAAGAAAATTCAAGGCGGTGGGAGGCTATAACGGTTGTGACTATCAGATTATTGTGAAATAAATAATTCCTGACACACTCTGTGCCACAGGGTATAGTTCTAGGATTTATTATTATTATTATTATTATCATTATTATTATTGCTACTATCTGAGCAAGATTGTTGTGCTCTTGTAGCGTGAGTTGCGGGTGGTAGTAGTTATGCTTCCACCTCACTTCCCACAGTGTGCCTAGCCAATCGAAAATAGAACCAACAACATAACAATGTAGTTCAAATTGCGAGGCAAGATAAATACACGCAAACATAATTTCACAACTCCATATTGTATAATAAATATTAATTTGTACTTAACGTTTTAAATTCCCAGTAGGCCTACTCTCGCTACTATGCGATCCCCTACGTCACTCATATTTTAAATGTCCCGGTATTTATTTCATTCATGCCAGTTTACACTACATCATCCAGCCTCCAACAAGTGGACATAAACCACTAACCTTGGCTCAGGTTGCAGCGCGTCGGCCTCTCAATGCTGGGTTCCGTTGTTCAAATCCCGGCCACTCCATGTGAGATTTTGGATGGACAAAGCGGAGGCGGAACAGGTTCTTCTTCGGGTACTTCCGTTTTTCCCTGTTACCTTTCATTCCAGTAACACTCCAATATCACTTCATCTAATCTATCAGTCATTAATCATTGCCCCAGAGGAGTGCGACCAGCTTCGGCAGTCGGCGCAGTTCCTACTCTCGCCGCTACATGGGGCTTCATTCATTCCATTCCTGCCCCGATTGAAAGTGGAAACAAGCTATGGATTATCATTTTAATGCTCTCAGAGATATTGTATCTACCCCTCACTTCATTAAAAATACATAAATTGAATTAAAATAAAAAAATATTAAAATGTTCATGTAATACAATACTCAAGCATCGGACTGTGTACTCACACTTAGTTCTTACCTGATTATTTACACATATAATATTTGATGGACGCCAGCTACAACTCAATGCAGCAATAAGAGAATAAGAGTCTTGAATATCTCTACGGTGTGGGGTGATAAGCTTACTTAGACAACATATCATGTAGGTTCTGGGAAAAGGATATTGGCGTTCGGTTTCCCCATTATATTTAAGGTTATCTAATTCTACCATTGAAATAAAACGATACATTATTTTGATAGAGTCCGACTCGTTGGCTGAATGGTCAGCGTACTGGCCTTCGGTTCAGAGGGTCCTGGGTTCGATTCCCGGCTGTTCGGGGAATTTAACCTTAATTGGTTAATTCCAATGACCCGGGGGCTGGGTGTTTGTGCTGTCCTCAACATCCCTGCAACTCACACACCACACATTACACTATCCTCCACCACAATAACACGCAGTTACCTACACATGGCAGATGCCGCCCACCCTCATCAGAGGGTCTGCCGTACAAGGGCTGCAATCGGCTAGTAATAGCCACACAAAATTATATTATACCAATTTCTGTAGAAGATTGTAGCTCTTGGCAGTTAAGTCCAAATGACGATTTTATGTAAAACCAGCGTAGTGCATTTTATGATAATTGACCTCACGAACAAAGTGCATTCTTAAACACGGTTGAGGTATTATTTGATTATTGTAACAACATTCCATTTTGTATATTTTATTACGAGACGAAATTATCATTAAATTGGAAACGTTGTGGGATAGAATATTGGACGTTATTAGAGTGATAGTCTGGCTTGTACAGCGATGGAAAGTTGTTTCACTGGATAGTTCATGGATAGAAATCTTTGGAACGTTAAGAATGGTAGGCCGTTTGGAAATCTCATGCTTGAATTACATTGTGGGTCTTGATGGTGGTGATTACCGTTTTGGCGATATTTACGTAAAGTTAGACGAGTGTTAAATTTAATTTCATTTTTTGCCGACTTCACTGCGTTGTTGAGATTGTATTTGAGTCATAGATTAAAGTAGCCAAACGTTGTTGATTTCAATTTCACGTTTTATTGGGAGGAATGGACATAGTTATATTTTCAGACTTGAGTTCATTCTGTCGCAAGCTTCATTTCCATGTGTTAGAGTTTCAACAAGGTTTAAAGTTAAATATCAGCGATTGCGTTTGAAGTTTCAATTTCGCCTGACATTGTAGATGACCTGTAAATATCCCAGTTTCTGCTCAACGATAGATTTAGGATGTTGCGCGTATCATATGAATATACGGATGATTAGATTTCCCAGTTTCCGCTCAACGATAGATTTAGGATGCTGCGTGTGTTATAAAATTTATTGTTAGGATGTGTAGGCTAGACGACAGGATTAGGGTACTGTCTGTATATAATCAAGTCTTAGGTTATGTGTTTTGCGAAATGTCGTGAACGATGTTAGTGTCTGCAGTACGGAATGCAAAGGTGAAGAGTGTTAGCAAAGTATTATTGAGGCCATTGTTCGGCATAATCCTTACTAGCCAGAACGTGTTTACATAATAGCATGGAACCGATAGTGGCATAAATGTGAGGGTTGTCCAGCGTGGATACTTAGCTAATGGAGATTGATTACTGCTGTTTGCCACACACGTTCAGGTTCAATGAACTTTATTTTTTTATTTTTTCCCGGCTTAATAATTTATCGTTCAGATGTCTGATATCCATTGATCCATTGATAGTGCCGAGTGTTGACACTTAGCCGATTTATGTAGGACTTGCGCTACGAATGCGGTTTCAATTCGTCAGCTGTTAGTGCATTTTATTTTCAATTTTCGTTCTTTCGCTTTATATTAGGTGAGACATTGGTCTACCAATTACTTGTAGTTCGGTTTAGTGGGACAAACATAGGTAGACAGATTTGTAATGGTAGTCATAGATGAAAATGGAAACATTTCCTTTGATTTATTTTGTCGTGTGGACCTGTAAATTTATTAAACTTAACATAACCGCGTATAACCTGAAAGTTGATTTTATAAGAATATTTTCAAGTGATTTATCACTTTTCTTTAACTTCAGTGTTTAGCATTTCTTCTAAATGCATAATGAATAAATGTTTCCTGCATTTCGCAGTTTTGTTCCTTCAGAACGACGTAACGTTAGATCCTCTCGGATCGAGTTGTTGTTGGTTCCTTCTGAACAGCTGTTTGTGTGATGCATGTTTCAGCATCGGGATTATTCCGTAATTTAAGGGTGTCATGAGATGACGACACATGGTAGAATTTTATTTTTATTTGTGATTATTGCTGGTAACTTGTAGGGAACACCAAGCTTTCTAGTAATATTTCGCAACCTATCCAAAACAACTTATAGTCAATTTGATTCGATTAAGGGTCCATTCGGCGGGTGTTCCAATACCTGATAAGGTATCGGACTGGTGGATAACCTTAGTTAAGTGTAAATCTGGAATTCTACCTGTTGAAGGTCAGATTTTCCACGGATCGTATGGATTAGTTCTCAGTTATAGTTTGGATCAAACAGTGCCCGATTTCAGGTTTTATTTTGGTCTTTCTAGTCTTTGCTCTCCACTAATTTTATGATATTTTACTTTCCTCTGAAGAAATTCTTAAACAATAAGAAGAAGACAACATTCACGCATTGCAATGTGACTGGGTTTAAATATTACAAATAATTAAATGATTTGATGGATGATTTTTAAAGATATTTTTGCATTGATAATTGAATAAAACTTTGTAAGCACATTTTTGCTCCTCATTTAAGGTAGTCAGGCTCTCTTCTGGACCCTATCGTTTGGTCAAATTTAGTGACAGAAATACACCCGCTATCACCCCAAGATCTAAGTGTTTGATATTGCTCCATTAGAGCAGCTGTGGCAGACGAAAAAATATGGAGCGATAAGTTCAAGGGTTCAATATGGCATGGCTTGAAATTAGATTCACACTTCACAATCAAATTTGCAAGTAATTCACTGATAACTGTTAGTCTTCATTATGACGATTCTATATTCGGCTGTCATAGCACTGACACAAAAACTCGACCGAACAGATATACGAAACACACTCCGAACATTTAATCCATATGGTGACTGATGACTAAATATCCATGTGAATGCTGCTTCTCCATCTCCCTGACTGACTACTACCATCTCAGTGGTACTCTATATGGCAAGGCTCGGTCTCCCACTGACTTCATGGCAAGTCTCTCCGTTCAACTCCTTCGTCCAAATGTCTCCTCACTACAATCTCAGTACAACACTCCTTGGCAAGTCTCTCCATCCATATGACTGACGCTATAATATACGGTCCGCTTATATAACTATTAGTTAGTATACCTACGCAATCTCCAAAAATAAGAATGATGTCACGCCTACCTAACTCAAATGTTGCATGTTGTTGTGAAAAAGCCTAAGGCGGCTGTGGGTATTTCCTAAAAGTGAGCTCATCGCTAAATGCACACAATGACAGAGCGATTACTCGGCAGTTACGCTAGCAGTATTGCACAAGGCTGCAATTTCACAAGTTATTTCTTACAATACATCTACATCTGATATACAGCAACTCTCACTTTACATGTCTTTAATGTCAATCTACACACACATGCATACATAACAAATCAAGTACAATCAAGGAAGTGATAATCATTACAGAACTGAATTGAACAATACTAATAGTTCGAATAATAGTAATAATAACAATAATAATACAGAAATAATAATAATAATTATTATTTATTTATTTATTTATTCGTATCAGAAGCACTAATACTATAGATACATATACACTCTTACTGAATTAAATACATTATATACAAAGTCACACTTATAAGAACAAGTCTATACTACTTTTGCTCAGAAATTGGCGACATCCAGTGCATTTTCTGTTACCTGAAGTAGATATTGTACTGTGCATGTTTTAGGGCACTTACTACACTGCAACAAATGAGACGTCGTGTGGATTGCACCACACTCACACAATGATGGCTCGATGTTAAAATCCCACTTCTGCAAGTTACTTTTACATCTTGTCACGCCTGCCCGTAATCTGTTCAGTGATCTCCAAGTATTCCATTTCTCCATGTGACCAGGTGGTAATTCTTCACTTGGTGTCAACCATTCTTCGGAGCGAGTGCAGCTTGCGCGCCACATATCAATTCGGAATTGCTGAGGTGTCCCATTATGAGCCTCTGTTGTTCTGAGAAAACTTTTCCTTGATTTGAATCTTGGAGTAACTGGCCTGTATCCATACAGAGGGTGAGCTTCAGATGTTTCCGCCTTCTTCCTCTTATTTTTTGCTGCAACATCTCGACGGATATCACGAGGGGCAATACCAGCAAGACTATACAATTTGTTCAACGGAGTAGGTTTTAGACAGCCGGTAATTATGTGACAGGTATCGTTTAGAGCAACATCTACCTTCCTGGCATGACTTGACTTGTATCATACTGGGGGTGTATATTCCGCTGCATAGTAACATACATCAATGGAAGAGGTTCTCATAGTACTGGGATGTGCCCTCCAGGTAGTACCCGTTATCTTCCTCATAATATTATTTCTGGCTGCCACTTTTTGCTTGGTGTTCGAGCAGTGTTTCTGGTATGTGAGAGCGCGATCAAGGGTAACTCCAACATATTTTGGTGTGATGCAATATTTTAATGTGGTTCCTTCCCAAGTGATTTTGAGAGTTCTGTTTGCCATTTTATTTTTGAGGTGGAAGGCACAAGTCTGAGTTTTAGTGGGGTTCGGTCTCAGATGATTCTCCTTGTAATAAGCAGACCGCACTGAAAGTGCATTAGATAATTTCTGCTCAATAGCGTCAACGCAGGTGTCTTGAGTGGTAATGGCACAGTCATCTGCATAGATAAAGCTCTGTGTTCCTTCGGGTAGCGGCTGGTCATTGGTGTAGATGTTGAACAATAACGGAGAGAGCACACTTCCCTGAGGTAATCCTTTCCTCTGTGAGCTCCACCTGCTTCTTTTACCCTGAAATTCAACAAAAAATATTCTATTTTCAAAGAGGTTCCTAATGAAACATGTCAGCTGGTAGTCATTAGTAGCATTGTATAGTTTCATGAGGAGTGGTCTATAGTTGACGGTATCATATGCAGCTGTAAGGTCGACAAATACAGCTCCAGTGATCTGTTTCCTTTCGAAACCATCTTCGATATGCTGCGTTAGCTTCAACACTTGAGATGCACAGCTCTTCCCAGTTCTGAATCCAGCTTGCTGTGGTATGAAGATTGCCTCTAACTTCTCCGTTAGCCTATGGAATATGAGTCTTTCAAGGATCTTGTACAGATGACAAAGGAGCGAGATATCATCCTGTAACCGGATTTGAACCGTTATAATATTGTATTTGTATTTTCAGGTGAACAGAAAATGATTATGCTGAATTATGTCCACAAAAGTGTAGCTCGTCACGGCTTTGTGTCAAATGACCCATTCACCCTTTAACTAACTAGGTATAGTACAAAATGATCACGTAGTTTTATATTTACATGAAGTTACTTCTTCACATATACACCGAGTGGATATCCAGAACAATACTGTACTGCATATCTGACAATGCTCTACATATCCATCATTTCCGTTGAATGATTACGCCTCCCAGCCACATATGGATATGAACCTTACTGTACCACACAGTAGGAATGGATTTTTGCGTGACATATTTTGCGCACTACTCCAGTATAATGAATTTAAGGTTTATTTTCCTTTACACACTCACATAGGAAAACGAACACAACGAAAATTGTTCTAATGGACTGCATATCCATAATTATGTGGCTGAGAGATGTGACCAGTCTTAAGGAAAATAATGGTTATACCGCTTTTCACGAGAGTTTAATCCTGATGTAAACAAATAGGCGGAGCACTTTGTCTTTCCACGTGGACATAGACGTAGTTGATTGGAGAAGCAACCGTCGCACTCACTCGACTGTATGCGAGCTCGAAGAAAAGTAGTACGTGGCATTAATTTTTTTTATTATTTTAGTTCATTACATTTAGAGAGTTTGGAAGAGTACGTAATCAAATTAGAACACGGTTGTCATATGAGTATATATATGGTTTTGTTTTAATAAAATAGTGATTAAATGACAAGAAATGAAGGCACAAGGCGTGGTGTAATACAGGAAGTCTTCCCGTAGTGAGGGAAAGTGCCAAGCTGTACAGAGTGGAGATTAGATGTTGCATCTTGCAGCAGCAGTCTGTGTCAGTATTCATGGTGAAAGAAATGGAGCAAGAAGTAGGAGCATCGCGTGTAGTGAAGCACAAAACAGGAAAACCGCTCAGAAATGAGGTTAGGCAGTGCATTGTGAATGTGTTCAATAAAGTAAATGAACAGAATCCAGGTTTAGTCGTTTATTCAAAAGTTCAGATCTTGGCACTGTTATCGTAAGCGATGCCCAGCGCTGTACGTCCGAACACGAGACGTTGACGGGGTAGAGGTCGGTACCACAACTCAGCGAATCACAACTCGCTCTTTGGCGGAGGCGTGGACATACCATGTTTACATCAGGATTAAACTCTCGTGGAAAGACATATAGGATGAGTATTGTCAGATATGCAGTATTGCTCGCGCAGCGACGATATAACACTTATAACATACGTCAAAAGAGATTCCTAAATTTGCTAGCCGCGAGATATGTACGTTGCTGTGAAAGAAGCACCCATTTTTGCATCATTACTTCTTGAGAACCATGTGTCTTCTTTATGTTTCGTACCCACGAGACAAGAGAGATGAAATTGAATTGCAATCTCCTTGGGCAGGAAAGGAATCCATATTTACTGTATAAGAACCTAGGGGAGAATTCCGGATGAATTCGAGCATAGTCTCAGCTAACTTCTAAAATACGATAATTAACCAGATGTAAATTAAAACTTGTACTGGTACAGTGTAACGCCGAGTAAAGTGAACGGAATTGTCATGTAATCAAATATCTTTTGGCCAAAATGGAAATATTGTGCTAGACCGTGGGAAGACTCGAAGCTACACGTGTATGTCATGGAAATTAAATTTATAAAATCATGAGATTCATATTCCTCGAATTTTTCTGAACATTACGGATACCAACACCAGAGATGAGACCCGTGGGATAATGAAAGTGTGTAATGTTGTGAAACCTTCTTACCAAAACGCAGATATACTAAGAGCGATGAGGAAGGCCAGAAGCATTCCTTCCTTGGAAGGGCGCGAGTCCAGGTCTGTGTCGCTCTGGGCCATTTATTCACGTGAGGTGATGAACTGAACATTCAAGATTGGTTATTGATAAGAGTGAATCACCATTCTATGGTAAGTAGTGGTTGAGTGTGAAATAAAATAAATACCCATATTCGTGTGAGTATTAAACTTGCCCGCGTTTGGTAATGAAACGATAAATTATCGGCACGTCTCGGCACGGTGATATTAATACAGTCCTTTGCCTGTTAAATGTGTCGGATGGTGTAAATATTGAAATATAAATAAGAAATGAATTGATAATAATTTATATGTGCGGACGATGACCTTCGATGAGTTCAGTTTGATTCTGGAATGGAAATGCCCCGAGGGAGAATCGAACTCAGGATTCGTTGATGCCGGGAAGATATAATCCCCGAGGGAATAATGTGTTATAATGCCGGGAGGAGGAAATGCCACGAGGACATAATGGCGTGCGAGGCATGTGCAATGTCTAGGGTTCGAGAACCGTTTGGTTTTAGGAATCTTGTGATCTCAGTGGGTTAGAGGTTATGAGATTTACATTTTTCTGTAATAATTATATTATTAATCGGGCTTGTTTCCATGTAGATTCACTGCAGGTAGGAAAACGACAGGTGGTACGGGATATAAATGACAAACCGCTAGCCGGAAAGGTGAGATATTTTTAGAATACTACGAGCACGTTATCAGACGACTGTCTGGAATATTTAAGAGGGTAGAAGGAAGTAATAATATTATGTAAACCTCGTAACTGATAGAGATGATATTTTGTAAACTGAATCAGTGGTTTTTGAGAGGTGGAAGAGTTGATACGGCGAAATCATGACATAGTTGTTGTGGCAGGAGGTTGTTAATGTGTTTTGTGACGAATTTATCGAATGGTACGGGTAAATGTCGGCATTCGCCTGTCACCCACCCACAACTGGGATTTTGGTTTATTTATTAGACGGCCACAGTTCTGGTTATCTGAGGGAACATCAGGGTGTTGGAGTTGTACAGCAGTGATCTGGTAAAGACGTAATGATTGCGGTTAGACTCGTACGTATTTTCATTAGTTGGTTAATGGACAACACGGAGTTATGGGTAACGTAAATGATTTTAGGGTTAGAAAAACGAAACGATGCGGAATGTTTATGTTATATCATTATATTTTGTAACGGCAAAGAAATACATCCACTAAGGGAGAGAGATCACTAGTTATAAAGTTGATAATAGTTGTTTTAGCGACATTCATGAAATCAATTAGATGATCAGTTCAGCCTGCTATGATCAGTGTCCATATTTTTTTAATGTTCATTATCCTAGTTAGATAGTTAGTTCAGTCTACAATGAGCAGTGTCCGGTTTCATTTTAATGTTCATTATCCAAATAAATGGGTAGTTCTGTCTGAGAGGACTTGCGATTGATTTATTCCAGTGAGAATTCATATTTGTGGATACTCAATTTGCGATCACTCAGTCTGCGATGATAGTGCGTTACCTACATTGTACTGATGTTGATCACTAGAGATAGTGTTTGTGATAAAATTTTATTTTGGTTTATGATAGCACTGGTCATAGTTTTTGTATAGGACATTTATTCAATGGTCAAGATGACGGTTATGATTACTGAAATAAAAAAAACAAATCGTTCCTTATATGATTGAGGCGTTTTTCCGTGCCCTTACCACAGTAATGGTCATGATTATTGTAATGAGTATGTTTTCTACATTCTGATGAGGACCATTTGTTTAATATGTTCGCGTTAGTTGCTATTGAGAGCATGGTGATGATTATTACAACACCGTCCATTGACGTTACTCTTTTCAGTTCAGTTTGTTGGTACCGTTCATAGACGGTCGGATTATGTCATGCCGTTATATTTTGTTAACAGCAAAAAATACAACCACTAAGGGCGAGAGATCACTAGTTATAAAGTCAGCGTATATTGATGATAGTTGTTTTAGCGACATTCATGAAATCAATTAGATGATCAGTTCAGCCTGCTATGATCAGTGTCCAGCTTATTTTTAATGTTCATGATCCCAGTTAGATGGTTAGTTCAGTCTGTAATGACCAGTGTCCGGTTTATTTTCAACAGTCATGAAATCATTTAGATGGTTAGTTCAGTCTACAATAACCAGTGTGCGGTTTAATTTTAATGTTCATTATCCAAAATAAATGGGTAGCTTTTTCTGAGAGAACTTGTGATTAGTTTATTCCAGTGAGAATTCACATTTGTGGATACTCATTTTGCGAACAGCTCAGTCTGCGATGATAGTGCGTTACCTAAATTGTACTGATGTTGATCACTGAAGTTAGTGTTTGTGATAAAATTTTATTTTGGTTTATGGTAGCTCTGATCATAGTTTTTGTATAGGACATTTCTTCAATGGTCAAGATGACGGTTGTGATTACTGATATAAAAAAAAAATCGTTCCTTACATGACTGAGGCGTTTTTACGTGTTCCTTACCACAGTAATGGTCATGATTATTGTAATGAGGATGGTTTCTACATTCTAATGAAGACCATTTGTTTAATAAGTTCGCGTTAGTTGCTATTGAGAGCATGGTGATGATTATTACAACATCGTCCATTGACGTTACTCTTTTCAGTTCAGTTTGTTGGTACCGTTCATAGACGGCGGATTATGTCATGTCGTTATATTTTGTAACTGCAAAAAATACATCCACTAAGGGTGAGAGATCACTAGCTATAAAGTCAGCGTATGTTGATGATAGTTGTTTTAACGACATTTTTGAAATCAGTGTCGGAACCCCGTGCTTCTTGGTTTATTCAATTTAAATTAGTTTATAATAAACTAACATAAGCTGAACGTTATTTGCGTGTTAACTTAAATGTAAACTCAATCTTTTAATTTCACTTTATAAATACTGCAGTTCAGTGGAACAATGAAATGAAAATCCACAGCCTGTTTCCAGTCATTCGACCGGGTCAGAAATAGAATGAGTGAAACCCCCATCTAGCGGCGAGGATAGGAAATGTGCCGGCCGCCCAAGCTTGTCTCACTCCCCTGGGGAAATGATAAATGGCTTACAGATGAAGTGAAATATTAATGGAGGGTGTTGCTGGAATGAAGGATGACAGGGAAAACTGGAGTACACTAAGAAAAATCTGTCCCGCCTCCGCTTTGTCCAGCACAAATCTCACATGGAGTGACCGGGATTTGAACCACGGTATCCATCGGTGAGAGGCCGGCGTGTTGCCGCCTGAGCCACAGAGGCTCTCAGTGGAACAATACTATATATAATTTTAAATAATTAATTAATAAAGTAACTTTATTTCTGGGTGTCTTGTGACACAACATAGTGCGATCATGAATTCTTATAGAGATATTAGGGATTTGATGTGATAACAGTGAAGTTTGGAGAACCATGCATTGCCAAGGAGCAAGTTAACATGTGAATTAAATGTTCTTTTCTTGTGTATGATAAATCGGTTCAAATATAGTCCTAACCTGAGGTTGCTTCGATTCGATTAATGGTCCTTTCGGTGGCTAATGATATCCTACGTGGTATTTTGTGATCAGTCGATATCCTTGGTTAAAGAAAAGTTCGGAGTCCGGTTACGGAAACTGAATCTTCACGAATCAAGTAAATCGACCAATGGTGTTTATTGAAATCCAATAGTAATTTTCCGGTTTTCGCTTTCCATTATTTTTGTTATTGAATTCTAATCTGGAATGCTAATTAACTTTTCTAAATATCAATACAACAATTCCTAAAATCTTTGTATTTTTTATTTCTGTCTGAGTTATGTCAGCTGTTTTATTAGTGTAACAAACTTTATTTTATTATTAGATGCTTCACATCCATTGGACGTAATGGGTGTGCCCATACTAATTAAATGTGTGTAATCGTGATAGGCAATGCGCAGTGTGATAAGTGCAAGTGCAAAACTGAAAATAATTCAAGAGGAAACGCCTCTTTAAGGGTGAAATAATTGAACGTAGAATGAAGTGTATTTGTAAAGTGTATTGTATGGGATATCCATGTGAATAAGGTGTGTTTCAATAGTATAGTAAAGTTCTTATATAAGATATAGTTTATCTTCTCATTAGTAATGAACTAGTATTACTCTCATAATTAACGCTCCCCTACTATAGAGATTATTAGAAGATTATCGCCCCATCGGAGGTCCATTCAGACCCGTAATATTCTATCGACTTAGCTAGCGTGCTATTCTAGTAGGGGAGTTGAGACTTCGATACGGGGCTGAGTTCGAAGCTCATACGGGGCTGAGTTCGAAGCTCATACGGGGCTGAGTTCGAAGCTCATCGGAGGTGCTCCATTCCAATATCATGTTTATAAGCCACGGTAATTTGTTTGTGTACTTGGACGGGTACAGAACGGACAAAATTGCAATATTCTTTACATACAATAGATAATAATCTAGTGGCGTATTGCCTACGAAGGGGCCTAGTGTAGATCTTTCGCGTTGACGCCCATGAACAACATGCTCGTCACTGAGGATGGGGCTCTATCGATGTATATAATGGCGTGTGGCCTCCGGAGAAGCGTGGTGCAGGTCTTTTGATTTGACCTCCGTAGACGATCTTCGCGTCGTGACGAGGATGAAAATGATGATGATAGACCGATGCCCTTAGATATTAGGATCCTTTAAACAACAAGCATCATCATAAAGCAATGATGATGATGATGATGATGACGGAACCTACACCCAGTCCCCGTCCCAGGAGAATGAACCAATTATGGTTAAAATTCCCGACACTACCCTATCGAGGTAAAACTGTAATACTGCAGTTGACACACACATATACCCAGTCCTTGTGCCAATTGAATTAACCAATTATGGTTAAATTCCCCAATCAGGCAGGAAATCGAACCTGGGGCCCGTTCGTCCAAAGACCAGTATGCTAACCAGTTAGCTGAGGAAATGAAAATTTACATACAACCTCATATTTTACATACTGGTGTACGCTGACGCTAGAATCTAGCCACTCAACTCTTAATCCAAACGTCCCAGGCTCGAATGCCAGTGACATTGGATGGGATTTTAATTACTACCAGCCCGTGCTGACAAGAGAGATATTAGGTCTGAAACCTACAGCAATATCCAACTTGGTGGGCTGAGTGTTTCAGACTATATAGTCCAGGTTGGCGTGTTCGTTCCCCGCTCAGTCCGGTGGTATTTGAAGGTGCTGAAATATGGCAACGTCGTGTCAGTAGATTTACCAGCACACATCGCATTCCAGCGGGGAAAAAATCTGGAACCTGAGCGACCCCGAAGACCCTAAAAGTAATTTGTAGGTGGTATTCAATATGAACGTAGCGAGCTGGTACTAACAGATCGGATCAACGATAACAGGGCGCTCTGACTGAGGAAATAGAAGCTAACAAGGAGACACTACGCACGTGTCATCCGGGATTCGATTCATTTTTATTGGAATTATAGATCATTGTTAGGAGAGTTACAGATCAAAATATTACGACGTAAGTCTCTCCCCACCCCATCCCCATTTT
Organism: Anabrus simplex; assembly: GCF_040414725.1. NCBI lineage: Eukaryota > Metazoa > Arthropoda > Insecta > Orthoptera > Tettigoniidae > Anabrus > Anabrus simplex. The sequence goes on along the minus strand of NC_090266.1, from coordinate 110,410,745 downwards.
AGAGAAATATCGATTTTAAAATTTCGCTTTGGTTTAAATAGACTAAAAGTTACACATATGCCTCAGAGTATGCTTAGCGCTTGTAGGAGCGTGTCAGACTCCAATCCTTGCAATCTGTGTTCAAGTCCTATCACTGACACCTTTAATTCGTCACATTTTCTTTATATTTAAAATTGGCGTTACGTCGCACGGATACAGATAGGTCTTACCAAATCGATGGGATAGCAAAGGGCTAGGAGAGGATAGGAAGCAGCCGTGGCCTTAATTAAGGGTCAGGCCCAGCATTTGCCTTATGTGAAAATAGGCAACCACTGAAAACCACATCCAGAGATGCCGACAGCAGGCTCTTCACATTTGAGTTTGGTACTTTATTCTTTATATGTACCGCTAGGTTATTTACAATTTTCAGGTCAACAAACATAGGAATGTCGTTGAGTTCATTTGTAGCAATGTGCTCATGCAAAATATTTATTAAAAACGTCCAAGCATTAATCATATTTAAAAAGCAAATTAACCACTAACTACTTCCACAGTTTCCGGAGACGCCGAGGTGCCGGAATTTTGTCCAGCTGGAGTTATTTAACATGCCCGTAAATGTACCGACACGGGACTGACGTAATTGAGCACCTTCAAATACCACCGGACTGAGACAGGATCAAACCAGCCAACTTTGGCTCGGAAAGCTAGCACCTTAACCGTCTGGGCCACTCAGCCCGGCACAACCGTTTCCATATCGTCACGACCATGAAGGAAACGCAGACTTCAGTGGAAGTTACATGTATATGTTGCTCTGGCCTTTGCCGTGGAAAAATGCCTCCATCAAGAGGTAATAAAAGGCATAAAAATTACTTTTTCTTAGTTAGTAAAATACTTCTCGGTTTTTTTGTTACCTTGTACTACGTGACGTATATCACCTAATAAATAATTCATTTGAATAGAGATACCAGAAAACATTTGAGGACTGATATGAGGTTAAACTTATAACTGCTACATTTCCTCGATCCGTAATAAATTAGTATTCTTCATTCACTTCGGGCCATGTTGGTGTGGTATTTGCACTACCGTATATGCAGAATACCGACGTTTCGAGTGCATTGCGGGCTCATTATCACAGACCTGATTAATGCTACTTAGTTCACAGTAATCACCTGTCATAATGAGCACTGCAATGCGCTGGAAACGTCAGTAAACTCTACATAGTGCCCAAGCCCGTCAATGAGGATGCAGGTATGGAATGTTATTTACTCGTTTAGAATCCTTATTGCCATTGGTTTACAGACAATTTCATTTCAACAACGTTAATTTGGCTCCCAGAGAAACATTCATGGCATGATTATTAAACTTTATAGTCTATCTGACACACACATATAATTTCATTACAGACTGTAATCGCTAAGTCAGAAAGCTAATGTTACTGAACTTTGTACTGTGTGCATGTACCTGTATTATCTGTGACGTCTTCAGATACCGACCTTTTTACCACGGAATATTAAAATATAAAATCATATCGCCTCTGTAGCTAAGCTCCTTAATATCTCGTCTCTTACACATGAGATTGTTGAATCTTTTTTTCCATAGAATATTAAAACTTAAAATCATATCGGCTCTGTATTTTAGTTCCTTAAGTTTTCATCTCTTACACACAGGATTGTAGAATCTACTGTAGAACACAACAGAATAATATCCTCAGAATTGGTTTTTTTTCTGCTAGGGGCTTTACGTCGCACCGACACAGATAGCTCTTATGGCGACGATGGGATAGGAAAGGCTTAGGAGTTGGAAGGAAGCGGCCGTGGCCTTAATTAAGGTACAGCCCCAGCGTTTGCCTGGTGTGAAAATGGGAAACCACGGAAAACCATTCTCAGGGCTGACGATAGTGGGATTCGAACCTACTATCTCCCGGATGCAAGCTCACAGCCGCGCGCCTCTACGCGCACGGCCAACTCGCCCGGTACTGACTGTTTTAGGAGAAACCAGCAAGGCAAGGTTATTACATGTAGTGTGTAAGATGTAATATGATATAGGAGAAGTGTCGTCCGATTTTAGTCACAATGTTGTTATATCGTCGCTCCTATACCAAAACCACGAATGTGACAATGCTCTTCCTCTCCATTATTTCCCTTAAGACTGGTCATGCTTCCCAGCCACGTATTGATATACAGTCCATCAGAACAATTTTCCCCCAGTCCATTTTCCTGTGCGCACGTGTAAATGTTTCGCATAAAACAACATATCCGTCTCCTTAGTAGAACGGTCAGCAGGCTGGCCTTCGTTTCGGGGGGGGGGGGCCAAGGATCGATCCCTAGCCGGATCGCGTGCATATTGTTGATTCCTCTGTCTCGGGGACTAAGTTTTCTGCTGGTCTTAATAAACTGCCAGTAATCTACATACAAAACACGCACGACTAACCACTGCAGAAACACGCAATGATGAATCTATCCCACCTATAAAATGTTTGCACCATAAAGGGTATCCGGCCGTAAATTTGGGCCAAACCACACCAACCGCTGACCGCAATTAATTGGGGAAAAGGTCAAGAAGGAGAAGATCATCTCAATGTAACATAAGCATAGATGTTACACATATTGTACACAGTAAGGTAAGACCATCTTTGTACAGGCCATTAAAGCCGCTTGGAGAAGAGGAAGGTAAAGGTTTCCTCTATCTGTAACTTCGGCACTAAGTACTTTACGTACTTAACTATACGCTTAATCCCCATTGTTCCTAGGAATTAACTTGGTACTCATTTTCGTTGCAGGTTGATTGAACCTTAAGGCCACGTGTTCTCTCCAGAAGTGGAAATATTTTTCATAAATTGTTGATTTCCTGAACGAACCCACGTACTTTCTCGGCTAGGTAGCTTCTAGGTGTACTGTATAGCGATAATGCAAAAAAAAAAGCCAACAACTGCAAAGTCATGTCCGTACAAGTCATGAAGACCCTTCGAAGGGTAGAAGGTAAAGTTTTCCACCATCCGTAACCTCGGCACGTGGTGGGGTAAAGTGGTCAGCTCCACGCCCCGCAGCCTTTTCCCCCAGAAGTTAACGTGTTATAATGCCATGTGCACCTCCCGCAGTGAAAATCTCGTTTCTTAAATTTTTCGACTTCCTGACGGGGAATCTCTTTTAGCCTCTAGCTGTAGAGAACTCAGATTTTTTCCAATTTGGTTTAGCTCGCACCGACACAGGTAGGTCTTACCGCGACAATGGGCTAGGAAAGGTCTACGAGTGGGAAGGAAGCTGCCGTGGCCTAATTAAGGCACACCATTTGCCTGGTGTTAAAATTGGAAACTACGGAAAACCATCTTCAGGGCTGCCGATAGTAGGGCGAACCCACTACCTCCCGGATGAGAACACAGTTCGGTTCTCTATTATTCTCCCATTTCAACACCAGGAATGTTTCGGGATAGGTCCGTTCTCAGTTAAGCGCCGAATTTCTTACCAATAATTTGTGACGAGTGTAGCCCCATAATCATCACAGGGACATACAGCAAACTGTAACACTCATGAAGAAAACATAAGTTATTATTACGCTGTCCTTAATCCTCTAATATTCAACAATTAAAACTGTGGCATTCTGCAGTGCAGCTTGTCTAGTCCGTCCAGCGAGCTCATAAAAATGAGAATATGGCACTTGAAAGTCTCGTAGCCTTTCATCATGACTTTCTGAAGTATTTCCTAAGGCTAGTATTTACATTTCACTTGTCCCAGATGGTTCAATTGTCTACGTCGCTATTGTATTCGCTTTTGCGCGCGCACATCTCCCACTGCAGCGTATTATAACTGCTTTTCAATGGAAGGAAATGAAAATCGAGCATGACGGTAAAACGACCACAGACAGTACAACTGACACTTGACAGCAGTCACCATGTTCCTTCATTATAGAATCTTAAAGTATCTGCTGTGAATAGGATTTTGAGTAATTATGGGTCAAGATCGAGGCTGTCATGATAGTTGACATGTCTCTTACACAGAGTATGAGATTGAAGTCTGGGAGCAGCTACAGGAATGGTACACCATGCATATACCGATTGATCCAAATAAATAAAAATATATTAATTTTGACAAATAATATTTTAAAATATTTTTCTGGTAACAATCTATTGTTTTTGGAATGAAACCCATCTTATTCGAAGGAAATGTTAGATTGCGCATTTAAGGGTTAAGACTGGTCACTCCTTGCAGCCTCACTTGGACTTTGTAGTCCATCAAGTACAATTTTCGTTGGGTTCGTTGTTCTAAAACTGTATATAAAAGAAAATACGTTATACTCCAGGAGTGCGTAAATGAAATGAAATCCACAGCCTGTTTCCAGTCATTCGACCGGGTCAGGAATGGAATGAATGAAGCCCCATCTAGCGGCGAGGATAGGAAATGTGCCGGCTGCCGAAGCCTGTCGAGTGCATAAATATGCTATGCAAATATACACTCCTTCAGCTCGGTACGGTAAGTTTCAATTTCCTTTATGGGTAAACGTAGGAAAATGAACAGAACGAACTTAGTTCTGATGGTCTACATATCCATACGTGGCTGGGAAGCGTGACCAGTCTTGAGGTGAATAATGTCTCTTCCACAGAATATGAGGCGCTCAGTACGGCAGTAGTTAAAGGCCAGCCAACAGGGAAAACGTAAAGCCTAAAAGTTTAAAAAATAATAAATTATGTAAATATAAATATGACAATGTACAGTGAATACCATTAATTTCTTACTGTCTTATATTTTCAAAATACAAATTAATTATAAAATTGATTATTTCCTTAAGACTGGTCATGCCTCCCGGCCACATATGGACATGCAGTCCATCACAACAATTTTCGTTGTGTTCAATTCCGTATACGAATATCAATCAATCAATCAATCAATCAATCAATCAATCAATCAATCAATCAATCAATCAATCAATCAATCAATCAATCAATCAATCAATCAATCAATCAATCCATCAATCAATCAATCAATCAACCAATCAATCAATCAATCAATATTCTAAAAGTTAATGCCTTGTCCATGCAATGAGTCCCTTCCTTCGCTGGCTGTTCGTTTCAGTTCCGTGTAATTGTCACAACCTAACCTCTTCTTGATGTCGTCCGAATACTCCATCCTAAGTCTTCCTCTTCCTTTCTTTCCCAGCACTTTCCCTTCAAGAATGTTATTGGTGTTGTGTCTGATAGCATGTCCAATAAATTTTAATTTCCTGTTTTCCACTTCCTTTAATAATCTTCTCTAAGATTGAAGTCCGGCAGTAGCTAGTATATTATAGGAGTGCGTAAATAACTCTTGCAAATATACCATCCTACAGTGCAGTACGGTAAGGTTCATTTTCCTTTACACGCACGAATAGGAAAATGAACACAACGAATACAGTTGTGATGGACTAAAAATCCATATATGGCTTGGAGGCGTGACCAGTCTGAAGGTAAACAATGGAGATGAAGAGCATTGGCAGATATGATATTTTGCCCGAACAGCGACGAGATGTTAGTATTGACGCAACTACGCATTCCTGCAGTATAATGTGTTTAAGTTTAATTTACCGTTACACATGTTATTGTTTGGGTCATCAGTCCGTAGACTGGTGTGATGGATCTCTCCATACCACCCTATTCTGGGCTAACCTGTGATAGAACATTTATCACACCCTCGCACTGTAATCACAAGTAAGAGTTATGATTATGGCCATTATTATTATTATTATTATTATTATTATTATTATTATTATTATTATTATTATTATTATTATTATTATTATCATATCCTAATCTGCTTACCCTCCAGGGTTGGTTCTCCGACTTAGCGAGGGATCGCACCTCTACCTGGAGCGTGAGACATTAAGTGAGGGGATACAACCTCGCCCAGGCGGCCTCACCTGCTATGCTGAACACGGGCCTTGATGGGGGATGGGAAGATTGGAAGGGATAGACAAGGAAGAGGGAAGGAAGCGGCCGTGGCCTTAAGTTAGGGACCATCCCGGTATTTGCCTGGAGGAGAAGTGGGAAACCACGGAAAACCACTTCCAGGATGGCTGAGGTGGGAATCGAACCCATCTCTACTCAGTCGACCTCCCGAGGCTGAGTGGATCCCGTTCCAGCCCTCGTACCACGTTTCAAATTTCGTGGCAGAGCCGGGAATCGAACCGGGGCCTCAGGAGGTGGCAGATAATCACACTAACCACTACACCACAGAGGCGGACATTATTATTATTACACTTTATAATAGGAAACCGAACACCAGGAAAACTGTGCTAATGGACTGCATGTCCATATGTGGCCGGGGGGCGTGACAAGCCTTGAAGAAAATGATTTATAGGAAGAGTATTTTCAGATACGGGTTACTGTTCGCGCAGCGACGGCATTTTCACTTTATCAAACACATAAATACTGCCATTACAAAGAAGTGTGCAGCATGCTTCTTAACCACTAATTACTACGCAGCCCAACAGAATGATCAGAGAAGTTTTATATTTTTATGTCTACCCGTTCCCCCCTCACTCCCCTGCCCCGTTCGTTTTTGTGATATGGGGTCGGGAATAAAGTGACATGAAGTTTCATGGCATGTTTTTACGGCCGAATGTCCTTTCTGGCGCCAACCACAGTTGAAGAGCTAATGATCAATTGAATGACGGTGGAACTGGGTAAAAAGTTTGAAGGAAACGGCTTTGGGCTATGAATAAGTATTTGCACTGAAGTGAAAATGGAAAACCACAGAAAAAAATTTGAGTACAGCCGAAAGTGGGGTATGAACCAACTCGTATCCCGAATGCAGAGGTTGGTTCGGTCACCATAGCGCGTTAGTACGCACGGCCACTTCGCTCTGTTTGAATTTCATACCTTTTCTTGTAATAATAATAATAATAATAATAATAATAATAATTGTTACGGGGTTCTCCGTGGTAGGTAGAGGTGAAAGAAGGTGCTGGGATGAACAGGTCTCAACTTACGAAATTAAAGTTAATTTAAAATTCAACAAGGTTATATTTCCTTTTCGAGATCAAGAAATAACAAGTACAACAGGAACTTAGTTATATAGCAACAAAATAAGAATGTACAATTACAATTTATTAATGTATTTTGGGCTTCGAGTTCCAGAAACACAATCCCTGAGCAATGAGCCCAACTTTACTTATACACAAGGTTTAACAAAGGGGCAGAAAACCCCAATCATGCCCCGGAGCACTCGCTCCCTATTACTCAGTAAAGCCTCCTCGAGGCACACAGAAACCAAATTTTGGAAATAGCAACCCGCTCTCAAAGTTCAAGCCTATCAAAGGCCACCCCAAACTCCACTTTCAAGCTGTCCTCCAAGCACATGAAAACTGGGGTAAAAATACCCAACCTACTGAGGCCTATTAAGTAAAGAAACAGGTCAATTACATGGCCTCCAAAATACCAACTTGAGAGGAGGCGAAACTGCACTCCTAATATATTTCTTTGAAAACCTATTTGGCACTAGGCCGCTTATGCAAGGGCTAATCCCATACTAAAGAGGTGACTTATATAAGAAAATGATGTATATTACATTAGGAAGGGAAGAAACGGTTGTGAAAATAAGTTCACCTTAAAGCAATAGGAGTGGGAGCTCGAGAGGGTTAAGCACTCTCTATCCCAATATGTAGTTTAAAGAGATAGAACCTATACCAAGTGTCTTTTACATTTTAGAGGAAAGTTACATGGTAAAAGGTATCGAACCTGCCCCGAGAGTTAAACTGCTGAGCTAGCAAGAAAAGAAGTTATTAAAAGGCCATTACCTTATTGATGAACCGCTGCCCGAAGAAAGAGGCGCTTCCCGCCCCCTGCTACATAATTTACACAACGATAGATGTTACTGAAGTGGCGAGGAGACCAGAAAATCAGCAGTTTATATACCCTCGCGGAAGATTCGAGACGTTTCATGAATGATTACACCCGCCCACAAAATTTAATTGGTTACCGAACACAGTTACAGAGTAGGTTGGGGAAGAAAGCCCCGATATGTCGAAAATTAATTTAAGAAATTCGGGATTGGCTAATTTCAAAACTGGCGGAACAAACGGATTAACATTGCCAACTCAAACAATGACAGAAAGAAATTTAACAAAGAGCAAACTTATGACTACAAAATTTCTTCATAGAAAGGTTCCTTCACTTTGCACTAGGGTGCACAATTGTAGTTTTTAAGTGGTGCCATCTAGAAGAGAATGTTCACACTTCTTGCTACAGAGAAAACAAACATAAATCGAAAAAGACACAGTTCAGAACTCTTCAAAATTTACAATAGCGACATCTTTTGAGAAACTTTAGAATTAACATGGTTGTTAAAGTTCAGGCTTCCTCCAGTAGAGGAATTTCAACAGACGCAAATTTTGAATTAACGGCGTGGAGGTGTACCGCCCGGTACAATAATAATAATAATAATAATAATAATAATAATAATAATAATAATAATAATAATAATAATAATAATAATAATAATAATAATAATCGTATGGCCTCAGCTACCGCGTGCAGACATTTTAATTTAAAGCCATCTGGATGTCTGCTCTTCAATTTCGACGTTCCGTTTTACTGTAGGCTCACTACATGGCAAACCGAGTAAACCGTAACTCCCTTGGGTGTCTATGGCTGAGATTTAATTAATTTTGTCGCTTAAACACCAAATGTGTCACCAGAGATCATTTACATGACGACATCGTACGACATGGTGTGCCGAATGGACTTTCTTCCGCCCTTCAGAAACCTAATAGCTCTGCCGGGTTTGAACCCGCTGTGTTGGGATCCGGAGGCCGACACTCTACCACTGACCCACAAAGGTAGCTATAATAATAATAATAATAATAATAATAATAATAATAATAATAATAATAATAATAATAATAATAATAATAATAATAATAATAATAATGCATTAGTAACAATGTTCAACTCCCCACTACCTCACCGCAGCCCGGCATAGCATCTCGCGACCACCAGTTTTGGATACACTGCTATAGAGTAAACCAATGTATGAGTTGTGCCGGCAACAATAATCGTTATATAAAATTGAAATATTTGCGAGAAATGTTAAATGAGAGTAAATGGGATATGAAGAATCCAAGTATGTACTATATGATCACTTGCGCATATACAATATATTATCTACTAATAACGATATTGGCTTTACGTCCTGCTAACTACTTCTACGGTTTTCGGACACGCCGAGGTGCCGGAATTTAGTCCAACAGGAATTATTTTAAGTGTCAGTAAATCTACCTACACGAGGCTGTTGTATTTGAGCACATTCAAATACCAGCGGACTGAGGCAGGATCGAACCTGCCAAGTTGGGATCAGAAATCCAGCGCCTGAACAGTTCAGACATTCAGCCCGGCGCCATCTAACTTGTTCTTGAAATGTTTTGTATTTGCATTTTTCACGAACAACGGTACGCATTCTACCCGACAGGGAATGAAGCAAGGACTAGGGATTAAGAAATCGCGCATTTGTTTTCCGATATCAAGTACGCGGAAATTCGAAGCGTGGAACGAGAACGTGAAGCTAGGGTTATCAACCAAGCTGAACCAGTGAACCACCGAATGAAGAGATGGGAGAGGTTATCCCAACCTCAAGTCGTTTGTGAGGGGGAGAAGTAAAGTTTTCACCATCGTAATCTCGAAATCATCTTTAGAACAGCATGGCCAATTTTGTTTTTGATATCAAGGAAATTAACGATTTCAATAATGTTGCATTTACAGGGATCCAAAAGAGCTGTTCGTCATCAGTGAAATTTTATTAGGGTCTGTGACGTCCTTTATGGCGATAATTGCCTGCAAAAGAAGGAATAAGTGGTTATATAAGAGTGGAAAGTTACAGAGGCCATGTGTTTAATTTCTCGACATGCACTTGACAGGGGGGGAAGGCCCCTGAGTGAGTAGAAAATGAGGATAGATATTTATTTATTACTCTGGACTGTGCGATCAGAATTCGTCCGCGCGAATCTTAACCATCTTGTAAGATAACTGGTCACCTGATTATCGCACCATTGCGCCTCTAATACCCCGTGAACAGGGTGTATGTAAATTTTGAGAGGGGGAATCTTGCTAGTTGATATAAGAAAAGGAAGCGTCACCCTAGAGCATTCTTCACTTTCATCTCGTGAGGGATAGACGTGTGCCAGTTTCGGGCTACAGTTTCCTTTGTGTGTGAACTTTGAATTTAAAGAATAGTTTAAATGACTTAAAACAAGTGGTGAATGAGAAGAACTCACACTGGTGAAACAATAGAATGTGCGTTCGGGATATTTGACCATAATTTAGAGCACGAACTTGAACTGATATTATTATTATTATTGCCTTCATAATCGGAAACAAAGAAAGGGCTATTGGAACCCATATAATAATTAATGTAGTGAGCAGAGGTAATCTAACAAACTAAACTAAACTACTAAACTAAATGTGGTTGTTTTGTTAACACCCCTGTGTTAGTATTTCTGATCCCGGGACATTGGATCAAAAATTGGACCGGAAAGGGCGTGTTCGAAGCAGACGTGTGTAACGGGCTAACTGTTTGTGTTGTGTGCCGTAGTTACCGAAGAAGATTCCAGTGCCGAGAATTATGGAGTTTCATCCTAGGAGCTCCAGTTCGCAATCGGATAATCATAGCGGTCTACCTGGAGGCAATGGAGGAGTAAACCGACCAATGGATTCCCCGGAGTTACCCGAGGTGTCATGGAAAATGAGGCTGAGTTCATCCATTTTATCGGCATGGCTCGTTATTAACGGAATTTCCATTTAAGGTTCATTAATTTGTAAATAGTAATTGACAGGGTATATTTTGTTTAAAATGTAAATGTGCTAAATTAAGGGCACAGTATTCATTTAGTATCAAGTCTGACTGACTTAGAATTTTGTGTGTTTTGGGAATTTATTTCGGGAATGTTCCCGTATCGGTTTTTCGTAGTTTGACTTTGTGTAAAATGGTTAATTCCAGTAGTTTTCTTTGGATTAAGTTGATGGGTACTCAACCAGTGGTATTATCATGCAAGTGAATTATACATAATGTAGATTTGTCATCACGGATGGAAGGAATGCTGTAGTGAATCTTCAGATATCCGAACCGATGTCCTCCATTGAATAATAGTTAGGCCCTTGTTTCTTTGGTTTTAGAGGTGACCACACATTTGTGATTATTTATATAGTAATACTTGATTCCGTATTTGTTACGAATTGGTTGTAAACATGGATTTGGATTATCACGTAGGTGTGGTATCATGTTGGCCGATGGCCTAGATATTAGGCCCCATTTAAATAACAAACGGCAAGATGGTATTTGCTATCGTATATTTTTGTTGAAGCCGGGACTCCTGGTGTAAAATATAAAAGCCATGTGGTGGGTCGAGATATTCAGTGCCTTATTAATGAAATGAAGTAAATGATGAATTATGTGTTGCCACATAGAAATGAGTGAGCGAATTATGTGAATGAAGTATAAAAAGTGACTTTTGATATTTAAAGAGACGACGTGTTAAGGAAGGAGCGGAGATACTCCAAAAGAAACTGTGAATTATGTGGCTGGGAACACCCCTTGCAAACCAGAGAGAGAGGCCCGCGCGTATTTCGTTTTTTTTCTTGCTCCCTAGGAGGGACGGTGGTTGTTGCATCGTGTCAGTCCATATGGCGAGGGCATAGTGTCCCATTTACTGAGTAACATGGCGACTTTTTAGAATTGTTTCGTTATGGAATATAAACCCTCCATCTATCTCAGCTGAAGTTAATTACCGACAGAGGCCAGTAGACCCTTTGAGAAATACTGTACATTATTATTATTATTATTATTATTATTATTATTATTATTATTATTATTATTATTATTATTATTATTATTATTATTATTTGTAGGGATTTCAGTCCCTTCTTCAAACGTCGCAGGAAATTAGTTCGGATCTCGGTGGCATCCGCCAAGAGCGGGTGGGTTTTCCCATGGCAACAAGATATATTCAGTGTAACTTTTTGTATTGGTTGTGTCACGTGGTTTTTTTTCATTGTGTTCTGGAATGGCGTTGGTTCTGACCCAAAGGTCAATTTATTTTATGTGTCCATAGTCACGGATTTATTTTCGATCCGTGGAATTTTTGATGATAATGTTTGCTTTTATATGACGATGTACGTTGTGTCGTAGGGTAACAGGTTATATTGAGGTTAGGAATTCACTCAGACTTGTGTGTAAGTTGTGTAATGGTAATAATAATAATTTTGTGTGGCTATTTCTAGCCGGGTTCAGCCCTTGTAAGGCAGACCCTCCGATAAGGGAGAGCGGCATCTGCCATATGCGTGTAGCTGCGGGTTGTTGTATTGGAGGATAGTGTTATGTGTGGTGTGTGAGTTGCAGGAATGTTGGGGACAGCAAAAACACCCAGCCCCCGAGCCATTGGAATTAACCAATGAAGGTTAAAATCCCCGATCCGGCCGGGAATCGAACCCGGGACCCTCTCAACCGAAAGCCAGTACGCTGACCATTCAGCCAACGAGTCGGTGTGTAATGGTACCCCAGTGTCAGTGGGGATAGTTTGATTGAGTTTATTTGTTTGTTATTCCGAATTTACGAGATTGTGATAAAGACATTTTATAACAGTTGTACTTACTCTCGTCCTGAACACATTTAATCAATTCGCAATACATCAAAAAATAAGGTTCCTAGAAGGAAACCATAATTTAATTACATCGATTGCAATCCAACTGCTACACTGGGGTGAAACGCTGGTACTTTCACGATTGAGAATGTCTAAAGAGCTTAAAATCTCAACATTAGCTGCGAAATTTGTAATTGTTCATGCTACTTCAACGTGGTTATTTTGCATCAGGTTCCATAATAATCAGGAATATAATAAACCCTCTTATTTTCCAATTTTAAATAAACCGGGCCAGTTGGCCGTGCGCGTAGAGGCGCGCGGCTGTGAGCTTGCATCCGGGAGATAGTAGGTTCGAATCCCACTATCGGCAGCCCTGAAGATGGTTTTCCGTGGTCTCCCATTTTCACACCAGGCAAATGCTGGGGCTGTACCTTAATTAAGGCCACGGCCGCTTCCTTCCAACTCCTAGGCCTTTCCTATCCCATCGTCGCCATAAGACCTATCTGTGTCGGTGCGACGTAAAGCCCTTAGCAAAAATAAATAAATAAATAAATAATGTTCTCATTCGTTCTTATTGATATGACATCCGTACTATCCTACCCTTTAAGCCGCTATATAGGCTATATTTGATGCCCACTTGATTTAAAACCCAGTTGACGACCCTGTAGATATATCGCCGGAGAGGCACTTGGAGGTGGCTGCAATATATTAAGTAGAGTACAAGTAACTTGAAACAATGAACCTGTTTCTATAGAGTCAGTTGGGTTGATCATCGTGGTCTGACAAGCGAACCAAAGTACAACCGAAGGAATAGACTGGTCAGTATTGGGTCTCTTGGTTAAAGATAGATAATGAGTGTGATAAACCTTCACTCTGTTTTCATTGACGTCAGAATAATTGCTGTAGCTGTTAGGAGATCCACTTTCAGATTACATAACGTGCAGTTCCTGCCTCTCGCGCGCATTACGTAATACTTGACCAGTCCCTTTCGTAGATAGAGTCATCCTACATAGCACGTGTAGAGAATATTAAATACGTCCTTACTGCACATAAATGTGACACGCTGCCGCCATAAAGATAGTTGAAGCACTGCTGGAATATTCATAACGGAGTTGCTGTTGAGACAGACCTCGGTAAGGAATAACTTTGACACCTGGCCGCTACACAAAGGCTTGCTATCACAGGTCTGCCCCTACCTGTACTGCAAACAGATGCAACAAGGGGTGCGTAAGTTTAGGCAGCATTTTCCAATATTTTTCACTGTCCCTCCGTTCTGGGCTGATAGATGGCACACCTGATTAAGCACTCATCTATGAATTCAGAATTCCTGAATTGAAATCAATAACAGTCGAACATTTTCCCAATGCACTTCAAGCCTTATGGGTCAAATATCCGCATTCCGTCGTCACTCTAAAACATTGTAAATAAAAAATAAGTTTGCATATTATTATTATTATTATTATTATTATTATTATTATTATTATTATTATTATTATGTAATGTCCGCCTCTGTGGTGTAGTGGTTAGCGTGATTAGCTGCCACCCCCGGAGGCCCGGGTAAGATTCTCGGTTCTGCCACTAAATTTGAAAAGTTGTTCGAAGGTTCACTCAGCCTCGGGAGCCAACTGAGTAGAGGGGGTTTCGATTCCCATCTTAGCCAAGCTCAAAGTGGTTTTCCGTGGTTTCTCACTTCTCCTCCAGGCAAATGCCGGGATGGTACCCAACATAAAGCCACGGTCGCATCCTTCTCTCTTCCTTGTCCATCCCTTCCAATTTTCCCATCCCCTACAAGGCCCCTATTCAACATAGCAGTGGGCGAGGCACTCATCCTCCTCCCCACTTGTATCCCCACGACCCAAAGTCCGAGGGAAAACTAACCCTGGAGGGTAAACAGATTAAGAAAGAAACAAGAAAGAAAATAATACCGTAATGTAAAATCGTGTCCTCGTTCTGAGGGGGTGCATTTCATTCCAGGCACACCTCATTGGAGGTGAGTTGAATGTACCATTTTTAACCACATACCAGCCCACCTGGCTTTGTTATATATCTGGCAGTCATAGGAATCAAACCCAGGCTTCTGAAGACGGCAGCAAGTAGCGCTAACCATAACGCTATTCTTCTTTTCGTACCGTTTTTTCCCCACACCTGGAGGGTCGCGGATGCGAACTGCGTAGCACATGTGGATTTAGCCCTGTTTCAAGGCCGGATGCCCTTCTTGACGCCAAACCTAGATGGAGGGATGTAAGCACTATTGCGTGTTTCTGTGGTGGTTGGTAGTATGGCATGGTGTCTGAATATGATGAGGAGAGTGTTGGGACGGACACATACACCCAATCCTCGAGCCAGAAGAATTAATTAGAAACGATTAAAATCCCCGACCCGGGCGGGAATCGAAGGCCAGAAGGCTAACTATTCAACCAACGAGTCGGACGCTAACCATTATGCTATAAAGGCGGATATAATAATAATGATAATAATAATAATAATAATAATAATAATAATAATAATAATAATAATGATAATAATGCAACGGCGGTTTCCTTCCTTCCCACTCCTAGGCCTTCCCTATCCCGTCGTCGCCATACGACCTACCTGTGTCGGTGCGACGTAAAGCAAATAGCATAATAATAATAATAATAATAATAATAATAATAATAATAATAATAATAATAATAATAATAATAATAATAAACCCCCGTGGCGCAACAGTCCCGAGGGGCCTTGGCTTACCAAGCATCCACTGCTCAACCCGAAGGCCTACAGATTATGTGGAGTCGTGTGGTCAGCACGACGGATGCTCTCGGCGTTATTCTTGGCTGTCTAGACCGGAATAATAATAATAATAATAATAATAATAATAATAATAATAATAATAATAATAATAATAATAATAATAATAATAATTGTTCCTGGGTATCTGTGGAACGCAGAGGTGATGAAAGAAGGTGCGGGCTTGAATGGGTCTAACTACAATACCGTATCAAAATTAATTTAAAACTTAAACTGAAGGTTATATTTTCAGACCTTTAAACTTAACAATTTTTCATAACAAAGAAACATCGGGTACTGCACCTGTCCAGGGTTCCAGTGCATAACAATTTATCTTAATTGGCTCATGAAGTGGCTGCAAGCATTTATTTGACGAGACCCTCGAACAGTCCCTGGAAACGAAGTCCATCCCCCCTACTTGAGATTTTCCTCGGCTGGCTCAAGAGCTTGGGTACGTGGTATGTCCTGAAAGGGGCTTAAACTATTTAATTCTAAGTAGGGGAAAGAGTCTCGGATATCAGAGGAATACGAATACACTACTAATTTTTGCACAAACACTCTTAATAAGCTAAGGAAACACTAGTATATTACATTACATAAAGATATGCAGAGATATTTACCGATACAACACATTGATTCATAAATTAGGCTTGAGCTTTGGATGTCCCTTTCTGTCTATCTCAGCTATGCATCTGTCACTTCATAACCTTCAACTGATTGAAAATATATCGAAAGGGCGTCCCCTTTCAGAGCCTCTTAACACACGGAAAATCCTTATTATAATTATATCCTATGATAACACTGTACACATATCTTCCTCAAAGGCATATCTCCTTTACGGCATAAATTATCTCATTCAGTTTATTCAGATCATGTTAATTGAGATTTACTACAAAATTCTTGAGCGCATTTTAAACACATGATAGTTATGTCACATTGTCTACGTTAAATGACAGTGTCTAACTTATCGTACGGAGTATCAACTACTTCATAACGTCTGCTTCACTGGGACTATCTATGCACTAATATTAGCATATGACATTTCAACGATGTTTCTATAAACAGCGAATATAGCAATCAGCAACCAATATCTTACAACATATGATACATACTGAACACTCACCAGAAGAAATAACATAACCCTCTGCATTTCATCTCCATGCAGAGAACAAGATCTTGGCACGAACCATCTCTTTTGCCATTGATGGGCAACAGTCCTCGCCAGAATCTGGGACTTGAACCCAGGGACTTGGACATGTGGGGGTGTCACAACCTGAAAACCCTATAGTGTTTGTTTTACTTTAATGAACCAAAATAATAGAAAGGTAGGAGGATTTCATTCATTTACCACATCTGGGATCTATACGACGATGTCGTTTTCTAATTTCGAGCATGTCTCAGTTATACTAGAAGGGGAAAAGAGCGAACCAAATGTGTCTCCCTTCACAAAGTAGCAAATGAACTACATTTGACCTCAATTATCTTATTCTCAAGGCGGCACACTACATCGCACTAATCATACATATTCAGCAGGGGAACTCATATATTTAACACCACTACACTCTCAAAATTACGAACTCACATATCAGTTTCCGTCTTCCCATTCCTCATATCCCGAGAACATGCATCATTAAATAGAAGATCCTGACCTTCAAGAGGGAGAAGAAAGAAAAAAATCACGGCTAATCGCGATTTACATAATTCACTTACACCCCCACAGTTGACCTTTGTTGTCGTTGATCTTGCAGTCTTAAATCTAGACAGCAGGAGTTTCTACCAGTATGTGACGTGCAATCAAAATGAATAATCGGAAATTCTTATGATGAATCATAGCATTTAATTGTAACTTCAAGGTGAATGGATCATACTACGAAATTTTATCCCTTTACATTACGTCACGTCACCGATAAGTCATGCTAGGGTCTTATAACTATCATGCAACATTTCCCCATAATGAATGAAATAAGTGGTTCAAACCACGAAGAAAATCTCACAGAAAAATCTTACAAAAACTATAATCCCTCTGAAACGTCGTCATGGTCAAATAATATTCAATGTATTTACATGCAAGTTACTTATTTATGGGAATGTGACGTAACTGTCATGCGAATAAGCTCAAAAATGTACTTAGCGCTCAGATATCTGCAATCAGCTTTCCCCAGGGAGTACAGCCAGGGATTTAAGCTGCCATCAGGACCTCTTCACTTGTGATGGCCCCCAAAGTCGTCCTATGTCGGTTCACCTGCATGTTGATTGAATCCTCGTCTGACGTCGGAAGCTCCAGAATATCTCTGCTGCGTTGGAGTGACTGTACAGCGGACTGCTCACAAGCCCTCTTCAAACCCGTAATTTAATCTCGGAGCGTCACACACTAGCCGGTCACAATCACAAGATATGAATGTAAAGTATTAATATTTCTTTACTGGCCATTAGTCGACCCACTCCATTTCACTGTCCGACTCGTTGGCTGAACGGTCAGCGTACTGGCCTTCGGTTCAGAGGGTCCCGGGTTCGATTCCCGGCCGGGTCGGGGATTTTAACCTTAATTGGTTAATTCCAATGGCACGGGGGCTGGGGGTATGTGTTGTCTTCATCATCATTTTCATCCTCGTCACGACGCGCAGGTCACCTACGGGTGTCAAATAGAAAGACCTGCACCTGGCGAGCCGAACCCGTCCTGGGATATCCCTGCACTAAAAGCCACACGACATTTCATTTCATTTTTTCATTTCACTAATCATTGATAGATATACAACTCACTGCGTTTGAGAGAATACGGAGGGTGCCGCCCGATCTACTAAAATGATAGCTAATAAGCCGCTCACTGTTATTGTAGGTTCAAGCCTTACTGTAACACTGTTACTGAACTATCCTTGTACTTAATTACTTCCTTCATTTAACCTCATTTATATAATTCGTATAATTTGGCATACTCCACCACATTCACTCAGATCAATTTCATAACTGCGCAAGTAATAATTCACTTCAATCGATCACCCCATTTTTATTTCCCCGTGCCGCTCTGACACATAATAGAAGTCAATTTTTTATCACATACGGTCATAGCGAACTGAATTAAAGACGTTACGAATATTTGGTACTCACTACGTGTTGTCATTTACCACTACAAAATACTGTTCAATAAGAATCTTCACACTGCGAAACACTGAATATTGAAAACTAACTGTTCACTAAAGAATGGGTCTGCTGATTAGACCGAATGCACTGGATATACTGTGTATACTGCCTTCTTGCCACTCGCCTTTGTAGTGAGAAGCCTTATTTTTTGGAGGGGGAGTCACTCCACGCCCCCTTGTCAAACAAAGGTCCGTTGGGAGGTATATTTAAACGTTGAATTTGATATCAAATTAAAGCATGTACATCCTTCTTTCTACTGATCAGTTTTCGTTTCGAATCCTTCAAGGGTTCGTCTGCAATCATCAAAGCGTCAATATCAATTCTCAGTAGGTAGAGCCTGACTCCTGGGGTTTTTCAGTTTCCCGCGTCCTATCAGAGTCGGGCATCTGGTTTCACTCTCTTCGTGCCATCAACTATCTGCAAATTTCCTATTACTCTTATTATGTAGAATGGTTCTCGGCATGATAAATCCGCGTAAAATCTCCTCATTCATCGAAGTCGTAACTCGAAACTATATTGTCTTATATGTTGAGACGACTTCCTTCAGGTTGTTTCGTGACCTCACTCCTCAGTCATGTGACATCTTTCTCGTTCCAACACTCTCGCTCAGAGAAAGAGCGAACTCCACTTACCAGCGCTTGTACTCCCTCTTTTTCCCAATTGCGCGCAACGAGAGGAGGGGCGCGCGACTCTATGGCGGGCAGCTCGAGTCCCAGAACCGTCAAGAATATCCTCGTTTGGAGGCTATTTTACGTAGAACTGCGCGGATAACGGCATATTCTCTATGCAGGATGTCTCTATATAGACATGACGCTGTCATGAACGGTTACAGTACAGTGATGTGACAAGTCTAGGAAAAGACAAGATAAGCGGTCGTAACAGATCCGGGACTTCAAGCCCCTCGCTTTACATTTCCTGAGCTCCTAGCTCAAATTTACAAAAGAGCACAAATGATTCAAGTGCAGAAATACCCTAATTCACGAGCACTTGTTCCCAAAATTACAATATCTAGCCTTCCAGAGGCACACTTTTACAATTACAAAACTTGAAAAAGAGCTAACAGACTCTCCTGTTTCTTTCAGCCTCCTCGAGGCAACCTCAAAAATCTTACACCTTCTGGCATTACATGGCCCAACTTACAATTTGAAACAAGGGTATCTCGCACCCAACCTATAGGTCCTTTGCGGAAAACAACAGGTTAAGTAAATGGCCCGAAACACAAACTGAATGGAGGCGTACTGCGCTCCTATATAATGAACACTTAGAAACCTAAAGGGCCCTGGGCCGATGAAATAGGGGCTATTCCCAAACTACGGAGGTGACTCGTATAGAGATTACCACATTTCAGTAGGAAAAAACAGTGAGGGAAAAACGTAGTCACCCCAAACCAAGATGAATGGGAGCTCGAGAGTGTACTTCACTCTATATCCCCGGTTTACAGCTAATGATTTTACAAGTTTTTACTTTAGCCGGAAGAAAGTTACGTGTTAGAACAGTTGTTACTTACTAAAGAGTCGAACCTTTCCCTCGGGTTAAACTGCGGTGTTAGCAAGAAGGAATAAAGTTACGTGGCCATTACCTTGTAGATGTTTTAGCTGCCAACGAACGAGGCCGCCCGCCTCCTGCTTAACCCACACACTCAGATAGACGTCGATCAATTGAAAAGCCACAGTTTATAAACCATCAGGGAAGATTCGAGATCATTCTAGACTAAACGAGCCACACCCTCTCAATTTAATTGGCGAATTTCAAAGTTACACTCAGAATCGAACAAGAAGCCTGTGATTGGTTGAAAATTAAATACAGAAATTAGGGATTGGCTAGATTCGAAACTGCCGGAAAGAAAAGGAAATATTGCTAACCCAAAAATAAATGATCAGCAATCAGTTATAAAAACCTAGAAATACAAAACTTCTTTAAATTATGACTTCTTACACTTTGCACCAGGGTGCATGATCATAGTTTTTTGTAGTGTCATCTATGGGAGAATGTCCAAACTTCTTGATGAATGGCAAATAAAACAAGGAGAAATTCACTCAGTTTAGGCAACTGCACAATATCAACATTACATCATATTTCTGTGGTGACATCTTCTGAGTAAAGTTCTAAGTTGGTGTAGTTTCAGTGTCACTGTTTTACCAAGAGAGAAGTTCTTGTAGGCGCTGAATTTGAATGCGCGGCGTTGGGGTGTACCTCCCCGTACAATAATAATAATAATAATAATAATAATAATAATAATAATAATAATAATAATAATAATAATAATAATAACTTATTTTCAGTTATTTTGGTCTGCGCTTCGTATGGGTTAGCTTAAATTTACAGCCTGCACGCCAACCCCATGTCGAGTGATTTAATACTCACTCACTACTGCATGTTGTGTGTTTTTGTGGCGGCTGGTTATTTGGAGTGCTATGTGCAGGTAATATACCGGTATACAGGGTGGTCAGAAACAACTTGAACCGGATATATGAGCGTTGAAGGTTTGGTCACACTAATAGTAACGTGAAAAGATTATCTCACGCCGTTGTTATTATTTCAGCTGCTCAGATTATACAATCAGATCATTTCGTGGGCGAAGATCATGCCGACGATATTTTAAATAATTTATGCAATTGTGTGCACTTATTGAACATTAATTGATACCTGGTTTTTATACCGGAATGAAGAGATCAAATGTAAAAGGATGGAATTGCGGAGGGCAGCAGAGAGCAAGGAATCGAGAATATCAGGACAAGCCACTGACAGGGAGAGACTGTCCATCCACATGTCTCAGAATCTCAGCGGATGTGAGGGATGGACAGAAATGTACGTGCCATCTGTAGAAAGTTGCTTTGCCGGCAACATTTTAAAGGTTTGGTCCATCCGCAACTACTTTCTTAGTAATAACCTGGTAGTGTACTTTCTTTATATGTCCGACGTATTGGCTGAATTCTCAGCGTTAAGAGGTTAAGAGGGCCTGGGTTCAATTCGTGGCCGAGTCGAGGGTTTTAATCGCGAGTTATTAATTCTTCTGGCTCTGGGACTGCCCCAATACACTCCTCTTCATTTTCAGACAACACAGCACACTACCAACCACAACATTGAGTTGGAGTCAGGAAAGGCATCTGACCGTACAACACGGTCATATCCACTTGTTCGACACTCTTTGTACCCGCGAGCACACGGTTTGTTTAAAAGCGGTTGAAGAAGAAGAAGAAGAAGAAGAAGAAGAAGAAGAAGAGCGAATAGTGCACTTTGTCTATATACATAAATTTTACGGTCCGTATTTTACCCGACAGGGACGTGAGTAAGGACTGGGGATCAAGAGAACACTCATTTATTGTTTGAAAGCAAGTACGCAGGAACTCGAACCGCGGAACGCCAAGCGTGAAGCTAGGGTGTGTATCCACCATGCTGAGCGTGGGAACCGCAGGATGGAAAGAGGGGAGGGGTTTTACCGACCACAAGTTGTTTGTGAGGGGGAGGGGTAAAACGTTTCACAATAGTAATCTCGAAACCATCTTTAAAACAGCATGGCCAACGTCGTTCTTGATATCAAGGAAATTCATGATTTTAATAATATTTTTATTGTACAGGGTTCCAAAAGAGCTGTTCGTCATCAGTGAAATTTAATTAGCGTCTGTGACGTCCTTTATGGCAATAATTGCCTGAAAATGAAAGAATATGTGGTTATTTAAGAGTGGAAAATTATAGAGGCCATGTGCGTAATTTCTCAACATTCACTTGACAGGGGGAAGTCCTTTAAGTGAGTTGAAAATTAGGATAGATATTTATTTATTAGTCTGGATTGTGCGATCAGATTTCGTCCGGGCGAGTCTTAACCATCTTGTAAAATCACTGGTCGACTGATTATAGCACTATTGCGCCTCTAATACCCCGTGCATAGGGCGTATGGAAATTTTCAGAGGGGAAATCTTGCTAGCTGATATAAGAAGCGGGAAGCGTACCAGGCAGCATTCTTCGATTTTATCTCACGTGGGACAGATGTGTGTCGATCGTGGACTATAATTTCCCTTTGTATGTGAACTGTGAATACAGATATCAGTTACTATTGTTCAGATTAGGAGTGGAACTCATACGGGATAAAGAATTGATTGCCCGGACCTGTTATTTGGATTCATATAGAGTCCGTACTAGAATTAAGATTATAATTAATATTTTCTACCCCTGAAATATGTGTCGGATGGAACTAACTTAATTAGTGAAGTGACGTGAATAGGAATACAGAGTTAGACACCATAACGTGTGCTCAACATGTATATTGTGCGCGGTCGATTGATTACACTGTCCCAAGATATTCGATCCCGGGACGTTGTATTAAACCCGTACGGTATAGCGCATAAAGTGAATAATTCGAGTGTGACTCCATTAACTGTATGTATCTGTATCATAGATACCAATATTCCCCAGTGACCAGAACTATGGACTTTCATCGCAACAATCCCAGCCAGCTCTTGGTATTCATCGCCATCAACACAGGCGCTATGTACCATTAGACTCAGAATGAACATCCCGTAGCTGACGGAAGCGTCATGAGAAAATGAAGGCTGAGTAGTTCCATTGTTATTAAGCATGACACGTAGTGTACCGGAAATTCGTTCAAAATACAGTAATAATTTAAACAGTAATTGATAGGTTTCATTTAATTTAAAATATAAATGTCCTAGTGAACGGCGCCGTGTTTTGTTTAGTAACATGTCTGAGTAACTTAGATTTTGAATATATGAGGAGTTTTATGTCTGTGTGAGATGTTTGCATTTAAAATTATTATTTGACGTTTCGTTGATGTAGTTTGTTTTGCTGTAAAATGGTGATTTCCATTAGTTTTCAAGAGAATGATCACGTAAGAGGGTTTTGGTACTCAACGAAAGGGAGTGCCATGCATGCCAGGTTAGTTTGCTGTAGAAGAGTCAGCTTGATGGAACGAGTACTGCAGTGATCTACAGAGATACGAACTAATCCCTCCTTGAATTCAGCAGATTCCCGTTTTCTTTTGAATTTTAGTGTAACCACGTTTTGTTTTAGTCCAGGTAAACAAATTTGGGATTTTTGCTGTCACGAATTAATTGTAAAGAAACAATGAGAGAATTATTTAGGAGCGGTATTATGTATGCCATTGACCTAGATGTCAGGCATAGTCTATTATAATAATAATAATAATAATAATAATAATAATAATAATAATAATCTGGGATTTGCTGTCTAGATTTTTGTTTCTTTGGGTTTACCAGGTGCATGTTACGTGGAGGTGATTGAAGTCAGGACTCCTGGTGCGAATGTTGAAAGCCATATCGTGGGTTGAGATATGCAAGAGCTCAATTGAAATGAGAAAGAAGAAATGAAATACGGGTCACCTCATTGAAATGAGTGTGTTGAACATGTGACGTGAGCGAAAGTCCAGAGTCGACTAATTTGAGTGTTTGGAAAGTGAGACTTAAAAGGGACGAGATGGTCCCTCCTTGGCAGTGGAAAGTTATGTGTCTGCAACGCCTATCTGCGAGACAGGGGTATGGGTGCACGGCCTTTTCTAGGCGAAGCTCTGTGTTATTTTTTATTTTTATTTTTTTGCTCCCGTAACCTACTCGGCGAAAGGATTGCCATACACCAGAAACAAGTAACAAGTTTTTAGAATAGTTCCATAATAATGTTATTTGCTTTACGTCCCACTAACTACTTTTACGGTTTTCGGAGACGCCGAAGTACCGGAATTTAGTCCCACAGGAGTTCTCTTACATGCCAGGAAATCTACCGACAAGAGGCTGACGTATTTGAGTACCTTCAAATACCACCGACTGAGCCAAGGTCGAAGTTGCCAAGTTGGGGTCAGCAGGCCAGCGCGTCAACCGTCTGAGCCACTCAGCCCGGCTAGAATTGTTCCAATGTGGATTGTTAACTCATTCATTTTCCCTCAGCTGACCTAATGAAAGGCAGGAGATAGCGACCTTTTCTTTCTCCTTTATTTGGGTTTAGTTTACGTGAATTTATCTAGTAGGGTTTTCAGCCCGTCTGCAAGCGTCTAAGAGTCTGAACTCCACTGGAACCAGCTGTTTCGTGTGTATATTTTGTGTGTGTATAGGTGTGTGTTATTTTGCTTTTACATGTTATTTGTACGCACTCAGGGTCGACGTTGGTTTTGACCCGACCGTACGATCGTTGTCGCATGTTTATGGTCGTGGGTTTCAATACGGACCTATTGCATTTATGACTGTGTTGGTTTATTTAGAAAAGTGTAATTTATTCCATTGGATAATGGGTTAGATCTGGGTGAGAATTCACTCTGACTTGCTTGTATTTGTGTGTAACATCTTCCCAGACATTTGGGAATAGCTTGAGTGAGTTTATATTATATTTTCCCATACACGCGAGGTCATGCTATAGACAATTACTGTTATACTCGGTCTTGTCCTCATTAAATCCAAACAATCCTCAATGAAATAAATAATTAACATTGTAATTATGTATTTGCATTCACCATTCTTCATTTGCGTCATTTCCCATCATCGTCAGGAGTCTAATAAACAACTTTCATTTACGAATGTTAAATAATATTTTCATTCGTTTTTAGTAAAATGATATCCCGATTTGTCCTACTCTTTAAGCCGCTAAGTTATATATATATATATATATATTCATTATGCCCAATAGATTTTAAACCTAGTTTACGACCCTATAGATATATTGCCGGAGACCCATATGGGTAGGGGTTGGGTGCAGTATGAAAGGAAAAGATGGTGTAGAGGAAGACCTGAACACAAAGATAACCAAGTGCGCAAATGTCTCTGTTTGTAATAATCAATTTTCTTCTTCCTGGCCTTTTCCCAATTTCTTGGGGTCGATTAAATTGTATAGATTTAGCCCAGTTTAACGACCAGATGCACTTCCAAGCGAAAGAAGATATATATTGACTTTTGGGTATTTCTGTTGTGGGTTGTACTGTCATGTGTTGTATGTAAATAATGATATGTATTAAGACGAAGACAAACACATACACACAAACAGTCTCAGAGGTAGATTAATTAACACGGCAAAGTTAAAATAAACGACCCGTCCGCGAATCAACCACGGGGCCCTCTGAACCGAAGGCCAGAACGCTCATCATTCAGCCAAGGGGCCGTTTCTTTCCCACTCCCAGGCCTTTCCTAACCCATCGTCCCCATAAGACCTAACAGTGTCGGCGTGACGTAAAACAAACTGTTAAAAAACTTCCTATCCAGTCGATCCAGCTTCCAGCCTGAGTCACTCCCATCAACGTGTTCATTGACTACAGTTGGATTGTTCGTTCTGCCATCACTGTTTAGCTGTGTAAACTTCTCAATGTTTCACGTTACAGTTAAAGGGTTATTAGAGCCATTCCATATCGTGGTCCGCGGACCCCCTGGGAGGCCGTGATGATAATCCAAGGTGCCCGCAATAATAATGTAATATGTAACTTCTTCTTTCTTTCTTTCTTTCTTTCTTTCTTTCTTTCTTTCTTTCTTTCTTAGTCAGATTACCAGCCAGGGTTAGTTTCAGCCTCGGACTCCGAGAGGGATCCCACCTCTTCCGCCTCAAGGGCAGTGTTCTGGAACGCGAGAAATTTGGTCAGGGATACAGGGAGGACCATTACCTATCCAAGATTGTCTTATCTGCAATGTTAAACATGGGTCTTGATGGGGATGGCAAGATTGGAAGGGATAGATAAGAAGAAGCGGCTGTGGCTTTAAATTAGGTGCCATCCTAGCATTTCGCTGGAGAAAATTGGGAAACCACGGACAACCACTTCGAGGATGGCTGAGGTGAGAATAGAACCCTCCCCCTCTACTCACAAGGGAACACATGCATGTGTTAGACTCGGATCCGGTTGAAATTGGGTAGGAATATTCGTGGGAGGCAGTAGAATGCAAAAGTGTAAACTCCATGTGCCCAGCGCAAGTCTGAACTCCAAAATTGAACAAATAATTAGCCGTAAAATTAAAAGTGCCATGGGAGTATCCGGGTGTGGCGAAGAATAAGGGAGGAGCGAAGCAGCGGACGTGAGCCAGCCGGGCCGTGACGAGACGCGTCAGCAGCCAGGCAGCGTATAGTCGGGCTACTCGCAAGAGTCCAATGATACCCTCTCCCCCCCTTCCGGACTCGCTCTTTTACTGCACCGCAGTTCGCGCATCCCTCGTATCTTCGCGATTAGAAAAGTCAAAGCAGATCTAGAGTTGCACATTGATTAGTCGTCCGATGAGACAACGTTCTTGCAATGACAGGTAAAATCTGACGTTCTTATAGTCATTTTTATGAATAGTAACTGTATATTTACTTTATGCTTGAATGGTAATATTGATTTTATACACCTAGACACTACCAAACGCCCACTACAAAAGTCATTCAATTCGTGGTATGTTGTAGTGTGCTTGCAGAATTGTTTTGCAGGATGTGACAAAAAAGACACCCCATTTTTCTGAAGATGAAAGAAATTTGGGATTGGATTTATATCGTAAATAGACCTATATAATTATATACCAGGTGGCTCTCGAACGCCGTACTTTCTACTTATAAATGCCCCGCATGCACAAATGATGAGTTGGATGTCTACCAACTCATTTTGACAGGGGATCTACTGCCAGCGGGCAGGTTACGTTAGAATATAAAGAGATAAGATACGGAGTGCCGCTCGCAGCATGTTACTCAGCGCTGCCGGTCTAATGTACCCCTTGCATTAGTAAACATCCTTTTTGACCGCATAGTTCTAGACTGGTGTATGGTACAGCCGCACTATATTTGCTGTCTGCATATCAGCAATGGATAGTGTGATCAGCAGCGACGAATACACACACATTAATTTAATCTGGACAACCTGGTCGGAGTGCAACAGAAGCTCCAAACAGACGTATGCCTTCTACACACGTACTTCACCGAACAGTATTAGTTTTTGTTTCATACAAGCAACTCTTCCATCGAGTGGAATCGCTACACGTGTATAAATTAATAAGTTATTATATTTCCTTTTCTGCATCTTTCGCGTGTCTACAAACAGTAGCGGCGATTACGGGGTGGGGAGAGGAGGGACAGTCGCCCCACTCCCACCTTGTGGAGTAAACATTACATTTTTATTCCACTTTAGCCAGCTGGAACTAGGAATTATGTTAAAAAAGCTGTTTTTACAAATCTTGTTATCTTATCTGCTAATTCCTTCGTTTATTTTCTTTAATTATTTACATAACTATTGACGAAAATACACACAAAAAGCTGTTCGTCGCCGCTAACCAATTTGTATAGCACTACGGCAAGTAGTGGAGACTTTGCATGTGCTGTGAGGAAGAGTAGTGGGGATACATATTTTTTTGCCGAGGTCTTGGCCACTGAGTTATAATTCACCCACTTCCCACAGTCTGGCAGTCTCTTTATTTTCTGTTAGTTTTTTGTGAGTATTCAGATACTAAATGATTTTAATTGCATAATCATGCCGTGCTTCTATTTAATCATACCGGGCGAGGTGGCCGTGGTGTTACGGGCGCGCAGCTCTGAGCTTGCACTCGGGAGATAGTAGTTTCGAATCCCACTGTCAGCAGCCCTGGAGATGGTTTTCCGTGGTTTCCCATCTTCACACCAGGCAAGTGCAGGGCTATACCTTACTTAAGGTCGCTTCCTCTCCACGCGCAGCCCTTTCCTGTCTCATCGTCAACATAAATCCTATCTATGTTGGTGCGACGTAAAGCCAATTGTAAAAAAAACAATTCAGTTGTAATCGTATTTCAGCGGGAGTTAATACCAACGTTCCTAAATTATTTCTTTGTGTTATGTTATTTATTAAGTAAATGCCCCGTAGTATGTTTGTGAGACTTGGTGAAAATTTTATTATACAGCATTGAATCAAAATCTCAAAAAAACCTATTATTACGTATAATCCACGGGGCAGATTAATTACATTTACATATAAAATAACATAATGTTATTTGCTTTACGTCCCACTAACTACTTTTACGGTCTTCGGAGACGGCGAGGTGACAGAATTTAGTCCCGCAGGAGTTCTTTTACGTGCCAGTAAATCTACCGACACGAGGCTGTCGTACTTGAGCACCTTCAAATACCATCGGACTGAGCCAGGATTGAACCTGCCAAGTAGGGGTTAGAAGGCCAGCGCCTTAACCGTCTGAGCAACTCAGCCCGGCATAAAATAACATAATACAAACGAAACAATTTAGTCCGGTGAAAGTAAAGTTGGTACTCTCTCGCGTTGAAATTACAATTAAATTAAATAAATATTTGTTTACAATTGACTTTACGTCGCACTGACACAGATAAAACTTATGGGAAGGAAGCGACCGTGGCGTTAATTAAAGTACAGCCTCAGCATTTGCCCGGTATGAAAATGGGAAACCACAGAAAACCATCTTCAGGGTTGTCGACAGTGGGATTCGAAACCACTATCTCCCCAGTGCAAGCTCACAGCTGCGCGCCCGTAACCCCACGGCCAGCTCGCCCGGTACAATTACATAGATGTACGGCATTATTATGCAATTAAAAATCATTTAGTGTTTGAATACACACTAAGAAACTAACAGAAAATAAAGAGACTGCCAGACTGGCGAATGCGCGCGGAAAGAGGGTGAATTATAACTCAGTGGCCACGACCTGGGCAAAGGATATGTACACCTACTACCCTTCCTCACAGCACATACAAAGTCCCCAGTACTTGCCGCAGCACTATACAAATCGGTTAGCTGCCACAAACGGCGTTTCTTGCGTATTTCCGTCAATAATTATGTTAAATAAAGAAAATAAAGGAAAGATTTAGCATATAAGACAACAAGGCTTGTACAAATAGCTTTTTTTTTAAATAATTCCTAGTTCCAGCTGGCTAAAGTGGAATAAATATGTAATATTTACTCAACAAAGTGGGGGTGGGAGCGACTGTCCCTACTCACCCCACCCCCTAACTGCCGCTACTGTTTGTAGACACGCCAAAAGTGCAGTAAATGAAATCTAATTACTCATTAATTTATACACGTGTAGACAAGCAACTCGATAAAAGAGTTGATTGTATGGAACAAAAACTATTGCTGTTCGGCAAAATTTGTGTGTAGGAGGCGTACGTCTGTTTGGAGCTTCTGTTGCACTCCGACCAGGTTGTCCAGATTAAAATAATGTGTGTGTATTCACCGCTGCTGATCACACTAGCCATTGTCGATATGCAGACAGCAAATATAGTGCGGCTGTACCATACACCAGCCTAGAACTATGCGGTCGAAAACGATGTTTACTAATGCAAGGGATGCATTAGACCGGTAGGGCTGAGTAACATGCTGCGAGCGACACTCCGTTTCTTATCTCTTTATATTCTGACGTAACCTGCCCTCTGGCAGTAGTTCCCCTGTGAAAATCAGTTGGTAGACATCCCACTCATCATTTGTGCATGCGGGCATTTATAAGTAGAAAGTACGGCGTTCAAGAGCCACCTGGTATATATGTAAGATTTACTTTTAAGAGAAGAACAAGCGTTCACAGGAATTGTGTTCTTGTCTCTTTTTACAGGTCTACTTGCCGGCAGGATTTTGGATAGCGATGTGACAGTCGAACTGGATAGCACATTGGATATGTCAGACGATGACTTTGTTTTCGAGCAAGACAATATTGAAACACCGATATATGAAACCGTCTCCGAAAATGATGCTCCTAACCCTGCATCCACAACAACGGCTGAACGATGCCTAATACCAATAACTTACAAGAAGAAGGTCGTCGAATATTGGCGAAACAAAGGTGGGAAACAGAGGAGCTTCGCATCGGTGAAACACAGGTTTCGTAAATTAAAGTGCCGGTAAGAGATTTCGAGGTAGGAGCAACAATTGGAAAATGGCAACACAGCGGGAGATGTTACGAAGTAGACTTATCATAAGTTCAAAGAAAGTAGACAACGAAACAAAATTGTTCACGATATAAATATTTTTTTAAATGGGCTTTAATGTACGCTCGTCAAGTAAGCTACGACACGTTTCGAGCGTCTCTTTCCTGGGTAATGTGTTTTAAAACGAAATTATGAAATTGGATCAAGAAAAATTTACAAATTTGTGTCTGAAAGTACCAATTTGATCAAGAAGATGCCAATTGAAACGCGACACTGTTTGTGCAAAAGTGTCATAATTAACAGAAAGTCACAGCCCAGAGTGCGTGTTTAATAGGCCTACTGATCAGTCTGGTTTGAGGAGATCCATTCTGGCAGTTTCTAGTGGTCTTGAAAGAAAAACTAGCAAATTTGGTCCTAATATAAGAACAAACTATTTACCGGACCAAACTTGTATACTTTGCCTTCACAGTCTGGAAAACTGACCAAAGAATTTCTACAGAAATTGTTACGGGATTTTATTGTGAGCTAGTACTAGAGTACAGTGTTTTAGTTCTGGATTCGCGGACCGGACAGAAAGAAGAACATATTTTAAATGCTAAAGTTGCTAGTAAGAAAATCATTAATGTTCAAACAATTCCGAAAGGAGCCATAGGACTCATTGAGCCGTTAGATGTTTTGAGCGTGCGCATTTGGAAGCAATTTAGTCTTTTGTACGATTCAATTTTGTTAAACTCGTTAGACATCAACGTACATTTAAGGAACAGCAATCTTTGACGCACAACCAGTTCTCCTCTCCGCGTTTTCGTAGCAAATGACAGTACAGTTGGTACAAATGTGGCTATGTTAACAAGAAACCTTCACAATTTGTTAATCCAGTCAATTATTGTTTCAAAGAAGAACCTTCCGATAGTCAATGTAATACTTGTGAAAGAGACAGTGGTGTAAGATGTGCATGGTGCACACGGTATCTGTGCCTTGTCCACTTCCTTGTAAACAATCACTACTGCACTAATTACAACGACTAAGTAAGCATCCATGGCCCAGGCGGCAGCGCGCCGGCCTCTCACCGCTGAGTTCCGTGGTTCAAATCCCGGTCACTCCATGTGAGATTTATGCTGGACGAAGTACTGGGTACTTTGTGACAGGTTGAGACTCGCATGGAGAGCTAGTGCTCCGGTTTTCCCTGTCATCTTTCATTCCAGCAACACTCCCCAATATCATTTCATTTCATCTGTCATTCATTAATCATTGTCCCAGAGGAGTGCGACAGACTTCGGCAGCCGGCACATTTTCTATCCTCGCCGCTAGATGGGGCTTTATTTATTCCATTCCTGACCCGGTCGAATGACTGGAAACAGGCTGTGGATTTTCATTTCATTTTCGCAACGAGTAATAAGAATTAAGGCGTGAATTTTTTCAAACCTCATTGACCTCGTTGTTTAAACATTGACCTTGCAGACAATCGTTTCATGTGCTGTTTTCAAATTTACGCGCTAACTTTACGCTGCCTGGCTGCTGGCTGGGCTCGTCACGGCCTGGCCTGGATCACGTCTGCTGCTTCGCTCCTCCCTACCTCTTCGCCACACCCCGATACTCCCGCGGCACTTTTTTTAATTTTAGGACTATTTATTTGTACAGTTTGAGCGTTCAAACTTGCGATGGGCGCATGCAGTTTTCACCTTACCATTCTACTGCTCCCCACGAATATTCCTACCAAATTTCAACCGGATGCGAGTGTAACACATGTATGTATTCCCTTGTAAGTTGGCCTCCCGAGGTTGAGTGGACCCCGTTTCAGTCCTCGTACCATTTTTGAAATGTCGTGGCATAGCCGGAAATCGAACCCGGACCTCCGAGTGTGGCAGCTAATCACACTAACCACTAGACCTCAGAGGAGGACTATACGTATACTTGAGCGAAGTACTATTGTACGAACACAATTCATAGATCAGTTTTCTAAATTTAGAAGATATGTTTCCATTGTTGTATAACTTACAGTTTACATGGTGTATCAAAATTCAAGGGCAGAATTTCAGGAACCGATTTCTCATACAGAGAGAAGAAGAAAGTGTATAACTGTGTGGGTCCAGAATCGCATAATTACAGTGTTATCCGATCATTGGTCATGTTAGTGCAATTCGACGCCAAAAAAACTATTGCACTGTTATACTGAACACGTCCGTAACACCAGCAGGAATATTCTTCCTCATGTTTGAATACAGCCTTTCGCTCGTCTTCAGATAGGGTGCCGAACACAATTGAAATGCTTTAATTGTAGTGGGTACTTTGTGACAGGTTGAAACTCACATGGAGGGCTGGTTCATCATCAATAGTAGTAGAATTCACATCAGACGTTTTGTCCCTAAGTTTGAAGTCAGAAGAACATGGCGGCCAATGCAAGGCCGGGTAATTCTGCAATTACGTATTTCAGGACCCGTGTTGTTATACACTTTTTTCCTTCTCTTTATACGTGGAATCTATTCCTGAAGGTTTGCCATTGAAATTTGATACGTTCTGTATGTAAATCTCAACTTGGTCGAAAATTGTTCAAAGTTAGCAGCGGACTGCTAGCAACTGTTAAAGTGGCTGATAAATGGCATTGAATTTCTTCATAGGTAGTTTAGTTTGGTACACAGCCAGTTGTTCCAACGGAGTCATGTATGTCGCTTAATGCCAATAGGTCAATAACTTTATATTAATATAGAGACTCTACCTTCGCTCATATAAGGTACTCAAATGGCAATAATCCGTAAGCTAACAGTAACAGAATGTATCATAGATGATAACACATATCGCAGGTTGAAGGTTGAAGGTAGGTTCATTGAAATGTGCCACTCATTCGAAAAGTGATACAAATTACTGTGTTCTGGGAACCTCAGCTGCCAGCTAGAAAACTGTTGAGTAAGTACAAAGGTGTCGTAAATATAACGATAAATGTGTGGACCTAGGATGTATTGTGCTGAATTTCGTATTTGATGCGAAGCCCCAGCGTGTGTTGTGTGGTAACATTGTGTTTACAGAGTGTTTGAACCCATCGAAATTAAACGACATATCAAAACCATGCATGGCAGTGCAAGTGATAAACCAATCGATTATTTTCACAATAAACTAGCTGTATTTCATGAAACGAGGAAAGTACTCACGAACAATACTACGGGGGAGACAAGAAAATGTGGTTTTAACATCACATCAAGTTTTCATATTCATTGTTAAACATGGCCAAGCACATACCAAAACTGATGCTAACTACTGTACTTGGTAAAAAATTCTCAAAACAATTGGGTGCTATATCATTGAGCGATGACACCGTCAAGCAAAGAATGGAAGAAATGGCAGCAAATTATACGAGATATGTTGTTGGAACGAGTGAAAACTGGTGAATGCTACACGTTGCAGCTGGACGAACGCACTGATGTTTCTAAAAATACAAAGTTATTAACTTTCATTCGATATGAATTTGAAAACGCGATCCAAGAGGATTTGCTGCTTTATTCAGTCATACCCACGCGCACGAACACTCAGAGTGCATTTGCGGTCTTCGACGTAGTCATTACTGAAAATGGACTTTTAAGTGGGAGCAATAGGTTGGATTAGCTACCGATGGCGCTTGGGCCTTATCTCGAAAATATAAAAACAAAACTGCACACGCTGAAGACTTCCCCCCTAATGTAACGAAGACACATTGTTGCATCCATCGTGAAGCACAATACATCCTACAGGGTAATGGCCTCATAACTTCTTTCTTTCTTGCTACTTCCACAGTTTAACCCGAGGGAAAGGTCCGACTCTTTAGTGATGTAACAAGCTCTTCTAAAATGTAACATTCTGCTGGCTAACGTAAAAACCCTCATAAAATCTTTAACTGTAAACCGGGGATAGAGGATGATGTACCCTCTCGAGCACCCCTTTCATCTTGATTTGAGGTGGCTACGTTTTCACAACCTTTCGTTTCTGTAATGTATTAAAGTTATTTCCATCCGTGCCACCTCAAGAAGTTTGGGAATAGCCCCTGCTTCATCGGCCGAGAGCCCTATAGGTTTTAATGTTTCATTATCCAGGAGTGCAGTGTACGCCTCCACTCAGTTTGTGTTCGGGCCGTTTATATAACCTGTTCCTTTTCATCAAGGCCCTGTAGTTTTGGTACTAGATTCCCCTGTATAACATCTTTCAATTTGTAAGTTGTGCGAGTGATTGTACTTTTCTGATATTGCCTTGAGTAGGCTAGAAGATACTGACAGCCAGTTTGCTCTTTTTCAAAGTTTTTTTAAGATTAAGGATTGCCTTTGGAAGGCTAGATATTGTAATTTTGGGAGTAAGTGCTCTTGATTCGGGGGATTTCTGCCCTTGACTTAATGATTCCCAATTTTTGTGTAAACTGAACCCGGTATCTACGGAATTGTAAAACTGGTGCCTTAAGGCCCAAAGTGTAAGGTTCTGAATCTTGGAATTTTTCCAATCTTGTTTAATGATTGCTACTTTTACCTGTAATATTTTCATGAACAAATTGTTAAGTTCGAAGTTTTGAAAATATAACGTTCAGTTTAAGTTTTAAATTAATTTTGATATTGGAGTTGGACTCATTCACCCCGGCACATTCTTTAACCTCTTGCTGCTCCACGGGTAACCCCGGAACAAGTGGTAGCCGAGCGTGGTTGAATGGGTCTCAATTTAAGCCTTTTGACGGATAAACATAGAATCCGCACCGAACTCTAAGAATTTTCTCGGTCGCTGGAATTTTATTCCTAAATTTCTAAATTTTCTTTCATCAAAGTTCTCGCAAAGTTCTCCATCCCGGCTACTTGCGCAACGAGGAATTAATTTATGAATTACTGATTAGGAATGTTCAATCTGGAGGCACGGTTGCGGCAGATACAACCAAACTTAAGGAATCATTAGAATTACCAAATTTTATCCCAACTTTGTGGGAGAAAGAAATTGATGAGGCCCTCTCCACTATCACCGCCAATACCACTGAACTAGCATCTGTAGTTAGCTTATATTAAGTGAGTGATCCATCTCCCAATCAACTTAAAAGAGTGCAAGCTAGACTGTTCCACTTTTATAACAGGGTTAGCGACCAATTGTCTCTAAAGTTAAAAGAAGGCCATGCTAAGGATTCGAGTAATTTAGTTGATCATCTATCAAAAATGTCGAATAAAGTTAGTCAGTTGTTGTCTGGGGCAGCTGCTCCCAAAACCGACCAAGCCACTGTGATAAACATCGTGAGTGAAGAAGATTATTCCAAGACTGTAGAAAGCCGAAAATCTGTAGCTACTCAACAAACATCTGCCCCATTAGAAAACGAGTCTGATCGTCGTACATCAATTCCACCCTTCTTTTTAAATAATGCTGTTTCTGAAGCTTCTCAAACCCCTAGGCCGTTACCTATAATGTCACCTGTGTTCAGTAGTTTGCCTCATCCTTTGGCTATGTTGCTTAGGGGAATTTCTAAGTTTTCTATAAATTCTACTAATGAGGTCATTTCATTCTTAAGGTTTTTAGTCGAATGTCAAGATCACGCTGTAGTGTTTTCCCTCTATCACTCTCAAATTCTTCAAATTATTTACCCTTACACTATGGGTGTCCTCTCGGACAAAATAGTCAAACCAATAGTGTTCATCTTTTCAAGGCTCAGCCCCGGTTAAACCCAGCGAAAGCTTTAGTAACGATAAAAGTTCTTCCAATTTATCATTTGACGGTCCTAAATAATACCTTAGGATTGCGGCGGAGACCCCAGCACTTGTACCCTTTCTTGAAGTTAAATTGAATAGTGAACACGTCACTGCTCTATTAGACTCTGGGAGCGTGTGTTCTATAATTTCGGCTGACTGGTATTCTAAGTTAAAGACTCTTTGTAAATTTTCGGACTATTGCTCGTCTACGGTTCAGTGCGTTTCGGCTAATTCATCTCGACTAGAAACTCTAGGTTTCATCTTTGCCAAAATACGTATTTCTAATTTCACCTGGAAAGTAAAATTCTTTGTGGCTAAGCACTTGCCTTGCCTCGTAATATTAGGTGCAGATTTCATGTCTCATACCGGTCTAGTGCTTGACATTCAGAGCAAGTCGTGCACCTTCAAATTTGCTAATAATTGTAAAATTCCTTTGCTTAAATGTAATTCTGTGTCATGTTCATGTGTTTCGCCTACCCAGGATGAGATGTTGTTAGACCTTAGACATCTACCTTAGGAGCAGGCTGAAAGTATTCGTAAATTGTGTCAGTCCTTTCCCGATGTATTTTCCGATGACCTCGGTGTTACTGACCTTATCGAATACAAGATTGAGGTTACTGATTCGATGCCCGTTAGATTTCCGCCTTATAGGCTATCTCCACCTAAAATTATGGCTCTTAAAGAGATCATCGACCAGATGTTAAAGGACGATATTATTCGACCCTCTGAGTCGGCGTATTCATCGCCTATTTTTCTGGTGCCGAAACTCCAAGGTAGCTTCAGGCCTGTTATTGATTATAGGGCTTTAAATCGGAAGGTGGTGTTACAATCTGTGCCTCTTCCCGACCTTCATTCTTGTTTTTTATGGTTTTGGAAAGCTAAGTTCTTCAACATCTTGGACCTTAATCAGGTGTACTACCAGATCCCTCTAGCTGAAGAATCGAAACATCTAATAGCTTTTGCCACGGATTGGAACTTGTATGAGTACAACCGCGTGAATTTCGGGCTCCCCACGGGGGCAGCTGTGCTCACGAGACTGCTAGATATGCTCTTCTCCGACATCAAGTTTGAATACATGTACCATTACCTTGAATGTCGTCGTTTTTTCTGAGACCTTTGAAGAATACCTAGATCATCTAAAGGAAGTACTTACTCGCCTTCGTAAAGCTGGGTTGTCTGTCAAGTTATCCAAGGTAGCCTTTGCTAAATTTCCCATGTCATTCCTAGGGCATATTGTGTCTCCCGATGGTGTCTCTATTGATTACTCTAGAACACAGGCCATCCGTGATTTCAAACCCCCTAAGGATATCAAAGGTATTGCCAGGTTCATCGGCATGGTGAATTTCTTCAGGAATGTATTCCTAACTTCGCTAACAGAGCGGCGCCCTTGAACTTTCTCCGCAAGAAAGGCGTCAAATTTGAGTGGGGACGTCTCAACAAGACGCTTTTGAAGATCTGAAATTAGCACTTTGTAACGCCCCGGTTCTTGCTATGCCTGATTTTTCGAACAAATTCATCGTTCAAACAGACGCCTCATCATCGGCGGTGGCTGCTGTGCTTCTTCAAGAAACTGAACTCGGAAGGCGAGCCACCGCCTATGCGTCTAGGACATTATCGGCTCAAGAGGCCAAATATTCCGTACATGAACTTGAAGGATTGGCTGTTTTATTTGCATTAGAGAAGTTTCGCCTCTATTTGGAACACGTCAAGATCGACCTGGAAACAGTTAATCAAGCCTTAAGTTGGGTCTTAGCTAGGCCACGTCGTAGTGATCGTATAGCTCGCTGGGCCATCAGGATTTCTGCTTTCCAATTTGATGTGAGACATATCAGAGGATCCGAAAATGTTGTTGCGGTTGGACTAAGCCGCATGTTTTCTCAGGATGTGGAGACCACCAAACAGGAA
Source organism: Anabrus simplex (assembly GCF_040414725.1). Lineage (NCBI taxonomy): Eukaryota > Metazoa > Arthropoda > Insecta > Orthoptera > Tettigoniidae > Anabrus > Anabrus simplex. Next base: position 110,372,867 of record NC_090266.1, on the reverse strand, counting down.
GACAGTTCTTCTCTTCCCGCGCCCATACCTTCGAGTGTAAATGCCATTCTAACTAATGCCCCCATGTTGTTTAGGGATATTGAAAGATATCAACGTGAAGATACGGTGCTGGCCCCTATTATTGAAACCCTTTCTTCTGGGGAACATGTCGTCCCTTATGTGTTGAGGAACGGGGTTTCGTAAAGAGAAAGGCACGAGTTGTGGACAAGTTGCGGAAAGTTTTCATATCCCCGGGCAGAATAGGCAGTAGCAACAGCGCAGAGTGCCGGGTGCAGATTTCTAAGAAATGAGGCAGGTTATCTCCATGTACTAGCGGGAGTTGAACGCGGGGTTGGCACTGGAAGAAAAAAATATGAGCCTTCACTTTCCCGTGGTTTATGTGAACCAATAGAAAATTTCATCGACCAGTCACAGGTACGCCGACTTCGTATTGTAAGAAGCACTAGCGAGGCTAACTCCGCGGATTAAACTGATAGAAGGGAGTGAGTTATCAATTCAGAATAATGTAGAATTTAGGAGCCTTACTATATTATAAAACTTATAAAAAGTTAATAATTGCGGGAGATTGCATGGTGTAATTCTGAGAATTCATGGACGCTATTCGTTGATTGGCTGGAGGCAAAGGACGTCACAAAAGAGCGCGAAATCCCGAGCCGGGATACGGCAGCTAAATTCGCAAATATATCCATTACCAGCGAACGATAATAGTTGAGAATTTGTATAGAGCATTTGAGAACATAATTACATCATTGGATATCATATTTAGGCCACTGGCAAAGGCGCAAATAGTCATATGAGGATATCGGGACTGCGCGTCCTAAGATGACCTCCCTCGAACTCGGAAGATAGCGGATATAAGTATAAATATGAGGTCGTGGACAAGGACTGGCAACTACTTTTGACAAAGCGTTCGAGCGGATACCACGCCTGGGGTGCGTGACAACTTCTGATATTTTGTTCGAGCCGTGATTACGCCAGGGGTGCGCGTGTGTACTTACTCGTGGAGTAGGGTTCGAAGTATTATATTGTTACATAGTACAGTGATTCATGACGTGATGTAGCTCATATTACAGTCTTGAGCAGTATACTAGTATGAAGTGTTTCAAATAGACAGGACTCAGTAAAGCATAACTTACGGAGTGTGAAATTCTACCAACAGATTAGGAAGTGCGTTCCGTGAGAACGGTCACGAGTGTTTATGTCACCTAGTAAACAGTCGATTCTAAACTGATACCTCGTCAGCTACACGAACGTGAGACGGGAAATTCAAGTGCGCACGGGCCGTTGTAAAGGGGATCCCGAGGTATCCCATGTTCCTAGTGTCCGGGAAAGGAATGAAGAATGTATATGTACATTAGGTGGGCTAGATACAAGGCCGAGAGTGTAAAATTTGTGAGTAGAATTTAGGGTGGAAATTATTCCAAAGTGTAACAGTTATTTTATTTGTTTTTATTCAAAATGTGTAAAGTTGAAAAGGGTCAACGAATAATTCTTCAAGCTGGCATGAATACTAGTGGAATGCAGGGCTAAGACTGGACGGGGCCTGTGCTTCTCGTCCGGCTTAGCAGACTACAAAAAAGAGATGAGTAACCTTTTCAAATATTTGTAGATTGCTATCGTTAGGGGGAGGAAATCATATTATTTTATCATGGTAACTTGATTGTAAAACGAGCCGTTTCCGGCTCGTATAAATTCAAAGATAGATAAACAAAGGGACAAATTAATATGTACATGATTAGATCGAGCACTCATCATAATTTCGATTATTAAATAGAGTATAGTAGGGTTGAGTTGTTCATTCAAGAGCTTGAGTTGTTTGATATGATATGGAGCACGTTTCACGTAAAAATAATGTTAATATTCATTTAGAAGTGCTTCCAAAGTGTTTTTCCAGTATCGGAACTTTTATAGATATTAAGGCCTGTTGTTAAGATAATCCAGAGGTAGGGTTGCCAAGTGATATAAATTGTTGTGGGACGGAATGAAGTCCATTGATTTGTTTGTAAATATCGCGAAGTTCGCCAGTGGACAAAATATTAATCATAATAATAATAATAATAATAATCTGTACAAGTGTCGAAGTATTACATTAATATTGGGTAATGTGTAAAGGCGTGTTTAATAATAATCTTTGAGAATAAAGGCACGGGCCTAGTTGGATAGAATGATTGCAAATCAAAGTAATTTAAATGTGGAGATATATTATGTGGTATGAATATTTTATTTGGGCAGTGAATCCGATGTTAACACTAATTGTTGATTTAACGTTTTTGGACTCCATAATAATCATAAATAAATTTGGTACAAACGAGATAGGTCACGCTATGTTTGAGACCCAGAGTGATTTGAGCCAAAAGTTGAGATTTGGAGTTTGTGGGACAGAAATCCGGCCCGAAATGAAAGTGAATTTTACTGATGTTGATGAAGAAATAGATGGATCTCAAGGCCCACATAGAGGTTGTATTTATATACCAGTGTATTGAGTGGCAGAATAGAGTCCACACACCGAGGGTTAATTAGTGAAAATGTTTTGAAGAGTTCCGAGGGATAAATGGACTTCAAAATGTAAAAGGAAGGAATAATTTAACACTTGCAGAGATTGGAGGTATTTGCCCAACTGCGAGGTGTTATGGGATTTGAAAATTGTCTTATGAGCATATGGTCTCCATGAATTAACGACAGTACGAAAATAAGGTTGCGGGTTCGAACACTATTATGTCCCGACCGATGTGAATTCGGATCTTGGTGATTTCTGTTTGGGAGAGAACGTATGTGACTAAATTATAAAGATGGGGCATAAACATAAAAATTCTCGAAAGAATAATAATATTAATAATAATAATAGTAACAACAACAATAATAATAATAATAATATTCCAAGTAAATCATATCTGGATTGATTAGTGCCAAAATAAATCGGAATTGTAAAAGGGGTTATACGTTAAACATATTAAGAGTGGACTACCGTGTAACAAGCGAAATTATTTTTTTAAATAATAATAGTAATAATAATAATAATAATAATAATAATAATAATAATAATAATAATAAATATATTTGAAGCAAGAGAAGAAGAAGAATTTTTTATTTTTATTTATGAAAACAATAATGATGGTAGGAATTGAATTGAAAATATTGAAATTTTCAAACCACTATAATAATGATAATATTTGAAAAAAAGGAGCTACTTTTTTAAGAAGAAGAAGAATAAGAATAATTTACTTTTTTATATTTTCGACATAATGATGATGTTGGGAGTTGAAATGAAAAATTTGAGATTTTTAACTAATAAAAATAATAATAAAAATGAGAACATTTGAAGAAGGAGAAGAAGAATAAAAAAAGGAAGCTACTTTTTTTTTGATGAGAAGAATAAGAGCGAGAAGTTGAAGTATTATAGCGAGGATGATTACGGGTTACGATAATCACGATTTCCACTATTAATAATAATGTTGATAATAATAATAATAATAATAATATTTTTTAATATTTTTATTTTATTTTATTATTTCGGATGCTGATGATGAATGATACTAGGGAAGTCAGCTGGCGAATTAACGTAATAATGTCAAGTGTTGTGAATAATAAGTTAAGTTAATAGTTGTAAAATGAAAGCAAATCCCTACATCTGGGCCATTAGGTTAGAGTCTCTTTGTCGTTTCCTTCAACTAACGATTAGCATATCTTGGTTAGGAACCCGGGGAGAGTTTGTAGTTTCCCGGGTTGGTCTCATCTCAATCAAAGCGGAGGCGATAACATAGTCCATGTGATCGCGCCCACTTAGCCAACAGGTAATTGGTCCACGACCAAATATGGTCATGGTGTTAACGAAGGTAAATCTGATACCTTCAGATATCAACGATTCTACCACCCAAATGGAAGGGTGGTCAAAAGTGATAAATATTATGTAATCATTTTTTAGGAATAATTTGCGAAATTACCGACAAATCAAGGGTCAACAGATTTTGATTGTGTGTAAAAATTAATTTGTTTACTTAAATAAAATGCTCCTTTAGCATTTGCAAGGAAACAGTTCCAGGTTCTTGTTCTTGTAGAATAGAAAACCCTTGGTGACCGTTTAAATATCCGTCCCCATCCCTAGGTTGGAGCCTTCATAATTTTCCTTTGATCTGAATAGATATATAATTTGTGTGTTTTATGATGAGCCTTAAAGTTAAAGATTAGAGTGTCCCGTTCAACCCTGTAGTACTGATTGGATGGCGCCCTTACATTTAGTTTGAGATCTTATATCTCAAAATATAAATTTATTGTTTATTAGTTGCGATAGATTCGGACCGTAACACCCCCTGAGATAAATGCTGGTTGGGACTCGGGCTTTGAGCGGGTACACTACATCAGCGTATTATTCTCAACCATCTTTGGCTGAGCGGAACAATCGTAATCTTAGATCGGCTCTCATTGCGTTTCATCAAGAAGAACAATCCAAGTGGGATACGTCCCTGCATTGGTTGGCCTTTGCTTTAAATTCGGCGGTTCATGAATCTCACAGGTTGACTCCAGCTTGTCTGATGTCTAAATTTGTGCCTAACACGCCGCTCTCTAACCTTTGGCCACTAAATGATATTTTACCAGAGACAATAGATCCCGATAATATTAGAGATCTATGGAAGAAGGCAAAGGCCAATCTTAAAGTGTCCCATGAAAAGGTTAGGGAAAGATATGATCGTGGACGGAGGACCACCAATTTAAAAGTCGAAGATCAAGTCATGGTTAGAAACTTTGTTCCCGCGGGCAAGCTTGCCCCCCCAGATTTCATGGGCCGTGCATTATATTGGATTTTTGACACCTTTCTTCCGGCTAATGTAAAAACCTTCATAAAATCGTTAACTGCAAACCGGGGATAGAGTGTGGTTTACCCTCTCGAGCTCCCCTTTTATCTTGGTTTGAGGTGGCTACGTTTCCACAACCTTTCGTTTCTGTAATGTATTAAAGTTATTTCCATCCGTGCCACCTCAAGTAGTTTGGGAATAGCCCCTGCTTCATCGGCCGAGAGCCCTATAGGTTTTAATGTTTCATTATCTGGGACTGCAGTGTACGCCTCCACTCAGTTTGTGTTCGGGCCGTTTATATAATCTGTTATTTTTCGTCAAGGCCCTGTAGGTTGGGTACTAGATACCTCTGTATAACATTATCTTTCAATTTGTGCGAGTGATTGTAATTTTCTGATATTGCCTTGAGTAGGCTAGAAGATACTGACAGCCTGTTTGCTCTTTTTCAAAAAAAAAAAAAAAAAATGAAATGGCGTATGGCTTTTAGTGCCGGGAGTGTCCGAGGACATGTTCGGCTCGCCAGGTGGAGGTCTGTTGATTTGACTCCCGTAGGTGACCTGCGTGTCGTGATGAGGATGAAATGATGATGAAGACAACACATACACCCAGCCCCTGTGCCAGCGAAATTAACTAATGATGGTTAAAATTCCCGACCCTGTCGGGAATCGAACCCGGGACCCCTGTGACCAAAAACCAGCACGGTAACCATTTAGCCATGGAGCCGTACGATCTCTTTCAAAGATTTTGTAAGATTAAAGAGTGACTTTGGAAGGCTAGTTATTGTAATTTTGGGAGCAAGTGCTCTTGATTTGGGGGATATCTGCTCTAGACTTAAAGGTTGCAAATTTTTGTGTAAACTGAATCCGGTGTCTCCGGAATTGTAAAACTGGTGGCTTAAGGCCCAAAGTATTAAGGTTCTAAATCTTCGAATTTTCCCGATCTTGTTTAATGATTGCTACTTCTAGCTGTAATATTGTCATGAAAAAATTGTAAAGTTTGATGTTCTGAAAATATAACGTTCAGTTTAAGTTTTTAATTAATTTTGATATTGGAGTTGGACCCATTCGCCCCGGCACCTTCTTTAACCTCTTGCTGCTCCACGTGTAACCCCGGAACAAAATCCATGCAGTTCTCTTTCAGCCATTGCTCCTTAGCTGAGCTGCACTCTTTATCTACTTCACTATTTACTCGCCTGTATTTTTCTGCCCTTCTCATTTTCTGCATTCTTGGATTTTCGCCGTTCATCAGTCAGGCCTAATATCCATTGATTCTGCTCTAGGAGTGCATAAATACGACATGCAAGTATACAGTCTTCCAGTGCCGTATGATAAGGTTCATTTACTATGCCATACTATAGTTTAGCACAGGAGAATGAACACAACGAAAATTGTTCTAAATGTTGCTGGTAGGCGTGAACAGACTTAAGGATAGTAATAAAAAAAAAGAAATGGCGTATAGATTTTAGTGCCGGGAGTGTCCGAGGACAAGCTCGACTCGCTAGATGCAGATCTTTTGATTTGACGCCCGTGTTGATCTGCGAATTATAATGAGGATGAAATGATGGTGAAAAGAGACGCATGCACCCAGCCCCCAAGCTAGCAGAATTAACCAATTTTTGTTCCCGACCCCATCGTAAATCGAACACGGAACCCATGTACACAAAAGCTAGCACGATAACCATTTAGACATGGAGCCGGATTTAAGTATTGTAATGGATAGGAAGAGGGTTGTTAGATATGCGGTACGGATTCTTAATTGACTGTATAGGGTTTTTAACACGACTGGTTATAATTTAAGAAATAATAGTAATAATAATAATAATAATAATAATAATAATAATAATAATAATGTCCGCCTCTGTAGTGTAGTGGTTAGCGTGATTAGCTGCCACCCCCGGAGGTCAGGGTTCGATTCCCGGCTCTGCCACGAAAATTTGAAAAGTGGTACGAGGGCTGGAATGGGGTCCACTCAGCCTCGGGAGGTCAACTGAGTAGAGGTGGGTTTGATTCCCACCTCAGCCATCCTGAAAGTGGTTTTCCGTGGTTTCCCACTTCTCCTCCAGGCGAATGCCGGGATGGTACCTAACTTAAGGCCACGGCCGCTTCCTTCCTTCCTCCTTGCCTATCAGTTCCAATCTTCCCATCCCTCCACAAGGCCCCTGTTCAGCATAGCAGGTGAGGCCGCCTGGGCGAGGTACTGGTCATACTCCCCAGTTGTATCCCCCGACCAAGAGTCTGAAGCTCCAGGGCACTGCCCTTGAGGCGGTAGAGGTGGGATCCCTCGCTAAGTCCGAGGGAAAAACCGAACCTGGAGGGTAAACAGATGATAATAATAATAATAATAATAATAATAATAATAATAATAATAATAATAATAATAATAATAATAATAATAATAATAATAATAATACGTTTAACGTACTGTTAATGAAAGTTTGGAAAGGCAACATCACACGCTAACTCGGGAACAGAATGACAGAGGCCAACCGACTGCAGCAAGAAGATCTGTTTACAAAAGACTGATATCTGTCAAAGTATCACCAAATATCCTTAAATATGATGGAAACATTTTCAAAAATGAGGTATAATGTGACTAAATTTGAATTCACGGTAAGTAATTCTGCGTGTGCATGAATCTATCATGGGGCACTTCGACGCCCGGAAAACAAGGGCTGTAAAAACGAACACATCACACGCACCGCCAAAAACAATATCAAAGTGCTCTTGTGTCCTGTACCGAGCAACGTACAGTCAGCACCGAAGGATATGACTAATTCAGCCTTACAAAGGGAGCTATCACACCAGCACTGTGCAGTAGAATTACTCCGGACGCAAATGAATTGGCCGCCGTGAATCCCCTCGGTCGCTCTATGCTACAGTGCACTGCAACAAAAAGCTTGGTGCACAGTTCAGTGGGGGTGTCAGTTGAAGGTAGAATGTGATGGTCCATTAGCTCATATGCTAATGGAACTGGTGTAATTTTAACTATGGAAACTATTTACTTCTTTTGTTCAGTTTACACTAAACCTTCAGGTGGAATTTCGCATTTGACAGATATAACACAAACTTGAATCTACTGTACTGCTTAACACAAACCATGCTGTAGGTTTCGATTTGAGGGAGTTGAACCTAACTGAGGTCGAAATGGAATGATCTAGTATATAGTGCTAGGAATAAAAAAGCAAATGTGTAAGAATTGATGTGATACTCTCCGGAAAACTGCAAAATAAAAACTTAGTACCAGAGAATCAGATACACCGACAAACATTCTCCCCGGCGAACGAGATGGCAAATTCGAAATTACGGTTCTGAACTGAAACAGCAACAGCACGCAAAGCATAAGCATTTCTTCACACACAGAGAAAATTTCTTTCCGAAGCGATGACCTATAGCCTTCATGGCCTTAAAAGTTTCCTGGAAGTCGAAATTAATTTTTAACATCAAATCCCGTGAAAGTGTTGAGGGAAACTGTCGAGATATTAGGGAGTTTAAATCTATACTAATAAATTGAAGTAGAAATGTTACCATGCACAGTATAAGGGTAGATTTAGAAATGAAAATTGACATTAATAAGTTCTATTCATCCAAGAAACTTACAACTTAAAATTTGATCCATAGAACTTGATACTCCTAAGTTTAGTAAACAAGCGAAAAATTCCCTGAATTCCCCACGAGGTTCGAATTCAGAGTGTTTCAAAATCGTGTTCGGAGGTAAAACAGCGTAAGTAAGCAAGTTTTAGTACCCCTTCAATCATCGGGGAACTTCTTTCCAAAGCAAAGTCCTTTAATTTCCTCAGGCTTAAAATGTTCCTGTCCATTAAACTACAGAAAGGTGTTAAGGAAAATGGGATGGGAGGAAGGCAAGTATGCATAATTCATCAATGAAGGAAGCTGCACTGCAGTGATCCAGTTGGTTGGCAGTAGACGAGGAGGCCTTACAGTATACAGCATAGTGGAACATTATTAAACTGAGCAAATTTGGAATCGTTGCTGTTCAGATCTATAAATATAAAGACCATGTAAAATAATCTAAGTAAATGGTATATTAGGTACCTTGAAACCTTATGCTTGGAATACAGCGTGTGAACTGACACTCAGTAGCGGCGATTGGCAATTAAATGCGTGGGGGGGGGGGGGTTGAAAAGTACAGACAACAAAATGTACCCGGGTTTATGAGATATAGTGGGTACAGGAGGCGGGGGCCTTTATACAACAAAACTGAAAAGAAATAGCAAGTTTTTGATGCTCTCTGAGCGAATTTCCACAGAAAGGTAAATGTTGACAGTTTACCAACTTAAGTGCGGTAATAATAGATTTTTGAGATTTTGTTTCAGTACTATACAATAAAACTCTCACCAAAGGAACAATATTCCACATGTATTACAATTAAAAAGTAGTACGCTGTTATTGGGGATAGTTAAAATTCATTTGGTATTTGACTACACACTAACAAACTAACAGACACTAAAGAGACTGCCAGAGTGACGAATGCACGCGGCAAGCGGATGAATCATAGCTCAGTGTCCATGACCTTGGCACAAAAATATATATAATATAATACCAATGCTACCCTTCCTCACAGCTCATGCAAAGTTTTCACTGCTTGATGTAGCGTTATACAAATCGATTAGCTGACACAAACGACATTTTGTGCGTATTGCCGTTAATATTCTTGTTAATAATTAAAGAAAATAAGGAAACGAGAACTACCGTGGCTCAGACGGCAGCGCGTCGGCCTCTCACCGCTGGATACCGTGGTTCAAACCCAGGTCACTCCAAGTGAGATTTGTGCTGGACAAAGCGGAGGCGGGACAGGTTTTTCTCCGGGTACTCCACTTTTCCGTGTCATCTTTCATTCCAGCAACACTCTCCATTATCATTTCAAAGCATTTATCACTCATTAATAAATCACCTTGGGAGTGGCGACCCCATTGTAATAACAGCCTATATATGCTTCATTCATTACATCCCTGACCCGGTCAATGACTGGAAAACAGGTTGTAGGTTTTCATTTTCAAGGAAAAGAATTAGCTGATAAGACAGCAGGGCTTGTACAACATACTTTTTTAATAATTTATATATTACATTAATAATTCCTATAATTCCTAGTTTCACCCGGCTAAAATGGAATAAAAGTATAATGCTTCCTCCACAGCGTGGGGGGCGTCTGTCCATCCTAATCGCCGCTACTGCTGACACTTAAAATAATGCTATAGGAAAGAAATAATGTCTCGCACAAATCATACAGAATGTACTGTATTTTGTCTGTATTTGTAAAAAACACTATGGACGCTGCTCGCCTTTTATCTTTTACCTGTTGGTAATAGCCAAAATCACCCAACTCGCCGAACATAGTAGGATAAAATAGTACAAATAATAATCTGTCTACGCATTTAGCTTTGTTGGTAATCTTTGAGTAGTTCTTGCGAATTTCAAACTTTAATTTCTAATTCCATTTCTGTTTGTGCTTAGTAGTAACCTGTTGTAATTATGATAAGTCTGAAGTTAGATAAAAATTATTGTAGTGTATTGTATACATAATGATATATCTTATTAGAAATTAGTGTACCTAGCTCGATAGCTGCAGTTGCTTAAGTGCGGCCAGTATCCAGTATTCGGGAGATAGTAAGTTCGAACCCCATTGTCAGCAGCTCTGAAGTTTGTTTTCCGTGGCTTCCCATTTTCACACCAGGCAAATGCTGGGGCTGTACCTTAATTAAGGCCATGGCCGCTTCCTTCCCAGTCCTAGCCCTTTCCTATCCCATCGTCGCCATAAGACATATATGTGTCGGTGCGACGTAAAGCCAATAGCAAAAAAAATAGTGTGTTTATTCTATTACTGTGAAATGTTTTTATAGTATAGTATCCCTTGTATCGGTAGTACCACTCTTACTAGAATTCTATTATTAGGGTAGGCTTAACAGTAGTTCAGAATTGTGCAATTCTTGGGTATTTCCTTTCGGTTTTCAGTAATTAAATGCAGTTTTCATCCGGTTAGGTTGATGTAGGATAAAAAGTTAGTACAGTTAAGTAGTATTGTATTGTAGTAGTATAGGCGCAAAAGGTCTCTATAGGTCGACGCTCCGAACAAATAGCAAAAACAAATGTAGTTGTTACCGAATGTTTGTGGTAGGTAGAGGTGAAAGAAGGTGCGGGGGTGAACGGGTCTCAAACTACGAAATTAAAGTTAATTTAAAATTTAACAAGGTTATATTTTCTTTTCAAAATTCAGAAATAACACGAATGGCAGGTACAGAGTAGCAAGGCAACAAAAGAGCAAGAACGGTATTTACAGGCTTTGGGCTTCGAGCCCCGAACTCACAATTCTTGAGCAGTTAGCCCAAGCTTACATGTACATAAGGTTTAACAAAGGGGCAGAAAACCCCAATCATGCCCAGGAGCACTTGCTGCAAATTACACAGTAAGACCTCCTAGAGGCACGCAGAAACAAATTTCAAAAGAGCGATCCGCTCTCAAAATTTTAAGCCTATCAAAAGGCCACACCTAACTCGACCTTCAAGTTGTCCTCTAAGGACATAGACACAGGGGTAAAATACCCAACCTACTGAGGCCTATTAAGTGAGAAAAAGGTTAATTACATGACCTCTAAAATAACAATTTGAGAGGAGGCGATCTGCACTCCTAATACATTTTGTTTAAAACCTAATCTGGCTCTAGGCCGCTAATGCAAGGGCTAATCCCATACTACGGAGGTGACTTTAGAAAAGAACAATTTACAATACATTAAGGAAGAATCGGTTGTGAGAAATAAGTTCACCTCAAAACAATATGAGTGGGAGCTCGAGAGGGTTAAGCACTCTCTATCCCAATACGTAGCTTAAAAGAGAATAGATACTAAGAGTCTTTACATTTTAGGAAAAGGTTACATGGTGAAAAAGCTTCGAACCCGCCCCGAGAGTTAAACTGCTGAGCTAGCAAGAAAAGAAGTTATTATACGGCCATTACCTGGTTGTTGAACTGCTGTCCGAAGAAAGAGGCGCTTCCCGCCCCCTGCTATGTACTTTACACACTGAAAGATGGTAGAGAAGTGGCGCAGAGACCCTAAAATCAGCAGTTTATATACTCTCGCGGAAAGTTCGAGGCGTTTCAGGAAAGAAAACACCCGCCCACAATCATTTATTGGTTAGGGTTAAGCAGCATATCCAATTTGAAGAAGAAACACCTTATTGGTCATAAATTAATTAAAGAAATTCGGGATTGGCTAAATTCAAAACAAGGGGAAAGAAAGGGGTATACAGCCAACTTAAGCAATACCAGAAAGAAATTTAACAAGAACCAAACTTTTGAAATAAAATTTTCTCCAAAAAAAACAGTTCTTTCACCTTGCACTAGGGTGCACTATAGTAGTTCTTCAGTAGTGTCCTCTAGAAGAGAAAGTTCACACTTCTTACTACAAGCAAAACAAAAATACGTCGAAAACGACCCAGTTCAGAAACTTCCAAATTTCCAAGTAGTGACATCTTCAGGGTAAGTTGAAAATTAATACATTAGACAAAGTTCGGACTTCCTCCAGCAGAGGATTTTCAACTGGCGCAACGTTTGAATTAGCGGCGTGGAGGTGTACCGCCCGGTACAGTAGTAATAGCCTACATTAATTACCGTATTGTAGTGTGATCTTTGTGTACTATCCTAGGCAATATCTCTTTCCTTTCACTTTTATTTTTCACAGAATAATTTATTTGATTTTTCCTTTTATTTTCATTATTCCGTAAAAAATGGCTAAGGCGTGCAAGTGTAGGAACTGCGGGTGTGGCCAGGCATTAAGGATTATGAGGGAGGAGTTGGAGAGTATGAGGGAGATAATTAGGATTATCTTAGAGGACAGGACAGGGAAGTAGGCCTCCCTCAAAGGATGTGCAGGATACAGAAGGAGTAAAAGAGTGCTGGGAAGGAAAGGGGGGAATTGTAGAAGATACATGGTCTAATGTTTTAAGGGGAAGGATATTGCAAGCTAGGGGCTCTATTCAGGATCAGAATTCGGGACAGGTGTCTGTGAGAAATCAGTACGCGTCTTTGCAGTTAGAACAACAGAGAGTAGATGAGGAACAGGGAACTGTTGCGGATATAAGAGGAAGATACAGGTAGGAAAGGGAAAAGTGGAGAAGGAGATAGGAAAAGACGGGTGGAAGAGGGTCACGGCAGGGAGAGAAGGGAGGAGGAAGTAGCCTCTGCAGCTGTCAGGAAAGATAGGGCTGACCAGAAGAGGAGGGGTTCAAATGAGGTGGGCTGTATTGAGGCTCTGGTCATGGGGGATTCCATTGTTAGACATGTGGGGAAGGTGTGTGGAGGAAAGGGAACCAGGGTGGAGTGTTTTCCAGGAATTAGGATACGGCAGATGCTGAGGAAAGTAGAAGACAAGAAGGAAGGAAAGGAGAAGGTGGTAGTGTTTCACGTTGGTACCAAAAACGTAAGGCAAGCAGGTACATAGTTCGGATGTGTGGGATCTGGTAAATGCAGCACGCTGAAGTTTGTGGAAGCAGAGATTGTTATCAGTGGAATACTGTGTAGGAGGGACACTGACTGGAAGGCGATTGGGGATTTATATATAATCAATCACTACTGATTTAAGTGAGAATATGGAGTGGGTATGTGGGAAACTGGGAGTAAGATTTCTAGATCCTAATGGGTGGGTAGGATACAGGGATCTGCGCTCAGATAACCTTCACTTAAACCGCAGTTGTACATATAAGTTAGGACATTTATTTAGAAGGGGTATAGGGAGATACATTCAGGGGAAAAGGGTGGCCCAGGGAGCGGTGATAAGGGTACATAAATGTGGAAGTCAAGTAGGGGTGACATAAAAATGTAAGTGTTGAACTGTAGAAGTACTTTAAAGGAAGGAATAGAATTAAGTAATTTAATAGATGTATACTTACAAGATATTTTAATAGGAGTTGAATCATGGCTGAGAAATGATATAATGGGGAGGTGGAGTGTGTATCGTACAGATAGTATAGGAATGGTATGCGGGGCAGTATTCATTTTGGTGAAAGAAGAATTTGTAAGCTACGAAAAAGTTAAAGATGACAAACATGAAATTCTAGGTGTAAGGCTCATCTCTAAAGGTAATAGACAACTTGGTGTCTTTGGAGTGTACAGGCCGGGAAACTGTAGCGCTGACGCTGATTCAGAATTATTTGTTAAGATGATAAACTCTGTGGGGACAAAATAAGGAAAAGAATGTGATTGTGCCGGGAGATCTCTATTTACCAAATATCAATTGGGAAGGTAATGCGAACGGCAGGTGGCATGGCCAACAAATGGCAAATGAGTTAGTATGACAAAAGCATCAGATTCAGAAAGTGATGGAACCAACTAGAGGGAATAATATCCTGGATGTGGTGCTGGAAAAACCAGATGAGCTGTATAGAAAACCGAAGTAATAGATGGTATTAGTGATCACGATAATCCTAACGCCCCCTCACAAACGGAAAATGTTAAAAAATTATACTAAAATACAATTCATAATTTTAAAAATTCAAATATAAATAAAGCAATCTTTCATAGTTGAAGCCAACGGCCGTAGCCGTGTTGAAACACCGGATCCCGTGAGATCTCCGAAGTTAAGCAATATTGGGCGTGGTCAGGAGTTGGATGGGTTGCCACGCGCTGTTGGTGGGGGTAAGGGAATGGAGGAGCGGAAAGGAACTGGCCACCCTACCGTACGTAAACTCCGGCTCAGGAACACCTCTGCGGAGGTTCGGACCGGCCTTCGGGCAGAATAACCCTTACCTTACCTTCATAGTTGAAAATAAATGTGATGGAAAAGCACGTATTAAAATTAGGAATATTAGGCAGTACGATATGGCTGATAAAACAGGCATGAAAAGGTTTTTAAAAGGTAGCAATGATCGGTGGAAAACGGTAAATAAAAATGTAAACTGACCCTGGGATGGGTCTAAAGCAATTGTTGAGGAGTGTGAAAACAGGTTTGTACCTTTAAAGGTGGCAAGGAATGGAAAAGGTCCACTATATTGAACCCATAATTCTACGATGAGAAAAATATTTTTTATTTTTCTCAATATTTATTTCAAACAACAAGCTACTTTTATTTTTGAGAGCAGCCATGTTGCGCTTCCAGAGCCTCGCTGTCGCGTGGGAGCGAACTCACCCGCGGTAAGCTCGTGAAATACCTTGACACCTCGGTGGACTTCGAGTACACAAGAATTCTTCAAATTCACGGAATTCTGCGTAACGAGAGATTTTGGCAACACAGTAAATACGGAAATAAATAATCTAAATTATTCTTAAACCCTACGTGAAGACAGAGCCCCCAGGGTAAAATATAAATGCAGTTAAGCCTAAGTGCAAATCAGCGTCAGATCCCAGGACTAGCTCCACGTGCCAAGGTCAATGGATGAAGAAAACCCGCGAAACGCCCGGGCAGAAATAATTTATTTCACCTGTTGCGAGTGTGGTAAAATTATGAGAATAACATCTAAATAAATCACAAGTTTGTCCGGAATTCTGGAACAAGTTTCATGAAAATCGGTCTATTGGACGCGAAATTAGCAGATTACGTAATCAAGCTTAGTGGTGTGAGTAGCGTCACTCCTAAGACTATAAAAGAAACCCCCTCTCCATTTTTCTCAGTGTCGATCTGGGTTCTGAAGTAGCGGAAGCTTACGCCCGTCGCCAGCAGAAAATTGTATAAGATTAATCTACAAATAACTTAGTACATGTTCGTAGCTGAGGTCCATATCTTCTGTTAGAAAGGGAAGGTGATAGAAATTTTTCTGAACTTTTGCCGACAAACTGTGAAAGCATAGGCGTCTGCTAAGGTACATAAAAAGCAGATTTTTATTGTATCACCTCGTGTGTGTTGGAAAGTGTTAAAGGAGTTGGGAAGCTAGTCAGAGTAGTTCTGATTTCGTTATCTGTTGAACACCTGTTATATTAGGGTGACAGAAACCCGACTCTGGGGAGAAGGGAGACAGTCGCAGTTGACTGCAGAACGAAGGAGGATTGCTGTACAAATTATAACGAAGAAAGTGCGTGATTTGTGTTGTCATTTAATAACGTGTGAAAAGGCAGTATTTATAAGATAGATATGTTTGAGAAGATGATGTTCCCTATACCAATGTGCGGCTAAGCACGAGGTCAGCTGGCAAATGTAACCAGAATACTGGAGATGACGTCAATTGCAGGTCTGTCTATATTTTGTATTATGTTGTAGTTAGATTTTTTGCTTGTCCCAACCAATTTTTTTCAAGATGAGTGTCGGGTTGATATTTGTAATTATCAGGCGAAAAGTGTTATAATTTTGGTCAGCGTGTGAAAATGTTAGTTTTGTAAATTTCACGTCAAGAAACTGTAAAATGCGACGTTTAAATCTGGTGCTAATGTTCTATGAGATATTGTCCAAAGTGAGGAAAATTAGGAAAGCGATAATGGTAAAGTAGTCGTGGCGAATGTCTTAATTTCAAATATCATTTGAATTCAGAAATGTGTGTCGAAATTAATAATTAATAATATTAATAATAATAATAATAATAATAATAATAATAATAATAATAATAATAATAATAATAATAATAATGTCTACCGCGGGATAAAAATTTTCCTATGTTAAAAGTACATTTAACAACTATGTTTTACAAGGATCGCAGGCATTTCGAAAATTCCAGTGAAATTCGATAGAGTTAGGTTTTATTCATGGGAAGTAAAAATTTTGTGACATCGTGTATGTCGATGATACGGAAAATCGCGGTGTGTTCTTGTATTCTCGAGGTCCGAAAGTTGTAGTAACAGTAAAATATAGAGGTGTATTTTATAATGGTTATTGTTTTCACAAGAGGATTGAAATGTGAAAAGGATCTTGGAAATATAAGATAAAATGGATTGAGAGCGAAGAATTTATATGTGTGGAGATGAGAGTGATAGGAATACTGAAAGTGAAGGAGCCTGGATTTTAAGTAATACCGCTGGGATAAGGCGAGGAGAATGAGTTTTGAGGCAGGCTATGTTTGCCGAGGAAGGATTTGTGTGACAGGCTGTATTGTGGCAGGCTGTAGTGTTTTCCGCTAACAATCCGAAAATTGAGACGACTACTGTGTGAGGCACCGTAGTTTTCTAGTAAGATCCCAAGTGAAAACGAGTGTAGTAAAGATTAAAAGTCTTGGTAGTAAAACTCAAGTGACTAGTTACGTAAAGTCAGTATGAATATTAAGAAAATGTGACCTCAAGGATAAAATAGCATTTAGAATACACGGATGGTGTTGTTTGACCATGTAAATTTATTGAATTTCGTTTCACTGGATAGTCATAGATATAAATATTTGAAATTGACGGTAGGCGATTTGAGGGTTTCCAATGCGGTAGTGATTATTATTATTTTTGAATACATCCACTAAATGGTAGACGTGTGTTGGGAATTATTATATTCTTCCCTAAAACTTAATTGCGCATGCTGAGATCGTGTTTGAGTTGGGGGATTGTTCGTCACGTATATTTATTTTCGAACTCACGTTTTGTAACGAGATAGAGACTTACTGCATTTTCCGACTTGCGTTTGTTTAATAGTAAGAGACGTTGTTCCGTTGTGTGTTATTAGTCTGACCAGGTTTACAATTGAAATGTCAGAGTTTGTTTGAAATTGCTAGTTCGCCTGATATGCCAGGAGAAGCATAATACGACCCATTTTACGCCCGACAATAGATTTAGGACGTCACATGTTATCCTTGGAGTATACTTATGATGAGACGTGCTAGTTCACGCTCGACGACAGAATTAGGAAGGTATCGTGTACATAGAGATTAGTGTTAGGATGTACAGATTTCAAGTGATCCCGACGATAGGTCTGGGATGTCAGCTGTACATACTCAAGTCTCAGATTAGATGTTTTTTTTGTTTTTGCGAAGTGACCTGGGCGAAGGTAGCATCTGCAGTAATCTACGAGATATGAAGGGGGTTAGATCGGTAATAATGAGGCCAACTTGTGCGCAGCTCCAAACAGCTGAGAGGTGCTCCCTAAGATATGGGACCGTTATCGGTGAATGAGGGTTGCCCAACATTGGATTTCTTCTGAATGATGATGGTATATTTTACTGTAATTCTCCATGCTTGTTGAGTTTAAATGACTTCGATATTATATTTTATTTTACGGACTTAATTGTTTTGTCGTTCTGACGTCCGTTTCGCTCTGATAGTGTGCATATTGACACTCAATGTATTAGTGTGAGACTTGAGTTGCGAATGTGGTTTCGATTCGTCAGCCAGTAATATAATTTTTTTATTTGCAGTCTTTGTCGTTCTTTCATTTATATACGTAGTTGAGTTCGATTAAATGATAACTTTGTAGTTAGTGTGTTGGGACAAACAATAAGTAGATGGATCTGTAATGGTAGTCATTGTTTTAAAAGAATTCCTTAAGTTGTTGTATTTTTCAATGTGGACTGGTAATTTTATTAAGCGTAACATAACCATTTCTAACCTGAAAATCGGTTTGATAATATACTTTTCAAGTGATTTACCAGTTTTTGATTAACTTCAGTGTTTGGCATTTCTTCTAAATGCGTGATGAATAAGTGTTTCCTGTATTTCGCAGTTTTGTTCCTTCAGAACGACGTAACGTAAGATCCTCGCGGATCATGTTGTTGTTGGTTCCTTCCGAACAGTTGTTTGGGTGATGCACATTTAGCATCGGGATTATTTTATCACTTAAGGGTGTCATGATATGACAAAAACATGGTGGAATTTTATTTCAATTGTGAATGATGCTGTTAACTCGTAGTGAACACCATGCTTTCCCATAATATTTCGCAACCTATCCAAAGCAACTGATAGTCAATTTGGTTCGATTAAGGGTCCATTCGGCGGGTGTTCCGTATCCGCAAGGGTATTCGACTGGTGGATAACCTTAATTGAGAGGAAATCAGGCGTTCTACTTGTTGAAAGTCAGATTATCCACGGATCGTGTGGATTAATTCTCAGTTCTCGTTTGGAGTAATAGGTGCCCGGTTTTCAGGTCTTTCCTTTTTCAGTTTTCAGTTTCGGTGTCCACTAATTTATTACTTTCCCGAAGCAACTCTTCGATATTGTGAGAAATAAATCAACGCTATGCAATGTGACTGGGTTTGAAACATTCAATAATAAATGATTTATCATTTTTTTATTTCAAGGATTTATATTAAAATAACAATGTTGTCGTGCCATTTCGAATTTAATAAAAGTTAGTAAGCACATGTTTGCTCCTCATTTCAAACCCCATAGTGCAACCTTTCCACCCCACACCATTTGCCGCATAGAACCAAATGACTGCATGATAATCCCTAAAAAAGTCGGGATACCGCCATATAGCACCATACGCCAAAGCGCCTGATGGAAAGGGACCTTTTTAGTCTAGAGTCAAATGCCACCTCATCAGGAAGGAACAAAAAATTCAGAATGATGGGTGAGCAAATGCTCTTCCGACCGTGCAAGGGTCTACTGCACCCTTCCGTTCCAAAGAATCAAACCACCGACCTCACAAAGCCATGGTACGTTCGCGGCAGAAGATCAAAGAAAATAACACATAACTAGCTTAAAGGCATAAATGAACGGAAGGAAACCTGGGATACAATGTTATTCGGCAAAATGACAGGCAGGCAAAAATTTAAATACCTATTTATTGAGCCTTGATAAATCAAATTAATTAAAGGTTGATCCTGAATATTTATAGTATATTAATATTGAATATGCAATGTCCAATGGACTAAATACAAATTGTAAAGTGTCAAAAATTTTATTTCTCCTTTACTTCTTTCTTCTTCCCGACATGATGATAAATATTACATCATAATTTGTATAACATACTTTTCAAATAAAAAAATCAGAAATATCCTTATAAATGCGACGGTTATCATTAGTAACTTTCTTCACTATCAGAAGAAGCAATTATTTATACAACAAATTAAATTGAAGATAACTTGAAGTGGTCACCTAGCTAAATTAATTATATTACAAAAATAAACAAAGAATAAATGAATGCTAGTCGTTATAATCCTAATCAAAATAAAATGACTGATGTTGGGTCCAGAAATCGAACCCACATCCCAATGGATCCAATGACAAAAATTACGAAAAATAAACTCGATTTGTCATCCACATAAAGAATGAAACACGACTAAAAGAATGTATAAAAAGGAAAATATGTACACAATATGAAAATAAACAATAACAATATATACATGCAATTGGCTGTATATATAAAAAAATGTGACAACAAAAATCCATGGTTGCCCCTGAACTCGAACCAATGATATCGAAGATGGCGTCGACAAACGGGACTAATAAAACTGCCTTTCTTAATTAATCATATGGTCAACAAATAAATGAAAATACTGGCGTTCCAGTTAGTTAAATATTATTATAAGATCATACATGAAAAAGTCAAAGAACCCTTTAAACAATAATCGGTGTCATACAGCTTTCATTCTAAGCGGAATAGCTCGAACAATACAACATACGGTAACCCTCTTCAAGAGCCAAACCCTTTTCACTCTCCCCTCATCGTAAATCTCTGGACGTCAAAGCGCGGCTAATAATGGCTCGGTGTGGCAGGAATATCCTTTCAACATCTCAAGGTGAAAGCAAATCGTTTCCCTTGGAACACATATTTGTTAAATAATCTTATTTCATTATATATTCTCATATCATATTTCCAAAGCTCCACTGGCTTATAAATTCACTGTCCTGCCACAATTATATAATACAATATCAATCCACTGTTCATTGTCTCATATTCACATCCCTTAACTCAGAATGACCAGCTTCGATTCCATCCGATTACAGAATACAGCCTAGGTTTTTCCTACATTTTAAAATCAAATCAATAAAATCAAATATGGATTTTAAACATATCCATAAGGATATTCTCATATTCAGAAAGGGAAATTATTCGACATTAAAAGAAAACGCTAATCTCAATAGGGAGGCGTTTGTTCGATGTCTAGGCATGTCACAAGTTACGCATATAATTAATACAGCCGTCTACAAATATATCATCATGCGAATTACATGAAAATAAGAGTGCCTTGCTATCCTAATGTTAACAGTCGATAATCCATTTTTACAAGCATAATCACCATGCATTATGATAATAAGCTTGGATATCACGTAAATAAATTATACAAAATTACGGCTCGGCTCAGTGCCAAAAACAAATCCACTATCTATTACATTTACCTAATCTAAGCACTCTGACTAACTAATATTTTATCATCACGTCAAATACATGCATTACGTTAATTATATATATATTTAAGCCCATGGAGTAGACTATAAATTCCATGAAATGAACATAAATGAATATGAAGACCACTCACAAGTTCTCTTTCTAATTAAAAAGAAATACATGCAATTTACATGTCTAACCTAATTTACGTGATCTGCATAATGAATAACCGCGCATTTATTAAAAAATTATTTCATTTTAGTACTTATCATCATGTCGTACCAATCCAAGGTTCGGGTCCCGGGTAAGACCCTGATTCTTTCCTTTTAAGCTTCCATGGTGTTGACGTTGGTCACGGGTTCATGTCCGTTGCTATTCCCGCTGAGCACGTTCATATTCCAATGGTTATCTTCTACACTTATAACACTTTTTATGAGATTAAGACTTGTTGCGTCACTTTAACACAAAACAGACAATTATTACAATATAATGCAAATACTCGTTGCATCACTTAAAAAGTTACAATTATACCGTTCTGGCGATCACATAACTTCAACTTTTTTTTAAAAATACTATTGTTTGTAGACAATTACAATAGTCTCGAAGATATAAACTGTACATTTACAGTCTGAAACACTAAATAGATCAGAACACCATCAACCGTGGTTCTGCTTTGGATCCTTCGCGTGAAGTGGATGGGTTGTCATCATCGCGGTTCCTTTTATAAACTTTCCCCCTTCCATGCAAGAGACAATGGATAGTCCCCACTACTTTTTTTTAATTAATAGTTCCACGTGTCGTATGACATCGGTAATACTCTCAAACGTGTGACTCAGATTCTTAAGTAGTCTGGTTATGTGCGGAACCTGAAATGTTCGGCCATTTATTCAAAATTAATTATCAAAATAATGCCCCAACAATGTCTTCCATGAGGGTGCTGCGTACAAGGGACGCTTAGCGCGTTATATAATGCAACGATTGCGTATTCTTCCATACGTTAATATATTATAAAGAATTAGAATTTTGACAGATGTCTATAATTAAATCATATAACATCCCGAGGTTTCTCATATTAAATATTATGCATGTCTCGAAATCTCATCAAAATAATGCGATTCGCGAGCTGGCAACATCGTGTTCGGCCATTTTTTTCAACGGGTGACGGTATCATTATCGATTTTTCTGGCTTGAGATTTTCTTCCCTCTCTCTCTATCTGTGTATCCTTTTAGTTAAGACGGAGTGGTGTTTAGCAAGTTACAAAGGTTGTGTAAGCATGTGCAACCTAATGCAACTTTTTGTAACAAGTACGAGGGAGCTTTACAAAGGTTTTTCACTGCCAAATAATTAATAAATAAATATGTACATGACCGATAAGGTCACAATAGTTTGGTTAAGATCGTAATCGAATTTCTTCCCGCAACGACCCATGATTTAAGAGTTCTATATTGCTCTACTGTAGCAGCTGTGGCCGACCAACGATGGAATTGTAAGTTCAAGGGTTCAATATATTATAACAGAGACGTCAGGATTCTAAGAAGGAGGTGCAGGTTGGAAAGAAATAGAGTTAGAAATTGCTGTGGAAGTAAGGAGAAATTGAAGGAACTTACTAGGAAATTGAATCTAGCAAAGAAGTCAGCTAAGGATAACATGATGGTAAGTATAATTGACAGTCATACAAATTTTAGTGAAAAATATAACGTTATATATAGGTACTTTAAGGCAGAAACAGGTTCCAAGATGGACATTCCAGGAATCATTAATGACCAAGGAGTGTGTGTATGCGAGAATCTTCAAAAGACAGAAGTATTCAGTCAACAGTATGTAACGATTTTTGTTTACAAATATAACGTCCAGGTAGAGGAGGTGACTAAAACTAAAGAAGTATTAAAATTTACCTATTATAACAATGACATTTGCAGTAAGATACAAAAGATGAAAAAGAAAAGCAACTTGAATTAGTAAGGTTTCGGGAGGTACACTAAAGACAATGGGTTGGGATATAATACCATATCTGAAGTACTTATTTGGTTATTGTTTGCATGAAGGAGCTCTACTAAATGAATGGAGAGTTGTTATAGTAGCCCCTGTGTATAAAGTAAAGCGTGATAGACAGAAAGATAAAAATTACTGGCCAGTCGGTTTCATATGCGTTCCATGTGTAAGCTTTGGAACAACATTCTTTCTGATTATATTAGACATGCTTTTGAAACTAATAACTGGTTCGATAGACATCAGTTCTGATTTAGGAAAGGTTATTACACTGAAGCTCAACTTTTAGGATTCCAGCAAGTTATAGCAGATATCTTCGATTCAGGTGGTCAAATGGACTGTATCGCAATTGATCTATCTAAGGCTTCAGATAGGAAAAATCATGGGAGACTACTGGCAAAGATGAGTACAATTGGACTAGACAAAAGAGTGAATGAATTTGTGGCTATATTTCCATAAAATAGGACTCAGAGAATTAGAGTAGGCGAAGCTTTATCTGACCCTGTAGTAATTCAGACGGGAAATCTTTAAGGCAGTATTATTGGACCTTTATGTTTTCTTATGAATATCAATGAACTGTTTGTGATGTCTTCATCATCATTTCATCCTCATCACGGCGCGCAGGTCGCGTACGGGATTCATATCAAAAGACCTCCATCTGGCTAACCGAACGTGTCCTTGTACACTCCCGGCATTAATTTTATCTGATTATTAATTATTAATTATCTATATAGATATTTATAGATAGATAATAGATAAATAATAGATAAATTGATAATAGGTAGATAATAGATAGATAATGGTGTAGTACATATATAACACCCTCGCACAGTATTCAGAAGTAGGATATTTCATTGCCATTCTTCTTCTTCTGCTCCTTCTTATTTTTTATTATTATTATTATTATTATTATTATTATTATTATTATTATTATTATTATGACCGGGATCATGGCTAAATATTTACCGTGCTGGCCTTTGGTCATAGGAGTAGGTAGATAATAGAGAGATAATTATAGATAAGTAACTATCACTGATTAATTGCGCTGGCACCGGGGCTGGGTGTATGTGATGTCTTCGTCATCACTTCAACCTCATCACGGCTCGCAGGTCGCCTAAGGGTTACAAATAAAAAGACCTGCATCTGGCGAACCGAACGTGTCCTTGGACACCCCCGGCACTAAAAGGCCATACTCCGCATCATGATTTTATTATGTGTATCAATGAAATGAGTAAAGAAGTGGAATCAGAGATACGACATTTTGCAGATTATATTATTCCGTACAGAGTAATAAATAAGTTACAAGATTGTGAGCAACTGCAAAATCACCTCGATAATGTTGTGAGATGGATAGTAGGCAATGGTATAGTACATATATAACTGCCTCGCACAGTATTCAGAACTAGGAGATATTATTGTCATTATTCGTATTATTAATAGTATTATTATTATGCCCCAGGGCCATGGATAAATATTGACCCTGCTGGCCTTTATTCATAGGGTTCCCGGTTTCGATTCCCTGCAGGGTCCGCAATTTTAACCATAATTGGTTAATTGCTCTGGCAAGGGGGCTGGGTGTATGTGGTGTCTTCATCATCATTTCATTCTCATCACGGCGCACAGGTCGCCTACGGGATTCAGATCAAAAGACCTGCATCTGGCGAACTGAACGTGTCCTCGCACACTCCCGGCAATAAAAGCCATACGCCGCATCTTTCATTATTATTATTATTATTATTATTATTATTATTATTATTATTATTATTATTATTATTATTATTATTATTGTTGTTGTTGTTGTTATTCTTATTATTATTATTATTTAATTTGTATATTTATTCCTGATATTTTAAGCTGGAAGGTCTCCATATCTGATGTGAGTAATCTGTTTTGTACAAGCGGATGGGAAAACAGTGCTATTTTCAACTCGGAAACTTAGTATAAGTCATCTGGAACAACCCAGAGTCCGTTGATGTTTTTATTGTCATGGGACGCGGAAGTGGATCGGGGCGTGGTCTTGGAATGACAAGAGGATCTTCCGCCCGTGATTGGATGGCCAGGATCAATCTAGGCGTATCATGTGAGAGTAGAGGGAAGCTTAGGTCTATATAGGCATGTGTGAAAATAGCGGAGGGGAAGACTTCAAACTTTGGTGGCGGAGGACAGGACTTCATATTATGGTGGAGTGGACTTGACTTCAAACTTTGGAAGTAAGAGGAGATGAAACTTTGGTGGAACGCGGTCTGATAATGTTTGTGGAATGTGAAGTGTGGTAATAACCTACAACTGCGGAGAGCTTAGGCACTTGGTATTGTATCACTTGTGACGGCTTGATATTATACGCTTGTGAAATCTATGGGGTGCTTTATCTCAGACTTTCCATAATTTATGTTTTGGAACGATAAGTATGTGTTGCTCAATTGAATGTTTCTTTAATCCATGTGTTATAGTCAGTGAACGCTGTATTATAATGAGAATAAGCAAGATGTGTTGATACACAGAGATAGTGATATCTACGTATATATATGCTTTGTAATTAATCTTCATCAGTATAACCGCAAACGGTAGTTTGGTCCTCGCTTTTGGTTTCTCGTTGTTTTGTTGATGTCGATAATTGTGTAAATATGGGGACATCCAGCGGTGAGTGTATTTCATGTATATTTTGGTGTTTTGATGAGGTGCCCATGCACGGATGTTGTTTTTAATATAGTTAGTATTCTCGAATCAGTGGGAACCTAGGTGCAGTTCCTACATATTCAGTCATTTTCAGAAGGTTAAGTAAGGCCTAAAGCAGATGTACCAGTACGCAACTTTATGTATACGCCCTCGGAGAGAAAGAATGATCATACTCTATCAAAATTCGAGGGATCCATTCTAGTGAACTCTGGTCCTCGTACTACGGACATTTCGATTAATTATTTTTATTAATTTATTTTATTTTAATTGTGTTATTAATTTATTCAGTATTCATTAATATATTTTGAATTAGATTACAATTGACGCCCAAGCATGAGGCGAGTAAGTAATTTATTCCTACTTGATTATTTTAATAATTTTGCAATAATTATTATTGTTATTACAAGGTGTTAATATAAGGAAAGATATTCATTGGTGTAATCTCACAAATATGATTGTAAATAAAGGGTACAGACCTCCGCACATGGGTATGAGGGTATTTAGGGGTTGTAGTAAAGATGTAAACGAAAGGGCATTTAATTTTCTGGTAAGACCCCATTTAGAGTACGTTTCCATTGTATGGGACCCTCACCAGGATTACGTGATTCAATAACTGGAAAAATCAAAATAAAAGCAGCTTCATTTATTCTGGGTGATTTCCGACAAAAGAGTAGCGTAACAAAAATGTTGCTAAGTTTGGGCTGGGAAGACTTGAAAGAAAGGAGACGAGCTGCTCCACTAAGTGGTATGTTCCGAGATGTCGGTGGAGATATGTCTTGGAATGACATCAGTATAGAGTTCTTCAATAAATTTCCAATTCCTTTGCAATCATTTAAGAAAAGGCTAGGCAGGCAACAGATAGGGTACCTGCCACCTGGGCGACTGGCCTAAATGCAGATCAGTAGCAACTGAAGTTGACATCGAACTCTCGGCCCGGCATATCGAAGGAAATTATATCGACCATTCAGTCAAGCAGCAAAATTCCACGGCGTCAGATTAAGTTTAAATGTAACACCCGTTATAAATTGCCATAAATACTGTACGTCATATTTCTAAAACATAGAAGACCTACATAAATGTATAGAAAACCTGTGTGCTGAAGAGAGCGTGTACAAATTTTCTGGCCAAGCTATAAAACGTTGCAGATGAGCTCTTTATGAATCGAAGTGATAAACTTTTCTACCTTACCTTCCAGGAACATTACAAATATCTGATTAACGTCCCTTCCACTATGGTTATCGAAAGACGCAGGAGTCCTGATATTTCATCCAATTACATCCTAACGCACCAATGTTTCAACAGTCTAGTTTATTTCCTTGTTTGGCTGTAACTTGTCCGGCACGAGCTTTGAATTAGTTTCCTTTAACAAATAATGGTTCATGTTTGTGGGTTACTGTAGTCACGTCCTAGTTCGTGAACCATGGGCAACGGCTGAGTGGCCTAGTAAGTGGTCCTGAGAGTCGGGATACCAGTTGCTATGGAATGGGAGTGGGCATCTCGGACATATTCTGAGTCGTGGCCCTCCTTGTGCTCAGGCGGCTAGGACTATACAATTCACCGGTGGTCCATAACCCGTTAGAGGAGAGATCCTCACTTGGACTATGTGCAAGTAGGGCAGCATCCTGCTTCATGAATTTACCGAGCTCAGAACACATTAAGCAAGCCTCGGACCAATGGGAGTAATGGAGTCCCACTCCCATTTGATAGTCGAGGGACTCCTTGGAAACAACTTGTCGAACGAAATGGAATTCGATGGGGAGCTATCGATATTAATGGGGCTTATGGAAGAAAGAAGGTAGAACTGGCTGAGTCAGCAAAGAGGATGCATCTGGATGTGCTAGGAGTAAGTGATATTCGGGTAAGGGAAGATAATGAGGAATAGATAGGAGATTATAAAGTGTACTTGACGGGTGTTAGAAAGGGAAGGGCAGAGTCTGGGGTAGGGCTCTTTATCAGGAATACCATTGCACGCAACATAGTTTCGGTTAGGCACGTAAATGAGCGAATGATGTGGGTAGATTTGTCAGTGGGAGGAATTAGGACAAGAATTGTGTCCGTGTATTCACCATGTGAGGGTGCAGATGAGGATGTTGACAAGTTTTATGAAGCATTGAGTGACATCGTGGTCAGGATCAACAGCAAGGATGGAATAGTGCTAATGGGCGATTTCAATGCGAGAGTTGGGAATAGAACTGAAGGATACGAAAGGGTGATTGGTAAATGTGGGGAAGATATGGAAGCTAATGGGAATGGGAAGCGTTTGCTGGACTTCTGTGCTAGTATGGGTTTAGCTGTTACGAATACATTCTTCAAGCATAAGGCTATTCACCGCTACACATGGGAGGCTAGGGGTACCAGATCCATAATAGACTATATCTTAACAGACTTTGAATTCAGGAAATCTTTTAGGAACGTACGAGTTTTTCGCGGATTTTTCGATGATACAGACCACTATCTGATCTGTAGTGAACTAAGTATCTCTAGGCCTAGGGTAGAGAAAGTGAAATCTGTCTGCAAACGAATAAGGGTAGAAAGTCTCCAGGATGAGGAAATTAGACAGAACATGGATATTATTAGTGATAAGTTTCGAACAGTAGAGAGTAAGCAGGTTCAGGATATAGAAATTGAATGGGTGGCGTACAGGGATGCTCTAGTAGAAACAGCAAGGGAATGCCTAGGAACAACTGTGTGTAAAGATGGGAAAAGGCCAACATCTTGGTGGAATGATGAAGTGAGAGCAGCCTGTCAACGTAAAAAGAAGGCTTATCAGAAATGGCTCCAAACAAGGGCCAAGGCAGACAGGGATTGGTACGTAGATGAAAGAAACAGAGTGAAACAAATAGTTGTTGCATCCAAAAAGAAGTCATGGGAAGATTTTGGTAATAACCTGAAAAGGCTAGGTCAAGCAACAGGGAAACCTTTCTGGACAGTAATAAAGAATCTTAGGAAGGGAGGGAAAAAGGAAATAAACAGTGTTTTGAGTAATTCAGGTGAACTCATAATAGATCCCAGGGAATCACTGGAGAGGTGGAGGGAATATTTTGAACATCTTCTCAATGTAAAACGAAATCATCATGGTGGTGTTGCAAACAGCCAAGCTCATGGGGAGGAGGAAAAGGATGTTGGTGAAATTATGCTTGAGGAAGTGGGAAGGACAGTAAATAAACTCCATTGCCATTAGGCAGCAGGAATAGATGAAATTAGACCTGAAATGGTGAAGTACAGTGGGAAGGCAGGGACGAAATGGCTTCATAGAGTAGTAAAATTAGCGTGGAGTGTTGGTAAGGTACCTTCAGATTGGACACAAGCAGTAATTGCACCTATCTATAAGCAAGCGAACAGGAAGGATTACAACAACTATCGAGGTATCGCATTGATTAGTATACCAGGCAAAGTATTCACTGGCATCTTGGAAGGGAGGGTGCGATCAGTCGTTGAGAGGAAGTTGGATGAAAACCAGTGTGGTTTCAGACCACAGAGAGGCTGTCAGGATCAGATTTTCAGTATGCGCCAGGTAATTGAAAAATGCTACGAGAGGAATAGGCAGTTGTGTTTATGTTTCGTAGATCTAGAGAAAGCAAATGGCAGGGTACCAAGGGAAAAGATGTTCGCCATACTGGGGGACTATGGAATTAAAGGTAGATTATTAAAATCAATCAAAGGCATTTATGTTGACAATTGGGCTTCAGTGAGAATTGATGGTAGAATGAGTTCTTTTATCAGGGTACTTACAGGAGATAGACAAGGCTGTAATCTTTCCCCTTTGCTGTTCGTAGTTTACATGGATCATCTGCTGAAAGGTATAATATGGCAGGGAGTGATTCAGTTCGGTGGAAATGTAGTAAGCAGTCTGGCCTATGCTGCCGAAAGCCTACAGTCTAATATCTTGGAACTAGAAAATAGGTGCAATGAGTATGGTATGAACATTAGCCTCTTGAAGACTAAATTGATGTCAGTAGGTAAGAAATTCAACAGAATCGAATATCAGATTGGTGATACAAAGCTAGAACAGGTCGATAATTTCAAGTACACCGACTGACAGAGAAAATGCAACACCAAGAAGGACTGGTCAGAACTTTATGCCAATTACAGGGTAGACTGACGTCACTGAGGTATGCTCATGATGTGAAATGCGCCGCTGTGCTGGGCACGTAGCGAACGATAAATGGGACACGGCGTTGGCGAATGGCCCACTTCGTACCGTGATTTCTCAGCCGACAGTCATTGTAGAACGTGTTGTCGTGTGCCACAGGACACGTGTATAGCTAAGAATGCCAGGCCGCCGTCAACGGAGGCATTTCCAGCAGACAGACGACTTTACGAGGGGTATGGTGATCGGGCTGAGAAGGGCAGGTTGGTCGCTTCGTCAAATCGCAGCCGATACCCATAGGGATGTGTCCACGGTGCAGCGCCTGTGGCGAAGATGGTTGGCGCAGGGACATGTGGCACGTGCGAGGGGTCCAGGCGCAGCCCGAGTGACGTCAGCACGCGAGGATCGGCGCATCCGCCGCCAAGCGGTGGCAGCCCCGCACGCCACGTCAACCGCCATTCTTCAGCATGTGCAAGACACCCTGGCTGTTCCAAAATCGACCAGAACAATTTCCCGTCGATTGGTTGAAGGAGGCCTGCACTCCCGGCGTCCGCTCAGAAGACTACCATTGACTTCACAGCATAGACGTGCACGCCTGGCATGGTGCCGGGCTAGAGCGACTTGGATGAGGGAATGGCGGACCGTCGTGTTCTCCGATGAGTCACGCTTCTGTTCTGTCAGTGATAGTCACCGCAGACGAGTGTGGCGTCGGCGTGGAGAAAGGTCAAATCCGGCAGTAACTGTGGAGCGCCCTACCGCTAGACAACGCGGCATCATGGTTTGGGGCGCTATTGCGTATGATTCCACGTCACCTTTAGTGCGTATTCAAGGCACGTTAAATGCCCACCACTACGTGCAGCATGTGCTGCGGCCGGTGGCACTCCCGTACCTTCAGGGGCTGCCCAATGCTCTGTTTCATCAGGATAATGCCCGCCCACACACTGCTCGCATCTCCCAACAGGCTCTACGAGGTGTACAGATGCTTCCGTGGCCAGCGTACTCTCCGGATCTCTCACCAATCGAACACGTGTGGGATCTCATTGGACGCCGTTTGCAAACTCTGTCCCAGCCTCGTACGGACGACCAACTGTGGCAAATGGTTGACAGAGAATGGAGAACCAACCCTCAGGACACCATCCGCACTCTTATTGACTCTGTACCTCGACGTGTTTATGCGTGCATCGCCGCTCGCGGAGGTCCTACATCCTACTGAGTCGATGCCGTGCGCATTGTGTAACCTGCATATCGGTTTGAAATAAACATCAATTATTCTTCCGTGCCGACTCTGTTTTTCCCCAACTTTCATCCCTTTCGAACCACTCCTCCTTGGTGTTGCATTTGCTCTGTCAGTCAGTGTATTTAGGTTGTGTGTTCTCCCAGGATGGTAATATAGTAAGTGAGATTGAATCAAGGTGTAGTAAAGCTAGTGCAGTGAGCTCGCAGTTGCGATCAGCAGTATTCTGTAAGATGGAAGTCAGCTCCCAGACGAAACTATCTTTACATCGGTCTGTTTTCAGACCAACTTTGCGTTACGGGAGCGAAAGCTGGGTGGACTCAGGATATCTTATTCATAAGTTAGAAGTAACAGACATGAAAGTAGCGAGAATGATTGCTGGTACAAACAGGTGGGAACAATGGCAGGAGGGTACTCGGAATGAGGAGATATAGGCTAATTTAGAAATGAACTCGATGGATGAAGCTGTACGCATAAACCGGCTTCGGTGGTGGGGTCATGTGAGGCGAATGGAGGAGGATAGGTTACCTAGGAGAATAATGGACTCTGTTATGGAGGGTAAGAGAAGTAGAGGGAGACCAGGACGACGATGGTTAGACTCAGCTTCGAACGATTTAAAGATAAGAGGTATAGAACTAAATGGGTCCACAACACTAGTTGCAAATCGAGGATTGTGGCGACGTTTAGTAAATTCTCAGAGGCCTTCAGACTGAACGCTGAAAGGCATAACAGTCTATAATGATAATGCATGTACACTGACTGACAATGCAAATGCAACACCAAGGAGGAGTTGTTCGAAAGGGATGAAAGTTGGGGAAAAAACAGAGACGGCACGGACGAATAATTGATGTTTATTTCAAACCGATATGCAGGTTACACAATGCGCACTGCATCGACTCAGTAGTATGTAGGACCACCGCGAGCGGCGATGCACGCAGAAACACGTAGAGGTACAGAGTCAATAAGAGTGCGGATGGTGTCCTGAGGGATGGTTCTCCATTCTCTGTCAACCATTTGCCACAGTTGGTCGTCCGTACGAGGCTTGGGCAGAGTTTGCAAACGGCGTCCACCGAGATCCCACACGTGTTCGATTGGTGAGAGATCCGCAGAGTACGCTGGCCACGGAAGCATCTGTACACCTCGTAGAGCCTGTTGGGAGATGCGAGCAGTGTGTGGGCGGGCATTATCCTGCTGAAACAGAGCATTGGGCATCTTCTGAAGGTACGGGAGTGCCACCGGCCGCAGCACATACTGCACGTAGCGGTGGGCATTTAACGTGCCTTGAATACGCACTAGAGGTGACGTGGAATCATACGCAATAGCGCCCCAAACCATGATGCCGCGTTGTCTAGCGGTAGGGCGCTCCACA
Source organism: Anabrus simplex (assembly GCF_040414725.1). Classification (NCBI taxonomy): domain Eukaryota; kingdom Metazoa; phylum Arthropoda; class Insecta; order Orthoptera; family Tettigoniidae; genus Anabrus; species Anabrus simplex. The sequence goes on along the minus strand of NC_090266.1, from coordinate 110,340,545 downwards.
GTTACTGCCGGATTTGACCTTTCTCCACGCCGACGCCACACTCGTCTGCGGTGACTATCACTGACAGAGCAGAAGCGTGACTCATCGGAGAACACGACGGTCCGCCATTCCCTCATCCAAGTCGCTCTAGCCCGGCACCATGCCAGGCGTGCACGTCTATGCTGTGGAGTCAATGGTAGTCTTCTGAGCGGACGCCGGGAGTGCAGGCCTCCTTCAACCAATCGACGGGAAATTGTTCTGGTCGATATTGGAACAGCCAGGGTGTCTTGCACATGCTGAAGAATGGCGGTTGACGTGGCGTGCGGGGCTGCCACCGCTTGGCGGCGGATGCGCCGATCCTCGCGTGCTGACGTCACTCGGGCTGCGCCTGGACCCCTCGCACGTGCCACATGTCCCTGCGCCAACCATCTTCGCCACAGGCGCTGCACCGTGGACACATCCCTATGGGTATCGGCTGCGATTTGACGAAGCGACCAACCTGCCCTTCTCAGCCCGATCACCATACCCCTCGTAAAGTCGTCTGTCTGCTGGAAATGCCTCCGTTGACGGCGGCCTGGCATTCTTAGCTATACACGTGTCCTGTGGCACACGACAACACGTTCTACAATGACTGTCGGCTGAGAAATCACGGTACGAAGTGGGCCATTCGCCAACGCCGTGTCCCATTTATCGTTCGCTACGTGCCCAGCACAGCGGCGCATTTCACATCATGAGCATACCTCAGTGACGTCAGTCTACCCTGTAATTGGCATAAAGTTCTGACCACTCCTTCTTGGTGTTGCATTTGTCCTGTCAGTCAGTGTATGTATGTATGACAAATATTGTGTCTTCGCTGAAGCAAAATGTAAAGATATTTATGATGTAATTCCCTGTAGTACCTGGCGTTTCCCGGATATTTTAAATGTTTACCTTTAAGATTTGTATTATCAGTTTGTTATGTGTGAAGTGAATTTTTATACAATTCCGTTTTGAGATGTCGATTGATATGTTACGATCTATCATATAGTTTTAGAGTTATTAATATGTGTTTTCGATAATTTAATTTTCATATAAAACCTTGCTCTTGTGGAAGCTCGAATTGATGTGGGAGTATTTGATCCTTTCAAAAAATGAATAACTGTTAACTATATAATTATATTTACACTTCACACTATAGATATGTTGTACACGGTTTAAATTGTCATTGAGACGGTCACCATTCAGCCTTGCGACTCCAGAAGCAGTGGTTTCAACACTAACCTCGGTCATTTTAAAATATTTACTTTTAAGCCCTCTCAGCCACCCGTCTCAATAGGGGCTGTCCGCCATTTTGCCTAGCTCAGCGTTGGAGCTGCTTGGAACATTCGGGCATAAAGGTATGGGTTGAATGGTCTATCTAAAATATACTTAAAATCATAGGGCAGGTTCCAAATGTTCGTGAATGAAAACTTGAAGAAATAAATGGGTGGAAAAGCTCATTAACAATAAGCACGAGAGAAAAATTATAATATTCCAAAATTGAAAATATAAATTACAAAATTATTACAATACATTTCGTATTCACAATTTTAAATAGTAGCACGTGTCTCGAACATCAAACTGCAATTATTATTGTTTAATACGGTGGCATTATTGTGTTTTGACGTAGGATTCAAATAAATTAAACTGCGCATTGCACGCAGCCTCGATCTGAATCGTCTCTTTACATGAAATATAATCATAGATTCGCACATCTCGGCCTGATTAAACAAATCAGAAGTATGGTATGAATGTTCATTCCCATAGGGAATCTGAAATATTTGTTCCGAATGAGTAAATTTATAATACCAATATAAATGGTCCGTTATTGGACATTACAAATTTTCCAGCTAAGTCATTCCTGGTTGCCAGCGTTTCACCCCCGTGTGCTAGGCTGGGCTCATCAGTTGGTACCTAGCACACCTACCAAGACGCGTGGCTAGTAGTGCATATCGTGGAGGCCACTGCGTAGGCTAATTGTAGCCACCGTCAGCGCCAATGCACTATGAGAGACTTTGTCTCATTACCGAAGTAGTCGGTAAACAAATATAATAAACACTTGCTTGGGACTGGCATACACCCTCAAAAAGACACTGAATTTACAATCAAAGCATCCGACTGGAACAAATGGGAGAGGTAACAGAACCCTACAACCTCAAAATCAGCACGTGCTGTAAATCCCTGATCAGCAATGGATACAATAACAATGGACAAAATCACATCGTACAAACACACACAAGGTCAAAATAATCATATCCTGAAAAAGAAAACAGATATATACATTGGCCATCATCGCTTGGGGTCGTCGGTCTCGAACGCAAGACCTCTATTGCTGTGGATGTCAACTGCCATGCACACTAGTGTCCAAAATTAAGCATAAGTTACGAGTTACCAGGGCAACAGGAAATAGACTGCAAATCGCACGACATATGCACCTACCAACCTTACGTGTTCCCTCTGTAAAGGAAAGGAGTGCTCCCTGCTTTGACTAGCGGCGTAACCGCAAGGTTAACTCAGCCAGTGCCTGCGCCCCATATTCCCTCAGTCGTCTTTGCCCTGTTATAGTGTGCGGAATGTAGCCTCGTGGTGAACGTGACAACATAATGGCATAACGACGCCGTTTGGACCCCGTTTTGCAGGGTAGAATTCTCGGCCGCACGGAAGCAGGCCAGACACAGACCGAAGTCGCATTATCCTTGATTGTGCCACAAAGTGTCATTTCCAGGCTTTGAAGACGATTTGGGGACACAGGAGATGTTAGTCGTAGGCCAGTACAAGGTCGACCAAGTGTAACAACCCCACAGCAGGACCAACATCTGGCCTTAATCGTACGACGAAATCGGAGTGCACCTGCAAGACAATTGCCGGTGGAGTTTGCAGCCGACTCAGGGGTTGCCTTTTCCCGGCAAACTGTCTACCGGAGGCTCAAAACAGCAGGGCTGTTTGCCTGATGTCCAGCGGTGTGTGTTCCGCTCACTCCTGCACAGAGACGGGCGCGTTTACTGTGGAGCCGTCAACATCGAAACTGGACCGTGAATGAATGGAGGCATGTGCTCTTCCCTGATGAATCTCCCTTCAGTTTGCAGAATGATTCCCATCGCCCATTAATCTGGAGAGAACCGGGTAGCTGATACAAGCACAGGAACATCGTGGAACGGGACCAGTATGGTGGTGGTGACGTCATGGTGTGGGGCGGCATCACGTTGAATGGGCGTATGGATCTGCACATCTTCATGGTTTGTCCGACGAACACTGTTAACGCTCCGAGGTACAGGGATGAGGTACTGAGACCACATGTTCGACTCTTCAGAGGTGCGGTTGGTCCAGACTTCCGCTTAATGGACGATATTGCCAGACCGCACCGCGCTGCTCTGGTGGATGAATTTCTAGCTGGGGAAGACATTCATCGCGTTGACTGGCCAGCGAGGTCTGAGGATCTGAATCGTATAGAACATGTCTAGGATGCTTTGGGGAGGCAAATTGCATCCCATCAGACTCCACCAATGAACCTCCAAGTCCTTCGCAGTGCCCTTCGGGAGCTCTTGGACCATTTGATGGAGAACATGCCACGTCGCTGTGAAGCATGTGTGGCCGTTTGGGGTAACCATACACCCTATTAACAGCATATTTTGTTGTGGAAAGCATTGCAAAGTTTTGTTAGTTGTTGTCAAAAGTGCACCTTATCTATCAGAACATTTCTGACACTGTTTTGGGACAAGTTGTGTGACATATGGTGTGTGATTCAGCTTCCATTTGTTCAGCAATCCGTCTGACATACCTATCAGGCGGTATGGCCTCGTTTAGTGACTAAGCTTAACTTTCGCACACTAGAGTATTACTCACTGCGGGTGAACGCCGGTTCTACTTAGCAACCCCTGGTCAGCTGTAGAGCGAGAAAGTGAACGGCGGAATAGTTTTACACGCAAACAGAACTAACTTGCCTCGGTCTGGATAATGGTTTCTTGTGAACACCCCATTCAAACATTGCGGCTATATCGGGCAACATCGACAGTCTTTACCTGAGTTTGAGGACAGCAGACCTATTCTCCTCTCGGCTTTCAAAAACATTTTCGTCTTTCAGCGCGTTCTCAGAGAAGTGTTTCTCTGAGTTAAACTTGAAACTCATTATGACTCATAGAACTGTGTCCCAATATTATGCCGTAATTAGGCCTCACATCAACCTGTACTCAAACACATAATTAGCATATCTCGTGAGGATAGCCTGTTCACTTTACGGTTTCTCACGCCTCGCATCTAGAATACACAGGTTCGGATCTAGGCTCTCTCTTGGCCTATTCTAGCATCTAAGCCTCCTCCGGGTACTTTCACACATCTCTCACTGCGGTATCACACACACACACATGTCTCGGCCCTATCAGGCCACGCATCTACTCTCTCTAGGTTCTCATCGCACGTACGGGTAAGGATTAGTTTGTTGCGGCATCATATAAAATAACTTTTCTGAATGGAAACGATGTAAATATCTCTCTAGCCTCGCTCCAAGCTGGAAAACATGCCCCATGCATAATCATGAACATCCTAAAGCTGTTAACTATGTCGTCTCCGATATCGAGTTTCCCGTGCGAATCTCTAGAGGTAAATTGACCTCCAACTATTTTTGACAACGTTGACGTCAATATAACCCTCGTGTCCATACATTTCGCATAATAAATCTACATACACAATCACGTCATAACCACTAAACTATCATTACCCTCATACCATCCTAAACAAAACTAATAAAACACCTGAATGGCGCCTGCCGTCAGCCCCAAGCTATTAATAACCTACACTTGAAATAACATCCCTAAGGCATTTAAAGGTTAAATTTTAAATATTGACATTACTGAAAAGGCTCTCAGTCGAATCTATAGCTACAAGCCATGCTTAAATGCAGTTCAACTCTTCTGAAATCCTCCGTCATTGCCACAGCACGCCGTCCATGGCTGCGGTTTGGTATTAGCATATTCTAGCGGTATCTGCACTGGATCCTCAAGCCTGGTACTCGAATCCTTGGAACGCCATTACCGATGGAGTCTTCTTCTTTTTCGGTCCTGGGCAAATCCTGGAAACTGGATGATGAAGTATGACACTCCTCTTCACTGTCTTGTATATATTCGCGTAGAATCCCCCGACCTAGGCCATATTTTAGTAACTGAATCTGCTACGTATATTATTCCCACCATGAGTAGAGCCTATTATGGGTATGATACCCGTTCACAACAAGTCCGTATGGCGCTCAACTTGCGCGTACCGCACTAAATTGAAGAACTCGACCTAGTTACGATATTTATCTACTCACAGCAAATGCTCCGGTGAGCTAGTCTATTCACTAACTACTGTATAGATTTCTAGTCACTTTGTTAGAGGTACTTTGACCTGAGGTTTAATATTAGCGACACGCACTATACTCCGGGATTTCAGCAACTAGCCTCCAGCTCCTACGACTTTCTACATTTTATAGTATCTTCCAAATTCCGTTTTGATGAGTACTTCCCCGCTCTCACTAGACATTCTCATTGTGTATCGGCCGTCCCTATCCAACGGTTGTTTGAATTTAAGTAAGGAAACCTTTAACATGCCTACTTGTCACCACTACGGTGCAAATAGTGTTCCATAATTCCAATCAATATATCCCAGTGTTTTACATTCGTTGAAACCTGCACTCGTGTGGAAATAATATCTCAGATTATCATGCTACTAGGCCTGGAGTACTCAGATTTGGCTACTGGCTTCACGTGACAAATTCAAACATCTATGTCTCTGTCTTGCGATCTTCTTTCTCTTTCTCTGACTCACTTGAGAACGCTATCTACGGTCTTCACGAGTAAGCTCAAAATAAAACTTGCTTCCCCTTCGGGTTTCCATGAGTAACCGCAAGGACTGCAGCTTGCGCTACAGGGTTCGTCTCCCTCTAAAGCACGAAGTTCGGGCTTTGCATAGTGCTATACACTGAACCCTTTTGGTCCACTACGAAGGATACCTACCTTCCTTACCAATCAGCAAAATTTCATGAGATCTGTCTCTTGGGTCGTATCGGTTCCTTCGTCACTTGCTGAGGTAAAAGTATGGTCCAGTAATTCTTATCTATCTACTCAAATGAAAGATCGGTTTAAAAATATTCCTATTTATTCAAGTAATCTCTGAAGAGGTAATCATTTATCATCGGCATCATTGGGTTCCAATCGTGTCCACTGGACACCACAATCATTTACACAGAAGGTCAGAACACTGGTGTGAGCCTTTGACATAACGGCCTGATGGGCATCCTTATTAGAAAACATTGTCTCAATTATTGATTAAAGAAAAGAAAGTCTGGAAATCCTTAGATTCTGCTTCCATGTGAGACTATATGTACCATCATAGTGATTCTTTATGGTCCAGTCCTCGTAACACGAACTCTGGACTCTGGGTATAATTTAGGCAGTCCAATCGGTGTGTGCCACACAGTGGTTATACGGCATGGACCCTTAATTGAATCGATGTGACCTGCGACTATGTCATGGACCGACATCTAAACTTCTAAGTTACTTTAAAGTCGTTGTGGATGACGACCGCAAGGAAAATGATGCAACGGTGGCATATGGCCCTACTCTAAATCACTGAGGTTGATGGCCCCATAACCAAACAAGTCAAGGCTAAACACAATTAAGATACATCGGTTGATGACCAAAGTTTCCACTTTACTAACCCCACCACATTTACTGCTCCATCAATCAAAGTGAAATAAAACAAAGACAAAAATGCTCACAATGCTTTGTGCCAGTAAAATCCATTACCTTCGGATATGTCCCCTTAACCGTTACGTTAACATTTACATATTCCCTGAAAAATGAACCAAGATTTCCAGAATGCATCTTCAAGTCATTCGCTTGATTTAAAGTTATTTCAAAATACGTTTCCGCTGAATTTAATAATTAAATAAATTTAAATGATTTAATGAAATCTTAATGAACAACAAATTCTATCTCCGCTGACGAATGGTTTCTTCCACAAGATCCTACTTAACGTCTTGACGTAATTCATTTTTAATCATGTTGGATGGATATCATCGGAGCTGGAAAAAAAATTTACATCAGTTATTTCCAGTATTCATCTTGTTTCGTGACATCACACTTTAATCGAATACTAACCATTATTACTACTTGGATAACCCTGATAAATGAGTGCAAAACCATAAGTAACTCGCCGTACAATATAAACCGATTACGATGTCATATCTTGTCATAACATTTCCGTGAAGCTTTGTGCGCCCCTCACAAACAAAACAATCATCATTACCATCGCTCTATATTTTGGACAACCCTGAAATTGGCTAACCTCGCTCATTATACTCTAAGTTCGTGATCTTAAATGTACATTACAATCTCAGTTAAACAAATTTACAGTATCTAAGAACACACACGTAATCCCCGGGCGAAAATTTCAACTAGATCCAACAGTTAACGTCATCCCCTGCCAAGAGATGCAATCTCGTTTCAATGCGTAACACACTCTGCACGTTCCGTCATTCGAGCTGCGAACTCCTATCAGCTGATGGCACTGAGCCACGACCCCCGCTCTGCTGTGATATGAACAATATGTTCGTCTTGCCTGACTGGCCTCTCAGAGTGAAACCTTTAACTTCGCCGACATAATTAAACAAGTACGATATATCTGACCAAAAAAATGCTCACAGATTAAACTTCAAAATGCCCTAAACTAATTGTACACGTCGCAAATTAATACCGGCATGGATCCTCTAGTTCTACTTTCCATCCCAAACATTACACAAAATCTCCCTCGGTCTTACACATATTACGGTACATTTACAGGCTTCCAATCACCTGTTCAAAAATCCTACCTCAACTCATACGACAACTCTGAACTCTGCCTCAACTCGACGGCTCTCACTAACAAAGAAATGGAATAAAATATTTAGAATCCATGACGCATAACACGCACAAATACATTAATAATGAACACCTCACATAATGATCTCGTATTTTCCAAAACCGGATTTCACAAAATGACGGTCAAAATTCTACTATTTATCGTCAGTCAGACACAGTTTAATTGGACAGAGAATAACGTTTCCCTTCGTGATCAAATTCATCACTCTAAATTTCTGAAACCGACAGCGCTCTTCCACTCAATTGAAAATGGGTAACCATGGACTTCTTACATTAATTCCATCAAATTTCAAACAGAAGAATTTTGCGTCAGATAAAATATCTGAATTTTAAATCACAAAAGTATTGGCAATAAATTCACGGAAATGACGATCTACTCTGGACGTGATATCACTGCGAAGCCCTCACTAATAACCTTGACAGGTCACACGGCATTCGCAATATTTTAAATTTATCCAAGCAGAAAATAAAACAAATGTCCTTTCGTCATATTTTGACATTCGCCAATAATCATAGGGGTGACCAATTGCGTCATAAAAACCCATTTCAAATGCACTAAAGTTTGACATCACAAAACAAGATATAGTAGGTGGTAAGGTGGCAAGGCACCTACCTCAGATTAACGTCGGATTCCATCCTTCGGCTCACCTGTGACCTTCCGCCGCTTATCTAGCCATTTTATATTTCTGGCTGTACCTCATAATATTTATTTGTTTTCCTGGAAATAAAACATAAAAAAGAAATACCCTTCACTTGTTGATCTTTTTGATCGCACTCGACTGATAGTATTTATTTCCCGCACACGAATTACTTCCCTTAGCACACACAAATATAAAAAAAACTTCTTCCTCTATCTTGGCCGTCCTTTGTATACAATTACTTCTGCTCAAAGAAAACTATCTCCACATACAGTCAAGACCCCAGCCACATCGGCCAAAATCTGTTGGTTGGACTTAGTCTACTTTTGTCGATCGATTTACAGAGCAGTTCAACCCTCTGTCTTCAGCCTCACGATACAAAGTGCAGGGGTTTCAACATGGCGTCCTTCTATATTTATAGACAGTACCCCCTCTCTCCAGGCATTTTCCCTTTGCCGCCAAGAAAATTTGCGTAACTTTTCTGACTTAAATGAACCGTATTTAAGAGAGTTTTGGAGGTAACCACATACTTGCTACATGGCTATCGGTAGTGTTCCTGGACATTTAAAATTTATGCACCTTAAATAAACTGGTTAGATGACCTCATTTGATAGGCACTACTTTTCTGTCGACTTCGCGTGGGGACGCTAGACACACGCGCCCTTCCGAAATAATCCCCAGAAATGGCTTAGCAGTCTCAAATCCATTTTACTAAAGACCAATTGTCTTAAAGATAAATACAGGACCATCATTATATTGCATTCCCCACTAATTCTTTCATTTAGTTATATTTATTCGACATAAACTTACTTCTGTATCCTTCCACTGCCGACACGTGCGGATGACGTCACGCATCCCAGTGTGGGACGGAAAGTAGCTACCTCGTTGCCACGGGTCACTCCCGTGATATCAAGAAATTTTCAGAAATGTAGTAACATTTCATATTAAAATTCTTAGGGCACAAAGGTCATGGGTTCAATACGAATATTTTGTTAACGTATAATGAAGGTAATTGGACCATAATATGGTGATACGATACATTCCGCCCATACTCCGAAGAAAAATTTGAAATTCCTTACAAGTTATAAGTAGCCAAAATTTTATAATTCGATGCGGATGTCACTTTTCTCCTTCGAGCACTCTTTCTCTCGGGTTCTACCAATATTTTTCTTCTTCATTCTCCTCATTTTCATGTACTATAACCTCGTCTTCCTGGTCTTCCTCCTCCGCGTTGCCATCATCTTCTTCCTCGCCGCCCAATGATTCACCGTCCTGCATTTCTTCAATCCTAATTTGTCCCGGTGGGTAATACACCTTCGGATTTACTGCATTGAATGTCTTCTCCACTGCACCATCCATGCTCCTCACTTCATATGAATTGTTATCATATACATGAATAATTCGGTATGGCCCTACATACAATTCCGCAAACTTGTGGTAAAAACTGGCTGGTGGATGTGTATCTCGCGTTCTTCTTTCTCTTTTCCTGACTCGCTTGGGAACACTATTTACCGGGTCTTCACGAGTACATTCAAAATAAAACTAGCTTCCCCTTGGAGTTTCCATGAGTAACCGCAAAGAATGCAGCTTTCGCTGCAGGGTTCGTCTCCCCACAAAGCACGGTGCTTGCTATACACGAATATTTTATTAACGTAAAATGAAGATATTTAGACCGTAATATGGTGATACGGTACATTACAAGGAGGTGTTGTCCTCTTTATATCCTATAAAGGAAGAATTGCCTTATCCGTCATCTTCACCCCACCAAAGATCTCCTGTTCCGCCGAGTCCGACGTTGTGGATTTCATCTGATCCGCTTTATCCGTCACTTTTCAGGTTTCTTGTATGACCGTCAAATTCACTGAATCGGTCCAGGATAACACAACTGCCGTATTGTACTACGCCCAAAGGACACTTCCCTACTTCATGCAGTTGTCCCATTCCCACGATGTGGATGAGGAGATACGCAATACAAAATTATTCAATATTTAAGGGAATAGAATCAGCAGGGAATAAAAATCTGTTTCATCAACAATGGTCTGGGAATCCTTAGTTCTGAGCAATGACTCAACATATCGCTACGTGCTCATAAGCCTGTCAGCCTTGCTATAGCCCTCTTCTGTATTTCTTGGGAGGGATGAGTGATTCAGGCTGGCAAGTGCCCGGCCTGGTGGAGGGCATGAGACGGCTTCTCCTCGTATTGTGCTTTATGTCTAGTGTCTCCACCATGGATTTTCTGGAAGATGAAACTAGAACGTTCTTTCTTTAACAATTAGATTTATGTCCCACTGACACAGATAGGTCTTATGGTGACGATGGAATAGGAAAGGCTAAGAGTGGAAAGGATGTGGCCGTGGCCTTAATTAAGGTACAACCTCAGTAATTTTCTTGTGTGAAATTGGGAAAACACGGAAAACAATCTTCAGAGCTGCCAACAGTAGGGTTCGAACCCACCATTTCACGAATGCAAGCTCACAACTGTACGTCACTAACCGCACGGCCAAATCGCTCTGTCTTTCCTATTCTGGGAGCACCCCACAGATACTTGAACTTCACCACCTGATATATAAAAGCAGGCTCGCCCCTAACTACAGCAGTGTTAAGAGAGTGCTGTTGTGTTGTTGTTGTCGGTCGTAGTGTTGAGTTGTGTTGTTATCTTGCCGAGTGATATATGTTCAGTAGTTCGGTGTGTGGAGCATTCACGCGAGTTTATTGTGCGAGTTATCGGCCTTGTCTGAAGTCGAGCAAAGGGAACAGCAGTCGTGTGTTGTGATAGCCATAAAGCATGTATTCGAACCCACTCACAAGGAGTTGCTTGGTGGCATGACAGGTATGCGCGAAGCGAAGTGATGTGTCATTGAAGGTAAATACTAGCCAGCTAGAGACCTGTTGTGAGAAGATATTTTTCTTAATAACCACTAATTAGCGAAGTCTTGTTATTCATTGTTAAGTATAATTTTATGTATGGAGCGGTGGGTGTGTGTATCGAATGGGTTACCCTAAATTAAATTGGTTCAATAAAATAGTCAGTATTGTATTCGTAACACAGCAATATAAAGATTGTTCGAAAGGTACAGGAATAGACTCCATAAGAAAGAGAGTCTGATACCATAAGACCTATTATCTATGTCCGTGCGACGTATGGCAACTAGCAAAAAAAGAAAGAAGAAAATCTAGTTGAATCAACATTGGTCCGAAAATTTTAAGTTCCGAGCAATGACTCTAAAATTTAACCTATTGTACTCCCCTAGGATTATCTGATGGAATCATAATGTACTCTGTTGATGTCTTTAAAGTATACGTATAATCGTTTTATAATTTTGCTTAACGTCGCACCTACACAAGAGTTATGTCGACGATGGGATAGGAAAGATTTGGGAATGGGAAGAAATTGGCAGTGGCCTTAATTGAGGTACAGTCCCAGCATTTATCTGGTGTGAAAATGGGAAACCGCGGAAAACCATCTGCGGGCCTACCGACCGTGAGGTTCGAACCCACTATCTCCCGAATACTGGATACTGGCCGCACTTAAGCGACTGCAGCTATCGAGCTCGGTCTCCCGAATGCGGGCTGACGGCTGCGTGACCCTAATTGCCCAGTCACTCACTCGGGTATCTAAATTAGAATGTTCAAAACGATCATCTTATGACTTTTAATACGAGCCTCAGTTCAGCGCCTAATCGAGTTCCGAACACACTCCTTCAGTTCTGGGAAGGTACATATCGGCTGTCAAACTCCATAACTCACAAGGAGACAAAGCCGTTCAGTTCAGCCAAGAAAGTATCATATTAAAGCATATCAGTGTCCTGGATTTGATTTGAGGACATTTAACATTATTCGTGACTGCCCCATAAATCAGATATAAGCGCTTCCGGGCGCATGTTGATATAACTTTCTTTCTCCTCCCTTTAGCCTATATGGCGGGCTGGCTCTCCTAGCCGGTAAAAGCGTGCTGGGTTCACCCATATAGATGTGTGTTTCCCCGACAGGAAGTGGAAACGTATCTATTGCTGGATTTCTACACATTGTTACGCTCTGTATGTCATTAAACATTAGGCTTCTCATTGTATGTTGATGATGAAAGCTGGCCCCAACGGAAAGAGTCCCAGTGCAAAAAATGAAATCACAACTGGTCTTTCATCTGTCATTAATCAATATTCTAACTGAAACTTAATGGGTAAGCAAGGAATGAGCTGGACACAAGGAAATACACACCTTTCAATTCACGACATAAGTATCGAACTTCGTTCCTTCCAGTCGGGAAGATTTCACTGCACTGCGACGAGTGACTCAGAGAGCGGAGCGCTGCCCTTCTGAACCCGACTCCGTTCATTGGTATTTGGACATTTTCGAATTCACAGACTCATGTCAGTGGATGTACTGGCATGTGTGGGAGATACTTCTGGCCCTTCTTGAGGCTTGACTTGCCAGGACGGCTGCTGCTCAGCCGGGTTGCCCGCAGATAGTGCAGAAAGATGCATGTGGTCAGCGTTAATATCGTTAGTCGTAATGATCAGATGATGGGGGGTAAAACCAATAACATAATTATTGAGCCGGCCCCTTCGTGTAGGGGTAGTGTGCCTCCCAGTACACGGAGACCTCGTGTTCGATTCCCGGGCAGGTCAGGTAATTTTACCTAGATCTGGGGGCTTGAGGTGCCATCTGACTGTAAGATGGCAGTCCCGGTCTAGAAAACCAAGAATAACGGCTGGGAGGATTCGTTGTACCGATCTCCCGACATCTTCTAATCTGCAGGACTTCAGGCTGAGCAACTGATCCTTGATAGGCTTTGGTCCTTCGGGGCTGTTGCGCCATGTTTAGTTTTTTAATTACCATTAGTAATCTTCGTGCCGCATTGGTAGTAATGGGTTCTACTTCAGAATTTTTCAGCAATAGTCAACGTAGTCATTCTCCACTTCCCATTTTTACATCGTCACCACCACCGCCATCGCCGTCCAGGTCCACGGATAAGTAGTTAGCACGCTTGCCTTTGGTCCAAAGGATCACAGGTTCGATTCATGGCCAGATCAGTGATTTTTTGTTTCTTTGGTTAATTCCCTTGGTTCGGGGGCTGGATGATGTGCGTGCCTTCTTTACTTATTTGAATTCATGCTTGGTAGGGCTCCATTGTCACAGACAAGTTGGTCGCCCATCAACTTCAACTGGAAGGACCCGCACCAGGCCTCTCTGGACACCATGCGTTATTATTATTATTATTATTATTATTATTATTATTATTATTATTATTATTATTATTATTATTATTATTATTTCTTATTCCGCTTATCCGCCAGATTTTTGTTTTTTCCCGCAGATTCAGCGAGGGATCCCACCTCTATAGCCTCAAGGGCAGTGTCCTAGAGAGCGAGACTTTGGGTCGGGGAGATACAGCTGGGAGGGAGGATCAGTACTTCGCCCAGGCGGCCTCGCCTGCTTTGCGGAACAGGGGCCTTGTGTGGAATGGGGAGATTGGAAGGGATAGACTAGGAAGAGGGAAGGAAGCGACCGTGGCCTTAAGTTAGGTACCACCCCGGCATTTTCCTGAAGGAGAAGTGGGAAACCACGGTAAACCACTTCAAGAAAGGCAGAGGTGGGAATCTAACCCACCTCTACTCAGTTCACTCCCCGAGGCTGAGTGGACACCGTTCCAACCCTCGTACCACTTTTCAAATCGAATCGAACCCGGGCTTCCGAGGGTGGCAGCTAACCACGCTAACCACTACACCACAGAGGCGGACTGATGTTATTTTATTTTTTACAATTTGCTTTACGTCGCACCGACACAGATAGGTCTTATTGAGACGATAGGTTAGGAAAGGGCAAAGAGTGGGAACGAAGCGGCAGTGACCTTAATTACGGTACTGCCCCAGCATTTGCCTGGTGTGAAAATGGGAAACCACGGAAAACCATCTTCAGGGCTGCCGACAGTTGGGTTCGAACTCACTGTACCCCGGATGCAACCTTATAACTGCGCGCCCCTAGCCGTACGGCCAAAGCGCCCGGTATATTTTAAGAATAAAAAATGTAATTCCTTATTTAATAGTGTGCTTTTTTACAGGTATGTTGCAGTGTAATATATATTGCTAGTTGCTTTACGTCGCACCGACACTGATAGATCTTATGGCGACAATGGGATAGGAAAGGCCTAGGAGTTAGAAGGAAGCGGCCGTGGCCTTAATTAAGGTACAGCCCCAGCATTTGCCTGGTGTGAAAATTGGAAATCACGGAAAACCATCTTCAGGGCTGCCGACAGTGGGGCTCGAACCCACGATCTCCCGGATGCAGGCTCACAGCCGCGCGCCTCTACACGCACGGCCAGCTCGACCGGTATATATTTATATTCAACTCGTGTGTTCGACAGACTGAAAAGCTTTTAAGCTACGATGGGCAGACTTTTGTGTAGTGTACAGGGTAATAGTAGTAAAGGTTGTAGTAAAGATGTAAAGGAGAGGGCATGTAAGTCTCTGGTAAGACTCCCAACTGGAGTATGGTTCCAGTGTATGGGAACCTCACCAGGAATACTTGATTCAAGAACTGGAAAAAAATCCAAGGAAAAGCAGCTGGATTTGTTCTGGGTGATTTCCGACAAAAGAGTAGCGTTACAGAAATGTTGCAACGTTTGGGCTAGGAAGACTTGGGAGAAAGAAGACGAGCTGCTCGACTAAGTGGTATGTTCCGAACTGTCAGTGGAGAGATGGCGTGGAATGACAGTAGTAGACGAATAATTTTGATTGGTGTCTTTAAAAGTAGGAAAGATCACAATATGAAGATAAAGTTGGAATTTAAGAGGACAAATTGAGGCAAATATTTGTTTATAGGAAGGGGAGTTAGGGATTGGAATAACTTACCAAGGGAGATGTTCAATAAATTTTCAATTTCTTTGCGATCATTCAAGAAAAGGCTAGGAAAACAACAGATAGGGAATCTGCCACCTGGGCGACTGCCCTAAATGCAGATCATGATTGATTGATTGATTGATTGATTGATTGATTGATTGATTGATTGATTGATTGATTGATTGATTGTCCCTCAGAATATATGGCGTAACAAAAATGTACGCCACAAATTGCAGGACACATTCCTTACACATAGACGACGAAATTATGTTATATGACCATGGGTCCCGAAACGTTTTGTTTCCATGTTACACCTGATTTTCTCCAAGTCATTAATCATGGAAAACACACAAGAACAGCACGTTAGAATGATGGGAACATGCACTCTCAGTTATGTCTGTTTACGGTGTCATTATCGTAGGTGCACCGCCATTATTTGTTTTGTCCCTGTTGCCATGCTACTTACATCATTGCTTGTTCGCAGGTAACATCAATTGTTCCAGTGAGCAGTACGACCTTGGCAAGCACACGGGTTACTACGTACGTAGAGTTCATCACAGACTTAGCTCGTGCAATGGCAGTGTACACAAATGTAGAGATGGTAGATGCCCATTTGATGTATGGATTATCAGACGGCCATGGCGCTCGCGCTCAACAATTGTACCGGGAGAGTTTTCCAGGATGAAGGTGCCTCGACAGGAATACGTTAGAAGCCATTCCTCATGTTTTAAGGAACATGAGGTATTTCAACCCGATACTCGCGACTGGGGGAGACTTAGAAAGACGAGGACACTGTAGCGGGAGACGGCAATTCTTCATGCAATTGACGACGACCCTAGTGTCAGTACAGGACAAGTAGCTGCAACAATGAATGTTGATCCATGACTGTCTGGCGAGTGTTACACGAGGATCAGCTGTATCCGTACCATTCACAGCGTGTGCAGACACTATCAGCAGCTGATTTTCCTGCACGGGTACTCTTCTGCCAGTGGTTTATTCAACAAAGTGTCAACCGTCTTTTTAGTGCAACGATACTGTTCACAGATGAGGTGTCGTTTCATCAGGATCAGATTGTGAAATTTGAAAATCGGCATGTATGGGCGGACGTCAATCCTCACGCAAGTGTTGAAGCAAGTCATAACAAATATTTTCTGTCAATGTTTGGGTCGGCATTGTTGGTGAATATTTGGTAGGGCCTCACGTTCTTCTACCCAGGCTCAACGGACAAAGTTACCATAATTTCGTAGAGAATGTTCTACCTGATCTGTTAGCAGATGTGCCTTTAGTTGTGCGACAAAACATGTACTTCACTCACGACGGAGCACCTCCTCATTTTAATGTTAATGTCCCTCGACTTTTAAATAACAGATACGGTGACAGATGGATAGGTAGAAATTGACCAATTGTCTGGCTTCCACGCTCTCCGGACCTAAAAGCACTGGAATTTTATTAGTGGGGGGAATTTTAAAGCTCTTGTGTATCGAACCTCAGTACAAGGTGTTCAGAGTCTCCATACCCGTATTATGGAAGACTACGAAACCATACCCAATACTCCAGGGATATATCAGCGCATCCAAGATTCATTACGACGGCGGGCTGAGGCATGTATCATTGCTACTGGAGGGCATATTGAACATCTCCTTGAGAAAGAGTTGCATGTGATATGTTGGTACGTTCTGTTCTTGTGTGTTCCCCATGATTAGTTAGTTGGAGACAATGATGTGTAACATGGAAACAAAGCGTTTCGGGACCCATGTTCATATAACATAATTTTGTCGTCTACGTGCAAGGAATGTGTCCTGCAATTTGTGCCGTACATTTTTGTTACACCTGTTTGTACGAAAATGTGAATCGAATAGAGTGGTATGACAGCCGAGTAACATTGCCACTAGCGTCTCAGCATGACAATTACGGTTAGAATCCAGTCCAATGCATGTGGAATGTTTGTATAGTACAGAAAATTCGCTCCTGATGGTTTACATTTCACGTTGGACGAGAAATTCTATGATCACGACACCATCAGTCACGTTAAACTATAACCTTGCTTATTGTGTTTCGAGATACGTAACTTGTAAAATTCTGAATTTTCTTCAAATGCTCCAGTACGGAGTTAGGATAAAACGAGGGCTAGTTCCTGCCGCGTCTCGCCTCACGAATTGAGGTAGTCGGCTAAATTGCCCCACCCCATTTCCAAGGGAGGGCACACCTCCGGCAGACTACCGCATCCTGCCAATCTTCTCTTAATAGAAGGCCGCGCCTACGGAGGTCCAATATTGTAAAGACCCTTCCCTCCCGATCTAAAATTCAATCTCCACTGATTTCCTGCATTTCATTGAATATAGATGATAAGGTTACTTCCGAATGGAGTCAAAGTTCTGGCACAACTTTCGGTTATTGTAGCAAATCCGCTTCTACTTACGACTATCAAGGCTTGAATATTTGATTCTCTTTTTTGGTATACCATTGTAAATGTGTCAGACTTGGAAAATACTCTGTCCAGAGGTTCAAACTGAAATCCTGGAGCAAACAGTCCCTACCCCGTCAGAGAATATCCCGGATCCTTAAAAAATAATTTTCCTCGATATGCTAAGTTCAATTTAGCATTGGGAATTACAACTTCCGAACTAAATTAGTCCGCCTCTGTGGTGTAGTGGTTAGTGTGATTAGCTGCCACCCCCAGAGGCCCGGGTTCAATTCCCGGCTCTGCCAAGAAATTCGAAAAGTGGTACGAGGGCTGGAACGGGGTCCACTCAGCCTCGGGAGGTCAACTGAGTAGAGGGGGGTTCGATTCCCTCCTCAGCCATCCTGGAAGTAGTTTTCCGTGGTTTCCTACTTCTCCTCCAGGCAAATACCGGAATGGGACCTAACTTAAGGCCACGGCAGCTTCCTTCCCTCATCCTTGTCTATCCTTTCCAAACATCCCATCCCCCCGCAAGGCCCCTGTTCAGCATAGCAGGTGAGGCCGCCTGGGCGAGGTACTGGTCATCCTCCTCAGTTGTATCCCCAGCCCCAGAGTCTGAAGCTCCAGGACACTACCCTTAAGGCGGTAGAGGCGGGATCCCTCGCTGAGTCCGAGGGAAAAATCGACCATAGAGGGAAAACTGATTACAACGAACGAACGAACTACGTTAGTTCCCTCAGTTAATCAATTAAAAATCACTGATTGATGCAATAATAATAATAATAATAATAATAATAATAATAATAATAATAATAATAATAATAATAATGTTCATGCCTACCATGTTCATACATTTTGATTTGACGTCATTTAGATCACCTGCGTGGCAATTTTGCCTTTCCATTTTGCTCTATCCAGATGGCAGAGAATCAGGAACACTTTTGGGAGACCCACGTATGAGTTTTTAATTAATTCGGTGTGGTATGATAGAGCCTCCGTGGCTCAGGTGGCAGCGCGCAGGCCTCTCATCACTGGGTTCCGTGGTTCAAATCTCGGTCACTCCATGTCAGATTTGTGTTGTACAAAGTGGAGGTGGGACAGGTTTATCTTCGGGTACTCCGGTTTTCCCTGTCATCTTTCGAATATCATTTAATTTCATCTGTCAGCCATTAATCATTGCCCCAGGGGAGTGCGACAGGCTTCGGTAGCCGGCACAATTCCCATCCTCACCGCTAGATGGGGCTTCACTAATTCCATTCCTGACCCGGTAGAATGACTGGAAATAGGCTGAGGATTTTCATCTTTGTTTGGGGTATAAACAAAATATCTTATCAGAGACAATTTCTTCTAGATATCGTACGACATGAAACGTTGTATGGCCTCTCTTCCACCCTACAAAAATCCGTCTACCTCTGTCAGGTTCGAACCTACCACCTCGGCATCAGGAGACGAGGTCTCTACCTCTGGACCTCAGAGATTGAAATACATTGCGGTTTGAGATTACATACATTGCCGATGGCTCATTCTTACTAACAGCCACACAGGACACATTGCCACATTGCACATAAATATTTATATTCGTAGCATATGTCAAGCAATAACAGAGTGTTTTGGTCTATCGTAGCTACCTACGTCTTTAGGAAGTAATTTGAACAGATACGAGAGTATCGAGCTGTGCAGCGACTCTGAAGTTGGAAGGACAGACAAAAATTAAGCTGTGTCCAACGACAGAAGGGCATTTGATTCAGCCTGAGAATATAATTCTGGTTAGGTTCATACACTTCAACAATACAGTATTCCCCCTCGTGCCTGAACGAGAGAGGCCATGACCTCTCTCAATCATGAAAAGAACCCCACATCGCAAAATACAACTCTTCTCGCCATTTCCAGACACAGATCTCTAGCTTTCAACTCACCGAGCGGGTTCGCCGTGCTGTTAGGGTCGCCCAGCTGTGAGCTTGCATTCGGGAGATAGTGGGTTCGAACTCCTCTGTCGGCAGCTCTAAAGATGATTTTCCGGCGTTTACCATTTTCACGCCAGGTAAATGCTGGGGCTGTACCTTAATTGGGGTCACGGCTGCTTCCTTCCCACTCCTAGTCCTTTCCTAGTGGTCATGGCATTAACTATGGTACAGCCACAGCATTTGCTTGGCGGGAAAATGGGGAAACCACGGAAAGCCATCTTCAGGACTGCCAACAGTGGGATTCGAAACCACTGAAATGAAATGGCGTATGGCTTTTAGTGCCGGGAGTGTCCGAGGACAGGTTCGGCTCGCCAGATGTAGGTCTTTCGATTTGACGTCCTCAGGCGACCTGCGCGTCGTGATGGGGATGAAATGATGATGAAGACGACACACACGCCCAGCCCCCGTGCCAGAGAAATTAACGAATGATGGTTAAAATTCCCGACCCTGCCTGGAATCGAACCCGGGACCCCTGTGACCAAAGGCCAGCACGCTAAATATTTAGCCATGGAGCCGGACTCGAAACAACTATCTCCCGAATACTGGACTGTATACTGGCCGCATTTAATCGACTGCAGGTATCGAGCTCGGTAAAATAAAATAAAAACAAATAAATAAATAAATAAATCATCATCATCATCATCTGTTTACCCTCCAGGTTCGGTTTTTCCCTCGGACTTAGCGAGGGATCCCACCTCTACCGCCTCAAGGGCAGTGTCCTGGAGCTTCAGACTCTTGGTCGGGGGATACAACTGGGGAGTATGACCAGTACCTCGCCCAGGCGGCCTCACCTGCTATGCTGAACAGGGGCCTTGTGGAGGGATGGGAAGATTGGAAGGGATAGGCAAGGAAGAGGGAAGGAAGCGGCCGTGGCCTTAAGTTAGGTACCATCCCGGCATTCGCCTGGAGGAGAAGTGGGAAACCACGGAAAACCACTTCCAGGATGGCTGAGGTGGGAATCGAACCCACCTCTACTCAGTTGACCTCCCGAGGCTGAGTGGACCCCGTTCCAACCCTCGTACCACTTTTCAAATTTCGTGGCAGAGCCGGGAATCGAACCCGGACCTCCGGGGGTGGCAGCTAATCACGCTAACCACTACACCACAGAGGCGGCAAATAAATAAATAAATAAATAAATAAATAAATAAATAAATAAATAAATAAATAAATAATTCTGATGGCTCAAAAACCATCAATTTGAGCGTCCATGCTTGAGCGTTAGAAATGCTAGACGAGTGGTTCACAGGGCACTTTGGAATAACACTGCAGTCCCTGCCTCCATATTTTGTCATTAAAATGATAAGGACTTCCTATGTCGTATGCCAGCTGGAAGGAACAGGAAGAGGCACCGTTACAAGATAATATCATTGGTCGCGTGACATATTCAGTAAACCCATAAATGGGCTGCATCAATGTAACTGTGGCAGACACAGGGTAATGAGCTCGTTGAAGTCGTATTATGCAACTAACGGCAATTGCTGATGTGCTGCAAATAAACACCCTTAAACCTAAAGAAACGTATTTTCACAAAGTTCACTAATCACAACCTAATGAATTGGAAGGAGGAAGAAGTAAAATAGCATTTGATTCTTGAAGTTAAATTATGAATATACAATTGTATCCTGACGTCAGTGTGTCGCTAACGCAATAAGAAGAGTAGGTGACTTTCAACTGCTTGATATCTGTTTAAATCTACTTTAAATGAGCGAAATATCTAAGCGGTACGGGTCATGTAGTTACAGCCTAGAATTCTGGAAATGGATGTTTCTTAAAGCACGACTAGTAGACATTTTTATGGCTTTCTGCGGTTTCACCAGGCAAATGCCAAGCCTCTTCCTTAATTTAGGCCATTGCTGCTACATTGCTAGTCCTATCCCATCGTCACTGAAAGTCCATGTGAATTACAGAGATGGTAAACAACTAGAAAAATGAAAATCAACTTAAAATGATGTTAGTCAAATGTCAGGGTCAGTGTGCATTAACTTGTCGGTTTCCGAGTCCTGCCGAAGGACTCAACAACCTGCTGAAGACATGCAAAATACTGTAAATATCACTGAAGTATAAGTCCGACTCATTGGCTGAATGGTCAGCGTACTGGCCTTCGGTTCAGAAGATCCCGGGTTCGTTTCCCGGCTGGGTCGGGGATTTTAACCTTCATTGGTTAATTCCAATGGCTCGGGGGCTGGGTGTTTTTGGTGTCACCATCATCCCTGCAACTCAGACACCATACATACACACAACACTATCCTCCACCACAATAACATGTAGTTACCTACACATGGCAGATGCCACCCACCCTCATTGTAGGGTCTGCCTTACAAGGGCTGCACCCGGCTAGAAATAGCCACACAAAAATTAAATTAAAAACTGAAGTATAACACCGGGTTAGTAAGAAACCATGCCATTTTAGCGTCGATTTTCTAATAGTTCTGACGGCTAGTTCAATATTAATGGGCTCTGTAAATGCCAAAATGACTGCTGTCCAATAATATGATTTAGGCCACAGATATTGAAATGTCATGTGATCAACTCCCTCAGTTGAATTCCTTGACATTCCGATTCACTGCATTTTATGTCGGACATCTCATATATTGTTGTGTCAGGCTGAGTGAACTATGTTATAAATCCTCCGAAAAGCTGAGGATCGAACCCAGGGCCCTGGGGGCTTACATCATTATAATACTCTGCTTCATTGTTTATATTATATCAGTTATTATAAAGATCTAAGTGGAGGAAAAAGTGGCAAATGAATTGGGTCCCACTCAGTGGCGGTGCGTGCTATATGTTCAGTGGTTCAGTGAACCCCCTAGAAATTAATAAGTCTATGTAAAATGGTATATTACAGCCTGTTCCTTTAATAAGCTGAGTATATCCACGCGCGTAGCGGTATTTTTGACATCAACACTCTGTTGCTCTTCGGAACCAGCGGAGAGGTTCAATTTCAGGACTATGGTAGCGGGGCAGTGAGACGTAAGGAGGGTGCACTAGGCGAGGGGCTGTGAGGAGCAGGGAAAACATAGCCCAGGAATCGCTGGCGACTGGACCAGCGATAGACACGAGTTACATCGAGCAGTTCCGAAATTAGCCGAAGCACTGTTACAGCGCGCGGTTAAAGTTTGCCGTATGCAGTCGACAGACCTTGCCGTATGTGGTAGGTTTTTGAGGGGTTTTAATTTGACGATTTTGTAGTTCTGATGTAATTAACCACAATGAGCCAGAATATTTTGGTAACTACGTTTTGTATAGAATCAACAGGCGTTCGTAGCCTGTTTTTTGTAATTAATGAGTCGTTTCATTTGTAAGTGGTGATGGCCATTATTGTTCTAAGAGGAAATAAAACTAGGCAACCATCTATATATAAAATAAGAGTTTTGTCTGTACATAGCTGAGAATTTAAAAAGAATTGTATGTCTGTGTAACGGTCGTGTCCACAGTAACGAGGAAATGCACTTTTTCGTTTTCCGTAATTTCTGTCTTTCTGTATGTATGCACACGCATCATGAGAAAACGGCTGAAGAAAATTTAATAAAAATCGGTGTGTAAAGGCTGAGAATAAGTCACTACAATCTAGGCCATAAATAATTTTATTAACGCTGAGTGAAATGGCAGTTTAGGGGAAGGCCTAAAATTTAATTCTCAAATATGTATGCTATTAGCGGTCCTATCGATAATTACTACATACCTAAAGTTATATAGAATTAAATTTCCGATCATTTATGTCTTATACATTCTTGCCGTATCGAATATGATAAAAGAGATATTCGTTAATTTGTAATTTTGTTGCTAAGTCCATATCATCACCGAGCCACAAGATAATGGATAAACATAATTTAATGAAAATCGGTCTGTAGAGTCGGGGAATAAGAAATTACAGTTTAGGCTCTAAATAATTTTATTCACCCTGGACGAAATGGTAGTTCAGGGGAAGGCGCCTAAAATATAATTTTTTGTATGTTCTTGGTCGTATCGAAAAGTACTACGTAAAAAAGTTACAGAGAATACCATTTCCGATCATTTATGTTTTATTCAGTTTTACCGTACCGACGACGGTAATAGTAATATTTCAGACTGGAAGGAAACTAAATCTGGCGGCCTACAATATCGAAAGCTCATGAAATCGATCAACAATAACATTACCGATAACATTACATGGACCATTGTTTGTTGTGATGTTCTTTGTCGTTTATGCTGCCACTCATCTTCGATAGATGGGGCTACTGCTGCGTACCTAGTATGACAGCCTGTCTGAATATTGGCGGGAAGTAGCTAGGGAGTTGGATAACTTTCTTCTTTAGGATGCCATTCCTCTGGTTCATACATTTTCTGATACTGCTGGTACGTAACACACTGGTTCATCACAGTATTCCACCTATTCGACCCCTACTCTGAGGCGCTGATTGGAATGCTCAGTGTGCAAACTTAACAGAATAATAACAGAGTGGAAGCGTAGTACAGTTCGTTAAAAGTGAGAAAATGTGTGGTTTTTCATTTAATCGCAACATTCCTACCGACGCCATTATAATGATATGTGTTGATTTCAGTTGGGAAAACCACTCTTTCTGATGTTGTAAAAAGGCATATGGAGAGTGAGTGTCTGGCATTATAATGAAAATTCTACAAGTTGATTGTAACTGATGGTAGGCAACAGTGCCTACCATTAACATGAAAATTCCCTAAACCAGTCTTCCATGAGAAAAGACGTATGATGAATTCCCCGTCGCGTTTCTGGAGTAATGTTAAGAACTATGCAATTTAATACAATCTTACTCACAACGTGTACACTACCTAATCAAGAATTCCGCAGCGAAGCACGAGTTAATCAGTTAGTCCTCTATATAACACTGATCATAAAGAAACATGGAAGGGATCCTACGCTTCGAAAATGAAGGTGTCGGCCAAAGAAAACCAAAGGCCGCGAAGGGCGTGAAAATGAAAGATTCCCTAGGCCTCGAGTGCTCTAATGCTGTCGGGGTCGGAAAAGAACAAGACTTGATCAAGAGAGGTCGGACAGGGTAGATGAACGTAAGGATCCTGGTGCAAGTAAGTGGAAGCAATGCCAGGACCTTGCTAAGGGCCCCGTGGTCGCCAACCCACGCTCCCAAGTTGAGAGCCCCTGGAGCCTTTCATTAGCTATACGTGTTTTTATAAAAGTAAGCAGCAAAATACGTCAATACATAAACAACAGTAGTCTGCCTAAGACGTTCTTGAAGAAGTTATTTGTACACAAGCAACGTCTCCAAAATTAGAGGAAATTGGATCAGCTTTAAGTAATTGCACATCATATTCTCTGTCCTTCATCTTCATTATTTTGGTAACTTCTTCGAGTTGTAGCCATGTCCCTTCAAAGAAAAGTCGCGTTTCTAATCAAGCAATGTCACTACTTTACATCTATGTAAACATCAAGTAACAATAAATCTCAACACGTTGTTTCCGACAGCAGTGAACCCCCGGACGCTTTATCCACGCGCCGCCACTGGTCCCACTGGGAAAGATACGGTTCAAGGCATGACAGGAGATTGTGTAAGAAGGTGGTCAAGAAAAGAGAAAGAAAGAAGGAAAGAAAGAAACAAACAAACAAAGAAAGACATAGAAAGGCAGACAGAGAGGACAGAACGTAACAGCAAGAGAACACTAATACAATTCTGTCAAACAAGTGACAATAAAAACCTAAATGCTGGTTGATGGGAATGCAAAGGAATAAAGTCGTGAATCAAGACTAAGATTATTGTTTAACGTCCCACTAACTATATTTTGACGGTTTTGGAGACGCCTAGGTGCCGGAATTTTGTCCCACAGGATATTTTTTCGTGACAGTTTATCTGCCGACATGAGGCTAACGTATCTGAGCACCTTCAAATACCAGCGTACTGCACCAGAATCGAACCTGTCAAGTTGGGCCTCAACCGTCAGAGCCACTCAGCCTGGCAAGAAAGAAAGGAACAGCAGTGGATTTCCTGCAGTAAAGGTATCGAAAATATCAAAGAGAATTATTTAAATGGGGAATAGGTGAGAAAAACTAAAAATGAACTACTACTTGACACTCTCGTTTAGTTATTAAACAGGAAATAGAAAAATCCAGTAAAAACAGCAAAACTATGTAATATTTTTCAAGGAAGGGGGAAGAAAATTTACGGAGGGCGAAGACGGAGAGGCTGCTGATAGTGAGTAGTAAGAACATACTGTACATGTAATTTGTTGGAGTTTGGAAAATATCTCAAAAGATCAAATTTGTTTAATTATTAAGCACACGTAGGCCTACAAGACGTATTTATGGTTTTTTATTTAATATGCTTGGATTCATTTCTGTAACATTTTCTGGGTTGTAAAATCTTTAGTATGTTATATTAGTGACAAAGAACTTCATGCATTAGTAATGTAATTCAATAAATAAATAAATAAATACATAAATACTCCCTCGGTCCTCAGTTCTTGGACATCCTTGATTGGGAGGGAATAGTATTCTGTAAATTCATTCTTCATTCATTATAAAAGTATGGGGGTTCGTTGGATTTTCTTGCGCAATTGCTCACCAACTTTCTTCCCTCACGATCTAATTTACCACTTTGTGCAATTCGGATGTATGTAAATTAGTGTTAACAATTTTGGTGGCATATTCCCAGCAACAAAGCAACAACAAACATTCCTATGAAATGGTCATGAAAATGCTTAGTTTCTGAGTTATCGAGAATTTTATTCTTGCGCTGACCCTTGAAGGTCAATTAATTCAAATTACTTTAATTTTATAGAAACTCTTCCCTTAAACCAGGCCATTACATTTATTTTCTTCTGTTTGATTGTTTTTCTTGTTTTTTGTTTGCAGATTGTTTGTAATAAAAATATATATTCTGAAAGTGAAATGACAGAGGTCTGATTCGAATAGTCTCTTGTTTGGAAATGCGTGAGGAGCACGTGAACTTTATGCTGAAAGGTACCT
The DNA here is from genome assembly GCF_040414725.1 of Anabrus simplex. NCBI lineage: Eukaryota > Metazoa > Arthropoda > Insecta > Orthoptera > Tettigoniidae > Anabrus > Anabrus simplex. The sequence continues at coordinate 110,313,883 of NC_090266.1, read as the reverse complement.
CAACAGGAAGGTTCCTTGTGAAAGAGCATTAATGAAGTGGATATCTGTCATTGCACTCACTTAATACGTTGCTGTTGCTGCAAACAACCTGTAAACAACCAACATCAAAACAAAAATAGATCATAAATCATCACACGACCTGCTCTAGGAGGAACTATTTCTAAAATATGAAAGCAATTTGATTTGATTGCCTATCAAAAGTCAGTGAAAAAATCAACACGTGTAGCCCTTCGTGCAAAAATCTCAATATCCTACTGATATGAGCCATGAATTGTAGGTAAGTAAAATATAATAATGTATGAGAATATATGTTATATTTTCTTCCTTATATAATCTGCTTACCCCCCAGAATTTGTTTTCCCTCGCACACAGTGAGGGATCCCACCACTACTGCCTCAGGGGTAGTGTCCTGGAGCTTGAGACTTTGGGTCGGGGATACAACTGGGGAAGAGGACCAGTACCTCGCCCAGGCGCCATCACCTGCTATGCTGAACAGGGGCGTTGTGGGGGATGGGAAAATTGAAAGGGATAGACAAAGGAGAGGGAAGGAATCGGCCGTGGCCTTAAGTTAGGTACCATCCCAGGCATTTGCTTGGAGGAGAAGTGGGAAACCACGGAAAACCACTTCCAGGATCTCTACTCAATTGACCTCCAGAGGCTGAGTGGTCCCCATTCCAGCCCTTGTATTACTTTTCAAGTTTCGTGGCAGAGCCGGGAATCGAACCCGGGCCTCCGGGGGTGGCAGCTAATCACGCTAACCACTATACCACAGAGGCGAACATTTCTTTATTCATTCCTAAACATTGCAAACCTTTCCGTAATGATCGTTATCCGGTCGATTAGATTAGAAGTTTGATTTTTTTCTACCATTACGAGCCCTAATGTGAGTCAATGCATAGTTTCACTTAAGCCCTTATAACTACATTTGTCGTGGGTATTTTTCATTATTCAAAAATGCCTGAGGGTATTGAACCAGGGAAGACATTACAGAAAGAAGAATGCAAGTAAGTTAATTTGGTTAGGATTTTAATTAAAAATGGGAACGAGTAAAGAAATAAGCGTGGTTTCCCATTTTCACACCAGGCAAATGCTGGGTTGTACCTTAATTAAGGCCACGGCCGCTTCCTTCCCACTCCTAGCCCTTCCCTGTCCCATCGTCGCCATAAGACCTATCTGTCTCAGTGTGACGTAAAGCAACTAGCAAAAAAAAAAAAAAAAAAAAAAAATAGCGAATTTACTGTAGGCAGTGTTTTCCGGAAGAGCAATAAGGCGCGAAGTGATTTTCGGTAATTTTTTGTTTTTGTTTGATAGAGCTATCCGAGACTCAGAATTTGAAACCTTTCCGGACCCTTTAGCCCTTCAACTTTCGGCACAATTGAGGAAATTGCTTAATTTCACGTTTTTCGTAGTATCGGGATCACTACTTTGCTGCTACGAAATGTTTTCTACAGTACATTAGAATAACCCAGAAAATAAGCATTTTCATTACCATGATCATATAACATTTCTAAAATGGTTCGTTGTTAGGAATACTTTCTCAAATGATTCCACACCAATGTAAATGCTACCCTGCGTGGGATCTGTAGCTGTGTCTGTCTGTCAGGTCAACAGCCCAGAGGCTGGTTGGATCCTCAAATAGCACCACCAAATGTTATGCGGTTATAAGGAAACCCCAAAAACCAATGGCAGCACCAAAATGAGGCGTACTAGGCAAGATGAGGAGCGAGGTAGTTTGCCATTGCTTTCCTCACTCGGTCAGGAAGTACTATTGCAGCACGACTGACCCTGTGAGCAGCACCTTTCATAACACTCAGATGCACTAGTTGTGCTCTGAATGTCATTACTCAGCACTACCCATACCCCAGCAGCTTCCATATTGTCACAGCCATGGATGTTGACTGGCACGGCCTGTGCCAAGAGTTGTTGTTGTTGTTGTTGTTGTTTGAGTCAGCAGTCCATAGATTGGTTTTATGAAGCTCTCCATGCCACCCTATCCTATGCTAATATTTTCATTTCTACGTAACTACTGCATCCTACATCTGCTCTAATCTGCTTGTCATATTCAAACCTTGGTCTACCCCTACCGTTCTTACCACCTACACTTCCTTCAAAAACCAACTGCACAAGTCCTGGGTGTCTTAAGGTGTGTCCTATCATTCTATCTCTTCTTCTTGTCAAATTTAGCCAAATCGATCTCCTCTCACTAATTCGATTCAGTATCTCTTCATTCGTGATTCGATCTAACCATTTCACTTTCAGCATTCTTCTGTAACACCACATTTCAAAAGCTTCTATTCTGTTTCTTTCTGAGCTAGTTATCGTCCATGTTTCACTTCCACACAATGCCACACTCCACACGAAAGTCTTCAAAAACATCTTTCTAATTCCTATATCAATGTTTGAAGTGAGCAAATTTCTTTTCTTAAGAAAGCTCTTCCTTGCTTGCTTGCTTTTATGTCCTCCTTACTTTTGCCATCGTTAGTTATTTTACTACCCAAGTAACAATATTCATCAACTTCCTGCAAGACTTCATTTCCTAATCTAATATTTCCTACATCACCTGCCTTCGTTCGACTGCACTCCATTACTTTTGTTTTGGACTTATTTATTTTCATCTTGTACTCCTTACCCAAGACTTCGTCCATAACATTCAGCAGCTTCTCGAGATCTTCTGCGGTCTCAGATAAAATAACAATATCATCGGCAAATCTCAATGTTTCGATTTCATCTCCTTGGATTGCGATTCCCTTTCCAAATTCCTCTTTGATTTCCTTTACTGCCTGTTCCATGTAAACATTGAAGAGGCGGGGAGACAAACTGCAGCCTTGCCTCACTCCTTTCTGGATTGCTGCTTCTTTTTCAAAGCCCTCGACTCTTGTCACTGCAGATTGATTTTTATACACATTGTAGATAATTCTTCGTTCACGGTATCTGACCCCAATCACCTTCAGAATCGTAAATAGCTTGGTCCAATCAACATTATCGAATGCCTTTTCTAGATCTACGAATGCCATGTACGTGGGCTTGTCCTTCTTGATTCGATCCTCTAAGATCAGACGTAAAGTCAGGATTGCTTCACGTGTTCCTAAATTTCTTCTGAAGCCAAATTGATCTTCTCCTAACTCAGCTTCAACTTGTTTCTCCATTCTTCTGTAAATAATACTGTTAAAATTTTGCAGGCATGAGATACTAAACTAATGGTGCGGAAGAGATGGATGCAAAAGTACTGTATCCATCAAGAAATGACAGCAGGCAGGATCTATAGTTATTGTATGAAAAATATTAATGCAGTCTGTTTAACAATAATTGTCTTCTACCATATGTTCAACCTGACACGTTAGGAACCACTTGAGCTCTTCCAACCTGGTCCGCATTAACCGTTAGTTCTTGTCCAGCGAGAATTAACAACCAACTGGTCTCGTGTTGAAAATATTAATAACAATCTCGGGTTGTAATAACGATGACAGGTACGATGTACTGTGGGCTGGAAGACCAATACTACTACTCTCACGCAAACACTCCCCAATTAGCCTTTTTAATGTGGCATTGAAACTCTTCCATCACGCTCTGCTATATCTGCCATTTAATTTCACGCGTGTGACTGGATGCACAGTATCAGTTAGGCAGCATAAAACCCATTCTGTATTCATCAATTAAGGAATTAATATATCCGCTTCACACACGTATGTCTAAGCTAGTCATGAATTTTAATATGATATAAAATCGGTCTTCCGAAACTGCGGGTACATAAATATGTAGGAGGTTTGATAATGCATTCCGCTACAAAAATGTGTTTGGCCTAAGGACAACAATCAGAAAAGTTTTATAAAAACGCCCATCGATAATCTGAAATTCACAAGCTCCCGCATCAAACGTAGTGCCTCCCTTCCAGTCAGAACAAGCCATCACTTATGTGCGTACTCTCCCTCTCTCTCTTCTGAATATGGCTCTTATGCCCCCTGCAGACCTTGCATAAGGCAGGAGGATTCAACACGAGGGGAGAAAAATCAGCTATCATTTGAAAGAGATTTTGGAGTGGCATTAAAAATATCTTTGTCTTCACAATCTGGGTGTGTCCAAACTGGAAAAGGATGGTCCCGTCCGCTCCCCCTGAGGTGGAAAGGACGATCGAAAGAAAGAACAACCCAAGAAAGGAAACGCGTTGTTCTACATGCGTGACATTAGAAATTAAACTTTGACAACTAGTGGTTTAAACATAATTATGGTAATAGTGGAGTTCTTTTGAGCGTTTTCATAAAATACCTTTCAAGATCTAGTTGCTGCTGGTGTCTTGACTCCTTCGTGTCTCCTCCAACTGTCATTGTGACTCTTTCACAGTCTGGCGTGACTGTATGAATGTCAGCTGTGTCACTATGCCACAACTGCAGAATAAGAAAATACAATATGGACTAGAAATATGCCCTAAAAATAAAGTATAAACAAACCATTGGCCGGGAGATTTGGCTGTGCGGTTAGGTGTGCGCACCTGTGAGCTTCCACCCGGGAGATAGTGGGTTCGAACCCCACAGTCGGCAGCCCTGAAGATGATTTTCCGTGGTTTTCCATTTTCATACCAGGCAAATGCTAGGGGCTGTACCTTAATTACGACCACGGCCTCTTCCTTTCTACTCCCAGGCCTTTCTTATCCCATTGTCGCCATAAGAACTAACTGTGTCGGTGCTGCGTAAAACAAATAATAATAATAATAATAATAATAATAATAATAGTAAGAGCAAAAATAAATGTCCGCCTCTGTGGTGTAGTGGTTATTGTGATTAGCTGCCAAACCCGGAGGCCCGGGTTCGATTCCCGGTTCTACCTCGGAATTTGAAAAGCAGTACGAGGGCTGGAACGGGGTTCACTCAGCCTCGGGAGGTCAACTGAGTTAAGGTGGGTTTTATTCCCACCTCAGCCATCCTGGAAGTGGTTTTCCGTGGTTTCCCACTTTCCTCCGGGCAAATGCCGGGGTGGTACCTAACTTAAGGCCACTGCCGCTTCCTTCCCTCTTCCCTGTCTATCCCTTCCAATCTTCCCATCCCCTTGCAAGGCCCCTGTTCAGCATAGCAGGTGAGGCCGCCTGGGCAAGGTACTGGTTATCCTCCCCTGTTGTATCCCCCAACCCAGAGACTGAAGCTCACGGACACTGCCCTTGAGGCGGTAGAGGTGAGATCCGCCGCTGAGTCCGAGGGAAAAACCGACCCTGGAGGGTAAAAAGATAAAGAAGAAGACATAATAATAATAATAAATACGTGCATAATTACACACAATATAAAATAACTTTTTGACTATGTCAACAACTTCCCCCACGAACAGGTTGCCAAACTGACAAAATAATACATTACATATTCTAGGCTGCTAGGAAAAAGAAGAGTATAAGTCAAAATTGGATGCCGTTATGCATCACTAGACCAAGCGCCAAAAGTTGGTTGCGAGATAATCGCGTTTAAATTTGGTTCTATGTGTAAATTCGAGCGAACATAATTTTACTAAATATGGTATTACTGGTGTTGTAGGATAATAGATTGTACCTTCTCACCAAATTTCAACATTTTTATACTCGCACTACATAGATTTCCTTCAAGAAATGGCGCTTAGTCTACTGATGCAATTTAAGGTTTTTCTCAAGTGCGAATAATGTATCACGATGCTACACCAAGAACCCTCAACTGTTGAGTATCTACTGAGTAAAACTTCAAAAAATACAACGTGGCAGCAGCCACGATTAAAAACTGAATCTCCTACTGTCTGAAAAGGCCCGCTGAGTGCTTGATCCACCACGAGCCGCGCCACAACTCCGGTACATTATTCAAGTTTTAGATGGATAAATTCTAGAAGGAAAGCTATTCTCTAAAGTCGTTGCTATAACGACTTACTGATTTGAGGAATTTCAACTTATCTGAGTCAAATACATTTGTAAGACATGAGCCATTGTAGTCTGTACAATTTTTGAATGGATTTTCCTTCACGATGGGCCTATTATGTTCTGAGAGTACAGTATTGACGTGATATTTTTAAGCCTTGTTTTGTTCTGCTTGAGACAGAAAATGTGATTAAAGATGTTTTCTCCCATAAATACACACAAATCACTGGATAGGTAATAATATTGTTGCTCTCAGTTCATTCAATCTCGAAATCAGGATATCCATTAAACCTATCTACGTCATCCACGATGTCTGAATCTTCCTGAAGATTCTGGTAAAATTGTTTGGCATCTGCAGGTATTAGGTGCATCAGCGAACCAAAGTCTCTTAGTTTGTCTTCAGAGATAATAGGTTTTCATTTTGGCCAAAATGGTATTAATGCCTGGTGAAAGGGAACTCTACTTTCCCGTGGTCGTCTCTGTCTTGACTTATTTAGATTTATTTCCTGAGATTCACCATCAAATTCTAGAGAGTGATTCTCAGACTCAACCTTCTTAGCAAGCTGCATAAGTAGCATTGTCCTTCTCCTTACTTTTGGGAGTACTTGATACATCGTTGAACTTCGTCACTTGATAAACTACTCAGTGTATCACCACGTAAAAATGTCAGCACTATCGAAAACGCGGGCTCCTTCGCTGTCATCCGCGCGCAATGTGAGGAATGTGGCGCTTGGTCCAATGATGCAAACTGGAACGTCGCATAGTCTACTGATGCAATATACATTTTTACTGATTCCCGCTTTGTCGCTTAGGTTTTCTATTTATTAACAACTAACGGCCTTTTGTAATGCAGTGGGGAATTTTTTATAAATAGTTCAAGCCTTCCTCAACAAGATGGCGCTAAAATCTCAATTTTCGTCAAATGGCGCTTAGTCTACTGATGCATAACGGCATCCAATTGACACTTACCGAGCTCGATAGCTGCAGTCGCTTAAGTGCGGCCGGTATCCAGTATCCGGGAGATAGTAGGTTCGAACCCCACTGTCGGCAGCCCTGAAGATGGTTTTCCGTGGTTTCCCATTTTCACACAAGGCAAATACTGGGGCTGTACCTTAATTAAGGCGACGGCCGCTTCCTTCCTACTCCTAGCCCTTTCCTGTCCTATCTGTGTCGGTGCGACGTAAAGCAACTAGAAAAAAAATGAGACTTGTACTCTTCTTCCCTAGACAGATGTCAGCACGTTTACTTGTACTATTAAGACTGAATGAAATACTGTACTTATAGCTTAGTTCTGACTTACACAACTTTGACCAAAGATCGAAATTTCTTCCAGGACTCGCACCCTGAACTTGTCTTACTTTAACCATTTTCTGACTTATAATCCTTTTCTGTAGCACCCCAGCATAGATAGAGTAGGGTATATATATCGGGGGGGGGGGGGGGAGTGAGGGGAATGGTGTGATTATGTCATGAAATCAAGCAGATCTGTATAAATGAGATCGGTTTATGTTCACGCATCCTCAGATCACAGCAACGACAACTTTATCGACATTCTTCGCAGGCAGCTGAATGTATTTCCAGTATTTTATAGGAAAGTACAGGATGATACCACGGGCTCCAACCATCAGTCTGATGTCTTTAATATTATCATCTGGAACATCTGCTTTTAGAAATGGATTACGGGCTCGTAGGTGTTCTTTTTTCTGGAGATGTACTTCCTTTGGCTGCCCTGTATGGTGCTCGAATCGCTGAAGTGGTAACGATAATTAATCCTTCCTTGTTATGTCCGTAGGCCAACATGTCATTTCGCCGTGTGCTGCCAGTCGAATATACAGAATGGTCAGAAACAACGTGAACCGAGAATATGTACGTTAAAGGGTTGGTCATACTGATAAATAATTTGAAAAAAAAATAATCAGTTACCTCCCGCCGTTCTCATTTAATCAGCTGCTGAAGTTAGCCAATCAGATCGCTTCGCGCGTGACTTCAGATGGACTTTGCGAGGCAATTGCGCTAAATATGAAAGTAGCTTATGACCGGCTTGAGAGCGCCAATAGGAGAAATAAACTTCTGTATGGGAGGGACTTCAAGAAGAACCTCCCTCCTGATACGCTCGGCCCACATCAAGCTCGCTACGGTGGTACTGCTAAAACGAGACGGTGTGTTAATGTTTGATGGTCATTTCTAGGCGTGGCTCTCAAGCCCGACCAAGCCACGTGCAGATTTAGGAACGACGCCTTGTAAAGCCCATTTGAATTCGTCCGCGAAGCGATCTGATTGGCTAAATTCAGCAGCTGATAAAATGACAACGGCGCGAGATATCGACGTAATTTTTTCAGATTACTTATCAGTACGACCAACGTTCTAACGCTCATATACTCGGTTCACGTTGTTTCCGACCACTCTGTATATCCATGCATGCATAGATTTGAATTGCTGAATCTTATGCCTCTCAGCGTTCAGACGTCAAGTATCTGTGGATAAATTGTGTAGCTCCACAATTCTCTATTTGCAGCTAGCTCTATAGCCCTCTACTGCATGAATTATTTTTCGTTTCCGTTTGGTGAAGAAAATTTCAAGCTTTAAAGTAAAGTTCAACTTACTACTTTGCTAGTTGCTTTACGTCGCACCGACACAGATAGGTCTTACGGCGACGATGGGACAGGGAAGGGCTAGGAGTGGGCGGGAAGCGGCCATGGGCTTAATTAAGGTACAGCCCCAGCATTTGTCTCGTGTGAAAAGGGGAAAACACGGAAAACCATTTTCAGTGCTGCCGACAGTGCGGTTCGAACCTACTATCTCCCGAATACTGGATACTGGCCGCACTTAAGCGACTGCAGCTATCGAGCTCGGTAAAATTCAGCTTAGATTATTTTAGATTTACCAACAATTCTCAACCGGGGCTAATACCTTAACACTCGTATGTGATGTTGTTTGCCACAATGGGATATATACACCAGTTTTCGCGAATTTTCCGCTAAGATTTTAACATTCATAGACCGACCGTGGGTCTGGCCATGGGTACGTAAATGCAATGCGCAATTTATTCCGTAGGTTGGTAATGTTTTCGAGGTTGAGCCAGAGGTACTCCTGAAGCCTGTAGTATTGTGATGGGGAGGGCCCACGTAAAATAAACGGTAGTTGGTGCGCATGAATGTTGACAGGGTGGAAGGAGTAGGGCTGTTTTGTCATCTGTTATGTAAAGAAGACAAGGCATCACTGGTTTATGTGTTTGATTGACTGTACAGTTGAAGATGTGTCGCAAAACTACCGCTGTCCACAAGCATTATCCGTTTACACAGGAGACAATTTATATGTTGCCGTATGGCAACACTATGCAGTTAGAGGGATCTTTTACAATATTAAACACCGTTTAACCTTCATCTTCTTGGTGTCCCTCTCTGTCTCATATCTTCTATCGACGTGTCAATTTTTTTCGCCGGATTGCATGGCTCAGAGAGAAGAAGAACTGACTTTCTGAGTCCAGGTTGGTATGTTCGGCTCTGTCAGATGGTACTTGAAAGTGATAAAATACGCCAGTATTGGCAGGTAGATTTACTGCCATGTAAAACACCTCCTACGGGAAAAAGTCCAGCACCTTATAAGCAATAAAAATAGTTCGAGAGACGAAACACCAATCACATTATTTTTAAAGCATTGTATATATTAAGAAGTATTTTGCGAGTTATGTTTAATCTGACTGTGTACCGGGAGAGTTGACCGTGCGCAGCTGTGAGCTTGCATCCGGTAGATAGTGCGTTCGAGCCCCACTGTAGGCAGCCCTGAAAATGGTATTCCGTGGTTTCCCATTTTCACACCACACAAATGCTGGGGCTGTTCCTTAATTAAGGCCACGTCCTATTCCTTCCCACTCTTAGGCCTTTCCTATCCGATCGTCGCCACAAGATCTATCTGTGTCCGTGCAACGTAGCCTACAGCAAGTTGCAAAAAAAAAAACATCTGACTGTGCAAGAAAATTGAAATATATTATCGTCAAGGATAGTACCACCGCGGGAAATGGCTAAGGCGACTGCTCGAATGTAGGTAACATACAATATATCCATATTTCTTAAAATCATAGACTGTTATACTGGTCATTCAATCCAGAATCCTCGGTGAATGAGAAAAATATATCAGTAATGCTCTGCTCGAAATTGAATTCTTGCGCCTTCTGCCTCTTACTTTGAAATTTTTTTTAAAACCTGGCATCTGCTAGACCTTTCCCTGCCTCTCTTAGCGTCCGCAAGTAAGTACTCTTGTAATAGTAATTTCGTGTCCTCGACCCGAGGTGATGCAACTTTTTTCACGTACACCCCCCAATGGAAGTGAGCTGCATGTACAATTTTAACCATACGCCAAGCCCTCCTGCCATTCATAAATTTCTGGTAGAACCGGAAGTTGACCCCTCCCCCCGAGTAGGGCAGCCAATAATGCTAACCATTACGCAACGGACGCGGACAAAAAGAAAATACTCTTCTAGGTAACCTATCCCCGTTCATTCGTCTCACGTGAACCATGCCACCAAAGCTGTTTCAATAATAATAATATTATTGGCTTTACGTCCTACTAACTACTTTTACGGTTTTCTGAGGCACTGAGGTGCCGGAATTTAGTCCCGAAGGTGTTCCTTTACGTGCCAGTAAATCTACTGCCACTTGGCTGACGTATATGACCACCTTCAAATACCAGCGGAGTGAGCCAGGTTTGAACCTCCCAAAGCTGGTTCAGAAACATGGCTTCATGCAGTGTATTTATTCCTAACTCAACATAACTTACTTCCTTGTTTATGTGCTTCTTACATCTTGTTTACGAATTATATATCCAGAATCCAAATTTATAAAAGATTATACTCCCGTACAGAAAAATCCAGCCTTAAACAAAATAATGTCGGGAAAATCTCATCAGCGAAATAATTTCCTTCTTGTAAAACAGCGATGATTGCAAGTATCTCACTGAAGTAGCTTTTCTAAACATTTGCTTCTCTGAACTAATATCGTAAATACTATACATAGTACACCTGCTCCATTTTTGCGTTCTCCGTGAGAAATCTGTGTTGATTAGTTGTCGTAGAATACACGTTAAAGAAGCGTTTGTACAGTCAACAGCAAATTGTACTACCCTGATTTTATATATACCAGTACATGGTGAAGCACAAAGAGATTCTCACTTCATATAAAGCAGTATAATACCTATTATGCACGTAGAACTTTGTAATAAATTTATGGAAGCTTGTGTGTAATGTGTTTTCGTTAATCTATACTTCCAGGTGGATTGTACATCCATTTGCTGACAACTTATGTTTACCACCAAGTGAGCGTGTGCAGTACACATTCCATTAACTCGTCTTGAAATACTGTCACGATCATTTTAAGAAATGTATTCCAAGCTTGTTTATCCATTACTGTAATAGGTTTAAGTAAATCATCTTTCAAAGAAAACATGTGTCTGTTTCAACGCTTGTAGTATGTGAGATGTGTATAAAGATCTTTTTTAATCAACATTTTATGGTTGGGTAGTCGATGTTCTTTCGCTTCCAGCATATTGAGTTCGATCCCGGCTGAAGTCGATGGCATGCGGGAGTTTTTGAACGTACCAACTCCATGTTAACGGAATCCAGAAGTTCAGTATTCCATCACTGTAGGGTCTATTACTGTTTCTAGCAAGCGAAGAGACGCTATACACATTACATTAAATGCTGACTTAATACGCATTGCCCGACTCACAGCCTTCAGCTAGAAGGTTTCATGTTCTAATCCCGCATGGGTCGGGGATTATAGCCAGGTTGGGTTGATTCCCCTGGTGGTGGACTGTATTTATCTCCATACACACAACACTCACGTTAACAAACAACAAAGAAACACACAAATGAGAATAAGTCACTCCATGTAGTGTTGCTGTCAGGAAGGACATTCAGCCGTAAAACTAGGCAAGTCTGAATTTGTCACAGTCTTCACACCCGCAACTCCACATTGTTGTGGGATTAGTGGGAGAAGAATAAGAATAAGGAGAAGAAGAGAATTGATTTAATACTTGTTCTCCGAGTAATTTCCTGAAGTACAATTGTATTACATTATTTCTTTCATTCATTCATTCTTTCTTTCTTTCCTTCCTTCCTTCTTTCTTTCCTTCTTTCTTTCTTTCTTTCTTTCTTTCTTTCTTAATCCATTTACCCTTCAGGGTTAGCTTTTCCCTCGGATTCAGCGAGGATTCCCACCTCTAAAGCCTCAAGGGCAGTGTCCTCGAGGATCAGACTTTGGGTCAGAGGACAAAACTGGGAAGGAGGACCAGTACCTCGACCAGGTGGCCTACCTGCTATGATGAACAGGGGCCTTGTGGGGCGATGGGAAGAGTGGAGGGGATATACAAGGAAGAGGGAAGGAGTCGGCCGTGGCCTTAAGTTGGTTAACATCCCGGCATTTGCTTGGAGGAGAAGTGGGAAGCACGGAAAACCACTTCGAGGATGGCTGAGGAGGGAATCAAACCTCCCTCTAATCAGTTGACCTCCCAAGGCTGAGTTGACCCCGTTCCATTCCATACCACTCTTTAAGTTATGTGGCAGAGCCGGGAATCGAACCCGAGCCTCCGGGGGTGGCAACTAAACACACTAACCACTACACCACAGAGGTGGACACATTATTTCTACAGTTAGAAATGTGGGCCGGTCTGCATAGCTCATACGGTAGAGCGCTGGCCTTCTGAACTCAAGCTGTCCAGTTTGATCCCGGCTCAGTTCGGTTGTATTTGAATGTGCTTAAATATGACAGCCTCTTGTTGGTAGTCTTACTAGCACGTAAAAGAACTCTTGTGTGAAAACTTTCCGGTATACTGGCGTCTCAGAAAGCCGTAAAAAGTTAGTGGGACGAAAAACGAATAACATTATTATTATTATTATTATTATTATTATTATTATTATTATTATTATTATTATTATTATTATTATTATTATTATTATTATTATTATTTAGGGCCTGCCTTGCCGAGGCAGAAGGACGGTTTTCCGATTCCCTGTAAGGAAGTTGAAAAATATAAGAAACAAGATTTCCACTTCCGGAGGTGCACATGTCCCTGAGGTTCACACAGTCTACACCAAAAATGGGTACTACGTTAATTCCTGGGGGCAAAGGCGGCCGGGCGTAGAGCTAGCCACTCTACCTCACCAACTGCTGAGGTCTTCATCGCCTGTACAGAGATGACTTTGCTTATTATTATTATTATTATTATTATTATTATTATTATTATTATTATTATTATTATTATTATTATTGCTCTTTTCCTGGGAGAAAATGAGCTGGTATTGCAGCAACGTCCACACTTCTAGCATACACTCCGATAAACCCTCGTGTCGTGGTCTCCACATCCTCGCGCAAAAGCCTTCTTTTTTTTTTTTTTTTTTTTTTTGTGCAGGTTTCCAACGGTCTGCGCTTGACCCCGTGGATCTTCAGTCTTTGTTTTATGATACTCATCACTACATGAATTTTCGGTGCTAGTTGTGTTGTGTAAAGGATCAAAAGTAAATTTGATCATTTCTAGTTGTTCAGCTTTTGTCATATCCGGCTGCATGGCTATGCTGGACTTTGGTCACAAGGGTCCCGGTTTCGATTCCCGGCAGGGTCGGGAATTTTAACCGTAATTGTTTAATTCCCCTGGCACGGGGACTGGGTATATTTGCCGTCTTCATCATCATTTCGTCTTCATCCCTACGCGCAGGTCGTCTACGGGAGTCAAATCATAAGACCTGCACCAGGCCTCTTCGAAGGCCACACGCGATATTAGCTTTCCTTATCTTGCGCTTTTACATAAAATAATAACTTATGTTACTCCGTCTGAACAATTAATGCACTGTTTTATCTTACAGTAGATTTATTCAAAACTCACACGAACAGCTGACTATTTCAGAATGAACATTGAACTTGTAGTCTAATACAGTAAGCAATCGGAAAGTGAACACAACTTCTTGTTTTCGGATGCGTTACCAACCTATGAAGATTATGAAACATTTAAGCATGATGCAAACTTGCAAGAATAAAAACTGAATCAAAACTGATAAATCAGTTCGTGAACACAAACCAGCTGCTGGAATATTAATAGAAAATTCGTATGTCATTAAATCGCAGTACGTTTTTGAAAACCTTGAGAAAAGTAGCGGTACTGCGTACAATTGCGTACCGGCAGAATAAAGCACTGATTATTATTATTATTATTATTATTATTATTATTATTATTATTATTATTATTATTATTATTATTTCGAAGTGTTGTTTTTCTTGCGAATTTAATACACACGTTGAAAATTAGACAGTAATGACACATAAAAAGTATTAAGAGAAAATATATCCATTAAATACTAATAGTCCGCCTCTGTGGTGTAGTGGTTAGCGTGATTACCTGCCACCCCGGAGGTCCGGGTTCGATTGCAGGCTCTGCCATGAAATTTGAAAAGTGGTACGAGGGCTAGAACGAGGTCCACTGAGCCTCGGGAGGTCAACTGAGGGGAGGTGGGTTCGATTACCAACTCAGCCATCCTGGAAGTAGTTTTCCGTGGTTTCCCACTTTTCCTCCAGGCAAATGCCGGGATGGTACCTAACTTAAGGGCACGGCCGCTTCCTTCCCTCTTCCTTGCCTGCACCTTCCTATCTTCCCATTCCTCCACAAGGCCCCTGTTCTGTATAGCAGGTGAGGCCGCCTGGGCGAGGTACTGGCCATTCTCCCCAGTTGTATGCCCCGATCCAGAGTCTGAAACACCAGAACAGTGCCCTAGAGACGGTAGAGGTGGTATACCTCGCTGAGTCCGAGGGAAAAGCCGACCTCGGAGGGTAAACACATTAAGAAGAAAAAGAAATAATAATAAAATAGGTCTAGTAATATTTCTCACATATGCTCCCCAAGGCCATCATTTGGCATGTCCACATGTCAGTGGCTTTCTTTGTTTTTGTTTGAAATTGGATTTACGTCGCACCGACACAGATATGTTTTTTGGCGACGAAGGGATATGAAAGGCCTAGGATTGTGAGGGAAGCGGCCGTGGCCTTAATTAAGGTACAGCCCAAGCATGTGCCTGGTGTGAAAATGGGAAACCACGGAGAATCATCTTTAGGACTGCCGACAGTGGGGTTCGAACCCACTATCTCCCGGATGCAAGCTCACAGCCGCGCGCTTCTACCCGCACGGCCAACTCACCCGGTGTGGCTTTCTTTTAAAAACTCGTATGTCTGAATGCTCTTCCTGCCCATTATATTCCTTAAGACTGATCAAACCTCCCAACCATATTTCTGTATCCCGCCCATCAGAATAATTTTCGCGGTGTTCATTTTCCTATTGTAATGTGGAAAGGAAAATGAACATTAAATACCTTATACTGTAGGAATGCATAAATTCGCCATGCAAACCACATCCCTACAATACTGTATGATAAGGTTTTTTCTTTACACATTATCATAACAAATGAACACAATTAAAATTATTCTGAAGGGCTGGTTATAAATACGTGGCTGGGAGGCGTGACCAGTCTTAAGGAATATAATGGGTAGGAAGAGCATTGGGACATACGAGGTTTCTAAAGAAAGTCATCGATGTGGTGTCTGTGTTTATGTATTCTCTTGAAAATACATTCTGAAGATTTGTTAAGGCATGTACTCATTGAAGCACAGGACGTAAGTTACATTAATTGCTACTTTCCTGTCCGAGGGAAAGAATGAAATAATACACTCGAAGGAAAATTATACATTTGAAACTCCATAACACCACAAATCTAGTCCTAGAAACAGTACAACACGCGAATCACGTAACAGTCATTTCCTTATGAGCATTCGCTGCCGCTGCGGCCCGTACGATATTACCTATGTCACGACAACCGGTGATTCTAGAAAGGCCAACCAAGGGACCACCCATAATGGCACCTTTTTCCCAACGTACAACTTTTACTAACGCGTTCACGTCTTATATAATCTTCATCTCTTCAGTACGAATACCCTTCGTTCATTGCTTACTTCAGCAATCATTCTCCCCAATTACATATCTGATACTTCCACCTGGTGCTGAAGATATGCGTGGCCACTCTGCCCCACCAAGTATCGAGGCCATGATGGCCTATACGAAGATGGCTTTGCTTTGCTTATTATTATTATTCTTCACAAAGCGCAGGTCTAAAAGGAAAATAAATCTTAAATGCATTATGCTGTAGGAGTGCATAAATACATCACACAAATATACACATTCATACAGTGTGGTACGGCAAGGTTCATTTTCCTTTACACATCTGCACAGGGGAAAAACACAACGAAAAATGGCCTAATATAGTGCATATTCGTATGTAGTCTGGAGGCGTGACCAATCTTAAGGAAAACAATCGATAGAAAGAACGTTGTCAGATACGCGAAATTCCTCCAGCAGGGACGGTATGTTATCCCCATAGATTTCTCCCATACAGCACAATCGACATGAGAAGAGGACAAAGAGAGAGTAATTTTATGCCATAAGTCACTTAAGCACTTGTTTCCCGTTGAGTTCTAGGTAAATAATTAATTATGTAAATAAATAAATACTACTCCGCCATTCAGCCATCATACCCCGCACCCTAAGAAAAGATGGCGAGCTCGTATTTACTCCGCATAACGGATAGGAGAAACAGTGGGATATAGTAATATTCCACCCTGTTGCCTACATTCCTTTTCCTCTGAATTCCTTTTCACTTCAAGAAATGCTACAATTCTCTTTCCCCTTAATGTGCGCATGGGTATCCTTCCAACATTATTCTCGTAGCTTTAATGGCAGAGGAGAGAGAAATTCTATTCTATTGAGATGGGTCTTTTCCATACATTTCGATCCTTTATTGGATGTACAAAGTATAGTGCAGTGTAATCAGTAGATGTTGCAGAAGCTAGGTGTGTGGGCAGCTGTACCTACCTCCGACCGAGTTTCATGTTTTATTCATCCCGACGGCCGGCCGCGCTTTATTCTTTAAGTGACTAATGAAATAGGCCTCCTTCCAGGCCGAGACGAGTGTTTGACTGGGCTAGGTCGGGCTCAGATGAGGGGAAGTGCGCGCCCACAAACAAATGGACAAACTTTGCTCCATTACTCCGAGGGTTGGTTGCCTGTGTTTGCGTGGGGAGTGATGCTAAGAGGTACACAATACACGGTACGTACACTCAAACTCTTACCCTGCTTGCTTAGGCCAGGGGAATCAAAATCAAATTTAGTGTGAGAGCCTTCCTTGCATGCCGTGATTAACGGCTACCGCAACTTCCCCTGGATGTAATAAAGGGCTTGTAAACGAACAAGAGAATTTAGAATTCCCTCATTACATTATTATTATTATTATTATTATTATTATTATTATTATTATTATTATTATTATTATTATTATTATTATTATTGTGAACCTCCCTAACTCAAGCGGTGGGTCCTTTGGTTCAAATCCCGGGGTCACTCAATTTGAGATTTGTACTGGACAAAGCGGAGGCGTGACAGGTTTTTCTTCGGGTTCTCCGGTTTTCCCTGTCATCTTTCATACCGACAACACTCTTTAATATAATTACGTCTGTCAGTCATTAATCACTGCCCCGGAGGAGTGCGACAGGCTTCTGCAGCCGGCACCATCCCTATCCTCGTCGCTAGACGGGGGTTTCATTCATTCATTCCATTTCTGACCCGGTCGAATGACTGGAAACATGCCGAGGATTATTATTATTATTATTATTATTATTATTATTATTATTATTATTATTATTATTA
Source organism: Anabrus simplex (assembly GCF_040414725.1). Lineage (NCBI taxonomy): Eukaryota > Metazoa > Arthropoda > Insecta > Orthoptera > Tettigoniidae > Anabrus > Anabrus simplex. The sequence continues at coordinate 110,296,290 of NC_090266.1, read as the reverse complement.
TTATTATTATTATTATTATTATTATTATTATTACCCGTGGTATTCGCTGCGCGTTGAAATTGCAGTGAGTTTTAAGAAGAAAGTTAAATGCTATACAAGGTGTTTGAAAAATACACTGCAAAATTTCAGGTTTGTATTCCTCGCGTACAGATAAGGAAATAATTCAGTATAAAGATTCTACACAAACACGTACTTTCCGAGACATCACACTCTTTCGTCGGCTATAACCTCAAGTTTTGTGGGCTATCGTGCATGTATGGACGTACTTCGGTCATTACCTTACCAAAAGTGTTCAAAGTATTTGGGCAGCTGTACCTACGCCGAATATGTCCGGTGTTGTTCGTACTGTGTGAAAGGACGTTACAGTTCTGTCGTGAAGTGTTGCTTCATCCTCCACAATAGTTGCGTACACTAAAGTTTTTTCTTACACCCAAGCAAAGAAAACCAACGGGTTTATATCAGCTAATCGTTGAGGCCAAGAAAGTACGCATTTCCGGACCCATGCTCTTATACATCGTTTCCTTCTCTGTATGTGAGGAATCCAACCATGAAATTATGCCGCGTCTATTGGTCATTCCATGTTAACCATGGAATGAATCTTTTACATAATAATATTAATTTTTTTTTTGCTAGGGGCTTTACGTCGCACCGACACAGATAGGTCATATGGCGACGATGGGATAGGAAAGGCGTAGGAGTTGTAAGGAAGCGGCCGTGGCCTTAATTAAGGTACAGCCCCAGCATTTGCCTGGTGTGAAAATGGGAAACCACGGAAAACCATCTTCAGGGCTGCCGCTAGTGGGATTCGAACCTACTATCTCCCGGATGCAAGCGCATGTGAACTAAGTCCATAGTGTTTTTCAAAGTAAAGGACGAAAATGATTTCAGTAAGATACGTATACACAACCAAAAATGAAACCAAACCCCATGGCACAACAGCCCTGAATTGCCATGGCCTACCAAGTGACCGTTTCCCAGTCTGAAGGTCTGCAGATTAAGAGGTGTCGTGTCGTCAGCATGACGAAACCTCTCGGCCATTATTTATAGCTTTCTAGACCGGGGCCGCCAACTCACCGTCAGATAGATCCTCAATTGTAATCACGTAGGCTGAGTGAACCACGAACCAGCCCTCAGATTCAGGTAAACATCCCTGACCTAGCAAGGAATCGAACCCGTGTTCTCCCAGTAAAAACTACGCACGCTACCCCTACACCGCGGGGACGGCTGGGTGTATATTACACATTATACATTTTCTGTAGATGTACTTAACACGTGTATACACGTACCTGTACGTATTTTATTCTTATGTAACTGATGTAGGCCTAAATGTGCCTTTCCTCATGAATGTAGGCTATTTTATTTATTCTGAAATTTATTAATCAGGACAGCAATGACCCCGGGTTAATGTTTTACTGCATTTGCTGCTGTATTTATAGTTAGCTCTCTCGCCTATTGCCGTCGAATGGAATCACTTCCTTTATTAGAATATTATGTACGTATGCTTCGCTCCTTAAGGAGACACTCCGGAAATAAAAAGTTATTTTTACCTAATGCATGGATTTTCACGAAACTTCGTGGGAATGTCACCTACATAAAAGATGATATGTCACGAACATTTCTTTCATATACAATTAATAGTTTTTCCAAAATATTTTTTTAAATTTGTAATTTCATTTTTAATGAAATTTAATTAACATGTTAATGTAAATTCGTTTTTAGGTAGATAATACTTCTTCTGGGGAGATATATCGTACTAAATTTTGTGTAATTTTTACGTTCTAAATTTTTGGACTTAAAATCCCTACTACTTGCAAAACTTTTGGAATCAAAAATTCCATACGCAGGTTTCTTAATGTAGCTGTGATACATATACCATATACATTTTGTTACATTTGGCAGAATGTTATAGGAGAAAAATTGATTTTAAATGTAAACTTACAATTGGCAACCAAAATATTATTACAGTGGTAAATTGTTTGAATTGAGCGGAATAACTTCGTGACAAGAGAAAAGAAAATCTCCTAAATTTTAACCATAAAATGACCTAAATGATCAAAATATCGATTTTTATCTCCAGAGTGTTGCCTTAATACCACGAAGACTTCCTTCAACACTCTCTGTAGGTTTGACGTGAGTAGTGTAGTTTATGATTAGAGCCCGGGTGGTTAGGCAGTAATAGGTCAGAGTGCAAACCAATATACTATCCGCTCTCTTCCGCAGTTTACCTGCGAATAACATAACTTTTAGGGGTTCTAATAAGCCGGGGCCCTAATGTCTATGCAAATTTCATAACAGGCCTGTTGTTCGGGTAGAATATAGTTGTTATTTGCGTTAGTAAGTTTGTATTCTACACTATAACAGCCTAAACACCAGGGGTCTAATTCCGACTTTCCGGAAATTTTGATATATTAGAAGCCATATTTTTCAGTTTAAGCTCATATCCATTAGGTTCTTCAGTCTGCCTAAACTAATTTATGAATAAATAATATTTAAAATGTCCGCCTCTGCAGTGTAGTGTTTAGTGTGATTAGCTGCCACACCCGGCGGCCCGGGTTCGATTTCCGGTTCTGCCACGAAATTTGAAAAGTGGCACGAGGGCTAGAACGGGCTCCTCTCAGCCTCGGGAGGTCAACTGAGTAGAGAGGGAGGGGTTCTCTCATAAGCAATCCTCGAAGAGTATTTTCCGTAGTTTAACACTTCTCCTCCTGGCAAATGCTGGGATGGTATCTAACTTAAGGCCACGGCCACTTCCTTCTCTCTTCCTTGTCTACCCCATCCGATCTTTCCATCTCCCCACAAGACCCCTGTTCAGCATAGTAGGTGAGGCCATCTGGGTGAGGTACTGGTCCTGTTTACCAGTTGTATTCCCGACCCACAATCTCACTCACCAGGACACTGCCCTTGAGGCGGCAAAGGTAGGATCCCTCACTGAATCCAAGGGAACAACCAAACCTGGAGCGTAAACAGCTTAACAAAGAAACTTTTATATAATTCTTGAAATGAAACATGCAATAACAGATTACAACTGAAATCCTGTCTCTTTTTCAGGTATAAGCTGATGTTATGTTTTCCTTGCCAGGTATTTTCTGAAGTTTATTTATTCATTATTAGTATTGACACACATTTCAGGAACTGTTTAAGCTTACGAATATAATACTCGGAACATTATAGCTTGTAAATTGACGTTTTGCTCTATTTTGGGGCTACTTGGTGCTTGGACTCGGGAATGCAGATATCCAACTAATCGCAAGCTGCCAAACATATCCATATGTATCGGCTGAGCGCGATCTCGAAACCTAGTTGCCAACTGGATAGTGTACATTCACCAAGTGGTTAAGCTATCTCGCTCAGCGTTACGGTAGTTTCACGTTTTCTCCATTAGGCTAATTTGTGTTTTTCATTTTTTATGTTACTTATTTATTTATTTATTTATTTATTTAATCCATTTGACCTCAAAGCTTGATTTATCCCCGGACTCAGCGAGGGATCCTATCTCTACCACATCTAGGACAGACTCCTGAAGCGTGAGACATTTTGTCGCGGATACAACTGGGAAGGAGGACCTGTATCTCTTCCACGCATCCTTACCTGCTATGCTGAACAGGGTCTTTGTGGGGGGTGGGATGATTGGAAGAGTTAGGCAAGGAAGAGGGAAGGAAATGGCCGTAGCCTTACGTTAGGTATCATTCCGGCATTTACCTGGAGAAGTGTGAAACCGCGGAAAACCATTTCGATGGTGGTTGATGTGGGATTTGAACCCCCTCTACTCACCCGAGGTTGAATGGACCCAGTTCATGTCCTCGCACCACTTTCCAAATTTCGTGGCCGAGCCGAAAATCGAACCTGGGCCTCCGGGGGTGGCAGCTAATCACACTAACCACTGCACCACACAAGCGGACCATTTTGTTACTTCTAGTCTTTGTCTCTCTTGCATACTACAGTATACCGAACATTACAGTTTAGCATAGCGTAAGTTGGTACAATAGCCTACTTTTTGACGGTTTTCGGAGACACCGAAGTGTCGGAATTTTGTTCCGCAGGAGATCTTTAACGTGCCAGTAAATGTACCGGCATGAGACTGGCGAATTTGAGCACCTTTAAATACCGCAGGACTGAGCCCGGATCGAACCTGCCAAGTTAAGATCAGAAGGGCAGTGCCTTAACCGTTTGAGACACCTAGCCCGGGTGGCTGGTTCGAGGTCCACTCAACCACACGACACCTCGTAATCTGCATGTCTTCGGGCTGAGCAGCGGTCGTTTGGTAGGCCAGGTCTACTCAGGGCTGTTGCGCCACTGGGTGTGGTTTGGTGTTTACCTGTATTTTTATTTACATCCGTTTGTTGTTTAGCCTATTCGGCAATAGGCACAATTCTTACCCTCGCCACTAGATGGGGGCTTCATTCATATCATTCTTGATCCGCTCAAATGACTGGAAACAGGCTGTGGATTTCATGTTGTTTAGCCTGTCTACTTCGTCTGTATGTACCATTTCTCAGTGTAGTTCGGGTAAGACAAGTGGAAAGAAAGTAACTCTGAGATCAGTGGAGTGTTGGTGTTTCCTCTGTAGGCTTCCTGCGCCATCTATTAACTCTGATTGTTGTATTTTCTCATTCTGTTTTACTCGTTCTAATGCATTGTCGTTTTAGTGTCGGATGTTGTTGGTAAGTGCACAGAACCAAACCAAACCAAACCCCATGGCACTACAGCCCTTGAAAGGCCTTGGCCTACCAAGCGACCGCTGCTCAGCCGGAAGGCCTGCAGATTACGAGGTGTCGTGTGGTCAGCACGACAAATCCTCTCGGCCGTTATTCTTGGCCTTCGAGACCGGGGCCGCTATCTCACCGTCAGATAGCTCCTCAATTCTAATCACGTAGGCTGAGTGGACCTCGAACCAGCCCTCAGGTCCAGGTAAAAATTCCTGACCTGGCCGGGAATCGAACCCGGGGCCTCCGGGTAAGAGGCAGGCACGCTACCCCTACACCACGGGGCCGGCTTTGAAATGTTTGTGAATTTGTTTTCACTCGTGGTTCACTAACTTTTCTGAGGACGGTATTAGATTTTAAGAGGGCTGAGTGTTGGTGTCGTATCAGCTGTTCTCGCAACAGCAGAGCGCTGGCAACGTAGTAAGGCGATGCTCACGTGTTTTACGAACTGTCAGTTTAGAAATAAAGCCGCGCGGAACATAAAGGTCATCTCTTTGGATAGAAAGTTTTCCCACTGGATGAAAATTGCTTGCTCTTGCGCATTTAAGCTATATTGCTTCTGATCCCCAGATTTATGGGAAACTTGGTGGGTGGGGGAGTACTGGGTGTATAAGGTTTTCTGGTATCAAGTTTCAAGTTTCCGTGATGGCTGTATGTGCTTCATGAACTCATGGCTGCTTTCTTTTCTACAAGAACCTTTATACATCGCTACAATTCGACTTCCATTTATTAAACAAACAGACAAACAAACAAACAATTAAACAGCCCAGATACACCTTGGCCTACAGAGCAGCTGGTGTTCTGCCCGATGACCTGCATATTACGAGGTAACTTGTGGTTATCGCGGCAGATCCTTTCGGCTGATATTCTTGGCTTTTTTAACCGGGGCGGTTAACTCCCCGATTGTTTTCACATATTCTTTGTGGACCTCGAACCAGCCCTCAGATTTAGGCAAAAGGTACCCTGACCTGGCTGGGAATCGAACTCGAATCTGCCGGGTAAGAAGCAAGCTCGTTATTCCTGGACAGCACTGCCAGTCATCCGTATATTATTATTATGATTATGATTATTATTATTATTATTATTATTATTCATCATCATCATCATCATCATCATCTGTTTACCCTTCAGGTTCGGCTTTTCCCTCGGACTCAGCGAGGGATCCCACCTCTACCGCCTTAAGGCAGTGTCCTGGAGCGTGAGACTCTTGGTCGGGGGATACAACTGGGGAGTATGACCAGTACCTCGCCCAGGCGGCCTCACCTGCTATGGTGAACAGGGGCCTTGTAGGGGGATGGGAAGATTGGAAGGGATAGGCAAGGATGAGGGAAGGAAGCGGCCGTGGCCTTAAGTTCGGTACCATCCCGGCATTCGCCTGGAGGTGAAGTGGGAAACCACGGAAAACCACTTCGAGGATGGCTGAGGTGGGAATCGAACCCACCTCTACTCAGTTGACCTCCCGAGGCTGAGTGGACCCCGTTCCAGCCCTCGTACCACTTTTCAAATTTCGTGGCAGAGCCGGGAATCGAACCCGGACCTCCGGCGGTGGCAGCTAATCACGCTAACCACTACACCACAGAGGCGGCTGTATTATTATTATTATTATTATTATTATTATTATTATTATTAGGGGCTGCCTGGCCTAGGCGGCAAAGGCGTGTTCGGTTAGCCCGGGACGACGTGGCTTTAATTCCCCTTCAGGAAGTCGAAAAATTTTAGAAACGAGATTTGCATTTCCTGATTTGCGCACGGTCCTGAGGTTCACTCAGCCTAAACCAGAAATTAGTACCAGGTTAGTTCCTGTGGGCAAAGACGGCCGGGCGTAGAGCTAACCTCTCTACTCCATCAAGTGCCGAGGTTACAGATAGTGGAAGCCTCTGCATTCCACCCTTCCCAGAGCCTTTATGGCCTGTACGGAAATGAATTTGCTTTATTATTATTATTATTATTATTATTATACAAAGGCAGTAGGTGTGAAACTAAATGAGGGTAGTATGCTGAATTTTGAAAGGTATAACCGTCCACAGTACAATGAAGATGTATAATGTATAAGAAATTTTCCCGTAAGATAATTGCGTCCAGCCCCGTTGCTAACATTTTAGCAGACTGACCTTTGATCCAAGTGATCCTGAGTTCGATTCCCGGCCTGGTCGGTGATTTTAACCTTTATTCGTTAATTCCTCTCTCTCTCTCTCTCTCTCTCTCTCTCTCTCTCTCTCTCTCTCTCTGTGTGTGTGTGTGTGTGTGTGTGTCTCCATCCGCACAAGCCACCAATAGCCGCCAAATTTAGAGACTTGAACAGGGCCTTTCGGGAGGCAAATAAATCTCCTTTTATATCAATTCTTGACCTTTATACCAAAGAGTTTCAAAAGAACGGTAGCTTGTCGTACAACTTGATTTTTGTTTTTCTTCTACTTAACTGTTTATATTGAATATGATTAAAGACAATTTCGCCGAGCGGGTTAGTCGTGCGGTTGGGGTCACATAGCTGTTAACTTGTATTCTGGAGGTGGTGGGTTTGAATCCCACTGTCGGCAGCCCTAAAGGTTGTTTTCCAATTTTTCCCATTCTCACACCAGGTAAATGCTGGGGCTTACCTTAATTAAGGCCACGGCCGCTCCCTTCGCAATCATAGCCCCTTCCTACCCTTGCGTAGCCGAAACCTTTAATGGGTTAGAGTGAAGGTAAACCACTAGAAGAAACCGGGCGAGTTGGCCGTGCGCGTAGAGGCGCGCGGCTGTGAGCTTGCATCCGGGAGATAGTAGGTTCGAATCCCACTATCGGCAGCCCTGAAGATGGTTTTCCGTGGTTTCCCATTTTCACACCAGGCAAATGCTGGGGCTGTACCTTAATTAAGGCCACGTCCGCTTCCTTCCAACCCCTAGGCCTTTCCTATCCCATCGTCGCCATAAGACCTATCTGTGTCGGTGCGACGTAAAGCCCCTAGCAAAAAAAAAAAAAACAACTAGAAAATAATTGATTTTTGTAAACTGCTAAGTATTGACCTCGTGCCACCTATAAATGGCTTCGCCGGGCTGAGTGGCTCAGTCGGTTAAGGCGCTGGCCTTCTAACCCCAACTTGGCAGGTTCGATCCTGGCTCAGTCCGGTGGTATTTGAAGGTGCTCAAATACGACAGCCTCGTGTTGGTAGATTTACTGGCACGTAAAAGAACTCCTGCCGGACTAAATACCGGCACCTCGGCGTCTCTGAAGACCGTAAAAGTAGTTAGTGGGACGTAAAGCAAATAACATTAATTAATTAATTATAAATGGCTTCACTCGTTCACTATACCTTATCTACCTAAACAGACACTCTAATATTCAAGGTCTGAATCCAAAAACTACTTGCTTTCTGTTCGTCCTTTATTTTATTAAATTTGTCCTCCTGTACGTTAGGCTCAGGGAAATTTCGTTGTATTTCGCTTTAAAAGTGGTCCTTCAATAACGAATACAGCTGCTGTCAACCGTTGCTGTGAGGTAGGGCCTACATTTCGAAGCTCCTAATCACTGAGAATTTTATGCAGAGTCCTCCATGTTCTTGAAACGACATGAAATCAATCACTTAAATATCTCGTTGTTTTTCTACTGATCAGCAAGTGCTGAAATCTATCCAGAGGACGGTGCTATACCGATACATTTATATCCATGTTTGAGCATTAATGCGAGTGTCCCGTGAAGCTTAATGTTATCCAAAATATGCAGCATAAACCAAATGACACTCTATTGTATTGCACGTGGTTCAACACTCCACACCCTGCTTGGTACGTGCTTTCGCACTGATTTACTCAGGAATGATGTTTGGCATTGCTCCCACGACTCTAATTCCCACAATTTCTACACCGACCTACATAGCCGTGCATGGTAACTCATGTAAGTGATTTTAATTGGAAAATTCTGCAGAGATTTAACCGATTTCCTTCACATGAAAGAACATTTCAAAAAGAAGAGCTTTAATAAATTATCCCTATTTTAAAACCATATGTTTTGCTTACACATGACTGTGAAGTCATGCTACTCTTCAGAGAATTGCATTTTTTTGGTAATTCGTTATAGGGTATCGTTGATGATCAACACCTTCAATGAAACTGGTGTGGCCCAATGTACCTGGTAAGCATATCTTTCTCAAACAGTCTGCCTTTGAAAGTCTGTGAAGTTAAGAAGCAAAGCAAAGTCGTCTCCATACAGGCCATCAAGGCCTTGAAGGAGTAGATGGTAAAGGCTTCCACTATCCATAACCTCGGCACTTGGTGAGATAGAGAGGTTAGCCCGCCATCATTGTCCCCCAGGATTTAACCTAATACTCATTTATGGTGTAGACTCGTGTGCACATCCGGAAGTGGAAATCACGTTCGTAAAATTTTTTGACTTCCTGACAAGAAATCGAATCCACGCCCTGCCAGGTGAATCAAGCACGCCTTTACCACGTCGGCCAGGCAGCCCCCGCCTGAGAAGGTAACAATATCTCATATATGTTTAGACTGACAGTACAATTCTACAAACAGTAACTTATCAGTGTGCAGTATCGTAGGGCTTATGGTTGCACCTTCATACAGACTGACACTCAATATGACTGGTATTAATATTCATTACATTTTTTTCTTTTTTGCTAGTTGCTTTACGTCGCACCGACACAGATAGGTCTTATGGCGACGATGGGACAGGGAAGGCCTAGGAGTGGGAAGGAAGCGGCCGTGGCCTTAATTAAGGTACAGCCCCAGCATTTGCCTGGTGTGAAAATGGGAAACCACGGAAAACCATTTTCAGGGCTGCCGACAGTGGGGTTCGAACCTACTATCTCCCGAATACTGGATATTGGTCGCACTTAAGCGACTGCAGCTATCGAGCTCGGTAATATTCATTACTAGAGTAACTCCCTAATAATGTACGCTCCAATTAATAAACAGCCTTACTTCTTTCTGAACGATTGAGCCAGTGTTGTCAACTTCAAGACCAACATATCTATTACATGCGCATGGAAATTCGGCTAGAAATATACAAATTAGGCTAGGTTCTAAACGTGATGAATATCCATCTCCTATTAATGGCCTACTTAACCCGATTTTAAATATGGGAAAATTCATGTATTCGTGAAATTAAATGACATGGTGTATGCCTTTTAGCCGTGGTGTAGGGGTAGCGTGCCTGCCTCTTACCCGGAGGCCCCGGGTTCGATTCCCGGCCAGGTCAGGGATTTTTACCTGGACCTGAGGGCTGGTTCGAGGTCCACTCAGCCTACGTGATTAGAATTGAGGAGCTATCTGACGGTGAGATGGCGGCCCCGGTCTAGAAAGCCAAGAATAACGGCCGAGAGGATTCGTCGTGTTGACCACACGACACCTCGTAATCTGCAGGCCTTCGGGCTGAGCAGCGGTCGCTTGGTAGGCCAAGGTCCTTCAAGGGCTGTAGTGCCATGGGGTTTGGTTTGGTTTGGTATGCCTTTTAGTGCCATGAGTTTCGGAGGACCATGTATGACTAACTATACACTTATGTATTAATTATAATAGTATATCCGCGATTGCATGCACAAATTTCTAATTTCAGCTTTTGTAAGTTCTCGTTTTCAGTTTCTTCATCTAACAATTGACAACGAATAGCACTTTGCTGTTTTCTACTCGCTCTTTTAGGTAAATAAATTTACTAAATGGAATCTGTGGAAGTTACAACATACAGTACTCTAATTATAAGGTAGAAAAATTGCCGCTTTCCACCGCCCTACCCTGAAGAGAAGCAATTAAACTTGGTAATTTCCTTTCATCCCACAAGTTTGTTTTCACTATGATTTGAAATTCAGCCAAATCTGAAGTCTTCTCTATACCGTAGCTTTATTGAGGAAATGAATAACTTCTCATGGGTTGTAGAGTGTTAGAAAATAAATGTATGAAGATAAGTTATAGGGTCTCATTTCCGAAGAGGAGAGAAAGATGACAAGGGAAAGAATGAAGAGGTTTTGGGAGGTGAAGAAAGGTCAAGAAGCCTTAAGTCACATGCGGACCATACTTTGCCAAATTATTAGAAAAAAGAAAAAAAAAAAAAAGGTCTCTAAAGACGGTCAACAGATCGAAACTCAGATCGATTACATTCTGATTTTGCTATTTGCTTTAGGTCACACCGACACAGATAGGTCTTATGGCGACGAAGGGACAGGAAAGGCCTAGGAATGTTAAGGAATCGGCCGTGGCCTTATTTAAGGTACATCCCCAGCATTTGCCTTGTGTGAAAATGGGAAACCACGGAAAAGCATTTTCAGGGCTACCGATGGGATTCGAACACACTATCTCCCGGATTCGAGCTCACAGCTGCGCGCCCCTAACCGCACGGCCATTCTGATTTTTGCTACACCCACTCTGTTCTAAGGTACGTGGTATTACATTTGCGTTTAGCATAACTGGATTACGTTTGCCAAAGCTGGCCCGAGCTACTAATGGTCAAATACGTTCAAGGTCGGACCCCAGTACATAGAAACTGCTCTCTGGGAAAGGGACGTGATTAGGCGCCAGTAATTTTGAGAACAATTCAGGGAGCTTCGAGAGGTTTCACACATAGTGTTGTATTACCGCTTCTACTAATGCTTCGACGATAATGGCTTAATTTCCTCCCTCAGTTGTGGCCACCAGCATCAAAATATATCCTTACAAAAAGAAGAAAACCTTTCCAGTCTGCTGATAGAGCCTTCGACTCTTGATCTGAGCATCGCGGGTGTGGTATTAGATCTGAGCGAAAAATAATACTGACTTCAGGTATGAAAGTGCCTTTGCTGGTGGGACCTAATGTTTACAGTGCACTATATCTTCTGGTACGGGCTAGAGCAATTTTGTTACTTTCATTGGTCTGTCTCAGCTTTATCCTTGGCTTTGACAAAATGAAATTGACTGAGGTATGAGTGATACTAATAATGCCATTCCTTCTGTAGCCAGTCCCTGCTATGAATGGTGTGAAAATATTGCTCATAGAGTCAGCTGGTGCATGTATTTCAGTGGGCTTGGCAGACTGATATGTAATAGCAACTTCTGGCTCGGTGAGGAAAGCAACGGGAAACTACCTCACTCCTCATTTCCCTAGTACGCCTCTTCAGTGATGCCTAGGCCATCTATGACAGCTGATGGCAGAGTTGTTGAGGATCCCACCAGCGGAATCGCTGACGGACTTAACATACATACATAGGTATGAAGGAAACTGCGATAATGCTCGAAGCTGAAATTTGAGAAAACTTAACAAAGCAAGTTATATGTTCGTGATACTTAAGAGAATTATCTAAGCAAGATTACAGTCGAACCTCGATATCTCGAACCTCCATTATTCGAATTTTCTGTATCTCGAAGTAACTGAAATTTCCCGGTCGTTTGTCCTATTCTTCAGGTCTATTCCTTTCTCTATCACTCGAAATTCGGTTACACGAATTCCTCGATTTCTCGAAGCAAACCTTTCCTCCCTTGAAGGAAAAAAATACTCTGTAACTGGAATTTTGTGCAACATTAACTGTGCAATACGGCATTTGTGGTTTGTGAGGAACAGTTAACAAGTAAAGACAGGGTTACAGTGATGATGGGAGCTAATGTGACGGAAACGGAAAACAAAAAAACTTCTAGTGATCGAAAAATCGACGAAGCCTCGCTGTTCCTCGGGTGTGAATGAATTACCGGCCACGCACGAAAGCAAGCCAACGGCCATAGCCGTGTGGAAACACCGGATCCCGTGAGATCTCCGAAACATTGGGCGTGGTCAGGAGTTGGATGGGTTGCCACGCGCTGTTGGTGGGGGGTAAGGGAATGGAGGAGCGGAAAGGAACTGGCCAGCCTACCGCACGTAAACTCCGGCCCAGGAGCACCTCTGCGGAGGTTCGGACCTGCCTTCGGGCAGAATAACCCTTACCTTACCACGAAAGCAACCAACTAAGTCGCGGATGACAAGCTCCATTTACGAATCTCGGCTGCGAGGTACTGTCGAGAAGTTTCAACGTGCTCTATCTAACGAAATTTCGATAACACGAAATATAATTTAGCGTTTAGCGCCCGAGGTAAAATGAAATGAAATGGCGTATGGCTTTTAGTGCCGGGAGTGTCTGAGGACAAGTTCGGCTCACCAGATGCAGGTCTTTTGATTTGACTCCCGTCGGCGACCTGCGCGTCTTGATGAGGACGAAATGATGATGAAGACGACACATACACCCAAACCCCGTGCCAGCGAAAATTAACCAATTAAGGTTAAAATTCCCGACCCTGCCGGGAATCGAACCCGGGACCCCTGTGACCAAAGGCCAGCGCGCTAACCATTTTGCCAGGGAGCCGGACAGCTCCAGAGGTGATTTGAGTTATCGAGGTTCCACTGCATAAGTGTATTTCATCTATTTGTAATTAATAGCTTTAAAAATGAGAACTTGGATTAGCCTATAGCACTGTCCTATTTCCCCTGTATTTGGCGTGTGACTACATGCCAAGGTGTCAAACACCAGTACGACTGTGAAAAATATAAATAACCTACTTACCAAGGAAATAGTTCTTCTTTCTTTCTTTCTTAATCTGTTTACCCTCCAGGGTTGGTTTCTCCCTCGGACTCGGCGAGGGATCCCAGCTCTACCGCCTCAACGGCAGTGTCCTGGAGCGCGAGGCATTGGGTCGGGGATACAACTGGGGAGGATGACCAGTACCTCGCCCAGACGGCGTCAGCTGCTATGCTGAACAGGGGCCTTGGCGGGGGATGGGAAGATTGGAAGGGGTAGGCAAGGAAGAAGGAAGGAAGCGGCCGTTGTCTTAAGTTAGGTACCATCCCGGCATTTGCCTGGAGGAGAAGTGGGAAACTACGGAAAACCACTTCCAGGACGGCTGAGGTGGGAATCGAACCCACCTCTACTCAGTTGACCTCCCGAGGCTGAGTGGACCCCGTTCTAGACCTCGTACTAATTTTCAAATTTCGTGGCAGAGCCGGGAATCGAACCCGGGCCTCCGGGGGTGGCAGCTAATCACACTAACTACTACACCACAGAGGCGGACAGGAAATAGTCTTCCGTTAAATTCTTTTAAGAACAAGCGCATACTACTTGTAGGAGATATTTACGGATTTAAAGGGGAAAGTCGAAAATAGAGTCCGTTTCAACAGTCCGTATGTTCAAGAGCTTCTCATATGGCAGCAAACTAATTCTGTTATAAATCGTTCGCGCCGTTTTGGAGGCCAACCAGCACGTCAGTAATGAGGGTCGCCAAAATATAAAAATATTGATAAACAATTAAGTTATTATGTAGATCAAGCGAGTTGCCTGCGTTGAACCAGTCGGGCAACTGTGAGCTTGCATTCTAGAGATAGTATGTTTGAACTTCATCATCGCCAGCTCTGAACGTGCTTTTCCGTGGTTTCCGATTTCCACATCAAGTAAACGCTGTAGCAGCATTTTAATGTTTAAAATATTTCTTAGCACAGAAAGTAGAGGTCCCCAGACTATGAGAAACGTAACATTAAGCAATTTATCTCAATTATCCCGAAAGTTGAAGGGCTAAAGGGCCCGAAAGGTTACAAATTGTTAGTCTTGGATAGCTCTATCAAACTACAAAAATAAACTTCGAAAATCACTTGCCGCCTAAATGCACTTCCGGAAAAACACCCTAAAATCGCTTGTTCTTTTACTCTTCTTTTTTATTAAAATCCTACTCAAATTAACTTATTGACATGATTCTTACCTGCAGCTGTCTGAGATGTTTCAAGGTTAGGCTCCAGCATTCTGTAAATAGTGTGTAAATTTCTATGTGATGCTGTCATATTTTAATGCAACGCTCAGTCCACTGTAAAGGCATATAAATTATTATTTAAGGTGTGTGTGAATTTGTGCATGACGGTGTTGTAATTTTGAGCTAGATGTAAGTACACCGAGCTCGATAACTGCAGTCGCTTAAGTGCGGCCAGTATCCAGTATTCGGGAGATAGTAGGTTTGAACCCCACTGTCGGCAGACCTGAAAATGGTTTTCCGTGGTTTCCCATTTTAACACCAGGCAAATGCTGGGGCTGTACCTTAATTAAGGCCACGGCCGCTTCCTTCCCACTCCTAGCCCTTTCCTGTTCCATCGTCGCCATAAGATCTAACTGTGTCGGTGCGACTAGCAAAAAAAAAATATAAGCTCAACTTATAGTATTGTAATCCGTATTGTTAAGCACTGGAAATACTTAAGCTGTATGTGAATTTGTACATGATGATCATGGATTTAGAATGTTAAACTAGTAACACTCTTTCTTTTGTTGTTGTTGTTGGTTAATTATGTTTTAACTTTATGTTAGTATCTCACTACTGTAAGTGTTCGTTGCCATCGGTATATATCCCAACTAGCAAGATACATGTGCTTCGCTAAGTTATTATACTGACATTTATAATTGAATGCTTATTATTTTATATATAATCCGCCGAAATTCGCGATCTGACTTCTTTTCTGAGAGAATCCGCCAAAATTCGCGATCTGACTCGTTTTCTAACCGATTACGGCAAGTTTCCTCCCATTTATCAATCTTTCTTTCCAGCAATCGATTTCGTACTTCCCGGCCTATGTCCAGGTATTCCACCCGGTCAGTTGGGTCCCTAAATCTTTGCCATCTTTCCCTATAAGCATTTTTAATACGGATCAGATCCTTGAGAAGATCCGGCGTGGTGTCGTCTTGGGTGCCTTGGCGGTACTGAACCCGCGGCCGGACTGCATTCTTAGTCATTACCCGTCCAGGACCCGTTTCCAGCGCATATTATTATTATTATTATACATATTCTGGACCCCACAGCAAGATGCAAGACCGCTACATGGCGGTAAATTACATCCGCTGCCATTGTCATTGTTGACAAAGTGAGCACCATTGTCGCGCGTAGGCAAGTGTGCGGGATTTCTGGCGATACGAATGACATACTTCCGTGCATTATTGACCTTATTATAGAGATAAACAATTGAACGGTCAAAATCATTCCTATCGTTTATTTGAAATATGTTTAAATTTTTATTTATATGCCAGGAGAATCTGCTGTAATCTAAGAACGTTCTCCGAAGGAAAAGATGGCTCTTGAAAACGAACCCAGGAAAGATTAAAAATGATCGATTTATGATCAGAATAATTACATCGAAAATCTACAGCCTGTTTCCAGTCAATCGACTGGGTCAGGAATGGAATGAACAAAGCTCCCATCTAGCGGCGACAATAGGAATTGTGCCGGCTGCCGAAGCCTGTTGCACTCCTCTGGGGCAATGATAAATGAATGACAAATGAAATGAAATGCTATTGGACAGTGTTGCTGGAATGAATGATGAAAGTGAAAACCGGGGTATCCGGAGAAAATCCTGTCCCGCCTCCGTTTTGTCCAGCACAAATGTCACGTGGAGTGATCGGGATTTGAACCACGGACCCCAGCTGTGATAGGCCGGCGCGCTGCCGCCTGAGCAACGGAAGCTCCTTATAAGTACGTTATGAATAGTAAAATCAATTCGTCTCACCTATTTTTACACCCCACCACCGTCAAGTTTATTTACCTCCCCCCCACAAAAAAATTAAAAGAAGGCGTGTTTCTTTATGTTTAAAGTCCTTTCACACTCCTCAGCCTCCCCCCCCCCCCCTACGTGAATTTTCCGGCAAAAATTACTTGTTTCGTTAATAGTAAAAGATCTTCTAAATACCAATTATCACGACTCTAACTTCTTCAGTTTTCGATTTATGTATCCTCATGAAAGGAATTCAACTCCTTTTCACTCCCGCCCCCCAAGATGATTCTCCCCGCCCAAAACGCGTTTTTCTTTGTTTTTAAAGCAGGTACTAATACCAATTTTCACGTCTGTAACAACCTTAGTTTTTTTTTTTTTTGATGTAAGTATTCTCATACAATTAAGTCAATTAACTTTCTCATTCTCTCACCTACCCCCCCCCCTCTTCATTGGATTTTCCGAGAATACGTGTTTCTTTACTTTTAAAGCAGATTCCAAATATCAAATTTCACGTCTGTAACATCTTCATTTTTGAGATATCAGCAGCCTAATTATAAGAATTCAACACCATTCTCATTCACTTTTAACCCCTCCTCCACCCAAGTGGTATTTCGGAAAACTAAAAATACACGTTTCTTTATTTTTAATAAAGATTAAACAATACCGTTTTTCACTTCTGTAACATGTTAAGTTTTTTGATATACTGTAGAAATTCTCATTTTAAAATTTCACCCACTTTTAAATTCCCCTTAAGTGAAGTTTCCAAAAACAAATCACCTATGTTTCTTTACATTTACAGGAGATTCCAAATACCCACTTTTTACGTCTGTATCATTTTACGTTTCTCAGATATTCTGTAGATATAATCTTTCAAAAAATTCACCCCAATTTGTGACTCCTGTTTAACAGCCAATAATTGGCTTTTCCAAAGAAAAAAACATGTTTCTCTATTTTTAAAGGAGTTCCCTTATACAAATTTTCAGTTCTGTAATATCTTAAGTTTCCGAGATATATGTATCCTCATTAACGGCATTCAACCCTTTTTTCACCCCTGCTATTGGGATTTTCGGAAAACAAAAAATACATGTTTCTTTATTTTTAAAGGAGATTCAATTATTACATGTTTAAACTTTTAAAGTTTAAAAATGTAAATGCACTCATTTTAAAAATTCATCCCCTTTTTCACCCCCCCCCCCCCCCATTATTTGGATTTTATTTTTAAAGTAGACCCCAAATACCAATTTTTAGGTGTGTAATATCTTCAGGTTCTGAAATATAAGTAGCCTCATTAAAGGCATTCAACCCATTTTTCACCCTTTACCACCCTTCCTATTAGGATTTTCCGAAAACAAAAAATACGTGTTTCTTTATTTTTAAAGGAGATTCTAAATACCAATTTTTACATCTATAGACTATAAAAGTTTTGAGATATAAATACACTCATTTTAAAATTTCCCCCCCCCTTTTCACCCCCATTAATTGGATTTTCCGAAAACAAAAAAAAAAGTGTTTCTTTATTTTTAATGAAGATTCTAAATAGCAATATTTACATCTGTGAACTTTCAAAGTTTAGAGATATGGATACACTCATTTTAAAATTTCACCCCCCTTTTCACCCTCGCATTAATTGGATTTTCCAAAAACTAAAAAATACGTGTTTCTTAATTTTTAAAAGAGATCAAAAGTACCAATTTTCAGGTCTGTAATATCTTCAGTTCCTGAGATATAACTACCGGCATCCTGATTAAAGGCATTCAACCACTTTTTCACCCTTTTTCACCCCTCCTATTGGGATTTTCTGAAAACAAAAAATACGTGTTTCCTTATTTTTAAAGAAGATTCTAAATGCCAATTCTCATTACTCTAAACCTTTACGTTTCTGAGATACAGATATTCTCATTTTAAAAATTAACCCCCCTTTTCACCCCCTTAGCGACGGAATATCCAAAAATCCTCTCTTAGCGAGCACCTACATCCTAATATGAATGTAACCCCAAAATTTCATTTCTTTATGTCCAGTAGTTTTGGCTCGGCGATGATGAATCAGTCAGTCAGTCAGTCAGTCAGTCAGTCAGTCAGGACAAGCTATTATATATATATAGATTGCGATGTATTTGTTCTTAAATAAATAAATATGACAAGATATTTCGTATAGTCATATATCATGTAATATGACCCATTGGCTGAATAGTCAGCACGGTACCCTCTGGTTCACAGAGCCCCGTATTTGATTCCCAGCTGGACCACGGATATTAGCCGCGTATGGATAATTCTGCTAGCTCGAGGATTTGTTTTTTATGTCCTTCAAAATATTTATCTTCATTATTTTGCGCCCAACACATCTCACTACCGACCCGCACAGACGCACGCAATCACAAACACTGTGCGTCCCTCTACATAGGGCTGGCGTGAGGTTTATCCCTCATTAGTACCAGCCCAGAATAATTGACAAAAGGGCAGGAGAAAAATGTATATCACTTAATGCAATCGGTCATTCCATATTTAAATTGTTGTGAAATTCGTGCTTGTATCCCAAGTGTCATATCAAAACTGCTTCTAGTCGTAGTATATTATCCATTTGGCTGTGCTCCCATGATATTCCACGTTACCCTTTTGCCCACATGCTATCAAAATATGCAGTATTTGAAGGAGTTTAACTTGTACACGTTGTCGGTGAAGTTTGAGTTTCTTGTGAGTGGAAACATTCTTCAGGATACATATTAAATCTAAAATGAATTTCAATATACCAGACGTGAAATGCATTGGGGTATAACCCAGCGGAATGCCTTACCGAGCTTCTTAAAAAGGAAGAACCAAGTGTTTTCAAATCTTATTAAAGAGAGGCAAAACTGGCCGATGCTAAAACCAGACGGTATAGAAGGATAAGTTAATGGAAATTAAGTCACCTTTACATAAGAATCCTGCAAGGGTTTTGGCAGAATATGTAATAAATAATAATAATAATAATAATAATAATAATAATAATAATAATAATAATGATAATAAGCTTCTCTCTGTGGTGTATTGGTTAGTGTGATTAGCTGCTACCCACGGAGGCTGGGGTTCGATTCCCGGCTCTGCCACGAAATTTGGAAAGTGGTACAAGGTCTGGAACGGGCTCCACTGACCCTCTGTCAATTGAGTAGATGAGTGGGGAATCAATTCCCACCTCAGCCATTCTCGAAGTGGTTTCCCACTTCCCTTCCAGGCACATGCCACGACCGCTTCCTTCCCTCTTCCTTGGCTATCCCCTCTGATCTGCCCATCTCTCCCACAAGGCTCCTGTTCAGTATAGCAGCTGAGGCAGACTGGGCGTGGTACTGGTCCTCCTCTACAGTTGTATTACCCGACCCAAGTCTCACGCTCCAGGACACTATCGATGAAGTGGTAGAACTGGGATCCCTCCCTGAGTCCGAAGATAAAACCAACCCTGGAAGGTAAACGGATTATGAAAGAAAGTAAGAAATAATTTTAAACTGTGCACTTAATTAGTCATTGTACTTTATTTCCTCGAACACTAGTCATATCGAACACTTTTAAACTGCAGTTCGTGTAGCACTGTTGATATCACTTCCAATGGCGGGGAATTCTATTGAGTTAGTGTCAATATTTGCAATAGTTATAGATCACAATGACTTCTATATGAAATTACTCATCTGCATTTTTTAAATGTGGTTTATGCATTTAACTGTTTCATGTAGATATTTAAGGCTCTTTGGAAATAAGCTCCTCAGTTAATGACTTGTCCTGTCTCAGACACCTCCTGCTGCGAGTTAAATAAGGAAGATTCATTTTTCTTTATCCCCCTACTCAGTGGAACCATCTAGCCGCTTACCTAAGGCGTACCTTGCATAACATTTGATTAATTCTCCCAACAACTAAATGACTGTAAGACCTATCTTCACAAAAGTACAGTTGCTCGTCTCCTTCGTAGATGTGTATCAGCGTTGAGAACCCACCTTCTCTCCGGACCGTCCCAGCGTGATGCACTCATTGCACGATCGTTCACCTCCAGTCTCCCGTACCCCGTAATATTCTTGCTTTGGAATTCCACTCGAGTGCAGTCTAGTCTGGGAATCTCTCCTCCGCCTTTGGGTATGTTATTGCTATCATATTCACGATAATGGAGCCTTGCCATCCAAGTCGTTCGATTCCATGACTTTGATTATCGCTTGGGAATCCTCTTAGCTATCATTCATCATACACACATCTTCATTATGGACTCTCATGCCTTTCAGTTTTTAGTCTGCGTGTCTCTGTGAATAAACTGAGCCACTCTACATTCCGCTATTTGCAGATAGCGCTGTGGTCTCGTTAACTTAAATCTAAACACGTTAGCTTTAAATCATTACAAACTGAGTCTATACAGCATCACTTTCTCCTTCATAACCTATCCGCCTTCATTCGCCTCACATGCGCCTTATATCGAAACTGGTTCGTACTCACAGTCTTATCCATCGAGTTTATATTTTACCTCCTCATGGTGAATATCATCCTTCCATATTTTCCATTTGTTTACACCAGGAATCATTCTAGATACGTTCATGTCTGTTACGTCTCGTTTCTGAATAAATTACCATAATTGTATTCACCTTTCACTCCTTACATCGATCAGGGATGATTTGGTCTGAGAACTCACTTCTTTCTAACAGCATACGCTGATTGGAACTTAAAGCTCACTGCTTTTGATTTTTAGTACATCTTGATTTGATTTTTCTTAGTATTCAACCATCCTGTGAGAATATAAAAACATTTCTGATGATGATGACAATGATGATGATTGTTATAAAGGGGCCTAACTTCTAGGTTATCGTCCCCAACTAAATTTCCCTTGTAAATAATCCTTAGTACGGGTGTCATAGTAAATAAACCAGATTTTCCAAAACTAGCACGAAGAAAAAGGTACCCAACTAAATTTAATTTAATTTTTCTAACTTTTAAGTTTAAAATCGCAAACTTCCAGGAAATGCTGGAGTCACTCATTCCCAAACCCTCGTCCTTGAACCTACTGTATACCTATAACGAAAGGCAACCCTCATTAGCTGGCGAGAAGAAACATTGCCAAATGCCATGTTTTCACCTTTCAGCAGAATATTTCAGTCATCAATTACTCCTCCGTGGCAACCGGAGTTGGGGTGACTACTATAAAAAAGTAATTCACAAATTCATTTATATTCCTATTAAACATCAGCAGAAAAGAGAAAACCAGAGTTAAGTACCCGTTTGACAGGATCGAATATTTTACCCGCGATTTGCTACGT
This sequence comes from Anabrus simplex, assembly GCF_040414725.1. Lineage (NCBI taxonomy): Eukaryota > Metazoa > Arthropoda > Insecta > Orthoptera > Tettigoniidae > Anabrus > Anabrus simplex. The sequence continues at coordinate 110,274,890 of NC_090266.1, read as the reverse complement.
CGAACTGTTCTTGAGCATTATAGAGACGGTATTGTTTACTCTTTAGTGGAGGCTTTGAGAGGTGGAACGGACTCTCATTTATCGAATGGAGCAACGACGCTTTATCATCTCCTCCTCAGGCTCGATAACTAAATTGTTACAAGGCAAGCCTTGGTCTGAGGGGTCTATGTTCGATTCTCGGCTGGGTATTTGTGCCGTCTTCTGTGTTATCATTCATCTCAGGTAGGACCGCATCCTCATAAACGCGCAAGTCGACAATATGGTGTAAACTTGAAAGTCCTGCACTAGTCCTCCTCTCCGGAGGCTACATGCGATTATTATTGTCCCCTCCGGAGCTTGGATTTAATATCAGTCTGTGTCCAGAAAATCAATCAGAGCAGAAAGCTCTCATATAATACCACTATTCTAAAGATGTTTAGAGAATATTTTTGATCACTGGGATAAGCTGATGTATGTGTGAATGAAATCCGGTTGGACGGAAACTGCTGCAGAAAGAAAAATTGGACTGATAATCTGAAAATTGTGTCTTCACCATTACTATGTGTTTATGTATCCTTCAACGTACACTGTGCATTGTCACCACTCAAGGTAACAAAGGTGACAATAGTCAAAATTTATTGTAGTAGATGGTGTAGTTTCTTATCAGACGCCCTTCTTCCGATTCATAAAGGAAATGTGGTGTTCCCGTGGATTGCCATGCCAGTATAAAATCAGATATTTTTGAAAACTGGTTTGAAGAGCGCCTCTTAAAACGATTTAACGAGCTGTCTGTAATAGTTTTAGATAGCGCGTCTTATAACAGTCCCGGCTCGTTGGCTGAATGATCAGGCGGTGGTGTGAGATGTAGTTGTCTGTCTTCTCTTTCCTGCCACGATATTTCAACAAATATATCATTGGAAATGCCTCGATCACCTACAATATGCTGGCCGTGACAGCCCTCAGCGGGTCACGATCCACACGTTCAGAACCATCATCGTAGTTTTTTTTAAATCCATATTTCTTCGTCGTATTTTACGAAAAATGGTGTTAGAGATAGAAGCCAATATTTACTGACATACGGAAATTATTTTCTATGCATAATTTCAGATTAGAAATATTGACTCCGAAAGAAAATTCTCTGGCCATTAACTACGATAATATATGGAGATTATCTTTTGTGAAGACCACCCAACAGACTATCCAATGCCAGTTCAGGAATTTGATATGTTTGGTCTTGATGGTCCATTAATGGTGATAACTGCGTTGCAAATACAGCGAAGGGCTATCTGCAACAGGCTCATCGACACAAATAGCTCTGCAGACGTTCGTTCAATGACCTGAAACCAATCGTACAGTAGGCTACATATGATATTGCAGATCTGATTCTGGGATTCAAAATCCAGCTGTTACATGCACACTATTTACCCCGAAAATTCACTGCACCGCTGTTTGTGAACCGTTCCGCGGAAAGGGACCCAAAGTCGGCCATGTAAATTTTACAGCAGAGTACCGAGCTCGATAGCTGCAGTCGCTTGAGTGCGGCCAGTATCCAGTAATCGGGAGATAGTGGGTTCGAATCCCACTGTCGGCAGCCCTGAAGATGGTGTTCCGTGGTTTCCCATTTTCACACCAGGCAAATGCTGGGGCTGTACCTTAATTAAGGCCACGGCCGCTTCCTTCCCATTCCTAGACCTTCCCTATCCCATCGTTGCCATAAGACCTATCTGTGTCGGTGCGACGTAAAGCAAATAGCAAAATTTACAGCAGAGCTGAACTAAGTGTAAAAATTCCATTTCTGTGTTTTGACTCTTGCGCTACCTATGCGTATTCCTAGCAAACTAAGTTACGCAACTGGTTGTCCGTGGTTTTCCATTTTCGCACCAAGCAAATGCTGGGACTGTGCCTTAATTAAGACCATGGTCGCTTCCTTCTCGCTCCTACCCCTTTCCTATCCCATCGTCGCCCTAAGACCTATATGTGTCCGTGCGATGTGTAAAAGAAAATAAAAGAAGGAATACTCAACAGTTCGAGTCTTCGCCACTCGATGTCATTAAAACTTTATACATTTGGTAAAAGAATTAGTGAAGTCTGTAATTGCGGGTTTAAAAAAAAACAGTTTTCTTACTAGCAACAGTCAATAATTAATATCTTCTGAAGTATTGTACCTGCTCATAGCACATGGAACAAAATGTCAACCACACCTTCTTAAAAAGATATTTATGCATTATTACAGTCGGACAGTTCTCGATGTCACTGTACAAAGACATTTGGACCATCGATAACGGTGCTAACAGACATTTCCCGAAAATATTTAGAGATCATCAACTGAACCGCCAAGAGTTTGTTAATGAACTACCGCCAGGAACGAATTCCACTAGCAAGACCATTTACGAAAGTCTGTAAACGTGCTGCGAACTTCACCCACGGATCAAGTCCACAGCAACACTCACTGACTTACAGTGTGAGTGAACTTTAGCCACATGAAACTCTCTTCACAAGCAAGTTCTCAAATAATTTCTTCTAAACAATTTGGTAACAACAGCTCAACGTCGTAAGAAAATACATCTGGAACAATAGCCATGGTGTACGGTGTGTTGTAAAACGGATACAGTGATACACCGCTAACATTATGTACAAATGCAGTACACACGTGGAGATGGTGTAAACGATAGGTGTGTCGTATCATGAACTCTCCCTTTGGAGACATCGATGACAGGAAGCTGATTGGACTGTCTGTGATGGCCTTTCCTAGGTCACAGAACAAGAATTTGTGCGGATAATAGGACAACTTATTAAATACATGTAGGACAGTGGCGTATACTGAGGGCTATCAAAGCTGTCGGTGAAGTCCAAACATCAAATGAGAACAATGGAAATTTAAAACACATTATGATGTAAGCAGAAGCCAAGGCAGTAGCTTGCGAAGCAGCCTTGACAACACAAGATGCTTCTCCGTTGGCTATTGGCAGCAGCTCGAAACGCTTATGGCTTGACGTTCACTAAATCAACCGTCAAAAATGCGTAACCTAAGTCTAGTGGTAGCCCAAGTCTTGATCCCAAGATATGCCACTGATGTTGGACAGTGTTGATGGTGTTACACTCCCGGCTCTCTGGTAACACATGAACAAAGAGCGGTGGAAACTCAGTGAAAGTGGACAGCTGGAAGATAGGTACGTTCACTGTTTGAACTGTATTGATGTATAACATACATTTGCGTTTTATGTGTTCTGTTATAAGTTTCAATTGGGCGACTTGAAGGTACAGGATTTTCTTTTCTTTTTTTACCTGACAGTGAATGGAATACGGGAAATGTTTAAAACTTTTCACCACTACCTGTTAGGTTCAGATTTATTTAATGTGTTGTAACGGTTCAAATCCCGTTACAAGATGATATCTGTATTTTATTATTTTATCTTTATTATTATAATTATTATTATTATTATGTCAGTATTATTATTAGGTTATCTGTGATATTGTTGCTTGCGTATTTGTAATTGAGTGTATGCATATATACGTATATGTAGATTAACATTAAATACCTGTACAGTGAGAGTTTCGATGTATCAGATGTGGAAGTGACGTTGTTATATTGCTATACCACTGGCGATTCTGCCAAGTCATCGCCACTTCATGGCTACGTCATCGTATTTATTTAGCAATGCGCTCAGAGAGTCGGCCGCCCCGGGCTATTTCACCACTGTATGTAATATCTGTCGCGTAGGTGAGAGTATGTCATTGTTATTTCTGGAGATTACGTAGCTGTGTCAACCAACGTCTATAAAAGGTGGATGCATATTGTAGCGTCAGTCATTATTTAAACGGAAGCAGTACAGTGAACAAGTCTACTAGATGAAGAGGCCTCAGTCGGTCAGTCAACGGGTGTGAACGAGAGATGGAGAAGACTCAGTGAGCCATTAATTATTGGTCATTGAGAGAGGGAGGCCAAAGTTGGTCCGTCACTTAGTGGAAGACACGGACGCAAGGGCTTACCATGAAGTCAGAGAGGACAACCCTGGACCTGCCAAGAGGTAATATCATATTGACTTACAAAGAAGTCAGATGATATGGAGAAGAAGCAGTCACAAGGATGTATCACCAAGTTAGGCGTGACACATCTACAGTAAACACCAGATCAAAGGATTACGTCGTAATTACACTAAAAGTGTTGAAGGTACAGTCAAGTGAATCAGTGAGGGAAATATTTCGTATAAATTGTTAAATGTCCGGTCAAGAAGAATTCAAATTCATGCCTAGTTTCTTTCAGTTGCAATGTTATAATTTCATATTCTCATCTGTTTTATCGCAACAAGACTCACTATTTTTTGATATATTATTTAAAGAATATATATTGTTCTATCAAACGAATTCATAGTTTCATTTCATTGACAGTAAAATATCTTAACCTCAAAATTAATGGGGAAACCGAACGCCAATCTCCTTTTCCCAGAACTTATATGGTATGTTGTCAAAAGTAAGCTTATTACCCCACACCCTAGAGATAGTCAAGAGTCTCATTCTATTATTGCTGCACTGAGTGGCAGCTGGCGCCCTTCAAATAACGTATGTGTAAGTAAGTAGGTAACAAGTAAGTGTGAGTACAAGGTCCGACGAGTGTGTATTTTATTTAATGAATGTTAATTTTCAGATTTTCCATTTTAAATGCAGATATTTCAGATTTTTCAAGTTAAATGCAGTTTTATAAGTTTCAAAAGTTAGTCGACGAGTTAGGAGAATTACAGTGTGAATGTGAATATTGAGGCATAGAATAAAAGTCTGTTTAAAAAGTGGCTGGGACGGTTGAGGCGCTGGCCTTCTGACCCCGGCTTCACAGGTTCGATCATGGCTCAGTCCGGTTGTATTTAAAGGTGCTCAAATACATCAGGCTCGTGTCAGTAGATTTACCGGCACGTAAAAGAATTCCTGCGGGACTAAATTTCGGCACCTTGGCGTCTCCGAAAACCGGAAAAGTAGTCAGTGGAACGTAAAGCCAATAATATTAATTTAATTAATTGATTCTCGCTGCACACAGTTGATTTTTCAGTGTTCTTAATGTGAGACCTGTGCAAGTAGGTTTACTGTCACTGTTCTCATGCCCCGGTGGGACGGCGGGTGCGATCAACGTCACACTTGTGGATTTTGGCCCAGTTTTACGGCCGGATACCTTTTTAATATTCTACTATTACGTTTACTTGTGGTGGTTGGTAGTGCAATGTGCTGCATGGACAAGAAGAGGTGCGTGTTAAGATAAACACAGATACCCAAGCTCCAACCTGGAGGAATTAGTCAGACATATTTAAAACCCTTGGCTCGGTCAGCAATCAAACCGAGACCTTCTGAACCATGCCGTTGCTTAAGAAACAATACCGCGTATCTAACAATGTCCTTCTTATCCATTATTTTCTTTAAGTCTGGTCACACCTCCCAGTCATGTACGGATAGGCAACCCATCAGAACAATTTTCGTTGTGTTCCTTTTCCTACGCTTGTAACGTTCCAGACGTTACAGTGTAATTATGTTAATTTTATTATGTGTAATTAATTCAGAAATTTAACGTCATGATATTTATTTTGGTATGTAATTGTATTATAATTCATGTTTAATCATTTGCTCACTATCATTTCATTACTTTGTAACTACGACTTGTAAACGAGGGCTGAATATTCTAATATTCACTTAGATTCTTGCGACATTTGTTTAAAATTAACTTGCAGTAGATTTCCGCTATATTGCCACATCACCGAGGAAGGAGAAAGGACAGATATAGACATCGAGTTCTGGGAAAGCAAGCACGTGTTCACGCGTCCTCACGAAAGCTACCGTATTTCGACCAGAATTATTCAAACTATTCAACGCCTATATTTTGAAAGGAGCGTCATGTTGCCATGGATAATGAGTGAATGGACCAATAGAAGAACAGTTAATATCAGAGTTAAGACCCGTCAACTCTAATATCTGGAGTGGGGAGAGACATGTCATCTGATTGGACCACGTGTTGCGACCTGTAATTAGCACCAGTAAAGGTTATAAAAGGGCATGCTGGAGCTCTTGGCCTCATCTTAGATCTTCATCTCTACTACTGGACTCGGCTGCATTCTACTTGATCTTCTTCGTTTGATTCTACGTTAGTATTTTACTTCATTACCACGACGTGGTACTTAGAAATTCCGAATGAGGGGTGTATAGCCACTCTCATCAGGAAGTACGTACAGCTCGGCTATAAGACCGGTTTGAAGCAGTCTAAGTCAATAGGTAGTATTAATCTAGATAGAAATGAAACTTCAGAGAACATTTTCAGTAAAGTTGGAAGGATTCTTAATTGAGTATCCTCTCCAAATAACCCAAGGTGGTTCTGCTAACTATGACTTAGGGCTTATCTCCAATATGGGATAAAGCATAATAGGGAGTGTTAGTTTTGAAGTCATCTTCCAATTAGTGGTGGGTGCAATTTGCAAGGCAGGAATGGTACTTCGCTGCAGATGAAGAGATATCAAAGACGACCGATGATGTTCCAGCTACAAGGAGGGAAGCCTTCCAAGGACCAGCAGAACGAGACTAAATGGTGAGCAAGCGAGTTAAAGATATTGCAAGTTTTCGCGAAGTAGAGTCATTCAATTTTCTATTAAATTCATTTTCTATTTTAAATTCAGTTCTCGTTAAACCGTCGTCATTTATATTAAATATAATAAATAGTATTTTTCTAGTTTATCTTAATCAATCTGCCTTAATTAGCCTTTTGATTTTTAATTCTCCTGCTTAATGATTAGTGCACTATCACCTCACCCCTGTGATAAGAGTCTGTCCAAGCTTGATTATAAATTTTATCTTTAAGTCCTCAACTTAAAGATTGGCGCCCTTTGCTTGCTTGGTTGCATTTCTCATTTGATGATTGTTCTCCGAGAGGGGAAGTCACATAAAATGCCGCTCCAACGTGTGGCGAGAAAATCATTAAGTACGGAGCAGTTAATAACAGTAACAATATCAGAATTCGTATTATGGGCAAAATTTGGATATCCACGTTTCATTAAGAGTGTTTGATTGTGGGAAGGGTAATGGCTGATCAGACGAAAGAGGAGAGGATGTTGCGCAGTGGACGGTCGATAAAAGGCAATAATGTATTGAGTTCAGAGGAAGAGTTGTGTAGTCTAGTAGAGGAAAGTGAAGATAGAAGTGTAAGTAGTATGGATAGTGAAGGCAAGCAGAAAGAAGTCAGTATGGAGTCAGATGATAGTAGGATGGGGGGCGAAGCGGAAGTAAACACTAACAATGAAAGTAATAATAATGATCAGTTAATGGGAATGATGCGGTTAATGTTAAGTAAGATAGAGGACAGTAAAACTGAAATAAAAAGTGAATTGGAACAAATTAAAACAGATGTAGAACAAACTAAAGCTGAGCTTAAAGGTGAATTAGAACAAACTAAAGCTGAGCTTAAAGGTGAATTAGAACAAACTAACACTAAAATTGAGAATATTAAATATGAACTTAAAGAACAGTTAGAGCAAACTAAAGCTGAATTAAGCAGGGAGATGAGGGAAAATAAGGAGGAAGCGAATCGGAGAATGGACGAACACAGTAAGCAGTTACGCGATCTGGTGGTAAAAAATGAACATTTTAGTAAGCGATTAGAGGACCAGGAAAGTGAATATGTACGGCAAGGAAAAAAGGTAGAAGAAAAGTTTGCGGAACAGAGAAGTGAATTCCTGGAATTAATGGGGAAGGAAAACAACTCTACTAGGGAGGAAGTAATGAGGCACGTCACTAGTATTGATAAGAGAGTTGAGACTCAAAGAGGGGAAATACGGGTATTTAAAGACCACGTCCAACAAGAGATTGACACGGTAAAGCTTAGAATAGAAGATGAGACCCGGGCAAGTGAAGAAAGGTTTGCGATAGCTGAAGAGAATAAGTTTGAAATTAGGACGGATCATCATGCTCTTTCTTTTGTATCCAAGTGTAAATTATCGTCTAACAGAGTTAGTAGATGGATACTCGCCCTACAAGAGTATGATTTTAAGGTAACTCACATTAAGGGAAAGAATAATGTCCTTGCTGATTTATTGTCACGTGATCCGAAGTTGAGCGAAGAAGGTAGCCTTCTAGAGCCACGTGAGGGCATTATTATATGTACATGTCTGTCTAAGGAAAATGAAACTGCTTTAAAGAGACTACGTAACCTATTGGTTGAACAGTCGGTAGACGAAGAATGTCGGGAACCTTTGTCTGTACTTCAGGGAGGAGAGCAGCTCACTGTGTCGCATGGTAGGCACACGTACAAACTGGTTAACGGGTTTCTAGCCAGGAAATGTAGCGAGGATCTCTGGGGGATTTGTGTACCCAAAGCGCTACGTGTGGAATTGATTTGGTTTATCCACAAGGAATTAGGACATTTTGGAGCTAATAAAGTTCTGTATGAGATCCGACAGAATTTTATATGGGACAAGATGGGAAGAGATATAAGAAAAATTCTTTCCACTTGCGATCTGTGTCAGCGTAGCAAAGTTCCTAACCGCTATTTAGAAGGACCTCGTCAGGCAGTAATCTCAGAAAGACCTGGTGACTTGGTGTGTACTGATTTATTTGGACCTGTGGTAAAGGGACAGTTCGGCTTCCAATATATTTTAGTCATTATTGATGCCTTCTCGAAATTGGTCAGATTATACGGTATGAGAAAAGCCACTGGAAAATCTTGTTGTCGTATAATCAAAGAGAAGTATGTCCCTGAATTCGGTACTCCTCGTAGAATATTATCAGACAGTGGACCGCAATTTATTTCGAGAAAATGGAAGTCCATAATTAGAGAGCTAGGTATTACACAGGTTCATTCATCTATTAGATACCCTCAGGGCAATATGTGTGAGCGCGTCATGAAAGAGTTATCTCGCATGTTTAGATGCTTAGTGTTCGATAAGCATACAGCTTGGGTGGCTCATTTATCCCGCATAGAGACATGGATCAATGCAGTTCAACATGAAAGCACGAGATTGACGCCGTCACAAGTTCATTTTGGTTGTAAGCCTCAGAATGAACTAGTGAGAGTGTTAGGTTTGCCTGAGGAACCACCTCGTAATGCTGAATTTTACGTCCGACTGGCACGGGAGAACCTGATTAAATCTGGAGATAAACGTAAAAGACAACAGAAACGTAAGGTACTGGATAACTTTGAGATAGGTGATATGGTTTTGGTGAGAGTTCCCATGTTGTCAAATAGTGAGGATAAGGTGACTAAGAAATTTTTTCTTTTATATCAAGGCCCTTATAAAGTACATCGTAAACTAGGACCCTGTGCTTACAAGTTAGCGGATGGCGAGAGCGTAATGAATGGTTCATATAACATTAGTAGTTTAAGGAGATACCTGTCGTGTGAGGTGGCTGAACCGGATTGTGAGATATAGGTCAGTAACTCGGGGAAGTTGCTACTTGTTATGTCAGACTACGAGTGGGATGTGTGTACGTCTCAATTGTGGTGGTATTTCCTAGTTGTGTTTGTAAACAAGAGAGGTGTTTGTGTAGCGGTAGAATTACGCTCGTTCATTGACGATCGATTATCTGTTTTCCGTATGTGAGGCCATGAAATTTTATATATTTGTTTTCTGAGATGTTACAGAAGGCTAATTAAAGTTGACGACGGCAAATAATTAATTTTCCCGTATGTGCATTTCTAACTTGCAATAATTTTACCGTGAGCTTAAATCACGTGTGTATTCGAGTGAAGTGTATTACATCCTGCTTCAAGATAAGGTTGAAACATTCGAAAGAGTGATAAAAGTGTAAATTGTTTGTATCATTTGTTTTCCATGTTTCTAATGTAAAAGATTGGAAGAGAACGTGTTATTGCTATCTAGCAAAGAATGTCGGAGAGATGGGGAGTAAAAGGACAGACACTCGGCAGAGTCTGTAATCTGAATTGTATATATATTATGTTATATTTTCTAGAATAATCTTGTTTTCTTTACAAAAATGAAAAGGTGCTTGTGTTGGGCATAATTTTGTAGCTATACCTCAAGATGAACTGAAATAACAGACAGTCGCAATGGTAAGCAATCTAAGAGAGATATGATGGAAAGAGTGAGATATAATTAATTGTATGTAAATAATGTCGATCGTTATGGGCAAGTAATAGAGGTATTTCAAGTCAATGTGGGAGTAAGTGTGTGAGTTCTCAACTCATATGATATTTGTTAAGAACTCATGGGGGCGTATGTAACGTTCCAGACGTTACAGTGTAATTATGTTAATTTTATTATGTGTAATTAATTCAGAAATTTAACGTCATGATATTTATTTTGGTATGTAATTGTATTATAATTCATGTTTAATCATTTGCTCACTATCATTTCATTACTTTGTAACTACGACTTGTAAACGAGGGCTGAATATTCTAATATTCACTTAGATTCTTGCGACATTTGTTTAAAATTAACTTGCAGTAGATTTCCGCTATATTGCCACATCACCGAGGAAGGAGAAAGGACAGATATAGACATCGAGTTCTGGGAAAGCAAGCACGTGTTCACGCGTCCTCACGAAAGCTACCGTATTTCGACCAGAATTATTCAAACTATTCAACGCCTATATTTTGAAAGGAGCGTCATGTTGCCATGGATAATGAGTGAATGGACCAATAGAAGAACAGTTAATATCAGAGTTAAGACCCGTCAACTCTAATATCTGGAGTGGGGAGAGACATGTCATCTGATTGGACCACGTGTTGCGACCTGTAATTAGCACCAGTAAAGGTTATAAAAGGGCATGCTGGAGCTCTTGGCCTCATCTTAGATCTTCATCTCTACTACTGGACTCGGCTGCATTCTACTTGATCTTCTTCGTTTGATTCTACGTTAGTATTTTACTTCATTACCACGACGTGGTACTTAGAAATTCCGAATGAGGGGTGTATAGCCACTCTCATCAGGAAGTACGTACAGCTCGGCTATAAGACCGGTTTGAAGCAGTCTAAGTCAATAGGTAGTATTAATCTAGATAGAAATGAAACTTCAGAGAACATTTTCAGTAAAGTTGGAAGGATTCTTAATTGAGTATCCTCTCCAAATAACCCAAGGTGGTTCTGCTAACTATGACTTAGGGCTTATCTCCAATATGGGATAAAGCATAATAGGGAGTGTTAGTTTTGAAGTCATCTTCCAATTAGTGGTGGGTGCAATTTGCAAGGCAGGAATGGTACTTCGCTGCAGATGAAGAGATATCAAAGACGACCGATGATGTTCCAGCTACAAGGAGGGAAGCCTTCCAAGGACCAGCAGAACGAGACTAAATGGTGAGCAAGCGAGTTAAAGATATTGCAAGTTTTCGCGAAGTAGAGTCATTCAATTTTCTATTAAATTCATTTTCTATTTTAAATTCAGTTCTCGTTAAACCGTCGTCATTTATATTAAATATAATAAATAGTATTTTTCTAGTTTATCTTAATCAATCTGCCTTAATTAGCCTTTTGATTTTTAATTCTCCTGCTTAATGATTAGTGCACTATCACCTCACCCCTGTGATAAGAGTCTGTCCAAGCTTGATTATAAATTTTATCTTTAAGTCCTCAACTTAAAGATTGGCGCCCTTTGCTTGCTTGGTTGCATTTCTCATTTGATGATTGTTCTCCGAGAGGGGAAGTCACACGCTGATATATAAAGGAAAATGAAATTACAGTACCGTACTGAAGGAATGTATGTGTGCATGACGTATTTGCGCATTCCTACAGTGTAAAGAATTTCAGGTTCGTTTTCCTTCATACATTAGTATAGGAAATTGAATACAACGAAAGTTGTTCTGATGAGCTACATATGACTAGGTGATTGCGAGGTGTGAATAGACGTAAGAAAAATAATGGGTAGGGAAAGCATTGCATATACACGGTATTGTTTCTTAAGTGACGATATGTATTTTTTTGTGTGTGTATGCATGAATGTATGTATGTATGTATGTATGTATGTATGTATGTACATACGTACACATGTATTACACCCTTCCGGGCCTCGAATGGATGACCCACGCATAAGAATGCCTCCACGTAACGGGGTAAACACCTACGGATGAGATTGGATTGAAGAGCGGGTCGAATTGCTTAACGAGCTTCGAACCGCTCCCCTTACTACTTTTTGTGCTGGCCCGGCAGCATGAGCACTTGCTGAGTGGTACGTTAGAAAGAAAGAAAAAAAAGAAACAAATACTTAAGATGGAGCCTTATGTATATAATATGAAAGTAGGATCTCTGGGTTCAAATGCCTACTGGATACTGCTTAGCACTGCTACAAATGACAAGAATCATAAAATAGGGGTTACGAATACTAATTTATTCAAATATGACATATTAAAGAAATTGATACAACTCTATACAATGAACTCTCCGCACATGGGAGGAAAAGAAAATAATGATCACATTAAAATATGAATCGCCCACGGGCGTCGTCTGCATAACGGTGTAATTGAGGTTTTGCGATTTCTATCGTTCATCTTTCCTCATTAGTTCATACCGTTCATGACATTTTTATATTATTCTGTCGATCACACCGTGAGATGATCTGATGTCCCTACTCACATATTACTTCCTGTTCTTAGCACGAAAATAACCGGGGCCTACGCTACATAATTACCATATTAAAAGAAACATTTGCACAATACACAGACAAACACACATACCATTTAGCTAAACCCCGGACTTCTTCATCTATCACCAAGACCACACAACGTTGTACAAAGGTTCTGTTTGAACTCAAAAATATATGCACATAATTACTAAACATACACAGATATATATACACTTCATGCATAAAGGAGAGCCATTCCTAGAAGGAAACAGCATGGTTATCACTGTCTCCGGCCCAAGGCGCAAGCTTGGGGCAGCTCGCTCAAGGGCGCCATTCTGATCCAGGGTCGAACTGGCCGACTCCCGACCGAGAGGTACTGTGGATTCCTGAAAATCCCTAGACTAGCTACAGTCTCATATTACCGGATATCTGGGGGAGATCCCTACTCATTTATTAATTACCTTCTAAATCAGCGTGATATTATCACTGCCGGCAGTGTTTTAGTTGAACCAGTTAAACAACAGTAACTTACGGGGGAGGCCCATAGCCTCAAACCTTAACTATAATAGCACAGCGGGACCAGCTCTGTCGTGAGGGGCGAGGAGCAGACACTCACAAAAAAAAGAAGGGAAGGTCATTCGCTACTCCAGCCATCACTCATTCATTAGCCACGGCAGATTCTTGACCCCTCTCAATTACCATGGCCAGCCGGGGCACATATCCCTGGCCCATTTCATTTGTTTATATCATCTTACCGCTGAGTTCCCAAGAAATACACTTTTATTCTCTCCCTTCTCATTATTACCGCTGAACGCCGACTGTGGTCACAATCACTTCTAACTCATCTCATCGTAAATTCCTCGGGCATTCGGCCCTCTCATTACGTCTCATATCGCGTATCTTCCTTCCTTGGGCATAGGGCTCATATGACTCCTCAGTCAACCTTTCCCATACTCCTCTTTCATCGCACAGGAAATATACCTATATTTAAATCTTTTGACCACAGATTAGAGACTCCTGCCTCTGTGTCTCACCCCGGCTATAGATTAACAAAATACTCCAGACCATCCTGGAAAATTAATAAAACATCAAGGGAGACTTGCACATGGTCCCTCACAACTACCTACATAACACAGCATATACCTCTCCCGGCCGGGATTTCTTCTCTCTTGCTGTACATGCACTGATTATATGTGTAAGCTAGGCATGCATTTTCTGACTGACCCATGAGTTTCCCCGGCATATACGATAGCCACGTGGGACAGTAACTAACAACATTTTGACATGGTTTTCCATGCTCGCCAGCATTATTGTTCCAGCCACCCCTAAGGGGAACGCAAATATTCTCCTAACCTTGTTCCCATATTTGCTAGGACATTCTACATATTACTAACAATATAACTCTCACGATAAGCTAATCATTAAGAAAAAATGGGTCGTCCGGGAATTCAGCTCCCTTGAATTTACTTCAACATTATAAAGATCAATAAAATTTCCATATTGGGACATGCATTATCTTACAACATTTTGATATTTACAAAAGAAAGCTAATCCTATCCCGGGTTACATTATCATGCTTAAGACATTAGATTTGGACATCACTCATCTGTTTGGTGGCCGTTGTTTTTCCTTCCACGGGAGACCCATGGTGGAGTTTAGTGCTGCATGACCCCGGGGCTGGAGGCGGGCGTGCAGTCCTTCATCCCTGGTCCATACAAGTCCGACATCCTGGGGAACTCGTTCACAGCTGAAATCTTACAGTAATCCAAAATGGGTAACACTTCACCACTCGTCACACGGCCTCTATTTCCAGAGTTTACACCACGAATAAGCCGGTCTTTCAAATCACGGCGGGCGCGTTCACAGCAGGGATCGGGTGGCTCACGAGACTCGAGCACCCTGATTCAGAGTAACACTTTGGGTGATACCAATTTATTGACATCACTGACTCATTTAAGCCGGCACTGTCCCAGCCGACTTCCGCTACTCGTTTGTGAATTATGCTCGCGGATTGACTAGTTTGACACGCGGCACAGAGACAATTCACCTAGGCTTGTTTGGCCTCCCGTTTACACTTCACAAAGGCTTTGTACTTCACGGCCACGACGGACACAATAACACACTTAGTAAGCGATCAATGGGTTCGGACTGTAAAACTGGGGCAAAACGTGACACAATGTCCCCTCTCAACGACCCGCTAAGAACTGTCTTCTGCGATGGCCAGCCCGGCCTATATTATTTTGCCCGCCGGAAGCCTGGGGGCGTAAACGTTCACGGTACATTAAGGACAAGAGCTCCTTTCATACCAAGAATTGAAGACATTTAAATAGTGCATCTTGTAGCCCTCTATCTCCTCTTTCATTTGAGCAAGGCGTGCTGGACCTACGATCGGCAGTTTTTATGCAATTTGCTTCCCGCCTTTGATTAATTCATTAGCGTTCCTTGGGGGGTGGAGTCACCTTTTGAGCGCGACTCTTAGCTTGGGTGACGCTGTTGTATTGACATGTGTTTGCAATCTGTTAAATCTGGACATCTGGTGACCTCATTTCTTCCCCTGAATAATGTATTACATATTTTTAGTCTGGGAAACGCAGAAAATTCAGCTCTATTCATTGGTGTGTCTCACATAATTTTCCTATGTCTGGATCAAAATATCATCCCATTTTTACGCGCCAAAATCCGACGTTGGCACCCGTAACACGTACATAAAAAACCGGATGTTCCTTATGTTAGTCTGGAACTCTGGGAAGCTAAGCCACACCTCGGGACGTATCTGACTACTCCAGCATCGCGTCCTCTTCTAGCTCTCTCTGTAAGTTGAGAGGGTCTCTTCGCGGGGGCTTGGCTCCTGCTCTGTCTTCCCTTTGTTTCCCAGGCGGTCTTTCGCGGGTTCCATTCTGGCCGTACGTCGCTCGATCCCCATCGCCCATACTGCTACCAATGACGCGACCTTTAGGAGTGATTTTATTGAAGTAGAAAGGCACCTATAATTCCAATGAGCTGTACAGGACACTGTACGGTTTCAGTTTGCATGCAAGTGAACGGGTGTATAGCCCTATGTCTTATTGTACGCTTGAACGTAAACTGTGCATGGTGTGTTTGACCGTTGTGATGTGTTGATATGTTTTATCTTAATGTGCATAATGCTCCACTTGTCCACTCCACCCTTGATACAGTCACGTCTGAGTTTTCCAATGCCGTTCGTAAGTAGATTCAGATGAGACCTGGACTTCTCAAGATGTTTCCAAACAGTGTAAGTCTTCTTCACGTTAAATTTCATCAATTCGCTCACTTTCCATGCACTTGACTTGTACACCTATTTGTTCAACATTGGTCTGATTTACTCATTTCACTTTCTACCTTCTTCTTCTTCTTCTTTTTCTTCTTCTGTAACACTACATTTCAAACCGAGCAAGTTGGCCGGCCGTGAAGTTAGGGTCCCGTAAATGCTAGCTTGCATTCGGGGATTGTGGGTTCGAATCCCAGCGTCAGCCGCTCTAAAGATGGTTTACCCTGGATTCCTATTTTCACCCCGGGCAAATGCTCGACCGAGCGTGTTGGCCGTGCGGTTAGGGGCGCGCAGCTGTGAGCTTGCGTTCGGGAGATAGTGGGTTCGAACCCCACTGTCGGCAGCCGTGAAGATAGTTTTCCGTTTTTTCCCGTTTTCACATCAGGCAAATGTACCTGTGTTAGTACGTTGGTGCTGTACCTTAATTACGGCCACGACCGCTTCCTTCCAACTCCTAACCTTTTCCTCTCCCATCGTCGCTATAAGACCTATCAGTGTCGGTGCGACGTAAAGCCAATTGCAAAAAATAAGAAATGGCAAATGCTGTGATTGTATCCTAATTAAGGACATAGCCGCTGCCTTGCCAATTCTTGCGTCGTCGAAAACCTTCAATATGTTATTATGTTAAGGAAACCATCATTTCCAGTGTCGATTCATTTAAATGTAACGTTGAAGCTTTTCAGACTGTCGAACACAAAAGTTCAGTACAAATATTACACTATAACATACCCGTACGCCTTTGTTGGCAGGACCTAGTGTTTACAGTGCACTATATCTTCTAGTATGGGCTAGAGCAATTTTGTTACTTTCATTGATATGTCTCTGTCTTATCCTTGGCTTTGACAATATGAAAGTGACTGAGGTATGAGCGATGCTAGTAATGCCATTCCTTGTACAGTCAGTCCCTGCTATGAATAGTATGAAAATGTTGCTCATGGGGTCGGTCGGTGCATGCATTTCAGCGGGCTTGGCAGACTGATATGCAATAGCAACTTCTTGCTCAGTGAGGAAAGCAACGGGGAACTACACCACTCCTCATTTCCCACGTACGCCTCTTCAGTGATGCCTAGGCCATCTATGACAGCTGATGGCAGAGCTGTTGAGGATTCAACCAGCCTTAGGACTGAAGACTGAACACACACATACATAACATACCTGTAAAAACCACACTATTAAACAAAGAATGACATATTTAGTTCTTAAAAGAACTTCACGAGGTTCTATCAAGTCACACGCAATATTTGGAAATAGTTATTTCTGCCCAAACACTTGTCTGTCTGTTAGGTCGCAGCCCAGAGGCTGGTTGGATCCTCAAATAGCACCACCAAAGGTTATGCAGTTATAAGGAAACCGCAAAAACCAACGGCAGCACCAAAATGAGGCGTGCAAGGCAAGACGAGGAGTGAGGTAGTTTGCCATTGCTTTCCTCACTGGGTCCAAACACTTAAGAACTTGAAATCTGGAACTTATCGTAATGAAGTCCTGCTTTGTCTCCACCCAAGAATTTAATTTCAGATTCCTAGATGTTTGGAGAGGAAAACACATAAATATTTCCAAATAATGTGTGTGACTTGATAGAATTTGTTGATGTTCTTTTAAGAACGAAATGTGTCATTCTTTGTTTAATTGTGTGTATTTTATTCCTTGTTCAATAGTTTCTGTTCTTACAGTTATATTATAGTGTAATATTTATTTCGATGTTTTAGTGCGACATTAAAGCACTGGCAAAAATAAGAACAAGTGCATTTCAAAGCCTTCTGTTTCTTCTTTCTGCACCATTAATTTTCCATGTTTATCTTCCATACATGCTTCCCATGAACAGATTTCAAATACAGCCATTTATTTTTCAGTATCTTTCCTTGTTTGGGACGGACAATATTCAGTTACTCCCTTCTTCTTCCTTCACTGTCTTAATTACGTACTTCATTACGACATATTTACTAACCGGCCTTAAGGCCTGATTTCATTCAACTACATACTTTATTTTCCTTTTACTTCTTGTACTCCGTCACTGAGATCATGTCCTTGCCGTTTAGACGGTTCTCCAGGTCATCTACGGACACCGATAAAGTTAAGATAAGATACGGCAGTAATATTGACATTTTATAGGAACTTGAACTGTGATTCTCTTCGAAAATATATATTTGATTTCCTTTACTGTCTATTTTATATACGCATGAAAGAGAATGGGTGATAAACTTTAACCTTTTAAAGTCTCTTACATATAGTTGCTTCTCGCTGATTTCTTCCGATTGATAACCCTGCCATTTTATTGTCGTAAATAGACTACTGTAGATAATCCATCTTTCTGCTTGCTACCTTCCAGTCCCACACAGAATCTCGAAGAGCTACGTCCATTTGAGATACCAATTCATTTCATTAAACCTACAAGTAATAGAGTGTAAATTCTGTGTTAGTCCGCCTCTGTGGTGTAGCGGTTAATGTGATTAGCTGCCACCCGCGGATGCTAGGGTTTGATTCCCGACAATGCCACGAAATTTGAAAAGTGGTACGAGGGCTGGAACAGGGTACACTCAGCCTCGGGAGGTCAACTGAATAGGGGGAGGGGTCGATTCCTACCTCAACAATCCTCGAAGTGGTTTTCAGTAGTTTCACACTTATCTTCTAGGAAAATGCCGTGATGGTACCTAACTTAAGGCCATGGACGATTCCTTCCCTTTTCCTTGTCTATAGCTTCCAATCTTCCCATCCCACCACAAATCCCCTGTTCAGCATAGCTGGTGAAGCCACCTGAGAGGATTACTGGTCCTCCTCTCCAATTGTATCACCTACACCCAAAGTCTCACGCTTCAGACAATGCCCTTGAGGAGGTAGAGATGGGATCCTACTCTGAATCCGTGGGAAAAAGCAGCCCTGGAGAGTAAACGGATTAAGAAAGAACGAAGGAAAGAAAGACAGACAGAAACAAAGAAACAAAGAAACAAAGAAAGAAAGAAAAGTTCTCTTTTACGTTCTGCCATATATTTTTCCGACACCAAGTTGCTATCTCAGTTTGGCTTCAATATGTCATTACATTCTTCAGCAAGTACATCATATTCTTCCTTTTAATTACTATGCACATTCCAGAATATTCATTACGACAAGCGCCAGAAGACTACGGACGTCCTCGTATGTTTCGGAGCTTTTTTGTTTCAGTTACTATGCACGTATATGTGCTATCGCTTCTACAGTACATCTGGTGACCCTGAGCGAGTTCCCTACGTGACTTAGGTCACAAAGCTATCAGCTTGCATTCTGGAGATAATGGGTTCGAACTCCGCAGTCGACAGCCCCGAAGGTGATTTTCTGTACTTACCCAATTTTCACAATAGGCACATGGTGGAGCTGCATGGGCTCCCATACCCGGGGGCAAGGTGGGGACGTGCCCCCCCCACCCCACACTAACTCTCAGGGAAAGGAAAAACATCTAATATAGTCAGCTGTTTTTCTTTCAAGAAAATGGTTTTAAAATCGGTATTACTTAGAAATGGTAGGGGATACTGTGTGTGGTATTCTACTGTGGAATACAAGTCGACATCCATCTTCCAAAACATTAATTATTCTACATACCCCCAGGTCTAGCACCCCCCCCCCCCCGCCCTACAAACTATCTTATGTGCGCCCATGTGGAGCTGTACCTTAATTAAGGCCATGGTGGCGTCTCCTCCATACAAGAGAACTGCAAGGAGACCTCAGATTGGCAGTAGGAGTCTTCGTATCCGGTCAGACTGTAAGGAACTGGTTACGCGAAAGGAAATTGCTACACAAGTGAATGTTCTAGTACCTCGCTTAACGCGACAACATCAAGCAGATCGTCTTCTGTTAGCCCATAACAATGTTAATTGATAACTTTCCCATTGGATAGTTGTGTTGTTCACATGTGAGACACGATTTCCCCTGATTCCGAAGGTCGTATACATATATGGAGAGGCCCCGATGAACTTTACTTGTCAAACGTTGTACAGTAAGTGAAGAGATTCGTTGGAGGTTCTGTGATGGTGTGGAATGGTATCAGTGTCGACAGCCGTACAGAGCTTGCCGTTGTCCGTGGCAGCCTTACCGCCAGGCAGTACATCAGCCAGATATTGTTAGACCACGTGGTGGCCGCTGCATACTGTGCTGTCCCTGAATTCCTTCTCATGCAGGACAACACCCGGACGCGTGTAGCGAGCGGCACCAGGGACTTCTTCATAAGGTTTCACATTCAAGTGATGGGATGGCCACCAGTGAATCCCATTGAGCACGTCTGGTGCATGCTCGACAGACCTGTTCGTGGTCGTTCTGTTACGCCATAGACTCCTCAGTAACTATCAACGTTTATCATTGGAGAATGAGATAGCATACCGCAGAGTAACCTTCACAGACTTGTACGGCGTGGAGTATGCACGAAGGTGTGATGATGTGATAAATGCTTACGGAGGGCGTACACGATGCTAAAGTTCTCAAACCCAGAAGAAAAGCAAACGGAATGACTGAATGAGTGGCTATCCTCACTTTGGTTTTGAATCTCTTCGGATATATAAATTATTTTGTAAATATGAATGAGAATCGAATTATGGGTTGTTGTGTAATTTATCTTTAAGGGACACTGGGACTGAAATTTCCAAATTCTATATAAACTGAGGTACAGCTTTGAAATTTTGTATACTTATGAACAGTCATAACATACACCACTGTGGTAAATTTGAGCATTGCAAGTTGATTAGTTCTTGAGATATTAATTATTTTATACATTTTCATGTGCGAATTATTCAATATTTATAAAGGTCTGCCGCTTTAAACCAATCAAGATAGTGTAACTTTTAGGTAATATTCTATTGCATTAATACAATTGAAAGAAACCTACGGACTCGTTTTTGAATTGCATTAATGAGTATGAAGAAATAAAATTTTTTCATATCCAAGTTTTTAATGTACAAAAAGTCTTCAATTTTTTAAGTTAGAAATTTTTTTACAGCCAGACCAAACGTGCAATCCAAAAATCGATCCGCAGGTTTATAGCCAATGCAATGAAGATAATACATGCAAATTTTGAAAGCAATATCATACGATTTATGATGCGTGTAACATTTTGAATGCCTGAAAAAGTGAAACAGAGAAAAAAGCTATTTTTTAAAATAATGGGCAATGCTCATAACCTGTATTGCCAGCTGAGAATCTCAAAGAAATTTCTTGTTTTCTCCTACTTTTGGATTTTGGCTTACGCCACCGAGAACTTATTGTATGCATTTCACCATAGAACAACACCAAACAATAGTAGAAAATACTCGCATACCTCAACACAATCAAACTGGAAAACAACTTGTTTGTAAACAAACAGAATTTGCACATGGTATGTACGGAAATAGTCGTAAATAATGTTGAAACTAATAAATATTTCTTTAATAAGTAATCACTGTCTTTGAAAATAGGCATAAAAATTTACTCAATATAATATGCAAGGCCACACCACCACCTGTAATTTTCATTCAGATTTTTCAGACTTTTGTAGTTCTTATATAGTTTACGTAGTAAAAGTGCCCACTTCCTCTACTAGAAAGCAGCAAAATTCAGACCGACAGATGTAGGAGGCCTTTTTGAATTATTCTTATGAAATGAAATCGTGAAATCTGCTTGAATACACCACTAATATGTGCTGATCGTGAGTCGAACGAAAGTGGGCGTTTAAAGGACTGCACGCCAGGCATTTAAAAGCTACGCAAGAGCTTTAAAAATGGAGGAATTTGGATGAAAACACTGCTATCTGATCCGCGTGGATTAGGGATGTATTGATATGGAAAAAGCTGAAAATCAATATTTTACATATATTTCGCCAAAATTTCAGTCCCAGTATAACTGTTAATATTACTATTTAACAGCCTGTGCAGTATGGTATATCTACCCTAAAAACGTGTTCCGCTAATATTCTTCTCGGCAGTAAACTAAACAATACTTCGGGTTCGGGTATATATTTTTGTTGGTATCGTTAAAATCGCCAAAACATACCTAGTTCATTTTTGACCTTGGCTTTATCCGCATGCGAACAACAGAAGTGATAAATTTGGACGGTGCGAAAACCATCTGCCTATGAATACGTAGATAATATGTCAGGTGTAGGAGTTAACACCAGAGATCACGAGATTATCAAAACAGACTTTTATCTTGCATCATGAGCAACGATTAAAGAACGAGTCATTGTTCTGATCAGAAACGTTCAAAGGAACAAGTACACCCCAACGTGACATAGCCCTCAAGGAAAATGGCCTACCAAACGGTCACTGCTCAGCCCAAAGGCCTGCAGATTACCAGGCGACTCGTGGTCATTGCCATGAATCCTCTCGGACGCTGCTTTTTAGCCCTCTGGACCGGGGCCGCTTTGTCATCAGCAGGTGTTCTCACGTGAGTTCACCTCAGATCTAGGTAAAAATCCCTGATCTGGCCGGTAATCAAACCCGAGCGTTTTGGGTAAGAGGCAGTCTCGCTACTCCTTGAATACTTGGTCAGCCCACAGAATTTCATTCCATCATAATCAAAAGGGTACTCCGCCGGCGATGGAAACAATTCCTGACGATCATATTTATATTGCGTAATGATTCACTGCACGTTAGAGATGAAATGAAATGTCGTATGGCTTTTAGTGCCGGGATATCCCAGGACGGGTTCGGCTCGCCAGGTGCAGGTCTTTCTATTTGACACCCGTAGGCGACCTGCCCGTCGTGATGAGGATGAAATGATGATGAAGACAACACATACACCCAGCCCCCGTGCCATTGGAATTAACCAATTAAGGTTAAAATCCCCGACCCGGCCGGGAATCGAACCCGGGACCCTCTGAACCGAAGGCCAGTACGCTGACCGTTCAGCCAACGAGTCGGACCACGTTAGAGATGAGTCTAGGTAACTATGCAACTCATAACGGTTATTGTGCGAGGGAGACAACTGAAGGAAGAAAGAGACAAACTCTGCGCTTGCCTGGAATAACCAAGCATCTCTCAATTTCCTCTATTAACGACCGGCAACTCAAAGGTTACCGCTGACAGTAACCAGATGTATGTCTGTCTACAGTCGCCTCAGTTGTGTCCAATAGCAGATGGCTCTTGACCAATAGCATGCTTGCTTTGTCAGTGACAGTACACGTGGAGTACTTCAAAAACGTGCCTGTCCTGAATCTGGCTTGCTTGTGAGGTCTCCAGTGTTGCACAGACGCACGCTGTTCTGTCCAGTCTCGCTGCTCGCTCTCAGAGGCTAAGAAGTTAAAACGGAGAGTTGACAACGCTGTGTCTAGAGTTGGGGAAATCCCGGCACACCGCGGACAACGAATGTAAACACAGCCAGCCTGCTAGGCTTCAAAAGCTTGCCGGTCGTTAATGAGGAAAATTGCAAGAACTATACAATCTTTTCTACATCCGTGCGTCTCTGAATGGTCACTCTGCCAGCGTATGTCATCGTTCTCATCGCAGTGGGGAACGGAAGGTATGCCTGCTTTACAGGATGCCAGTTGATGAGACAGAGGCAGTTGACTGGCTTACAGTTATTGACTACGTGTGAACACTTCGGTCCCGTTGTCTAGGCAATTGCCCTCAAAATTGTACAGGCAATCGATTTTCTCCAGGAGTATACTGAGTGCAATCAACTGGGCCCATCAGCAACCCCGTACACCCGGAGCTCAGGACTTTCGGGACAGTTGGTGCGGTGTGAACGTGACAGGCCCGTAGCTGTATGCTTATTTTTTGTCTGTTCTCTTGTATCAACCAAGAAATGCATGCGCCTGCGTGGTCTTAATAATTTAAATACTTTAATTTTTAAATAATTTGTAAACTGTTCGTGTAATTATGGCTCCAAAGTGGGGTGAAGATACCAACGTAAAATTTTTGAACTGTATAGGGAACGGTGATGTTTGTGGGACCAGCACGAAGATCTATGCAAAGACAAAATGTTCATCAAGCTGCACTTTCTGAGATTACCGATAAAATTAACATTCAAGGATTCGATGTAATTAAGGTCAATAATGTGCATGACTCAGCAATGAATTGCCGGCACATATAATTACAAAGTAAATTGTATTCCCCACGGGATACCACAGACGCTGCGCACTCCGCCATTTATCGTCATCTACTGGCGTAGCAAGAGCTTCCTCGTGTGAACCGGTTCTCGTTCAACTGGACAGGCCAGCGATTGTCCCGCAACAATTAGAGGAGAAGTGTAGCCAACAACTGTCTCATCAACTGCCACCGTGTTAACTAGGCAGTACGGAGAGGCTATGCAAGGCAGGGCAGTAACCGGCAGTGAGAGCTGATACGTACCGGCTCGTTGTTCATCCGCTACTCGTGGGGCGAATTAAAAGTTTGTCTCGATTATTTCCTAAACCCTGATGATGACCTCGTTGTCAAATATAACTCCTACCTTGTATAAGTAAAACTTCCTATAAATTGGCAGATGCATTTTTACATCATTTGAAGGTAATTTTCACAACCTATTCTTGCGGATTTTCCATTGGTAGTAAATATTGAGCAAGTGAACTAGACGGCGAATCAAATCAATCAATCACTACTGATCTGCATTTAGGGCAGTCGCCCAGGTGGCAGATTCCCTATCTGTTGGTTTCCTAGCCTTTTCTTAAATGATTGCAAAGAATTTGGAAATTTATTGAACATCTCCCTTGGTAAGTTACTCCAATCCCTAACTCCCCTTCCTGTAAACGAATATTTGCCCCAATTTGTCCTCTTGAATTCCAACTTTATCTTCATATTGTGATCTTTCCTACTTTTAAAGACACCATTCAAACTTATTCGTCTACTGATGTCCTCCCACGCCATCTCTCAACTGACAGCTCGGAACATACCACTTAGTCGAGCAGCTCATCTCCTTTCTCCCAAGTCTTCCCAGCACAATCTTTGCAACATTTTTGTAACGCTACTCTTTTGTCGGAAATCGCCCAGAAGAAATCGAGCTGCTTTTCTTTGGATTTTTCCAGTTCCTGAATCAAGTAATCCTGTTGAGGGTCCCATACACTGGAACCATTCTCTAGTTGGGGTCTCACCAGAGACAAATATGCTCTCTCCTTTAAATCCTTACTACAACCCCTAAATACCCTCATAACCATGTGCAGAGATCTGTACCCTTTATTTACAATCATATTTATGTGATTACCCCAATGAAGATCTTTCCTTATATTAATACCTAGGTATTTACAATGATCCCCAAAGGGAACTTTCACTCCATGAACACAGTAATTAAAACTCAGAGGACTTTTCCTATTTGTGAAACTCACAACCTGACTTTTATCATCGTTTATCAACATACCATTGCCTTCTGTCCATCTCACAACATTATCGAGGTCATTTTGCAGTTGTTCACAATCTTGAACGGCATATTCAATGAATCAATAACCCATTGTCATTGCCGAGCTCGAAATGCGTTAGGTTTCTCGTAAAGGAATATTTTCAACCCGTGCCAGATTTGCTTTCTAAGCAAGCAAATTTATAATTATTCGTAACTCTCAATATCGTGTCCATAGCCACTGGACCTCACGTTTTACATGCAATCTGAATAATTGGCTGGAATTCTAACTAGGATTGCCTTGGTGAGATAACACATACGATGCCTCACAACCATCACGCCCTTCCCATCGCCAATATGATTCCTACATTCTTTCTTTTTCTTTCTTTGCATTTGCCTTACTTCGCAACCTACATTTCTAGCTTACACATTACACTTATCACGGCCCGGTGGGCGGGAGCGGTAGAATAACACCCAGGGTATCCCCGACCTGTCGTAAGAGGCGACTAAAAGGGGCCCAGGGCTCTTATCTCGAGAGCGTGGGTTGGTGACGACGGGACCCTTAGCTGAGTATTGTCATTGCTTCCGCTTATTTGTGCTAGGCTCTTCAATTTCATCTATTCTATCCGACCTTCCTTAGTCAACTCTAGTTCTTTTCCGTCCCCGACGGTATTAGAGCATTCGAGGCTCAGGGAGTGTTTATTTTAAATTCTTTCCTGGCCCTTGTCTGACTTTTTTCGAAGTGTCGGATCAGTTCCATTTTTTCTCTATGAGTAGTGGTATATAAAGGATGTTTGCCCATTTGTACTTCCTCTTAAAACAATAATCACCAAAACCACCATCTGCAGTGTATCAGACAGTTCCCATACATAGGTGATTAGATAATCTTTAACAATTATATAACCGAAGAGTTGGCCGTGAGTTTAGGGGCGTGGAGCTGTGAGCTTGCATTCGGGAGATAGTTGGCTCGAACCCCACTGTTGGCAGCCCTGAAGATGGTTCTCTGTGGTATCCCATTTTCACACCAGGCAAATGCTTGGGCTGTACCTTAATTACGTCCATACCGGGGAGTTGGCCGTGCGGTTAAGAGCGCGCAGCTGTGAGCTTGCATCCGGGAGATAGTGGGTTCGAACCTCACTGTCGGCAGCCCTGAAGATGGTTTTCCGTGGTTTCCCTTTTTCACACCAGACAAATGCCGGGGCTGTACCTTAATTAAGGCCACGGCCACGGCCGCTTCCTTCCCATTCCTAGGCCTTCCTTGTCCCATCGTCGCCATAAGACCTATCTGTGTCTGTGCGACGTAAAGCAAATAGCACCAAAAAATTAAGTCCATGGCCGCTTCCTTCCATTCCCATCCCATCGAAGTCATACGACCTCTCTGCATTGGTGCGACGAAACGCCAATTGAAATAAAACTAATATATATCGCGCAAATAAAGCAACAAAACCTCTATTAAGAGCTGCAATACCTCTCTAAGAATTCGTCATATTTGTTTATTAATTCAGACATATGAAATGAGTAAGGTATGATGAGCTCAGTGACTTAGTTCCTGGCTTCCCACCCGGAAGGCTGTGGATCCAAACCCTGCCGATTCTGGGATTAGATTTTCATCTCAGAATTTTCGTGGCGGCAGAAAGAGCATCTGCTATTAGCGAACCTGACCAAAACCAAAATTAGCCTTGGTGAATCCAGTGACCCCGGAAATTCCTGGGATAAACCGAAAAAAGTAACAGACACGTGCAGGGAGTGAGTTTATTTGATGTGACATCTGAATCGAACCTTGTTTATTAATGACAAGTTTCAGACAAATTTTTATTTCGATTTTATTCCATTATTTTCAGGTGAAAGTTTCGTTTTCGTGCACGTAGGGTAGAGTTTACCTCATTCTTCGCTGACTCTGTAACAAGAATTATAAATTTATTTTCATTTACAGTCACACATACATTTTCTTTTCCTTTTCACTTCCTGTTTGTCATCAGTACTAGATTTATCACTCAAATAACGCACTAGTTGCTCTTTACGAGGAGCACTTTAATTTCTCAATACTCAATGCTTCTGCTTCTTCTTCTTCTTCTTCTTAATCTGTTTACCCTCCATGGTCGGTTTTTCCCTCGGACTCAGAGAGGGATCCCAACTCTACCGCCTCAAGGGCAGTGTCCTGAACCTTCAGACTTTGGGTCAGGGGATACAACTGGGGAGGATGACAAGTACTTCGCCCAGGCGGCCTCACCTGCTATGCTGAGCAGGGGCCTTGCTGGAGGATGGGAAGATTGGAAGAGAAAGACAAGGAAGAGGGAAGGAAGCGGCCGTGGCCTTAAGTTAGTTACCATCCCGGCATTTGCATGGAGGAGAAGTGGGAAACCCGACCCAACGTCTCACGATCCAGGACACTGCCCTTTAGGCGGTAGAGGTGGGATCCCTAGCTGAGTCCGAGTAAAAAACCTACCCTGGAGGGTGAACAGATTAAGAAAGAAAGATAATAATAATAATAATAATAATAATAATAATAATAATACTAATAATAATAATAATAATAGCGTGTGTTCTCCGGATAAGCCTTGTGCAGGACTTTCGAGTTAATGCCCATGGGAGTCTTGCGCGTCTGTAAGAATGGGGCACAACATAGTAGAAATCTAATGAAAATGGCACAAACCTCACAATTCCCCAGCCAGAGGAAATAATCAATGACGGTTAAAATCCGCTACCAGGCCGGGAATCGAACCCGGGACACCTTAGACCAATGGTCGGCGTACTAACTACTTAGCCAGGGTGTCGGACAGTAATATAAGTTATTAGACGCACTAGTAACGTGAGCAGGATTGATGATAAAATCATAACAGTACCCTTGAATCTCTCTATTGGATCCTTTGACAGTAAAATATCTCCCAGTACTGATCTCGTCCTTTTGGAGGGATATGGCTTAGCGTTCCTTTTGTGGAACTAATTACGTTGCAGCTGAGACGCTTTGTTTCCTTTGTAACGATCATTCAAGGAAGAAGGTCCAGATGTTTCCAGCAAGATCCTGGGAGGAATCACTCACGTCTCCTGCAATGTTCAGTCTGTAACATCTATCTCAACCGAAGGATTTCACCGAAATGTTATTCGTGAAATTGTCGACACTCAGGCAAATGTTAAAAGCATTCGATAGCGGCGTGAGGAGTGAGAACAAATTTAGTGAAACATAAAAAAGCACTAGTCAATACAGGGCACCTCAGAATATTATATTATATTATATTATATTATATTATATTATATTATATTATATTATATTATATTATATTATATTATATTATATTATATTATATTATATTATATTATATTATATTACGTCCGCGTCCGTAGTGTTCCTGCCAGTGTTTTTAGCTGCCATCCTCGGTGGCCCGGGTTCGATTCCCGATACTGCCAGAAATTTAACACTTTCAGCAGGGCTGGTATGTGGTTGAAATGGTACATGCAGCCCAACTCTATTGGGGGGAGTGCCTTAAAAGAGCTGCACTACCTCGGGATGAGGACACGGGTTTACTTTATATTATATAACGTATATTAATAATAGTAATATTAATAATAATAATAATAATAACAATAATAATAATAATAATAATAATAATAATAATAATAATATAATTATATATTATATTGCATCATGATAGTCTTTCGGCAATCAATATCATATTTCCAGAGTTCACTCTGCAAGTCTCAGTGAATTAATTAAACGTCCCTGTACTCCTTAGTTTGCAACTGTCTCTCTGGACTTGTTCAATTCCACAACTCCCGTATCTAAATCATTTTAAAATGTGTCTCTCACCAGCTTTACGCGTGTCTCCGTCTGCTTTTCTTGCCCCACATAGCCTAGGCCACTATTCTCCCTGGTAAATTATCCTTCTCCATTCGCCTCACATTACCCTATCACCGAAGTGGTTCACATGCACAGGTTTATCCATCGAGTCCGTTCATTACTTAGCCCTTCTCTCCTCATTGCAAGTGCCCTCCTTCCATTGTTTCTTTCTTTTTGTACTAGCACTAATTCTCACCCTTTTCAAGTTCGTTACTTCCAGCTAAGAATAAGGTAATCTGAGTCCACCCAGCTTTCACCTCTGTACTGAGCCGTATCCTGCCGGCCCATAATAATAATTAGAGTATTATTTGACCCAATATGTAAAATTTATTCATAAAAGTTACAGTCTAATATGTTAAAGCATCGTATCCCAAGATAGTTGATACCGGCTGTTGAGCAAGACAGTGAGTCGCTGGACATTGCTTCATATTTCCGTATGACCGTGAGAGAGGATGGTGTATCCAAGCGCGAGCCTGGATCGACACGTGTATTAGATGCTGACCAAGCAATATATTTCAGCCAATGGAAATTAAGGACTTGGGAAACATCGAGGCTACACCGCGCCAAATCTTAATTCCAGAATGACCAGCGTGCTCAGCTGCTAAAGTCAGTTTCTGTAGGTAATCGGTTTTCCGCAGTTTCAGAAGTCAGATATATTTGGAATAGTAATATAAAAATTGGTGGAAGCGATTTGCTAGTGTTTGAGCTGTGTTTTGTGAATATATCACAAATAATATTGTGTCATCATATACGACGAATTTTCTGATTGGTGGTTGGTTCAGACACCCGGGAACCCCAGCATTATTGGCGTCACCGAAGCCTCCTCAGTAACCCAAGCTCTGGAGAGCGTCACTTTGTGTTAAATGCTTGGATAGTGCGGAAGCACAAACTCTGATTGGTGATCGTGGTTAACGTGGTGTTATTCCAGTAACAGTAACTGGTTCTCAATAATACTTTAAATTGTGCAGTTGGAAAATTTTAATGTACTTGAATAAATCGAATAGTATAATTTTAGCAAAGTTTACTTTCAATCGATAAAGACGGTGTTTAGTGACCGCTGTGTAACAAGTGTAGTGGAAACGTGCTATTGTTTCACTACTTCGCGACGGGCGCGTTTTCGCGTGGAACTTCCGTAACGAACCGTGTGCTGCTTTTCAAACTGTATTTTTACCCTTTAAGTGAAGTGTGTAATATATATGTGAATCAGTGTGTTTAGCTGATCTTTTAAAGAGAAAGGGTATTTCGGCTCGTAGCATTAAGCAGTGAAGATATTGTCAACTAAAGTCCTCTGTGTTTCCAGCGAATTATTTTCCAGCAAGATGATGGCCACAACCGTAGAAGAAGGAAGTGCATTCCCACATGTTAATGCTGTGATTAACATGGAATAAATCCCTCAATTAGCGGGGATGTAAGCTGCTATCCTGGTATCTCGAGGGTCGTTGATTCAGATAAGACGCATGTGTTATTTATGGCATGATATGTAAATTATGTTAAGGTACTAGGGCAGTGTAGATAGGATTTATAACTTCATGTAAAGTAAGCCTGACGGCATGTGTTTGTTTAATTTTGTTATTATGATAGTTTCGGATACGAGAATAATGCATGTTTATTTTATTTTCATTTTGCTTTATGATTAGATGTTTGGGAAAATGAGGGATTGATAGGATTAGTTGTTGTTTATTTACATATCTTACTTAGCGTAGGATATTCCGAGTTTTCCTTAAATATATGCTAGAAGGGCTAGATTGACAGGTTCATCTTTATACAACGTTAAACACGTATTAGTTCATTTTATTTCGATTATTCAGGGAGACAGGTATAGCTATTCTGCATGATGCATGGTTTTACAGAAGCTGATTGAAAGAGCTGCAAAACGTCGTTGTTAAAATAAGATCTTTGAAGTTAAGTTGGATTCTGTTTGCCTGATGGTCTGCAAAGGACACGAACTGCGTCTCATAATGTGGAAGGCCAATGGGATTCATGAGAAATAATGAGATAAGGATTGCATACCGAATTATAATGTATTGGTGCAGGCTGATTGTATGCCTGACAAGATAAAAAGTATTGTGCAGATGTGTGTGCCTGCCTAGTGTCTTCTGAGTGTATATTGTGATCAGAATGGACAGTGTTAATTCCAGACTATTGAGTCTGATGTTGTTAAATGGCCCAAGCATGCTAAGAAGGAATGAATATACGTGAGTTTCCGTGTAGCTGATGACAGGCGTTATCTCATGGCAAGCTGATTTCTGGCCTGTGTTTATCTGTAGGTGTGAAGGAGACAGTATTTCCTTGTGGCAGCCTCGGGAGACAAAATCCAATCTTTAGCATAGTGGAGTTCAACATTTCTTTTCAGCTCGCAATCTACACGAAAGTACATGACGGATGACCGCGCTGCTGAGCGCTCAAACGCAGCAGAAGGAGGCAATGTTGCCCATTGCTTTCTTCATGATATCAAGGGTTATTTATATGTTTTTCCCTTGCAGGATGATGTTTTACATTGTTATTTGTGATTGTATACCTTGTCTCGTTGTTTTAATAGGGAACAGCCCGAGTGCTGAAGTATTGATGGTTTATCTAGTTCTGTCTAGATCTTTTGCAGTGAACCGGGATTCACATTAGAATCAGTGTAGCGTTTAAGAATTTACTCGATATCCGATGTATATAGATGTGTCTAGTTTGATTATTTGAATTGTTGTAAATATAGTGTAGGATTTGCCCCTAGTATTTTGCATAACTTACATACCGTTCATTGCGTCTTAATTATTTTTCTTTTCGTCGTAACTTTTCTTTATAATGTAACTTTCATTTTACGGAAATAGTTTGACGACTCTCGGGATTAACTTAACTTTGAAACCGTATCGTTGGGATGCGATAGTGTGAAACTCCATACGGAAATACCACATGTCAGTGTTTGCGTACACTTGTTGCCATAAATTATAAACATTGGAGTATTAGAAGAAACTCAGTCTTGATGCATATAGTGTTCTTTGTTGAACTTGATTTTGATGTCAAATTTGGTATTATCATTCAAGTAACGTTCTAATTTCGACTTATTTCTAATATTTTGAGTTCATTTTTTTTACAAATTATTTTTCTTGATTTAATTGTTTTCTTGGGATATGATCGGGGATATTTATTAATAAATCCATCTTACCCCCTATGATTGTTTCTCATTCGTGTTATACCTCCATGTCCTGTCATTGATTGATATTTTAGAGTATGAACTTCGACTTTTTATCCTGACCCAACCGAAAACCAATCCACTCTCTGCCCAACCCTGAGTTAGTCGGATGTTCATACAGGAATGGAGGCATCGTCCTAGAGGGTATTTACCCCTGGGTACGGTATAGTACAGTAAACTCGACCTGAGAATAGGGCGATGGAAAGATTATTTTATCTGATAGTTCAGTTCCCCTTTACTGAATACTGTTGATCGGAACTGCCAGCTCACTTTGCTACACTTCTGTTGGATCTTGGGAGGTACACATTTTAAGTACTTGAAATGATCTACCAGTTCCAGTTTCGTATTCTCTATCTGAAATTCAATCCTGGTAGATGCATTTCCATCGAGCGAGTTGGCGTCTGTTTAGGGTCACACAGCTGTGAACTTGCATTCGGGAGATACTGCATTCGAAACCCGCCGTCGGCAGCCTTGAAGATCGCTTTCTGTGGTTTTCTACTTTCAAGCAAGGAAAAAGCTGGGGCTGTACCTTAATTAAGGCCAATGCCGTTTCCTTCCCACTCCTAGCCCTTTCCTATCCCATCGCCATAAGACTAATCTATGTCAGTGCGGCGTAAAGCAAATTGGTTAAAGAAAAGAACAAATTACTTCAAGCTAATGTTGCAGAGTTTGGGCTGGGAAGACTTGGGAGAAAGGGGACAAGCTGCTCGACTAAGTGGTATGTTCCAAGCTGTCAGTATAGAGATGGCGTGGAATGACATTAGTAGACGAGTAAGTTTGAGTGGTGTCTTCAAAAGTAAGAAAGATCACAGTTTGAAGATAAAGTTGGAACTCAAGAGGACAAATTGGAGCAAATATTCGTTTATAGGAACGGGAGTTAGGGACTGGAATAACTTACCAAGGGAGATGTTCAATAAAAGTCTAATTTCCCCGCAATCATTTAAGAAACGGCTGGAAAAATAACAGATAGGGAATCTGACGCCTAAGCGACGGCCCGAAATGCCGATCAGTAGTGATTGACTGATTGCTTGAATGATTGATTGATAACACTTTAGACTTGGAAAAGTGATTCTAACGATCAAATCGCGCTCGCTATGATGACGAAGTATGAGATATTCGGTACTTTACTCCTTACTTGAGATGGATGTTAGGCATGTTGAAGCAAAAATCCTTATCGTCATCATCGTCATCGTCATTTCTTCTTATTTGAACCATCTGAAGTTGGGTGCTTTCTAGACCCATACATTCGCCCTAAATTCTTGACAGATTCGGGATTTGCCTTTGGTTTTTCGTCCTACCTACTCACATTGGTCTAATGTCCGGCTCCATGGCTAAATGATTAGCGTGCTGGCCTTTGGTCGCAGGGGTCCCAGATTCAATTCCCGGCAGGGTCGGGAATTTTATCCATAATTGGTTAATTTCGCTGGCATGGGGGCTGGGTGTATATGTCGCCTTCGTCATCATTTCATCATCATCACGACGCACAGGTCGCCTACGGGAGTCAGATCAAAACACCTGCATCTGGCGACCCGAACTTGTCCTCGGACACTCCCTGCACTATAAGCCATACGCCATTTCATTTCATTTACATAGGTCTTATGACGATGATGGGACAGATCAGGACTAGGAATGGGAGGGAAGTGACCGTGGCCTCAATTAAGGTACCTCCAGAATTTCCCTGGTGTAAAAGTGAGAAATAACGCAATGCCATCTTCAGGGATTGAACACACCATCTCCCGAATGCAAGCTTATAACTAGGTGACATCAAACGAGCCACCAACTCATTCGCTGGATCCGAGAATCGAATCCACTGCAAAGCTATTAAGCAATCCCGTAGACCCTGGCGGATGACTGGCATATCGTCGCTTAAGACACATTTCCGCGTATCTGACAAAATGCTCTTCTTATCCATTATTTTCCTTAAAACGCCCAGCTACGCATGAACATCTAGTCCATCAGTACAATTTTCGTTTTGTTAATTTTCCAATTCAAAAGTGTAAACAAAAATGAACCTTAAATATATTGTGTAGGAGTGCGTAAATACGCCATGCAAACATACGTTACTACAGTACGGTACGGTAAGGTTCATATTCCTTATCATACCAGCGTGGGAAAATGAACTTAACGAAAATTGTTCTGATGGCCTGCATATCCATTTGTGGCTGGGAGGCGTGACCATCCTTAAGAAAAATGTACGATTTAGAGACGATAAGTAGAAGAGTCTGTCGATTATTTCTAGAAAGTAATTCGGATATATCTAATTTTGAAATAAGAAAGTCCAGTATTAATAAGTAATTACTCATGGTCATGTTATGTATAAACATCAGCACGGTGTCCGCTCCATGGCTACTTGGTTAGCCTGCTAGCCTTTGGTCACAGGGGTCCCGGGTTCGATTCCCGGCAGGTTCGGGTATTTTAACTATAATTGGTTAATTTCGCTGGCACGGGGGCTGGGTGTATGTGTCGTCTTCATCGCCATGTTATCCTCATCACGACGCGCAGGGCGCCTACGGGAGTCAAATAAAAAACCTGCACCTGGCGAGCCGAACTTGTCCTCAGACACTCCCGGCACTAAAAGCCACACGCCATTTCATTTCATCAGCATGGTTTCCTCTCCCGACTTTCTACTGGCAAAAACATGGTTACAATTACTGAATCCAGAGAAGTAAGTATAGCTGGAAAGATGGGTGTTGTATTTAGGGACTTTCAGAAGGCATTTGACGTAATAAATCACTCAAAAACTCAAAACTTTAGGATTCTCTGACTCTCGTATACGCCTTCTTAGTTCCTTTTTCAAAGGCATTAATCAATATGTTTCATTCCACAGGAAAAAAAATGCTAGAATTTGAAGTAAATTCCTGAAGCATTCAGGGAGTCCAATCTTAGACCATTGGTATTTGCATAAAGGATCTACAGCAACGTATAAAATATTCAAATTGTCTGTTTTATGCTGATTATTTCAATGAATCCGTATACAGATTCGCTATTTCCTTTACGTCGCACCGACACAGATAGGTCTCATGGCGACAATGGGAAAGGAAAGGCCTAGGAATGGGAAGGAAGCGGCCGGTACAGCCCTAGCATTTGCCTGGTGTGAAAATGGGAAATCACAGAAAACCGCCTTCAAGGCTGCCGACAATGGGGTTCGAACCCACTGTCTCCCGGATGCGAGCTCACAGCTGCGCACTCCTAACCGCGCGGCCAACTCGCCCGGTAGAGCAGTTCCGATACCTGCCGAATGCGACTTACTTCAAAACAACCTAAACAATATAAAGGAATGGACAAATGAAAAATTGGAATTAAATGCAGAAAAATATATTTCAATGTCGATCACGCGAAATACAAACCCTTTCGTTTTCAGTTACAAATTAGGTTGTATACCCCTGAAAGCCGCGAATGAAAGTAACGATTTCGGGGTATTGCTAGATAGACAACTAATGTTCAAGTAGAGAATAAATATTCTCTCCCCATTCATTTTTATAATGCACTAGTCAGACCGAAATTAGAATACGCAAGCGTAGAATGGAGTCCTAGATATAGAATATATGCCTCGGTGATTGAAAAAATACAAAAGAAATTCTTAAAATATCTGCAGTACAAAAGAACGGTCGCATTTGATACAGTATGAGGAACTTTTACTAAATTACGAAACACGGTAGAACCTGAGTTATACGTACGTCAAAGAGAAGACCGGATTTCACGTATAAATAAGAATTACTTATAAATCAGGTTCAGATATCGTCGCTGCTATGCCAAAACCACGAATATGACAATGTACAATACTTCCTATCCATTATTTCCCTTAAGACTGGTCACATCTCCCAGCCACACATTGATATGCCGTCCATCAGAACAATTTTCGTCGAGTTCATTTTCCTATGCGTGCGTGTAAAGGAAAATGAACCTTACTCTACCGTACTGTAGGAATGTATGTTTGCATGACATATCGTCGCTCTTATGTCAAAACAACGAATGTGACAATGCTCTTCTTATCCATTATTTCCCTTAAGACTGGTCACGCTTCCCAGGCACATATTGATATGCAGTCCATCAGAACAATTTTCGTTGACCGAGCTCGATAACTGCAGTCGCGTAAGTGCCGCCAGTAACCAGAAATCGGGAGATAGTGGGTTCGAATCCCACTGTCGGCAGCCCTGAAGATGGTTTTCCGTGGTTTCCCATTCTCACACCAGGCAAATACTGAGGCTGTACCTTAATTAAGCCCACGGCCGCTTCCTTCCCATTCCTAAGCCTTTCCTATCGCCATCGTCGCCATAAGACCTATCTGTGTCAGTGCGACGTAAGACAAATAGCAAAAAAAAAAAACTTCGTTGAGTTCATTTTCCTATGCGCGTGCGCCGTACTGTAGGAGTATATGTTTGCATGACATATTTACCCTCTCCTAGAGTATGATGTATTTAAGGTTCATTTTCCTTTACACACGCGCATAGGAAATTCAACTTGACGAAAATTGGTCCGATGGACTGCAGGATCAATATGTGGCTGGAAGACGTGATCAGTCTTAAGGCAAATAATGGATAGAAAGAGCATTGTCACATCCGCGGTTTGGGCATAGGAGTGACGATATTTATCCACTCCTAGAGGTTCATTTTCCTTTACAAACTCTCATAGGAAAATGAACTCAACGAAAATACTTCTGAAGGACTGCATGTCAATATGTGACTGTTTTAAGAGAAATAAGTGATAGGAAGAGCATTGTTACATTCGCTGTGTTGGCATAGGAGCGATGATATAATAATTGAAATAATTTTGTCTATATTTGGGAATAATATGAAGGACAGATTATTTCAGGAATATAAGTTATATACGTAATTTGTTCTGATGATTCTTTTAATATGCCAGGTTTTCAAAAGTATTAAACACTATTATTGATTTCACAGTCTGGCTTCATGGCTAAATGCTTAGCATGCTGCCGTTTCCTCACAGCGGTCCCGGGTTTGATTCCCGGCAGGGTCGAGAATTTCAACCATCATTAATTCCGCTGGCACGTGGAATGGGTGTATGTGTCGTTTTCATAATCATTTGAACCTCATCAAGACACGCAGGTCGCCTACGGGCATCAACTAAAAATACCTGCATCTGGCGAACCGAACATATCCTCGGACACTCCCGGCACCAAAAGCCATACGGCATTTCATTGATTTTACAGCAATTTTGTTTTAAAAATCGTACAAAATAGCGTTTCTTTTAACAGTGACAATGCAAAGTATGGTACAAGCCGTTTCTAACTCTCTAGCTATTTCAGCTTTAGGTTTATGTGGATTATTGTCCACTTCTCGCATAAATTTTTGTTTCTCGTCCAGTTTGTAACTTTTGTTCTTTCCCTCCATGGGCGACTGACAGTGTCGTACAATTTCTGCTGATAGGCCCACAGCATTGTTTTACTCTATACGGTTAATGTCAGTTGTCGGCATCATTTTCATGTGGTTACTGCTTACAGTTAAAACGGAAGCGCGTCGTATGTCCCAACACGTGTCTCTTTCCGCTACAGCTTTATGCCGCTCGGTCATTTCCCATGACCTTCGCTATACCTCCGCACCCTTGGAGCTAAAGTGCCGCCGTCCGCCAACAATAATGGCTCTAATGGTAGCGTTTTTCTCACCTGTATTTCGGTAACATCAGGAAATTCATACATCTACGACATTATTTGAACTCTCTTATAGAGTTACTGTATTCCAAGAACTCGCGTCTAGCTCGTAATCTTTCTCTCTTAGTTAAAAGCCGTCCGGTAGCTTGCTACGACCTTCCTTACGCTACCGCATCGCATCCCTCCGTCCTCCCGACATCAGCACCTAAAGTCCCTCCGCCAAAAGTGCCGACTCTGATCATCACATTTTTGATCAGAGAAAATGCATACGTCTACTTTGTAACGCGCATTTAACGAAAATTTATACGCTTAACACCGAACTACGAATACTTGGGTTACGTGAAAAGAAGCTGTAAGAATTAACACGTTGTAAAGTTATATTTTGCCGGAACCTCCTGAAATACAGACTACGTATAAAACAGAATTAAGCAGAGATGAGAATAAACCAGTCTGAACCGCAGATTGTCTAGGAATATGAAGAAAAAAAGAAAAGAAATGCTATGAAATTCCTTTAAAAATATGTTTTTGTTCGTATCATTAGTCTATAGACTGGTAGGATGCAGCACTCCATGCCATCCTATCTTATGCTACCCTTTTTTTCTTATGTACGTAACTACTACATCGTACATCTGCTGTACTGTAATCTGCTTGTATATTCATACCTTGGTATACCCCTACCATTCTTAACGCATACACTTCCCTCAAAAACCAACCGAACAAGTCCTGGGTGTCTTAAAATATGCCCTATAATTCTCTCTCTTCTTCTCGTCACATTTAGCCAAACCGACCTCCTCTCACCAATTCGATTCAATATCTCTTCATTCCTGATTCGATCTAACCATCTCACCTTCAGCATTATGCATTATGCTGTTCACCACTCTTCAAAAGGTTCTATTCTCTTTCTTTTTGAGCTAGTTATCGTCCATGTCTCACTTCCATTCAATGAATGCCACGCTCGGTACGAAAGCCTTCATAACCAGATTTCTATATAAATGTTTTAAGTGAGTAAATTCCTTCCTTTAAGACTTCATTTCCTAATCTAATATTTCCTGCATCAGCTGACTTCGTTCAACTGCACTCCGTGACTTTATAAACAATTCAACTGCTGATTCAAAATTCCTTTCTCTATTAAATTTCCATGTACCGCGCATCAGTTCCAGGAACAACGAAACGTTAGCAAATGGAGCAATTCGGATGTCGGCCCAGATAAATTCACCGCTGAATACATACTTTCAACATTGCTGGGCTTGAAATTTCAATACTCTTTTGACTAAAATTTTAACGGATTTCCTAACACTAACATCCACTGTTTGTACAGTATCTTCAACAGTGCTGCGTTTGAAATTTCAGTACTCTATTGGCTAAAATTTTAGCAGAATTCCTAACACTAATATCCAGACGCAACCTGTTTGAATGTTGTAACATTGTAAACTTTATAATTTTGTACCATTAGGGCCTACTACAGTTTTCTTAGTCTAGGTTTTATTAGAATAACACTATTTTGATGTTTACGTTTTCGATTTCATATTGATCTTCGTTTTTAATAAATACAGTGGGTATCTAGATTCCTTCTATTGGTGCTCTTAAGCCGGTCATAAGCCACGAGCCAATCTGAAATCGCCCGCGAAAGGACCTGACTGGCTAACTTCAGCAGCTGATAAAATGAAGACGGCGAGAGATATCGACGTATTTTTATCAAATTACCTCTCAAAACGCCCATATACTCATATATATATATACATGTACACAACCACCTGCGGACTGCACAGTTCCTTGATGACAACTCGTCGCTGTTCGGGCAAGAGGTTGTATAACAGAATTCTATTCCTATCTATTATTTTCCTTAAGATTTGCCACGCTTGTCAGCCACATGTGTGTATGCAGTCCATCAGAACAATTTTAGTTGTCTTCAGTTTCGTATTCTAGAATGTAAAAGAAAATGAACCTTAAGTATATCATGCTGTAGGTGTGCGTAAATAAGTCATATAAATATACATTCCTAGAGTGCGGTACGGTAAGGCTCATTTTCCTTTATACGTAAGCAAGCAAAGGATAATGAACGCAACGAATATTGTTCTGATGGTGTAAATATCCATATGTGGCTGAGAGGCGTGACCAGTCTTAAAGAAAATAATGGATGGGAAAAGCATTGAGAGGTAAAATCTTTTGCCTGAACAGCGATTTATGGTATCGTGTGGTAACACCATTCTCAAAACCAATCATCAGCAAAGAAAAAAGAACTGAAACTAGGACTCCTCCGACAATGTCACATGTTTTCCGTCGTCAATGATCTACGAAGCACGTTTGAAAATCAAACGCACAGTATTGCATCCCCTCACGTGGCTGTAATCCAGGCACTCCGCTAGTGTCTTGTGTAGGCCGGTTATGGCAAGCCGATGTGAACTAGGGCCTAGCGGAGTTTCAGAGCTGCACGATAGTAGAAGAAGTAGAGTAGGTGAAGCTTTATCTGACCCTGTAATAATTAATAGGGGAATTCCTCAAGGCAGTATTATTGGACCTTCACGTTTTCTTATATACATCAATGATATGTGTAAAGATGTGGAATCAGAGATAAGAATGTTTGCACTGTATCACTTCCAATTCATGCATTATTTTTAAAACTTAAAGTTATAACAATGAAATATTGGAATAAAATGTTGTTTATATAGATGAACTCATGTGTACACATACATATGCAATTCGTTCGAGTAGTGAAATAAACCTCAAAATTAATTTCCCTCTCGGCTGAAAAACTACAGATTTTTTGGTTATATTCGAGGTCTTCAATTAATTACATGAAATGAAGAGTTAAACGTACCATACTGGTGGAAAACCTCATGCCAGCCATAAGAACTGGAGTGTTTGTGATTAAAAATATTAGTACAAGAGGCATGGGATGTGATTTCCGTCTTAGCATATCAATGAGAAGAGATAGTAACTTCGAAGGAGTTGCAATTACTGACACAATAGTTGAATAAGTACTCGACCTTAATTACCCTCCTAAGCCTTCGACAAGCACACACTGCCTAGGTATAATTAAGGCTATTTTCGTATATAAATTAGAGTTAATTTTGTCTTGGCATTCCCCAGCCGAGTGTCCCCTTAATGACAGCAAACCTTCTGTAGCGGACTACATTAGCCTGTACGTGAGTTTAACTAGCAAAGAGAGCCCTTGGCGGCGCGGTCAGATAATCTCCTTCTCCTCATACCTTAACCCTCCTGTTCACCTTGATGAGATGTAGGTAGACTTGTGAACACATTCCTTAACATCTCCCCTTCAAAGAGGCACCGAAAAAATATTTTAACATGAACAAATTAAAGTGAAGGTGAATTCTTGCCAAAACTTCGAAGTTATGCGCAGGGTGAGATAACTCGTAAACTGTTCAAGATATCGAAAATATATTTTCACTTGTGGTAACGATATTAAGGGTTTTAACATACTTCTCAAAGTGCACCCTCTTCCAGTCCTTCAAATTGCCTCAAATTCGTGACAGAGCCAGAAATAAAACCAGAAAACGTCAATATTTTTTCTACAAAACTGTGTCTTATGGCAAACCCATTGAGGGTCGGCTTCCGAAATAAAAGATTGTTAATGGGTTTAACATATAATTATATTTCTGCCTTGCAAGATTGCTTGCAGTAAGTACGGTATTTGTGAACTTCAGTCGTTTTGTGTAAAAGATGTAGTGTATACTTTGTTAAGGTAGTACACGGTAGCCGGACTGAGTGGCTCAGGCGGTTGAGGCGCTGGTCTTATGATCTCAACTTGGCAGGTTTGATCCTGGTTCAGTCCGGTGGTATTTGAAGGTGCTCAAATACGTGAGCCTCGTGTCGGTAAATTTAGCTACAAGTAATGGAGCTCCTGCGGAAGGAAGTTTCAGAACCTCGGGGTCTCCGAAAACAGCAAAAGTAGTTAGTGAGACGTAAAGCCAATATTATTATTATTATTATTATTATTATTATTATTATTATTATTATTATTATCAGTAGTAGTAGTAGTAGTAGTAGTAGTAGTAGTAGTATACTGTAGACACGTCCTAGTTCGCGAGCCATTGGCAATAATTGAGTGGCTTATAGGTCACGCGGTTCACCCACACCAATATATAAAATCATGATCATTAATAAACACCTGAATGAAAAACAAAACATACACTACTTACAGCTGCAGTTGTTCCAATAGTACAAACAATCCCTTCATGGTCTTTGAAATGTATCAATTTATCAGTGTTCACTGTTAAAACACTATGCACACGTCTCATAGATGGCAGAGTGTGTTAATTAATAAACATGATAAAACAGTAAGGTTGTATGAAAAACCTGTAAGAACACACACAACCGGGCGCGTTGGCCGTGCGCGTAGAGGCGCGCGGCTGTGTGCTTGCATCCGGGAGATAGTAGGTTCGAATCCCACTATCGGCAGCCCTGAAGATGGTTTTCCGTGGTTTCCCATTTTCACACCAGGCAAATGCTGGGGCTGTACCTTAATTAAGGCCACGGCCGCTTCCTTCCAACTCCTAGGCCTTTCCTATTCCATCGTCGCCGTAAGACCTATCTGTGTCGGTGCGACGTAAAGCCCCTAGCAAAAAAAAAAAAAAAGAACACACACACGTGAAGAAACACACTTAAATGCACATTCCACAATCGTTTTACACTGCGCACCGTTCATTTCCTGTCCATAATTTGCTATTCAGTACATTACAGCTGTCTTTTCCAAGTTTTCTGGTATACATCTGCGGGGTTTGACTGTTAAAAGGTAGCTTCGACGAGTGAAGGAAATAAAAGGTAGAATCTACCTCTTACAGTAGAAGCTGTAGACTTAGTAGACTTAGCGTCAACTATTTTTGAGATGAATAAACAGATGCTAAGTCTGTAGTAATTGGAGATTCGGGCTACCAGTTGCTATGGAATAGGAGTGGGCATTCTGTTCACGTGTTCAGATGGCGAGTACTACATAATCCATCGGTGGTCCCTACCCCAAGAGAGAAGAGATTTTCACTGGGAGTAGTCCTATATAAAAGCAGGGTACCATCCATCCTGCGTTTCAGAATTAACAGAGCTCAGAATATTTCAAAGGGGCTGCCTGACCGAGGCCGTAAATACTCGCTTGGTTCACCTGGAAGGACGCGTGTTAGATTCCCCTTCCCCTTTCCCTTCGATTCCTCCAAGTGGCTCCACTGTCTGTACGGAAATTACTTTGCTTTCTGCTGCAGAATATTTAAGCAAACCTCGGACCTTCTGTATGGGAGTAACGGAGCCCGACTTCCATTTGACAAGGGAGGGTCTCCTTGGAAAAACTTGGTGAACGAAATGAAATTCCTTGAGGAGCTGTCAGCATTGATGAGGCTTATGAAAGAAAGAAGAAAGAAAGAAAGAAAGAAAGAAAGAAAGAGAAAGAAAGAAAGAAAGAAAGATAGAAAGTTGCTAAGTTAGCAAAAGAGGACGTGTTACATTGTGCTAGGAATTAATGGTATTCGGGAAAGGATGATGATGATGATGATGCTTGTTGTTTAAAGGGGTCTAACATCTAAGGCATTCGGCTCCATGGCTAAATGGTTAGCGTGCTGGCCTTTGATTACAGGGCCCCCGGGTTCGATTCCCGGTAGGGTCGGAAATTTTAACCATCATTGGTTAATTTCGCTGGCACGTTGGTTAGATGTATGTGTCGTCTTCATCCTCATTTCATCCTCATCACGACGCGCAGGTCGCCTACGGGTGCCAAATCTAAAGACCTGCATCTGGCGAGGCGAACTTGTCCTCGGACACTCCCGCCACTAAAAGCCATACGACATTTCATTTCATCTAAGGTCATCGGCCACAAATTCTGGTAAGGGACAGGTGTCAAGAAGGGAAGGACAGAGTGTGTGTGTGTGGGGGGGAGATGACCGTTCGTTAGGAATACTACTGCACACAACATAGTTCCTGTGAAGCACGTAAATAAGTTAATCGAATGATGTGGGTAGATTTAGCAGTTGCAGAAGGGTATAGATGACGATGAAGCTGACAAGTTATATGAAGCAATAAGTGACATCTTAGTCAGAGTCAACAGCAAGTATAGGATGGAGCTATTATGTGATTTCAATGCGAGAGCTGGAAATAGAACTGAAAGTGATAGGTAAAGTGGGTAGGATATGATAGCTAAAAGGAATGGTAAACGTTTACTGCACTTCTGTGCTAAATGGGATTGCCAGTTATGAGTATATTTACAAGTATAAGGCCATTCACCGCTACACATACGAGTGTAGGGGCAGTAGATCCATAATAGACTATATCGTATCCGAGTTTAAATTCAGGAAATCTGTTAAGAATGTGAGGGTATTCCGGGGATTTGTAGATGATACAGACCATTATCTGATCTACAGTGGCCTATGTATATCTAGGCCTAGAATAAATAAACTGGAACCTACCTGCAGACGAATATGTGAAGAGAATCTCCGGGACGAAAAAATTAGAACTTCAAGGATATGGTTAGTTGAAAGTTCTAAACAAAAGACGGTGAGCAGGTTCAGGATGGAGAAAGTGAATAATTGCAGTACGGGTATGCAGCAGCAGGAACAGTAAGGAAATGCCTAGGAATTACTGTGTGTATAGGTGGTGAAAAGACGAACATAATGGCGGAATCATGAAGTCAGGGCAGTTTGTAAACTTCAAAAACATAAAAACAACGCGTATCTTTCTTTTTTTGCTATTGGGGTTACGTCGCACCGAAACAGATGGGTCTTATGGCGACGATGGGACAGGAAAGGGCTAGGACTGGGAGGGAAGCGGCCGTGGCCTTAATTATAAGGAGTATCAACATGACTCCGATGCAGATAGAGAATTGCACGTAGATAAAAGTATCAGAGCGAAGCAAAGCGTTGTATAATCTAAGAAGAAATCCCAGGAAGATTTCCTTATTAACCCTGGTCAAGCGGCAGAGAAACCTTTCTGCGGTCTTAGAAAGGATAAAAAAGGAAGTAAAAAAGTGGTTTGGGTAAATCAGGTGAACTAATGTCCGACCCCATGGCTAAATGTTTAGCGTGCTGGCCTTTGGTCACAGGGGTCCCGGGTTCGATTCCCGGCAGGGTCGGGAATTTTAACCATAATTGGTTAATTTCGCTGGCACGTTGGCTGGATTTATGTGTCGTCTTCATCCTCATTTCATCCTCATCACGACGCGCAGGTCGCCTACGGGTGCCAAATCTAAAGACCTGAATCTGGCGAGGTGAACT
The DNA here is from genome assembly GCF_040414725.1 of Anabrus simplex. Lineage (NCBI taxonomy): Eukaryota > Metazoa > Arthropoda > Insecta > Orthoptera > Tettigoniidae > Anabrus > Anabrus simplex. The sequence continues at coordinate 110,229,996 of NC_090266.1, read as the reverse complement.
TGTCCTCGGACACTCCCGGCACTAAAAGCCATACGCCATTTCCATTCTTAGGTGAACTTTTGGTAGATTCCAGGAAATCATTGAACAGATGGAAAGAACATTCTGGGAACCATCTCTACGTAAAAGGAAATCTCTCTATGGAGGTAGCGAACAACTGAGTTCATGAGGAGGAGGACAACGATGTTAGCGAAATTAAACCACAGGCAATGAAAATAGTGATAAACAAATTCAATTGTTATAAAACAGCAGCAATAGATTAAATTCGGTCTGAAAGGATGAAATGTGGTAGGAAGACAGGGATGAAGCGGCTTGATAGAGTAATAGGGTTAACGTAGAATGGTAGTAAGGAACATTCTGATTGCTCGAAAGCAGTAATTGTACCTATCTATAAGCAAGAGAACAGGAATGTCTTGAACAACTATTGAGGTATTTCATTGATCAGCATACCAGGCAATGTGTCCACCTGCATTTCGAATAGGAGGGCGTGGTCAATGGTAAGTTCAAAGAAAATCAGTTGGTTTCAGACCTTTGAGGGAATGACAGGACCAAATTTTCAGTATGCGCTATATATAACATTCTACGACAGGAATAGACAGTTGTGGGTATATTTCGTACATCTAGAGAAGGCATATGACTTAGTACCGCTATAAAATTAGTCAGCCGTAACTGAGAGATTATGGGATTCAAACTAGATTATGATTGGTAATTATAGGCATTTATGTTGGCAATTTTACAATTAGAGTTGTTGGCAGAATAAGTTCCTGGTTCAAGGTACTTTCAGGGTTTTGGTGAGGCTGCTCATTGGAGGCCTGTGTTGTTCTTCATAATTAACATAGATCAGCTACTGGGTATAAAGTAACAGGGAGCTATTCAATTACGTGGAAACATTATAAACAGTTTCGCATATGCCGAAGACTTGGTCTTAATGACAGACTGTGCTGAAAACCAGAAATATCTTTTGGAACTTGAAAATAGATGGAGTTAGTATGATATCAAAATACGCATTTCCAAGATTAAAGTGATTTATTTTTAATTTTGCTTCAAGTCTCATCGACACAGAGAGGTCTTATGGCGGCGATGGGATAGGAAAGAGCTAGGAGTGTGAAGGAAGTAGCCATGGCCTTAATTAAGGTACAGTCCCAGCATTTTCCTGGTGTGAAAATGCGAAATCACGGAAATTCACCTTCAGATCTGCCGAACCCACTATCTCCCGGATGCAAGCTGACAGCTGCGCGCTACTAACCGCACGCCAACTCACCCGGTAAAAGTGATGTCATCCGGGAGATAGTGGGTTCGAACCCCACTGTCGGCAGCCCTGAAGATCGGTTTCTGTGGTTTCCCATTTACACACCAGGCAAATGCTGGGGCTGTACCTAAATTAAGGACATGGCCGCTTCCTTCCCACTCCCAGGCCTTTTCTATCCCACCGTCGCCATAAAACCTATCTGTGCCCTTGGGACGTACAACAAATTTTAAAAGAAAATTATGTCGGTAGGGAAGAAACCTAAGAGAAAGTGTCAGTTCGAGAATGCAGAACTGGAACAGGTAAATTATTTGAAGTATTTGGGATTCATATTCTCGCAGGTTGGTAGTAAGCGAGACTGAGTCAAGGTGCAGTAATGCTAATGCAGTGAATTCACGGTTCCAAACAGCTGTATTACCGAGCGAGTTGGCGGTTAGCGTAGCGTTGCCCTGAGATAGTGGGTTTTCGGTAGTTTCCTATTTTCACCTTAATTAAGCCCACGGCGTCTTTCTTCCCACTCCTAGCCCTTTCCTTTCCCATCATCGCCATAAGACATATCAGTGTCGGTGCGAAGTAAACTAAATTGTTGACAAGACAAATGCATTGTATAAGAAATAAGTCAACATCCGAGGGGAACTTTCTTTGTTAATATTATTAGGTAAAAAACTGACAGGAGGATGACGTAACTGAGCACCTTAAATTACCACCGAATTCAGCCGGGATCGTACCCTCCAACTTGACCTCCGGAGGCCAGCCGTCTGATCTACCCGAAGTTATTATTATTGCGGCCTTACCCTCATATTCTGGGGTCACGGGTTCCCGTCTCATATGTGGATTTTGCCACATTTTACGGCCGAATGCCCTTTCTGACTTCAATCTTATATGGAGAGATGTAATCACTATTGCATATTGGTATTGTGGTGTGTTGTCTGAATATGAAGAGGACAGTTTTGGGACGAACACAAACAGCCAATCCCCCAACCAGAAGAATTGATCACACGTGATTAAAATCCCCGACTCAGCCGAGAATGGAACCCGGGACCCTCTGAACCGAAGGCCTCAACGCTGATCATTCAGCCAATGAATCGGGAATTATTATTATTATTATTATTATTATTATTATTATTATTATTATTATTATTATTATTATTATTATTATTATTATTATTATTATTACTTGAGCAATATGCATCCACTAAATCACATTTACTCGCACATTCTTATACCAATTGCTTTACGTAACTGTTCTTCTGCCTATTGGATTGCTGCCAATTCCATTGCGTCATATTGCAAATGAACTCATCCCGCGTCCAGTTAGTCATCAATTATTCCTTGCAAGATCAGATGCAGCACGTGGTATTATTTCCTCGTAGAATATGCTATTGGTTCTGGTAATTATTATGGGCAAGAGATTATACGGTTATCTTCTAACTTTTTATTTTGTGTGACCTCATGTATTATATTCTCCGTGGAGCGTAGTCATGCTTATTATAAGGTTAAGACTAGGGAATACTTAACGGATCTTTAAATACCTGTCGATTTTTCTTTAGGATTGACTACGGGAAACCGGCTTGGCATCTTGTACCATCAGGATCCGTGACACTCATTTGGACTATTGCTGAGCCTCATTTATGCAAGCACTCCAGAATTTCCATCACATTTTTACGTTTACAAAATCTTATTATTCAGCACGTGTGTCACCTTTATTCTTTCTCGATGTCTTAAGTCATGCAATTCAGTCAATATCGTCGTTGCACCTGCGAAAACCACTACGTGAAGAAATTCAGCTTAGAACTTTGGTCGGTAGGGCCGTGACATTTAAAGTTCAATATTGTGCTATTAATATCAAAGCATTCTCCCTCTTGATGGTATACAGTATGCGCTGCGGGTCAGTATTTCTCCCACAATATTATCACATAGCGGTTTTCGCAGGCGGAAGGACGATATGAAAAAGTTGTTGTGGATCAAAATGTTAAGCCTATAATCATAGCTGAGGTCTCTAATACATACACTTTCTTCCTCACTTTCCTCCAGGGCTATTCCCAGTTATTTGAGATCGGTCGGTACATCAAGTGGCTTAAGTCCAGTTTTAAGATCGCAATTCTTTCCTGAAGCTAATCCTGCGTGGAGGTATTTATTCACTATTTTGTGTTCCTGTAGTGGTTGGTACAGTGTGATGTGTTGTATCTAAATGAAGATGAGTATTAAAGCGAACAGAAACGTACATCCCCGAGCCAGACGAAAGAACTAGACGTGGCTAAAATCCCCGTCACGTTCGGAAATCGAACCCGGGGCCCTCTGAAACGAAGGCCTCAATGTTGAACATTCAGCAAAGTGTCGGACGATGTATGACACGATGCAATGTATGAATCGTGAGGTTCGATCCCAGACCATGGAGACCTTTGTTATTAAGCATCATATTGTATTCAGTGTTACCTCTGGTGTGCCTCAAGGCTCCAATTTAGGGCCTCTTATTTGCACAATATGTATTAATTACTTATCAGACGTCATCAGGTACTCAAAATTTCTAATGTATGCCGATGACGTTAAATTGTACAGAAATGTCACCACTCATGAGGATGTTTTAAAATTGCATACTGACATCAATAATATGTATATGTGGAGTAGGAACGAAAACAGAAGTATTTTAATATAAATAAGTGTACCACCGTAACAGTGGCGTGCACTGAACCCCATCTAGCACAACGCGTTTTATAAAGTTTAAAATCTGCTAACATCTAACCTGTATCGACAATCCGCTTGCACTACCACAGATCAGCTTCTCAAGCGAGCTGGGTTTCCTTACCGGCGCGAAAGAGATCTATCCCAGCGAAATTTAAGTCGCTTCGTTGACGCATGCACTTGAAGCTTCATTGTCCTGGGTGCGGGGCGGGGCTGTGAGCCCTCCCAGGACAGCAATTTACGGTGACGGGCCAGTTAGCTTAGGTAAGGCATGTTAGTTTTAATACTGACACTCGAAGTGTGCAGCGCCACATGCTAGAGGCTAGAAGAAAAATATCATCATGTTAACAGTACAACCACTTGCACATCGTCTTGCTAATAAAAATAGAGCCAGTTCATGAAATCAATTGTAATATAGAAGAATATATTTTATTCTTGGAGTTAGGCATGTATAAACTATTTCGAGCAAATCGTTGATGGCACGAGTAGTGTATATTTCCCGATAGCCGCAGAAAAATATTTAGGTTGCCCAGCATGAACAAAGAGCGAAGCGAGAAGTAAAAGAATTTTGTATTTCGTTGTCTGTGATGGTGGTAAATAGTGAATTTTTGTAGTGTTCCTCTCGGATTATCGGTGAAGGTTTCGCGAGTTCTGTGGCATTTTTCATGTGTGTGTGTAGGCCTACGTCGTGACGAATATTCTCCCTCGTTTGTCGTTGATGCACATACACCAAGTAAGCGAGGGAATATGTAAAACTTCTGCGACGGTAAAATACAGTGGCGGTGGGCTTTCAGGAGCACAGGAGCACGTGAACACCCAGTTTTATTACATATTTACGCATTCATTCTTTTCTTTCGACCTGATTTCGACAATCGATCGAAAGCATTCGACAATCGACTTATATCGAAGCTCCGTTACACCGACAGTTGTTCGTTTTGACTGACAGTGCAGCGAGCACACTGGATAATGCGCTATTGTGCTGAAGACTATACGCATGCGCAAAGCAGATGACGTCATGGTTTTCTGCACTGATATTCCCATTAGCGAGGAGCACGGTAAGGTACGTGCCTTGTCGTGTAGAGCCACCCTCAACCCAGTGGCAGTATTACAGTTGTCCACAAGGGTCCGCCACCTCCCCTATTATGGTTAGCCACAGCCTCACAGGAGCTACTATTGCATTACATTACCGGCAGATTTCGCTAGTACCCTAATTCTGAATAGGCATTTTGTTGTCTGTTCAGACTCTTTTCCAGAAAGAGAACTGAATACAATGGCGCATATGTATCCCTGCCTAAATAAGACACAGCTGAAGACTGAACTAGGACTATTGTATATGAGAAATGGCTTTCAGAAAGATGATGGGGCTATTTCCATGTTGCACTTTCTGCTTGACAATGAACTAGATAGGGACACATTTCCCCAAGTATGCGAATTACTCCGAATTGTTGTCACAACCCCAATTACGACAGTGGAGCCTGAGAGGTGTTTTTCTACTTTGAATACGAATTAAAACGTTTCTGAGGAGCACCATGACTGGAGAACGACTGTCAGCGCTGGGTATGCTTGCTATTGAGAAGAGATTTGTCAACAACATCAGTGACTTCAATCGTAAAGTGATTGAGAAATTTGCGCGATTGAAAGACAGAAGGATTGCTTTCCTGTACAAATAATCAGCATTTACGTGAGTTGCTAATCTAAATCCTATCATTTAAATAAGCATGATCTAGTATTGTTGGTTGTACTGCATGCTAAATTGTTTAGAGTAGTGGCTATAATTTGCAAAATGAGAATAATTACCATGTGATACAGTAGAACCCTAACTAACCGAGATAATGTGGAGACTATTGGGGTCAATTCGGAAATAATTATTTAAAAAAATTACCGGTAAATGCGGTACACATTCCTTCTATGCTTCTCGTCATACCCAGGTGAACTTCGTGCTGTTTAAAAACCAGGAATAGTGCTCGCATCCTTCAGTGTTCGCAGTGCAATAAAGCTATTATGAATTTTACTATTGTTCTACACTAAGACAGCCGGCCCGCGGTGTAGGGGTAATATGCCTGCCTCTTACCCGGAGGCCCCGGGTTCGATTCCCGGCCAGGTCAGGGATTTTAACCTGGATCTGAGGGCTGGTTCGAGGTCCACTCAGTCTACGTGATTACAATTGAGGAGCTATCTGACGGTGAGATGGCGGTCAAAAAAGCCAAGAATAACGACCGAGAGTATTCGTCGTGCTAACCTCACGACACCTCGTAATCTGCAGACCACCGGGCTGAGCAGCAGTTGCTTGGTAGGCCATGAGGTTTTTTTTTGGTTTGGTTCTACTCTAACACCCAGGTGAAATTCGTGCTGTTTAAAAACCAAGAATAGTGCTCGCATCCTTCAATAATCTCAGTGTAGTCAAATTATTGTGAATTTTACTTTTGTTCTACACTAACAAATTAGTCTCGTATAAAATTTATCCTCGGTTACAGGGGTTCTACCAAAGTATTTGTGAAGAAGGAACCGTACAAGGAACTGTTAGTGAAATGATTTATGTACCTATGTTACTCTTTTGCTGATTTGAGACATGAACAGAAATGTTGTGAACCTCCTAAAAATTTTGTCACGAGCCGCCACTGGTAAAATACCACTTAAATTTTGCTGCTTCAGTTTGGGTTAGGCTTTTTAAGTTAAAAACAAATAGTCCCAGTGTATTTTTGTGAAAACCATGACTGAACCATCACGAAACGTCACCGGATGAAACTGTAAGTACCTACATTGTTTAAAATATGCTATATCTTAAGTTATAATGGTGGCGTCACTGCCATGTACATCAATTTGGAAATATGTGCGAGTGTGTGGTTGAAAATATTCTTGAAAGGCCTTTCTCAGGTTGACCTTTCTAGGAAAAATGCATCCTTAGAAAATGGTAATGTTGACTTTAGAGAGTATAGTGGGGCTAGGATTGCTTATATTTAGAAAAACATTTTTGTAGCTGGGGTAATGAATGTGTTCACCGCACGCCACCGCACCGTAAACTTTTCAAGGAGTAAATCTACAACACATTTTGAATATAAAATATACAACACTGTTTCAGATTTTTCTTGGATTTTGGGGCCGGATACCTAGATGTTAGGACCCTTTAAACAACAAGCTTCATTATTAGTAAATGATTTGGGAATTTTAATGTATGTTCAGTTCTTAACCCCGAGGCTAGTTGGATTATCAACAGCTCCACCATCAGTTGTCATAGATGACCTAGACATCCCTGAAGAGGCCTGCTAGGAAAATGAGGAGTGAGGTAGTTTCCCAATGCTTTCTTCACTGAGCCAAAGGTTGCTATTGCCAAGCCCACTGAAATGCATACACCAACCGACCCCATAAGCAGCATTTTTCACACCATTCATAGCAGGAACCTGCTGCATAAGGAATAATATTACTAGCATCACTCATACCTCAGTCACTTTCATATTGTCCAAGCCAGGGATGAAATGAAGTGGCGTGTGACTTATAGTGCAGGGAGTGTCTGAGGACATGTTCGGCTAGCCAGGTGCAGGTTTTTTGACTTGACTCCCGTAGGCAACCTGCGTGTTGTGATGAGGATGAAATGCTGATGAAGACGACACACATATCCGGAATTCGTGCCAGTCGAATTAACCAATGATGGTTAAAATTTCCAACACTGCCGGGTAACGAACCCGAAACCCGTGTGATCACAGGGTAGCCCGATAAACATTCACCCACGGAGCCGGACAGAGGCAAGGATAAGACTGAGACACGTCAATGAATGGCATTATGTCGTTTAAAGGGCGCATTGAGTAATTTACAAAAAAAGCCTACAGATCCTTAGATTTTGTGGTTCGGAATTTGAGGGAGTTAAAAAGTGTCGGTACATTAATTGCTCCCTTTAATACATTTGTGCGTATTAAACTTGAAATTGCATGTGTTTTGTGAATTCCTCATTAGCACTCCCGTATAAATAAGATCGATAATGATCAGAAAATTTTCTTCGCATTGTGTGTTACAAAACGCATCATACCTCAGCATTGAAAGAAAAGATTTGTACAACAACTTGCTAAACGAATTTACGTTTTTGTCGCCATGCAAAATAAATAAATAAATAAATAAATAAATAAATAAATAAATAAATAAATAAATAAATAAATAAATAAATAAATAAATAAATAAATAAATAAATAAATAAATAATAGGAACGTGGTTTACCATCGTTGCTCAGAGGATTGCCTTCTTCATATGCTTGGGGACACCCTAGGTCCAAGTTAGAACGGTTAATCTTTACCATAGACCAGCGCTTTCCAAACTTGTTTCATAGTGATGCCTTACCGTACCCTAAAATGCTTTCCTACAACCAGCCCCTCAAATCAAATTATCCCATACATTAATAAGCTACATTATGCACCCTTCATAACATGAATAAAACAAACACACTTATTTCCATTATTACTTCCATTTAATGTGAGGTAAAAGGAAAATATTTGCATACAAAAGAGGAGGAAATCAAACACGTATCTTCACCCCTACTTTGGTCATTTGGAGGCTCACATGTGTTTGGCTAGTCTTACATTTTATTTTATGATTCAACTAATTTGGGATAAATTCACTCGCATTTTTTAATCCAGCATATTAAAACCGTCACGTTTCACCGTTTCCTTTACCGTTCATCACAAAAATCCAGGTCCAGAAGAATATGTGGTCGAAAACTGCATTAAAACCATAAGAGCCCACTTAGCCAGATGTGGAAAACCTAAATAAACAATAATCAACGGTGTGACCAGTTACTTTCCTTATTCATCAGTGGTATAGCCCATCAGATGAAAATAACAAAATATATCGTCCCATAAGAAACAGTACCGCGTATCTGACAATGCTTTTCCTGTCCATTATTTCCTTTAAGACTGGTCGCGCCTCCCAGCCAAATATGGATAAGCAGTTCATCAGAGCAATTTCCGTTGTGCTCATTTTCCTGTACTTTCACACAAAAGAAAATGGGGTATATAGAGTCTCATTTCACAAAGTGGTAATGATAATATCGTATGTCCTCTGGAGAGGCTTGGTGTAGGTCTTTCAATTTGTCATCTATAGGCAACCTGCGCGTTTGAGTGGAAGGGCCTTGCCTAGGATGATTTTTAATGCTTAAGAAAACAAACACACACATACACCCAACCCCCAGCTGTCGGAATTAACCATTTAAAACCCGGTATGCCATGGACAAAAGGCCAGCATTTAGCCATGGAGCCGGATACCAAATGGTCATCATTGGATTTTGAATTTGCACCATGAGCGGCGCACTGATCACAGAAATTCACTTCATCGAAAAAAAGAAAGGAACTCCTTACGTGCGGTAAATGCTCAGGACGGCCTTAACTGTACAACATGATGATTCAATACCGTCACCCCTGTGCCAAAACTGAGAATGTGACCATGCTCTTCCTATCCATTATTTGCCTTAAGACTGGTCAGGCCTTCCAGTCACATTTTGATGTGCAGTCCATCAGAACAATTTTCGTTGAGTTAATTTTCCTATGCACGTGTGTGTAAAGGAAAATGGAAAATGAGCCTTAAATATGTTATACCTTAGGAGTGGGTAAATAAGTCATGCAACCATACATTCCTACGGTAGGGTACAATAAGGTACATTTTCCTTTACACACCTGCATAGGAAAATTGTTCTGATGGATTGCATATCAGCATGTGGCTGGGAGGCGTGACCATTCTTAAGGGATATAATGGATAGGAATAGCATTGTCACATGCGCGATTTTTTGCATAGCATCGATGATATGCGTTCCTCAAGGGTGGATGCACATTTAATCGTCCGGAATGCTATTTGCACACCTCGTAAATAAGTTTTCCATCGTTTTTCTATGGACAGTGTTTCCACTAGCAGCTATTATTGGACATGGGAACTAGGTGGTGTGTGGTGCTTTGTAGGTTGTCAGCAATATTGGACATTTTCCGACCTCAAAGTAGAATGTGTTCCTCAGCACTTATATTTGCGGTCTTTTCTGGGGAATTTACACATCCATGGTGCTGGGCCAAAAATTCTAGGCACAAATGAGAACATACATTCATACAAACAGATTCACAATACTTACACAGCTAACAAGGTACATTCTTTCAGGATGCAGTGAAGGGGGTTAAGGGGAGTCTGCACCCTAAAACTTCAATTCTTAAACAATGGCTTTTTCAGATGTTTGGAAGGCTTACTCCTGGATCCCAAAATGATTTGGCTGTATTCGAATTCCAAATGTGTCTAAAAATATGGACTGCATGGGGAGGGGGTGTGGGGAGGAGTGGTACACTGACAGTTGCTAAATATAGTTTTTGGTTTCTATGTCCATTAAACTCGACTTTATTCAAATCTTTGTGTTCCAATGTTAGCTCATTGCATTTCGTAGACATGCAGCGAATCAGAATGGGAAAAATCTTCACCAGTTATGTATAGAAACATTTTATTGGGAGTGAAATTGATGGAAGTTTGCTTTTTTTCTTTTACAACAATAGTGTTGAGTAATGATCATATAAATGACTGCCAATATAAGTTGTTATAGTTATATTGGTTGTAGCTGTGAATATTGTGATAGTCAACGCGGAAGAAATTCCCACCAGAGAGTAACAGCGACACGTGGTCTCATGTGTATATATTAAATACTGTTACTTCTTTTAATCCTGTTAATGTAAATAATGCTAGGTAGTGGCTAACGTGGTCTGGAAATTATAATAAGAAGCCCTACAAACGCAGAAAGGGAAAACATATGATGCTGGGGAATTTGAATTAGTATATGTCTTGTTCAGTTGATTTTTGAAGAAAGTGTAGGCGGTAAGAACGGTAGGGGTAGACCCAAATTATGAATATGACAAACAGATTAGAGCAGATGTAGGATGCAATAGTTACGTAGAAATTAAGTGGTTAGCACAGGATATTGTGGCATTGAGAGCTGCATCAAACCAGTCTATGGACCGATGAGTCAACGAACAACGTGTATCTAGCACCAGCATTGATTTAATAAAGTTTTACAAAAATTCTTTTTCCGGTAAGATTTTCTAACTTCAGTACCAGCTTTTCCAATGTAAATGTTAATCAATCTCAGTGAAAACCTTGCAGGATATACTGTATCTACATTCTTCTATGCATTGGTATTGTAGGAATGAGTTTTTCTGTTTCCTATGGCATTTCTGTACAGATAATTAAAGAACATTTAAGTTTAAAATTTCAAAAAATTGAAAGTACGTGAGTAAATTTTATGATAAAATGAATGCATAGAACTGCTGCACAATGTCTTGTCAATGTGTCTAAAAAAATACCAAAAGTACGTTTCCAAAAAATTCCATTAAATATCATATTGACAATTCAAAATTAAAGAACCAATGGAGTTCTGGACTTCAAACTTGGACATTGTTACATACTTTCAAGAAAAACATATTTAAAAAGTAGGTTGAAATAGACCAAGTAGAAGAAAAGTTATAATTTTCGGTGGAGTCTCCCCGAAATTTACACTTTCCAAAGTGCTGGGCAAAAAATTCTAGGCACAAATTAGGACACATATTCATACACACAGATCCAGAATAATTATACAACTTAAAAGATACATTCTTGGAGGCTCCAGTGCAGCGGAGTTAAAACAACTTTTTACCTCAAATCTCTAGCATTATTCGACATCAACACAAATTTTTATAGTTTATTAAGGAAACCCGAGCTTGAATGATGTAAACAATTACTGCACGTTTGGCGTACTACTTATTTTCCAAATTGCAATGAAATAATTAATACTGACCATTAAAGTAGTGTATCACACAATATCTTATTATTCCTTGTTGGCCAACACGTGGTATATTAATTTCGAGTGGCTGATCAGTCTAAACAATGCAGAAAACACTCGTTAAATAGAAGTAAGACCCTAATTTAAAACAATTGTTTACATAGCTGACATGAATGGCATATAAATGACGTAAGTGATATAGTTGACCCAACGTGTGTTTTATACCATGCTTCTTTTACATAGTTTGAACTGATCATCCATCTAAAGTCAATTCGAAAATTGATCATGTACGGAGCGAGTGTCAAGTTCAAGCTAAGACTGGCAGTTACGACTTCCAAAGAACCGTATTGACGCTATATTGTTTTACCTGTCCTGCTTGGAAGACACAAGGGATCATCACCGTAAATGGTGGATTATGAAAACGCCCTTAACTTATTGTTTGTTATGTTAATACTGTTTGCTGAATTTCATAGACCATTATACGACCAACCATAATGTCAGCTACAGGTAGCCTACTGCATCTCCTTGATAAACAGGTGACAACAGTTCAAGGTGAAGAACACTGCTTTATTTCGGCATCACTACTTCATTTTTCGACATATTTACTAAAGTTATTTTAGTATTTTCCATATAAAAAAAGGAGTGTCTCTTTTTTTCCTCACTACCGAGTGAGTTAGCTGCGCGGTTTGAGTCAATGAACCGCTTTCTGTTGTTAGGAAAGTTATTCTTAGTTTTAAGTTTCACGGACACAGACAACTCGTATGCGACGTTGGGCCTGGACACAACTAGGACTTGGAAGGAATATACCGTGGCCTTAATTAAGGTACAGCCAAGCATTTACCTTGTGTAAAAATGAAAAAACAAACACGGAAACGCATCTTTAGGGCTGCTGACAGTGAGACCCGAATTCACTATCTTCCGAATGTAAGCTGACAGCTTGACAAATGCGGATATGGCACTGAGAATGTGCAAAGTCTCGACCGACTGTGAAGAGCGGAGTGGTCATCAGATATCGGAAACGTTCGTTAATACCATCGATGAAAATAGGCATGTCACGCTGAATCATTTAGAGATGTTTTATGAACATTATTATTATTATTATTATTATTATTATTATTATTATTATTATTATTATTATTATTATTATTATTCTGTATATCGTAACTGCACTGGTTAGGTACAAGAGAGGAGTCTAGAGCCCAACTTCACCACAAATGAATATCGGTAGTAATGCTATTGGCTTCACATTCCATGAATTACGGTTTTCGGTGACGCCAAACTGCCCAACTTTTGTTTGACAGGATTTCTTTTATATGCCGATAAATCTAACAAGATGAACGTATTTGAGCTCCTTCGAATGCCACTGGAATAAGCTGGGATTGAACTCGCCAATTTGGGTTCAAAAGTCCAGTGCTTCTTTCTTCTGAGCCACTCAGCCCGACTAGAAACGAAGACGTTATCTATCTATCTATCTATCTATCTATCTATCTATCTATCTATCTCACCGGGCGAGTTGGCCGTGCGCGTAGAGGTGCGCGGCTGTGAGCTTGCATCCGGGAGATAGTAGGTTCGAATCCCACTATCGGCAGGCCTGAAAATGGTTTTCCGTGGTTTCCCATTTTCACACCAGGCAAATGCTGGGGCTGTACCTTAATTAAGGCCACGGCCGCTTCCTTCCAACTCCTAGGCCTTTCCTATCCCATCGTCGCCATAAGACCTATCTGTGTCGGTGCGACGTAAAGCCCCTAGCAAAAAAAAAAAAAAATCTATCTATCTATCTATCTATCTATCTGATAGCTACATATCAATGGCATTCTTTTAAAAACTCGTATGCCCCAATGCTCTTTCTACCTATTATATTCTTTAAGACTGGTCACGCCTCCCAGCCGCATATTTATATGCAGTTCATCAGAATAATTTTCGTTGTGTCCATTTTCCTACGCTAACGTGTGAAGGAATATGGACCTTACTATACCGCATTTTAGAGAAGTTGTTTGGATGGCGAATTCACGCACTCCTACAGTGTAATGTATTTAAGGTTCATTTTCCTTTACACAGCAGCATAGGGAAATGAACACAACGAAAACTATTTTGATGGACTGCATATCAATATGCGGCTGGGAGACGTGACTAGTATTAGGGAATATAATGGGTAGGAAGAGCATTGGGGCATACGATGTTTTAAATGAAAGCCATTGATATCTGCCTATCCATTTCTCTATTTATTTCTGTATCAATCAATTATCTACGTGTTTACGTCAGCAAGAAGTTATCATTCACATTAAGAAATATTCTCGTAAATTTACATAATATTGACTTAATTTTCACCATTTTTATAGACTTACATATATTCACAGGAACAGTCCCATTTCCGAAAATGACATCTCTTGGATTAGCAATGATACACTGATAACGAACACGGACTATTTAATTTTTTAAATCATAATGGGTACTATTTAAACCTGGTATATAATTATCTCATTAAGTGAAATGTTTGTGTTGTGCACTGTAGTGATCCGCTCAGCAGGAGAATTGATTACCTGCTTACCATCTATGCTAGGGGCCCCAAGTGCAATGGCATCCCACGCCAGGGAGTTAGCAAGGGGAATCCCCAGTCACACAGCAACACGGAGAGTAGTAAATTAGCAGCACATGATGATCATAAAACTATCTCCGCTAGATATTCTAGAATAAGTTCAAAAACATTAATAGGCAGTCGAGCGATGGTATAGCCCAGATATTTGAAGCATTGTATTATGAGTAAGTTAGGCTTGCCAGGTTTATGAAATGCCAATAAGGGACAGGTCATGTCGACCTGACATAATGGCATTTGCTCAAGAGAAAACCGAGATATAATTTACTGTACTATAATTCGTCACTGTTCGGGCAAAAGGTTATATCTCATAATACTTTTCCTATCCATTATATTCATTAAGACTGGTCACGCCTCCCAGCCTGGTATGGATATGCAGTCCATCAGAACAATTTTCGTTGTGTTCATTCTTCTGTGCTAACGTGTAAAGGAGAATGAACCTTATGTGCGTAATACTGTAGCAGAGCGTAAATACGAGAGTCATACAAACATACAGTCCTAGAGTGTGGTATGGTAAGGTTCATTTTTCTTTACACGTAAGCATAGGAAAATTAACACAACGAATATTGTTCTGAGGTACTCAATATGCATATGTGGCTTGGAGGTGCGACCAGGCTTAAGAAAAAGAATGGGCAGGAAGAGCTTTGGGAGGTATAATCTTTCACCCGAACAGCGACCCAATTTTATTGTAGGCACAAACTTTATTACAGTATTTTGCTGTTTCTTTTCCTACATAAAAAGGTCAAAACCCGTATTTTTCTTCACTTTTAGCACTTATCAATAATGCTGGATCTCCCTTAATAAAGTCATGAAATTGATCGAAATTAAGTGAGACTTGTATTTCTGACTTTATAAGAGTTGCGGAACATCTATCCCTTTCATCATTCCACTTCGATGGCTTTCTTTCAAAACCTCGTATGTCCCAGTGCTCTTCCTACCCATTATATTCCTTGAGACTGGCCACGTCTCCCAGCCTCATATTCATGTCCAGTCCATCGGAACAAAGTTCATTGCGTTTATTTTCCTATGCTGATTTGTAAAAGAAAAAGAACTTTAAATATATTATACGGAAGGAGTGCGTACATTCGCCATGCAAATAAAATCCCTACAATACGGTATGGCAAGGTCCATTTTACTTTACATGTCGGTATAGGGAAATGAACACAGAGACAATTATTCTGATGTACTGCAAATAAGAAGGTGGCTGGGAGGTTTGACCAGTCTTAAGGAATATAATGGGTAGGAAGAGCATTTGCGACATACGTGGTTTTAAAAGAAAGCCATCGTGTTGTTTTTAATTTTAGTGTTGCGTCGACGTAAAGCAGTGCATCGCTACCACGAGTCCCGCACTGTCGCGCGGCACCGGCGGTTCGCCCGCCTGCTACTCGCTTTGACCATCGTGCAAAATCGCTAGATGCAGAATAATGAACGAAATGCAGGACCGATAAATGCCACTGTAAATAGATAATTCTAACCAAGGCAGATGTGTGTTACTTAAATATGTGTAACAAGGGTGTCCTGCATACTGTTAAGACGGGACGGTACTTCAGACGTTCAAATACGGGAAATCCCTTATGTTACGGGACAAATGGCAATCCTAATTCTGAGTTACACGGAAACAGCCTGCTCACACCAAGTCACTGCTTCACACCAGCAGACATCTTTACTGTTATTCCTTCCCTAATTTCGTCGCTGCAATGCGAATACCGCAAATGTGACATTATCAATTATGATGCTGGATTAGAATGTTAAACTAGTAAGTATTTCTTGTAATATTTTCTTCCCATGGAATTGCTTGTTGTACTCTTGTTGTTGTTCTTTGTTTGTTGGTGTTGTTTTTATTGCGTAATTGTGTTAACTTTATCATTTGAGTATTTTAAGTAGCCATTGCCACCGGGATATTTCCCTTCTGCGGTGTATTTGTTAATAATAATAATAACAATAATAATAATAAAAATAAAAATAGTAAGAACAATATTACTTTCAAATTACTTTTCAATTTTCAAATGTTACTTGTAGCATCTACCAAGCCTTCAACATTTTAGTTCACAAATATACACGCAAACCAGCACAATGAAATTTCACAACAGCATCTTTCAATCTAGGCGCGTGTAGAAGACGAGTGACATACAACTAATTGGTCGTATACCTGTTTATAATCACATGAAATAAATTTCATTTTGGATCCGCATTGACTATTGTGTTATATAAGTTGAAAAACTAGTATATTGGTTCCACCTAGTCAATACCTATAAATGTATTTACAATTCAAAGTTGTGAATGTTAATATGATGTTCTTATAACTTTGAATTGTAAATATAATATATACATTGAACCCATGACTTTTGAGTCATAAGGAGCCAGAGTCCTAAATTGATTACATGAGGCACCCTTTTTAATTCCGCGGCGTCAGGTCATGAGGAGACCTTACTTACTCACTTGTCGGCGCTACAGTCCTTGTAGGTCCTTGGCCTCCTTTATCACCTGCCTCCATTCATCTCGGTCCTTAGCTTTTCTTCCCCAACGTTTAACTCCTAACTTTCTAAGGTCATCCTCAACATCATCAATCCACCTTTTCCTGGGTCTTCCTCTCCTCCTCCTTCCATCAAGTTTTCCTATAAACACCTTTTTAACAGTACAGGTTTCTGCCATTCTCTGAACATGACCGGCCCACCTAATTCCTCCCTGCTTAATTTTGGTAACAATATCTGGCTGGCCAAACAGTCCTAGCAGCTCTACATTTGTCCTCATTCTCCACCCATCCTGAGTTCTTACTGCACCGAATATCTTTCTCAGTATCTTCCTTTTCCACCGTAACAGCCACTGTTCTTCTCTGGAGGTCATCACCCAGCATTCTGATCCATACATAACTATTGGTTTTTGTACTGTTGTGTATATTTTAATTTTTGTATTCCTGCTGACATTCCTGGATTTAAAAATATTTTGCAAGGCGTAAAAGCATCGGTTTCCACTTGTTATACTCTCCTGTATTTCCACGGAGGTTTTATTGTCCTCTGTTATAATGGAGCCTAGATATTTGAAAGATGTGACTCTTTGATATTCCTTCCCATTTAATCTTACTGTGGTCCTTCCTCTTACTCCCTCTGTATCTCCCATCTTCATTTACGTTGTATTGTTTATATTCACTTCTAGTCCTAGGTCCCGTGCTTTCTCTTCTAATACTGAGTAGCTCTCTTCAAGAGCTCTTTCATTTCTTGCAATTATTGCTACATCATCAGCATTTGCTATCACTTGTACTAATCTGTTCAAAATACTTCCCCCTGGGTTGATGGGCAATTGACGGATTACTTTTTCCAATGCTAGGTTAAAATGCAGTGTGGAAAGTACATCTCTCTGTCTTAGTCCTCTCTCCACTAAAAACTCCTCTGACAGATCTTGCTCCACTCTCACCTTGCATACTGTTGTTTTCAAGGTAATTTCTGTTAATCTAATCAATTTCCTCGGGATTCCAAATTCTTTCATAATCTTGTAAATTTTACCCCTATCTATACTGTCATATGCCTGTTTAAAATGAACATGCAGCTGATATAGCTGTTTGTTATATTCATAAAAGTTCTCTAGCACTTGTCGTAATATAAATATCTGATCCAGAGTAGTGCGATGTTTTCTAAAGCCTGCTTGGTAATCCCCTAATATTCTTTCCATCCATAATTCCAATCTTAATGCTAGTACCTTACCAAAAACCTTGTACGTTCCATCCAGCAAGGTTATCCCTCGATAATTTTCACATACTGCCTTAGCTCCCTTTTTATGTATCGGTTAAATTATACCCAATTTCCAATCCTTGGGTATTTCCTCCTTTGTCCAAACCTCCTTAATAAATTCATAGACAGCCTTTTCTATTCCATCTCCACATATCTCAACAGCTCTGACTGCATTCCATCTTCACCTGGGGCTCTATTATTCTTTAATGCATTGATTGCAGCTTTGATTTCTTCTAAGTCTGGCTGTTTTACTGATTCCTCTTACAATTCTCTTTCCTCCCCATCAACATTTATATTTTCCTCCTCTCTATCATCTTCATTATTTCCATTGAGTAACTCATAAAGATACTCCTGCCATTTCCAAGCACTTTGCTTTTATCACCCAGAAGGTTTCCATCTTTATCCTTGAAGAAAACAGCTCTTGGTTGAAATCCTCTCTTAAGGTCTTTTGTTCTTTCATAGAACTTTTGTACCTCGTTTCTGTCCTTCATTTCATCCAGTTCTTCGATTCTCTTCCTTTCAAAAGCTCTTTTCTTATTTCTACATATCTTGTCTGCTCTTCTTGGTTTCTCTCTATACTCTTCTACTGTTTGTCTTGTTCTCCTTTGAAGCATTCTGTTCCTAGCATCATTCCTCTCTTGGATTAATGTTGAACATTCCTCAACAAACCATTCTGCTCTCCTTACCAATTTCTTCTTTCCCAGGGTACTATCTGCAACTACACTGATAGTTGTTTTAAGTATCTCCCATTTATCTTCCACTTCTGCTTTCTCCCATAATTCCCTTTTTACTTCCAAAGATTCAGCCATTTTCCTTTTTTATTTCTCTTGCAATTCCTAATTTTTTACACCTTCAATATTGTGCTTTGCCTTTCTTCTTACTTTTTCCGTTCTTGCCAAATCTATTTTTTGTCTGTACTTGACTCTAACAAGATAGTGGCCTGTATCTGCATCAGCACCTCTGCAGCGTCTAACATCCACAATATCTGATGCATGTCGCCTGTCTATGATAACGTGTTCTATTTGACTTCTTGTCACACCATCTGGCGAAATCCAGGTCTCCTTGCGAATGTTTTTCCTAGGATGCCAAGTACTTTTAATTATCATCCGCTTTCTACTCACAAAGTCAGTCAATCTCTATCCGTTATCATTACTTACTTCATGCAGGTTTTCTTTAGCTACTAAGTGTTTGTGTGGCGTACCCACTCAGCCCACAGATGTGTGACAAAATTATAACGTGGCGGGTCACTTTAATATTAATATAAATAAATGATATCTCATTGTTTCTCCATAAACAATATCCTATGGGCGCCAGCCTTCAAGCTTATGGCTTGAAAACGATAGTTCATAATTAATAATAATAATAATAATAATAATAATAATAATAATAATAATAATAATAATAATAATAATAATAATACGTCATGAGACTCAAAAAACTCCCAGGTGTAGGGTGACAGGACACTAACCATTAAGTACACTAACTTGGAATTTAAGGATCATTAATAATCATTTCATAACATACAAATTAAAACAGCTATTTATTAGGATGGAAAACGTGACGTAACGGCGTATTAACGAAATCTGAACTTACGAAAGCAAAAGAAAAATTGAATGAAATTAACTGTAAGAAAATGAACTGTTGCGCGAAGACTTGCAGTAACTTATGCCATAAGCTCACCAAATGTAGACTCTGTTGTCTTGAAGTCGATGATCGATGGATCTCTCGTGCCGGCTGCCTCATCTGTTGTTGGATTCCAGTCCTACTTATGCTTTTCCTGCCTTTAACACTTCCTACTGTACTCCTTACATAAAGTCGTAATGAGTAATAATTTTAAATGCAAAACCACCATGGGTTACGTTAATGAAGAGAAAACACTTGTATTCTTCCGTATTACGGAACAGTAGCGTAGCTAAATTCATAATAAAAGCTCTCCGCCCCTATACCAGTCAAAACCGGTCTCCCGTTGACTACCTCTCGTCATTGAGATAACAGGTCCCGATGAGAGTAACTTTTGAGTAGTATATACTCAGATGCGAAGTGAACTAGGTTAAAATCTTCTCCGATGTGCAGACGTAGAATAGTAGTAAGAGTGTCTTTCAAGATTTTCTCTGTGTCTCAGAGTAAGAAAAAGAATGTCCTCTCCAGCTCTTGTCTTCGAAGTATATCCGTTCAAAAGTCTCCCTCCATCAGCCATATCACATGGTCAAGTAAGATTTGAGGTCTCATCCCTTCTCCTATGTATTGCTGTGAATCCATCACTTCGAAAAGTCGGCGTTCATAATGTTTCAACTGTCTCTTCATGAGGTGGAGAGGGTAAGGTCTCTCGTGACCTTGATGACGTACTTTTCCTGGAAATGGGTTGAAATTAGCCTGCTGACTCTGGTCACTTCACAACGGCTATTGGAAAATTTACTCCGAGCTATTAATATGAACGATGTTGAAATACTTTACACAATATGTGGTTCGTTCAGAATACGTTATAGCCGCGATACAAAGAAATGATGTGAAATGGATGACTAAAACCTTATATACACATATTAATTTAAAATGACCTATCAGTGATTAAATATATACATATTATCAATTAATTAGACAGTTCAATAATTCATCACATGCTGTGATGTTCCAAACATCACATTCGCCCCTCTGAGCCTGAAACAAGTAGCACCTCCGTTGAGGGCTCACACCTACACTTTGCCACTCGTAACCTTGATGACGTACTTTTCCCGGAAATGGGCTGAAATTAGCCTGCTGACTCTGGTCACTTCACAACGGCTATTGGAAAATTTACTGCAAGCTATTAATATGAACGATGTTGAAATACTTTACACAATATATGGTTCGTTCAGAATACGTTATGGCCGCGATACAAAGAAATGAAATGATGTGAAATGGATGATTAAAACCCTAGATATACAGATTAATTTAAACAGGACCTATCAGTGATTAAATATATATATATTATCAATTAATTAGACAGTTCAATAATTTATCACATGCTGTGATGTTCCAAACATCACATTTGTACACCTCTTCTCTTCCAATTTTTGCATTTAAAACTCCAAGGATAATTTTAACATCGTGTCTTTGAATTTTATTAATTCCTTCCTCAAATGTAGTATAAAATGTATTTTTCTTCTCATCTTCTGCCTCCTCAGTAGGGGCGTACACACAAAACACAGTTACGTTGAAGAAGTTTGCCCTAATTCTCCTATCATTGATTGGAGTAAAGTTGATCACGCTTTGCTTTAGCAACTTATGTATGAGGAATCCTGGGTCATTGCTGCCTGCTTCTTCTCCACTGTACATCAAGATATGTTGTCCAGACGTCATCATCCCTTTGATCAGCCGTTGTAAAATGTCAGAAGTTTTCAGATGTCGTTTCAAATGGTCTGTAAACCTACCCTTTTAAATCGAGTTCACTCTTTGTAGAAATTAGTTTAAAAATTACTGAAACCCACCTCTTACCTAAGCAAGTGACGAAGAACCCATAAGCGACCCAAGAGAAAGATCGCATGTTGATTGCTGGTAGGTAAGGAAGGTAAGTATCCTTTGAAGGGCCTCAAAGAGTTTAATATTATATACCGTCGCATTTCGGACAAAAGGTCATATCTCGCAATGCTCTTCCTATCAATTATTTTTCTTTAGACTGGTCACGCCTCCCATCCAAATTAGGATATTTAGTCCATCATAACAATATTCGTCGTGTTCATTTTCCTATCCTTAAATGTAAAGGAAACTGAACCTTACCGAACCGCACTATGGGAATTCCTTGTATGTTTGAATTACTTATTTACGAAATCATACATATAATGAATAAAGGTTCATTTCCCTTTACAAACTAACATACGAAAATGAACACAACCAAAATTGTTCTGATGGACTGCATTTCCATATGTGGCTGGGAGGTGTGACCAGTCTTAAGGAAAGTAATGGATAGGAAGAGCATTATGAGACATGACCTTTTGCATGAACAGCGACGATATATTACGTATATAATAACTTTTAATTTTATAGAAAGGTATAGTCTAGGTATTGACTAGGTGGAACCAATATACTAGTTTTTGCGCTTATGCCGTCTTGCCTTTCATGTTAGAGGTTATCGCTATAAACGATGTGACTTTACCATTAATACCTTTCTCCCTCAGTTTCAGTTGTTTCACTGCATTTGTCTTCAGTTTAGCATTTCGGCGTTGTATGTGATGGCTTAATGCGGCTAACGCAGTTTCTCAAAATTTTGTACGGGCTTTATAACCAGGGAGATAATTTTCTTTACTTATAATGTTTAGATTGATGCGTTTACGCTCGGATTTATAGACATGATTTCTTTCAGATTTTTTGCCGTGTGGAACAGACGAACTTTGTTCTGCTTCCTCGGAAAAGAAATTCGGTCCATCACCGCTGATAAAATGATGCCGAAAGGTTTAAATTAAAATGACCGTTAATCCATTGATGAAACGATACCCCCTTCTCTACCACATGGAACTATGTTCCATTGTATTTCACGAAGCCATGCAGGTCGCCCTTTACGCAACAAATCTGATGATTTCTTGTCCGTGGATTAAGAAAAAAAGGGAAAATTACAAAGTTAATCAAATTGCTTTATACATAAAGTTATTTAGGTTTAACAACTAGAATTTTGGCAGTAGGATATACAAAGTTGGCTATTTTCCGTTTACCTACTCATTCTTTAAGGGACTACCTGCCCTACTCCAATAAAGAATACCAGGTTAATTCCTGGGGGCAAAGGCTGCCGGGCTTAGAGCTGACCATTCTCCCCACCACCAAGAGCCGAGGTTACGGATAGTGGAAGCCTGTACCATCCGCCCCTCCAAGGGGCTTCATAACCTGTACAGGCACGAATTCGCATTTTTAATCATTCTTAAATTAAGATTGTATTATTTGAGTGAGCTGCTTCCTTTAATTCACAATACAAATGTTCCTCGTCCTAATATTTATACACTGCCTGACAAAAAAAGTTGAACACCCAGAAATAGTGGGTGAAAGTGAATGAAACAACTACATATGCTGAGAGGCCATGTGCGTTTATTGAACTGATTACAATATGGAATGAAAGAGATAAGGCCGTTGTCAGTTACAAGTGGAATGTTGGCGCCAGGTCAGTACGGTGACGCAAAACTCTCCCACCCACCTCCTAGCCGATAAAATGCCCTTTTGCGGTTAGGAAGGCTGTCAAACAGCCCTCCAGATCCCGAACGTTGGTACTGGGACGGAGTCCCCTTCCAATGTTATCCCATACGTTCAATGATGTAGAGGTCCGGGGATCTTGCTGACCACGGAAGTATATCAACATGCTCTAGGCAGTCCATATACACACGTACTGTGTGTGGACATGCGTTATCTTAGTGGAACACTGTCCTAGAGTGCTGTACCATAAGGAGCAGGACGTGTCTGTGACGTATAGCTGTGCCGTCAAAGTCTGCTGGAGTACAATTAGAGGTGACCTGAACGCATAACCTATGGCTCCCCCCATAATGATGCCGGGGATTACACTTGTGTGTATTTCCACAATATGAGTAGGATCTGCCCTCTGCCCTCGACGCCTCCAACCCCGCACACGATGGTCACCGGAGGTTATGGAGAAGCAGAACTCATCACTGAACATGATGCGACGCCAGTCGTCCTCTGTTCATGCCTCCCGGGCAAGGCACCACTCCAAACGCAGACGTTGGTGTTCTGGTGTCAATGGCAACTGACGCATGGGGCGGTAGGACTCCCAACCGCCGGATGCGAGTTGTCGAGACACTGTGCGGGAACTCACAGAATGGTGTAGAGTCTCTAGTACATGTTCGCGGATGACGAGTGCCGAGGTAATGGGATCCCGCAATGCTTGATGCTCCATACGACAGTCCTCCCTCGGGGTAGTGCTTCTTGGTCGACACTACTGATTGGGTGCCCTCATGTATCCAATGAGTCCAACATCGGGCCACTGTGACATCTGAATTGCCCGCATGCCAGAAAATTGCACGATACGACCAACCAGCCTCATGCAGTTCAACAATGCTGCCTGTGTCAAATGCTGCCATTTGATGGATAGGCCGTCTAACGCGTCTGCGAGGCATCGCGGGTGCTTCGTACTGTACGTAGGGTTGTGTCCCATTTGCGATCACTTCCATTACAGTGGAAAACAAGAATGTAAAGACAGACCAGTTCGTGTCGCATTTGCGATCACTGTAAAATTATCAGCAGCCTATCAGGTTTTTCCAACGTCCATGCAGCAGGGGGACTGCTAATTAGGGTTACTCTACACAAGCTCTCCCTTGAAGGTTTTTTTGAGATAATCGAAACGAATAAAGGCAAGACTTGTGCTTTATATAATGGATACTCTTACAGAAATTTACTGAAAAGTCAGGGATTTGGTGACACTGTTTTTTTTTATCGGCGGCTTTACATCGCACCGACACAGATAGGTCTTATGGCAACAATGGGATAAGAAAGGACTAGGAGTGGGAGGGAAGTGGCCTTGGCCTTAATTAAGGTACAATCTCAGCATTTTTCTGCTTGTTGTGAAAATAGGAAACCACGGAAAACCATCTTCAGGGCTACCGACAATGGGATTCGAACCTACTATTTCCCGAGTGCAATCTCATCTTTTCGCAATATGATCATAAAATTATCATATCTTCAACTTATTTTAATCTAAATAGTTTCGTACCATTAAGTTCTAGAATCTTGTACATCTAATCCGAGCGTACAGACAAAAAAATATCAGTTTATTTATATAGGTGAAAGTAGGTGAGTGGCCGCGCGTTTCAAGCCGCTATGGCAATGGAGCCAAGCTCTGCATTCGGGAAACGTGTGGGT
This sequence comes from Anabrus simplex, assembly GCF_040414725.1. Taxonomy (NCBI): domain Eukaryota; kingdom Metazoa; phylum Arthropoda; class Insecta; order Orthoptera; family Tettigoniidae; genus Anabrus; species Anabrus simplex. The sequence continues at coordinate 110,205,163 of NC_090266.1, read as the reverse complement.
TCGAAACCCATCGTCGGCTGTTCTCAGAGTGGTTTTCTGTGGTTTAATATTTTCACTTCCAGGCAAATGCCGATGCAGTTCCTATTCATAGGCCAGAGCTGAGTCTTCCCACCCCTTACCCAATTTCATTCACCATAACATATTTCATCTTCATTAGCTCCTTAACTGAGTTTGGTGCCAGGAAAGGGATCCGGCCGTAGAAACATCCCGTAGAAATTGATCTCATCTCATCTCCACCCAGTATTAAGAAACGAGACTAAGGCGTAGACATAAATACAGATAGATGAAAGTAGGCTAATAACATTTTGAGCAGCTGCTTACTTAACGTTTCAGTATTATGTTTGAGCACTTTGAGCATTATTTAAGCAGTAATTTAATTGTGTCCCGTATTGTATAAGAAAGTGTAGGTGAACTGTTAAGTTTGAGATGAGACCTTAAGTTTGAGATGAGCTACAATTGCTTCAAAAAGGGTAGCACTATCGAAGAAGCAAAGTGTTGCAGCAAAATCCTTCGTTTTGAAATTGGAAAGTGTAAAATTCAACGGTTTTAATACGCCCATCTTTTTTCCTACTTCTTAAACCTCCTTTAACACCCTTTGCACCCACAACCATCTAGTAACTCTAAATAAAAGGTTAATTTGAGTCCTGTTTATTCTCTGTCAATTCCAATATTAACGCATCACTCTCAAATGGTAAATGTACGTAATTTAATGAGTTTCAACATACGATTCGTTAGAATCCTAGTATGTAGTTAGGCCATTTACTTGAGGGATATCTTCCTCTACCAGTCCTTCAGTAGGGAATTCCCTCACAGCAACCTCTTTGTATGTCACTGATAAAAGTGATCGCAAATGAGACTGATAGCAAATGGGACGACACCGTACGTAGTCCTCTCTGAACATCTTGCGTAACTGTCTGACTCACACCATTTGACTGGTAACAACTTATCAAGAACAGGACGGTGGTATCACAAATGCACTCTGGTTGGTGTTGTACACATTACAGATCCTTGTTAATCTAATCATTTACTCACACATCAATGGTATGCATGTGGACCGAAGTGGAATAATATTGGACCACTCCATCTGGGTGCTAAAATTTTTTGTCGAGCAGTGCAATTTAACAATACAACTTTTTGTGAAAACCCCTCAAAGGAAGTACCTTCTAACTGTATAATAATAATAATAATAATAATAATAATAATAATAATAATAATAATAATAATAATAATAATAATAACCGAGTGAATTGGCCGTGCGGTTAGGGGCGCGCAGCTATGAGTTTTCATTCGGGAGATAGTGGGTTCGAACACCACTGTCGGCAGACTTGAAGATGGTTTCCCGTGGTTTCCTTATTTCACACAAGGTGAATGCTGTGAGTGTATGTTAATTAAGGCTACAGCCGCTTCCTTCCCACTTTTAGCACTTTCCTATCTCATCGTCGCCATAATAACTATCTGTATTTGTGCGACGTAAAGCCAATAGGAAAATTAAAGCATATAATAAAAATAATAATAATAATAATAATAATAATAATAATAATAATAATAATAATAATAATAATAATAATAATAATAATAATAATAATAATAATATGAAGCTATGTGACGCAATCCCATAGCCAAAACCGAAATGAGCCAGGTGGACCCTGCTACTCCGGATATAGGTGGCATATCTTGAGGAAGATTTGACCGGTTACTTAGCTGAATGATCAGTGTATCAGTGTACTGGCCTTCGACTGATAGGGTCCCGGGTTTGATTCCCGGCTGGGCCGGAGCTTTCAATTGACTATGGTTAATTCCTCCGGTTCGTCGGGGAATAAGTATGTATTCATTCTCATACACTTTCCTTCGTTTACACAATACATAACACTCACAACCATCACAGAGAAACGAAATAGTTAACACATACCTGCTCGTACGTCTGGCGTTAGGAAGGGTATCCTGACATAAAGCTAGGACAACTCCACATCAAATTCCGACCTAAATTAAGACTCGGGGAAAGCACGAGGAAGAAGGTGAAGAAGAAAAGTTCGCAAAATAATTAAGTTAACGACAATATTAATCTCACTAAATACCGGGCGAGTTGGCCGTGCGTGTAGAGGCGCGCGGCTGTGAGATTGCATCCGGGAGATAGTAGGTTCGAATCCCACTATCGGCAGCCCTGAAAATGGTTTTCCGTGGTTTCCCATTTTCACACCAGGCAAATGCTGGGGCTGTACCTTAATTAAGGCCACGGCCGCTTCCTTCCAACTCCGAGGCCTTTCCTATCCCATCGTCGCCATAAGACCTATCTGTGTCGCCGCGACGTAAAGCCCCTAGCAAAAAAAATCTCACTAAAATATTAATTAAATTTCCATGAGAATGTAGTCCTTAATTGGTGTTTCCTGATGCAGAAGCCATATGCACGATACTCATTGTTCCGCACAAACACTAATGAAGTGCATACAGTTTTAATTTTGTGCGCTGGAAATGCAAATATTAATATATTGAAACAGATTTGTTATTAAAAACCATGCATTCATAGTATTAACACAAAATACGGACTGTTAGTCATGGTAGTAATAAGAGTGTAAAAAATAGACCAAAAGTTAATCGGAACTAAAAATGAATAGCTTTCCTACTCTCTTGTAAGAACACTCAAGTTAGCCCTAAAGCACTTTGGAAAAGGCACAATGTACACTGATCGATTTTTGTATATTTGATTTTAATTAGAGAGTTACTTCATGTCCGCCTCTGTGGTGTAGTGAGTAGTGTGATTAGCTGACACCCCTGGAGGCCCGGGTTCGATTCCCGGGTCAGCCACGAAATTTGAAAATTGATACGAGGGCTGGAACGGGGTCCACTCAGCCTCGGGAGGTCAACTGAATAGATCTGGATTCGATTTCCACCTCAGCTATCCTGGAAGTGGTTTCCCGTGGTTTCCCACGTCTCCTCCAGGCAAATGCCGCGATGGTACCTAACTTCAGACCACGGCCGCTTCCTTCCCTCTTCCTTGCCTACCCCTTCCAATCTTCCAATTCCCCACCAAGGCCCCTGTTCAGACTAGCAGGTGAGGCCGCCTGAGCGAGGTACTGGTCATCCTCCCCAGTTGTATTCCCACCCAATGTCTCACGCTCCAGGGCACTGCCCTGGAGGCGGTAGAAGTGGGATCCCTCGCTGAGACCGAGGTAAAAAACAACCCTGGGGGGGGGGGTAAGCAGATTAAGAAAGAAAGAAAGAGTTATTTCATTGGAGTGGCGTAGGACATATTGGTCAACACTCTCATCTACTTAGCGTGACGTGTGTTTAATTACATCATCGTTGCACCGGCAAATGTCGTATCTTACAATAGTCTTCCTATCCATTGTTCTCCGTAAACTGGTCACACCTCGCAGCCATATTTGGATATGCAGTCCATCAGAACAATTTTCACTGTGTTCATTTTCCTATGCAGGTGTGTAAAGGAAAAATGAAGCTTACGGTACCGCACTGTAGGAATGTATGTTTGCATGATGTGTTTACGCACTCGTAGAGCGTACTGTATTTGGGGTGAATATTAATGTTCACTTTCGCAGAAACCCTAAATACTTAGGGGTGACCTTGGACAGATCACTAACATACAAAATGCATCTCAAGAATGTAGCAACTAAAATTAAAATCCGGAACCACATATTACAGGAGTTAACAGGGACCACCTTGGGTGCCAATGCATCAGACCTTAGATCAATAGCTCAATCAATCACTACTGATCTGCTTTTAGGGCAGTCGCCCAGCTGGCACATTCCCTATCTGTTGTTTTCCTAGCCTTTTCTTAAATGATTTCAAAGAAATTGGAAATTTATTGAACATCTCCCTTGCTAAGTTATTCCAACCCCTAACTCCACTTCCTATAAACGAATATTTGCCCCAATTTGTCCTCTAGAATTCCAATCCTATCTTCATATTGTGATATTTCCTATTAAAGAAACCAGTCAAACTTAGGATATTCGTCTCCTGATGCCCTCCCACGCCATCTCTCCACTTACAACACGGAACATACCACTTAGTCGAGCAGCTCGTCTCCTTTCTCCCAAGTCTTCCCAGCCCAAACTTTGCAACATTTTTGTAAAGCTAGTCTTTTGTCGGATATCGCCCAGAACAAATCGAGCTGCTTTTCTTTGGATTTTTTCCAGTTCATGAATCAAGTAATCCTGGCGAGGGTCCCATACACTGGAACCATACTCTAGATGGGGACTTACCAGAGATTTATATTCCCTCTCCTTTACATCCTTACTACAACCCGTAAATACCCTCATAACCATGTGTAGATTTCTGTACCCTTTATTTACAATCATATTTATGTGATTACCCCAGCTCTTTCGTACTCAGTTGTAGAATACTGCTGTTCTACATGGTTAAACAGTGCTCACACTAGAATAACTGACACGCAGCTCAATCAAGCAATGCGCCTCATCACAGGATGTATTAGATCTACTCACAAGCACTGGCTATCGATTCTAAGTAACATTCCACCCCCACCCTTAAGAAGATCTCAGTCGTTGCTGAACACATGGAAGAAAATTGAAAACAACCCACTGTTACCAATACATTCAGATTGTCCAGTATTATTGCCCCAGCGATTAAAGTTCAGATAACCACCGTGGCGAACAGCAATCTATCTGCAAGATAATCACTTCAAAATACTAGATGCATGGAACAATCAGTGGCAGAGCCAAATCTCTCTGACACATCATTAAAAATCCTTGAGAGCAGTACGCAGGCTTTCATTCACCTCGACGCCAGTGGTGTGCACTGAACAGGATAAGGAGTGGCCAGCAATACTGATCCAGTGGGGATGGAAGTCCTCTCCTCCTTGCGACTGCGGTGAAGAACAGCAAACCACGGATCATATAGTGCTGGAATGTCCCCTCAGAGCGTTTACAGATTCGATGAAAGATCTCCACAACCTAACACAAGAAGCCGTTGAGTGGATTAACCATCTGGACACATCATCATCTAAAGGCTTCGCCTTGTCGCTGCAACCATTGATCTCTTCTCTCTGCGATCCTTTTCATCTCTCCATAAACTTGGCATCCCATCATCTCAACTACCTCTTCAATGATCTTCTTCTGTGGTTTCCCTCTGCCTTTCTTTCCCATCACCTTGCCTTATGAAGTTATTATGCCGGAGAATGTGACCGAAAACTGATGCTTTTCTCCTTTTTATCGTTGTTATTAAATGTTTCTGGGTGTTTATTTCTCTAAGCACTGATTCATTAGTTTTCTTCTCAATCCAGCTAGTTCTAGTCATCTTCCTCCATAGCCACATTTCCACTGCCTCTAGTCGTTTCACGTCCTCCTTCAAGAGAGTCCACCCTTCACAGCCGTATAGCAGCACACTCCAAATGAACGTTTTGATAAATAATTTCTTTTGTTCAGTATTTAAGGATTTATTAGTTAAGAGCTGCTTCTTCTCCTCAAAGGCTTTCTTACACATTGAAATCCTTCTTTTTATTTCCACAGTGCATCTGTTGTCATCGGTAATAACTGATCCTAAGTAGCAGAACTTGTGCACCTGTTTTATTAAAATATTTCCAATTCTGAGCTGTGCCTCTGGCTTCATTTTAGATTTGCTTACAACCATAACATTAGTTTTATTTACATTAATGTTAAGTTGGAAATCTTTTAAGACGGATGTTAATTTGTTGAACATGATCTGCATGTTTTTCTCATTGTCAGCCAGAAGTGCAATATCGTCGGCAAATCTAATACAGTGTACAGTTGTTCCATTTACTTTAATGCCAGGTGTTTTGGATTTAAAAATTTTCATGGCCTCTTCAATGTACAGATTAAATAGAAATGGTGATAAGGAACACCCCTGTCTTACTCCTTTCCTGATTCTCACCTTGCGTACTTTATCATTACTTTCGATGTCTATTCTTTGATTGATGTAGAGTTTAAGTATTGCTTTTCTGTCTTTCCAGTCCAAATGAATGTCCTTCATAATTTTGAACAGCCTTTTCCAATGAACATTGTCAAAAGCTTTTTCCAGGTCTACAAAAGCTATATATGTATTTCTGTTAAGCTCCAGTCTTCTCTCCAAGATGGACACAGTATTGTTAATATTTTTATGAACTTGAGAGTGTGTGTGTATATGTGTATATTTTTGTACATATTTTGCAAATAGCTGATATTCATCCTTTCGTCATACGATAAATAAATAATTTTCGCATATGAAAATTAACACAACGAACGTTGTTCTAATGGACTGCATATCCATGTGTGGCTGGAAGGCGTGACCAGTCTTAAGGAGAACAATGGATAGATAGGAATGTTTGGCCGATGCAGCGATGGCATGTACCGCCTGTAACATATTATTTGTTAATGCATGTAGGCCTATATGCAATTTTCTTGGGCCTGTACGCCCAGCGCATTAAAACGACAATGAAGAGAGATAGACGTATTTATTATTTTTAGTCAAGTTAGTGGTAGTGATAATGACTAAGAAGAAACTGCTCACGAAGTAGAACAAGTAATAAAGAAAGTTTACTGCTTACGGATACTACCAGAGCATCTGATACGCCAGCTATGCACGGTACATGAAGCAAACATGTAAATACTATCTACGAAATTCGCTGCTGAAAATTAATATTGTCGTTGCTCCTAGAAAAACCGCAATGTGATATACGTAGTACAGTCATTAAGTTCTGAGACACGACGCCTGGAGGATAGACACCCACACGACTCTGTATGTTGCACACGATGCCGCATTACACGGCGTACACCTACACAGAACCACATCCACCCTCAAAATAGTCGCCGTTGGCCGTCATGCACGTTTGCCAACGTTGCCACAGCTGCTGGAAGCACCGCTGAAAGGAAACACCGTGTTTTGTCTCCAGTTATAATCCGGTTGAGAAACGTCGGATCATCGTCAGCACTACAGATTAGCTCACCACAAATCTTCATGCGATCATCGCGTTGGTCCTTCGACAGGATTCGTGGCACTCTGTGCTGGGTAACACGAGACATGTTGAGGTCATCCGTCAGAAAATTTTGGCAAGTACCATGACTGACCCCTATTGCTGCTGCGAGATCGTCTACCGATTGGGAACGGTTAGCACGCACCAACGTTGCAACTTCTTGGATCTCGTGTTCCGTTCAAACTGTTTGTGGCCGGCCAGTACGCACATCATCTTCCAAAACGTCAGTGCCACCTAAACACAACACTGCGACTCAATGCGTCCTCACCGTAAACCTGCTGTATCATTTCAAACGTTTTGGCAGCGGTTTTGCCTAATTTCTGGCAGAACTTGATGTTTTCCCGTTGCTCAAACTGTGACATGTCAAGGTCCGACGGGCGCATACAAATCACCGTTACAACAACGACCGTACGTCTGCTTCCAGTGTATGCACTCAACTGTCTCTTTCAGGGACGAGAGACTAACTGACATGGTACCATATCACGGCGCCACCTATGCGATATAATGCACCACAGCGCCATCATACGGTCAGTCTCAGAACTTAATGACTGTACTACGTATTTCAGCTGTTAGCTCTGACTAGAAAGATTCTGCCTTCTAAGTTTCAATACTGCTTGAAAAATATCGATGAATTTTCGTTATAAGTGATCTATGTGCTGCGGATCTGTGCTTCTCCGACAGCATTGTCACATAACGGTATTTCGATGCCGAAGACGATATACCGAAATGAATAGTTAACTAACTAATCGGGAAGTAGATAAGGAGACAGCTGTGGCTTATATGACGGTTATCAGCCTGATATTAACTAGGAGTTAAAGAGGATCCCGAGAAAAGGACTAATAGGACGATCGCGCATGAAATATAAACTCATTTCTCTCCTTAATTTGCATGCCTATGACCAAGAGATTACTAACCCTAACTCTCAAAACGATCTTGAAACTTCTGGTTATAAAGTAGGTAACACAATCACAGCGGTGACGATTTTCATCCCCATTTTCACTTCTCATCCATACATGTATTTTTTTTTTGTTACACTGTTGTTCGTTAAGCCCGCCTGGTGGCTATGATCGTAAATGCTATCGTCACTGCGCGAACAATACCCCGTATATGACATTACTGTTTCTTTCCATTATGATGTGAGCTTGCATCCGGGAGAGAGTGGGTTCGAATCCCACTGTCGGCAGCCCTGAAGATGGTTTTCCGTGGTTTCCCATTTTCACACCAGGGAAATGCTGTGGCTGTACCTTCATTAAGGCCACGGCCGCTTCCTTCCAACTCCTAGGTCTTTCCTATCCCATCGTCGCCATAGGACCTATCTGTCTCGGTGCGAAGTAAAACCATTAGCAAAAAAAATATCCATTATTTTTCTTAAGACTAGTCACGCCTCGCAGCGACATTCATGAATATACTGAACCCATAATTCTACGATGAGAAAAATATTTTTTTATTTTCTCAATATTTGTTTCAAATCAACAAGCTACTTTTATTTTTGAGGGCACCGTGACACCTCGGCGGACTTCGAGTGCCCGATAATTCTTTAAATTCACGGAATTCTGCATAACGAGGGATTTTGGCAATACAGTAAATGAAGAAATAAATAATCTAAATTATTCTGTAACCCTACGTGAAGACAGATCCCCCAGGGTAAAACATAAATGCAGTTAAGCCTAAGTACATGTCAGCGTCAGATCAGTGGACTAGCTCCACGTGCCAAGGTCAATGGATGAAGAAAACGCGCGAAACGCCCGGGCAGAAATAATTTATTTCACCTGTTGCGAGTGTGGTAAAATTATGAGATTAACATCTAAAATAATTACAAGTCTGTCCGGAATTCTGGGACAAGTCTCATAAAAATCGGTCTATTGGACGCGAAATTAGCAGATTACGCAATCAAGCTTAGTAGTGTGTGTAGCGTCCCTCCTAAGACTATAAGAGGAACCCCCAATTGCATATTTTTCAGTGTCGATCTGGTTTTTGAAGCGGCGGTAGCTTACGCCCGTCGTCAGCAGAAAATAGTACCAGATTGATCTACAAACAACTTAATACATGTTAGTGGCTGAGGTCCACATATTCGGTTAGAAAGGGAAGGTGACTGAAAATTTCTGAACTTTTGCCGACAAACTGTAAAAGTATAGGCGTCTGTTAAAGTACACAGCAGATTTTATTATATCACCTCAGGTGCGTTTGAAAGTGGTAAGAGAGTTGGGGAATCTAGTCAGAGTAGTTCTGATTTCGCTATCTGTTGAACACCTGTCGTGTTGTGGGTGACAGGGAGAGACAACTCTGGGAAGAAAGCAGACAGTCGCAGTTGACTGCAGAACGAGAGAGGTTCGTGGTACAAATTATAACGAGGAAAGTGCGTGATTTGTATTGTAATTTAATGTCGTGTGAAAAAGGCAGTGTTTGTAAGATTGATATGTTGAAGAAGATGATGTTATTTGTACCAATCTACGGCTAAAGGCACGAGGTCATCTGGCGACAATGTAGCCAGAATACTGAGGATGACTCCATTTTGCAGGTCTGTCTATATTTGTATTATGCTGTAGTTAGATTTTATTGTTCTGTCCCAACATATTTTTCAAGATAATAGTCGGGTTGATATTGGTAAGTATGAGGCGAAAGTGTTATAATTTTGGTCAGCGTGTGAAAATTTTAGTTTGTAAATTTCACGTCAAGAAACTGTAAAAATGCGACGTTTAAATCTGGTATTAATGTTCTATGAGATATTGTCCAAAGTGAGGAAATTCCGGAAAGCTATATTGATAAAATAGTCGTGGCGAATGTCTTAATTTGAAATATCAGTTGAATTCAGAAACGTTTGTCGATAATAATAATAATAATAATAATAATAATAATAATAATAATAATAATAATAATAATAATAATAATGTCTACCGCAGGATAAAGAAATTTTTCTATGTTAAAAGTGCATTTAACCGGTATATTTTACAAGGATCGCAGGCATTTAGATAATTCCAGTAAAATTCGATAGAGTTATATTTATTCATGGGAAGTAAAAATGTTAGGACATCGTGTATATCAATGATACGGAAATTCGCGGTGTGTTCTTGGATTCTCGAGGTCCGAAAGTCGTAGTAATAAAAAAATAAAGAGGTGTATTTTATAATGGTTGTTGTTTTCACTAGAGGATTGAAAAATGGAAAGGGTCTTGGAAATATAAGAAAAGTGGATTGAGAGCGAAGAATTTATATATGTGGAAATGAGAGGGATAGGAATATTGAAGATGAAATGAAGCCTGGATTTTAAGTGATACCGCTGGGATAAGGCGATGAGAATGAGTTTGAGACAGGCTATGTTTGCCGAGGAAGTATTTGTTAAACAGATTGTATTGTGACAGGCTGTAGAGTATTCCGCTACCAATCCGAAATTTGAGACGACTACTGTGTGAAGCACCGTAGATTTCTAGTAAGATCCCAAGTGAAAACGACTCTAGCAAAGGTTAAAAATCTTGGTAGTAAAAGTCAAGTGACTAGTTACGTAAAGCCCGTATGAATATTAAGATAATGTGACCTCAAGGATAAAAGAGCATTTAGAATACATGGTTGGTGTTGTATTGAATTTCGTCTCACTGGATATGTCATTGATATAAATATTTGGAATTGACGGTAGGCGATTTGAGAGTTTCTAATGCGGTAGTATTGATTATTATTTTGAATACATCCACTAAATGGTAGACGTGTGTTGGGAGTTATCATTGCTTCCCTAAAAACTTCATGGCACAGGCCGAGATTGTGTTTGAGTTGGAGAATTGTTCGTCACGTATATTTATTTTCGAGTTCACGTATTGTAACGAGATGGAGACTTACTGCCTTTTTCAACTTGCATTCGTGTAATAGTAAGAGACGGGGTTCCATGTGTGTTGAAATGTCAGAGTTGGTTTGAAATTGTTAGTTCGCCTGATATGCTAGGGGATACGTAGTACGATCCATTTTGACGCCCGGCCATAGATTTAGGACGTCACATGTTATCCTTGGAGTTACTGATGATGAGATGTCCTAGTTCACGCCCGACGATAGAATTTGGAAGGTATCATGTACATAGAGATTAGTGTTAGGATGTACATATTTTAAGTGAGCCCGACGATAGGTCTGGGATATCAGCTGTACATACTCAAGTCTCAGATTAGATGTTTCTTTTGTTTTTGCGAAGTGACCTGAGCGAAGGTAGCACCTACAGTAAAATATGAAATATGAAGATGGTTAGATCGGTATAATGAGGCCAACTAGTGCGTAGCTCCAACAGCTGAAGGGTGTCCCTTAAGATAACGGGGCCGCTATCGGTGAATGAGGGTTGCCCAAATATTGGATATCGACCGGATGGAGATTAAATATTTTTACTGTAATTCTCCATGCGTGTTGAGTTTTAATGACTTCGATATGTTACTTTATTTCACGGACTTAATTGTTTTGTCGTTCTGACGTCTGTTTCGTTTTGATAGTGTGCATATTGGCACTCAGTGTATTAGTGTGAGACTTGAGTTGCGAATGCGGTTTCGATTCGTCAGCCAGTAATATTATTTTATTTTCAATCTCTGTCCTAGTTTCATTTTATTCGTAGTTGAATTCGATTAAATAATCACTTTATAGGTAGTGTGTTGGGACAGACAATAAGTAGATGGATCTGTAATGGTAGTCATTGTTTTTCAAAGGAAAGAATTCCTTAAAGTTGTAGTATTTTTCAATGTGGACTGGTAATTTTATTAAGCGTAACAAAAACATTTCTAACCTGAAAATCGGTTTGATAATAATACTTTTCAAGTGATTTCCCACTTTTTAATTAACTTCAGTGTTTGGCATTTCTTCTAAATGCGTGATGAATAAGTGTTTCCTGCATTTCGCAGTTTTGTTCCTTTAGAACGACGTAACGTAAGATCCTCGCGGATCATGTTGCTGTTGGTTCCTTCCGAACAGCTGTTTGGGTGATGCACATTTAGCATCGGGATTACCTTATCACTTAAGGGTGTCATGAATGACAAATACATGGTGGAATTTTATTTCAATCGTGAATGATGCTGTTATCTCGTAGTGAACACCATGCTTTCTCATAATATTTCGCAACCTATCCAAAGCAGCTGATAGTCAATTTGGTTCGATTAAGGGTCCATTCGGCGGGTGTTCCGTATCCGCAAAGGGTATTCAACTGGTGGATAACCTTAATTGAGAGGAAATCAGGCGTTCTACTTGTTGAAAGTCAGATTTTCCACGGATCGTGTGGATTAATTCTCAGTTCTCGTTTGGAGTAATAGGTACCCGGTTTTCAGGTCTTTCCTTTTTCAGTTTTTCAGTTTCGCTGTCCACTAATGTACTAATTTCTCCGAAGCAACTCTTCGATATTGTGAGAAATAAATCAACGCTATGCAATGTGACTGCGTTTGAAACATTCAATAATAAATAATTTATATTTTTTTTATTTTCAAGGATTTATATTAAAATGATAATGTTGTCGTGTCATTTCGATTTTAATAAACGTTAGTAAGCACATATTTGCTCCTCATTTCAAGTAGTTAGGCTCTCTTCTGAACCCCATCGTTTGGTTAAGATCGTGACCGAATTTATTCCCGCAACGACCCATGATTTAAGAGTTCTGTATTGTTCTACTGTAGCAGCCGTGGCCGACCAACGATGGAATGGTGAGTTCAAGGGTTCAATATAGTCCATTAGAACAATTCGTCGCTGTACGGCCCAACGGTTACATCGTCGCTCCTACGCCAAAACCACGAATGTGACATTGCTCTGACGCAACTGCGATAACAGGTATAACTTGAAAACTATGTTCTCTCATCCATGGGTAACTAATGCAGATATCGAGCTCGAATTATTATTATTTTTATTTTACCATTAAAACCTAGTTAATGTTATTGCTTGTATGTATAGTTATGAAGTGTACATCCGTTTAGTGTTAATATTTACGTAGTCGAATGATCGTATTGTGTGTGAGGTTATGTCATGAAACGTGTGTTATACATCAATATTCATATGAGTTTAGTTAAGCTAAATACCTGTAAAATAATATTATATAATTTATTCTTACCTGTATTTTGTAATCCATAATTGTGAAACGCACTGTAACTTCCAGAATGGTAATAGGTGACGAGAACGATGAGGATTATTCTGTACATTATAATCCATGTATTATGCACTCTCGAGTTTTCGAGAAAGTATTGCTTGTAATGTATCTTTCTGGAAGCCTGGCCAGGATACCGATATAAAGAGACGATCTTGAGGGTGAAGTTAGTCACGGTTAAGTGAGTATTGGTTGACGAGATAGATAGATAGATAAAGAATGGATGAACCCTGCCTTCGCAGGGCTCCACACGTAGGTCTGTGAAGACCCTTTGTGTCCTTTAAACGGGTTTGCCTAGTCCAGACCTAGTGCTCCTATAAAGGATACCAGTGTCCGGATGTTGGCATTCCTGATGTCTTCCAGGCTCACGAAATGTGAGCCAAGGTATCGATGTCTAGTGCTTGCAAGAGCCTCACACTGACATAACACATGCGCGGAGGTCTCCTCCTCCCTACCGCATCTTCTACACATCGGATCCTGACTGATTTTCATGATGTGTAGGTGTCTCTGTAAGGTATTGTGGCCTGTCAACAGTCCAACCACCATTCGCATTCTGGTCCTATTCAAATTTATCAGGACCTTTTTATAACTTTGGCTAGGCCCTTTGATAAGTTCACGTGCCTGCCTTGCTATAGTTAACCTCTTCCAAATGTCTAAGTGAGACTGGTTTGTCCACTGGGATATTACCAGTTTCACGCTTCGGAGTGACACTCCCAGGAAGGGCTCTGGTCCTATAAAAGGACCTTTTGAGCCTTGTTTCGCTAGTTTGTCAGCTTCTTCATTTCCACTGATACCTGTGTGCCCAGGGACCCATAATAGGGTAACTGAGCTAAATTCACACAGCTGATCTAACATGTTTTGGCATTCCCATACCATTTTTGATGTTGTTTTAACTGCACATAGTGCTTTTAACGCTGCCTGGTTATCGCTGCAAATAGTGATACATCTTCTGTGTCCAGGCATTTTCCATATATATACAGCACAGGCCAGTATTGCGTATACTTCGGCCTGGAAAACAGTAGCGTATTTACCCATAGGTAGGGAGAGCCTTGTCTTAGGCCCCCAGACCCCGGCGCCTGTGCCCGTCTCTCTCCGCGAGCCATCTGTGTACCATGTACAGCCCCCAGACCTAAGACGGGCCCCAGCATCCGCGGCCCACTCCTCCCTTGTGGGTATCACCTTGTGAATTTACAGTTCAAATTAAAACTAGGCTTCATCAGGTCCCCAATCATCATTGTCATAGGGCAGGTCTGGTGAAGCCTTGTGAGAATAGAGGCATGACCTCTATTCGGATTCTTGAAGGACCATCCTCCGAGTGACCAAAGGCGGTAGGCACTCATTCCCGCTATTTCCTTAACATATAAATGTAAGGGGGGAATACCTAGAATGGCCTCAATTGCACATAATGGTGTAGTATCCAGTGCCCCTGTTATTCCTAGACACGCAAGTCTTTGGACACTGTTTAACTTGGTGGTCACAGTTTTACTCTCCGAGCCTGGCCACCAGACTAAAGATGCATAGGTGATCGTGGGCCATACAATAGAAATATAGAGCCACTGGAAAACCTTAGGTCCTAGGCCCCAAGTCTTTCCAACGGCCCTGCGACAGGCCCACATAATCTTGCGAGCCTTATCCACCTTATGGTCTATGTGTTTCTTCCAGCTCAGTCTTGCCTCAAGGATTACCCCTAGGTACTTAACTGAGGTTGTCTTAACTAATTTTTTCCCAAATAGGAAAGGCTCTGACAGTCCGTCTAGCCTCTTCCTCCTGGTAAATACCACGAGCTCCGTCTTGTCGGGATTAACCGGCAAGTCCGTGTCGTGGCACCATCTTTCCACCCTACGTAGGGAGCTCTGTACGAGCTCTGAAACCGTACTGGGGAAATTTCCCACCGCCATCAGGCTAATGTCATCTGCATAGCCTTGGGCGTAAATTCCTCCAACATTTAACCTGGTAAGTAGTTCATCCACTACCAGACACCATAATGTTGGTGATAATACTCCTCCCTGTGGACACCCCCTGTCTATATTAGCTCTTAACATAACTGCGTTGAGGGTAAACAGAACTTGACGGCCCTGCAGCGAGGCCATAATCCATTTTATGAGCATCCTGCTCACTCCTCTTCTCTCTAGACTAAGTTCTATGGAGCCCAAAGATATGTAGTTAAAGGCCCCTTCTATATCTAGGAATACAACCATAGCAAGTTGTTGCTGATCCAAGGCACTCTCCAGCCTAGAAACTAGCTGGTGTAGTGCCGTCTCAACCGACTTCCCTGGTTGATATGCATGCTGATGAGGATGCAGGGGACAGTCTCTTAAAACTTTCTCCCTGATATGTCTATCCACTAGTCTTTCCAAGGTCTTAAGAAGAAAAGACGTTAGACTGATGGGTCTATAATCCTTAGGTCTAGTATATGAAGACCTTCCGGGTTTTGGTATATATACTACCTTCGCCTGACGCCACAAGGAGTACACGTACCCCATGGTGAGACAGGCTCTAAAAATTCTGACCAGGTATGGTATAAGGACCTCACCCGCTTCCTGAAGAAGCGCCGGGAAGATCCCATCGATTCCTGGGCTTTTGTAGGGGCAAAAGATTCTAATGCCCACTTCACACTTCTGTGGGTAACAATCTCTGCGGCTTCCTTCCAGCCACTTCTATCGGGTCTGAAGGATCCGCTCGATTCTACTTCACTACTCGTGACTGCTGAACCTGGAAAGTGGGCATCAAGAAGTAGGTTCAGGATCTCCCTCTCTGTGGATGTGTATCCACCCGAAGGTGACTCCAGTGAGCCCAGCCTTGCCCTTCCATCCAAGGTTAGAATTTTATGAAGCCTTGCCGCTTCATGTTGACTTTCAATGGAGTCACAAAACTGTCTCCAAGATCTCCTAGAAGCCTTTTTGACTTCTGACTTATACATTCTTTGTGATTCTTTATAAGAATCTAGGCTTTCTTGATCCTGAAGTTCCCTGTATTTATTCCAGAGCCTTCGTGTGTTTCTCCTCAGGTGTTCAAGATAACTGTTCCACTTGAAACTTCCTGTTGCTCTTTTTGCCTTAACAACTGGGCAGTTTAATTCATAAGAGGTAACCAGTGTTTGTGTGAGAAAGCTCACACTGAGCTCCAGCTCCTCTTTGTTCTTAATTATATTTGAGGGTCCTCCTTCCAGTCCCTTCCTCATGTCCTCCCTGAAAGACGTCCAGTTGGTTCGTCTAGGGTTTCTATAAGGTGGGATCTCGAAGGAGCCCTCTATATGAAACACAATGTGTCTATGGTCTGACAAGGAAGGTTCTAAAGAAACTTTCCAGTCTTTAAATTCCTGTATGATTCCCATGGAACCCAGGGTAAGATCTATGATCCCCTCACTCCTGTTATTGATGAAGGTAGGGGTATCACCTATGTTCATGATCTCAAGATCAGTTGTACATAGAAATTCTGTGCAATGCTCTCCCCTTCGGTTTGTGTGTTTGCTTCCCCAAATGCTGTGATGAGCATTGGCGTCACATCCTACTATAAGGTTTAGTCCTTGTTTCTTACAATATATCACCAGTCTCTTGAACTCCTCCGGCGGGGGTGGAGATTCAGAGTCTCCTGGGAAATATGCAGAACAGACAACCAGATCTCTTGGCTGTCCGCCCTCTTCATATCTCACTAGAACTGCTACAAGGTCTCTAGTAATGAAGCGTTATGATCCTTAACTAGTATACATGTTCTAGGCTTTTTCTCTGCTATTCCACTGAATAGAGTGAAGCCTGCACATCTTAGTCCCATGATATGCCCCTGTCTAAGCCAGGGTTCTTGTATCAGGGCGACCGAAAACCTGCCTTTCTGGATACTTCTAATAAGTACCCTGGAGGCCGCTATACAATGTTGTATGTTTGCTTGTATGAAAGTAATCATTCCTTACTTTCATGCAATACTTTACCTTATGCCGTCTCCGGAACGTGCAGCTCCGTCTCCCGCGATGAATCTTGAGGCTTGGCTGGCCCCGGTTCCTGTCCGGGCTCCCGCTCTTCGCCCCTGCTAGTCTCAGTGTTGTCTGTGGTGGGGTTGGTCCTCTGCTTATCGCGCTTGCCCTCCACCAAGGTGAAGGTAGCAACATGCACCCCGCAGAAGATCTTCTTCCCCACCACTTTCTCCACATCTCTGGAGTCCATGCTGACCACAAGTCGGACACCTCTCTTCTCCTCCTTGCGGTCATAGACCCTCCAGCTGTTGGGATTTAAGCCATGGTTCTGGCGTTCCATTCTTCCCAAAAGGACGTTATTGTCCTTTGGTTGTCCTGGTATCCAGACCATGACTCTCTTATAGGAAAGGAGTTTATCCATGCCCACAATTGTGAGCCTGGCTCCTTCCCACGGTTGTAGACTTGTAACAAGAATAGAAAGCCATGCTACAGTCTCATCATTCTCTGCGATAATGACGGCCGCACCTCTCGACAGATAGCAGTCCAGGAACTGAGGCTTAATGGGCCCCTGCTCCGGATGCCCGTCTATGAGATCGGTGATAGCCTCCTCCACAGATTCTACCTGTTTCTCGGTTAGCTGCTGGTCAGGATATCCTACAGGTACTATGGCCATCCTGATCCCAGCTTTAGCTATCCTAGCATACTCCACCTTGGGTTTTTTGTGGGTCGGCCGATCTTCTTCTGGGGTTGCCCCCGACAGATGTCGTTTCCCCACTGGCGTCTTGGTGGGTGGAGTCCTCTGTGCCCTAGAAGCAGAGCCCTTTCCAGGGTCCCGCCTCTTGTGCCCATTGGATCCCCCCACAGTCGTCGCTGTCATGGCAGTAGAAGGCCTCTCAGCTCCAGGAGTTTGGCCATCTTTGGCCTGCTCCCGGGCCTTTAAAGCCTTCTTATACCTCCTCTTCTCAGCGCCGGAGCGCTGTTTCTTCTTCTTCTTCTTCTTCTTCTTCTTCTTCTTCTTCTTCTTCTTCTTCTTCTGGACTAGTAGATTGCCCACCTCTAGAGTGAGCTCTCTTACTGTCGAGGTCGTACTATCCGAGGGTATCTCCGAAGAGTCCCCATCGGTTGTTGAACTGGTGTTTCTCTCGGAGGCCCCAGAAGAGCTCTCCGGTTTATGGGTAGCTATAGTACTCATTTAGGTCCCACGAGGAGCTAGGGAAATATATGTCCGCCCAGGCAGAGACCCGCATACCCGGGTAAGGCTACTTACTTCGAGAGGGCGCCAAGTATCTCGAAGGCTCCGTTCAGGACACATCTCCCATGTGCCATGCACCCCATCGGGACGGGTCGCGTTACACCTTAGGGTTGGGTGGTGCTTTAGCTTCCTCCTCCTCCTTGTATACCGAATGGTTACCCAATAGGGCTCCACTCGGCATCGCAAGAAAGGAGCTACTAGTCCCCCCACCACGAAGAGGATCTTCAATTGAAGAGGGTAACCAAGGTTAATCCCCTACAATTGTAGAAGCACACACGAGGGGGTGGTTGACGAGTTATTGGTTGGAAGTTATTGGGTGTAGACTTTTGGTGTAGTAGGAATATTTATCTCGTGTGACATGCAATAGTTGCAGTCTCCATATTGAAGTGACAGTCCGTTGATTTTTAAATGGCAATTTGTGATGTGAAGTGTTTTGTTTGTGCCAACAGCGATTTAGGTTATATGTGTATTGTGTATTTGAATATTTATCTCGTGTGACATGCAATAGTTGCAGTCTCCATATTGAAGTGACAGTCCGTTGATTTTTAAATGGCAATTTGTGATGTGAAGTGTTTTGTTTGTGCCAACAGCGATTTAGGTTATATGTGTATTGTGTATTTAAATGGTTCTGATAGACTGCATATCAATATGTGGCTGGGAGGCGTGGCAAGTCTTAAGAAATATAACGGATAAGAAGAGAATTTTGAGATATACAAAGTAACCTTTTGCCTTAACAACGACGAATTTTCGTTGTTCTCACTTCCCTAAGCTAAAGTGTAAAGGAAAATAAATCTTAAATACATTACACTGTAGAAGTGCCTAAATACTTCATGCAAATACATTCGTACAGTACGGTACGGTAAGGCTCCTTTTCCTTTACACATAAGCATAGGAAAATGAATACAAAGAAACGTGTTCTGGTTGACTGCATATCAATATGTGGCTGGGTGGCGTGACCATCCTTAAGGAAAATAACAGATAGGAAGAGAATTGTCAGGTACGCGGTATTGTTCTCCCAGCGACTATAGGGTCTGACACCAAGGTTAGGCTGTTCGAGTCCCGGTGGTGGAAAAATATTCACCATCAGAATGTTGGCCGACAGGGTAAGAGTAGTGATCGTGGTCGTGGTATAAAATGTATAACAACGCGATAGCGTGCCAAAAACATGTGTTCAATTCCAGCCCTATGGAGTGAGGGTATATTTTTGCTGTTCGGGCAAAAGGTCATATCTCTCAATGCTTTTCCTATCCATTGTTTCCCTTAAAACTGGTGACGCCTCCCAGCCACACATAGATATTTAGTCCATCAAAACAATGCTCATTGTGTTCATTTTCCTATGCATACGCGTAAAGGAAAATGAACCTTACCGCACTGCACTCCTGGAATGCACGTTTGCATTACTTATTTACGCACTCCTACAGTATAATGCACTTAAGGTTCATTTTTCTTTACACGTTGGCATACGAAAACGAACACAAGGAAAATTGTTCTGATGGACTGCATATGCATAAGAGGCTGAGGGTCGTGACCAGTCCTAAGGAAAATAATGGACAGGAAGAGCATTGTGATACATGACCTTTTTCCCGAACAGCGACGGTATAACGCTCTCCGTCGGATGGAGACGTAACGCCTTGAGCAGACCCCTTGCTGTTATCCGACAGGAGTAGGCTATGTGCCGGCACCGGCATTCACCCTTTCCCCTCCTACTAACATACATCACGTCATTAATTTAATGTGATTAACTTTTCTGATAAGGTTAACGTCAGGAAGGGCATCATGTCGTAAAATCTCCCTACGAAGATTTACCTCTCTTCATACCAAACCACGTAGAGAAACGCGAAAATGGTTTGACATGCACACACAGTTGTTCGTTATGCATATATTTATCATCCATAAAACAAAGAACAAAAATATGTGATGTGTTTTATGAATTAAATTCCATTTTTCATATAGAATTATCTCGTTACTTCACTTAGAAGACTTGGTTAAATATTTCCTGGCAAGTAAAATAAACGTTGATTTATTATTATTTTTTTCCTGAGAAGGTGTAGATATCTGAGAAATGACGAAGAGGCAACATGGCTACCAACAATCCGTAATTCAATCCTATTGTAGATATTGTAACTCTCAACGCATACATCTCAAATACAGCAGAATTCCCTGTTTGGCTGCAATATGTTATCGGGAAGTGGCAGATGTTCCTTCAAATGAGTGAGATGTAATTTCAACAGTGGCAATTAATTGTATAATTGCTACGGATGCAAAATAGGCCTACATCCGTCGAGGTCTCATTATAACGTTCACAGTACCCGCATCACTTGGATAATGAAGTTTGCGGTCTGGGAATAGCTCGAATAGCTCTGAATCGAGTTGAAGTTTCACAGTATATTTTATTATGGTAGGAAAGCGGATGGTAGGGCACTACGCAGTCCCATCGTTTTAACAACTCATCCTCAC
Source organism: Anabrus simplex (assembly GCF_040414725.1). Classification (NCBI taxonomy): domain Eukaryota; kingdom Metazoa; phylum Arthropoda; class Insecta; order Orthoptera; family Tettigoniidae; genus Anabrus; species Anabrus simplex. The sequence goes on along the minus strand of NC_090266.1, from coordinate 110,184,523 downwards.
CTTGTGCTGCAGTAACTTGGCCTTGCCGTGCTGCATAGTTCACGCGATAGAGCGCTGAGCTTCTGAGTCCAACTTGGCAGGTTCGAACCTGGCTCAGTCCGGTGGTATTTGAAGGTCATCAAATACGTCAGCCTCGTGTCGTTCGATTTACTGGCACGTAAAAGGACTACTGAGGGACAAACGTCTGGCCCTATGACATCTCCGAAAGTCCATAATGATGCAGTTAGTGGGACGTAAAACAAATAACGTTATTAATGTGTATGACTATTGTCATGCAAACTGTTCGGTTGGTATTACACTAAATCAGGGCCTCTCAGGGTGCATGCGCGTGGTGCATGCACTGTGCACGGTGCAAAAGACGACTTCGCTTGGTTGACCAGAGTGCAGACCCCCCACTCCTCTCTCCCTACACCTGTCTCCCCGTTCGGCCTGTCTCCGCGTTCCTCACCTTCACTGCTGTTTCTCCCCCACTGCGAAATGTTTACGTATGGTGAGCGGAGACGCACAGTTGTATGGGACAAGGTTACCAGTGTTATTAAAAAAATTAAAAAAGTGAATTAGAAATACACATACATGTTTGAGAGGAATGTAAACATAATAAAAAAAGTGCAGAACCCGTAACCAAAATGAAAATGCTACAGTACTGGAACAAAACTCATTTGTGGGTATAGAATGCTCTTCTTCAAGCTGTTTCAACTTCCTTAATTCTTTCTCTCTGACGTCTCCTATAATTTCACAATAATTTTCCGAATGTAGTCTGTTGTAGTGTCTTTCAATAGATGATTTTCTTACGCACATAATTATTGTCCCACAGATTAAGCATTTTGCGTTATCGTCACGACAAACAAACAATCAAAAAAAATACGAAAGTTCCCAGTTCGATTGAAATGGATTTTCGGAAGTCTTTGCTTTCTTCGAAACAGGTTGCTCCATTATTATGTTGTTGTCGTGCGCTTGTCTATTTCACTGATAAACACGTCGTCTTCCACCAAACGCTTCGTCGCTCTCAGCACACTACACCATCCGAGTCAAGCCGAGTTGAGGCGAAGCGTACCGATGCACAGTGCACAGAACCTATGCACCTCGCTCTGCACGCGTGAGAGTTTGGGCGTTTGAGAGGCCCTGCACTAAATTTTTGTGGCATATTCCGTAACCTGTTTGAAGAATAAAGTGGACACACTTTTTGAACCCCAATGAAGTTCACTATGAAGAACCACTTCCGTCATTTGATACAGGGCTTTCCAGATATTCTTCAGACAGTAGATCACAATCAGTCAACGACATCTTACGACCTCTACATAGTTGGCGACAAATAATACATAAAACTGGTGACGACATCAACAAGCAGTGAACATCCTCAACACATATCTATTCTGTATTAGGGGTAACTAGTTGCCACTATTAAAATTCCAATAGACGCACCTGTGATAACGTCAACCTTGCCACACTTATTGGTCTTCATTTTAATGTCATGCTACTGTTACTGTTGTTGGCTTTACGTCCCGCTAACTACTTGTACGGTTTTGGGAGACGCCGGGGTGCCGGAAATTAGTACCGCATGAGTTATTTTACGTGCGAGTAAATCTACCGACACGAGCCTGACGTATTTGAGCACCTTCAAATACCACCGGACTGAGCGATGATCGAACCAGCCAAGTTGGGGTCAGAAGGCCAGCGTCTCTACCGTCTGAGCCACTTAGTCCGACAAGTCGATCCTGTTGGGGGCTGTGTGAAGAAGACACCAAGTCCCATTGAATACGGCATAGAAGGATCATCCAGACGTGAAGGCTGGAGAAAGTAGGGCATTATATCCAGAAATAAAGACAGAAGTACATTGTTCCCATGCATTTTACACAAGGAACCGGTAACTGCTGGAATGCTAATAGGACACATACAATCATTTAAAGTGATAATAAACTATTTGTGTACCAAGCTCGAGTTGGAATTCAAGAGGACAAATTGGGGAAAATATTCGTTTATAGGAAGAGGAGTTAGGGATTGGAATAACTTACCAAGGGAGATGTTCAATAACAATCCAATTTCTTTGCAATCATTTAAGAAAAGGCTAGGAAAACAACAGATAGGGAATCTGCCACCTGGGCGGTTGCACTAACTGCAGATCAGTATTGATTGATTGATTGATTGATTGATTGATTGATTGATTGATTGATTGATTGATTGATTGATTGATTGATTGATTGATTGATTGATTGATTGATTGATAGCTGCAGTCGCTTAAGTGCGGCCATTATCCAGTATTCGGGAGATAGTGGTTGCAAACCCCACTGTCGGCAGCCCTGAAGATGGTTTTCCGTGGTTTCCCATTTTCACACCAGGCAAATGCTGGGGATGTACCTTAATTAAGGCCACGGCTGCTTCCTTGCCATTCCTAGCCCTTTCCTATCCCATCGTCGCCATAAGACCTATCTGTGTCGGTGCGACGTAAAACAAATTGTAAAAAAAAAAAGCTATTTGTATTTGAATTGTCATTCCCCAAAATCTCTGTTCAACAAAGACAGTTAAGCTCGAAAGCTACCTCCATTATCTCATTTCTGTTAAATAAATGACAGTCTCAATCAGCTGTAGAGTACCGGTAACACATTTAAGTAGGTTAATGCCATATCATATTTCTGGAAGTTGTCAATCCAGCCAGTGCCCTTAATAATAATAATAATAATAATAATAATAATAATAATAATAATAATAATAATAATAATAATAATAATAATAATAATCGTATGGCCTCTGCTACTGTGTGCAGACATTTTAATTTGACGCCGTCTGGCTGCCTGCTTGCCTATTTCGACTTTCCCTTTAACCCTAAGACTACTACTGGATGGCGGAGTAAATGAAATCGCTCTTGGGCGTCTATGACTGAGTTCTAATTAATTTTGTATGGTGAGCACCAAATGGGTCACCAGAGATTCTATACATGCCGATATTGTACGACGTACGCTCTTTAAAGTATCCCATTACCTTTACCGGGTTCGAACCCGCCGTGTTGGGATGCGGAAGCCGACACCTTACACCTGGTGATTTACAAAATGGCGGGTATTCAATGTAAGGATTGACTCACTGAAGTACAAACGAATGAATGCTGTACCTTTTATTATAACCGCATGTCCAAGCTATTAAAATGGAAAAAAAAAGCGGGAGTAAAAGTGGCCGGAGGGTAATTAAGTATAATAATTATTATTATTATCGCAGATGTATTTAAGGTTGGGGAACTTCACTTGCGTGTGCTCCGTTATCTCCCGGGAAGGATAGGGAGGGGTTCGCTATTGGCTGCCGGCCCAATGCTGCTGGTGGCTTTAGGGCAGCCGCTGTAGCAAATTGCCATGTCGGCCATTGATAGCAGACTGGGGAGGTGTGTTCTGTTCAAAGACCCGCATTTCGCTCCGTGGAGTGTTGGCAATGAGCTGTACAGAAGGCACGAACCATGTCAGAGCTTCACGTCCTGGCATGAGTGGAAGTACAAAACTTGATAACCAATAACTGGTTTTAAATTAGCTTACCAATGGCCACTGACGACAAGACATTCACTGCCGATGTATGTACTGACACTGATCACTCGCAGTTAAGTGCTTTTAAATGTTTGCCGACTTCAACAGGATTCGAACCTACAACTACGTGCAATAACTGAACTGCGTAGCTCCCCAGCGCCAGTTCAATACGTTGGGATCCATTTTAATTTATTTTGTGTTAGCTGATTTTTATAACCCGAATAGATGTAAGTTGCAGCTTACAAGGGTAAATTTGCTACACTATTTTCCACAGGTATTGTAATCTGGATTAATATATCGAATAATAATAATAATAATAATAATAATAATAATAATAATAATAATAATAATAATAATAATAATAATAATAACAAGTAATTACGAAGCTGTAGAACGATAGTGGGTTCTAACTTCACCGTTAGCTCCAGAATTTAATTTCCGATTTTATTGCCACCTTCCCAGTCTTTGTTTTACAATTAGCTTTACGTCGCACATACACAAATTGCTCTGATGGCGACGATGGAATTGGAAAGGGCTAGGAATGGGAAGGGAGTAGCCGTGGCCTTAATTAAGGTAGAGCCGCAGCATTTTCCTGGTCTGAAAAGAGTAAACCACGGAAAACCATCTTCTGGGCTGCTGAGAGTGATGTTCGAACCCAATATCTCCCAAATATAAGCTCACGGCTGTGCGCTTTCCGTTTTATCTTTGCTCTTAGCAACATAGCTACAAACGTATCTGTATAATTGCAATGTTAAACTACAAGGAAATAAATAAATAAATAAATAAATAAATAAATAAATAAATAACTAAATAAATAAATAAATAAATAAATGAAAATCTCCCTAAGTTATTCGCAACATAACACTAGGTCGTTTGTCTTGATAAATGATCAGTTACTTGGAAAAGATTAAAGATTAAAGACAGTATTTCTTGAGGACACTCCCGTCTATTCCCTTCTCTTGCTTGAAAATGCTCACGAACTTTAATTCTAAAATCAGTTTCATGTTTACTCACGCTGAAGACATGTATTTCAGTCTATAACATACTTATGTGTGGACATAAATTTGAATTAACTGCATTTAGATGTTATTCAGAAAAGACTCAATATCTTGACGATATCACTATGGATTTTCTTTCACTGGCTCGAAACCCACAGATTTTGATAAGTGTGTTCCTCTCCTACCTAATTGGGGCAGATGATTAGTCACTGATTTTCTGTTCCAAACAGGTTTATTCGATCCTAGTTGAGCTGTTGAAACGCGAAAGTATTCACTCGTTGGCTTCCGTAACGTTAAAAATATTCCTACGGGACAAGACACCGACACCCCAGTTTGTCTTAAAATCTGGTGCAATTTAAAGGGGGTTCAGGAAGTGATTATTATTATTATTATTATTATTATTATTATTATTATTATTATTATTATTATTATTGTCGTTGTCTGGCTACTTGGCTGTTTGGTCTTTGTCGAAGTCTTGAGTTCAGAGGGTCCCGGGTTCGATTCTGTGTCGGGTCGGTGATCTTAATCGAGTTTGGTTAATTCATCTTACTCAAGGACTGGGTATTTGTGTTTGTCACAATACATTCTTCTTCATACACATACAACATACCACACTATCTTCCACCACAGAAACAAACAATAGTAAATACATCCCTACTCATGCGGTTGGCGTAAAAAAAGGGCACCCGACCGTAAAACAGGATTAAGTTCACATCAAACGTGCAACATATTTCGCATCTGCAGCTACAACAGAGTATGGTATGATGATGATGATGATGATGATGGTGGTGATTATTATTATTATTATTATTATTATTATTATTATTATTATTATTATTATTATTATTATTATTATTATTATTATTATTATTATTATGCAGATGAATTTCCATTGTAGACTGATCTGGAACTTACTGTACTCCAAATCCTACCTTTTCTCCTGGTAATCATATGCTCACTGCCGGCTGTCATTTCTTGATGCAACCAGTATTGTGGCAAGATAGAGGCTGCTGGGGTATGGGTGTTGTTGGGTGACAACGTTCGGAGCACGACCAATGTGTCTGTTATGACATGTGTTGCTCATAGGTTCAGTCGTGCTACAACAGCACTGTTTGGGCCAGTGAGGAAAGCAATGGCAAACTACCTCACTCCTCATCTTGCCTAGTAAGCCTCATTTTGGTGCTGCCACATTAGTTTTTGTAGTTTTCATATAACTTCATAGCTTTTGGTGGTGCTATTTGAGGATCCAACCAGTCTCTGAGCTTATGACCTAACAGACAGATTCCTATGCTCGCCTCCATGACCGAGTCTGTTGGCCTCTACGGAATTTGTCCTCTCCAATTTGTCTGGCCCAGACTTAAGCGAGTTCGTACTAACAGCTTTATCCCTTACCCATTCTCAAATTGGACTTCAGTATGAGTATTGTTGACACTGATTCGTTCCAGCATCGAATGTGTTAGTTAGGGGATACGAGTCGTGCAGCTACAGTATGTGCTTGCATTCTTCAGGTGATGGGTTCGGACCACACTGTCGGCAGTCCTGAAGGTGGTATTCCGTGATTTCCAAGTTTCACACCAGGCAAATGTAGCAGGAAGGTGTACTTTAATTGAGGCCATGGTCGATTCCTTCTCAATCTAGGCCCTGTCTTATCTCATTGCCATCATAAGACCTCGTACTCACATGCCAAGTAAAGACCAGGGCTATACCTTCATTAAAGCCACGGGAGCTACCTGCCATTGAATACATGTCGTCGCTGTTACAGCCATACCCAGTATCTCCCAATGTTCTTCCTGTCCATTATTTTCCTTAAGTCTGGTCACATCTCTCAGACACATAAGGATACATAGTCATTTTCACATGGTTATTCTTGAAGGAAACTGAACCTTACTGTATCGCGCTGTAGGAATGTATGCTTGCATGAAGTATTTACCCACTTCTACAGTATAATGTATTTAACGTTCATTTTCCTTTACACTTTGGCATAGAAAAATGAACACAATTAAAAATGTTCTAATGGACGGCATGCCAAATGTGGCTCGGAGGCGTGACCAGTCTTAAGGGAATTAATGGAAAGGAAGAGCATGGTCAGATACGCGGTTTAGCTCGTGGAGCGACGATGTGTACATGTAATGAATGAAACTTGTCACAGTGTTGTTGACCCTCCCTGTTATTCGAAAGAAGATTGCAGTTTAAATCACCCACGTGTTCGTATTCGCTTACATGTTCATTTAAAAAGTTTCCTATTTTAGTGAGAAAGGGTAGTTTCGGTGGATGGTAAATTACAGCAACCAAATCTTTCTTCTGACGGGTTTCGATTTCTAGAAACAAGTGTCTGGGCCTGCCAAGGCAACCACTGCCCGGCCAGGTGGAGTGCAGGTATTGGGGTGACATGATCAGCGAACCTGTGGTCTCCAGGTGAGATGGAGGTCCATTATTCCTACACGATGGGGCTGGTACTGCGGTGTTAACAAAAATAAGTATCAGCAATCATTCCATCTGCTTTCGAGTCTGTTATATTCTTCTCTTGCATAAAATGTCTTGAATCAGCTGAGCCCCTTGCGATTACAATAAATCCATCCTGGCCAGCTCGGCGACCACGGGTGCCCTGACGGCCATGATGCCCTTGAATAGAGCCTTTCGCAATTAATTTCCAAATTCAATTTTAATTAATATCTGAAAACAATCGTTTTTGCATTTGAATAAAGATTCTTACTTTTCGTCTTAAAAGCACCGTCCTCAAGTTCAAAATATTTGTTTTATCCTTTCCTCAAAATATAAAGAGCTTCCAGCCCATAAAGCCATAAATCTGTTATAGGCCTAACTAATTAGTGCTCGCAATTAGTGAAAGGATGATGAGTTAGAGCAGCCTGTTCACTTACATACCAGATTTACCTCAACTTGCAGCGAGCATGTAGTGCAAAATTTCACATTATATATGTGAGTACATAATATATTTGTTAATTCTACAGTAGATATTATTATTATTATTATTATTATTATTATTATTATTATTATTACACTGACTGACAGAGCAAACGCAACACCAAGAAGGAGTGGTCAGAACTTTATGCCAATTGCAGGGTAGACTGACGTCACTGAGGTATGCTCATGATGTGAAATGAGCCGCTGTGCTGCGCACGTAGCGAACGATAAATGGGACACGGCGTTGGCGAATGGCCCACTTCGTACCGTGATTTCTCAGCCGACAGTCATTGTAGAACGTGTTGTCGTATGCCACAGGACACGTGTATAGCTAAGAATGCCAGGCCGCCGTCAACGGAGGCATTTCCAGCAGACAGACGACTTTACGAGGGGTATGGTGATCGGGCTGAGAAGGGCAGGTTGGTCGCTTCGTCAAATCGCAGCCGATACCCATAGGGATGTGTCCACGGTGCAGCGCCTGTGGCGAAGATGGTTGGCGCAGGGACATGTGGCACGTGCGAGGGGTCCAGGCGCAGCCCGAGTGACGTCAGCAAGCGAGGATCGGCGCATCCGCCGCCAAGTGGTGGCAGCCCCGCACGCCACGTCAACCGCCATTCTTCAGCATGTGCAAGACACCCTGGCTGTTCCAATATCGACCAGAACAATTTCCCGTCGATTGGTTGAAGGAGGCCTGCACTCCCGGCGTCCGCTCAGAAGACTACCATTGACTCCACAGCATAGACGTGCACGCCTGGCATGGTGCCGGGCTAGAGCGACCTGGATGAGGGAATGGCGGAACGTCGTGTTCTCCGATGAGTCACGCTTCTGTTCTGTCAGTGATAGTCACCGCAGACGAGTGTGGCGTCGGCGTGGAGAAAGGTCAAATCCGGCAGTAACTGTGGAGCGCCCTACCGCTAGACAACGCGGCATCATGGTTTGGGGCGCTATTGCGTATGATTCCACGTCACCTCTAGTGCGTATTCAAGGCACGTTAAATGCCCACCGCTACGTGCAGCATGTGCTGCGGCCGGTGGCACTCCCGTACCTTCAGGGGCTGCCCAATGCTCTGTTTCAGCAGGATAATGCCCGCCCACACACTGCTCGCATCTCCCAACAGGCTCTACGAGGTGTACAGATGCTTCCGTGGCCAGCGTACTCTCCGGATCTCTCACCAATCGAACACGTGTGGGATCTCATTGGACGCCGTTTGCAAACTCTGCCCCAGCCTCGTACGGACGACCAACTGTGGCAAATGGTTGACAGAGAATGGAGAACCATCCCTCAGGACACCATCCGCACTCTTATTGACTCTGTACCTCGACGTGTTTCTGCGTGCATCGCCGCTCGCGGTGATCCTACATCCTACTGAGTCGATGCCGTGCGCATTGTGTAACCTGCATATCGGTTTGAAATAAACATCAATTATTCTTCCGTGCCGACTCTGTTTTTTCCCCAACTTTCATCCCTTTCGAACCACTCCTCCTTGGTGTTGCATTTGCTCTGTAAGTCAGTGTATTATTATGATTATTATTATTATTATTATTATTATTATTATTATTATTATTATTATTATTATTATTATTATTATTCCCAGTAGTACAGGCAGCAATATGGTGGTAGGCGGGGTGGGGAGGGGTCAGTGGTTTAGCTGCTGGCTTTCTATCCCCAAAGGCTGAGGTTCGAATCCCTTTGCAATTCAAGAAAGTTCAAAATTAGCCTGGCTGGCCCCAGCGACCCCAGAAATAATTGGGATTAGGCAGCAGTAATGTCGATGTACTTCAGTCGTAACCTGGCGCCCACGTAGATGCAGATGTGCCCGAGTGCACACGAACGTTGGACAGCCCTGTAATAAATCGTCATCGTTCAGTGATCGGTAAGCCAAAACTCTTAGAAACACTTATACTCAGCAATAAACAGACCGGAAGCCACAAATGTGTTCATAATAAAGAAATAAAAACATTGAAGTCGACATTCCCTTCGTTCTGTATCAACTTTAGTAATCGCACTGTTCCTTCCTGTTGTATAAAAAAATACACAGCGTTTGTATCTCCCGTCCAGAATGAATGACTGTATTGAGGATGGACTGTCTCCAAATTTTGTAGCGGCCTGTACAGTAAAGGAGCGGAAGTTGGTGAGAGGCTCGAATTATTTTGATGGCTCCATACTCTGTTTGGTAGGGGACCTAAACAGAGTCTGGTACAGGATGCTGACAAACTTACTAGGCGGTGGGTGGGAGGGTGGGACCCGCTGGGGAGGGCATGCTTGGCTAATATTTGGACAGGGGTCGGTGTGTTAGGGTCTGCATATTTTCTTCTCTCTGCCAGAAAGGAAAACATTAACGTATGTCTCACAATTCCAGTCCTGCTCTCCTTGGCTTTGTCTTCGAGCTTTCAGAGAATGTTATTATTACCGGAATTTTTTGTGTGTTATCCATGAATAATATAAGCCTTATCCCCAGCATGTCCTCGGTATGATCCACTCCACCTTAGACCAAGGGTGCACCACTCTCTTCTCTACTTAAATACTTATTTATGAACTAAAGCGGTTTAATAGTAATTTGTTGAGCAAATTTTACCGTTTGAAATTATTTAGGCTAAGAAATTTAAAATCAATTTGTTTTAACTATTATTTTAATAACAACAATTCTGCTTTCCTTCCTTTATCTTTTTTTTACAAATTGTTTTACGTCGCACCGACACAGATAGGTCTTATGGCGGCGCCGGCAGAGGAAAGGCCTAGGAATGGAAAAGAAGCGAACGTGGCCTTGATGAAGGTAAAGTCCCAGCATTTGTCTGGTATTAAATGGGAAACCACGGAAAACCAGGTTTACCGACAGCGTGGTTCGAACCCACCGTCTAACGAATGAAAGCTGCACCCAAACCGCTCAGCCATTTGCTCGGTATTCCGATTTCTGTCCATCTTCTTGGCTGAATGGGCAGCACGAAGACCATTGGTTCATAGGGTCCCAGGTTGAATTCCCGGACGGGTCGAGTATTTTAACAAAGACTGGTTGACTCCTCTGCCCCGCGAACTGAATAATTGGGTTCGTCATAATTCACATCTCTTCATTAACACACAACACATCAGTACATCACATTACCAACCACCAAGGAGCTACTCAGTAGAAAATATTCCCCACCTCATAAGGTTGGCGTCAGTAAGGACATCGGGCGTAAAACCAGGCCAGGTCCAATGTGTGTCTCAGAACACAACCGTAACCCCTCCAGGAGGAGTGAAATTCGGTAGGAGATGAAAGAGAAGATAAATAAGGAAAGTAACGTTATTCCACTTTCACCATAACTGCAGATTGCCTTGACTGACAGAGCTCATAAATAAACGATTTTAAGACATTAATTTATATTTTTTAAAGTATAAAAGTATTAAATCAGTTTTAGCTTAAAATAAAAAGCTTAAAACATAATTAATTATTTGCTTTTCGTCACACTACCAACTTTTTATGTTTTCGGAGACCCCGAGGTGCCAGAATTCAGTCCTGCAGTAGTCCTTTTACGTGCCAGTAAATCTGCCGACACGAGGCTGACGTATTTGAGCACCTTCAAATAACACCGGTCTAAGCCAGGATCGAACCTGCCAAGTTGGTGTCAGAAGGCCAGCGCCTCAACCGTCTGAGCCACTCAGCCCGGCACAAAATTAATTTATTAATGCAGAAATGTTATCAAAAACTACAGTACAAGCCAGGTTCCCTTGAGTTACATTTGTACGCTAAAATGTTCATGATTTCTAAATAAACTATTCAGGATGTATCCATGATAATGTTACAAAATTTCAGGGATGATTGAGGACGGCAAATGGATGAGTTCAATATAAGGAACTGTAGTCTGAAAACATTCGATTCAAAAGTTATCAATAATCAAGTTGCTTAACCGTCCGTCCTTAACAGCAGCAGTCTACACCGAGGGTGCTCAGAGATGTACTACCCACGTTCCTGGAACACATTCCACTTGCCGCTTCGTCCAAAATGATGGAGCCCCACCTCACTTTGGACTGAGGGTTCGTGAACACCTGGATCAGACATTCCCTGCAGAGTGGACAGCAAGAGGAAGTCCTCTTTCGTGGCCCGCTCGTTCACCTATTCTCACCCCACTTGATTTATTTTTGTGGGGCCTTGTATATGAGACACCTGTCGAGAATGAAGAGGATCTCATGGCAAGAATTCTCGCTGCCTGCGACGCTGTTCAAACGACACCGTGGATGTTCGAAGGGGTACGACAGAAGTTTGAACCATGGCTGCATTGACGCAGGGGGGACGCCATTTCGAACATTTGTCGTAAATGGAGAAGCTTGTGAAACTTGTGCAGGTAAATGGACTTAAATGAGTAGACTTTTGCTTAACGTTTGCCATTATCTTTTCTGGAATATGGTTCCTTATCTCAAATTGATCCATCTGCCGTCCTCCAACATCCTTAAAAACTTGTAACATCATCACGGATACATTCTATATAAATGGTTACTAAGGATTCTAACAGAATTCTCAACAATATACAGACACACCTCATGAATAAATGTATGCCTCACGCTGAACGTTTTACAGAAATTGACGAATCTCACTGGTATTGTCGTTCCAGCCTGTATAACTTATCAGTGTACAAAGAAGAGCGAGGCTTGTGGTGTAGGATAGCATGCCCGCTACATACCCGGAGCCTCCAGTTTCGAATCTCGGCCAGTCACCAACTGAGGAGGGGAAGGATAGGAAAGGGCTACGGGTGGGAAGGATGCGGCCTTGGCCTTAAGATACCGCCAGCATGTGCCTCGTGTGAAGATAGAAAACAACGAAAAATTCTCTCCAGGCCTGCCGAATGCAAGCAAACAGCTGCGCGACCCTAACCGCACGGCCAACTCGCTCATTCTGTTTTTATATGCAAAGAATCATGGAAGTGCCTCCAGTTCACTTCAATGGTTACATTTCTCTTACTTTTATCTTTTTAAACATTTTGTCTTTGACTTCTGCTTGGTTGTTGAGGCAGGTTGGAGTAGAGAACCTTTTTCTCCGGCTAGAAACCCACGGCCGTGCGGTTAGGGACCCGCAGATGTGAGCTTGCATCCGGGAGATAGTGGGTTCGAACCCCACTGTCGGCAGCCCTGAAGATGGCTTTCCATGGTTTCCAGTTTTCGCACAAGGCAAATGCCGGGGATGTATCTTAATTAAGGCCACGTTTGCTTCCTTCCTCCGCCTAGCCCATTCCTATCCCATCGTCCCCATAAGACCTAGTCAGTGCGACGTAAAGCAAGTTGTAAAATATTAAAAATAAATCCAAAACACTGCAATACTATATTTTCATTAAACTTTTCCTGGGAAATCGAAATATACTTGGTGGAGTTTGGTGATGACTGATGAGAGATATTACTGTTCCCATACAGTAGATCAGGGGTCTCCAAATCAATGAACCCTGAGGGTCACATATCAAGATTCGTGTTCTCGTGAAGGAAGAATCCAGACATTATATCAGGAAGACGTGCGGCTTCATGTCTAAATGGTTAGCATGTTGACATTAGATACAAGGGGTTCCGGGTTCGATTCCCGTCTGGGCCGGGGATTTTATCTTTCTTCATTTAATTCCTCGGGCTCGAGGCCTGTGTGTTTGCGCCATCTTCAACATTAGAATTCATGTTTAGGTAGGTGACAATCCTCACAATCGAGTAGGTCACCTGTAACGTGTCAGCTCGAAATGCCTCCACCAGGACTCTCCTGAGGCCACTGCCATTATTATTATCAGAAGAAAATTACTAAGAAGAGAGTAATCAAATATGTTACACGATGGTTTGAGTGTATGGCTTAAAAATCAAGTTGGCCTACGTTTTAGTGAGATGTACGCAGCATGATTTTAAAATCCAGAGTTTTGACAGAATGTGTCTCTAATTTAGTCTGTTGAATAAGTATATTGTCCCCCTCTGTGGTGTAGTGATTAGTGTGATTATCCGCCAACCCGGAGGCCCGAGTTCGATTCCCGGCTCCGCCATGAAAGTTGAAAAGTCGTACGAGGAATGAAACGGGGTCCACACTTTATCAGGGGGTCAACTCAGTAGGGGGGTTCGATTCCCACCTCAACCATCCTCGAAGTGGTTTTCCGTGTTTTCCCACTTCTCCTCCAGGGAAATGCCTGGATGGCACCTAACTTAAGGCCACGGCCGCTTCCTTCCCTCTTCCTTGTGACCGCCTGGGCGAAGTGACAGTCCTCCTTCGCAGTTGTATCCCCTGATTCAAAGTCTCACGCTCCAGGACACCGCCCTTGAGGCGATAGAGGTGGGATTCCTCGCTGAGTCCGAGGGAAAAACCAACCCTGTATGGTAAACGGATTAGGAAAGAAAGAAAGAAAGAAAGAAAGAAAGGAAGGAAGAAAGAATAAATATCTTTCAAATGTTGGACGTTCAAGTTACTCTGTAATTTGATTTTGTAACTTCACCAAAGAAAAAGTGCGTTGCGCCTTTTTTAATCCCCAAAACAGGAAATAAGTTCCTTGCAACGTCGTTGATTTCGGGAGTTCTCTCTAAACATGGCTTATTTCTTTGAATTTTGAATAACATCAATTAATTCATTACAGATCTCACACACACACCGAGCTCGATAGCTGCAGTCGCTTAAGTGCGGTCAGTATCCAGTATTCGGGAGATAGTAGGTTCGAACCCCACTGTCGGCAGCCCTGAAAATGGTTTTCCGTGGTTTCCCATTTTCACACCAGGCAAATGCTGGGGCTGTACCTTAATTAAGGCCACGGCCGCTTCCTTCCCACTCCTAGCCCTTTCCTGTCCTATCGCCGCCATAAGACCTGTCTGTGTCGGTGCGACGTAAAGCAACTTAAAAAAAAAAAAACACAGATCTCACACACTGTTTTGATCTCCTTCTCTGCAATGAAATACCCACCAACCGCATAACATTGAAGATACGACATTTACTGCCCACCTTTCTCCTAACTACAAATAAACATACACTGAAAAGCCCGGCAAAAGACCATGAGCGCTTCTCGCGCCATTATTTGCGAACTGCTGAAGACGGCTGTCTGGATGGTTGGAGGGACAGCAACACTTCTAGAGGTTCCTGTAGAGTTAGGCAAGCCGTAAGAGTTGCATATCGCATTTTAGGAACGCCCCTGTTTCCTGATAAATCTTAATTTGCTCATTATTCAATGTTATTAAATTTAGCAAGCTGGAGGCCTGATATGGCCTGCGGGCCGTACTTTGGAGATCCCAGCGGTAGATGGCTCTCTACGTGAGTGACGCTTACCTTGGGTGCGAGATTTTCCAGATTGTGCTCGCTTTAAGTATACACAGGTCCAAACGCTGAAAACATTGCGTGGAGCATGGCTCATGAGCTTTACTCATCTTCAGCACCAGAGATATAGGCCTAAAGCAGATTGTGTAACGGTTAGCGTTATTACGTGCGTCCTCGGAAGGCCTGGGTTGAAATCGCGGGACTGCGAGAAACTTCAGATGGGCAAAAATGCCGGTACGTGGTTAAATGCGTACATGCATCTCACTGCTAATGGGCGTGTGGCTTAAAAGTATTGCACCACCTCAGGACGCAGACATGAATTTACTTATCTAGATGAGTGCTCAATTTTTCTAGTGACACGTTCATAACTTAATGTTTATATACTGCACTGATTTGCGAAGGAATTGAGCACCATGAAAGAGTTGCTTTTTGCTGCAGAACTTGGCTTGCAGTTACATCTTAAGCACCGAGCGAACTGGTCGTTGCGTAAGGGTCGTGCAGCTATGAGCTTGCATTCGGCAGATAGTGGGTTCGAATCCTACCGTCGGCAGCTCTGATGATGGTTTTCCGTGGTTCCCCATTAATTAAGGCCACAGGGCTACCTTCGCAGACCTAGCCCTTTCGCATTCTTCCTTCACTGAAGACCTTCGATGTGTCAATAAAATTGAAATGGCGCATGGTTTTTAGTGCCGGAAGTGTCCGAGGACAAGTTTGGCTCACCAGCAGCAGGTCTTTTGATATGACTCCCGTAGGCGACCTGCGCATCGTGATGAGGATGAAATGATGATGAAGACGACACATGCACCCAGCCCCAGTGCCTGCGAAATTGACCAACGATGGTTGAAATTCCCGACCCTGCCAGGAATCGAACCCGGGACCCCTGTGACCAAAGGCCAGCACGCTAAACAATTAGCCATGGAGCCGGACAATGTGTGTCGATGTGTTAGTGCGATGTTCAACGAGTAGCAAAAAGAATCTCAGTCAGATAGTGAAATGATTAGGTAGTGACGTGTTTAGTCGGATCGTTTTGCCACCATGGGCAGTGAACTTACTATCTTCCGTCGCCTATAGTGTGGTTCACAGAGGCTCCTCGTACGGAATGATACGCTGCCTCCGTTTGTGGAAAGCTCGTCGACGTTTCGACATGCCTCTAAGGCGTAATCAAGGAGGTTTTACCCAGTTATTAGAGTTTGATAGAGGGTGCATGATTGGAATGTTGTAGGCTGCATGTGCTATCGAAGACTCGCCCTTCACCTAGGCCGTTCTGACCAGACTATTAGGGCGTATTGGGAACAGTGTTTGTGTGAAGGGACGCAAACGCCTCGACTGGGCTCAGAGCATGCTGGACTGACCACTCAGGAACATATGATCCTACGACAAGCACGAGCAGAACCGAATGTTATGTTCTCCGCCATCCAGGGAAATATAGCCCCGTGTCTGGCCGAACCCTTTCCTGGCGTTTGGCTAAAGGAAATTTTGGCACACTTTGCGCATTACTTGCCATTGACACCCACCCACCGTCAGCTCCGTTTACAGTGGTGGCGTGAGCGATAAATCTGAAGTGCTACGTAGTGTAGCCGCGTTGGCATTAATAGCGAATCTAGGTTTCCTTAGTACACTGAACAACGGTCGTGTTCATGTCTGGAGGTCTCGTGGTGAGTGGCTCAATCCTACCTTAGCTGTGGCGCGACACGCCGCCCACGATCCTAGTGTGCTGGTCTGGGTGGCCATCGCGTACGACAGTCATGGTACGGGGTACATTCACATCACAGCGGTATGTGCTGGGCATCCTGTGAAAGCATATGTTGCCCGCATAGAATTTTCTAGCAGAGTAATGCCCGGCCGCACACAAGAAGGCTATCGCAGTAATGCCACCGTAACATGGGCACACTTCCTTGGCCTGCCCGGTCACCAGTTTAGTCGTCCATCGAACATGTCTAGGACTATCAACATAATAGTTTAAACGACCGAAAGAACCAGTTGCAACAACAACTGAAAGATATGCCGCTGTATACCATACACAATCTGTATGCCTACATGCCCACTTGTTTTATATCTCATGTCCCAGCTACGGGTCGTCCCACTGGGTACTAGTATCCCCATTTAAGTGTTCAGTTCTCCGCAATATAGTATAACTTTGCTCTGATATTCTAATCACTTAATTATATCACATTTTACAAGCTTCATACGATTACAACAACTCTTCCATTGTGCAATATGTTTTAATGACTGTATTCCAGCAGGATATTGCCCGTCCACATGTTACCCGACCCGTCCACATGTTACCCGACCCATCCACATGTTACCCGAATAAAACACATTCTACAAGATGATCGAGTATTCCGACTGCCTACATGATTATCTCTGTACACATAGTGATCCGAAGCTGATTCCTTCTGTCAGATCAACATCAACAGCTAAATATAGCGTATCAGGATACCAATGTACTAGGATGCTGTACACCATTTGTATCAACATCTACGTGTGACAGTACAGGTAAGTATTGATGTACAAGAAGGATACACAGTATTACTTCATCATTGGTGCAGACCGTGAGTTATGTACGTAACATTTAAGTTTAATATTGAATAAACTGAGATGTTATCAAAATGTTACAATTCTTCTTTTAAGCTTATATGTATCACTTATGAAGAAAGATCAACATTTATTGTGATTAAAACTTTCTTGGATAATGAGTGATCAATGAATGAATGTTTTTTCTATGGAAGGGCTGACTGTCGTTCGGTCATCGTGGCGATCCCACCGTCTTTAACGTTGGGTTTAGTAATTGAATCATGAATTTTTTAATTAAGATTAATTCCGTACCGAATGGAAGCGGAACTAGATTGAGAACAGAGGCTCTGTTGTTACTGCTGAAGGGCCAGACTCTCATGATGTACTCTCTATTGGCTTACAAGAGGTAATTGTCCCCTCGAATGGGATGTTAACCAATAAACCTCTTGAAGCCATTCGACACATCTGGGTTCTAGTAAGTGACCGTGGGACTAGAGAACCTCCATGACACTGAGCAGTGTTGTCTGCCACTGATGACCGCACATGAGTTCACACACACAAGAGGGTAGTTATAAAGGATGGATGAGATGTCAAGGCGTACGGTGAAGAGACGAAAAGCCTGGATTCCAAGACGTACAAATATTAACAATCATCGTAATTGCGCGTATTAAATACAAGTCTCAATCAGTGGAGAACGATTTATTTATTTATTTATTTATTTATTTATTTATTTATTTATTTATTTATTTATTTATTTATTTATTTATTTATTTATTTATTTGTTTATTTAGAGATCTAGAGATTTAGAGATTTATTTACCGAGCGGATTGGCCACGCATGTTAACAATCCTCGGCTATGGAAGTAAGCGGTGCGTTCTGGAGACGAGTGGGATCGAATCCTACCGTCCGCTCTCCTGAGAATGAGTTTCCATGGTTTCTCATTTTCATTTTCAGGCAAATCCCAGGACAGTTCCTATTCATAGACCAGAATCATTTCCTTCCACCTCGTTACAGAGTTTCATTCACAATCATTCATTTCCTCTTCATTAGTTCCTCAAATATCCGGCTCCATGGCTAAGTGGGTAGCGTGCCAGCTTTTGGTCACAGGTGTCCAGGATTCTATTCCCGGCAGGGTCGGGAATTTTAACTATAATTGGTTAATTCCCCTGGTATGGGGACTGGGTGTATGTGTCGTCTGTATCATCATTTCATCCTCATCACGACACGCAGGTCACCTACGGGAGTCATATCAAAAAACCTACACTTGACAAGCCGCAGTCCTCGGACACATCCTGACACTAAAAGGCATACGCCATTTCATTTCAGTTCTTCAAATAAGATTGGTGACAGGAAGGGCATTTGACAGTAAAAATCCCATATCATCCCCGAACCCGTAATAGGAAACGGAAGAGACTTTTTTATTTATTTCATTAATTATTTAATTAATCAATTTATTTATTTATTTATTTATTTATTTATTTACTTATTTATTTTTGTATGATAGATCATGAATCCTAGTGACAACGTTTATATGATATTAGCTACCTGTATACACTATCACATTTTTAAAAATCTACAAATAATTAAGAATTAGCAAATCTTTAACACTCAAGCAAGTTTACCAAAAACATGAAAAATAAAATAACCCTAGTATCACATCACAATTCAAGATGACATTGTTAAATAAGAAATAAAATCTAACTTCAGAAAACTATATGAACATGATATTTCAAGCAGGTTATTACTGAGAAGTGTTATTTTCGAAGTTAATAAATTAAATTGTCTCCATTAAATTATTCATAAATACGGAATTACATGAAGAATGAAAAGTCGTTTTGTCACATAAACACATCACCTTATGGTTTAATACTGCTGTATAGGTACATTGCACTGTTCACTGGGGAGTTCTTATGAATGTCAGATTTAGTCTCCGAAATACAAAATACATTTATAGGTTACGATCAATATAAAATTAAAATAATTGATCACAACACAAAATGTTATTTTTAACTAATAATAAAATATTTGTCTGCAAGTCTCTGTGAATTAAGTAATCAGTAACTATGTTGCGGGCTACGGTTATATTAATGAACAATTACAATCGACGCTGTTCTCTTCGCCTTTCACATTTTAAAACTTAAGTCTCCCTCCCATTCTTCGTGAACCCGAACATCGTTTACTCCTGGCACGCCCAGGCACAAGCTGTTTTCTAACTCAGCCAGTTTTACATTATTTCTTCCATAAGCCCTGGTGATATTTAATGTACCCCATCGAATTCCATTTCGTTCAGACTATGTCCAAAGAGTCCTTGACCCACCAAAAGTAATTAGGATTCTGCCGCAGCGGTATACTGAGCCATACTAAAAGCATTGTGAAAGAGCTCACTAAATTTCTGTGAATTTGAGTGTCAGCACTACTTACACATAGTCTCTGTCAAATGATTTCCATTCTAAAGGTTTAGGGAATACTGGTAGTTTGTGTAATCCTAGCCACCTGGTTATGTTCAAAGTGTCCAGTTCTCTTCCACCGTAACGATGTAGCACTTCGATTCATAGGACCACTCATTAAACCACTCGGCCCTTGTCTATCGTTCATCAACCAGGATATCAGTACTGTATATGAACCCACGTCATGAACCACTTGAAGAATAATCTTGCTGTTAAAAGGTGATCTATTTATGTATCTCATTTTGTGAGGGGAAACGTTTATTTGTATATTTGTATGTGTGCATTTGTATATGATGATGCTGGATTTAGAATGTTAAACTAGTAGTATTTCTTGTAATACTTTCTTTCCAGGGAATTGCCTGCTGTGCTCTTGTTGTTGTTGTTGTGTAATTATATCGTCTCTGTTCTTCCAAAACGGCGAATGTTACAATGCTCTTCCAATCCATTATTTCCCCTAAGATTGGTCACGCCTCCCAGCCACATATTGATATACAGTCCATCAGAACTATTGTCGTTGAGTTCATTTTCCTATGCGCAAGTGTAAAGAAAAATGAACCTTAAATACATCACACTCTAGGAGTGGGTAAATGTCATGCAAACATACATTCCTTCAGTATGGTACAGTAAAGTTCATTTTCGTTTACACACGCGCATAGGAAAATGAACTCAACGAAAATTGTTCTGATGGGTTGCATATCAATATGTGACTGGAAGGCGTGACCAGTCTTAAGGGAAATAATGGATAGGAAGAGCATTGCAACATTCGCCCTTTTGGCAAACCAGGGACGATATTTTGACTTCACTTTACTATCAAACTACTGCGAGAGATCATAGCCACCGGGATATTTCCCAGTTGCGATGTATTTTATAATAATAAAATAATAATTTAGTGATTAATATTCCCTTATATGAGTAATATTAAAACCCGTCTTAGAGATGTATCCTGTAAATGAGATTAATGTGAGGACACTCCCTATTACACCACCAATGAAATAAAACGAACCGACCATATTTCTAAAAGACAACTAAGTCCTGTGTATAATCACCATGCGTTTAGATCACTCAGCACAGCAGCCCTTTCGTCATGTCTGATCGGCAATAAAGATGGCTCAGTGGCGGAAATGTGTATCACATACCCACTCTCATCAGCCTACAACGGGCCATCTCTAGGCTCTCTGCCTGCTTGCCTCTACAGCTTTCATAAAGTGTGTGAACTCCCAGTAAACTTCAGCGAAACCATCCGTTTGCTTTTAGGTTCAAGGCTGACCACGTAGAAAAACGTTAATTGCAATTAGTATTGATTAGATGCGTCACTGATCTGTCGTCTCCTTGGTTGAATGGTCAGTGCACTGGCCTTCGGTTCAGAGGGTGACGGGTGCATTCCTGGCCGATACCTATAGTTAATACCTCTGGCATGAGGACGGGGTGTTCGTGTTAGAACACGTCTCTTCGTCTACACACAATATATCACACTACCAACAACCTCAGAGACACGCAATAGTGAACGCTTCCCTCCAAATCGGGTTGACTTAAGGAAGAGCACCCGGCCGTAAAACTGGCCCAAATCCCCTTTACATGCCAGCCACTCTCATTCAGGGAAAATGCCAGAAAGAAAATAAAGGAGGAGTAATGTTGATTTATGAAATCTCGTATGGATAAATATACTAAGTTATAATTAAATTGACTGACGCCTAAAAATACTCTTCCTGCCACCAAGAATTACAGGTCTAAGAACATCTTGAGTAACGCATTAGCATTAATCCATGTACTTCAGTCGGCCACACATAAAGGATAAATTTATTATCACCAAAACAGTGAATTTCAAACCGGTTGATGCAGCCATTGTTTGAAGTACAGTACGGGCAAGGACCTTCATTTATAGGTGAAACATTAAGTTCTCCTGGAATTCGCTCTATGTTAGTACATCCAACAGCACAATGGAATCACATCAATGGGGTTTGAATCGGGACTCCCTGCATGCCAAACTGCATCATCGGCATTGAACTACAGATTTCAACCTATGATAGCGGGGACATCTCGCGTGTCCATTGACTAACTCTTCGCTTTATATATTGAACATTCCCTACACCGTGTTCAGAATTTCACCTGTGTAAACCACATCAGATCACATTTTGTTACAAGTGCTGTAGCAAGCATTAGAGGTAGACGCATCATTTCCAGTCAGAAAAACATGGTTCCGAGCATCACCATACATTCCCTAAAATCTTAAAATACTGATTTCCTTTCAAAATCACGTAAGTTCGAAGCTCATGTGGTACTAACGTCGTGGAGCACTCATAATTCACTGGATTAGAGACATTTATTTAATCCTAGAAAGGCAACCAAGATTTATCACCTCTTCCTATCGGTGCCCCTTCATGAAGAGAAAGATGTGGGACACGAAGAAGATAACTCAGTACATCCCACGTCAACATGTTAATTTTTATAACACCTTATTGCAGTGGCTTACTCACGCTTAAAAGCCACAGTGACGGAGACGGTAGATGATTAAGATGATTAATAGATTTCTAGCCTTTCTTTCTAGGAAAAATTACGCAATTAATATTATTTACTTATTGTTAACTAAAGATATGTGTATTTCATACATTGCCATTAAACATAGGACATATTCTTTATAAAAATTAATAGTGTGAATTTTTTAAAGTCCGCTATGAATCTGAAATAAAAATTACACATTAACCTAATTGATTGAAATCTATATAATAATAATAATATATTTCACACCGTAACAAGCATGTACTACGCACTGTATCAGGATACTAGAGCTGTTATTCTGGGCACTTGTTAAAACAACATGTGTCCAAGAATTTTTGAAAATTAAGATGATATGAAACGAGATAATTAAAATTCAAATCTCTTGCAGTAAAAACGATCATTTATGGTCCCCTATAAAAAATCTCAGAGCTAACATAAAACTTATTAACTCTACCTAGGGGTAGATAGTTTGTTTCCTATTTTTCTCCTAATTTTTCCTGTGACTCGCATGATTTTACAATGGTCGATTCATTTTTTGTCCTTTCTTATTAGTGAATTAAGGGAACTTACTCACTTTCTCCACAATAATCAACTGTGATACCCTCATATAATGGGACCTTCATGTCGCTTCAGGATTTTAAAAGGCACATTACGTGCTGCGACATTTACCTGAATCCAGTAAATCATTCCTCAGATTTTCGAGGGTGAGACATGTATAGAATCATGAAAATTTAGTAGTTATATTTTCTATTCCCGCGGTTGGCAATTTTATGAAAGGTCCCTTACCACTTTGTTGTGGTGTCTGCAGTCGTCATTAACAGAGCTGTAGCCACGGGATCTAAGACACCTACCGCGGGAGGAGTAGGAAACTAAATTCATTTGTTTGATATTACGTCACAGTGATATTATTATTAGTATTCTACAGATTTTTCCACACCTATGGGGTAGCGGGTACGACACGTGTCTCACATGTGGACCTGGCCCTGGTTCACGGCCGGATGCCCTTCCTGACGCCAATATATTGTAGGGGTCTTCACTATTGCGTATTTCTGTGGTAGCTGTTAGAGGGGGGTGTTGTTTGATATCTGGGAATATGGACAAACACCCAGTCCCTGAGCCAGAATTTTTAATAAGACGCACTTAAAATACTCAACCCTGCTGGGAATTGAATCCCGGACCCTCTGAACAGAAGGTCGTAACGTTAACCATTCACTCAAGGAGTCGGACCCACAGTGATGTTTTCTGGCAATCAAAATCATTCCCACAGGAACTTAATTTTATTTATTTATTTATTTATTTATTTATTTATTTATTTATTTATTTATTTATTTATTTATTTATGTATTTATTTATTTGATATATGTTTTGCGTTGCACTTACTCAGACATGTCTTAATGCGACGATGACATAGAACAGGACTAAAACAGACAAAGAAAGCCGTGGTCTTAATTAAGGTACATGGTGTGAAAATGGGACACCACGGACAACCACCTTCAGGGATGCCGATGTTGGGTTCGAATCCACCATCTACCGAATGCAAGCTTACAACTACATGGCTTGTCAGGTCATATTATTTGAATTGTTAACAGAAGATCCGGTGCATTAGCAGATTGAGGGTCTGGGTTAGGATAGGAGCAATTCACTTCATACTCTGCAGTCAGGTTGAAATAACTTGTACCTCTAATCATCAGAACATGCCTCGTGTGTTTCCTGTCTTCAAGACTCCAATTTGTGACAGAACGAGTTAGTCACCGTAACCGATGTCGTGCTGTTCACAAGGGCACAGTGAAAAGGATTCTGTTCTCAATTCCAATAAGAAATAATAAGCGCGTTGCACTGATCTGCTGGATATGCATCTCGTGTCTCCCATGTTAAATCCTTACCTGAGAGCTACAGTCCACTGTCATTTCCTTTTTATGGCAATAGAATAATAATAAACCATTTTAGTGTAAATTATGTTAGTGAATGTGTTCAGTGATCAAAATTACACAAAATGTACAAGGATGAACATTTATTGGCAGAGGCATAATGCAGCAAAAATGCTCTTCAAATGGCGCATTTCCTCTCTCCTGTAACATCCCTAAAATATGAATTACGTTTGTTAAGCTCTCAGATACAGATCCGCACAAGTATTTAGTTTCTCTCTTCTTTAAAATCAAGAAGAAGAAGATGAAGAAGAATCAATCAATCAATCAATCAATCAATACTGATCTGCATTTAGGGCAGTCGCCCAGGTGGCAGATTCCCTATTTGTTGTTTTCCTAGCCTTTTCCTAAATGATTTCAAAGAAATTGGAAATTTATTGAACATCTCTCTTGGTAAGTTATTCCAATCCCTAACTCCCCTTCCTATAAATGAATATTTGCCCCAGTTTGTCCTCTTGAATTCCAACTTTATCTTCATATTGTGATCTTTCCTACTTTTATAAA
This sequence comes from Anabrus simplex, assembly GCF_040414725.1. Classification (NCBI taxonomy): domain Eukaryota; kingdom Metazoa; phylum Arthropoda; class Insecta; order Orthoptera; family Tettigoniidae; genus Anabrus; species Anabrus simplex. The sequence continues at coordinate 110,159,986 of NC_090266.1, read as the reverse complement.
CGCAATTCAAACTTATTCGTCTACTAATGTCATTCCACGCCATCTCTCCGCTGACAGCCCGGAACATACCACTTAGTCGAGCAGCTCTTCTTCTTTCTCTCATTTCTTCCCAACCCAAACATTGCAACATTCTTGTAACGCTACTCTTTTGTCGGAAATCGCCCAGAACAAATCGAGCTGCTTTTCTTTGGATTTTTTCCAGTTCTTGAATCAGGTAATCCTGGTGAGGGTCCCATACACTGGAACCATACTCTAGTTGGGGTCTTACCAGAGACTTATATGCCCTCTCCTTTACATCCTTACTACAACCCCTAAACACTCTCATAACCATGTGCAGAGATCTGTACCCTTTATTTACAAGAATGTTTGGGTCACGTAACTCTCAGTTTTCAATCGGGAGATACTGGATTCGAACCCCGCTGCCAGCAGATATGTATATTCTGTAACTGAGAACTAAACCCACGTAAGTCACATTTTAGTCATTTTTACAGGAGAGAGGACAAAACGTCAGTTGTAGAGTATTTTTGTTGCATTGTGAATTAGGCAATAAATGTTCATCATTGTTTTTGATATATTTTGGTCACTGAACACATTCATTAATATAATTTACACTTAATTATTTTAATTAATATTTTATTTCCATAAAGATAAAATGATAGTGGACTTACGTTTATATGGCTCTAAGCGTCAGAAAATGAATAAAATGTGACTTACGTCGATTCAGCTCTCAGGTATAGAAATGTGGCTGTGATCTGAACCGGTGTTGCCGCTCTTCTCGCCAGACGCCACTGGTCGTGGGCATTAAGCAACTGTAGTCGGCTACTGCGCTGTCAATGGTGAATCCTAACACATTCAATGAAATATTCCAGGAACTTACGTGACACAGCTCAATGAGGGAAATCTCACGTTGTCTTGCCATGAGTACCTGGCTTATGTTCAACCTTAACGATACGATCACCTTCTCAAAACCGAAGCATGTTTGGGTATTAGTAAGTGTGTGACCCAAAATGAATAGAGATTCATGCTACTATCTCTGACCTTGGACCAGCTAGTATATGTTCATTTGTACAAGTCAGTCTTCTTTCTTTCTTTCTTTCTTTCTTTCTTTCTTTCTTTCTTTCTTTCTTTCTTTCTGTCTTTCTTTCTGTCTTTCTTTATTTCTTAATCTGTTTACCGTCCAAGGTTAGTTTTACCCTCAGCTCAGCCAGGCGTCCCACCTCTGGAGGGTGATACTTTGGGTCGGGGGATAAAACTGGGGTGGAGGACCAATACCTCGTTCAGCAGGCCACATCTGCTATGCTGAACAGGGGCCTTATCGGGGAATGGGAAGGTCGGAAACGATAGACAAGGAAGAGGGAAGGAAGCGACCATGTTCTTAAGTTAAAGAGCTCGATAGCTGCAGTCGCTTAAATGCGGCCAGTATCCAGTATTCGGGAGATAGTAGGTTCGAGCCCCATTGTCGGCAGCCCTGAAGATGGTTTTCCGTGGTTTCCCATTTTCACACCAGAAAAATGCTGGGGCTGTACCATAATTAAGGCCACGGCCACTACCTTCCCACTCCTAGCCCTTGATGGCGCAATAGGGCGCAGTAGCATCCCGGCATTTACGTGGGAAATCCCGGAAGGCTGAGGTGGGAATAGAACCCCCTCTACTCAGCTGACCTCCCGAGGCTGAGTGGACCATGTTCCATCCCTCGTACTACTTTTTTCAAATTTCGTGGCAGAGCTGGAAATCGAAACCGGGCCTTCGGCAATGGCATCTAATCACACTGACCACTACACCACAGAGATGGATATAAGAAGTCATGGGGCAAAAGTTAGAATGGAGTATGTTAGATTTATTGTATTATTTATCGTACGGCTTTTAAAGCCGGGAGTGTCCGAGGACAAGTTCGGCTCGCCTGGAGCAGGTCTTTCTGGGCGAACTCGGCATCCGGATGTAGGATGATGATAATTAGGTAGTGAGAGAGTGAAACCCAGAGTAGGCACATAGCCTAATCCTATCACATAACACGTAGGCTTAATGTCTCTATCCGACGGACGAACCACCATCAACAGCATCGTAAGCCCTCGTTCCATATGAAAACTGCGGAAAGGTTCGGAATTGATTCCAGGTTTTCGGCAAACAGTGTAGTGATTAGAAACGGTATGCCATCACGGCCAACATTCTGATGGTGAAGTTTGTTTGCACCAACGGGACTAGTCACGGCTAGGCACGGTGTCAAACCATATAGACCCGGTACCTTAACGTTCATGGCCTTCAGGCGGGCTCATATATTGTTGATATATTAAATGGACAACAGGGTTCTTTATCAGAATCGCCGGGCTGAGTGGTTCAGACGGTTGAGGCCCTGGCCTTCTGACCCCAACTTGGCAGGTTCGATCTTGGATCTGTCCAGTGGTATTTGAAGGTGCTCAGATACGTCAACCTCGTGTCGGTAGATTTACTGTCAACTAAAAGTACACCTGAGGGACAACATTCCGGTACCTCGGCGTCTCCTAAGAACCGTCAAAAGTATTTAGTGGGACGTAAAAAAAGAAATTAATTAATCCATTTATCAAAATTCAACACTCTCTCCCATCACATCTCCCGAGACCGTGTGGTTTGTTCCAAGTAAATTTGGGGTCTCTGTAATAACTTACCTGGAACTGCTTAAATGAGGCGGTAAAAAGTATGCTGAATCCCTCTGGAAGGATGCGATTTCAATTCTCCCCTATGAATTCAGAACAGAGAATAAAAAAAGACTTCTGCAGAGATACGTATCCCTGGTGTTCATTCAGCTTACACTACCAGGAACGATTCTGAAGAAGCAATGAAGAGCTGAGATTTCTTATACCGAGCTCGATAGCTGCAGTCGCTTAAGTACGACCAGTAACCAGTATTCGGGAGATAGTAGGTTCGAACCCCACTCTCGGCAGCCCTGAAAATGGTTTTACGTGGTTTCCCATTTTCACACCAGGCAAATGCTGGGGCTGTACCTTAATTGAGGCCACGGCCGCTTCCTTCCCACTCCTAGGCCTTTCCTGTCCCACCGTCGCCATAAGACCTATATGTGTCGGTGCGACGTAAAGCAAGTAGCAAAAAAAAGAAGATTTCTTATCGTCGTTAGGAAGCGTTCAAGGGTGAACGATGTAAAGCTAATCATCGGAATTGAAAGTACGGGATTCTTTATTCGGAATTGAATTAACTACCGTCATACACGACCTGTTGTAAACTTTTAATTTTTTTAAATCGGAAATTTGAATTTCAATTATGAGCATTCAGTTTAGGCATCGTGATATCACCTCCGTCTCGGAGCCCGACGTATTTTTTCGTCAAATCAAAAGACCTGCACCAGGCCTCTCCGATGGCAACATGCCATTATTATTATTACCAGGAATGAGTATCAGGTTAATTCCTTGGGGCAAAGGCCAATCCGTCCCACATCGTGCTGAGATTACAGACAATGGAAGTCTTAATCTCACCGAGCTCGATAGCTGCAGTCGCTTAAGTGCGGCCAGTATCCAGTATTCGGGAGATAGTAGGTTCGAACCCCACTCTCGGCAGCCCTGAAAATGGTTTTCCGTGGTTTCCCATTTTCACACCAGGCAAATGCTGGGGCTGTACCTTAATTAAGGCCACGGCCGCTTCCTTCCCACTCCTAGCCCTTCCTTGTCCCATCGTCGCCGTAAGACCTATCTGTGTCGGTGCGACGTAAAACAACTAGGAAAAAATTGTCTTAATCTCCCACTCTTCCCGAAGACGCTGGACCTACAGTGAGACGTTTTTAAGAAAATTTATTTATATGTAATACCGTTGCTTCGTCATATCGTTGGTAGGACCCTTCTTTAGTGTAGAAAGTTAACAGCGTCATGCATTACGATATGGAACAAAGGTCACCGAACGCTTTCGTCATGATACCTGGTTCACGCCGGATATGATTACCCGGTTAATTCTTGGGTGCAAAGGCGATAAGACATAGAGCCCACTTAGTACCGAGATTACAGACAGCGGAAGTCATTATTCTCCACTTCTCCATAGCTTCCAGAGTCTTCACAGAGATGACTTGGCTCTTTTATTCAGGAGACTAAAATGTCAAGATAGAGCAATTAACAAATTTGATGTACGTTTTAATTTATTTACATAAATATTTACGACGAAGTTAAAATATGAAATGTTAATGAGCAGTTCACTAATTTATACGTCACCCTGTCATTGGAGAGATAAGATTTTAAAAGGGAATAAATGCTTTCAGTAACACAGTTTAAGCACGAAATTGTTGACTTACAGCAGAAAGTTTAAATATAGGTAAACGATAATCAGCTATGAAATGAACAAGAGAAACCTATTTAGGACTTACCGTAAAAAAGCAAAGTTAACTCAGTATTTTGTTAACACGACTAGATAACGAAATTATTTTTCTTTGCGAATAATTTATATTGAAATAAGTGTGACACATCACCGATTACCATTATTTTGTAAGTTATTTAAATTGACAAGCATGTCCAATATATTACGTGTATGTATGTCGAGTACTCAGCCCAAAGGCTGGTCGGATTTTCAACAACTCCAACATTAGCTGTCATAGATAGCCTAGACGTCACTGAAGAGGTGTATGAGGGAAAAGAGGTAATCTCCGTTGCTTTCATTACCGAGCCAGCCGTTGCTTGATTACATATCTGTAGAGGCTTGATTTTCTCGCATTAATTAATGTTCCATTTCGCTAAAAGGATACAATTTTAATGTTATTTTCCGAAAAAGGGATGACTCCATCGCTTTAATTTCACGTTAATCCTTTAGTAAAGTTATTCATAAAAAAGTTCCATTTGTGAGATTTGTGAGTGATTTATGTGAAAGGTAGATAAATAAAGAGAAGCAATTTTGATTATCATTCATTATTCCTTATGTAAATTTGATTTAAAGTATAATATAACCCTAATCAAGATTACATAGCAAATTACCCTTTCGCCCTAAATGGCGATAGATTTCACTATATATGGCCATAACATTAAGAGATTTTGTAGAATATTAATATGAAGGGATACTTCTGTTGAAATGAGAAATCCATATTCTATCTCCTTATCGCACTTATCGCAAAATAAGCAAATTTCACTTTAAACTGCCGTGTCGCTTTAATTCGCTGTAATTCACGAAAATTTCTTAACCAGAACCATATGATTCGTTAATATATTTCAAAATCGCTTTGAAATACTGTATTTTTGTCGCGTTTATCGTTAATGCGAAAAAGTCATGCCTCGACGTATCAGTCTGCCAAGCCCACTGCCGTGCACTCACCAACCAACCCTGTCAGTGACAAGTTCACACCATTCACAACAGGGACTACCTGCATAAAGAATGGCATTATTGGCATCGCTCATATCCCCTTCACTTTCGTATTGTCGAAGTCAGGGACGAGACCGAGACAGATCAACGAAAGTAATAAATTGTTGCTAGATCATATACATTAAGAAGGAAACGTGCACAGTAAATACTAGCACTGCCAACAAAGGATAATATATTATACGGTAGTGTGACCGTTCACAACGTCACCTATGGTATGTCATGATATCCAGGAGATGGAATATGCCGTTTTCCGCGTCATTCTACGATAAAAACTGCCCAAGTTAGAATTTTTCTGCCCGCTCCAGGACTCGATTTGCAGTATCCAGAGTCGCGCGACCCAGCTCTAGTTGCTGGTAATTAGCAGCAAGGCGGTGCAAGAGCGCTTGTACTCGAAGTTTTCTCACTCCAACCGCGAGCGAGATGAAAAGACACGCGTTATCACGTGACAAAGAATCTAGGCCACTAGCTGAGCCCAGAGAGTATATCCAACGTGAAAACTAACATTATACCCTGTTTTCCTCGCTCATCCACCACAACCAACTTATCGCATTCAGCTGTTTTATTTCGGTTAATTTTTATAAATCGCAAAATACCCTATGGATAATTAAGCGCAAACATTCATTTGAATCAGGGAATTTTACGCATAATTATGAGGCCGAAAAGTGCTTTACTTAACTGACAGAGCGGTAACTACGCTGTAAACAAGGGCGCGTCTAAATGACTAACAGATGTTGGACCCTAACCGTGACAGCGAACACAAGGAATCCCCTGTGCTCGTCATCATTCACCGCCAGATACAATAGGACGCTTTTGAGATTGCTTGAGAATCTACGAAGCTATTCCAAAAACATTCACTCAGTGGAAATGAGAATGCAAGAGCTACAATTTGATATCCTGTTCGTCACGCTACGTTGCGTATTAACGTACCATCGTGTGAGAAAGGGTTGCATTTCCCCCCCTCTCTCAGCATCCCGACAGCTCGCCTATATAGGAACGAGCTGAAGAACAGTCATCTCCCAGTGAATTTTCAGTGTAACGCCAGTACGGTAGTATTTCGTCGTGGTTTGTGTGTGAGTCATTTGCGAAGAAATAATCTTGTAATTTGAGCAGTGTAATGCAGTGATTCATTAAAGTCTGTGAGTATGTGGAAATAACCACAATCTGAGTGAGATGTCAGCGCGTACAGTGTGCCGCTAATTAAGAAAATAGGAACGGTACGAAACCGTAACAACCGATATCCGTGTGTAGAAGAGGTCGTACATCGAGCCTCCTATGTGTCTAAGCTAATACGGCTCAGTTAACATATATAGGGACGTACTTGGCGAAGTGTGTGGAGCGAACGTGCTCGATATAAAATGTGAATTACCAAGAAAGTCAGTGAACGGCTCACTGTCGACCTAATTGAGGACAGTGCCACGTTAAAGTAATCCGTAGTGCAGTTGAGAGCTCGACTCACGGCTAAGTGCATTAGAACAGGCCTGAACTAGTATCATGAAATACGAGAATGCTAATACATTAGTGGCCTAACCACTGTCGTTTCTAGGGAAACTAGTGAAATTTCTGGGCCTATAATAGCTGCCTACAAGAAGACTAGATAAATGAGAAGGGATTAATGTCGGGTTTCTGGGACATTACCGACATCGTGTTGGAATGCTCGTGCTAATGAGTGTATCCAACCATACATTCAAATTGTGATGTGTAATAAACTAACGCATTCACATGAGATAACTTCCCCTCATTTACATGTCTGTGAGAACGTCGACATCCAGCTGAATGCCAGAGTTTTGCCTGTGTACCGGAGAGAACGAGACATCTAGCTGCGTGCCGGAATTTCGCCTGGTAGCCGAGAACGTCTGGAACGTCGCTGTCATGTGTGTGACCTGCCAGGAAGTCATCATGGGTCTTCACATCGCCGATGACGTGATGCAAGCAGCTTAACCCCATGGTGTGCACTCCTGTAAAGCTGTGAACGTGGTATCCAGAAGGCTGAGTACATTTCCAAGTATTTATATCTTTGAAGGTCGTGTCCCATTGTAAATATGTAGATTTTCCACTTAGATGTAACGTAGACTGCAAGCACGCCATTTCAGAGGGATAATAACAATAATTTCATTTTTATTTGGGTCTTTTATAGAATACTTTCATCATGGTTTTGGGACGACCATATTTTACTTCCATCCTTGTATAAGGGTTCGATAATGCATGACGTAATTATAAGGACCTTAGCTTAATTAAGTGTGAAGCGTTGTCAAGTAGAGAGGGCTTAAATATTCTGTAAAAGTGACTCCAGTTATCATCTTTCCATAGCATATACGAGTCATCAAGATTTTTCAGTAATTCATTTTTTGGTGCGCTTCACCTGGTAGAGATCCCTCCTAAGTAGTAACTAAGGCACCTGGAACAAGGCATCGAGACAGTGGGTATCTTACATCGCTAATTAATTAGTTCGCGAATGCGCAAGTTGATTTGGACCCGTGTGGCAGGAGTTCATCAATAAATAGCACGGTATTCGAGGTATCGAGAGGAGAAACGAAACGAGTGAGTAGGCCATAGCCGTGATATATACTGTGAGATAAAAATGTGTTCCCTTGGAACTCTTTAGTAATGTACACGAAGTGGATCTCGTGTTGTGAATATGTTAATTACGGCCGGACATAGCCGATATTGAATGTGAGGCCATTGTGGCTCGAGAAAAAGAAAGCAAGGTCGTTTACCGCGAAGTCATTGTATGAAGGCGGCCCAGTGGCCGCCCTTTAGAAATGGGTCTTGGAAGGCCATCAGCTGAATAGATTTACGAGCCTGGCTGTAGGGACGAAGAAAAGTGTTTTCTACACTGAAAGTAAACAGATACAAGTAGCTATTTCGTGCCTCTCGGTGCAACGGTTACGTGCATCGATTTAAGTATTATCAACGTCGCGGTGATTCCAGATGAGCATTAAATGAAGGATCCCTCCAATTTATTTCTTTAATTATTCACAGCGTGTAGGGAATTCCGGGTCAGATATACCCTGTCTCAGAAGGTCCTGAGTTCATTGCAGGAGACAGTAAAGCTTACTGTCACAAGCGGCAGGTGACTAAGGCCACCTGTGATTCACTGTGTGTATGTGAAATGTATTTGTTCTTGCCCCTTTTCTTGCAGGAAGTGTTATAATGCTATGTTTATAATGTTTTGGTATTGAAGTCGCTAAGTGCTTGTCCATAGGTAGCAACGTTGTGTGAATACTGTCGTGTCATGTGTATTGATAAAAATCCTAATGAAATGAGCGTGTTTATTATATTGCCTATTCTTCAATGATTAACATAGGGAAGTGTTGTAACACGACTTTCAAAGGCTTGGGAGTGTACACACAAGCAACCATCGTATATTTCACTTCATATGTGTTCGTAGGCCTATATCACAACCTGATATAGTTTGAATATATTAATTCTCGGCAAACAAACAGAAATAAAGCGGGGTATGCCTATGTTGAATAGATTTGTGTGTAAAGTGATCAGTGTAAGTGTAAAGTGAAATAATTAGAGAGAAAACGCCTCTCTAAGTCTGAGGTAGTGTAATAGTTCGAGAGGGAACGCCTTCTTAAGTTTGAATGTTTAAACGTATAATGAAGTGTAGAAAAGACTACCGAACATTTAAACGTCAAGATCACCCAAATTACTGTATGTAAGGTGTTTGTATGGCATACCCATGTAAATAATGTGTTTCACTAGTATAAGTAAAAATTTGTTATACAAGATATTGTCTCTCTTCTCATTAGTAATGAAATGGTATTCCTCTCATAATTAACTTTTCCCCCTACTAGAGAGACTATTACTAAAGGATTTACCGCCCCATCGGACAGTCTACAGACCCGAAAATGCAATACCGACTCGGCTAGCGAATTATTCTAGTAGGGGAGGGTGAGGCTTCGACAAACCGGGTTGAGTTCGAGGCTCACCGATGGTGCTCCATTCTAACGTCATATTTATGAACAATGGTAACTGGTTCATGTACTGATGCCTTGGAACGGTACAGTAGGTAGGCTACTATAATATAAGTTAAATTCATTTTTCTTCACTTTGAAGTAAATGAAATGGCGTACGGCTTTTAGTGCCGGGATATCCCAGGGCGGGTTCGGCTCGCCAGGTGCAGGTCTTTCTATTTGACACCCGTAGGCGACCTGCGCGTCGTGATGAGGATGAAATGATGATGAAGACGACACATACACCCAGCCTCCGTGCAGTAGGAATTAACCAAATAAGGTTGAAATCCCCGACCCGGCCGGGAATCGAACCCGGGACCCTCTGAACCGAAGGCCAGTACGCTGACCGTTCAGCCAACGAGTCGGACACTTTGAAGTAATTCATCTCAGAAAATTGGGCTGAGACCTATCATATCGTTGTTGAAGAAACAAAACGTCGTATATAACAATGTCCTTCCATTCCATTATGTTCCTTAAGAGTGGTCAAGCCTCCCAGCGACATATGGAAATGCACTCCATCAGAACAATTTTCCTTGTGTTCATTTTCCTATGCATGTGTGTAAAAGAAAATGAACCTTATCGTACCGTACTGTAAGAATGTACGTTTTTGCGTGCTGAGTTTACTCACTCCTACAGTATAATGTTTTAAGATTCAATTTCTTTACTCCTCCGCATAGGAAAATGAACACACCGAACATAGTTCTGCTGGACTACATACCAATCAATATATGACTGAGAGGTTTTACCACTCTTAAGGAAACTAATGGATAAGAAAAGCATTGTGGCATACGATCTATTGATTCTTCACCGACGATATTCATTTTACTTCCCTGCATTTTGTTATTCATTCATTTTGTTAGACATACCGAGTTAGGTTTTGAAATAGATGTGAATTAAGTCTTCAACGAGTATAATATTCTGCCACGCCCTTGACCCTCATGCTCCTTGAGTGTGTTGCACTCGGTCTCTAAAGTGGTATAGTTGAACGCTAGTAGCCAAGATAGTTTAAAAAGAGTGATCCTTCCTTGAGACTTGTACTGCATAAACGTATGAAAAATATATGTGATAATTACGCAACAATTTTAACATGGAAGTATTCCGTCATTCGCTTGAGATTATAGCCGTTAGAACACGATCGAGATTCTTGCTTAAAATAGCGGTTGCAGAAGGTATTTTCTTACTAGGAATGGTACACACAGCCGCACGCACACAATGTATCCATATGCTAGTTCCTAATTTCGTTGTGACTGTTATGAGCAACTTAGGCAAAAATACGTCGGGCACCGAGACGTAGATGACATCATAATGCCTAAACTGAGTGCTCAAATTGAAATTCAAATTTGCGTTAAAATTAGCCTAAAAGTTTACAACTGGTCGTGTGTGACGGTACTTAATTCAGTTCCGAATAAAGAATCCCGTACTTTCAATTCCGATTATTAGCTTTACATCGTTCACACTTGACCGCTTCCTAACGACGATAATAAATCTCAACTCTGTATTAATAATTGCTTCTTCAAAATCGTTCACTGATATATATCGTCGCTACGCGAGCAAAATGTCGTATACCACAATGCTCTTCCTATCCATTATTATCTGGTCACTCCTCACAGCCACATATGGATAGGCTATGCATTCCATCAGATCAATTTTCGTTGTGTTCATTTTCACATGCAAAGTGTAATGTAAAATGAACCTTACCATACCGCACTGTAGGAGTATATGTTTGCATGACGTATTTACGCACTCGTTCTCTATAGTGTATTTAAGGTTCATTCTCCTTTACAAATTAACGTAGGAACATGAACAGAACGAAAATTATTCTAATGGACTGCATATCGATGGACAAATTATAAAACCTCGTATCTTCCAATGCTCTTCCTATCCAGTATATGCCTTAATACAAGTCACGCCTCCCAGCCACATATTGTTATATTGTCCATCAGAACAATTTTCGTTGGGTTCATTTTCTTATGGCGGCGTCTAAAGGAAAATGAACCTTGCCCTACCGTACTATATGCATTAATGTTTGCGAGACGTATTTACGCACTCCGACAGTATAATGTATTTAAGGTTCATTTTCCTTTAAAAGCTAGCATAGGAAAATGAACACAACGAACATTGTTCTGATGGACTGCATTTCCATATTTGGCTGTAAGGCGTAACCAATCTTAAGTGAAATAATGAATAGCAAGGAAGAGCATTGGGAGATACGAGGTTTCCTAATTAGGCCATCGATATCCGTATGTGACTGGGAGGCGTGGCCAGTGTTAAGGAAAATAATGTACCGGAAGAGTATTGTTAGATAAGCGGTATTGCTCGTGCAGTGACTTCTTCTTCTTCTTCTTCTTCTTCTTCTTCTTCTTCTTCTTCTTATTATTATTATTATTATTATTATTATTATTATTATTATTATTATTATTATTAACTGACTGTTTCACTCATGTTGGCACTGATGAATAAGTTTATTCGTAAATATTATTGATAAACAATCTGCAGGTGGGTAAAAAATAATCAGTGATTACCATTTCTGACTACACCTTGAGAACATGCTTTAAGCACTTAATTGCTTTAAAAATCCAAGTTTTCATCTACATATGTTCCCCTTCCTGCGACGAGTGGAAAATGAGTTGTCTTCCACACGCAAATCCTTACAGAAGCTGTCACAACGTGTGGAATATACTATAGTCTGAAACATGTCACGTGGAGCCGTAAAAAGAAGAAGATGAAGATGGACAGGGTTTCGGGGGGCAAAGGCTATGAAGGTCATATGACTGTAAGTAGCCCATATAAGACAACCGTCTGATCTTGCGCAAGGTCCTGCTGCTTCCAGTTGGATCTAGTAGAATATATATATCAAATTCGTGAGGAAGTTAGACAAGGCTAAGAAAAAGTGACAGATGGCTAATTTTTCATGTCATTCGGTGAAGGAAGTTCAGTGGCCCATCTTAACGCACTGTTGGAGACACGGAAGGCGCTCGTCATGAACAGAATGCTTGGAAAAACAGGCTACAAGCTGGAGTCGTACGTGAAGATTCGTGGTCGCTATACAAAGCTGAGCCCAACACGCAAATGCTATAGCGAAGGGCGACACGACATCTGCTGTGCAAGTGAAATTAGTCATGAACAGAATCATGCAAGGTTCAAACAAATGTTATTCTTCAAATTGCTCGAAAACTCTGAGCATTTCATTGTATGATAGCATGGCATATTAATTGACATTTTTAGAGGTAATAATCTAGTGATTTCCGAGATAACAGCGGAACACAAACGTAGCCTGGCTCAATGGCTATATGGTTAGCGTGCTGACCATTAGTTCACGGGATTTCAGGTTCGATTCAAGACGATGCACGATTAACCATAATTGTAACCATAATTCGTTAGTTCCTGTGTCTGTCATGTGTGCCATCTTCAACATTAGAATTGTGCATATATACAATTCGTTTCATCATGTTCATTCAAAATTAGTAGAATTTTCATATTAAAAAATTCATTAACAAGTTTAAGAAAATACAGATAGAGGCTGGCTGGCTAGCTTGAATGGACGAACAAGGTCGAAAGCCAGTTAGTAGAGTATAAAATATGAAACACAAATGTACGGTATATAAGATGAGTGAGCTAAAACGTTCGCTCGTAAACCTTTCAAGATATCGAAAGTTGTTTTCACTTCCGTTAATGTCACCAAGGGGTTCATAATCGAATTTGCAGTGCTTTTTCTGCATGTCAATACCTGTTTATATGGAACTACACTGTTTTCCTAAACCTGGCGTTACCGAGCTCGATAGCTGCAGTCGCTTAAGTGCGGCCAGTATCCAGTATTCGGGAGATAGTAGGTTCGAACCCCACTGTCGGCAGCCCTGAAAATGGTTTTCCGTGGTTTCCCATTTTCACACCAGGCAAATGCTGGGGCTGTACCTTAATTAAGGCCACGGCCGCTTCCTTGCCACTCCTAGTCCTTTCTTGTCCCATCGTCGCCATAAGACCTATTTGTGTCGGTGCAACGTAAAGCAACTAGCAAAAAATAAAATAAAAACCTAGCGTTAGGACCATGTAAATTCAGGGGTGCTATTATATTTAAAATCTGACGGGTAAATGAACTATTGGAGGGAATGGAATTCGAATGATTGTGTATCTTAAAAAATATAGCATGTGTGACTTTTCCTTTACCTGTTACAAACGCCTGTATTAAAGGTTATTAAACGATACAGTGTTATTGTAATGTATTTATCAGTCACTGCACTGCCAACACCTCGTATCCCACAATGCCCTTTCCATCCTTATTATTCTCCTTAACAATTGCCACGCCTCCCAGCCACATATCAATATGCAGTCCATCAGAACAATAAAATAGTTTTCTGTGTGCACTGAAGTTTTCAAATAAAACATCATGGAAATACTGTCTTTTTGCTCATATTAATAACATATCTTTGGTCCGAATTATTCGAAATTTACTGAGTCCAAGATATTGTCACCGATATCCACCGTGTTGTGAAAATAATTATTTTTCTTATCAATGTACGTAGGTGTATGAACATCACACTGAAATCCTGTAAGTATGGAAGATGTTGGTTTTACTCTTTCTCCTGATAAGTTACTTATTATCGACTAAATTACGTGCACTTTGATTTAATGTATCTCACGTGGAATGTGGAGAGATGTATTCGCTGTTAGTTGGTAACGCTAATAAAAATCACTAATAGTATAAAATGTTTCCTTACCGTTGCTACACAGATCATCTATAATAAATTAAAATCCAGCCGCTTTTCCTCTCTTAATTTATTATTTTTTACCAACAGGAATATTGCCTTCAGCCACTTTATTGCTTCTTTCTCATGACTTACATTAAATATTTTCACTATTCTGTACACATTGTTCCTTTAGGAAAAAGTCGGAAATACAATTCCTATTTTTTCCAGACCTGGCACTGCAGACGCAATATTTTCTTGCTCTCCTTCAACATTCATCGTGTACCGGGCTGGCTTGCTTTGAGTAGACAACAATAACGCCGATATCTAACACATCACATGGCGATTGTTACGAAGATTAGATTTAAAACGTGACGGCTAAACCAGAGTTACCACCATGGCTATTTTCTAAATAAGTATACATTTAAAAGTAGAGTTAGATTTGGAACATTTCTGAAATTTTGAAGGAATATAATAATTTGACTCTCACCCCTCATACCTATTCAGAATTCATCACTGCTTCCGTCGATATAACCATATCATCCAGATTAGCTTTGGAGATCTTTTTTTGCTAGTTGTTTTACGTCGCACCGACACAGATAGGTCATACGGCGACGATGGGACAGGAAAGGGCTAGGAGTGGGAAGGAAGCGGCCGGAAGGTACAGCCCCAGCATTTGCCTGGTATGAAAATGGAAAACCACGGAAAACCATTTTCAGGGCTGCCGACAGTGGGGTTCGAACCTACTATCTCCCGAATACTGGATACTGGCAGCACTTAAGCGACTGCAGCTATCGAGCTCGGTGGAGATCTTTTCTAGAATCAGTATAGGTCAGAGATATACCCCAGTGTAGGATTTTATCCAGCCTATCTTAGCATCTTCACTTTAGCAACGTGCAGTTCCTTTTTAACCTTCTTCTTTGCCAACAAATATATCGTCGCTGAGCGAGCAATACCCCGTATCTGACAGTGGTCCACGTATCCACTATTTTCCTTATTAGTGATCACGCCTCTCAGCTACATATGGATAAGCAGTCCGTCAGAACAATTTTCGTTGTGTTAACCCCACACTGCATGAATGTATTTATACCCACAACTCTGACGTGAAAAACATATTACGGGGATGTTAGATATGTAACAACACATTGACAACAGATTTTTGATGTCTAATCATGCTGGTGAGCAAGAAAAGGAAAATTCAAGCGTGTGCAAAAACGCTACTTCATGCATTGAAGGCAACTTAATGTACAAATTTTACCCTGTAAAGTGTCCGACTCGTTGACTGAATGGTCAGCGTACTGGCCTTCAATTCAGAGGGTCCCGGGTTCGATGATTTTAACCTTCATTGGTTAATTCCAATGGCCCGGGGGCTGGGTGTTTGTGCTCTCCTCAACATTCCTGCAACTCACACACCACGCATAACACTATCCTCCACCACAATAACACGCAGCTACCTACACATAGCACATGCCGCCCACCCTCATCGGAAGGTCTGCCTTATAAGGGCTGCACTCGGCTAGAAATAGCCACACAGTATAGGAGGAGTAGTATTTTGTATTACTCATAAGAACATAGAAAACTAACAAAATGATTTGTAAACAATTAAAAGAGATGTATTGCACTGACGGCATTGGAAAATGATAGCTTGTTCAAACGGAGAGGTCTTGCCAACAGTTCAATTGATATCATAGCCTTTGAAACAATCTGCAATTTTCTCGAACACAGTGCTTCTTGGTGATGGCCATCCATCAATTGCTGCTGATTTCAGATGAGCAGCAGCCATAAGACAAAAATTGCACAGTTGCTAGGTAATATTGTTTGGCCATCCGTCCATATTTCACATCAGAGCCTGCACGGTTGCTAGGTAACATTGGCCATCCAACCATAATTTACATCACAGCCTGCACGATTACTAGATAACACTGTCTGACCTTTCATCCACACTTTTCATCACAGCCTGCACGATTACTAGATAACATTGTGGCCATCAATCCATACATTATATCACAGCCCGCACGATTACTAGATAACACGGTCTGGCCTTCCATCCACACCTTTCATCACATCCTGAAGAATTGCTAGGGTTATACCTCTGTCAAGCTGACTTCCGTAACGCATATTTTTAGACGATCCCCAACCATAAGTCATTTATGTCAAAAGGAATTACTAATATATTTGCTAATGGTAAAAACTCCATCTTGAGAAAACTCAATATGTATTATAACTCAAATTTATTATTATTATTATTATTATTATTATTATTATTATTATTATTAATATTATTATTATTATTTGACTTAAGTATTGTAGCATGAATGAAATAATCATCAAATATAACACTCTCAAGAAGTTCTTCAAGTCATTGCTTAGTTGCATGGTGTAGTAAAAACGCTACATTCATATTTCACGACTTTTTAATAAAAATTATTGTAAATTGAACATTAAGATACATTTATGCCAAAAGATAAAACTATTGTGGACAGGGAAGCTTTTTATTACATTTCAGTCATTGGCGAATCACCTAGAATTATATTCTAATGCTACTCATGCATGTACAGCCTCCAAGACACATGTCCAACTGCCTCAGGCAAATATATCATAGCATACATAGCTACATAGCCCCTTGTAGTAAAATTTCTGAATGTAATGATGTCAATGATATTATGTAGCAAAAACGCTACATTATGCAGTGTAGGGTTAATTTTCCTGTTCTCGTGTGTAATGGAAAATGAACCTTACCGTACCGCACTGTAGGAATGTATGTTTGCGTGTCGTATTAAGGCACACCTACAGCGTAATATGCAGTTAAGGTTCATTTTACTTTACACATTCGCATAAGAAAATGAACTCAATGAATATTGTTGTAATTGACTGCAAATCCATATGTGGCTGGGTTCGTGACAGTCTAAAGGTAAGTGATGGTTAGGAAGGGTATTGTCAGACAAGCGGTTATGCTCACGCAGCGACGATGTACCATCCCTAGACCAACCATCATTTGGTATATTTTGCCTTTGTGATGAAATGACACTTTTTCGTCATTGTGATAAATCACTGATCCAAGGTTGAAATCCCGGCCCGATCAGAAGTCGAACTAAGGGCCCTCTGAACCGAAGGCTGCTGGACTGACCGCTCACCCACTACTAGGTACTACTACTTTTATTAATATTACAAGTATCATTATTTTGATCACACATATACGCTACTGTAATTTTCCCACCGATTCACGAAAGTTAGCATAACTCTGGGGAATGATGTCCTAGCTGCTGTGCTAAAACCGCGAATGTGACAATGTTCTTCCTATCCATTATTTTCTTAAGCCTGGTCACGCCTCCCAGCCACATATTGATATGCAGTCCATTTTCGTTGAGTTCATTTTTCTATTCGCGTGCGAACCTTACTGTAACGTACTGCAGGAATGTACAGTATGTTTGCATGACATATTTATCCTTTCCTAGAGTGTTATTTATTTAAGGTTCATTTTTCTTTACGCATAGGAAATTCAACTCTACGAAAATTATTCTGATGGACTGAATGAATTTCCGCATGTGTTCGGGAGGCTTGACGAGTTTTAAGGGGAATAATGGATAGGAAGAGCAGTAACACATTCGTGGTTACAGCAGCGACGATGTGTAAGCCTATCTTCGAAATATTCTTTACATCCGCTCTTCAAAACCTTGCTTGATGTGTATGGCTTGTTTCGCACTACAGGCATAAAATATGTTCCAACTAAGAAATCGTGTAACGAATTAGGCTCCTCATTTCCATACAGTCATCTTTACGGATGGCTCTAATGCGATATTTCACACTTCCGCCATTGTTCATGATCAATTCTCGTAATTTATAAGCATAGCAGCAAGCACATGGAAATTGATAACTTTAATAGTCGGCACGGAAGGTTCAAATTCAAAGAACAAATTCGTGCTTCTAGCTGGTTGCCATTTCGTCACAGTAATTAGCTACATATTAACCGAATAACACCCGTGAAGTCGGGATAGAGCATGTTTAGCCGTCAATATCTCCCCCAACTCTCTTGCATCGTAAAGCGCGCTTGCAGTCTGGGACCATAACAACTGGAACATTCGATATTTTATAACTGTAACAGAACTCTCGCAGACGTGTTACTTCGCAGGGTAGCCAAAGAGGAAGGGCTATTTAAAATGTGAGAACATTTTTATTCCTTCATTTATATAGAAGCTCGCGAAATGACTGACCTTAAACTGTACGTGCAGAAGGTGCGCGATTTTCTCCCACCAAACGACATGTCCATAAGATCATGATTCAAGACAGAATAAATAAAGTCCAAGCAGTGCACCCTATGAAATATTTTCCTTTGTTGGTTAATGATAACAGATATTTCCTTAAAAGGAGTAAAATTGAAGTTCGTACTGTAAGGACGCTGCTCATTGCTAAAGCCAGCTGGGATGGGGCATGCTCCCTGCGGTGCGGAATGTAGAATTACAAACACGCAAATACTGAGGGAAGGTCAACGTTTCGTTGCAATCGTTAACATGAGAATTTTCACAGTAAAATGAAGTCCCCATTCTGCCATTTGTAGTTTATTCGCAAAAAATGTAGGTCTTTAATTTTATACGGATTTGGCAACACTGCCACTGACCGAGCGAAAAATAAAAATAATCCCTATTGCAGCCAATGGCCATTATATTGAAAATCAAAGTAATTAATACTTTCATTAATAAAATTCACTGCACAGTTTATTAATCGAAATAGTCCTCTTTGCATACGCTAGGGATTGGTATATATTACATGGTTTCCCACACCACTCACGTTTACAGTCTGACGTCGTCTCGTGTAATTTGTTATTTGTGCATATCGTATGGTGAAATTCATGTATTGCAAGAAGAGGAACAGTGCGTCTCAGTTCGTAATTTGCGCATTTCCAGTCATTGGATTTCATAGAGTCTGTGTCCGACTCGTTGGCTGAACGGTCAGCGTACTGGCCTTGGTTCAGAGTGACCAGGGTTCGATTCCCCGCCGAGTCGGGTTTTTAACCTTAATTGGTTAATTCCAATGGCACGGGGGCTGGATGTATGTGTTGTCTTCATCACCATTTCATCCTCATCACGACGCGCAGGTCGCCTACGGAAGTCAACTAGAAAGACCTGCACCTGGCGAGCCGAACCCGTCCTGGGATATCCCGGCACTAAAAGCCATACGACATTTCATTTCATAGCGTCTGTGGAGTAGGAATCTAAGGATACTTCTTTCTTCTTTTCCTGTAGCTCCTGCAGCAATGTGCTGCTTTGAGTTATAGGCGGCAACAATGTCTGGTATCTCAAATCATGTATTAAAAAGGGCTCTCTTGACATATCATATACAAACCTTAAGAGGGAATATTTCGATATACATAGAACTCTTTTGAAATAAATGGACTTTACGTGTTCTTGGCTTCTGTAGATCACTCTTAGTTAAATACTCCCATGTGAGCTCTAGACCATACGTCACTATTGGAACAACCCTGAAACTGAAGACTTTACTTGCTGCCTTTAAGGACAAGCGATCCAGAAGGAGAATGGCATTTATGGTGCGTACTGCTGCTATTGACCGAATGAATTACCCAATAGGCTGAGTAGGCTGCCACCCACGCGTCTCATGACGCCAGGGACCCCAGGCAGCAGATCAAATTTTGACCCCACAGAGTAAATTATATGGCTTTGTGAAATTCGGATATGTTTACAAACAAATTTGCGAATAGTTTCGGAATTAAAACGGCGACCTGAGTTTCTTCAAACTAGTGTTTACCGTGTCCGGCTCCATGGCTAAATATTTAGCGTGCTGGCCTCTGGTCCCAGGGGTCCCGGGTTCGTTTCCCGGCAGGGTCTGGAATTTTAACCATCATTGGTTAATTTCGCTGGCACTGGAGCTGGGTGTATGTGTCGTCTTCGCCATCATTTCATCCTCATCAGGACGCGCAGATCGCCTACGGGCGTCAAATTAAAAGACCTGCACCTGGCGAGCCGAACATGTCCTCGGACACTCCCAGCACTAAAAGCCATACGTCATTCCATGTTTTCAGTGTTTATCGTGCGGGTCCGGTGTCATAGAGTCTCATTTCTTTAAAAGCATAGTGCAATCGATATTTTGAAATGTCATGTCTGTGGCGAGGATTTATAGGCACGCACTATAAGTACCCAATGTAGGCAGGGATATATGCACCTGAAACTCGCAAAATATGCACTAAAATGGCAAATAAGCACTAGAAACCAACCCTAATATCCCATCACCTTAGCATTTAAAATGACTCAGCATATGTGAATCATGCCACTTCGTTTTCAGCTAAAGGTTTTTGCACCAAGCAGTAAGCGGTCATCAATATCAGGAAATCAGGTAAAGGTAAAAGTACCGTAATAATAATTATTATTACTACATTTGAAGACACTGTTATCTCTTCCAGACAATAATTTTGTCAACAGGACACTTCACCCTACAGCAGGGTGCAAATTCAAGACCAGTTCGCTGCAAGCAGAATCAAAGGACAGAAATAATGCTTCTGTCCCTTTATCACATTTAGGTGCCTGTCTTTGGTAATTACCTGCAAGGAATGCCCGCTTTCAGCAGCTATCTCAAGAAGAAAACTAAACAAGTAGAGGTAGATGGAAAAATACGATTTAAAAACTTAATATTTGTCGTTTTAGGAACTGAACATGCAAATATCTTCAAAATAGGCATTAATGCTCGAAGAAGGCATTTATTGGCACTATAAAACACATGTATTTTATTCACAAATCAACTTAAACAGATTTTTGATTTACGAGCCAACAGTTCTGGGTTGAGGATAAAAATAGACATTTATCACGAAATCCTCACCTTAGTCATGACAGCATTGAGGATTTATAGGAGACACATGACTACAAATCCTTCTGCTGAACGGACAATTTTCAATCGAAACTACTTTCAGGTTGTCAATGAACTTCAGTGGTACAAGAACGTCTAAATTATCTTGTCATTAATTCCAATGTATATAAAATCTCGCAAAAATCGAGATAAACTGGATGTTTTCATCGCAAAAGCATAACGAAAGAGACTGTTGAAAGTACAGTTAGATTTTTAGATCTAACGTGTTTTTTCTGTTTTTAGTGCTGTATTTTATTGCTTAACCATGTCAATATTAAGTAATACTGTCTTCCTCTGAAGTAATTAAACTTTTAATAACTTAATATTTGATAACGTTTGGGTTTGTTAGCGTTTTATTAACATTTGGGATTGAAACTAAATGTTTGATCAAGGGGGCCGCGAGATGCTTAACTGCCTATGGGCCCATATAGAGTTTAATTCGGCACTGCATACATCAAATAATTGCTGTCTGTAAAAATGCATAAAGTGATCGAGATATCGAGAGTGCTTTTACGGTATGTCACGTTCATGCAAGGTAAATATCGAGGTTGTTGTTTAATTGAAAACACGGCACCTACCTCTGCAGTTCCATCGTCACTGAGAACCAATGTTCGGGTTATGCTACGTTAAGCACATTTTTAAAGAGAGAGACTGAATGGGACATCAGGGATGTCTAAGATACATTTTACACTTACCTCTAGCAATGAAAACATCAAAATTCATTGTAACCATCAACGGATAGTAGCAGGTAATTGTTATAAGGCATGAACTGTTAATGCTATTATTACGAAATTGCCTACTTAGATCTTACAATCACAGAAAAAATAGACGATAATAGTTGTAGTGAGTTTTATCTAGAGGCAATTTGCAAATTATCAACGTCAGTGGGATGCTCCTTCTTTGCGGCCAGTTACTACATTGTTAACTGCTCTCGTCAGCCGGCATCGTACCATTTTTATTTAACAATCAGCCCGGCAGAAGTGAGCGTACCCTGCTAAATAATAATAATAATAATAATAATAATAATAATAATAATAATAATAATAATAATAATAATAATAATAATAATAATAATAATAATAATAATAATAATAATAATAATAGTACATTTTGTTGTTTTTGCATCATCATTCCATAGACTGGTCTGATGCAGCCCTCCATACCACCTTATCCCGTGCTAACATTTTCTTTTCCACATCGTCGCTCCTATGCCGAAACCACGGATGTGACAATGCCCTTCCTGTCCATTATTTCCCTTAAGACGGGCCACACCTCCCAGCCACATATTGATATAGAGTATATCAGAACAATATTCGTTCCTACGCTCGTGGGTAAAGGAAAATAAACCTTACTGCACCGTACTGTAGGAATGTATGTTTGCATGACATATTTACCCACGATTGTTCCATGGCATATTTTCCGAATCACACGTACGTCTTTCCTTGACGGAGTAATATCTCCTTAGTATCAATGTATAAACAGAACACCAAGGGATTGATCGACTTTGAACTTAGTCAAAAATATGATTATTGAAATTCTTCATCTCAATTACGGAGCAGTTTCTGAAGAGCTCAACAGAAGTTATATCGATGACTTGGTCGGGGTTGTGAGCCATGCAGAGAAATGAGCATCAAACACTAACACACCGTGGGTTTCAGTCAGTGCCACCGTAGCGTGCTTGCTATGGGCCGAACCTATCAGCATAGAGGTCTTTTGTTCAAGTCCCACCCCTGGAGAGTTTATTTCTTCTATTGGCGCCCTCAAGCCGGTCATGAGCCACGTTCAGGTTTAGCAAAACCGCCTTGCAAAACCCATTTGAAATCCCCCGCGAAGCGATCTCATTGGCTAACATCAGCAGCTGATAAAGTGACTGAGATATGGACGGTTTTTTTTTTTCAAGTTATTTATCAATATGACCAACGCTCTAACGCTCATATACCCGGCCGACGTCGTTTCCGACCACCCTGTATGTGAGGTTTTAATGAGAGTAGACACAAGAATACAGGTACGATGACGGAATTTTATGTGAGTCCATGGCATCTTTTCCGGATCACACGTACGTCTTTCTTTGACGGAGTAATATCTCCGTACTATCAATGTAAAACAGAACATCAAGGGATTGATCGAATTTGATCTTAGTCGAAAAATAAGATTATTGAAATGCTTTATTTTTACCACGGAGCAGTTTTTGAAGAGCTCAGCAGAAGTTATATTGATGGCTTGGTTCTAATACCACGTATCAGAGAGTGCTCGTTTTATCCATTGTTATACTTAGGATAGGTTCATCCCTACCAGCCACATATCGACGGCTTTCTTTTAAAACCTCGGGTGTCCCAATGATCTTCCTATACATTGCATTCCTTAAGAATGGTCGCGCCTCCCAGCCACATATTATATGCAGTCCATCAGAACAAATTTCATTGTGTTCATTTTCCTATGCTAACGTCTTAAGGAAAATGAACCTTAAATATATTATACTGTTGAAGTGCGTGAATACGCCATGCAAACAACATCCCTAAAATACGGCATGGTAAGGCCCACTTTCCTTTACACTTTGGCATAGGAAAATGAACACAACGAAAATAATTCTGATGAACTGCGTATATGGCTGGGAGGCGTGACCAGTGTTAAGGAATATTATGGATAGGAAGAGATACGTAGTACTATACTAGACTTAACTAAAGTTGGCGTCTGACAGGTAAGGTTGGAGGGAGGAGCACTGCACGTGCCATTTCACGATGTTGCCACATTCCAACATTCCTTTCTACATGCTCTTACCCCTCGCTTCCGGCTCACTTGTTCCCTCCTTCATTCTGACCGCTGTGATCAGTTGTGGACTACCTGGCCAGGCGGTGTCGTCCCATTTGCGATCACTCTTATACAAACAATCAGGTTGTTATTAGTGACAGTGACAGGTTTGGCAACTCCGAGCAAGACGAGCTGCCCTGAAGTTTTATCTCCATGGCAACCGCAGTCGCCCCACCCTCGTTTCCATGGCAACCACACAGCCACTCCCTTTATCCCGCCTCGGCAGGCAGTAAACGGACCTCCCTCTAAGAAATGTCAGATACCAACTCTTATTATTAGCAGCATGACGAATATAAGAACAAGTGTGAGGACTCCTCGAGTTCAAGCGCGCCACGCCAGGCAGCGCTAGAGTGGGCAAGCTCCAGACTACCGATCAGCTGGTCTTAGAAATGATGTCAGAGGAAACGTATTACTCTGTAACTGGTAAGTATATACACTGTATTTTAAAAAACAACGAGAGATTGCTTTAAAAATACTACGGCAGGGTACAATGGAAAAAAAATTACACATGGAAGTAAGAGCTACGGCCTTCATCACATGTTGCGGAAAGCACAGGTTACTGGAGTGTAAATATGCAGATAAATAGCACATAACTTCCAGCATATTAAAACAAACACCCAAGAACTATTTAAAGCTAAAACATTACTTAACAACTCAATTTAATGTTTACGGGACTTTCGAAACCTTGCGTGAAGATTTGGCGGATGTTCGAAATTGTAAAGCTCGCCGGATTTCCTTCGTTCTGAAGAAAAATTGCCACTTCAGGTAATGAAAAACATGTCTGGGATTATATCGATAGAATGTTGAAGACAACATCCAGCTCCTGAAGTATCAACTGAATTTATTTCTACTTCCACTTTTTTCACAATTCTCTATACAATGATCTGATTTTACTATCAAGTCATCAGAGAAATGAACACGACAAATTCTGCTATTACGCGTTAACTCATTATCCTTCTGTGGAATATCTCTGCCCCATTTTTCAAATTGATTTCTGTACTTCAGTGGTGAAAAATCGCACGTCAACTACAGTACCATAGCCTCATTTACAGCCAGGCACAAAACAGTGCGGCATGTTGAATTACTAAATTAATGAAGTCACAAAAGATATATGCTTGAAGTACACAAGACACAACGAACTCCGTTTAGGAACTGAACGCATAAGAAAATTGAACTTATTCCCTGAAACATCTTGCACAGTAACGTCCCCGCACTTTTCTATATCGGGTTTGCCACAATACCGGAGAACGTGTTGGATATAATCGCTTGCAGTGCCTGCGGTGGCGGGACCACAAACTATCATGTTATAATGGCTGAGTCCTCACACTTGGTCTTATATTCGTCATGTTAGCAGTATAGAACTAGGCAATCGATATGGCAATTTTGCACTTGAAAATGTCAAACAACAAACGATTGTCTATTGTTCAGATAATATAAGGTAGGGGGTCCAAATTCCGTCCCCGCACCGAATTTCATCCTCCGTAGGGATTTCCAGTTTGCACAGTAGCTACATAATGTTTATCAGCGGGCACACACGTAGCCTCATTCCGTTGTCTTGTTGTGAGAGTTCATTGTGTGCACTACGTTTAGTTTCCGTGTACAAGGAGGATTCATTTTTTGTGCTGAGGTGAGTTAGTGCAGCATTCAATTTAAGAGCCTGGTATTCCAAGATTGAGCACGGATATGTGTATGAAATACTGGACTGCATTTCAGTCGTGTGGTGTAGTTCCTGGCGTGTAATCGCTACAGTGAGGTGGTAGCGTGAGTTACTGTAGCGGCCATTATAATAAATCAGCGAATAGTCGTAATTTCGTCCCCTTCATTATATTTATTATTTTCAGATGGGAAAGCGCAAGCTGTGGGATAAGGAGGCTATGAAAAATGCTCTTCAGACAGTGAGGGACAAGATAATATGTTACAAAAGTTCAAGTAAAGCGTTTAACATCCCACGAGCAACGCTGAAAGACTATGTTAAAAAGAATACCAACGAAACATTTTTCATAAATGCCCTTCAAGTAATTCATTGTAGGGAAAGTGTTTGGTAAATTTAGAATGGAAAAATATATTAAAATTGATTGAATTTTTCATAAATATTGAGGGGGACGAAATTACGAACACATTTTTGGTAGTTTAGTTTTTGTAGTGTTTAGGTTTATGTCAAATATTGACTACCTTACGATAACAGTTTCATTGTAAGTTGCCCATAAGTGGATGATATATGCGGTTATATATATATACTACCCATTTCTATCCTTGTCAATAATATTCCTGGCTGTCTACAAGTCCAAACCTGCAAAGGGGACGAGATATTGGCCCCCTACCTAATACACCACTTCTTGAATGACAAATTGATTTTTTAAATAGATTCAACTTCGACACCTCTGCCTGTCTTAAATTGAAATGGAGATGGCTGTGGTAGCTTGCATGCAAATATCAAGTTTACGTCACTAATACATAAATTACCGAAGAAATCCTTCTGAAGCTGGAAGTGATGAGTCACAAAGCAGTATACTTTCAAAGTACGGATTTACGGAAATATAAGTAAGACGAGCTTCTGTCTATTATTAGAGTGCGTTACGCGTTACTTTTATAAATGAATTACCTTCCATAAGTGACGTGAGTAGCTTCGGATTTTGACAAAGTTCCTAGAGTTCTTCATATCAACATTAGGAATAGTTAGCACAATAAAGAGTGTTTGTTGTGCATTTGTACAACCAAGGATATTTGAACAGGTAATATATTAACGAAAGTGACACATTAACTACTCACAAAAAATATTAGCGAACCCAGAATGTATTAATCCAGTGTGGCCCAGAACGTTAAGCTCCGAATTTCAAATTGATCACAGCTTGACACAAGGTTTTACATTCCCATTCGGATCAACGTCATGCCGTTCGAGCAGCAGTAGTAGCAGTTCATCACTGTGATTTTCAGCATTATTCAAATGTCACTGAATGGGGTCTGTGGATTTATCGCCTTGAATAAAATCTCTTTACACATTTCCAGACACTACATTTGAGATATTTGGCAACTAGTACCTTAAAGCTCCAATGTTGTTCTTATTTTTTTATTTTTCAGCCTCTTTCGTTTTTCATTTTATTTAGTTTTTTAGTTCACATGAAATAAGCATTATAGCCGCTGGGCTGAGTGGCTCAGATTTTTAAGGCTCTGGCTTTTCTGAGTCCAAATTCGCAGCTTCGATCCTGGCTCAGTTCGGTGGTATTTGAAAGTGTTCGGCATTGGCAGATTTGACACGTAAAACAACTTCTGAGGAACAAAATTTCGGCACTTTGGTGTCTTCCAAAACCTTAAAATTAGTTAATGGAATGTAAAACCAGTAACAATATAATTAACAGTATTATAGCCAGCCGTCAAGTCTGGATGTGTTAAGTTATGTTCCACGACAGGTGAAAGAATATGAATATGATTTTTCTGTTGCTGGTCCACATTTACTCTATCACCTTATTTCGATTCTCTCGGAAACTTAGCCTGAAAAATTACGCCGTTGAAATTTTCTGAAAACTTACCATGAGCACTACCTGCCCCATTTGGACCGACCGCCTCTGACGATTACTATCCAGTTGGAGTCAACACCACAGATCGCACACTAACACGGGTTTACCAAGTAAATCTTCTTCTTCTTCTTCTTCTTCTGCTTACCCTCCAGGATTGGTTTTTCCCTCGGACTCAGTGAGGGATCCCACCTCTATCGCCTCAAGGGCAGTGTCATGGAGCGTGAGACAAGTAAATCTGCAAACATAAATTCGTTGATTTTTCTGTCATGCAGTCCCCAACTTCTCCTTTGAATTGACAACAAAACGGACAACATCAAGAAAGTATTTAAAACAAAATTATGAAGGAGAACACCTAGATTTCTTTTTACAAGTTGCTTTACGTCGCTTCGCTCAGATAGGTATTATGGTGACAGTGGGATAGGACAGGGCTAGAATTTGGAAGGACTCGTCCGTGGTCTTAATTAAAGTACATCCCCAGCATTTGCCTAGTGTGAAAATGGGTAACCACGGAAATCCACCTTCAGGGTCGCCGAGAGTGGAGTTCGAACCCACTACCTCCCGAATGCAAGCTCACAGCTGCGCGCCCACAATCGCTCCGAAACACATAGAGAAATAAGGAGAGTGTTCTTGACTACCCCTGCGGGAGATTTCACTTTATTTATTAGCTTCCCATGCCCAAAAGTGGGACTTGTGACTGCTTGCCTTATGAGCATACTGATAGCAAGTATTAGGTACGATGGATGAGTACGGAAGATATTTTCCGAGCCTGTAGGGTCAGATACGTCGAACGTTTCATCGAGAACTGCACCCGACATTTTCAACTACTAACATATAGAAAACCTCAGTTCGCTTGGACTAGTTCACATTTTATGTGCCTCATAATCAAGTGCAATAACTCACCATTTCCTCATCATATGCAATTCAAATCCGACAATAAAGTCGTTCATTGCATCACAGCTTCCTGAATTGTCCATTCTACCAGCCGCATACTTCCGGATTTCTTTCAATCACATGTTGGCTGTGTTGTCCTTGAAATT
Source organism: Anabrus simplex (assembly GCF_040414725.1). Lineage (NCBI taxonomy): Eukaryota > Metazoa > Arthropoda > Insecta > Orthoptera > Tettigoniidae > Anabrus > Anabrus simplex. The sequence goes on along the minus strand of NC_090266.1, from coordinate 110,131,811 downwards.
TCTTCTGGGCCTTCTGCTTTCCTTACGTGCGTGTTGATTTATTGACTGTAGCATCCTTTTAGGTCAACGTTCTTCATTTATGCTTTGGGCTCAAACATAACACGCAAGTGCTTTTGCTCTTTCTATGGTATCATTTAAGGTGGTAGTTATACTCAACCTAGCCATGCATTTCTGATCTTCCGGGTCTGAGTGGCTCAGAAGGTAGCGTTGGCCTTTTGAGCTCAACTTGGCGAGTTCGATCCAGGTTCAGCCGTGTGGTATTTAAAGGTGCTTAAATGCGAACACATCGCATCTCCGAAAACCGTAACGATGTTACTGGTGTATGAAACCAATAACATGCTCATTACTGTTCCTTATTTCCCGTTCCTTACACTACATCGCAAAGTAATCTGACATCTGCGTTTCCAATATCATACTTCTACAGTATTTGAACGCTTCCATTGGGCTCCCCTAGTCTCCCAGACTTCTGCTCCATAAATAGCAGTAATGACGACCAGGTGCCATCAAGTCGACGTTGACTCCAGGCGACTGCATCGATGGATTACCTACAGATGTTTCGGCCTTCAACCGTATACTTCATATCCTTCAGTGACATCTTCATGTTGGATTTAATGGAGTCTATTCATCTCAATACTGGCCGCCCTTGTCTCCGAGACTCCTCCACCTTCCGAAGCGTAGTAGTCTTTTCCAATGAATCAGAGCGTCTCATAATGTGTACCAAAATGACAGCTGTAATCTTGTAATAAATGGCTCGATACGCATCTCTGGTTTGTTTGATCTTTGGAATGACCCATGCATTTGTCTTCTTGGCTGTCGAAGTGATATTCAATATCATTCTCCAACGGCAGAGCTTATTTGAATCACTATGCTTCCTATCTCACTTCTTTATGGTCCAGATTTCACAAGCATATCCAGGTACGGGAAAGACAAACGCCTCACTTGTTCTGACTTTAGAATGCAATGATACATCTGAATATCTGAATACTTGAAGATCTTACCCAGACCTTTAAATGATGCTCTTCCAAGGGCAAGTCTTACGCGAATTCCTGGACTGATTGAGTTGGTTATATGCAATCCACCAATCTGAAAACCATGAGGTGATTCATCTAATCCAGATGCCTACATCATGTACTCAGAGTAGAGATTGAACTAGTAAAGCAAAATTATGCATCCTTGCCCTATACCTTTGCTAATGCGGAACCATTCTGTAGGGCTGTTTATCAGGAATACCATTGCACGCAACATAGTTTCTGCTAGGCACGTAAATGAGCGAATGATGTGGGTAGATTTGGCATTTGGAGGAATTGGGACGAGAATAGTCTCAGTGTATTCACCATGTGACGGTGCAGAAGATCTCTCCTCTAACGGGTTATGGACCACCGGTGGATGGCATAGTCCTAGCCGTCTGAGCAAAAAGGGGGCCATGACTCTGAATATATCCGAGATGCCAACTCCCACTCCATAGCAACTGGCATCCCGACTCTCAGGACCACTTACTAGGCCACTCAGCCGTTGCCCATGGTTCAGGAACTAGGGCGTGACTACAGTAATATTATTATTATTATTATTATTATTATTATTATTATTATTATTATTATTATTATTATTATTATTATTATTATTATTATTATAACTTACATTATCAACGGTCTTCCTGCAATCTGTAAAGCACATTTACAGCTCCTCCCACCTTATGGCCCTTGTTCCTCTATCTCTTCTAAAACTATCTTGAGTAGCAGATAATTCACGTTCCATGTAAGATTTTTATCTTCATTGTACGATTTTCAGCATCATCTTGTTCGCATATGGTAACAGGGCTACTGTGTGATAGTTGGAGCGGTCCAACACATCTTTATTATGTGGAGGGGTGGGGTGGGGGTCTTATGGGAATGTGAAAATGAATCGTTTCCAAGATGAGGCAGTATTCACAACAATAATTATTTTACTTTGGATCTCTCTTCCTATTTAAACACTCCGCTTAATATTTAAAAATAAAATTTTACTTATTTCTTTCAATTTTATGTGTTAATATTTTATTCCTTTTTTCTAACAGTAATATATGTTCAACTTCGTTTTTAAGAGAATTACAGTCAATAATTTTCATAAGAAGAACGTTTACGAATGACCAGCTCCTTGTCTCAAAGTATGGTATATCATCGGTGGGAATATGGAGATAAAGGCGTTGATGATTCAAGCAACGGTAGAAATTCCGATAATCTTGGTATATTCTGTCGAGATAAACAAGATTGTTCTATATTTATTATCTGACGTTGCTGTTACCACTTTGAAAAGTTGAGAATCTACGTTTGGAAATATATTTCATCTTTATAGAAACGTCAAAATTATTTCAATACTAAGAATGTACCGTACCCATGACTACTTTTAAAATGCTACGCACCGAGCTCGATAGCTGCAGTCGCTTAAGTGCGACCAGTATCCAGTATTCGGGAGATAGTAGGTTCGAACCCCACTGTCGGCAGCCCTGAAGATGGTTTTCCGTGGTTTCCCATTTTCACACCAGGCAAATGCTGGGGCTGTACCTTAATTAAGGGCACGGTCGCTTCCTTCTCACTCCTAGGCCTTCCCTGTCCCATCGTCGCCATAAGACCTATCTGTGTCGGTGCGACGTAAAGCAAATAGAAAAAAAATGCTACGCCCATATACTGTATTGTCATTTGACAAACTCAGGTAAGAGAAAATTTAGTACATTTTTATTCTCCTATTTAAGCACAATTGAGTCGTCTATTTGCAAAACCGGCCATCTCCAAAAAAAAATTGAAATACACTTTTTGTGCTGAATGTGTTCTCTGTCCACTTTTACACAAGGTAGCAAACTATTAGCTGCAAGCTTGGCCTCCAATCAGCTTATTTACTTCAACAAAAATTGGAGTTAGTTGCAAACACGGCCGTCCGCGTATGGTTATGAGTTGCAATACTGGCCATCTCCTCTAACGCTAGAGGGCAGAGGAATCGCAGCAATTGTGTGGGACAGAACAGCTTATTCATGGTGACTATTGTAGGTGTTATAGTTCCGTTGTAAGGAAAGTTGTGATTTTTATCATAGAACTGTGTTGCTATGATAATTATATTGGGAAAAATGGACACTAAGGTTGATGAAGTAACACCTGAAAGGACCAGAAAAAGGCAAGGAAATAGCATCAGCGCTTTATCATAAGCTAAATACTACTGACATGTCCAACGTTTCATTTTATAAGGTGTTTTGCTGATGGATGTGGGGGGAAGAACAAAAATTCTGTTATGATATCAATGCTCTCATTTTAGTTTGTCACAAAGGCAAATAAAAGCATTAAGGAAACTGAGTTAATTTTCCCTGTGACAGGCCATTCATTTTTTACCATCCGATAGAGTTTTCGGGCTCATTGAAAAACAAACAAAGAAAATAGAAACTTTAATACAACATGAGGAATTTCATAGCCTATTGTTCTTTCTCAGTATGGCAAATTATATCATCTAGGAAAAGATGACAATGTTCCCGACTTTGACTGGAAAACAGAATATTTTCAAGCCTACAGGGAAATGGCACTTCAAATTTTCTGCTGCGAAAAGTGTTATTTTGACCAAATCAGAAGGAGGCAATTCAGTGTTAAATCAAGGTGAAACCAAATACAGAATAGACGCTGGAACAAAAATAGGCGTTTGTAAGAAAGGCAAAAATGTTTTGATGATGAATCCAAAAGTTACACATAGTGGTAAGATAGTAAACAATTTAAAGGCAAGAGATGTTGAATCTCTATTGACTAAACATTTTGGGACTCGGTGGAGAAATGTTGAAGTTCTTAAATTTTACAAAGAACTCACTGATAACAATAACCTTCCACAAAACAACCAGAAGGTGAGGGAGATGCATGTGAGCACAGTGTAGACAATGGCATTAATGTTTAATTTAAAGTTTAATATTTTTTAACATTTAATTTTTGAAAATTTAATTCTGGTTCATTTTGTGTAAATATATTGGCTTTTTGTACTGCATTGATTTATTAAGTTAACTTTTCAATAAAACATTTTTTGTACGTTTTCATTCCTTCAGTTTCTTTGGTTTGGTGCAAGTCCGACCATCTCCAAATTTCAACTTTAAATATTTCTAATAATTATACGAATAAAACATTGGCATTCTGTAACATTCATTACAATGCTATTTATAAGTGATATAGCAAATACAAATAATTCTCAATCTCTTTATTTAGATTTTATACGTTTTTCCGATCTCCTGAAAAAATTTAACCATTTGGAGATGGCCGGTTTTGCAAATATTAGGAATTAGCAATTTATTCTGTACGCTCTTTAAGTTTTTAGGCTTTTTCTATCGTGAAATTACCAGCGTTTCGCCCCAGTGTAGCAATGGGCTCATGAGTTGGAATTCTACACCTTTCGAAGACGCTGGCGCTAGTGCGCCGTTGAGACACCACTGCAAGCCTCCTATGTAGGACAGAGCAGTGACGGTGCACTAGGGGAAACATGTGCCTCCACTTGTATAAATGCCTGCCTTTGGCCTATATCAAACAATAAGGTTCCTTGCACGCCATTGTTCATTTTTTTCTATTTTCTCCAAGTCCATATAGATGGCACTTTGTTACCAAAACATTCGAAGAGAAGAAGCTTCCACGTTGTTGCCAATTACCATTACGTTCTTCGTCCTGGGTAGACAGTCATTGACATTATAATACAGGCTGCCAACTTTTCAAATATATTGCAGTATCCTTCATGAAGGCGACTGATGTAGTAGTTGATTATAGCTGCCTAAAGAGACTGATTACCTTGGTTCTAGTCCCGGTACATCACTTTGAAATATCAGGAATCTGTACTTAATGTGCATAGAACAACAACACGGTCTAATCTGGAAGAAGGACGTAACATGTAATGTAAGTTCTGAAAAACAAGTCTCTCCTAGAATAGAACAGATGAGCAAAACATTGTAAAAACTCATGATGGTACAAAAAGAACACAAAACAGTTTGTTGATCAACATTTTAATTTTATAAGGGGATCAGAAAGGAGTTCCAGAACAGCCTCATTCAATAAATGAAAGACAGAAGAAGGACGAATTAGAATCGATGTGATGACTGAAGAAGAAGAATAAGAAGAGGGATGGACAGTACTACTTGGAGATAAAGATATTGAATTGAAGAGATTTTTAAGTCAACAAAATGTAAATTTATAGGAGAATTCGAGATGAGATAAGGGAGTGAACTGTTGGATATTGCATAAGATCAGTAAACAGTAAGTAGGTGCATGCAATACAAGCTGCTGCTTTCGTCCTGCTCCGTTGTGACTAATTCCGTCATTTTTTCTACTCAATTTCTGTGTGTGGCCAGATGTCCCATTCTGTCTCTTTCAGTCTTTACAACGAAACAACAGCCATTGTCATTTCATTTGTATTTGTTCACTCCTTCTAGGAACTATCCGCCATTACACGTCTATGAAGGCCGTTAACACGACGGCGTTTTCATTACGTGTGGAATATGTCGTAGTTCATGCCTGCCATATACGATTAAATAATTAATGACGGCTTAGGATCTCTCTCGCTCTCCAGTCCACTTTTGGAGAACGGATATTGCTACCGATATTGAACTCGAACGAAATGTTCTCATTTCGAAAGGACATTCGCTTCTGCTACAATATTACCGAGTGAAGCACACAATAGGCTCATAGCCACTTTATTGCACATTGAAGGAGAGGGGCCGGCGACCGCAAACCCACATGTTTATAGCGAGCTCCATTGTGGCTCGTATACTGTTCCCAGAATTTTTATACAACATTTCTAACAACATGCAGTATACCGGTCAGTCAGCGGAGAGGTATAAAATGTACTGTTGCTGAAAGCATGCCAGGCTTCTTCTTCATCAGCTTTACGGCCAGACATATCACCTCAGCTGGAGTATGGATGTAGGTCCCTTTTAAAAACAAGAGCAGTTTTGGACACATGTTAAAAACTGCTTTTCAAAATATGAGAGATAACAAATTCGACAGGATTTCAGCAGGATTCCCGGAAGTAAATCTTCATAATACTTCATGCAGACCGGGAGAGTCGCAATTGATGTTTAATGCACTGTAAATAACAGATATTTTTTATAAAAACACTAGACGTGTGTGAAATAAAGCTTTTTGACTAGAATTATTAGCTTGCCACACCAGGTAATGGTACCTGCTAAATAGAGTAGATCTTCCTGCGAGCAATTGCAAGCGAAGTACTTAATAGATAACTCCGATCTCTAGAGGGACGAAAGCTTTTGATGAAAGGACCCCTACGCATAGGGAGGAAATGGCACTGAAATGCATTATGTAGTGCCTGTTTTCCAGATTAAGGGCCACTTCAGAGGCGTCCGTCTGCATGCAAGGAGAGACCTAATACAGTGGCAGAAAATAAAATCCCAACACCAAGAATACATTCGTTTAGAAGAAGGCGATTTTGGTTAAGCAACTGTCTAGGTAACATACTTATTTTATTACATTTTCCAAGTCTCAGATTCAAGGATGCGCGGGAAGACATGTGACATGGTGGTACATTAATAACCACTATAGTCACAACGATTCTGAATGCAAGCATGCAAATTTACATGCATTGTGTCGTACAGGCGCTGCATGTCATTTTGTGGAATGGATATCCGCGCTTGGTCAGTCAAATCAGCAACGATTTTTGCTGGTATTGGATGATGTTGGATTTTTGTCCCATAATATGCCATACATGCTCAGTGGTCTAAAGGTCTGGTGATCTCAGAGGCCAAGGCAACTGGTCGACACTCTGTAGAGCACGCTGGTTGACAGCAGCGGTATCAAGACGAGTGCTATCCTGTAGGAAACCCCCCACTTTGAATACTGCGAATGAATGGCAGCACAACCGGTCTGACGTACAAATCCGCTGTCAAGGTTCTTGGGATAACGACGCGAGTCCTCCTGCTATCAAGGGAAATGGCTCCCCAGACCATAACTCATGGTGTAGGTCCAGTGTGTCAATGCCGCAGACAGCTTGGTTCCAAGCGTTCACCTGCCCTCCTTCTTACGAAACTACGACCATCACTGACACAAAGACAGACACGGCTCTCTTCTGAGAATGCAACGGACACTCACTCCACCCTCTGAAGAGCTCTACCTTGATACAACTGAAGTCGCGGATGACAAAGATTCGGAGAGGCTGGCATGAACGTTACAGGACGTCTGGCTCGGAGCTGTCCCTCAAGTAATCGATTTGATACAGTTCGCTGTGCCAACCTGGTGCCAACTGGAGCTATAATGGCTGCGTCAGATGCTGTACGAAAGACCAGAGCGGTCTTCCTCCTCCGTAGTGGCCCGGTGCGACCGGACCCTTGAGACAGTGCCTTCCCGTGAACATTGTTTCCAATACCAATGCAATGTGGATACATTTCTGCCAAGTCATTCTGCGGAAAGAACATCCACCTTCTCGTACCATATGATACGGGGGTCCCGGGTTAGATTCCCGGCAGGGTCGGGAATTTTAAACATAATCGGTTAATTTCGCTGACACGGGGGCTGGGTGTATGTATCGTCTTCATCATCATTTCATCCTCATCACGACGCGCAGGTCGCCTACGGGCATGAAGTCAAAAGGTCTGCACCTGGTGAGCCGAACTTGTCCTCGGACATTCCCGCCACTAAAAGCAATACGCTATTTTATTTTTCACGGCCTCGTTCGAACTCAGTAAGCTGCTAATACTGCCTTCATCGTGTCCTTAAAGATGTTTGACTCACACCTACCTCACAACGTCAACTAACGCAAGGGACGATATGCAATCGAATAAGCTGTCCGCTGGGAAGAGATGGTATAAACGTATGTTTACGGTATTCTGATGTTTTAAAAACAATGATATTCAAGAAATTTACTAAAGCTATTCTTATACAATATCTCATTCACATCAGGTACAAAGCACAATATTCCAGGTTTGATTTTAGCAATTAACTTAACTATAAATTACAATCACAGATGAAAGTTCAACCAGCCAGGACCTCTAAGCTACAATTCTCGGATCACTTTTTGAGCAGTTACTCTTATTTCCCTGTGGGTATTCAGGTTAGCCTCGAGTCATTCATCGCAGTTCATAGATACGACTTGATTCGAAGAAGCGTTGAAAATGAGCGGTTAATGGTGCTCCTGAAACAGGCTACGGGCAAATGATTGTCAACAACTCGTACACGTTAGAAAAGCTGCATTCTTTACAACACTCTACCGTTTTATAGCACTATATCGAATATTTCTTCTCTGTAAACTTCATATGTCATAGGTGAAATTTAGCTTGACATGCAAATTCACTGCGGTGACTAAGATGTTTATGGTAAAATGCAGTCAGTTCGATGAATGTTTCCTGCTTCTATTCACCTAGGTTTTCTGTAGGTGAAAGAGACAAAAACTTCCTCCAGGTATCCTTATACTTAGTTCATCTTTCCGACATGCTATTTAAGACAAAGCAGAAAGATGGCAGGAGCATATCCAACAGTTGTATCAAGGTAAAGATGTAGATAATTTCGTTCTGGAACATGAAGAGGCTGTTGATGCTGATGAAATGGGAGACCCAATTTTGAGGTCAGAATTTGACAGAGCTGTGAGTGACCTAAATAGGAACAAGGCACCTGGAATTGATGATATTCCCTCTGAATTACTGACTGCCTTAGGAGAAACCGGCATGGCAAGGTTATTTCATTTAGTGTGCAAGATGTATGAGACAGGAGAAGTCCCATCCGATTTTCGGCAGAATGTTGTTATACCTATTCCCAAGAAAGCCGGTGCTGACAGGTGTGAAAACTACCGCACCATTAGTTTAGTATGTCATGCCTGCAAAATTTTAACACGTATTATTTACAGAAGAATGGAAAAACAAGTTGAAGCTGAGTTGGGAGAAGATCAATTTGGCTTCAGAAGAAATGTAGGAACACGTGAAGCAATCCTGACTTTACGTCTGATCTTAGAGGATCGAATCAAGAAGGACAAGCCCACGTACATGGCATTTGTAGATCTAGAAAAGGCATTCGATAATGTTGATTGGACCAAGCTATTTATGATTCTGAAGATGATAGGGATCAGATACCGAGAACGAAGAATTATCTACAATCTGTATAAAAATCAGTCTGCAGTGATAAGGATCGAGGGCTTTGAAAAAGAAGCAGCAATCCAGAAAGGAGTGAGGCAAGGCTGCAGTTTTTCCCCTCTCCTTTTCAATGTTTACATAGAACAGGCAGTAAAGGAAATCAAAGAGAACTTTGAAAAGGGAATCATAGTCCAAGGAGAGGAAATCAAAACATTGAGATTTGCCGATGATATTGTTATTTTATCTGAGAGTGCAGAAGATCTCGAGAAGTTGCTGAATGGTATGGATGAAGTCTTAGGTAAGGAGTACAAGATGAAAATAAATAAGTCCAAAACAAAAGTAATGAAGTGCAGCTGAACGAAGGCAGGTGATGTAGGAAATATTAGATTAGGGAACGAAGTCTTAAAGGAAGTAGATGAATATTGTTACTTGGGTAGTAAAATAACTAACGATGGCAGAAGTAAGGAGGACATAAAATGCAGACTAGCACAAGCAAGGAAGAGCTTTCTTAAGAAAAGAAATTTGCTCACTTCAAACATTGATATCGGAATTAGAAAGATGTTTTTGAAGACTTTCGTGTGGAGCGTGGCATTGTATGGAAGTGAAACATGGACGATAACTAGCTCAGAAAGAAAGCGAATAGAAGATTTTGAAATGTGGTGTTACAGAAGAATGCTGAAGGTGAGATGGATAGATCGAATCACGAATGAAGAGATACTGAATCGAATTGGTGAGAGGAGATGGATTTGGCTAAATTTGACGAGAAGAAGAGATAGAATGATAGGACACATCTTAAGACACCCGGGACTTGTTCAGTTTGTTTTTGAAGGAAGTGTAGGTGGTAAGAACGGTAGGGGTAGACCAAGGTATGAATATGACAGGCAGATTAGAGCAGATGTAGGATGCAATAGTTACGTAGAAATTAAAAGATTAGCACAGGATAGGGTGGCATGGAGAGCTGCATCAAACCAGTCTATGGACTGATGACTCAAACAACAACAACATTTACGAAGGGGCTTCTTTACTGCTTGGATTTGTAGTCTGCGAAAACTACCTGCGCCACTGATTCTACTATTGTCTACTGTTCCATACTCACTTAATTTAAATTATGTAGTGAAGTACAACACGTTTTTCCTCGAAGTTCCCCTGGACAAACTTCTACGATTGTTGAGGTATTTTCTCCATTATAACAGATACTTCGATACCATGTTTCCAAAGCTGTCGAATAACAAATACATATTTCATACAATGGGACAGTTTTGCAAGAACTGGCCTTAAGAGCTAATAATATATTTTTTCTGAATTTATATACAGTCCGACTTCTTTTTCTGAATGATCAGAGTACTGACCTTCAGTTCAGACGGCCTCGGGTTCGATACCGGGCCGGAGCGGGGATTTTAACTACCGGATATTTTTGACACTCCTCTTTTTTTTACATAGAACACATCACATATCACTACTAACCATCAGAGAAACATGGAATAGTGAGAGAGAAAAGGAACTGGCCTCTCTATCTCTCACACATTCCGGTTTAGATGCCTATCCTATGTACATACAGTATATCAGCAATCCTTCAGTCACAACTGGGATAAATTCATCAGTAACAACAACAACACGTTTATAATTTACTTTTTTCTTTTTGATTTATTTAGTTAATTAATTAATTTATTTATTTATTCGCGAAGCACAAGGTTCAGCTACACTGTGCAAATTTCACTTGTACCGTCAAGCGACTAATTAACGAATGTAAACTTTAATGATAAAATATAACAGACATAACAAAGGATAACAAGTTCAGGTACACAGCCTACTAATAAGTGTCCAAATCGAAAACCATGAGAAAGTCCATGTTCACAGCCAAGTAGTCGTGAGTTAAGATGGCGGTATAACCACTTCACATCAACTTATCCTTAATAATTTAATGTTATTTGTTTTACGTCCCAGTAACTACTCTTTTACGGTTTTCGGAGACGCCGAGGTGCCGGAATTTAGTCCCGCAGGAGTTCTTTTAAGTGCCAGTAAATCTACCGACACGAGACTGACGTATTTGAGCACCTTCAAATACCACCGGACTGAGCCAGGTTGGGGTCAGAAGGCCAGCGCCTTAACCGTCTGAGCCACTCAGCCCGGCAACTTATCCTTAAGAGACTATGTACACCCCTCTTGAATGTACCGTTGACTGCTATTAATAGTGTTAAAGAGAGTTGGGAGGAGGATTAGAAAAGATCGTTGAAGTATTGAATTCTGAGTGTGGGGAATGTAGAGAAGGTCTTTGATTTTGTTGGAGCGGAAAGGAGCACGAAAGAAAAGAGTGAGACAAGATGTTAATAATTTGCTTTACATCGCACGGACACAGATAGGTCCTGTGGCGACAATGGGATAGGAAAGGGCTGGGAGTGGGAAGGAGACGACCATGTCTTTAATTAACAGCCCCAGCATTTGTCAGTTGTGATATTGGGAAACCACTGAAAACGACGGAAAATCATCCTCGAGGTTACTGAAAATGGGTCTCGAATCCACTACCTCCCGAATGCAACCTGACAACTATGTGACCCGCAGAAACCCGTAGAAAAATATTAAAAAACTAAATATATTAATATAAGACAACCCAGCAATCTCTAAAGTTAAATCCTTAGAATAAAATCCAGCTTAAAAACGCAGTCCACAAAACGCATGATTAGAAATATTGAAACACACAGCCGTTAAAGGTACAGTATTTGATTACAAATATTTCCCATGAATCGAATGCCAGCCACTCATTCGGTGTTTTTTTATTATTATTATTATTATTATTATTATTATTATTATTATTATTATTATTATTATTATTATTATTATTATTATTACTATTACTTTAAACCAGTTTGCTGCAAAGTGCAATACAGTAACAAGGAAATGCCACACAAGTTGTTTAAGTTCAGGTATTTAAAAAAACATTTAAAAAGGCGCTACAACTCCGTTTTGAGGTCCATCACTCAAATACTAGAGCTGACAGTGTAAGTCATGAGGGTGATTTTCTACACATTTACTCATGGGGATACTAACTCGTAAGTACTAGCATGGCGAGCCCTAGTTGAAGTCTAGCATTCTTTTATCAATTGAATCACAAAATTCTTCTTCTGTTTCTATATATTTAAATAGAATTAAAGCTATCGAACACTATTCAGGCTTTTTGAGAACATTGTGGTGGTGACCATATTGTCCGTAGGGCATAAAATGCGAACCAGTAAAATTATTATTATTTATAAACTCCATAGACCAGATAGTAACGGGGACATGTAAGAACAGAAGTGCGGACGTGCTTTTATACTGTCATTTTAAGTATAGCCTTCATGAAAGCTGGATGAAAACTAGTTGGCAGAGTATTTTCGAAGCGCAGTAACCATTTCCATTTCCAAGTAAAGTGCTGTAGATGCACAAAAGCATTACCTGATATCTAGCACACCAAAGGAATTCAAACAAGCAAAGTACTTTCCGATTAAACGAGCCCATGTTGTAAGTTTGGAATAGCCCAGCCTTCGCTTCCATCAGCTGGATCTCTGTGAAGTGTAGAACGTGGGATTGGATGGGATGGGAATGTTTTTGTTAGATTCTCACATTTTAATCGAAGACATCCCTGGAATAAGGAAGTAAGCAACGGATTTTTTAAAAGTGAGATTTCAGTGTAAATTATCATAACCCCTCCATGCTGTGGTGTCATGTTATGTCTTACATTTGGACTTAAGGCTGCCTTACAGCCAGAAAAGCGTTTTTCTCCGTCGTTTAAGGATAGAATATCAGTCAAAATGATGGACAGCACTTGTGTTAGTTCATCACCATGTGTAATAGCTCATTTAAATAAAGGTTCTGGACGAAATCACATCCACATTTTGAGATACTTTCTTGACACTTTTATTGTGATTGTTGTTATTTTTATTGGTACACTAATATTATTTGCTATCATTTTATAAGCTTATTTCCAAACGATACCAAATCCCAAAATGCTAAATTTACAGGAAACGCAAAAACTTCTAGTACTCACAGATGTTCTAATATGTCCCTGTAACATTTTAAATATGTACACAGGTATCGTATCACACTATTTGTCAATTATTTCTGTTTAGATGTAAAGCCTCTCGGTTTTATAGCACAAGTAAGCATGAATGTGGTACTTTTTGGCATAAAAATGCTGAACAACAGTAGTTAATGCAATAAAAAATTACTCTGGATGGCTCAGAAATGTAGTGTTTTATTGAAGATAATAATTAAAGACAAAATGAAGCAAAAACGGCTATATTAAGACATCTAGGAAAATACCTGAAAATAGCAATTGGGTGTATATTAAAGTAAAAAACCTTCCCATTGATAATATAGATATATTGGTACACATTTTTGTCTTATTCTAATAATAACGTGTGTGATGGAAAAAATCAGTGTAACACCTGTGTGTCTGACTTATATATCATGGTGAACATCGGTATCACTTCTGTCACCTTCCCTTATAACAGCATTAAATATATTCTGTACAGATCTGTAGAATGGCAGGTCCTGCGGTCTTGGTCCCAGAGCAGTGGGTGTCATCATGTATTTTAGCATGCTGAATATGACTATGGCAAGGAACCTGGGATAGTTGGTGCAAAACTGACTCATAGTTCACCCCTTTCTTTAGTAGGATAATATAACGGTTCAGAAGCATAGAAAGAGTAAATTCAATTAGACCTGTGTTAGGCTGTACTGTTGACCTCTTAGTTTCACTGACTTTGAGCTTCTTGGTTAATGAAACTGATATTTAGGACAGGTCTTGCCAATTAAATCAATGGAAATCTTTATTCAATACATGAAGAACACCACCTTTCCGGAATTCAGAATCATATCCCTTTGGAAGCAGGACAGCAGCATACTTTCTTGGTCTTTTCTCCACTAACCCGAAAGACCTATCAGCTGGCATGTAAGAATGGCCTCCCAGTGGAAAGAGACCATTCTATCTTTAATCTATACTCATGAGCAATGGCAAAAGACATGAAAATAAATCCAGAAGGAATTTGGAAAATAAATCACAATTCATAAACAGGAAATCAAATTTACATTTACCGACGGTATTGTTATTTTATCCCAGTCTATAGAAGATCGGGAGGAATTTCTGAATAATATGGGAACAGTCTTGAAAAAGGCGTAGAAGATGAAAGTAAATCAGTTGAAACAAAAGCAATGACGTACGGACGGTGGTGCAGGAAATAGGCTACTAGATTAGGAAAATAATCTCAAAGGCAGTAGGTGGTGACTGATGCTTTCATAACAGAATAAATAAGGAGGACACAAAATGAAGACTAGTGCAAGTAAATCCTTCTTAACAAAATATATTTGGTCACTTCAAATATAGATATGCGTACTTGAACGGAGTTTTTGAATAGTTTTGTGTGGATTATTGCATCGCATGGAAGTGGCGCATGGAGAAACAGAGATAAAAAGAAGATTATAATGCATTTTTTTTTTCCTTTCCCATTGGTTGTACTGTAAGTCGCGCAAACTCAGGTTTTTTTTTTTTTTTTGCTAATTGCTTTACGTCGCACCGACACAGGTAGGTCTTATGGCGACGATGGGACAGGAAAGGCTTGGGAATGGGAAGGAAGCAGCCGTGGCCTTAATTAAGGTACAGCCTGGTCTGAAAATGGGAAACCACGGAAAACCATATTCAGGGCTGCCGACAGTGGGGTTCGAACTCACTATTTCCCGGATGCGAGCTCACAGCTGCTCGCTCCTAACCGCACGGCCAACCCTCCCATTGACTCAGGTTTTGTGGTAACCACGGGTTCGGACATGCCTAGGACTGGAAGGAAAATTATCGTGGCCATAATTTAAGCTCACTCCAGGCATTTGCCTGGTGTGATAATGATAACTTACGGAAAATTTTCGTCAGCGCAGCCAACGGTGGGGGGTTGAACCACCATCTTCCGAACACAAGCCCACGGCTACGTGATCCTAGCCGCTCATCAGGTCGCTCACTTGGAACGTAGTGCTACAGAAGAATGCGGACAGTGAGATTTGCAGACCTGATCACAAATAACGATAGGCCTATACTAACTCTAGTTGGCGCAAGGAGGACGATTTGGAGATATTTAACCTGAAAAAGGGACAGACTGATACATTTTGAAGTAGCAGGACTTGTTTGGCTAGTTGTTGAGGAAAGTTTACGTGGTTTGAATAAAAGATAGACCAAGGTATGAGTAGGACAGACAGATTAGAGCAGGCGCAGGATGCAGTATTTACGTAGAAATTAAAAGCACAGGCTAGGGTGGCATGGAGGCTGCACTAATCTAATACATGGACTGATGTACAAAACCACAATATCAAAAACAAGGTACGTACGAGGCTTATACAGGGTGGTCGGAAACAACGGAAACCGGGTATATGAGCGTTATAGCGTTCGTCATACTGATACATAATTTGAAGAAAGTAATTCGATACCTCCCGCCGTTGTCATTTAATATGCTGCTGAAGTCAGCCAATCAGATCGCTTCGCGGGCGAATTCAAATGGGCTTTTCGAGGTGGTGTTGCTAGCAGCAAACACTAACACACCTATGGCTTCAGCCCATGCTAGCGTAGCGTGCTTACTATGGGCCGAACTTTTAAGCAGGGTGGTCCTTGTTCGAGTCTCTCCCCTGGAGAAGTTTATTTCTTAATTGGCGTTCTCAAGCCGGTCATAAGCCATATGCAGATTTAGCAACACGCCTCGCAAAGCCCATCTGAACTCTTCCGCAAAGTGATCTGATTGGCTAGCTTCAGTAGCTGATTATATGACAACGGTGCGAAATATCCAATTTTTTTTTTTCAAATTATCTATCATATGACCAATCCTACAACGCTCATATATCCGGTTCAAGATTTTTCCAACCACGCTGTATATAGACAACTTACGAATGAGCCGGAAAAGGAAACAGGTGCAATTGTCTTAAATTAAGAATGTGTTTGTATGTGCTTTAGAATGTTTATGATGATGATGATGATGATGATGATAATGATGATGATGATATGCCTAGGTTATACTGCCGTTTCCTCTCCTCGTGCCTCAGCTGGTACATCTGAACTCAGTCAGGTAATGAAACACGAGAAACCAGTCAGAACATCTTTCAGACACATAAAAAATAAACCGAAGACCAACAAAAATAAACTTATTTTCTGCTCAATGTTGTTGTATCAGTGTCATCGCACTTGTTTGTACTGTACTGAAATAAGACTAATCCCTTACAGTTCTCCAAAGTTAGGCGCTTCGTTTAATCAAGAATCGTTGGAGCTGTCCTCTCAGAGAAGCTGTTAGTCTGTCAAGGCTGCATGTTAATGAATACTAATGCATACTTCGCAACGCTCACAAATCAATTACCTCTAAGCGAACAAACATGGCGTGGCAATGAAGAATTTCACAACTTGCTTGCTAGTCACGAAGCATGTTGTTGCAGATTAACCACTATGAATTGATACCTGGAACACCCAGTAATTTGTGTCTATCATATTCATATTATGTTCCTCCATAGATGCTCCGACCATTCAATAGCTTCTGTTAAGTGATTTGAAACTAAACAGGTGAGTGGAAACTGAGGAGTTTTTATTTTTATTTTTTAGATTCGTTGAATACCTTGATGATCCTGTAGAAAGAAATATTCACAGGTTCATGCTGAAACTAAATCTTGTTGTTTAAGCTTTTCTTTGGTGGGACATCAATATCAACATCTACGTATTGTTTTTGGTTTGTATTGAATGTTTACAGCAGGGAAAAATTAATTTTAAAATGTCTTAGTAACCGATCTTCAGTCGTAGTCGTAGGAGGCCAGTGAAATATATTGTTTCTTGTGCTGTAGACATTGTTAATTAATTTATACAATGATTCGTTTCACCTATGCCATCATGTGGCATTTTCAGTGACAATGATAGAGGTGAAGCAGTTTTACTGTCGATTTAGATTTACTTGCTCCTATATTAGGAAAAATATTTGAGAAAATAGTACGTAAGCAAGTGACTCAATATCTTATGCGTTACAACTTAGTTGACAAATATCAATCAGGGTTCAGAGCAATCACGGCATTAGTGAAAGTGACAAATGACATGCAACTAGCGATGAATAAAGGACTGGGCTAATGACTATATTTGTTCTCTTGGACTTAACGTAAAGCCTTCGAATGTGTAGATAGGGATACATTCTTACTACACTCGATACGATGACATTTTCTTACAGCACTTTATCCTGGATACTATCATATCTTAGTGGTCGTGTATTAGTGGGAAACGATATACTGTATATTCTTGGCAAGATGGGCGTGGCACAGTGTGGAGTTTCCTTTCGGCTTCTGTTCTAATTATACACGAACGACTTATCTGATATGTTGACCAATTGTAAATATCACCTATATGCATATGATATTCAATTATATATTCACACAAAGCCTAATGACTTAAACACTTAAATCACTAAATTAAAAGAAGACCTAGCAAATGTTAAAGACTGGACTAGTGGACATGGCTTGAAAGCGCTCCCATCCAAGTCACAGGCCATCAGAGCTGGTACTTACAAATCACACGCTGTACTAAAAGACACTTATATTCCCAGTGTTATGCACAGTGGAATACCAATAATATTTGGTGATAATGTAAAGAACCTTGGAGTAGTACTCTATAAATACTTAAGTTGGTCGGCACACGTCACAAAAGTTGTCAAAGAGTATTCATTTCAGTACATTCTCTAAAACGGATGAGGGACTACCTTCCAGGAAACACCAGAAAATTATTAGTTCAGAGTCTAATATTCCCAGTATTTCACTACGGATATGTAGTTTATAATAGTGTGAGCAAAGCACTTTCATGTAGACTACAGCGAGCCAACAATGCTTGTGCTCGATTCG
This sequence comes from Anabrus simplex, assembly GCF_040414725.1. Classification (NCBI taxonomy): domain Eukaryota; kingdom Metazoa; phylum Arthropoda; class Insecta; order Orthoptera; family Tettigoniidae; genus Anabrus; species Anabrus simplex. The sequence continues at coordinate 110,113,885 of NC_090266.1, read as the reverse complement.
TAGTAAATATCCCAGTAAAAAATGAAATGGCGTATGGCTTTTAGTGCCAGGAGTGTTCGAGGACACGTTTGGCTAGCCAGATGCAGGTCTTTGGATTTGACTCCCGTAGGCGACCTGTGCGTCGTGATGAGTATGAAATGAAGATGAAGACGACACATACACCCAGCCCCCGTGCTAGCGAAATTAACCAAATAAGGTTAAAATTCCCGACCCTGCCGGGAATCGAACCCGGGACCACTGTGATCAAAGGCCAGCACGCTAACCATTTAGCCATGGAGCCGGACAATATCCCAGTCCAAACTCATATCAGCTCCTTCCTCTTTCAGCTGTCATGGCTAAGATTGATCGAACGACGTAAATGCCATGCCGTTTTCGTTCTCCGCAGCTTTCTACAAACAAGAAAAGCAGACTATCTCAGAAGAGACATTAAATACCTTTCCCCTTCAGGTAGAGCTCCTGCAAGTGAATCCAGATATCCCGCTTGTCCATTCCCATCCATCATAGTAACGCATACAACAACAACCCATTTATACCTGCTACCATATGTTCCTGGGACTAAACCCCAGCTGAAATTAGAGGCATAAGCAATAATATGATATTCAAAAGGAAATTTTAATAAAGTACTCTAAACTGTAGAAATCAGATCTCACTAAAATAACAAAATTAATATTCAGTTCTTAGTTATCAGTAAGTATACCAAATATATAGAGGTTAAGCAAATTAATTTTGGTCATATATAGAAATCATCATCATCATCATCATCATCATCTGTTTACCCTCCAGGTTCGGTTTTTCCCTCGGACTTAGCGAGGGATCCCACCTCTACCGCCTCAAGGGCAATGTCCTGGAGCTTCAGACTCTTGGTCGGGGGATACAACTGGGGAGTATGACCAGTACCTCGCCCAGGCGGCCTCACCTGCTATGCTGAACAGGGGCCATGTGGAGGGATGGGAAGATTGGAAGGGATAGGCAAGGAAGAGGGAAGGAAGCGGCCGTGGCCTTAAGTTAGGTACCATCCCGGCATTTGCCTAGAGGAGAAGTGGGAAACCACGGAAAACCACTTCCAGGATGGCTGAGGAGGGAATCGAACCCATCTCTACTCAGTTGACCTCCCGAGGCTGAGTGGACCCCGTTCCAGCCCTCGTACCACTTTTCAAATTTCGTGGCAGAGCCGGGAATCGAACCCGGACCTCCGGGGGTGGCAGCTAATCACTCTAACCACTACACCACAGAGGCGGACCATATATAGAAATATGATACTTAAATGATGATTACATATATACATCGACGGCTTACTTCTAAAACCTCGTATGTCCCAACGATCTTCCTACCCATTATATACCTTAAGGCTGACCACGCCTCCCAGCCACATGTGGATATGCTGTCCATCAGAACAATCTTCATTGTGTTCATTTTCCTATGCTGGTGTGTAAAGGAAAATGTACCTTACCATACCGCATAGTAGGGATGTTGTTTTCATCACGTATTCACGCACTCCTACAGTATAATGCATTTAAGGTTCATTTTCCTTCACATATTAGCATAGGAAAATGAATTTAACGATAATTGTTCTGATGGGCTTCGTATAAATATGTGGCTGGGAGGCGTGACCAGTCATAAGGAAAAGAATGGATAGGAACAGCATTAGGAGATACGAGGTTTTAGAAGTAAGCCATCGATATATACTATTTACATTATTCTTTAAATTTTATAATGGCGTTGCAGAATATGGTTTGGCATAACAGCAGGCTTCACAGCCTGAGCCACGCCATATAAAGTAAACTAATTTTTTAATGTATTAATGTACCTTACAGCAGAAAAGGATGCGACCTAATTTTGGTTAACGAGGTGCTGGCGCTATGGTGCCCTGAATTGGAATCAAAAACATCTAGTAGCATTTTCATTAGAATGAGCGCATGGTTGTGAGGAAAGGACATCTGGCAATAAAAAACTTATCAAGAAGAAAACCGAACCATGGTGCACCATCGAACCCAGAGGAAAATGAGATGACGTTGAAAAATAGAAAATCACGTATAAAAAAGCAGACTGTTCATTTTGTAAAAGTATGGTGATTTATCCCTTGATCTCTGGCTCAATAAACACGGACCACATAATTCTTATGAACAAACAAATATTTCCCGTCCTCTCTCTCTCTGGCAGTCTGTATGTATGTGTGTATGTATGTATTACGCGCGTGACGAATTTAATGAAAATCGGTTCATAAAATCGGGCAATAAAACACTGCGCCTTACCCTATATATAATGTTTCTTACGCTGAGCGAAATGGTAGCTTAGAGAAAGGGCTAAGGTGTAATTATCAAAAACCTATGTTATTAACCGTCTCGTCGTATAATACTACGAACCAAAAGTTATATGGAATGAAATTTCCGATCATTTATACCTTACATAGTGTTACCGCACCGGCTATGATAACATTTGTTTCTTAGCCCATATCTGCGCCGAGCCACGAGAAAATGGGCGAACAGAACTTAATGAAAATCAAAGCGCTTCAGTCTAGCCTATATATAATTTTATTTACACTGGATAAAGTGGCAGTTTGGGGGAAGGCCAAAAATTTAGTTCCCCAATTTAGTTCCCCGCGGTGTAGGGGGGGGGGGAGCCTGTCACCCGGCGGCCCCGGGGTCGATTCCCGGTCGGGTCAGGGGTTTTTACTTGTAAATGATTAATATCCTGGCCTGGGGACCGGGTGTTTGTGTCGTCCTTCCTTCCTCACATTCAACACTTTACACTTCCGCCAATTACAAAATACACGCAGGTTCCTCACATATGGTACCAGTAGGGGCAAATGATCTTTCTAGGTAGATGCCCCGAACAAATGGCATTTTTTAAAATGTCATTAGTGGCCCAATCCGTAAATACTACATAACAACCTTTATAGAGAACGCAATTTCCGACCACGTATGCCTTACACAGTTTTAACGTACCGACTACGGTAACAGAATTAATGAATTTAGACCATAATACTACCGTCGACAGCCCTGAAGATGGTATTCCTTGGTTACCCATTGTCACACCAGGCAAATACTGGGATTGTACCTTAATTAAGGCCACGGTGGCTACCTTCCCAATCCTAGCTCTTTCCCACCGAAAATCTTCGATGTGTTAGTGAGAAGTTAAGCAAAAAGAATTGCTTAGTCTACATCAACGTCGAGCATTGCTAGCACGGAAGTGTGGTTCAGTCGTGTTAAGTGGCGATCGAGGTGCATTTTGCGCTTTGAAGTCAGCCCTATCGGGCGAGTTGGCCGTGCGATTAGGGGCGCGCAGCTGTGAGAGAGTGGGTTCGAACCCCACTGTCGGCAGCCTTGAAAAAGGTTTTCCGTTTTTTCCCATTTTCACACCAGGCAAACACTGGTGCTGTACCTTCATTAAGGCCATGTTCGCTTCCTTCGCATTCCTACGCCTTTCCTGTCCCATCGTTGCCATAAGACCTATCTGTGTCGGTGCGACGTAAAGCAAGTACCCAAAAAAAAAAAAAAAAAGAAGTCAGCCCATATCGACAAGGAAAATTATGAACATGATTATCAAAATGAGAAAAGACTCGTAAAGGAACGATCGCTTGAAGAATAAGACAGGAGGATTTATGAAAAGAAGAAGAAGGACTCACTTTACATTAGATGTCCTTATACCGCAGAGCCGGAAAAAGATGAATATGAAGCCCTACAATATCGAAAGCCCACTAAATTGATCAACAATAACATTACATTCACTACTATTTGTTATGATTTGCGTTGTCCCTTCTGCTGTCACTTTTCTAACATAGATGGGAGAACAACCTGTCTGAAAGAAGGCGGGAAGTAGCTGGGGAGTTAGATAACATTTTTTGTTAGCATGCCATTCCTCTGGTTCATACATTTTCTACAGGTACCTGATAAACTGGTTCATCATAGTTTCCCAGCTATCTTATCCCTGCTGTGAGGTGCTGAAAGCAATAAGGGATGAAATGAAATGGCGTATGGCTTTTAGTGCCGGGAGTGTCCGAGGACATGTACGGCTCGCCACGTGCAGGTCTTTTGATTTGACTCCCGTAGGCGACCTGCGCGTCGTGATGAGGATGAAATGATGATGAAGACGACACATACACCCAGCCCCCGTGCCAGCGAAATTAACCAATGATGGTTAAAATTCCCGACCCTGCCGGGAATAGAACCCGGGAATCCTGCGACCAAAGGCCAGAGCGCTAACCATTTAGCCATGGAGCCGGACAGCAATAAGGGATGTGTACACTTAAACGGAAAACGGATGAACAGCGATCACCGCTGTCTGTGGCCGGGTCATACGAGCTCTGGAATTTGCTCCCCTCTCAGAACGTCAAGCTGCACTGTTCTTGAAAAGTAGGAAGCTCTGTGGTTTCTCATTTGATGGAGCATGTCATATGACAGCATTGCATTTCACCGCGATTAATATTGTATTCTGACAAGAATACTGATGTCTTTGCAATGATCTATGTCGAGTTAAGTTTAATATTTGGCTATGCCTGTTACAGAATCACGAGGAAATGGATGGGTGGATTCCAATAAAACTTGGTATTCAAGGTTAGAATAAGGTCGAGTAGGATCTTAGCTATAAGTTGCTCAAACAGTTTCACTCACAGGGGGTGCATCACAAGGAGCCTAAAGCATTAAATTCTTACTGTTGGTTTTCTTAACGAAAATAACTCATAGCGAAATTTTGTCCTATACCTTTTTCCAAAACAGTGAAAAATAAATGAAATATCAGCGGGAGTCAAGTGAAAGTTAAGTCCCAGAGCCGGTAGCTAACTATAGAGGATGGTCGGAAACAATGTGAACCGAGTATACGAGCGTTTGAGTGTTGGTCATACAGATAAGTAATTTGAAAAAAATTACGTCGTTATCACGTGCCGTTGTACTTTTATCAGCTGCTGAAGTTATCCAATCAGATCATTCCGCGGGTGAATTCAAATGGACTTTACGAGGCTACGTTGCTAAATCTTTACGTGGCTTGGTCGGGCTTAAGAGCCATGCCGAGAAATGAGCATCAAACGCTAACACGCTGCGAGTTTCTGCCAATGCCACCGTAGCGTACTTGCTGTGAGCAGAACCTATCAGCAGGGAGTTTCTTTTTCAAGTCCCTCCCCTGGAGGAGTATATTCCTTCTATTGTAGCTCTCAAGCCGGTCATAATCCACGTGCAGATGTATCAACACCGCCTCTCAAGGACCTTCTGAAGTCGCGCAAGGCGCGATCTGATTGGCTAACTTGAGCAGCTGATAAAATGACGACGGCGCGAGGTATTAATTTTTTGTAGTTATTTATCAATATGACCAACCCTCTAACGCTCATATATCCGGTTCCCGTGCTTCCGACCAACCGGTATATATTATTTATTCTTTAATAGTTAATCTTTACCATTCATGTGTCGATATATCTCATCAATCGAACTTCCACGCTCGGGTCGCGGTTTAATATTCCATTCTATTGTGGTGGACTGCATTCATGTGGCCGGGAAGTAATACCTGTAACATTTACAAATACCTAATGGCGGTTAGATTATATTCCCCGGAGTCCGCAATGAAACCGTGAATATAAGAATCGTAGTTGATGCTTCATTTTAAGGGTCAATACGTTGTGGTCATTACTTTCCCATGCTTCCGTCGTAATATTTTATTCTAAAATTGCCACGTGTTTTTATATGTATCCTGAATTGTAGTTTAGTTCATTGTAATATTCGTTGATCATTTATTTAAAAAAAAGTATATCGTCGTTGCTCGATCAGTAGATGACAATGCACTTCCTATCCATTATTTTCCTTATGACTGCTCACGCCTCCCAGGCACATATAGGTATGCAGCCATCAGAACAATTTTTGTTTCGTTCATTTACCTATGCTGATGTTTAAAGGAAAATGAACCTTACCGCACTGTAAAAGTGCATGTTTGGGTGACGTATTAACGCACTCCTACAGTACACTCTATTTATGTTTCATTTTCATTTACGTCGCTGCATAGGAATATGAATACAACGAACACTGTTCTGATTGACTGCACATCCATATGTGGCTGGAAGGCGTGACAAGTCTCACGGAAAATAATGGATAATGAGAGCATTTTGGCATATGGAATTTTGTTTCTTCACCAACGATATTTCTCATTTACTCCATTACCTGGCTTGTATCTATATTTTCTTTGGTGATAGGAGAGTAGAGCAAGAACAAGAAGAGAGGAGAAGAAGAAGAATCTAATGAATTCGGGTGGGGTTGACAACAAGACCAGCACCAGCACGACCAGGTATCCGGTTTCATATCCACGACCGAGTGACACTCCAATGTCTTCAGGTCATGTGGGTGGGCAGGATTCAATTTGGAAGGTGAAGGGTTTTAATGAATTGCATCTGCCGTAGGTGTTGGTAATTCATTCTTGAAAATGATGCTGAAGTAGAAAAGTCGAATGTAAGATGTCAAATGTGTGAAGATCTGGGATTTGGGATATTGAGATAACGGGACCACATAAAGACAATTGTAAATATTTCGGGGGTGGAGTCACCATTCTATCGGATAGTAAGGTTGGAATTACGTCATGATTTATGAAGTTTTCAGTGATTCTCTACTTCAATAATGTGCAGATCACTCATAACATGGATGTCGGAGCGTATTTCAGCAACGTAATAGTATCGTATAATTGAGGTTTCATTTGAAATACACAGCCTTAAAAATTTGAAGCACCCAGAAGGAATAGTCGGATCTCAATGTAACTTCGTACACGTACACAGAATCGGCGGGTATGTAACTGATGAGAGTTGCAATTCCCTGTGAGATGAAGAACGGCCACCAGAGTGCATTAGTCTTGATCGTGTTTGGAGTAGATGCCAGGCCTGGTAGTGCATATAAGAGGCGTGAACAGCGTCAGACATGTACCTATGTAAATACGTAAATATGCTCCTATGATTACAGCTGTCTTTATCCCAGGGAACAGGCGAGGAAATATTGATAAGCAACACCACAGGAGGAGAAGACGATGGCAACGCAGCCAGACGGCCAAGAACGAATCAACTACCTCCTCCCCCGAAAGAGACATGGGAGTGGAACACCAGCCCGCGCCCTATAACGAAGACAGCAGTACTAATAAAGTTATTTATTTCGTGTCATTTTACTATTATTTAGGTAGAGCACTGGACGTGAGTGCAGGCAAGCAAGCCGGCATTCCAAGGAGCACCTGTATGTATATATATTTATTGTTCTAATAACCCTAGCATAGTTGCAGATCTGCAGTGACAAGTGTGTTCCAACAACATCGCACTGAGGGACATCGCCAGGCGGAAGAAGAAGACAGCCCCTTGCACCAAGTAAGGCTTGGCTCTTAATCCCCCTCTCCAAGCGGAGACTTGGCACCAGGGACCACTGCCTGCTGGGCAAAGGGACGAACCTGTGGCCCAGAGCCCAGACGCTAGTGGACCCGAGCCGACCCGGCAGTGACAAGTTGGACTGATCCCCATAATAACAAACAATGCCAAGGAAGTGGTTATGACTGCATGACACATCTTCCTAACTAACACAACCTCTGGACTTTTCCAGCCCGCATCCTTGCATGTGCTATCAAAAGACGTCAGGTTTTACACGTAGGCTCTTTCTCTTTCTGCCTGTAGGGTTTTTCCCTGACCCTTCAATACCATACTTCAACACCACCTTACCAAACACAAACTCTTGCCGTGGTAGCGAGTCTAACTCGGAAACCGGCAGATACTCCTTGTATCACTTCCCACTCTTCCCTGCTATCTCTTTCTTCTTAGAAATTAACAGCATGTCGGAGGCCATGTAGATTGAGTCGATGGTCACGGCGGGGGAGCGGGCTACGGGGGCCCCCGTAAAAAAAAGTCAGATGTTTAGTGATCACTGTGAATTACACAGAGATGCCTCGTACTCGTGCGAAGCAGCGTTATCAGCACCTGACAGAGTTTCAAGGAGGCCTCATTTTTGGTCTTCATTTGGCCGGCTGGTGGAATAGTGCAATATCTAGATTTGTAGGCTATTCGGATGGGACAGTGGCCCGATGTTGGACTGCATGGGAACGTGAGGGCAGGTGCACTCCAGACAACCACGTCTGACCACCACAAGGGAGAATATCAGTATTGTGCACCAAGTACGTCGTAACCCCTTCACAATTGCACCTGTCATCCGAGAACAAGTAATGGACTCAATGCATCTTTCTGTGTCATCCCGCACCATCGGCTGAAGATTAGCTGCAGCGGGACTAGGGAATTACCGTCCCCTGAATAGGCTGCCGTTAACACCACAGCACAAACGGCTGAGTTTGGTATGGTGCCGTGACCGGGAAGTATGGACTGCTGATGAATGACGTGGCCCAGTGTTCAGCGATGAATCGCGGTTCTGCGACCTGGGAAGAGGCCCAATTCTTCCAAAGCTTTGAAGAAGCACAGCGGTGTTACGCCTGGTGTCATTATGTGGGCAGCCATCGGGTGTGACTTCAGGTTACGGCTCCTAGTACTTGCAGGAACTCTGACGGCACAATGGTACGTCATGGACATCCTGCGTCCTCATGTGTTACCTCTCATGCGACATTATCGTGGTGCCATTTTTCAACAGGATACTGCTCGTCCACACACGGGCCTTTGTGAACTGTCTGCGTGATGTTGAGGTAATCCCGTGTCCGGAAAGATGGCCAAATCTGTCCCCGATGAACATGTGTGAGACCAGCTCAGACGTTAACTTCGTCCGAGAGCCTGTATCCAGGATATTAAGCACCAGTTATAACAGTATGAGCCATCTTGCCTCAGGAGAGCATACAACGGCTTTATGACACCCTTCAGAACCGAATCAGTGCATGCATCCAGGCCAGAGGGGTATAACGACATACTGATAAGTGGACTCGTACTGCCACGTTCTTTGTTCATTTGACTCAATTTTGTAATCACTGAAATAACATCAAGAACCCTCTCGACACGTTAAGTTTTATTTCGTTTCCTTCTCCCCTTCAGTTTGATATAACCGCATGGCAGAGTATTAATTTTCTAATAACTCGAAAACGCTGCAAAGCCATAGCCGTACAGGCTATGAAGACCCTTGGAGGAGTGGAAGGTAAAGGCTTCGGATTTCCTTAATCTCGGCACTCAATGAGATAGAGTGGTTAGATCTATGCCCGATCCCTCTGCCTCCAGGAATTAACCTGGTACACAATTTTGGTGCAGACTGAGTAAAACTCTGGGTCATGTGCCACTCCAGAAGTGGAAATTTAGTTTCTTAAATTTTTCGACTTCCTGGCGGTAAATCGAACCCACGTCCTTTCGGTGAGCCCGCACGCCTCTACGGTCTAGGCCCCTTTGGAAAGCACTAAACATTGATAAATCGTGACATGTGACGTCAGTCGCACACATCGTGCCCCATTTGACAGCTGTCTGCTAGATATAGGAATTATTCCTACCTTCCACCGTCCATGAAATCGTCTATAGCCCCTCGATGTCCGAATAAGACCGTACTTTTACACTCCGCATAAATCAACTGAACAATAAGAGGCAGATGTGCCCTGCCTGCATAAAACATATATTTCAGAAGCAGCGCTGTACCTACAGCACTATGGAAAAATCTGTGCATAAGAGAAATGTTTCCTTTTATTGATATTTTTGCTACCACTAAATCAGACGTTTTCAAACTATTATGCGATTGTACCCCTGACTCATGGCTAAAATTCAATGTACGTCTATGATATTGCAACCGTTAGGGCTTTAATCGTCGCACCAAATTAAGTATGAACCAGCTCTGAACACAACAGGCGACAAAATGAAACTGGCCCCGTTAGTTGGGCAACAAATGAGGCTTACTCTGGGTATAATTAGGGCAATATCATTTAACTTGGTTTCACAAACAGATGTAAGTTACAGATGGAACATTTGGATGAGAACCGCCAGAAGTCACTTACCAGGCTTGAAGTCTCATCCTCCCTACTTTCATAAGATCACCGGCTGAATTCGTAGAGCAATATGGGTAATCGAATGTTCGATAAAGAAATAAAATAGGCACTATCTAAAATAATGAACGTAGGATTCTATAATATGAGAGGAATATGCTAATATTTGTTAAATGAGAAGAATCTCTGTTCAAGTAGATATTCTAAACATTTTATTATACTGATGTGAACCACACAAATAATGTTCTATCTCAACATGTGAGCAAAAGAAACAATTAAACTGACACAATTATATACATTGTATGCCTTCTTTTCTTGAAATTGTCCATGCATAATAATTCTTGGCGTACATCAATCAACTCGATCAGCATACACTGATAAATGAGTTTATTTATTTTATAAAACATGGATATTGAATGATATCCTTTATTTATTAAACTCTCGTCACAAATGGATATTAAATATGGTTCCGGTACCGGGGATCGAACTCGAGCCTCCTGGGTAAGAACCAGGTATCCTTTATCTGTTAGTCATGATTTGGATAGAGAGAAAAAAATTAACACAATATAAGCACATCTGTTATACACACGAGATTGCATTGCCGGGTATCGAACATGTAATCCATTTGACCACGACAAATGTATATTTACATTGAACACTTACGATGAACATACACGCTGAACATATATGTGCGTATCCTGGGTTTACCTAAAAAATTATATATTTAAAGAATATCAGTCAAAGCTGGAATCAAACCCATCACCATATCACTTTGGGAAATAATAAAACACACAGAAACACATATATAAAAATATCAAATATATTTACACAACACATCTTGAAGATATGGCTTAACCAAGCCATAATATCTGGTTAAATCTTCGCTCCAGCATCATTCGAACCAACAGGCTTCGGCTTCCAAGGTAAAAATTTTTGGACTCCAATCAGAGGCTAAGTTAATGCTTAGCATGAGAAGGGATCTATCCTTCACAATATCCGGAAATTATCCGTGTTACTCGCAACGTATAATTAGAATAGGATTGAGACTACTTTGGTGAATGAAAAGAACTTGGCCCACTAACATCGTTTTGCTGGCGACTGCAAAGTTTGCTCGGCCTACGGTCGACCAGCATATACCTGTCAATCACAATAACAGCTGTGACCAGTCCTGGGTTGTGGATACTATAAATCGTCCGTCACCCCTTCCTTTCATTTTCCTTACATACCATCTCGGCTTATTGTCAAGTATGCACTCACTTGAAAGCCATTATTTCTTATTACTCGTTATGTGGCTATATATTCAGCCCAATTTAATATCTCACAACAGCTATAATTATTTATTCTTCCTTATCACTCCAACAACAAAACACGTTACAGCTTCGCCTTCTCATGTGTTGGCATCGTATCTCAATCCGTTCATTTAATTCACGGAGAAAACCCCATTATTTCAGGTTATATAATTCTCACAATTTCATATATAATTATAAATTAATTACACCTCGTTTTGGATCAACTCCAATGATTATCTAATATTATCCGGGATTACAAATACCCGAATCTCAAACGTATCATTTATATCCAAACTACTCTGGAGATCTTTACCAGACGAAGAAATATAAACCTAGCTAACTTGCCGCTCTTCCCAAAGATAGTTCATATAAGCTAAGAACTTTGAAGTCTATATAATAATTCATGCAAATGAATTTTTGTTAAATATCAATGATTATCTTAAAAATCACTTGATGATCCTAACTAATATTAATAAATCTTTCCCAGTCATACGCGCATAATGTTCCCTACATATTTAATATTTAATTATGACATTATAATATTTACAAATATTATTATTACTAGCATGCATATCTCGTGTTTAGGGTATATAAAAGTATGTACTTAACACTTGGTGAGTAAGGCTTGCTGTCATCTAGGGTACATCTTAGATCTTTACACGAACATGATGAATATTCTTGTTCCTAGTAGTCCTTGGTTCTTCTTCATACGACGATCCATGACTCGAACTGCTGTTTTCTCAGTTGAATTTCGGGACGATCCTTGCAAAGCTGATTGCAGGCACTCAGGCGCGACTCTTGTAGGTTCCGAGTCTTGGGTTCGACGACCACTCACGAACATACAGAAAAATGGAGAATGAGTTATCAAATACTGTTTTATGCACTTTCAAAGGGGGGCTTACTTGTAACAAGATCCACTCTTAAGTTCAAACAGATTAACGTAAGTAGTGATAAGTTGTAAAATCACTGTTCATTCCCTGACCGTCACACAGACTATCATAACGAATGTCCCTGGAGGATGCGAATATTAATTTTGTCAAGAACAGTTATTTATTTTTTGCTAAATGTCACTCGTTCTTAAATGCTCAGGAGCGGTGATAATTAGCCCCTGCATATATTAATTAACTGTCTCACCACGCTAAATAACCTGAAGCGTTTGCCCTCCGTTGGTGATTGCACCATAAGTCATAATTAACTATCTTCGACGACTGTGATGTTAAAATGCCAAATTAAGGCTTCTATTCGGCAATTATGTACATTAACTCGTACCACACGACTTATTCCGTAAATATATTTACATCACATTGATGTGTTTCTTCAATGGCACAACACTTTGTACACTGATATCCAAGTTCCACTTCTAATATGTTGGGTTGCCACTACACAGACGATAATGAGGTAGCGTGTTACCACTGCCGGTACACGGATGAGAATGAGATACAGTGTCTGTGTATTGGATATATTTATAGCCTACGGGCAAAATGGTCAGGGGGGAGGTGAATTATGTCCCTTTTGGAAATGACAGTCCGGTAATCGAAGTCATTGAACGACGTGATAACAATCGAATTAAAGCTTATAATCTCTACTTTCTACTGAACATATATGAAACCAAAGCGATCAGTAGGTTATTCAGAATTTTAAAAGCGTCCTTTTGGAAGATTACGCGTCATGTTTCATCGTGCAATATCTCCCACCTTTTTCCACATGTTGTCAGATTTTAGTAGTCGCCTTTGATCTGCGTACTACTGTATGATAGGCGTCATTATTGATCCATTAATAAAGTATTGTATTTATATGCATTGACAGTCAGCATAAAATACATTGGTTCGAATGGGACCCATTTCATAAATTTAGAAAAATTATCTCATATAGAAGTATTCTTCTTCTTCCTCTTTTTCGTAAATTATGGTGAAGTGGTACTAATGAATGCGGTGTTGAATTTATAGTGGGCATTTATTTTTCAAAAGTTAACACACCTTAATTCGGCCCGGTCTCCAAAAACCTCCATCTCCGTGCGTAGCGTTATCTTCTCTTCTCGCTCGCTCGGAAAGAGAGCGCGGTTTCAAGGTTAGCAATACTGCGTTTCCCTCTTCTCATTACAGCGTAGGAAAAATGCTCCTTCCGGACTGGCGCGTCGCGGATCATACCCCGGTTTGACATACAGAATGCTAACTACTGCGTTACATGTCACAGGATGTTACGGAAAACGGCATATATAATTAGCCAGACCTCCTAACATCTCCATGGCATGATGGTGAACGGTCACAATATAAAAACCCCTAAATGACAGGTTTAAATTTTGAGTCGGTACCTGGATAATTATTGAGGCAATTTAATTGATTATAAACCATTATTTTAAGTACACATCGTAAATAAGTCGAGATTGTGAAGTTAAATTCATTTTTATAACACATCACAAGAAGTTTACGAGTTTGTGTCTGTATCATGTATAATACAATGATTATAAAGTTGCACAGGATACCCTCTTTTTTAGCCTCAATATCAAATTAGTCCTCCTCTGCGAACCATGTGACCTTGCCGCGGTGGGGAGGCTTGCGTGCCCCAATGATGCAGATAGCCGAGCCGCAGGTGCAACCATATCGGATGGGTATCTGTTGAGAGACCAGACTAACGAATGGTTCATCGAAAGGGGGTAGCAGCCTTTCGGTAGTTGCAAGGGCGGCAGTCTAGATGATTGACTGATACGGCCTTGTAATAATACTCAACATGGCTTAGCTGTGTTGATACTGCTACACGGCTGGAAGCAACGGGAAACTACAGCCGTAACTAACTCCCGAGGACATGCAGCTCTCTCTGTATGAATGATGTACTGATGATGGCTTCCTCCCGGGTAAAATATTCCGGAGGTAAACTAGTCCCCCATTCGGATCTCCGGGTGGGGACTACACGAGAGGGGGCGATCATCAGGAAGATGGATACTGACATTCTGCGAGTCGGAGCGTGGAATGTTAGAAGTTTGAATCGTTGTGGTAGGTTAGAGAATCTGAAAAGGGAGATGGATAGGCTAAAGTTAGATGTAGTTGGCATAAGTGAAGTACGTTGGCAGGAAGAACAAGATTTTTGGTCAGGCGACTACCGAATTATCAACACAAAATCAAACAGAGGAAATGCAGGAGTTGGTTTAATAATGAATAAGAAAATAGGGCAGCGGGTAAGCTACTACGACCAACATAGTGAAAGAATTATTGTCGTCAAGATAGACACCAAACCAATGCCCACCACAATAGTGCAGGTTGTAACCGTACAACTAGGTTACAGACTCCATTCTGTATTTATTATTATTATTATTATTATTATTATTATTATTATTATTATTAACCCTATTCATTAGATTTTATATTCTGTTTCTCATCATTTAGACTGTAATAATTAGGTATCGCGTATATTATTGTATTTAATCATAGGTTAAGTGAATATGTTTGTAATTATTCTGTATTGTAGTAAGTGAGATTTGTTGGTTTCATATTGTCATGCTGTGGCTTGTAACTTTGGCTAGATGAGCTGGCATAGTATTTTGCAATCGAGGCTATGTTTAACTGGGAATGTTGTGTGCAAGGAGATTTCCCGGTGACGCATTCGGTATAGTCATTCTTGGACCGCTTGGGTACACTTAGACAACATTTGACTGATGACATCAGTGCGTGGACACGTGATTGCGACCAAGTGTCAGTATTCGCCAGCTACTGTATGTGGAAGTGGAAGGGATGAACAGTGAGTGGGGAGATGAGTCGTCATCGCGAGGTGATATAAAGTCAAGGCGACGGTGGGGAGAGGTTTTCTGTTCGTACTCAGTTGATAGTACTCAGTTCATAAGCAGTTGATATTGTGGAGATCATATGTAACAGTCTGATGTATCAAATGGAAGAAGTGGTCTTAGTGTGATGGTCAGAGCTAAGAGTTGTGTTTGAAGAAGTAATAATCGAGGAGGTCTACAAGTGGTGGTTGTATCCGAGCAGAGACGGGTACTATGTTGATAAAGAAACATCATCTTCTTGTGAGGATGGACTTCACAAGATGTTTCAATAATATTTTCCAATTATTTAAAATATATTGAGTGGACGTAATTACATTGGAGCTCCCTACACGCGTACATGGTATGTAGGCCAACTCCTTGTGACATAAGAAGATTACAGCAGACGGCTCCCGACTTCAGCTCACAGGTTTTCCCAAGAATTTCAAGTTCAACAGCGGTGTATGCAGACAACAGGTAATTAAAGCATCAGACATGTTATGCATTCATAACATGAAGAAGAGTGTAATCAGCGGCGATATCACATCTCACTTCAAGTTCATGCCAATAGTTTTTTTTTAGATTAAATTTTCCTTTTATTTAGTACCGCAAATCTCACGATATATTTCTTTTGTTAAATTAAAAGACGTCAATGATTGTTCATTGTGACGTAAATTATAGTCATAAACTCAGTTTTATTTTAACTATAATAAGGGATTCCAGTTCCATGTACAATCCTCAATTGTGGAAATGCAACAGTAATTTAATATTTTCCTGATCCATATCCCTGTATATTGCCAGATATGTGAGTTTATCACCTCACGCCTTGAGATAATTGATATAAGAGGTATGCTCTACCGAATTTTGTTGTTTTTCTTAAAAAAGCAACTGGCGCTCAAACAAATGTTATGTATATTGTGTGAAGGAGATGTAAGTATAAGAGTAGTGGTTGGAGTAGCCACAACGTGTCGCCAGCAACGTGGGACTCGAAAGGTTCAGAAAAAGTGTTTCTGAATGGCAATATACATGGATCAGTTCTTTTAATGAGTACGCACATGTTAAATTCACCGAGTAATTTTAGGAAGGTCATTTTGTTGAAGTTTGTATTTAAGGGGTAATGTCAGAGGAAGTGCAAGGGGAAATAGCTTTGAGATCGCGAAAAATTAGTAGGAAACCGAAGATGGACAAGGATAGCAATATGCAGTCAGGTGATGAGGCTGAGGTTATTGTGTCCAAGGAAATCCAAGGTGGTAACATAAATAGGAAGTTGGTGACTAAGGTGGGACCTACTGAAAGTCAGAAAATAGTAGAAACTGAGGAAAACGCTGTCACGCAAGATCAAAGTAAAGGGGTGATTGACCTGGGTTTATTTAATTTGCTGATGTCCAAAATGACTGAGCAGAATAATATCATTAGTGAGAAAATTGAATCTCAGAATAATGCCATTAGTGAGAAAATTGAATCTCAGAATAATATTATGAGTGAGAAAATTGAAACGGTCATTAGTGAGAAAATTGAATCTCAGAATAATATTATGAGTGAGAAAATTGAATTTCAGAATAATATTATGAGTGAGAAAATTAAATCTCAGAATAATATTATTAGTAAAAAAATTGAAGCTCAGAGTAAGGCCATAAATAGTATTAATAAGAAGATTGATGATGTTAGTAATAAGATAGATCATAAGGTGTTAGAAATAAGTAAGCAAATTAATAATTTAGAAAGTAAAGTAAATAAGGAGTGTAGTGATATCAGAGCTGAGATGGAATTGGGTCGGAGCAATCTCCATGCGGAAATAGAACAAATTAGTGAGACATGCATCAAACAGATTGATGAATTAGGCGCCAAGATCGAGTCCAATAAAGGAGAAATCAATGAGTTAGTAGAAGAAAGGTTTGAAAAGATAACCAATACAGTGGGGCAAGAAACTAGGAAATGTATTAGTAGGGTAGAACAGGTGGAAAGAAAACTTGGAGAAGTAGGTGATCTAGGGAGTGAGCAGAAATCATTATCACAGAAGGTGAGAGAATCGGAAAAAAAGTTGGAGGAATTAAGAAAAATTCAAGAAAAGACTGAGGAAACAGTGGAAGAAAAATTTCTGAGTTGCCAGAGAGTACTCCAGCAAGAAGTGCGTAATAGTAAGAATGTACGTGAGATAATTGTAAATAATTGTTTAATCACTAGAGATCATGATTTACCTAAGTTTTCTGGGAAAGAATTTAACCCGATGGAATTTATGAGAGTAGTAGAGAAGAAATTTGCTGTTCAATTAAGAGACAATATTATTAGCTGGGAAACTGTATTGGAGATCTTATCTAATGCTTTCGTAGGAGAGACTAAGTCTTGGTTTCAAGTATATAAAAGCTCGATGTCTAGTCTAACTGAATTTAAGGAGAAATTCATGGCTAAATTTTGGAGTGAAGGTGTTCAGAGTAGAGAGAGAGAGAGAGTAATGTTTGGCAGGTATAATTCTAACGAGGGTGTTAGAATGACTGAATACTTTTTGGCTCATGTTTTGGTGTGGAGAAATTTAGAATGTATTGGACCTGAGGCTGATATAGTTAGACTTATGGCTAAGCACTATCCCGATAGAATAAGAGAAGCTGTTTGTATGCAAAGAGTGGAGACTATTAAGGAAATGGAGATTTTGTTGGAAAGTTTTGATGCTTTAAGTAGTAGCTTGAATAATAGTAGGACACTAAATAGGAATGTAGAAGGAAGGGGTAACCAATCTAATAATCAGGACAGGACTATGAATAATCGTAACTACAGAAGAGAATATCAGGAGAGACCTAATAATAATTTCCACAGGGAGAGAAATTATCAAAATAGTTCGGAAAATTTCAGGACTGGGAGGCGTGATTATGGCAATCAACCAGAAGCTGGGAGGCGGGAGAATACAGGCCATAATAATAATAATAATAATAATGACGCTAGAGGAAATAGGCAACAGGGGAGGCCGACTGAGGTGTGTAACCAACAAGTCGTAACCGAACCTAGTACTTTAAACGCGCAACGGACTGTATAAACAGGTCACTGAGACAGTCCGTAAATGGTGAGTTCACGTATAAGGTAGATAAGTATGTTAATGTCGACCAGCCTATAGTTGTAAGTGAACATGATTGTGACCTAAGTAGCAATAATTCAAATGTTTTAAGTGACGACTTAATCGTAGACAATAAATTTTATAAGTGTAATTTAAATTTAGATATAAGGCAAGATTTGTTAAGTGATCTTATATTATGTAATGAGGATAATTTAAGTAGTGTTACTGTTACACCGACGATTGAACTGCTGATATGGGGCAGAAAAGTTAAGATTTTGTTGGACTCTGGTAGTGAGAAGTCATGTGTAAATTCCAAGCTGTATGAGGAAGTTTTAAGAGAGAAGTATGAGGTAGCGGAAATTCCAGTGAGGAATACGTTCATCGTAACAGCTGTTGGAAACAAGTCTCATAGAGTGAATAAACAAATAGCTGTCCCCATTATCATAAGTGGAGAATGTATTTTCCAACCATGCTTAGTAGTGCCTAATTTAGTTTATGCCGTTATTTTAGGTACCGACTGGTTAACGTGTCACAAGGCTAAATTAAATTTTGATCTGTGTAATGTCAATCTTATTTGGGGAAAGAGTAGCAGGGAAGTCAGTTTACCATATGATGTTTTGTCAGAAATTAGTGCGAATAAAGTGTGTTCTAGTACGGAAGGATCTTGTGAAATTCCTAATATGAGGAAAAATATTGATGTCTGCCATGTGTCTATACAGAGAGATTCTAGAGATGAATTGTATGAGACAGTGGAGAAATGTAATTTAGCGGAAAGTCAGAAGGACGAATTGTGTGAATTATTGATATCACATAGTGATGTTTTTAGCGATCGGCCTGGTAGAACACATCTTTACGAACACAAATTTAATGTTATTGATAACTCAACTTTTGTAGGACCGAAATATCCCATTCCGTTAAAATACGCTAGCGCGGTTGAAGAGCAGATTGACATTATGCTAGATTATAATATAATTGAACCATCATGTAGTCCTAATTTGAATCCACTTGTTATTATACCTAAGAAGGGTAACACGGTAAGATTGTGCATGATAACTTTTGTAGGATTATATTGGATGAATTTGAGCTTGGTGACAAGGTTTTACTCAGAGTGCCACTCCCGTCATCAGCAGAAGCTGGTCAATTTTCTAAGTTTTTCTTGTTATATCAGGGATACTTCACCGTAGTGAAACGGATTGGGAAATGTGCTTATTCATTAGAAGACAAGGAAGGAAATATCGTAGGCACATACAATATAAGAAATCTTAAGAAATATATCATGTGAGTTTGTTGATTAATTCTCATTATTATGTTAATTCACCATATTTTATGAAGCTGGCATTGCGAACAGGACTTCAGTGAAATTAGCGTGTGTTGTGATAATAAGTGAGGCACGGCAGTGCAATAAACTCCAGTGCTTGGAGACAGTGTATATAATGAAATGTCTTCGAGAATTACTTTTGAACACTCAATGAACGTTTGAAACGACAGAAGTGAGAAAGAAATGTAATCTGTATGTAAATAATACTGTATAATCAAAGTGAAAATGATAATTGATAAATGTTTTATATGTGTAACAACGAACATCCAGATGGATGATACTATGTACCAAATTTGTAAAGGGCATTTTTATACATGTATATATGGTGTACTCGATTTCAGGTGATTGTGTATATATTTCATGAATCAATCGATTCATTTCATCGATTATTTCATGAGGGAGGCGTTCTGTAACCGTACAACTAGGTTACAGACTCCATTCTGTATTTATTATTATTATTATTATTATTATTATTATTAACCCTATTCATTAGAATTTATATTCTGTTTCTCATCATTTAGACTGTAATAATTAGGTATCGCGTATATTATTGTATTTAATCATAGGTTAAGTGAATATGTTTGTAATTATTCTGTATTGTAGTAAGTGAGATTTGTTGGTTTCATATTGTCATGCTGTGGCTTGTAACTTTGGCTAGATGAGCTGGCATAGTATTTTGCAATCGAGGCTATGTTTAACTGGGAATGTTGTGTGCAAGGAGATTTCCCGGTGACGCATTCGGTATAGTCATTCTTGGACCGCTTGGGTACACTTAGACAACATTTGACTGATGACATCAGTGCGTGGACACGTGATTGCGACCAAGTGTCAGTATTCGCCAGCTACTGTATGTGGAAGTGGAAGGGATGAACAGTGAGTGGGGAGATGAGTCGTCATCGCGAGGTGATATAAAGTCAAGGCGACGGTGGGGAGAGGTTTTCTGTTCGTACTCAGTTGATAGTACTCAGTTCATAAGCAGTTGATATTGTGGAGATCATATGTAACAGTCTGATGTATCAAATGGAAGAAGTGGTCTTAGTGTGATGGTCAGAGCTAAGAGTTGTGTTTGAAGAAGTAATAATCGAGGAGGTCTACAAGTGGTGGTTGTATCCGAGCAGAGACGGGTACTATGTTGATAAAGAAACATCATCTTCTTGTGAGGATGGACTTCACAAGATGTTTCAATAATATTTTCCAATTATTTAAAATATATTGAGTGGACGTAATTACATTGGAGCTCCCTACACGCGTACATGGTATGTAGGCCAACTCCTTGTGACATAAGAAGATTACAGCAGACGGCTCCCGACTTCAGCTCACAGGTTTTCCCAAGAATTTCAAGTTCAACAGCGGTGTATGCAGACAACAGGTAATTAAAGCATCAGACATGTTATGCATTCATAACATGAAGAAGAGTGTAATCAGCGGCGATATCACATCTCACTTCAAGTTCATGCCAATAGTTTTTTTTTAGATTAAATTTTCCTTTTATTTAGTACCGCAAATCTCACGATATATTTCTTTTGTTAAATTAAAAGACGTCAATGATTGTTCATTGTGACGTAAATTATAGTCATAAACTCAGTTTTATTTTAACTATAATAAGGGATTCCAGTTCCATGTACAATCCTCAATTGTGGAAATGCAACAGTAATTTAATATTTTCCTGATCCATATCCCTGTATATTGCCAGATATGTGAGTTTATCACCTCACGCCTTGAGATAATTGATATAAGAGGTATGCTCTACCGAATTTTGTTGTTTTTCTTAAAAAAGCAACTGGCGCTCAAACAAATGTTATGTATATTGTGTGAAGGAGATGTAAGTATAAGAGTAGTGGTTGGAGTAGCAACAAGGTCTATATGCCTACTAGTTCAGCGGATGATGAAGAAATCGAAAGAATATATGAGGAGATAGAAGATGTAATACAATATGTAAAAGGTGACGAGAATCTAATTGTGATGGGGGACTGGATTGCAGTGGTAGGCCAAGGAAGAGAAGGTAGTACAGTAGGAGAATTTGGATTGGGACGAAGGAACGAAAGAGGAAGTCGTCTGGTTGAATTCTGCACTGATCATAATTTAGTCCTTGCCAATACTTGGTTCAAACACCACAAACGACGGCTGTATACGTGGACGAGACCTGGAGACACTGGAAGGTATCAAATAGACTTCATTATGATTACGCAGAGATTCAGAAACCAGGTGTTGGATTGCAAAACTTTCCCAGGAGCAGACGTGGACTCTGACCACAACTTGTTGGTCATGAAATGCCATCTGAAGTTGAAGAAATTGAAGAAAGGAAGGAATGCAAAAAGATGGGATCTAGACTAGTTGAAAGAAAAGAATGTGAGGGATTGTTTCAAGGAACATGTTGCACAAGGACTAAATGAAAAGGCTGAAGGAAACACTATAGAGGAAGAGTGGAGAGTCATGAAAAATGAAGTCAGTAGGGCTGCTGAAGAAATGTTAGGAAGGAAGAAAAGATCAACTAAGAATCAGTGGATAACTCAGGAGATACTAGACCTGATTGATGAACGACGAAAATACAAGAATGCTAGAAATGAAGAGGGCAGAAATGAATACAGGCGATTAAAGAATGAAGTGGATAGAAAGTGCAAGGAGGCTAAAGAAGAATGGCTGAAGGAGAAGTGCAAGGATGTTGAAGGCTGTATGGTCCTGGGAAAGGTAGATGCTGCATACAGGAAAATCAAGGAAACCTTTGGAGAAAGGAAATCTAGGTGCATGAATATTAAGAGCTCAGATGGAAAACCACTTCTAGGGAAAGAAGACAAAGCAGAAAGATGGCAGGAGCATATCCAACAGTTGTATCAAGGTAACGATGTAGATAATTTGGTTCTGGAACATGAAGAGGCTGTTGATGCTGATAAAATGGGAGACCCAATTTTGAGGTCAGAGTTTGACAGAGCTGTGAGTGACCTAAATAGGAACAAGGCACCTGGAATTGATGATATTCCCTCTGAATTACTGACTGCCTTAGGAGAAACCAGCATGGTAAGGTTATTTCATTTAGTGTGCAAGATGTATGAGACAGGAGAAGTCCCATCGGATTTTCGGCAGAATGTTGTTATACCTATTCCCAAGAAAGCCGGTGCTGACAGATGTGAAAACTACCGCACCATTAGTTTAGTATGTCATGCCTGCAAAATTTTAACACGTATTATTTACAGAAGAATGGAAAAACAAGTTGAAGCTGAGTTGGGGGAAGATCAAATTGGCTTCAGAAGAAATGTAGGAATACGTGAAGCAATCCTGACTTTACGTCTGATCTTAGAGGAACGAATCAAGAAGGACAAGCCCACGTACATGGCATTCGTAGATCTAGAAAAGGCATTCGATAATGTTGATTGGACCAGGCTATTTATGATTCTGAAGATGATAGGGATCAGATACCGAGAACGAAGAATTATCTACGACCTATATAAAAATCAGTCTGCAGTGATAAGAATCGAGGGCTTTGAAAAAGAAGCAGCAATCCAGAAAGGAGTGAGACAAGGCTGCAGTTTGTCCCCTCTCCTTTTCAATGTTTACATAGAACAGGCAGTAAAGGAAATCAAAGAGAAATTTGGAAAGGGAATCACAGTCCAAGGAGAGGAAATCAAAACCTTGAGATTTGCCGATGATATTGTTATTTTATCTGAGAGTGCAGAAGATCTCGAGAAGTTGCTGAATGGTATGGATGAAGTCTTAGGTAAGGAGTACAAGATGAAAATAAATAAGTCCAAAACAAAAGTAATGGAGTGCAGTCGAACGAAGGCAGGTGATGTAGGAAATATTAGATTAGGAAACGAAGTCTTAAAGGAAGTAGATGAATATTGTTACTTGGGTAGTAAAATAACTAACGATGGCAGAAGTAAGGAGGACATAAAATGCAGACTAGCACAAGCAAGGAAGAGCTTTCTTAAGAAAAGAAATTTGCTCACTTCAAACATTGATATCGGAATTAGAAAGATGTTTTTGAAGACTTTTGTGTGGAGCGTGGCATTGTATGGAAGTGAAACATGGACGATAACTAGCTCAGAAAGAAAGAGAATAGAAGCTTTTGAAATGTGGTGTTACAGAAGAATGCTGAAGGTGAGATGGATAGATCGAATCACGAATGGAGAGATACTGAATCGAATTGGTGAGAGGAGATCGATTTGGCTAAATTTGACGAGAAGAAGAGATAGAATGATAGGACATATCTTAAGACATCCAGGACTTGTTCAGTTGGTTTTTGAAGGAAGTGTAGGTGGCAAGAACGGTAGGGGTAGACCAAGGTATGAATATGACAAACAGATTAGAGCAGATGTAGGATGCAATAGTTACGTAGAAATTAAAATATTAGCACAGGATAGGGTGGCATGGAGAGCTGCATCAAACCAGTCTATGGACTGATGACTCAAACAACAACATAAAATTAATACGAATGAAGCATTTTTGTTCTTAACAACGAAATTCAGACATTTTGAACCGTCAGAATTGTAATGGGATGGGTGTGTCTACATGCCGCGACACAGTAGTTGTCTGATATGTCGTAGTCCAGGTTAAACTTTTAAGCGAGGCGTGGCTCCATACGTACATATTTTACTTCTTATTTTTTCTGTCTTTCAATTTTCTTCACTTTTCCTGAAGACTGTTCGCGTACACCACTGAAAGTCCCAGGCATACCTCTAGGGATAATCTCACATGATGCGTTCATGATATGATATATTATAATAATTAATAATTTCGTGTGGCTATTTCTAGCCGAGTGCAGCCCTTGTAAGGCAGACCCTCCGATGAGGGTGGGCGGCATCTGCCATGTGTAGGTAGCTGCGTGTTATTCTGGTGGAGGATAGTGTTATGTGTGGTGTGTGAGTTGCAGGGATGTTGGGAACAGCACAAACACCCAACCCCCGGGACATTGGAATTAACCAATGAAGATTAAAATCCCCGACCCGGCCAGGAATCGAACCCGGGGCCCTCTGAACCGAAGGCCAGTACGCTAACCATTCAGCCAGCGAGTCGGACATGATATGATATGATATGATATGATATGATATGACCCTTTGAGATAGCCGGATAATACAGTCACCAAGCGAATGGTCGTGCGGTTAGGGGCGCGCAGTTGTGAGCTTGCATTCGGGAATAGTAGGTGCGAACCCCGTCGTCGTCAGCCCTGGAGATGGTTTACCCTGGTTACCTATTTTCACACCAGGCAAATGCTGGGGCTCCACCTTAATTAACTCCACTGCCGCGTCCTTTTCCACTCCTAGCCCTTTCCTATCGTATCGTCATCATAAGACCTACCTGTGTCGGTGCGACGTACAGCAAATTTTTCAAAACTCTAAAAAAAGAAGATAATACAGTCTCTTGGCTGAAGGAATGTGTAGTTTATAATAGATGGAGATTTATTTTCTTTTACCGATTTTCTCTTGTAACTTACTAGATATGTCAAAATCATTGATTGCAACGGTCCTCAAAATTTGGAGATTTTCGAAATAACCGCAAAACTGCTATACATTACTGTATAGCGCCAATGCGCGAATATATTATTTGGCTTCACAAACGATATTAAGTGAATGCTGGTAAAACATTTTCCCCCGTCAGTTATTGGACAGTTCATCAAGAGTGATGATGACGTAGTAATTTGTAAAGACCTCTGATTTAATCAAGTAACATACCTGAACGTTTTCCGTGGTTTCCCATTTTCCCACTAAGCACTGTACCTAAATTAAGGCAATGGCCGCTTCCTTTCCACTCCTATCACATCGTCGCCATAAAAACTATCTGCGTCGGTGCGACGTAAAGCAAATTGTAAAAATTATGTTAATTTATGCTATAGTGTTACATTTCGTGTTTTCGACAAACTGAAAAATTGTTACTTATATATACGTATGTGGCTGTAATTGCTCACACAAACGGACTTTAATACACATTTCCTCACTGAAGCTTTATGTGAACTTTACTGAAAAATTTATATAAATTCGCTAAGGCGCACATAAAATTATCCCTCCCCCTTTACTATGAAATAAATATAGTGGAGAAAAATGAAACGTGACATTATAATTGAGTGCCACTGTAATATAATTACAGAAATAAATAATTATATTGGTAGTGCACGAATGAACCCTTTCTCTCATTGCGATGGTCATGTGCTGACGAAAATCCAAGTTTCCTTTGTCTTATCTTACCTGACATTTGTTCACCGCCCTGAAATTAATCTAGGTAAAATCCCACAAGAAAATACTATTATTTTAGCTACGAATTCAATAACAAAGCCTGTTGACGTTTTACAAATCACAAATTAGGCACATATAATTTACTTCTTCTTCTTCCGGGTTGAACCGTGTTGTTGTTATCCGTACATTCCGTACAGTTTGCAGACAGTTCCTATACATTTCAGTATTCATTCTCAAGGCCACTGAAATATCCCTACTCGATCCGTGGTAATCAGTCTTCCAGCCGCTAATCGAATACGAGGAACCTTCATCCTCTCAATTTTGTTCCGAAAAAATTACCTGCATTTCTGCGAAGGATGGTAAAATTTTTGAAACCAGCTATGTGTACTGGATCGACTTTTCATTCCCTCAGTCTAATTATAATCTCACATTTCTTCTAGTTATTATCGAAATGTGTGGATTATGGAGAGCATGCATTAGGCCCGTGTGAGATCCTCCACCAGACGATCTACCCGCTCCATGTCGTCAGCGTAGTATGCATGTCGTATTTAAAGACGGGAGCTAAATCCTCTGGCTTGATGTGGGTTAGATCAATAAGAGTACTTCACACGGGATTACCGTATCGTAACTGAAGAGCAGAGTCTTTATGCTCGTGGAAACAGAGAGCATTCAGGAACCGTTACTGAAACCATACTTTATATATTATGGTCATATGTTATGGTGTTCCTCAGCTATCCATCAAAATTAAGTTTTATTTTGGATTTTGAGATTTTCTCGACATTAGTTAATAAAAGCTAGATTGGCAGTGTTATAAATACAGACTATTTCAGTGGGAAATCACACATTTGAATTCATTATAACTTGCGGTACATGACAATTGTCACACATCATGTGCACTGAAACTATGTACAAACTAATTGAGTTTTCTTTCCGGCAGACGGGATTGGTTTTCTGCTCTCATTGTCAGTTATCGAAACAGCCAGAACTATATCTTACACAGTTCACAAGCGCACGTTTATTGCGAAGAAATACTGTGTTACCAAATCCATTACTGCTATTCAGAGGGCTTACCGCCGCGATAATACCGGCCGGAAGACAATTGTAAACCTTTCTGTGAACATTGAGGAAGCAGGTTCATTACTGAGTGAGAAAGGGAAACAATCCCCCGTCTAGGATGTCTTAGGTAACAGAAGATGCCCGAGAGCAATTGCGATGATTGTTGCAGGAGAGTGGCTAATCTATGACGATGTGCCAAAGATCATCTATAAGAAAAAATAATCACGCCGTACGGAATGACAGCCTCCCCACCTCAGCCTCGTCCACGTCGTGAGAGTTAGGCAACGGCGTGAAATAGGGGATTGCCTGTAGGGATGATCTACAGCGGGGACTGTGTGTGACCTAGGACGGTAGCTGTGGAGGCCCAACTGGAACCCTGAAAAGTGACGGCTAACGGGGTTCTGGTGAAGTCCTCAACGGCAAAGAAGGAGACCATTGGAACGGCAAATCTGGCAGACGAGGTAGCCCTCGTCCTGTGGGGTTTAAAGAAGTAGGGGGATCCTCAGCCTTTTGGTGAAGAGGGATCTTCAAAGGCTAAGGGAGACAACCCCTACATAAAACAGCCGGTTTGGAGGCTCAGGTGGCAGCCCCACCACCAAGCTCGGGTGCTGTGGGCTAATCTTAAATCCAATCATTAAATAAACTGAAGTGAAGCGAAACCAGATGGGTACCTCGATGACGAACTTTGGCCTTAAACCAAAAATGAGAATTGGTTGATGGAATGTTAGAAGTTTGACAGACGAAAGTAAACTAAGCAGGTTGAGAAATAGAATGGAATCCGCAAGGTGCATGGAGGAGAGGTCGTCTCAGGAAGACTTTGAAGAGGACTGTAGAGGAGGAGGCCCTTGACGTAGGGATGACTGGGAAGGAAGTTAAAGCATTGGCAAGTCGACTACCACAATGGAGACGCTTAACAGATGCCCTATGTTCCAGTGAGAACGAGAGGAATTAAGTAATTACTGCTGTATACCAGCTGACGGGCTCCGATCATGCTAAACGTATGCACTGTAGCAATTGGTTCATCGACTTCTTGGGAAAAAAACCTGGAATTCGACAACGACATGGTTTATGATGAATTACGTGACATATCAAAACATGAGGCTGTGGGCATGAGAAAACTCTCTAGAGATCCACGAACAAACTCTTCATTCGCAAAAGGCAGGCGTATAAAATATAAAATCATTGGACTAATTTTCTTTGAAAGCACTGTGGACACAGCTGTTTGCTAGGACATTTTTACGGCCTTCGTAGAACAATTAAATGGCATTGAACTTTTCAAGGGTAGTTCCAGCAGGACGACGTCATACACCACAATTCAAATGGATCTATGGGGCTCGTCAGTAACTTCTTTGAGGACCGTGTTATCTTCAAAAGCTTTTGGCCTTTTTCATCACCAGACTTAACTCGACTTTTTTGAGGCTATCTTAAGGAAAGAGTTTACAAGAACAAACCAAGAACAATTCAAGATCTCCAGACAAACATCACGGCTAAAATAACCAATATTGGGGCCGACATGGTGGAGGATGTATTAGAAAGCACGCGAATTGTGCGACAATGTATCCTGAACGCATTGAGGGTCACAATGAGCATCAGTGTGATGGTAAATCATTATCACACAGTTTGCCCTTATTTACATGCAGTAGCATTGCTGTAATGTTATTATGTCTAATGCACACCTATTTAAATATGTAAACGTCCTGTACATACATATCGTTGCTGCACGAGCAATACCGCGTGTCTGACAATGCTCTTTCTATCCATTATTTTCTTTAAGACTGTAAAGGTGCCGGAATACTCGGTGAAGGATAATTCAGTTGGCGGTCCCGACAAAAGGGGTTTTCTGAACAAATCTGTTATTGCAAAATAACTCCTACGCTGACCTATATTTTATATTCAAACGACGATAATTCCCTGTCCTCCAGGCTTTGTTATTACCGTCAACAAAGCAGAAGGGCGATCCCTTAACAACGTGGGTTTTTAATTAAAAAACTGGAATTTTCCGATGGACAGCCATACGTCCGTGTGTGCAATATAGCTACGTTACAGATATTCATATTGTTTAATTGGTTAATTATTTAGTTTTGTTTAGTATTTAAACACTTTTGTGCTTTTTTGAGCGTGAGTTCATGTAAGAACAGTGCAACATAACTCCGTTAGATTATAAGTTAATGTGTCAGTAGATAAATTAAAAAATGAGAAGCCGGGCTGAGTGGCTCAGACGGTTAAGGCGCTGGCCTTCTAACCCCAACTTGGCAGGTTCTATCCTGGCTCAGTCCGGTGGTATTTGAAGGTGCTCAAATACGACAGCCCCGTGTCGGTAGATTTACTGGCACGTTAAAGAACTCCTGCGGGACTAAATTCCGGCACCTCAGCGTCTCCGAAGACCTTGGAAAGTAGTTAGTGGGACGTAAAGCAAATAACATTATTATTACTATTATTATTATTATTATTATTATTATTATTATTATTATTATTATTATTATTATTATTATTATTTAAAAATGAGATGCTTTGATGTGACTAAATGTAAGTGATTGTCAGGCACCTTAACTTCACCGGTTGAATGAAGTCACAATAAATAAATAAATAAATAAAAAAATAAATAAATAAATAAATAATGAGTCTCCAAGTGCAGAAACAAAGAAAATTTTAGAAATGTATCTCAAGACACTAAAGGACAAGGCCACATAATTACATATTAGGAAACAAAAAAGTGTGTCTATGTTACAGAAGAAAATGTTTATATAGAAATATTTGATTGAAATACACTTTCCTCATTAAAATAGAGTTAATATTTCGCGTAAGAATTCTTCAAATGAAAACCGCCTTCTTGTTGCCATTGACCATGAGAATGATTTACTTCTCCGTAACCAGCCAGGAATTTGCAATGGGACACATCTGATGGTCATGAAAAAATCACTGATTTAACAAAGGATAGAAGAAGAAGAAGAACAAGAAAGATATTTCCTTTTAACGCCATCTAGGCAGTTTGCACGAAATGTGGATGAGATTTAGCGCCGACATCATACGATATGGACTACATATTTTTCTGTCCTTTCAAGCTGATACGGCCAATTAGGGTACGGAGCGGGAGAGGAATTAGTACGAGGGTGGGATAAGGGCCTCGGTGAGAACATGTGCACAATCTGACACGTAATATTCCAGTTCATGAGTTATGGCTATTAGAGGGAGTCAAGTTTTGGAAAGTTTGTAATTATAGTTCAGGTTGAAATTATTAGTGTGTTTATTTGCGCTGCTTCTCTGATTAACCTAGGGAAAGAGGCCTACACTGGAGTAGTCCACACCGGAAGAAGCTCTACATTTGAATCATGTAGGCAACGTAAGTCGTCGTCAACTTCTGGTTCTTCTTCTTCCCTTCTATTTCTTCTTGGTCTCTTCTCATTAACTGCGGTTGGCACTGAGGTAGATTAAGCCCAATTTTAAGGCAGGATAGCTTTCCTGACACCAAACCTACTTGAAGGCACTGCGTGGTGGTGACATGTATTAACTATAAATGCAGATGGGTATTTAGACCAACAAAAATACCCAGCCCCCGAGCCAGACGAATTAACCAGACACAGCTAAAAATCCCCGGCCCGACCATTAATGGAACCCGGGTCTCTCTGAACTGAAGGCTACTACGCTGACCATTCAACCTAGGAGTCAAACCACATCGATAGAGTAAGTCTTGAACAAATCGTGGATTTACAAGTAAAATCCTTTAAGTCAAATATCTTACATTTGAGAACAACGCGATTTACATTTTAAAACTGAAATTGTCCGCCTTTGTGGTGTAGTGGTTAGTGTGATAAGCTGCCACTTCCGGAGGCCCGGGGTCAATTTCTGGCTCTGCCACGAATTCTGAAAAGTGGTACGAGACTTGGAACTGGGTCCACTCAGCCTCAGGAGGTCAACAGAGGGTGTTTCAATTACAACCTTAGCCACCTTAGCCACTGGCGAAGTGGTTTTTCCGTCGTTTCCCAATTCTCCTCTAGGAAAATACCGGGATGGTACATAACTTAAAAGCCATGGCCGGTTTCTTCCCTCTTTCATGTCTATGCCGTCCTATCTTCCCATCTTCCACAAAGTCCCTGTTCAGCATAGCAGCTGAGGCCTCCTGGCGACGTACTAGTCCTTATCCCAGTTGTATCCCCCAATCCAAAATCTCGCACTACAGGACAGTGTCGTTGAGGCGGCAGAGTTGGGATCCGTCGCTGAGTCTGAGGGAAAAACCAACCCTGGATGTAAACGGATTTAGAACGAAATAAAAGTTAAGTTTATACCAATGACACGAAAAGTCACCTACAACAACAACAACAATTACCAACAGTGTTTGAGCACGTTAAAACTTCAAAACTTCTCACTGTACCAAATTAATAAATAATAATAATTTCGTGTGGCTATTTCTAGCCGAGTGCAGCCCTTGTAAGGCAGACCCTCCGATGAGGGTGGGCGGCATTTGCCATTTGTAGGTAACTGCGTGTTATTGTGGTGGAGGATAGTGTTATGTGTGGTGTGTGAGTTGCAGGAATGTTGGGGACAGCACAAACACCCAGTCCCCGGGCCAATGAAATTAACCAACGGAGGTTAAAATCCCCGACCCGGCCGGGAATCGAACCCGGGACCCTCTGAACTGAAGGCCAGTACGCTGACCATTCAGTCAACGAGTCGGACACTGTACCAAATTTATAGTACATGAAACTTTTCCTGATCCCTGAGCTCCATAGTGCTGAATGGGAACTTGGGCTCAAGAAAATGTTAGCGTACTATACTCAGACTTCTGAAACCCATATGTTAATCAAGAAGATAAGTCATAAAAAAAACCCGTTAACAGTAAATAGCCTACTCACTAAGGCCAACTAACTACTCAGATCACAATTAAATCTACTTAAAAACACTACGTCACTCAATATATTTTAACTGAATGGAATTACTCTCTTGAGACATAACAAGAAAGTGAAAATTTGAAAATTCAATAACCAAATCACTATGTAATGGACATCAGAAGGGAAAAAATCACGTAGGTTACAGTGAAAATGCTAAAACTAAAAAATCAATATTCTATTTTATTTGCAAACCCACGAAATAATCGTTACGTTTTAATGTCCATTCCAACTAACTCGTTCATAGTCTTAATGAACGCCAAGGTGTTGAAATCTTCCTTACCTTGCAAAAATTCTTCAGCGTGAAAGAAGCCAGCAATACAGAGTTTTCGTATTTAAAATTCCTCAGATGCCAACTTTCTCAGCTTGGATTGAATCCGTTACTAAGAGAATAACTAACTGTGCCACTATGTAAACAGTTACTATTACACAGTAAAATACAGAATGTTCGGTACTCCATTCCATTTCTCTTCCATGTTTACTTCCAAGTTGGTGAATTTCTTCAAACATAAAATATAATTTGTGAAATCGAGTCCAAAAATGACAGAAATCATCATTTCGTTTCTCTGACTCCTTAATTATTTGCAGCAGATCCCAAGTATATTATTATTAATATTATTATTATTATTATTATTATTATTATTATTATTATTATTATTATTATTATTATTATTATTATTATTATTATTATTATTATACATACATACATACATTATCATTATAGACTGTTATGCCTTTCAGCGTTCAGTCTGCAAGCCTCTGAGAATTTACTAAACGTCGCCACAATCCTCGATTTGCAACTAGTGTTGTGGCCTCATTTAGTTCTATACCTCTTATCTTTAAATCGTTAGAAACAGAGTCTAACCATCGTCGTCTTGGTCTCCCTCTACTTCTCTTACCCTCCATAACAGAGTCCATTATTCTCCTAGGCAACCTGTCCTCCTCCTTCGCCTCACATGACCCCACCACCGAAGCCGGTTTATGCGTACAGCTTCATCCATCGAGTTCATTCCTAAATTAGCCTTTATCTCCTCATTCCGAGTTCCCTCCTGCCATTGTTCCCACCTGTTTGTACCAGCAATCATTCTTGCTACCTTCATGTCTGTTACTTCTAACTTATGAATAAGATATCCTGAGTCCACCCAGCTTTCGCTCCCATAAAGCAAAGTCGGTCTGAAAACAGACCGATGTAAGGACAGTTTCGTCTGGGAGCTGACTTCCTTCTTACAGAATACTGCTGATCGCAACTGCGAGCTCACTGCATTAGCTTTACTACACCTTGATTCAATCTCACTTACTATATTACCATCCTGGGAAAACACACAACCTAAATACTTGAAATTATCGACCTGTTCTAGCTTTGTATCACCAATCTGACATTCAATTCTGTTGGATTTCTTACCTACTGACATCAATTTAGTCTTCGAGAGGCTAATTTTCATACCATACTCATTGCACCTATTTTCAAGTTCCAAGATGTTAGACTGCAGGCTTTCGGCACAGTCTGCCATTAAGACCAAGTCGTCAGCATAGGCCAGACTGCTTACTACATTTCCACCTAACTGAATCCCTCCCTGCCATTTTATACCTTTCAGCATATGATCCATATAAACTACAAACAGCAAAGGTGAAAAATTACAGCCTTGTCTAACTCCTGTAAGTACCCTGAACCATGAACTAATTCTACCATCAATTCTCACTGAAGCCCAATTGTCAACATAAATGCCTTTGATTGATTTTAATAATCTACCTTTAATTCCATAGTCCCCCAGTATAGCGAACATCTTTTCCCTCGGTACCCTGCCATATGCTTTACTAGATCTACGAAACATAAACACAACTGCCTATTCCTCTCGTAGCATTTTTCAATTACCTGGCGCATACTGAAAATCTGATCCTGACAGCCTCTCTGTGGTCTGAAACCACACTGGTTTTCATCCAACTTCCTCTCAACGACTGATCGCACCCTCCCTTCCAAGATGCCTGTGAATATTTTGCCTGGTATACTAATCAATGAGATACCTCGATAGTTGTTGCAATCCTTCCTGTTCCCTTGCTTATAGATAGGTGCAATTACTGCTTTAGTCCAATCTGAAGGTACCTTACCAACACTCCACGCTAATTTGACTACTCTATGAAGCCATTTCATCCCTGCCTTCCCACTATACTTCACCATTTCAGGTCTAATTTCATCTATTCCTGCTGCCTTATGACAATGGAGTTTATTTACTATCCTTTCCACTTCCTCAAGCATAATTTCACCAACATCATTTTCCTCCTCCCCATGAGCTTGACTGTTTGCAACACCACCATGATGATTTCCTTTTACATTGAGAAGATGTTCAAAATATTCCCTCCACCTCTCCAGTGATTCCCTGGGATCTGTTATGAGTTCACCTGAATTACTCAAAACACAGTTCATTTCCTTTTTCCCTCCCTTCCTAAGATTCTTTATTACTGTCCAGAAAGGTTTCCCTGCTGCTTGACCTAGCCTTTCCAGGTTATTACCAAAATCTTCCCATGACTTATTTTTGGATTCTACAACTATTTGTTTCGCTCTGTTTCTTTCATCTACGTAAAAATTCCTGTCTGCCTCGGCCCTTGTTTGGAGCCATTTCTGATAAGCCTTCTTTTTACGTTTACAGGCTGCTCTCACTTCATCATTCCACCAAGATGTTCGCCTTTTCCCATCTTTACACACAGTTGTTCCTAGGCATTCCCTTGCTGTTTCTACTACAGCATCCCTGTATGCCACCCATTCACTTTCTATATCCTGAACCTGCTTACTGTCTACTGTTCGAAACTTCTTACTAATCATATCCATGTACTTCTGTCTAATTTCCTCGTCCTGGATATTTTCTACCCTTATTCGTTTGCAGACAGATTTCACTTTCTCTACCCTAGGCCTAGAAATACTTACTTCACTACAGATCAGATAATGGTCTGTATCATCGAAAAATCCCCGAAAAACTCGTACATTCCTAACATATCTCCTGAATTCGAAGTCTGTTAAGATATAGTCTATTATGGAACTGGTACCCCTAGCCTCCCATGTGTAGCGGTGAATAGCCTTATGCTTGAAGAATGTATTCGTAACAGCTAAACCCATACTAGCACAGAAGTCAAGCAAACGCTTCCCATTCCCATTAGCTTCCATATCTTCCCCACATTTACCAATCACCCTTTCGTATCCTTCAGTTCTATTCCCAACTCTCGCATTGAAATCGCCCATTAGCACTATTCTATCCTTGCTGCTGTTCCTAACCACGATGTCACTCAATGCTTCATAAAACTTGTCAACTTCATCCTCATCTGCACCCTCACATGGTGAATACACGGACACAATTCTTGTCCTAATTCCTCCCACCGACAAATCTACCCACATCATTCGCTCACTTACGTGCCTAACAGAAACTATGTTGCGTGCAATGGTATTCCTGATAAAGAGCCCTACTCCAGACTCTGCCCTTCCCTTTCTAACACCCGTCAAGTACACTTTATAATCTCCTATCTCTTCCTCCTTATCTCTCCTTACCCGAATATCACTTACTCCTAGCACATCCAAATGCATCCTCATTGCTGACTCAGCAAGTTCTACCTTCTTTCTTCCATAAGCCCCATTAATATTGATATCTCCCCATCGAATTCCATTTCGTTCGCCAAGTTGTTTCCAAGGAGTCCCTCGCCTGTCAAATGGGAGTGGGACTCCATTACTCCCATAGGTCCGAGGCTTGCTTAAAGTGTTCTGAGCTCGGTAAATTCATGAAGCAGGATGCTGCCCTACTTGCACATAGTCCAAGTGAGGATCTCTCCTCTAACGGGTTATGGACCACCGGTGAATTGTGTAGTCCTAGCCGCCTGAGCACAAGGAGGGCCACGACTAGAATATGTCCGAGATGCCCACTCCCATTCCATAGCAACTGGTATCCCGACTCTCAGGACCACTTACTAGGCCACTCAGCCGTTGCCCATGGTTCACGAACTAGGACGTGACTACAGTAACCCACAAACATGAACCATATTATTATTATTATTATTATTATTATTGTTATTATTATTATTATTATTATTATTATTATTATTATTATTATTATTATTATTATTACATCGTTATGCCCAGCTGAGGAACACGCATGAACTTATTTAGCTGATGATATTGCTTTCTTATCTTCCCAGAATCGCTTCATCCTCTCACTGAAATTCTTCTTACGTTCTTCTGTTCAGGTTTTCTTAGTTCCAGATATTGGCTCCGCGAAAAAAAAGTTTAATATTTCTTTTTAATATTTCTTTCACTTCGTGAGTCAATTCCTACTAATTTAGGGTTGAGAAAAATGAATATCACAAAGAAAAAAAAAATGTTTAGCTCTAGTTTTTGTGATATTCAATACCTGGAAGTATTTTATTTTGACGGATCGAGAGAAAACTATACTTAATTATTTTTGAAACTTTTTTTTGTTTTGCTAGTTGCTTTACGTCGCACCGGCACACATAGGTCTTTTGGCGACGATGGGAGAGGAAAGGGCTAGGAGTGGGAAGGAAGCGGCCGTGGCCTTAATTAAGGCACAGCCCCAGCATTTGCCTGGTGTGAATATGGGAAACCACGGGAAACCATTTTCAGGCCTGCCGACAGTGGGGTTCGAACCTACTATCTCCCGAATACTGGATACTGCCCGCACTTTAGCGACTGCAGCTATCGAGCTCGGTGAAACTTTTAAAAATGACAGTAACATTCTAAGAGTTGTAAATTGATGGAAGAATACCTAGCAGGTGGTTGGGTCTGAAGAGAAGCATGTGGCGGCTTCATGAGATCGTTGTCTTCTTGCGTGCCTTTCATAAGCGAGTTCCGGAGCATCTCTACACAGAAACCAGCAGTAATCCACAAGCATTGCTTCATTCCAGCGGCCTTGATATCTTTGTTCCATTACAGAAATATCCTGATGGAATCTTTCTCCGTGTTCATCACTGACAGGTCCACAACAAGGAGAGAAAAAGTCTAGGTGGGAGTGGAGAAAATGGATTTTAAGAGACATGTTGCATCCGAGTTGATAGTACCTTTGCAGAAGCACTGTCACGAAATGAGTGTAGTTATCATCTCTTGTGTTGCCTAAAAATCCATGAATAACTCCCCTGAGAGCATCCGTAGCTCAGAGGGCAGCGCGTCGGCGTCTCACACCTGGATACCGTGGTACGAATCCCGGTCACTCCATGTGAGATTTGTGCTGGACAAAGCGGAGGCCGGACAGGTTTTCCTCAAGGTACTCCGGTTTTCCCTGTCATCTTTCATTCCAGCAACACTCTCCATTCTGATTTCATAGCATCTATCAGTCATTAATAAATCACTTTGGGAGTGGCGACCCCATCGTACTGCAACAGTTAGGGCTTTAGTCGTCGCACCTAAACTAAGTATGAACCAGCTCTGAGCACATCGGGCGACAAAATGAAACTGGCCCCAAAATTGGGCAACAAAAATGAGGCTTACATTAGGTATATCAGGGCAATATTACTTAATTTGGTTTCACAAACAGATGTACAGATGGAACATTTCGATGAGAACTGCCAGAAGTCACTTACAAGGCTTGAAGTCTCATCCTCCCTACTTTCATAAGATCACCGGCTGAATTCGTAGAGCAATATGGGTAATGGAATGTCCGATAAAGAAATAAAATAGGCACCATCTAAAATAATGAAAGTAGGATTCTGTAATATGAGAGGGGTATGCTAATATTGCTAAATGAGAAGAATCTGCGTTCAAGTATATATTCTAAACATATTTATTATACTGATATGAACCACACAAATAATGTTGTATCTCAACATATTAGTAAAGAGACAATTAAACTGATACATGATATTTAAAAAAATGGATATTGAATTTATTTGTTAAACTCTCGTCACAAATGGATATTAAATATGGTTCCGGTACCGAGGATCGAACTCGAGCCTCCTGGGTAAGAACCAGATATCCTTCATGTGTTAGTCATAAATGGATATTAAATAGTGTCCTTTGTCTACCGGTCATGATTTGGAGAAAAGAAAAGGAATTATAACACAATATAAGCACATCTGATATACACACGAGATTGCATTGCCGAGTATCGAACATGTGATCCATTTGACCACGACAAATGTATATTTACATTGAACACTTACGATGAACATACACGCTGAACATATACGTGCGTATCCTGGGTTTACCTAACAAATTATATATTAATGAAAATCAGTCAAAGCTGGAATCAAACCCATCACCATAGTATACTTTGGGAAATAATAAAACACACAGAAACATATATATAAAAAATATCAAATATATTTACACAACACATCTTGAAGATATGGCTTAACCAAGCCATAATATCTGGTTAAATCTTCGCTCCAGCATCATTCGAACCAACAGGCTTCGGCTTCCAAGGTAAAAATTTTTGGACTCCAATCAGAGGCTAAATTAATGCTTAGCACGAGAAGGGATCTATCCTTCACAAAATCCGGAAATTATCCATGTTACTTGCAACGTATACTTAGAATGGGATTGAGATTACTTTGGTAAATGAAAAGAGCTTGGCCCGTTAACATCGCTTTGCTAGAGACTGCAAAGTTTGCTCGGCCTACGGTCGACCAGCATATACCTGTTCATCACAATAACAGCTGTGACTAGTCCTGGGTTGTGGATACCATAAATCGTCCGTCACTCTCCCTTTCATTTCTCTTACATATCATCTCGGCTCATTGTCAAGTATGCACTCACTTGAAAGCCATTATTTCTTATTACTCGTTATCTGGCTATATATTCAGCCCAATTTTATATCTCACAACAGCTATAATTATTTATTCTTCCTCATCACTCCAACAACAAAACATGTTACAGCTTCGCCCTCTCATGTCTTGGCATCGTATCTCAATCCGTTCATTTAATTCACAGAGAAAACCCCATTATTTCAGGTTATTTTATTCTCACAATGTCATATATAATTATAAATTAATTACTCCTCGGTTGGGATCAACTCCAATGATTATCTAATATTATCTGGGATTGCAAATACCCGAATCTCAAACGTATCATTTATATCCAAACTACTCTGAAGATCTTACCAGACGAAGAAATATAAATCTACCTAACTTGCCGTTCTTCCCAAAGATAGTTCATATAAGCTAAGAACTTTGAAGTCTATATAATAATTCATGCAAATGAATTTTGTTAAATATCAATGACTATCTTAAAAATCACTTGATGATCCTAACTAATAATAATAAATCTTTCCCAGTCATACGCGCATAATGTTCCCTACATATTTAATATTTAATTATGACATTATAATATTTACAAATATTATTATTACTGGCATGTATCTCTCGTGTTTAGGGTATATTAAAGTATGTACTTAACACTTGGTGAGTAGGGCTTACTGTCATCTAGGGTACATCTTAGATCTTTACACGAACATGATGAACATTCTTGTTCCTAGTAGTCCTTGGTTCTTCTTCATACGACGATCCATGACTCGAACTGCTGTTTTCTCAGTTGAATTTCGGGATGATCCTTGTAAAGCTGATTGCAGGCACTCAGGCGCGACTCTGGTAGGTTCCGAGTCTTGGGTTCGACGACCACTCACGAACATACAGAAAAATGGAGAATGAGTTATCAAATACTGTTTTATGCACTTTCAAAGGGGGGCCTACATGTAACAAGATCCACTCTTAAGTTCAAACAGATTAACGCAAGTAGTGATAAGTTGTAAAATCACTGTTCATTCCCTGACCGTCACACAGACTATCACAACAAATGTCCCTGGAGGATGCGAATATTAATTTTGTCAAGAACAGGTGTTTAATTTTTGCTAAATGTCACTCGTTCTTAAATGCTCAGGAGCGGTGATAATTAGCCCCTGCATATATTAATTAACTGTCTCACCACGCTAAATAACCTGAAGCGTTTGCCCTCCGTTGGTGATTGCACCATAAGTCATAATTAACTATCTTCGACGATTGTGATGTTGAAATGCCAAATTAAGGCTTCTATTCGGCAATTGTGTACATTAACTTGTACCACACGGCTTATTCCGTAAAAATATTAAATCACATTGATGTGTTTCTTCAATGGCACAACACTTGATACACTGATATCCAAGTAACTGATATCCAAGTCCGCTTCTCATATGTTGGGCTGCCACTATACAGACGACAATTAAGTAACGTGCTACCACTGCAGTTACACAGTTGAGAATGAGATACAGTGTCTCGGTCCAGGCTATATTTATAACCTCCAGAAAAATGGTCAGGGGGTAAGTGAAATATGCCCCTGTTGGAAATGACGGTCCGGTAATCGAAATTTTTGAACGACGTGATAACAATCGAATTAAGGCTCATGACCTCTACTTTCTACTGAACATCTGTGAAACCAAAGCGATCAGGAGGTTATTCATAATTTCCAAAGCGTCCTTTTGGAAAATCATGCGTTATGTTTCATCATGCAATATCTCCCACTTTTTTCCACATGTTGTCAGATTTCAGTAGTCGCATTTGATCTGCGTACTACTGTATGATAGGCGTCATTACTGATCCATATTTAAAGTATTGTGTTTATATGCATTGACAGTCAGCATAAAATACATTGGTTCGAATAGGACCTGATTTATAAATTTAGAAAAAATATTTCATATAGAAGTATTCTTCTTCCTCTTTTTCGTAAATTATGGTGAAGTGGTACTAATGAATGCGGTGTTGAATTTATAGTGGGCATTTATTTTTCTACGGTTAACACACCTTAATTTGGCCCTGTCTCAAAAAACCTCCATCTCCGTGCGTAGCGTTATCATCTCTTCTCGTTCGCTCGGAAAGAGAGCGCGGTTTCAAGGTTAACAATACTGCGCTGTCTTCTTCTCGTCACAGCGTAGGGAAACTGCTCCCTCCGGACTGGCGCGTCGCGGATCATACCCCGGTTCGACATACAGAATGCTAACTACTGCGTTATATGTCACAGGATGTTGCGGAAAACGGCATATATAATTAGCCAGACCTCTTAACATGTCCATAGCATGATGAACGGTCACAGTACTAATAGCCTATATATGACTCATTCATTTCATCCCTGACCCGGTCATTGACTGGAAAAACAGGTTGTAGGTTTTCATTTTTCAACTCCCTTGAATGCTTCCCAAGCTTCCTTTCTGCCCCTCCAAAACTCGTTCAAACGCAGAACCTTTTATAAGTCGACGAATTTATGGCGCAACAAAAGCATCACTTAATGTAGGAAATTTGTCTCTTAAGTACTTAAAAGCCTGACCTTCTTGGTTCATACCTTTTACAAATATGTTCATCAAACCGAGCTTCATATGTAGGGATGGAAGAAAAAACGCTTTTTGGGCTGGCATGGAGAGCTGCATCAAACCCATCTTTGACTGATGCTTCGAACACACAACAATTGTGGCATTAGTTGATCTGACCTACTTAGAATAGTTCAGCGTGCAGCCAACGTACAGCGCCACATTCGAATACCACGAAATGTTACCTAGTAGCAAGGCCTCTGCTCAGGAAACTCAGTGATTTTTTTTGAAGTCTTATGTTTCACAGCGTTCACAGTGTTCTCTCATATCCTAAACTGTCACCTCCCCACGTATGAATTTTGCAGTCTCATGTTTCTGTGCGTTGGTAATGTCCTCTCCTGCCCCAAACTTTCTTTCATGCAATGGTCCTTTAACATTTTGGATGAGGTCAAAATGGCACAGAGGCAGGTCCGGTGAGTTTGGCGGGTGTTCCAGTACTTCTCACGTTGATCTTGCTTCTTCATATCCATTCTACACGGAGCCTGATTCACTACCTCAGTTCCATCGCCGTGTGTATGATACCTGTATATTACACTGCCATATCGTGCTTTGTCTATGTACTATTCCGCTTATGTTACAATGCAATTCCTATCCATTATTTTCCTTAAGAATGGTAACAACTGTCAACCGCATCTGGGTATGCAATCCACCAAAACAATAATTTTCGTTTTATTAATTTTCATATGCAAATATGTGAAGGAAAATGATCCCTAAATACTGGAGGAGTGTGTACATACGTCATGCAAACACATACTTTTCTTTACGAGGAAGGATAGAGGAAATGAACACTATAAAATTTGTTCTGGTGGACTGCATACCTGTATGCGCCTGGGAGGCGTGACCAGTTTTAAGGAAAACATTGGGTAGAAAGAGGATTGTCCGATACGCGGTATTGTTCGTGGAGCGACGATATGGTCGTTGTGTGGTAGTGCCATGCAAATGTTAGGAGGAAAAGTAGTTGCTAGGACTTCTGCCCCAACCCTCGCATTTATAGACATATGTAATGGAAGTATTTCGTAATTATAAATTCTGTCATTTTAAATTGTGGCTTTCAATTTCTGACCTGTACTGTACTCTAAGGCCTGATTCCTCGCAGCAGAGAAACCAACAGTTTCATTTTATTTTATTTTTTGCTTTGTCTTTTATATTTTAGTTGACTCCTGCGTGTCTCCTCCAGGTATAATATCGTCGCTGCTCGGGAAAAAGGTCGTATCCCCCAATGCTATTCCTGTCCATTATTTTCTTTAAGACTGGTCAAGCCTCCCAGCCACATATGTATATTTAATCCATCAGAACAATATTCGTTGTGTTCACTTACGCATGCTAACGTGTAAAGGAAAATGAACCTTAAATATATTATAGCGTACTGTACTAGTGCGCTACTGTAGGGTTCATTTTCTTTTACACGTAAACATAGGAAAGTGAACACAACGAACTATGTTCTAATGGAATGCATATCCATATGTGGCTGGGAGGCTTGACCAGTCTTAAAGAAAATAACGGATAGGAAGAGGATTGTGAGATATGACCTTTGGTCCGAACAGCGACGATATCAGTGCAGGGTGAACTACAGTACTTTCTCCAGGGGACTCTCTCTAAGGCTAAGTGACAGTCAAGTCGTGATGCAAACATATTTCTACCGGGAATGAAGAAAATCAGAAGATGTGACTTCTGCATCTCACATCGAACGCAATGGAAGATGATGTGCTTCGCTTAACCGTTGATTTCATGTTACTCACTCCAATGGCCAAGAGATAGTAAGCCTGAAGAATAAATTATGCAGAGTCCTTCACACCTGACTTCTCTCACAGATTCACAGAAGAGAGCATTGACTCATTGCACTATGGCATGGTTATTTAAGAAGAAGACGAGTGCATCTCAGTGTGTAAAGTCAATAACATAAAACCTACTTAAGCATACGCGGGTCTCGTTTGGCATGCAGATGGTTCAACTTTGAACGCATGTTAATGAGTATTTGAGCGTCTGCCAGCGAAACTCAAGTTTTCTTACGTCTAGCAAGTTACTGAGGTACATATTCACAACTTGAAACACCAATTCAATTCTTTTCGCATAACAAGATTAACATACACTGGCTGACAGAGCAAATGCAACACCAAGAAGGAGTGGTTCGAAAGGGATGAAAGTTGGGGAAAAAACAGAGACGGCACGGACGAATAATTGATGTTTATTTCAAACCGATATGCAGGTTACACAATGCGCACCGCATCGACTCAGTAGGATGTAGGACCACCGCGAGCGGCGATGCACGCAGAAACACGTCGAGGTACAGAGTCAATAAGAGTGCGGATGGTGTCCTGAGGGATGGTTCTCCATTCTCTGTCAACCATTTGCCACAGTTGGTCGTCCGTACGAGGCTGGGGCAGAGTTTGCAAACGGCGTCCAATGAGATCCCACACGTGTTCGATTGGTGAGAGATCCGG
Source organism: Anabrus simplex (assembly GCF_040414725.1). Lineage (NCBI taxonomy): Eukaryota > Metazoa > Arthropoda > Insecta > Orthoptera > Tettigoniidae > Anabrus > Anabrus simplex. Next base: position 110,070,723 of record NC_090266.1, on the reverse strand, counting down.
AGAGTACACTGGCCACGGAAGCATCAGTACACCTCGTAGAGCCTGTTGGGAGATGCGAGCAGTGTGTGGGCGGGCATTATCCTGCTGAAACAGAGCATTGGGCAGCCCCTGAAGGTACGGGAGTGCCACCGGCCGCAGCACATGCTGCACGTAGCGGTGGGCATTTAACGTGCCTTGAATACGCACTAGAGGTGACGTGGAATCATACGCAATAGCGCCCCAAACCATGATGCCTCGTTGTCTAGCGGTAGGGCGCTCCACAGTTACTGCCGGATTTGACCTTTCTCCACGCCGACGCCACACTCGTCTGCGGTGACTATCACTGACAGAACAGAAGCGTGACTCATCGGAGAACACGACGTTCCGCCATTCCTTCATCCAAGTCGCTCTAGCCGGCACCATGCCAGGCGTGCACGTCTATGCTGTGGAGTCAATTGTAGTCTTCTGAGCGGACGCCGGGAGTGCAGGCCTCCTTCAACCAATCGACGGGAAATTGTTCTGGTCGATATTGGAACAGCCAGGGTGTCTTGCTCATGCTGAAGAATGGCGGTTGACGTGGCGTGCGGGGCTGCCACCGCTTGGCGGCGGATGCGCCGATCCTCGCGTGCTGACGTCACTCGGGCTGCGCCTGGACCCCTCGCACGTGGCACATGTCCCTGCGCCAACCATCTTCGCCACAGGCGCTGCACCGTGGACACATCCCTATGGGTATCGGCTGCGATTTAACGAAGCGACCAACCTGCCCTTCTCAGCCCGATCACCATACCCCTCGTAAAGTCGTCTGTCTGCTGGAAATGCCTCCGTTGACGGCGGCCTGGCATTCTTAGCTATACACGTGTCCTGTGGCACACGACAACACGTTCTACAATGACTGTCGGCTGAGAAATCACGGTACGAAGTGGGCCATTCGCCAACGCCGTGTCCCATTTATCGTTCGCTACGTGCGCAGCACAGCGGCGCATTTCACATCATGAGCATACCTCAGTGACGTCAGTCTACCCTGCAATTGGCATAAAGTTCTGACCACTCCTTCTTGGTGTTGCATTTGCTCTGTCAGTCAGTGTAAATCTACTAAAAATTATCAAAATATTTTTTCTCGTAATGCAAGAGGGGTTACATTAGTTTTCCTCGAAGCTAGTTTGGTTGCTCTTATTGTCCCATTTAGCAGAAAATGAGGAAACCAAAACCAACCGCTTCATATTCATGCGTGCATGATGTGTATGAATTATCTCTGATTTTATGGGGTACTGTGGTGCCAATTGAATTGCATATCGTCGCTGTGCGAATAATACCGCGTGTCTGATCATACTCTTCCTAGCCATTACTTTCCTTAAGACTGTTCACGCCTCCCAGATACCTATGGATAAGTAGTCCAATAGAACAATTTTCATTGTACTCATTTCCATACGCTCATGCGAAAAGGAAAAAATTATAATTATGTGTATTATACTGTCGGAGTACGCAAATACGATATGCAAATATACATTCCTACAGTGCGGTATGGTAGGGCCATTTTCTTTTCCACATTAGCATAGGAAAATGAACACAACGAACATTGTTCTGATGGACTGCATGTCCATATGTTGCTTGGAGGCATGGCCAATCTTAATCAAAATAATTAACATGAAGAGCATTGCCAGAGGTTGTCTCTTGATTGCGAACAGTCCAGATTGCGAACAAGGTAAAAACCGTCCAGATTCCGAACAACTAAATATACCCTGTCCAGATTGCGAACAAGAGATTAGTGTTGACGTGAGATACAAAAGCCGATACAATTTTCAAAACAGAGTCATATGTAATTATTGTTCCAATAGTATTAATACATATATATTTTTTTGCTATTTTGCTTTACGTCGCATCGACACAGATAGGTCTTATGGCGACGATGGGACAGTAAAGGCCTGGGAATGGGAAGGAAGCGGCCGTGGCCTTGATTAAGGTACAGCCCCAGAATTCGCCTGGTGTGAAAATGGAAAACCACGGAAAACCATCTTCAGGGCTGCCGAGAGTGGAATTCGAACCCACTATCTCCCGGATGCAAGCTCACAGCTGCGCGGCCCTAACCACATGACCAACTAGCCCGGTAGTATTAATAATAACTGGTGTATAGGGTTGTTTTAGATAACCTAACCATTTTTTTGAAAATATTTTTCTTATCGAAAATATTTAATAATTTAGTTGGACGCAATCTTACCATTTACAAGATTGTCTTTTTTTATTGTATAACATAACTAGAGGGGTAGTTGTTTATGGTGGATTAGTGGGAGTTGTATTATTACTATTATTATTATTATTATTATTATTATTATTATTATTATTATTATTATTATTATTAAAATTAATACATAAGAAGTGAAATAGTTAGTTTGTTTGGAAATAAGTGGGTTTTTCTTACATGCTTTTAACTTTTTGTGAATAAATTCAAATCTCCCTGGTAATAATTAAAGCGGCTTTCTAAAGAACTTCAGAAGACTGTACGTGCTTGTAGTAATGCATAGTGCTACCACAAACCACCTAGATAAGCAGCGTGACATATATAAAATGATATATTCTTGCTCATTATGTTCTCGCTTAAGCGCCTCTACTTTATACCTGGACGCAATCTCGACTCATTACTGTGTGTCAAACCGAAATCATCCCCTTCAGGTACCCACTTGTTCGCAATATGCAGTGTTCGCAATCAGTACGACACCTTGTCCGATACAAGGTATTTACTTGTGCAGAGATGATAGCTTTGTTGTTTATTTTGTGTTGATTGGCGAAATAATGCCCGTTTCGACGAGGAAAAATCCCAGTGTTCACCGGAATTAAAATTTGAAAACCATGCTGAACTATACCAAGATTGGCCGACACTACTGTACGTATAATTTTGTGCTACCTATCCCATAAGTAGTGCTGACAGTTAGTGGTACCCGAAGGATACAAAATTGTCAACCAAGAATCATTATGAAGCCACTACATTAAATCAGTAAGTAATGTGTCATAAAGAAATTAGCCAAAACAAGCACATGCTCTTAGTCATTTAAATGCGTGTTTTGAGGTCACATTTGACCCCAAAGTAATTAAATTGATTGAGTTTACTGTAGACAACAACGCAAATGCGATGTTGCTTCCTATATACTGCAGTTCTTGCGTAAGTTCAATTTTACATTTAATACAACAAGTTTTAGTGGCCTATTGTAGTATTCCATTGACCATAGCCACTTGTAATATTTCATTCTCTCTTTTCGACGGTTTTGATAGGTTGCCTTGCCCATATTTGTAAAATAGCCTCGATTAAGTGTTGTATGCATTACTAGGGCCTAAACCACTGGTCAATGCGGGAAAGCAAGGAATACGGCACAGGATGTCATGAGACTGAACACGTGACACCCCAGTGACTACAGATCTTTTACTGGACAACAGCCGTTTTGGCAGTCCAAGAGTCTAAATGGACTATAAAGGATATAGGTTTAGTTTCATAGTTTTGGTCACTAAAACAGTCAAGAATAAATTCTTAAATGTTGTTTTGGGATTGCTTAAATATAAGTCTCCTTTATATCATTGTGGCTTCCTGGAAGGATTTAATGTCTTATTCCGTCAAGGAGAAGGAATTTTTTATTTCCGAAGGCACATTCATACAGGAACCCTGGGGCTGTACCCGCATCGTCGCCCAAGAAGCAAAACCTCATGTCCCACAATGCCCTTCCTATCCATTATTCTCCTTACGGCTAGTCACGCCTCCCAGCCACATATGGGTAAGCAGTCCACCAGAACAATTTTCATTGTGTTCATTTTCGCATGCCGACGTGTAAAGGAAATTGAACCTTACTGTATCGCGCTACAAGAATGTATTTACGCACTTCTACAGTATAATGCATTTAAGGTTTATTTTCGTTTACCCGTCAGCACATGAAAACGAAGACAACGAAAATTGATCTGATGGATTGCATATCCACATGTGGCTGGAATGCGTGACCAGTCTTAAGAAGAAAAATGGATAGGAAGAAGAACATTGTGGAATACGATGTTTTGCCGGTGCAGCGACGATATTATACTGCAGGAGTGCGTAAGTACTTTATGCATATACAGGGTGTTAGGTGTATACGTGCAGATATTTATTGTAGCAATAGAGAACGATGTGACGAACCACTATATATCAAACTTTTAGTAATCCTCGGAAGTTATTTTCGAGAGCAAAGGGGTACGTTGTTTTTAGAATAGGTAGTATGCCTTGTTCTTGTGAATGAATAGCTTTCCTTTGATAACAGGCAAGTCACGCGCCATCCCTGCCAAACTGGTTTCCGTTCTGTTTATGTTTAAGAGCAAATGGACTACTGTGACAGCTGAGCGCTCCCTATTCAATGCCACGAGATGTTACGTAATATACTTGCCAAACTGGTTTTATGTTTACGAGCAACTGACCTACGGTAACAGCTGAAGGCTACCAGTCTACAACATGTTACGTTACATTATCGCCAGACTGGTTTGATGTTGTTAGTAAGTTAGTTTCCGTCTTAGGGGTTTCAGACAACACTAGTTATCGGTTTCGGACCCTGGAGATGTATTGAATTCTCAGCGTTAATACTGGTTCATTTGCTGTTACGTCCTTTAGGGGATAGGGATATCTGTGGTCGTCAGCCCTGTGGTCTAGTGAGTATGGAAATGACCTGAAAACCTGTGTCGGTGCGCGACCTGTACGAGCGTGTGATATAATTATTGGTTGGGATACGCACGCCGGGACGTGAAATGCGGTACGATCCCCGTTGTGCATTGCGTAAAAGTAGAAGAAGGAAGACAGTTCCTTGCGCCAACGAACAAATGCATCGCATAGGATATCCATATGAGTAGAATCAGAATTGAATTATCGAAGCACATCGAACGTTTTGTTTCAAACGAAAAATGGACATATTATACAACTAAGTAAATTAAACGTACCTACATTTCGTGCTTCCTGCCTGGTTGAGTGGCTAAAACGGTTGAGGTGCCAGCCTTTTGACTCCAACTTCGCATGTTCGAACCTGGCCCCGTGCAGTGGTATTTGAAGGTGCTCAAATACGTCAGCCTCGTGTCGGTACATTTACTGGTACACCGAGCTCGATAGCTGCAGTCGCTTAAGTGCTACCAGTATCCAGTATTCGGGAGATAGTGGGTTCGTACCCCACTGTCGGTAGCCCTGAAGATGGTTTTCCGTGGTTTCCCATTTTCACACGAGGCAAATGCTGGGGCTGTACCTTAATTAAGGCCATGGTTGCTTCCTTCCCACTCCTAACCCTTACCTGCCCCGTCATCGCTATAATACCTATCTGTGTCGGTGCGACGTAAAGCAACTTGTCATTCGAGCCAAGACACCACTGTGGTTCAGAATATCCTCTGGTGCTTAAACATACGTTCACGGAGGTCGTCCGAAGTGGTTACCTCAGTTCGGTATACTTTGTTTCTCATGCCCCCCCCCCCCCAGGCATAACAATCCACTGGAATAAGGGCTGGCCAATTGATAGTTCCACATCGTCCTGTCTACCGTTGAGGAAATGTCTGCACCATCGTGTAAAATCCACGTGGTTCGGCGTAGTCGAAACGACACTTCCTCTGAAAGCTCCAGTAACGTACTGTATCTAGTGTACAGGAGCAAGATAACATTAATAAAAAGATGTAACCGACCTCCAACTACACCCATCCTGATATTAATTAGAACCGGTGCTGGGAACTGCCTTGTCCTATTGAATGGGGATATTCCAGGATATTCCACAGCTCATGAGTGGGATATAGTGGGTTCCAACCCCTCTGTCGGCAGCCCTAAAGGTGGTTTACCGTGGTTTTCCATGTTCACACCAGGCAAATGCTGGGGCTGTAACGTCATGAATGCCACGATCGCTTCCTTTCCGATACTAGCCCTTTCCCGTCCCATCGTCACCATAAGGAAAGCTACACCGATCAAATTTATGCAAGTAAGGTGATTGGTACCGGTCTGAGTGTCTGAGACCGTTGAGGTCCTTATCTTCCGACCTCCAACTTGGCAGGTTCAATCTTGGCTCAGTCTGATGATATTTGATGGGGCACACATACGTCAGTCTCGTGTCGTAGAAATACTGGCACGTAAATGAACTCCTGCGATATGAAATTTCGTCACCTCAGCGTCTCAGAAAACGGTATAAATAGTATGTGGGACGTAAAGCAAAATAACGCTAATAAAAAGACGATTGGTCAAAGAGACAGACTTCTCACTGCATCCATCCAGATATTAATTGAGAGCCGGTGCTAGAGGTTGCCTTGGTATACTAAATATTAAACACTCCTTCTATAAAAATTGCCTTATGTGTCACTAATACACTTGACAGAAATTCTGGATTGAGTGCTTGATCAATTAACCAGCGGCAGAAATCCACTCTTAAATCATCACCGAGCTTGATAGTAGCAGTCGCTAAAGTTCGAACAGTATCCAATATTCGGGATGTACTGGCTTCGAATCCCTCTGTCGGCAGCTTTAAAGATGATTTTCCGTGGTTTTTCATGTTCACACCAGGCAAATGCTAGGGCTGTACCTTAATTAAGACCACGGTTGCTTCCTTCCCGATCCTAGTCCTTAGTTATATCTGTCGCCATAAAACCTATCTGTGTCGGTGCGACGCACCGATACAGATAGGTCTTATAGGACGATGGGATAGCAAAGGCCTAGGAGTTGGAAGGAGGCGGCCGTGGCCTTAATTTAGGTACAGCCCTAGCATTTGCCTGGTGTGAAAATGGGAAACCACGGAAAACCATCTTCTGGGCTGCCGACAGTGGGATTCGAACCCATTATCTCCGGGATGCAAGCTCTCAGCCAAGCGTCTCGAACCGCACGGCCAACTCGCCCGGTAATAATAATAATAATAATAATAATAATAATTTTTGCTGCCGGGCAGAGTGGCTCAGACGGTTGAGGCGCTGGCCTTCTGACCCCAACTTGGCAGGCTCGATCTTGGCTCAGTCCGATGGTATTCGAAGATGCTCAAATAAGTCAGCCTCGTGTCGGTAGATTTACTGGCGCATAAAAAGAACTCCTGCGAGACTAAATTACAGCACCTCAGCGCCTCCAGAAACAGTAAGAGTAGTTAGTGGGACGTAAAGCAAATAACATTACCGGTGTTATCAGGTCATTAGGAGCTGAAAGGCAGGGAAGAAAATAGTAAAATATGCGTGGTGTAGGAGGAAACAAGATGAAATGTACTTCACCCGTGCCTACATCGCTCGCAGTAGTTTACTACAGGATAGTATGCGTAAGACCAGAACCAGGTCTCTTTGCGATGAGTCTGGTGTATCTTCGTATTGTGGTTAGCACTAGAGGACAAAGTGTGACAAACAGGTTTTGTGTATAAACATCAAACATGCACACCAACAGACACACACACGCAATGTACCCAAACCAGTACAGTGTAGAATGAAGAACTGCCATGCTGTGTTCAAGGTCAATATCTAGCGTTTTAACAAGCACGTCTTCCGTGTGTTGTGTTCAGCTTGCGCCACGTACAAGGCAATCGCGAACTGAAACTCTAGATTTATAATTTTTGTTACCGGTACTTCAATTTTTCTGCTCGGATTTATGAGAATATCGAACTATCGAGACTCAAAATACTACATCGATTGAGAACTGAACTCCCAACTCAATACGCTGCAGAAATGGTGTAACATCTGACATACCAATGTGAAACACGTAGCAATTGTTCAAGTGACCTCCCTGGACTACTCTGCAGGCTTCACTTCTCCGTACCCGGCGAGTTGGCCATGCGGTTAGGAGCGCACAGCTGTGAGCTCGCATCAGGGAGATTGGGGCTTCGAACCCCAATGTCGGCAGCCCTGAAGATGGTCTTCCGTGGTTTCCCAAGTTCACACCAGGCATTGCGGGGGTTGAACCTTAATTAAGGCCACGACCACGTTCTTACCATTCCTAGGCCTTTCTTGTCCGATTGTCGCCATAAGACCTCTCTGTGTTGGTGCGACGTAAAGCAACTAACAAAAAAACATCACTTCTCCGAATCCAGTCTTCCGTAATATCCATTGGAGATCTGGCGGGCCAATTGATGGGTCCATGTCGTCCTATTCGCCATAGACCAAAGGACTGATCCAAATGATCACGCAGTAAGCGGCTTATATCAGGTGGTGGACCATCGTGTAAAAACCACATGTTTCGGCGTAGTCGAAACGGAGCGTCCTCTGAAAGCTCTAATAACGTACCTATGAGGAACTCCAGGTAAGATACCCCTATGAACTGTGCAGGTAAGATGATGATAATAATAATGTCATTGGCTTTACGTCCCACTAACTACTTTTCACGGTTTTCGGGGACGCGGATTTGCAGGAATTTAGTACGATAGGAGTTCTTCACGTACCAGTAAATCTACTGACACAAAGCTGACGTATTTGAGCACCTTGTCAAGACTGGACTCAGAAGGCCAGTGCCTCAACCATCTGAGCCACTCAGCCCGGCAAGATGATTGGTGCAGCACTGCGTAAAGTGCTGGCCTTCTGAACCCAACTTGGGAGGCTTGGTCTTGGCTCAGTCCGGTGGTATTTGAAGGTGCTCAAATACGTCAGTCTCGTATCTGTGGATTTATTTGCATTAAAAAATACTGCGATAAAAAATTCTGGCATTTCAGCGTCTCCGATAACCGTGAAAATTAGGTAGTGGAACGTAAAGATATTATTATTATTATTATTATTATTATTATTATTATTATTAGTAGTAGTAGTAGTAGTAGTAGTAGTAGTAGTAGTAGTAGTAATATTATTTTTACGGAAGTTCTAATTAAACGGGTTCATTACAGTCATCATTTTACCTATCGGTACTTACTGTTCAGTAATAAGCCTTCCGTCCGCCTCTGTGGTGCAGTGGTTAGTGTGATTAGCTGCCACCCCCGAAGCTCGGGTTCGATTTCCAGCTCTGACAAGAAATTTGAAAAGTGGTACGAGGGCTGGAACGGGGTCCACTTAGCCTCGGGAGGTCAAATGAGTAGAGGTGGTCCGATTCCCACCTCAGCCATCCTGAAAGTTGTTTCCCGTAGTTCCCCCTTCTCCAGGCAAATGCCGGGATTGTACCTAACTTAAGGCCACGGCCGCTTCCTTCCCTCTTCCTTGTCTATCCTTTCCAATCTTCCCATACCCCCGCAAGGCCCCTGTTCAGCATAGCAGGTGAGGCCGCCTGGGTGAAGTACTGGTCATTCTCCCCAGTTGTATCCCCGATCCAATGTCTCACGCTCCAGGACACTACCCTTGAGGCGGTAGAGGTGGGATCCCTTGCTGAGTCCCATGAAAAACCAACCCTGGAGGGTAAACAGATTAGGAAAAAGAAGAATAAGCCTTCTGTCAGAAATGCCCGGCGGCAATTCCACAGTAGGTCTTTTTCCTTCGAGCAATGTTCACGATGGATGCAACTACGGTTTTTGAAATTTGTCTCATTAATAACAATTTCACTGAATACTTATAGCCTTTTCTTTCAGTGTCCACCGTCCTTTCAATGACCTAAAATGTTTATGAATAAGCATAGACAACCCGCATTGTCTATTGTCAGAAATTCATCGTAGACTGTCGCAATAACAGCACAGAAATGTTGCGCCCATATTTCATTTACTTATTAACCATTTCCTTTCATTTTGTCAGCTTGGATCACTGAGTAATGCCATTGACGTCTTAAAATTCGCACACAAATACACAACACTTGATTCGCACGTATGTGCTTGTACGGATCTTCGACGTCACTGTAAGGATTATGTGTACTTTTCACACAGAGTACCCTACACCGGTTTTCGAGTACAGCAAGTGACCTGGCACGTGAGTCATCCTCTTCTACTTGCCAAGCCTTTAGGGGAAGTGCACAACAACATGTGTTGGCCTGCGATAAGAAACAGGTTCAACAAGCCCTATACTCGGCTACTGTACTTCCGCTACGCGTGGACAGAATGACATCACCGGCGTATCCTGCTACGGCCGTTCAAAACACATTAGGTCCTGAAATATTTGGCTCAGTTATGGGCAAACTAATAGGACAAGGTAAAAATTACATAGCATATATTATGAGATGTATTTTTCTTAGCCGACTAGCTTAATATCTGCACGTATACACCTAACACCCTGTATACATTCCTACAGTACGGTAAGGTTCGTGAAGATGATTTGGGCAAGGATGTGAACGTTGTGAGATATAGTCAAGTTTCTCGCCAAAGTGGCTGTAATTCGAACCTCGCCTAATTTTAGAAATAGCTGGTTATTGACTTGTTATTCGATTTCCTTGTAAAACTAGAGGTCCTGTGATTATCGACAGTTAAGAAAGAACTAACAATAGCCTTCCCTTTCTCCCTTCACAAAATAAAACGAACTTTCTTCCAACAACAAAGCAGACTTCTTCGGATTTAACATAACACATTATTTTCAGTTTCGTTCAAATAATAATAATAATAATAATAATAATAATAATAATAATAATAATAATAATAATAATAATAATAATAATAATAAGAAGAAGAAGAAGAAGAAGAAGAAGAAGAAGAAGAAGAAAGCATCACAAACTACTCTGCGAAACCCCATTGCACGATAGATGAGTAATAATAATAATAATTTCGTGTGGCTATTTCTAGCCGGGTGCAGCCCTTGTAAGGCAGACCCTCCGATGATGATGGGCGGCATCTGCCATTTATACGTAACTGCGTGTTTTTGTGGTGGAGGATAGTGTTATGTGTGGTGTGTGAGTTGCAAGGATGTTGGGGACAGCACAAACACCCAGCCCCCGAGCCAGTGGAATTTACCAATGAAGGTTAAAATCCCCGACCCGGACGGGGATCGAACCCGGGACCCTCTGAACCGAAGGCCAGTACGCTGACCATTCAGCCAACGAATCGGACACGATAGATGAGTGCAATGTATTTAATGCAGTATTACGCTTCCCAGCTATAAACAGAAACGTATGCTCGACGAATAGAAAAGAAAAATTGGCATCGTACGATTCCGTTGTGTACAGGATTCACTGCATGTGGAAATCAAATAATAATGTTCTTGACTTTACGTCCTACTAACTTCTTTTACGGTTTTTGGAGAAGCCGTGGTGCCGGCATTTAGTCCCTCAGAAGTTATATTACGTGCAAGTAAATCTAGCGACACAAGTTTGATGTATTTGAGCACCTTTAATTACCACCGGACTGAGCAACGTTCGAACCTGCCAAGTTGGGGTCAACCTTCTAAGCCACTCAGCCTGGCATTAGGGAATCTTCTGACCCTGCCGTACTTGTGGGGATGGAGTGTTGGCTAGATTGTGTGAACGGGTTTCCATTACTGCATGTCTGTTGGCATCGTAATCACTACCACCGTACCTCCAGTTCCACGTGTAATCCAGACTACAGGGACATGTACTTTTCGTATCAATAACTCCACATGCATTGGTCGAGATTCGAAATGCAGTCCCGTTAGTGAGAAGCCAGTGACACAGCCACATGACCATTATGGCCCTTTGGCGACAAGAAAAAGTCATATGTACCTGTTCGCTTATCAGCTGCAGTTGGAAACAGCCAGAGCTAAGAAACTATAGAGTAAGAGAATACATCAGGATAGCACTGAAGCATTTGCAGTGAAGTGGGCCGGTAGCATTTAAGCTCAATGACGTGAGCGTTTACGTGTCACAGTGGAATGTTGCAAGTAATTAAAGAAAACAAAGTAGAGTAGAAGAATGCCAAACAACTGGGGACACGCAACAACTTGTTCCACAAAGAATATATATATTTTATTTTTTTTTGCTAGTTGCTTTACGTCGCACCGACACACATATGTCTTATGGCGACGATGGGACAGGGAGGGGCTAGGGGTGGGAAGGAAGCGGCCGTGGCCTTATTAAGGTACAGCCCCAGCATTTGCCTGGTGTGAAAATGGGAAACCACGGAAAACCATTCTCAGGGTTGCCGACAGTGGGGTTCGAACCCACTATCTCCCGAATACTGGATACTGGCCGCACTTAAGCGACTGCAGCTATCGAGCTCGGTAAGAAATGAAGAGCGCTGCACTTTTCATTAGGCTAAGGGCAAATCTGTCCTCACCTCTGCTTATGCACGGTTTTTTTAACTGTTGCCAGCCAACGTAAATGTTACCTCTGCTCCTTTGATATACGTAATTGTTCGAGAAACATTAAACGTTAAAAGTGGCATTGTCCGACTTAACAAAGCTAGGAGTTTCATAAACAGTTTTGCCAAATTCACAACATTCCGTTCTTCTACACTCCAACATTCTTATCCACATATGCGGGAGGGTACAATTTGGTGCATGACTCCGATTTTTCAGGCCACATATCCATTTTTTTCGATGTGTGTTTCTCCTAGAGAAAATCCCATCCAAGCACACACAGGGATTCGTATCTTCGAGTTACACTTCTGAATTAACAAAGTGAATGGAGGAGCACAAAATGTCAAGTATATATTAATATCAGCACACTACCGTTCATTAATCAAGAAGAAACATCTCTGTAAAGGCTACGAAGGTCCTTGGAGGAAGAATGGAAGATAAAAGCCTCCACTGAGCTCGATATCTGCAGTCGCTTAAGTGCGACCAGTATCCATTATTCGGGAGATAGTGGGTTCGAACCCCACTGTCGGCAGCCCTGAAGATGGTTTTCCGTGGTTTCCCATTTTCACACCGGGCAAATGCTGGGGCTGTACCTTAATAAAAGCCAAGGCCGCTTCCTTCCCACTTCTAGCCCTTTCCTGTCCCATCGTCGCCATAAGACTTTTCTGTGTCGGTGCAACGTAAAGCAACTAGCAAAAAAAAGTAAAAGCCTCCACCAACCCTAAACTCCACATTTTGTGGTACAGAATTGTTAACTCTATGCCCGGTCGCCTTTGCTCCAGAAATTAACCTGGTAAACATTTCCTGGTGTAGTCTGAGCGAACCTCAGGACCATAACGTCGCTGCGGGAACAATTTTCGTTGGGTTCATTTTCGTATGCTACTGTGTATATTTTTTATGATTAGCTTTAAGTTGCACCGATACAGGCGATGATAAGATAGGAAAGGCCTAGGAGTGGAAAGGAAGCGGCGTGCCCTTAATTAATATACATCCTCAGCACTTTCCTGGTGTGAAAATAGGAAAACACGGGAAGCCATCTTCAGGGCTGCTGACAGTGTAGTTCGAACCCACTATCTGCCAGATGCAAGCTCACCAGCTCCGCGCCCCTAACCGCATGGCCAATTTGCCAGGTTGTGCCACTGTGTAAAGGAAAATGAACCATAAATTCATTATGCTGTAGGAGTGCGCAAATACGACATGCAAATATACATTCCTACAGTGCGGTATGGTACGGACCATTTTCCTTTCCACATTAGCATAGGAAAATGAACACAACAGAAATTGCTCTGATCGTCTGCATATCCATATGTGGCTGGGGGCATGACCAGACTTAAGGAAAGTAATGGATAGGAAGATAGTTGTCAGATACGCTGTATTGTTCCTTCAGCGACGATATGTTGTTTCACTAAAAAGTTTAGTAGATATGGTTATTCAAGATTTGGATTTTATATTGCAAGGCAGCCACTGCAACTTCTATTTTAATGCCTGATAGAGCTTAAATGATTTGCAGAACATTACGAAAAATTATAGGAATGATTCCTCCAGCGCCAACCATTAATCCGACAACTTCGATATCACCACGATTTGACTCTTGTTGATAAAATTGGATGGTTGGTTCATACTGTACCTGTCCCGGACATCGGCAGAGTACTTAGCATAAAAATCATGCCTCACAAATATGTCATGGATGAAAACCTTACGGACGAAGAACCTCGGAAAATCAAACCCCCGCATCGAGATCCCAAATCCGTACTTTCATTCCGAGCAGGACATCGCTCAAGAGCATATGGGCCAGGGTCCTCTCTGACGAAAATGGCATGCAAAATAAATATCTTGAAAGTCGGGCACTATAGTGAGAGGAATACATGACTCTAATAAAGTATTATAATGACTTAGTTCAAAACACAATTTTATTCACTGAGAGACCATTTATGAAAAGTCCTGCACATACATGAAATGCCAATTAAGTTGCCTGCGTGCCATTTCTCAGATATGCTACACTTAACTTATCGCATGGGTAATGCCATCTAATGTTTTATTAGTTCGTTATTCACTCTTGAATTGTATTGTTGACATTCCCAAGTCGAAACCACTCAACATTTTCAAATTCGTTGAGAAATCTTAGAGACTCCTCCTTTTCACTTTGATAATGACATCATTTGGACATTCACACTTCATTACGAAAGTCAATGACCTTGTTTGCCCCTATGGTAAATATACAATCCAATTATTACCGCAAATGAAACATAAATTACACAAATACAATGAATCTAATTGTTAACCACTCTCATATAATTGGCGTTTCTAAATGGTTCATCGCATTTTTGACAGTATTTATTACGTACGTTCCACATGAATCATCAAAATACCTCATCATGAAAATCCCACAGTAGCCTATTAATAACGGTTCCCATAATATATACTTAGGAATAACTATACTACCGAACACACATATCTCTTCGGGTGACAAAACTTATTACTAATATTTACAATGTGGACATTACAACACTGGTGAGCCTGTAGCTTCAGATATGAATCTCCTAACAATTGCACAGGACACGAACAATAAGATACACAGTACGGTGGAGCATACCTCCTGTAAACAAAATAAATACACTGAATGCTCTCCGGAGTCTCTGACCCTACAAAGGTCTTCTGGTATCGAGCCAAGAACTTCGGTATCAATCGGGCATCGAACCACGCCGTTTCGGCTCATGGTAATAGCTGAAATTCCCTAGCTACGAATTTATTATAATACCGTACTTTGGAAGGGATCGCTATGCAACTGACTCATTAATATACAAAGCCCTTTGATGATAACAACAAATTAATACCAAATGAATATTCTAGCCTTGTGTGTTATTAGGTGGACGGACATATTCCTGCATGAAACGAGATATCTCATACTTCAGGCCCAAACCAGAAAAAAGTTAAAACACAAGCGGAGGGGGCGAGAAAGTTCTAACTTATCTTCTTTCGTACATTCATCTCAAGAGGGTCATATGTCTCGGCCCACTGAGCGGATTGGCCCAGCACCCAATCAGCTGTCCGGCTACACATATCACCTCCAGAGCGGGCAATTTAATTCATTCATTTCTACAGCCACTCTACTCTGGCAAATTATCCTCAGCCGACATCATTCACGTAGCATTATAATTCACTTTCTTCAGTAACTCCTTGTGATATCGGCATACCTTTCCACTGGCCTATATTATTATTACCAGCCTCGTCTACTACGTAATTCTTATATCCTTCCGTAACACTATACACACGCACATACGATTCTAATATTCACCCTAATCAAATGCTTTAAGAGTATACCTAGATGATCCTTATCTATGGGAAACTCTATTATAGAACTAACATACACGCAACCTATCAAGGCTAAGTCCGTACTCTGAAATGAAATGTCGTATGGCTTTTAGTGCCGGGATATCCCAGGACGGGTTCGGCTCGCCAAGGTGCAGGTCTTTCTATTTGACAGCCGTAGGCGACCTGCGCGTCATGATGATGATGATGATGATGATGAAATGATGATGAAGACAACACATACACCCAGCCCCCGTGCCGTAGGAATTAACCAATTGAGGTTAAAATCTTCGACGCGCCCGGGAATCGAACTCGGGTCCCTCGAAACCGAAGGCCAGTACGCTGACCGTTCAGCCAAAGAGTTGGACAAGTCTGTATTCTGAGCCCGGCCTTTTCTGCCTCCTCATAACAGGCATCCTTAAACTAATGGTGGACACTATCATGCAAATTTAATCTGTAAAGTGCCAGGTCTCTGTTTAACACAACATAATAATTGAATTTGGGAAGACCTTACCAATTTACTCTAGAAATGCAATGGGAATCTACCCACTTTATTTGAATTTCTCTCCTACTGGTGCTTCACTAGTACATGTAGCAACATATAGGGGACTAATACTAAATCATGCAATCCCCAATAAATTCAATGATTGTCTAAGAAATCACCCTGAAGATAAGCGCTAATGAACACACCACACTCCTATGAGACGTGCGTCTCTCATTATCTACCCGCTGCCATGAAATCGAAATTCCTGCTGGGAAATCTATACACACGTTAAATAATCATATAAAGGCGACCTTAAGGGTTTTTCTTGCTTAAGACTAGTGGATTGTACTTGTTGTTTGGTGTATAACCGGGCCAACAACCGGAGGCTCCCATAAGTATTTTACTGCTCCATAGCTGCTATCCAGCTAGCTGATAGTCCTGAGTTCGTTTGGAGTCGTGCTGTCTTCATGATAACATCGAACGTTGCCTTCTTACGGATCTCCAAACCGGCGGGATCAAAAATGAGGTATTTCAGTTTCGGTCAGTTAGTAGTATAGTAATAGCACCTGCTAATGCAGGTAAGGAGAGAAGGAGAAGAAAAGCGGTAATAGCTACGGCTCATACGGATTTCCGCGAAGTCTTCTTAATTCCAGAATATCGCAGGCACTTAGGCGCGTTCTCGGCGTCCGTTCAAAGGGGACTACGCCGAATAGCGAGTATTGTTTCTAGAGGTCACTAATCAAGCCCTCTTCGTCATTGAAGCCATCCTGATAATTCAGCTATCCATTCACAAAATTCACTCCTTCATTTTCTTCTCTAGCTAGTAAGATTAAGTTTGTCTATTTGATTCTATAACCACTAGTAGCTTCATGAAAGCTCACTATAGCACTATGATACTTTGTTGTCACTAATCACGTATCAACTGCAAACTGGCGAGCAGAAATAGCGCGACTCGATCTATAACTGAAGCGCATTTGCTTAGCTTGTTTAGACTATCAGTTGTAATAATCTTTCATGCTAATTCCATCAGAGGAAGGATACTGATCACACGTAATAATGTCGATACCACGCACACCTATCACACAATGACTATGGATATGCACACAAGAAGACACACATTTGCGACGCACTTAATCTGCACTGTGACTTGACTCGCACAAACCATGACACAGAATAAACCGAAATGTGCGAGGTGAAGCTCCTTAAGTAGCCAAATAGTGAAGTTCACTGTGGAAAGGGTACTCCCCTCCTGCATTCACATATTCGCACCGTTAGTAGCCATCTTGCAAAGTCCAATGGATACTCAATCTGTACCTCCTCAGACACTCTACCTACTGAACTATTTTAATTCAAATCTGATCGTGCGTTTCAAGGTAATTACGAATGCATACTTTGGATTTTAGGCCCGCGGCGGCGGTGACGGGGACTCCCCAGCTCTGAGTTAAGAAACCCCCAAGAGCCATCTGGTATTTATTACTGCGATGCTGCCCTAAGAGGCGTCATTAAAACTGCGTCGACAAGTAAACTACATTTCTTCATCATTGGATACTGCAAATTATGCGAAATTTATTGATCCTTCTTACGTAGTCTTCCTGGGCTTGTGGCGAATTATCAGAATAATTATAGGCGAGCCCGCGAGATCTGTGGATTGTTATCCACCCACGAAATAGGCAGTGAAGTGATAGTAATATTCAGTTCTTAGGTTGAATCCCTGTAAATTAGCTACGCCTTCTGACACAAGCAGACTGCTAAACCTCGCGCCCTCTCTTCATCTCTCTTGTACGATACACAGGGTAATACAAAGGTCACTCTGTACCCAGGGCTTAGCTCACTACTTAAGAGTAATTAAAGTTCGAGCCTCCGAACTCGCCCAGCGTCGTTCGTATCCCGGACAAGGCATAACATGTAATTTGCAACCAAATACTTCACAAATTGATGCGGAAAACGGCACGTATAACTTACTAGTCTTCCCGACATATCTATTAACATGATATTGAACGGTTTAAATACATTGATTTCTTTTCCTCGTGAACCTCAATGGGTTGTGTTTCAGGCTTTCCAAATCTGATCGTCGGACCTATTATCGTCACTGCTGTGCCAAAACTATGAATGTAACAATGCTCTTCCTATCCATTATTTGCGTCAAGACTGGACACGCCACCCAGCCACATATTGGTACGCAGTCCATCATAACAGTTTTCGTTAAGTTCATTTTCCTATGCGCGTTTGTAAAGGAAAATGAACCTTACTGTACCGTACTGTAGAAATGTATGTTTTCATGACATATTTACCCGCTCCTAGAGTATTATTATGTATTTAAGGTTAATTTTTCGTCACGCACGCGCATATGAATATGAACTCAACAAAAAATATTCTGATGGACTGCATATCAATTTGTGGCTGGGTGGCGTGACTGGTCTTAAGGAAAATAATGGATGCGAAGAGCATTGTCACATTCGCGGTTTTGGCACAGCAGCGACCTTATATAACTCCTTCGATGGACTTGGAAGGCTACCAAGTCTATTCGATGGGTGCTGCCTTATTTTATTTATTTATTTATTTATTTATTTATTTATTTATTTATTTATTTATTTATTTATTTATTTATTTATTTATTTATTTATTTATTTATTTATTTATTTATTTATATTCTGTCAGTAATGTATATCTCTGGACTTCTTTAGTTTTATATAAGGGCTGTCTGGATGAGACAGGAAAATCATGCTCGGTTCACTCGAAATAATATGGTTTTAATTCATCAGGAAACCGACAAATTTAGGAGAAAAACATCCACACCAAGAGAGGCACATTTTCCTTACATCCACACCAAGAGAGGCGCATTTTCCTTACATCCACACCAAGAGAGGCGCATTTTCCTTATGTTAACCTAGCTTACAACAAAAATGAGTACCAGGCAAATCAAACAGTACGTAAGGGGACGGGCATTGTGCTAAGACTCCTAAGTCTCCTTCTTACAGTACCGAGCGAGCTGATCGTGTGAATAGGGGCGCGCAGATGTTAGCTTGCATTCGGGAGACAGTGGGTTCGAAACCCCACTTTCAACATCCCTGGAGATGGGTTTCCGTGGTTTCCCATGTTCACACCAGGCAAATTCTGGGGATGTACCTTAATTAAGGTCACGGTCACTTCCTTCCCATTCCTTGCCCATTCCTAGCATGTGGTAGCAATATTACCTACTAGCTGTAGTACCCGGCGTTGCCCGGATAGTTTTTGAATGTTTACCTTTAATATTTGTATTACCAGTTAGTTGAGTGTGAAGTGAATGTTTATATAATTCTTTTTGAGATGTTGATTTTACGACTTATCATGTAGTTTTATAGTTATTTAGATGTATCTGATTTCAAGTTTTAGATTATTTAATTTTCGAGTAGACACTAATCTCGGTCATTTTATACTATTTACTTTTAAGCCCTTCTCAGCTCCTGCCTCGATGGAGGCTGAACGTGGACTTAAACGCTATCCACAGCGTCACAGTTCGTATCAGCGACACATAAACAATGGATTTCGACATTAATATTGGATATTTTCCTTATTTTTGCAAGTCAGCCCCTCTCATTCTCCAACACCAGCGGGGGCTAAGTGTATCTGACCCCCACAGTAATGTTTTCTATATAGTAAGTCATGTGTATACCAAGTTTGATTGAGAGATATGCTAAAACATACACACATCCTTAAACTCTGTCCCTTTGGACGTTTTCAATTTTTTGCCAGTTCTCATCCGCCTGCCGAGTAGGACTGAGCTTTATCTTAAACGGCATCCAGAGTGTAGGTCCAGTATACACACATGCGTCCATTCTCTCGGTCATTTTCGAAATTTTGTTTTTCACTTTTTCTCACCGCTATGCGAAAGGAGGCTGAAATTTGACTTCTAAAAAAACTGGAGCGTTACTATTCATCTCAGCGACCCCGAAAAGAATGGATTCGACACTATTTTCGATTATTTCTACATCTCATCCCGTCGTAGGTGTGCTAGGGTTGTCATACCTCCACGCACTTTGTCTCCTGATAATAAGTCATAAGTGTCCAAGTTTGTTTGAAATTGTTCCCGTAGTCCCGAAACGTATGGATTCAACACTAATATCGGTCATTTTCAGTCTTAATTACATTTCGTACCCTTATCCAAGGCTTCAAGGTGTGTCTTTCCCCCTTAGTATTTTCTTCAGGTAGTAGCTAATATTTGTATTAAGTTCTGCTGACAGTTATACTGGAAAGTACAAAAAACATCCCTAATCTCGGTCATTTGGATATTTTCTGTTCTTGACTCCTTCTCACCCGCCTGGCAATTGGGGATCAACTTGGACTTAAAAGACAACCGGAGTGTCACTCCTCATTTAAGCGACACCTAAAACCATGGATGTAACATTATTTTCGATTATTTTATATCTAACTCCCTTCCTAACCACTCACCACAAAAGGGGCCTTAATTTGGACTTTAAATGTCCAGAGTGCCACTATTCACCTCAGCGACCCTAAAAACTGGATTCGACACTAATTACGATTATTTTTATATATCACTCCCCCTTGCCCCCACCCTAAAGGGGGCTGAACTTGAAATTAAGAATTTCCCGGGATGTCACTGTTCATCTAAGCGACCCCGAAAAGTATGGATTCGACACTATTTTCGTTTATTTTTATATATGAACCACCCTTGCCCCCCGCCCCTAATGGTTCCTGGGGTGTCTTATCCCCACGTGGTTTGTCTCCTGATGCTAAAAATCCGGAGTTTCGCTATTCACTTTGGCGACCCCGAAAACTACGTATTCGACACAATTTTCGATTACATGTATATATCACTTCCCCCTCGCCCCCACGCCAAAGGGTCTGAACTTGGACTTAAAAAAATTGGAGTGTCACTATTCATCTCAGAAACCCCAAAAAGTATGTATTCGACCCTACTTTGATGATTTTCATATCTCAAGCCCCCCGCCCCCACCCCTAATGATTCCTGGGGTGTCTTATTCCCACGTGGTTTGTCTCCCAATATTAAAATTCCGGAGTGTTACTATTCACCTCGGCGACCCCGAAAACTGTATATTTGACACTAAATACTATTATTTTTATATCTCACCCCCCTTGCTCCCCACCCCAAAGGGGGATGAACTTGGACTTAAAAAAATCCCGGGGTGTCACTGTTCATCTAATCGACCCCAAAAGTATGCATTCGACACTACTTTCGATGATTTTTATATCTCACCCCTTCGCCCCCCGCCCCTATGGGTTCCTGGGGTGCCCTAACCCAAGTGGTTTGTCTCCTGATAGTAAAAATCCAGAGTGTCAGTATTCATCTCAGCGACCCCGAAGAGTACTCGACATTCTTTTCGATTATTTTTATACATCACTCCCCCCTTGTCCCCCACCCTAAAGGGGGTTGAACTTGGAATTTAAAAATTCCCGGGATGTCACTATTCACCTAAGCGACCACGAAAAGTATGGACTCGACACTATTTTCGATTATGTGTGTATATATCACTCCCCCCTCGCCCCCACCCCTAAGGGGGCTGAACTTGGACTTTTAAAAAATTCGGAGTGTAACTATTCATCTCAGCGACCCGAAAAGTATGGATTCGACACTATTTTCGTTTATTTTTATATATGACCCCCCTCGCCCCTCACCCCTAAGGGTTCCAGGGGTGTCTTAAACCCCACGAGGTTTGTCTCCTGATACAAAAAATCCGGAGTGTCGCTTTTCACTTTAGCGACCCCGAAAACTATGTATTTGACACTATTTTCGATTATTTGTATATATCACACCCCCCTCGCCCTCACCCTAAAAGGGGGCTGAACTTGGACTTTTAAAAAAATCGGAGCGTCACTATTCATCTCAGCGACCCCAAAAAGTGTGGATTCGACACTATTTTCGTTTATTTTTATTTATGACCCCCTCGCCCCCCGCCCCTAAGGGTTCCTGGCGTGTCTTACCCCCACGTGGTTTGTCTCCTGATACTGAAAATCCGGATTGTCGCTATTCACTTTGGCGAACCCGAAAACTATGTATTCGACATTATTTTCGATTATTTGTATATATCACTCCCCCCTCGCCCCCACCTCAAAGGGGGCTGAACTTGGACTTTAAAAAAATTGGAGTGTCACTATTCATCTCAGTGACCCCGAAAAGTATGGATTCGACACTATTTTCGTTTATTTTTATTTATGACCCCCCCTCGCCCCCCGCCCCTAAGGGTTCCTGGCGTGTCTTACCCCCACGTAGTTTGTCTCCTGATACTGAAAATCCGGATTGTCGCTATTCATTTTGGCGAACCCGAAAACTATGTATTCGACATTATTTTCGATTATTTGTATATATCACTCCCCCCTCGCCCCCACCTCAAAGGGGCCTGAACTTGGACTTTAAAAAAATTGGAGTGTCACTATTCATCTCAGTGACCCCGAAAAGTATGGATTCGACACTATTTTCATTTACTTTTATGTATGACCCCCACTCGCCCCCCGCCGCTAAGGGTTCCTGGCGTGTCTTACCCCCACGTGATTTGTCTCCTGATTCCAAAAATCCGGAGTGTCGCTATTCACTTTGGCGACCCCGAAAACTATGTATTTGACATTATTTTCGATTATTTGTGTATATCACTCCCCCCTCGCCCCCACCCCAAAGGGGGCTGAACTTGGACTTTTAAAAATATCGGAGTGTCACCATTCATCTCAGCGACCCCGAAAAGTGTGGATTCGACACTATTTTCGTTTATTTTTATTTATGACCCCCCTCGCCCCCCGCCCCTAACAGTTCCTGGCGTGTCTTACCCCCACGTGGTTTGTCTCCTGATACTGAAAATCCGGAGTGTCGCTATTCACTTTGGCGACCCTGAAAACTATGTATTCGACATTATTTTCGATTATTTGTATATATCATTCCCCCCCTCGCCCCCACCCCAAATGGGGGCTGAACTTGGACTTTAAAAAAATTGGAGTGTCACTATTCATCTCAGCGACCCCGAAAAGTATGGATTCGACACTATTTTCATTTATTTTTATATATGACCCCCTCGCCCCCCCGCCCCCAGGGGTGTTTGGGATGTCTTACCCCCACGCGGTTTGTTTCCTGATACCAAGTCATAAGTGTATCAAATTTGGTTGAAATCGCTCCAATGGTTTGGGAGGAGATGTGGTACAAACCCACCCACCCACCCACATACATACAATGACTTTTATATATATATAGATAGATCAGTGCCGATGAGACGTAAAGCAAATTGTAACTTCTTGTAGGTAGTGTCGAAATTAAGAATAACGGAAGCCTTTCTTCCTGCTCCCACAAATAGCCTCATGACCGTTACGGGGATGGTTTATATTAACTGGTACATTGTAGAATGAATCACAAATTTGAGAAGGTAGACGGATTCGGTGGAAGTGAATACAATCAATAGTAAAACAAACTCGTGTCCTCATACCTACCTGGTGCGGCTCTTTTTAGGGTGTATGTATTTTTTCCTAATCACACACCAGCACTCCTGTCATTCATATATATCCCTAGCTGTACCGGGAAACGAACCCGGGCCCCGGAGGATGGCAGCTAATAACAATAACTTTTACACTGCGGAGGCGGACACAATCAACTGCAAACTTTCGTAATGAATTACGAGGACTTAATGGGTGTCATTCTTTCTTCTGGAAATGATACCCTGGCACAGTATCAGATGTTAACGATAACCGCAGTGGAAAGAAAATCCAATAGATACTGCAGTGAAATCATTGATTACTGAAGATTAATGAAACGTAAAGCAAAGTAATGGAGAGAAAGGGAGGAAACAAACAGGGGAGAACGGATAAGGTAATGAACTAAGAGAAATAATTGGAGGTCGTTACTGATAGTGATGTAAAATGAACGTAGCAGACAGTGCAGTAAATCGATGAGAACCAGAAGCTCTAATGACTGGAGGATCTTATGGGGGAATTATCGAATAACAATTGTAAAATTCCACTAAGTTAGGCGTGTGGAACTCATTACAACTAATGAGTTCCCGTACTTATGTCTCTGTTATTAAGTAACTGTTGAAATATGAGTATACGTGAGCAGGTCAAATGTAGATACAGTCTGAAAACAAAGGCTATAGCCAAAAGCGGTATATCCAGTTTACTACATGCAATAAAATATTCAATACGGTATACTGTGTCTGCGACCGCCACCCTATATTAGTGGTTACTAACCACTATTGGGGTCGTCTATATTTGATTCCCTGACCTGCCTAATGATTTCTCCTTGGAAAGGATTACGGAGCCTCGTGGGGATATCATATCTAGTAAACCCGTGGTCTGTTAGCAGTTCTGCTGTTACGAAGAAACCAGATTCGAACCAGGACGAGTTTGGTTTTTTAGGGTATTTAGGGTTTGTGAAAATAATGTGAAGGAGACGGCATATAGGTCACTGGTATGAGCCCAATTAAGGTATGGTTTCAGTGTCTGGGATCCCCAGCAGGATTACTGGAAAAGATCCAAACGAAAGCTACACGATTTGTTCGGGGTGATCTTCGTCAAAAAGTAGTGTTACAAATTTGTTGCTGATTCTGCGCTGGGAAGACTTGGGTGTAAGGAGACGAGCTGCTCGACTAAGCGGGATGTTCAAGCAGTCAGAGAAGAGATGGCGTGGAACGACATTAGTACACAAGTAACCCTGAGAACAGTTTCAAAAGATATAGTTGGAATTCAAGAGGGTAAACTGGGTCAAATATTAATTTATGGGAAAAGGAATTAGGGACTGGAAAAAGTTATTAAGCGAGATGTTTGATACATTTTCAGCTTGTTCGAAATCTTTTCAAAAATTGTTAGGTAAACAAAGAACTGTTAGGGAATCTGCCACCTGGGGAACAGCCCTAAAGGCAGATCGGTGATTGATTGATTGATTGATTGATTGATTGATTGATTGATTGATTGATTGATTGATTGATTGATTGATTGATTGATTGATTGATTGATTGATTGATTGATTGATTGATTGATTGATTGATTGATTGATTGATTGATTGATTGATTGATTACATCCGAAGGTTTTTAAATGTGGCAATTATATATTGGATTGTAGCATTCTTACAAGACAAAAATTTTTGACCCTCTCAAAATCTTTAACAACTGAAAGGATATTTAACAGATAACACTATTATTATTATTATTATTATTATTATTATTATTATTATTATTATTATTATTATTATTATTATTACCAACAGTGAATAGAAGGAGATTTTCGAATACGTGGCTGACTGTTCAGCGTTTTGTCCTCCTGGCCTCGGGGTTCCGAGTTCGATTCTAGACCTTGACCTGAGCTAGACTGGGGTTGCACAATTCTCAAAATTTCTGTAGTTCACTCGCAACTTTACGTCCATCACACTACGCAGACACCGGTCACCCTCGTCGGGAATCTGCTCAACGAGGACTGCACCAATATTCGGTCTTAGTTTCTGTACTCTGTAGTAGGCATGTCTTTTACTTTGCTCCCGTCCGACTCGTTGGCTGAATGGTCAGCGTACTGGCCTTCGGTTCAGAGGATCCCGGATTCGATTCCCGGCCGGGTCGGGGATTTTAACCTTCATTGGTTAATTCCAAAGGCCCGGGGGCTGGGTGTATGTGCTGTTCCCAACATCCCTGCGACTCACACAACACACATAACACTATCCTCCACCACAATAATACGCAGTTACCTACGCATGGCAGATGCTGCCCACCCTCAACGGAGGGTCTGCCTTACAAGGGCTGCACTTGGCTAGAAATAGCCACACGAAATTAAATTAAAACTTTGCTCCCTCAATTATATTTGACACGTAGGCTTCTGTCAGTTCACCCGTGAAATGAAAATGAAAAATCAATATTTAATTATTCCTGTGATATTGTCACTGAAATTTCTTGGAATACATGATCGGCTTTTCCTTATAAATAGCGAGCGTGAACAATAAGTACTAGTGTCTGTAATTCTGCATGCAACTCTATGTTGAATTTTGTAGAACCGAATCCCGGAGCCATCTCTTTGTATTCAAGCATATGCCGGGCTGAGAGTCTCAGACACTTCAGGCGCTGGCTTTCTGAGCCGAAGTTGACAGGTTCGATTCTGGCTTAGTCCGGTGGTATTTGTAGGTGCACAAATACGAAATACGTCAAGCCCGCGTGGGTACATATACTGGCACGTAGAAGAACTCTTGCGGAATCAAATTCCAGCATCTTGGATTCTCCGAAAACCGTAATAGTGGTTAGTGGGGCATAAAAACAACATTAATAATGTGATAACAATAGTATTGACTTTACGTCCCACTGACTGTTTTTACGGTTTTCAGAGACGCTAAGGTGCCGGAATTTGGCCCCGCGGTTCTTTTACGTGTCAGTAAATCTACCGACATGAGGCTGAAATATTTGAGCACCTTCGAATACCACTGGACAGAGCAAGGGTCGAGTCTGCCCAGTTGCGGTCAGAAGGCCAGCGCCTCATCCGTCTGAGCCACGGAGGCTTTCTATTATTATTATTATTATTATTATTATTATTATTATTATTATTATTATTATTATTATTATTATTATTGAAAATGAAAACCTACAACCTGTCTTCCAGTCATTGACCGGGTCAGGGATGTAATGAACGAAGCAGATATAGGCTGTTAGTACGATGGGGTCGCCACTCCCAAAGTGATTTATTAATGATTGATAGATGCTATGAAATGAGAATGGAGAGTGTTGTTGGAATGAAAGATGACAGGGAAAACCGGAGTACCCGGAGAAAAATCTGTCCCGGCTACGCTTTGTCCAGCACAAATCTCACATGGAGTGACCGGAATTTGAACTACGGTATCCAGCGGTGAGAGGCCGACGCGCTGCTTTCTGAGCCACAGAGGCTTTCCATTATTATTATTATTATTATTATTATTATTATTATTATTATTATTATTATTATTATTACTTAAGTACGCTTAAATGCCACAGGCCCACCTCGGGTTTTCTGACTACTTAAGAATTCCCATTCCAGGGCAAAATGCCGGCACTGTAACGTCTCGTAAACGCCTGTAATACCTCAAGGGACATCATTTGACTGTTGTAATTAGCTGATTAAATTTTGTGCATAACACTTCCTTATTTTAGAAGACTGTATATATATATATATATATATATTTTTTTTTTTTTTTTTATTTTTTTTTTTGTCGTTGTTAGTATCTTCAACGTGTTTTCAACATTCCTCGATCTTTTCAATGTTCCCTTCTGAATGTTGCCTCCCCTCAGAAATGCGGTGACTGTAATTACCCAGTCCCACCGTCTGACGTTATCTTTCCACTGCAGGCTGCAGACATCATATATGGATACATTTCATCTCGGGGTTACTATACTGCCCCTAAAGACTTCTTCTCTTCACGACCACACACAGCTCAACACTACTGTAGGTTCTCGCCTTGGAATAGATCACAAACCATATATATACTTGCATATCTAGATCTGCGTTAAGGGCTGTTATGTCCTGCTTTTAGTCTGTAAGGCTCCGTGAATTTGCTAAACGCCTCCACAGTCCCCTGTTTTCAATTAAAGCAAAGGTCTTGCTTAGTTACACACACCTCACCCAGAACTAATTCAAAGCATATTTCAACCACCGTCGCCTTGGTCTTGCTCTGTTTCTGGTACCTTACATGGCCTAGTTCGTTACTTTCCGAGGTAAACTATCCTCCATCAACCCGCATCACATGACCCCACCGCAGAACCATGTGGACTTAGCCCTGTTTCACTCCGGGATGCCCTTCCTGACGCCACCAAATTACTAGGGATGTCCTCACTATTGCGTGTTCTTATGATAGTTAGTAGTTCGATGTGTTGTATGTAGATGAAGGTAAATGTCTCGAGATGAATATAAACACTCAGTCGCCGAGTCAGGGAGTTAATTAACTAGAAGCAGTTAAATTGCCCTGCGAG
Organism: Anabrus simplex; assembly: GCF_040414725.1. Classification (NCBI taxonomy): domain Eukaryota; kingdom Metazoa; phylum Arthropoda; class Insecta; order Orthoptera; family Tettigoniidae; genus Anabrus; species Anabrus simplex. The sequence continues at coordinate 110,042,969 of NC_090266.1, read as the reverse complement.
GCTGGGAATCGGACATAGAACCCTCTGAAGTGAACGCCAGTACGCTGACCATTCGGCTAAGGAGCGACATTGTATATTTTGTTATTTCCAAGTGAGCAGATATTTACCACATTACTCTGTCGTTGTTTGTTGCTGAATGATGTAAACGGTATCGGGCAAAAAGTAAGCAAGTTTGCAATTTTAGGCGACCATAATTATGGCCGAGAAAACTCAAGTTCTCCGTGGAAATGCGAACTGCGGGTAGTGTAACATCATAACAACAAGCAATTGAATATGAATTCGCCCTAAATTCAAAGAAAATGATTTAAAATATTTCGTGAAAATCGAGCGCCATAGTTATAAAATAGTCATTAAACTTTACAAAATATAATTTCAAATATTCTATACCAAGTTCCAGTACCCTAACATAATAACTTCATTGCAGTGACACAGAAATTCACACAACGTTTGCAGAATAGAATTTAATACATCCCGTTAAAAGTAGTGTAACGTAATCAAAACTCAATTGCTGAGGGATTCATGGGTAACTTAATTATTTCCAACAGTTCCTCCCCCATCACAGCGATTTTCAGGGGTTCAGTGGGGACTATGGTCCAACTAGCTTTACGTTATACCGAGCGAGTTGGCTGTGCGGTTGGGTTTGCGCAGCTGTGAGTTTGCATTTGGGAGATAGTGGGTTCGAAACCCACAGCAGGCATTATTGAAGATGGTTTTCCATGGTTTCCCATTTCACACCAGGCAAATGCTGGGGCTGTACCTTAATTAAGGGCACAGCCACTTCCTTCCCACTTCTATCCCTTTCCTATCCTATAGTCTCCGTAAGACCTTTTTGTGTCGGGGCGACGTAAAGCAATTGTAGCTTTAGGTTACCAAGGTATTTTTGTACCATCGTGTAGAAACTTACGTAAAATTTAATGAATACCAGAGTCCATTCTTGAATAATGTTAAGAAGTGTACGCAGTGTATATTACATGATCAAATTTCTGGCTTATTTGGTAACAGACAATTGCTCTTCGCCACTTCAACAACATCTAGCTTAGTGTATGGAAGTATAGCAGGGGGTGGGTAGCGCCTCTTCCTTCGGGCAGCAGCTCTTCAACAAAGGTAATGGCCGTTTAACATATTTATTTCTTGCTAGCTCAGCAGTTTAACCCTCGGGGAAGGTCAGAAACCTTTTCAATGTAACCTACCTGTCTAAAAATGTAACCTAGTGCCGGCTTATGTAAAATCTTCTTATTGCTTTAACTGTAAATCGGGGATAGAGAGTGCTTTATCCTCTAGAGCTCCCCTTCATTTTTGATTTGAGGTGACTACGTTTTCATAACCGATTTTGTACTCTTAATGTATTAAAATTGTCTTATACGAGTCACCCCCCTAGTGTGGGAATAGCCCCTGTTTAATCGGCCTAGTGGCCCTTAGGTTTTAACAAGTGTTCATGTAGAAGTGCAAGTACACGCCTCCATTCTGCTTTGCATTTTTGGCCATTTACTTATCCTATTCTTTTTCAACGAAGGCCCAGTAGGTTGGGTACAAGATCACCCTGTTTCTTTGTAGATGTGCCTTGAGGGCAGTTGATAGTAATGCTGGTTGTTGCCTTTGATAGGCTCAGAAAATTGAGAGCGGGTTAGCTCTTTTATTTGTGGTAAAAGTGCCTCAGAGAGGCTTGAGATATGAAGGTGGGAGCAAGTGCTCCATGTTATAAGGGGTTTTCTGCCCTTTTGGTAAATATGTGTTTGGGTGCTGAGAGCTCAGGAAATGTAAAGTGAAGGCTTGAAGCCTAAGTTCTGTTATACCACCAAATTTTGTCGTTTCTAGACTTAAATTTTGTTACCGGTACCCTTTTACTTGTTGTTATTGGTTAAAGTTGGAAATTCTATATCAAATCTGTTAAGTTTGACTGTTTTGAAAATATAACCTTTAATGAAATTTTAATTCATTTCTCGGTTTTGTAGTTAGACCCATTCCAGCCCGCACCTTCTTTCACCTCTGCTGTTCCACGGGTAACCCCATAACAATAATAATAATAATAATAATAATAATAATAATAATAATAATAATAATAAACAGCAGTAAGTAAGGTCTTCTCCGTACAGAATATGATGAGCCTTGAAGGAGTGGAAGGTAACGGTAACATCGACACTAATTGGGATTGAGTGGTCAGCTCTCCGCACGGCCTCATTTGTTCCCATCAATTAACTTGGTAGGAATTACTGGTGCAGGCTGAGTAAACCAGGCATCTGATAACATGCGGAAGCTGAAGTAGTGTGTGTCCAGTTACTGTAATTATTGGAGCTAGGATTTGTGTACGTGCTTCGGGGATGGAAATAAGAACTAGATATTTGCCTAGGGAGAAAAACGAAATCGGGGTAAGTACATTATATTGGAAAAAGTCGTCTGCTGAATGGAGATGAATTGAAAAAAATTCCGAAAATTTCCTAACTTTCCTTATGTAGGCATTTTCCTTAATGTTTACCACCATGAAAATATGTAAAAAAAAAATACGTAGGAGCATTCTCTTAGAATCCGTTTTAGGAATACTGTAATAATTTGCCGTCAACATTCACTTCCAGCATGTATTGTACGCAAAGGCCAACTCTTACACCAATTACTTCAGTTGATTTGACGACTTAGTCCTAAAAAAGACAAAAATGAATCAAGGAGTGGACTTTATCGTTAGACATCTCATCCGAAAAAGAAACGAAATACTGGATGGAAATTCAAAATTAACGAACAGAATTATTATTATTATTATTATTATTATTATTATTATTATTATTATTATTATTATTATTATTATTATTATTATTTACTAATAAACCGCCCGTCTCGCGGCGAGGCGCTAACGTTCCTGCCTCTTACCTAGAGGCCTCGGTTTCCATTCCCGGCCAGGCCAGTGATTTTTACCTGGACCTGAGGGTTGGTTCGAGGTTCTCTCAGTCTACGTGATTACAATTGAGGAGCCGTCTTACGGTGGGATGGCGGCCCCGGTCTAGGAAGCCAACAATAACGGCCGATATGATTCGTCGTGCTGACCTCACGACATCTCATAATATGCAGGTCTTCGGGCTGAGCAGCGGTGACCTGGTAAGCCATGGCCCTTCGGAGATGTTGTGCCATGGGGTTTGGTTAGGTACTTGTAAAACAGTATGGCTGTTGTCAGTTACTTAATGTACTGCGTAACTCTTTCTAGGCAACAGAGTTGCCATGTCAAAACATCGGATCTTTTGAGATCTCCGAAGTTAAGCAACGATAGGTGAGGTAACCACTTGGCTGGGTAGCCGTGTGCTGTTGGCTAAAGAAGTAACTGTAAGAAATATGCCACCCTACCGTATGTCATTTCAAGCTAATATCAGAATACCTGATCGTTGGCCCCCGGCAAAGCTGGCGGGAAAAACAGTAACCAAGTTCCTGGTTTGGATAAGCTGCTCTGCTTATATCTCTTCCTAGAAATACCGAAACAATCCTATAAATCAGCTTCATAACATTTGAAATATTAATTAAATAAATTCTTAAAAGTAGATCCCAGGACCGAGTGAGTTGGCTAAGCGGTTTAGATTTCGTGGCTGTGAGATTGCATTCGGAAAATGGTGGGTTCGAATCCCTCCTGTGGCAGAACTGAATATACTTTCCGCGTTTTCATATTTTCACACTGGCTGTACCTTAGTTAAGATCACGGCTGATACCATCCCAATCCTACCACTTTCCCGTCCTTGTGTAGCCGTCGGCATTCGATGTGTTAGTACGACGTTGAATTAATACAGCAAAAGGAAGTCAGAATTGTATTAAATCTATTAAATCTATTTAACAACAGAAGTTCACAAATAACCCCATTTACAGGTCAACGACTAGCTGTTGTCGTAGAGACGTCGGCTTGGTGGGTCGTCAAGCGAGAAGTAACGACAGATGTTCGTACAGTCCGCTGAGAAGGAAAGTTACCATGAAAATGACTCACATTTTATTATGCACAAAACATGCGATGGGCTTCTTGTGATGCCGGAGGCAATTTTATATTTTTGTGACTGCTTCATGCATATACACAGAAGTCACGTGCATACACAAGAAGACCCAATTGTATCTTCCCCCCCTTCCCTCCTGCGATGCAGCCCCACATCCATCCCACCACTCACCGTCTAGTCCCTCTCCCTTTGTGATGCCGATATTGTAATAATACATGAAGAGAAACAGAGAAAGAATCAAAGAGAGAAAGTTCCTCTGCACATAAAGTAGTGTTAACGATATGTTCGTTCAGATAAAGAAGATCGGTAGAGCAATACTTTGATTAATTAAAAAACATGTCAATAATATTTTGTAAATATTGAGAAAAAAATCTTTCTGGTAGAAATGATTGTTGAAAACTGTTCAGTCTCATCCCCTTTCATATTCGACGTGAGGGCTCAGACCAGTAAACATTATTTTATGTTCCGAGATCTACAATTGTATATCATAGGAATTCCCCACTTAAAAAAATAGTATTTCAGTCAGTACTGACGTAAATTTATTATCTATCCCTGTCACATTCAACACAGATGTAAAAGCTCGTACATCATAAAACAATGATTCCAAATTACCGGATATTTGAAGTTCATAGCCTACAGGAAATTTTCATTTTTACGTTTTATCCTCGTCCTTTCTTTCCTTCTATTCTTGATTTTATAATCAACTACTTAAGTTTAGTCACTAGAGATAATTATATAAATGCAATTTTCATATGTTGCGCTATTTCATTTCCTTTTTAAAAACCTTTTTTTTTTCATATTGCGCATCGGTTTCGTGTCAAAAAGTGCTCCAATGCGTAGATATGCCCATGTCGTTTAATATTCGATAAATGAATAAGTGAATAAATAAATTAAATAAATAAATAAATAAATAAATAAATAAATAAATAAATTATTAGCTTAAGTTGTCGTATTCATTCATATTAGAGACTATCAACTCTTGTACATTATGTATGTATGTGTTTGAAATAAGACACTCTTTAACCGACTAAGTTGTCTACGAGATACGAATCGTTTAACTGTGCACTTTCACTCCTGAGGCGGTTGGTTTGAACCGAAACCTCGGCAGTCCTAATCACGATTTTTTGTGAGTTCCCATTTCCTTGGTTGTACCTGAATTAAAACCAAGGCAACTACCTTCCCAGTCCTACCCTAGGGTGGTGGAAACCATGTCTTGGTTAGCGCTGCGGAGAGGCCAACTAGCTGAGAAGGTAAATATCCAGAAGGGCGTGGGTTCGATTTTCCGCCAAGAAGTCGAAGAAATTAGAAAGATCCTTCCACTTCTGGAGACGCACATGATCCTGATTGTCATTCATCCTATATAAGAAATGGCTGCCAAGTTGATTTCTGGTGGGCAAAGAGACCAGGTTAACAATTCTAACCTCGTACAAGAACCTTCATACCGGGCGAGTTGGCCGTGCGGTTATGGGCGCGCAACTGTGAACTTGCATCCTGGAGATAGTGGGTTCGAACCCGACTGTCGGCAGCCCTGAAGATGGTTTTCCGTGGTGTCCAATTTTCACACCAGGCAAATGCTGGGTCTGTACCTTAATTAAGGCCACGGTCGTTCCCTTCCCACTTCCAGCCCTTTCCTATCCCATCGTGTCAGTTCGACGTAAAACAAATTGTAAAAATAAAGAACCTCCATGACATGTTCGGAGGAAGGTTTACATTAGCATGGAGATAAAGGGGTAGAAAATAACATCTTGCTTGTTTGCTTGTTGTTTAAAGAAGCCTGACATCTAGGTCATCGGCCCAATAACATCTTGAACATGACGGAATATCGATTTCAAAGTATACTATTCGATAAAATCTCTGGTTGACATGTACAGTTATCACTTCCACTTTTGGTTAACATCATGATAGCACGTAAAACTGCAAAGCTGCTTGCTTTTTATTTACCACGATCTACTGAATTACGCCTCAGTCCTAGTTACAAATACGGGATTGTGAAGACGCATAATTTATTTAGAAAGGCTTGGAAATTCAAGGCTAAGGAGCTAGTTGTCTATGCGGTCTGTGTCACGTACTGCCAGCATGCATTCGGGAGGTAGTGGTTTTGAACCCTACTGCAGGCAGCCCAGAAGATGCTTTCCGTGGTTTTCCATTCTTGCACCGGGCAAATGCAGGGCTATTTTGCTTCCTTCGCAGTCCTATCCCTTTCGTATTCTCTCGTCGTCGTAAGACTTGTCTGCGTAGGTGCTAAAAGAAACAAATAGCAAACGAAGAAATATAGACTGAACACTGAAAGACATTACAGTCTATAGTGAACATGTATGTACAGCCACGTGGCCGCCTCTTCTACGGATGCCCCGGGTTCAATTTCTGACCAGGTCAAGGATTTTTACCTTGTTCTTAGGGCTATCTGACAGTGAGATAGAAAACCAACAATAACGGCCGAGAAGATTCGTCGTGCCGACCACACGACACCTCGTAATCTGCAGGCCTTCGGGCTGAGCAGCGGTCGCTTGGTATGTGTTAAGGAACTTTGTGTCCGTCTCCATGGCTAAATGGTTAGCGTGCTGGCGTTTGGTCCAAGTGGTCCCGAGTTCGATTCCCGACCGGGTTGGGGATTTCTACCTTCATTGCTTAATTCCTATGATTTAGGGACTGTGTGTGTGTGTTCAAATGACAACCACCAGCCCACGCGCCTTTAATAAAACAAGGTTCTAGCCCTTCATGCAAGCAACTCAATGTTGAAAACATTCTAGGGATATGAGCTACGAATTTTAGGTAAATAAAATATAATAAACTATGAAAATGTATTCTTTATTTCTAAAACTTTTGTTAGTTTTCTTTTATTCGGTAGATTAGATTAGCAGTTTGCCCCTTTCTACCACCACGAGCGTTAATGTGAGTAAAAAAAACCCATGGCATTACAGCCCTTGAAGGGCCTTGGCCAACCAAGCGACCACTGCTCAGCCCGAAGGCCTGCAGATTACGAGGTGTCGTGTGGTCAGCACGACGAATCCTCTCGGCCGTTATTCTCGGCTTTCTAGACCGGGGCCGCTATCTCACCGTCAGATAGCTCCTCAATTCTAATCACGTAGGCTGAGTGGACATCGAACCAGCCCTCAGGTCCAGGTAAAAATCCCTGACCTGGCCGGGAATCTAACCCGGGGCCTCCGGGTAAGAGGCAGGCACACTATCCCTACACCACGGGACCGGCAATGTGAGTCAAGGAATTGTTATAATTTTTTATTATTATTAACAAATACATTGCAAATGGGAAATATCCCGGTGGCAATGGTCTCTTACAGTAATTTAATAATAAAGTAAAGTTAACATAATTACCCAACAACAAACTAACTAACTAACTAACTAACTAACAAATAACTAACTAACTAACTAACTAACTAACATGCAAACAACTCGAGTACAACAAGCAAATCCTTGGAAAGAAAATATTACAACAATTACTACTAGTTTAACTTTCGCTTAAGCACCACTGCGAGTAATAGTATGAGTCAATGCAGAGTTTCACGTAAGCACTTATAACTACTGTACACTGCTGTGCGAAACTAGAGAACGGGATAGATAAAGCAACAAAACATATCAATTACTCTGTGGAAAGGAATGGAAGTGCGGTATCATGTTGCCAGAGGTCTTCCACACGTGCGTAGATACCTGACGTGAGGTCAGCGCGGCTATAGCGCTAAATGGGTCTGGCCGCACAAAACAAGGCAGTTGAAGGAACGGGACAAGACAGTGCGAGTCAACCAGCGAGCTAGTTACGGTGCACTGTGGGGGTGTTATTCACTACAACATGGCCCGGAGACAATATTTGGATGACTTCACACGGAGAGGAATCATCGGGAAACTGGAAGAAGGGCGAAGTGTGACGAGTGTAGCCCAGGAGTTTGGTATTGTTCACAGCATTGTTCTGCAAGCATGGAGAGCATTCCGAACCACAGGCACTGCTGCCCGAAGTAGAGGAGAGGGTCGACCACGGTCAACTACAGCAACAGACGACCGCTACATTGTGCAACAGGCAAGAAGAGACAAGTCAAACAGCGGATGCAATTGCAACAACGTTTGACAGGACTGCAAGGCATCCAATCTCACGCTCCACAGTGGTACGGCGACTGCATGGGAGTGGTCTGTTTGCCCGACGACCACTTTAGTGGTCCAAGTGCTATGGTGTGGGGAGACATAACCGACCTTTCTTCAAGCTATGTTACTTGACTTTTTTTTTTTTTGTTAGTTGCTTTACGTCGCACCGACACAGATAGGTCTTATGGCGACGATGGGACAGGGAAGGGTTAGGAGTGGGAAGGAAGCGGCCGTGGCGTTAATTAAGGTACAGCCCCAGCATTTGCCTGGTGTGAAAATGGGAAACCACGAAAATGTTACTTGATAGTGACACAACATGCGAAACTAATCTTGAAACCTTTCCGGGCCCTTGAGTCCTATAACTTTTGGCGCAATTGAGGAAATTGCTTAATTTTACATTTTTCGTAAAACCATTTGCTAAAAAATGTCTTCAACATTAAAAACATAAATTCTACTTGATAAATGTGTTAATACGATGTATTTGTGCTGGGGCTAATTATTGTTTACCGGTCATTTGCTCTAAGGCCAGCTGAATTCTCAAATATCACCACCAAAGGTTATACGGCTTTAGCAAAACCACAAGTTTGACGGCGGCGCTATTATGTGGCGAGCTAGGCAAGATGAAAAGTGAGATAGTTCACCATTGCTTCCACCATGGAACTAGAAATTGTCACTGCAGCTCGACCAGCCCTCAGATTAACAACACCTTTTGTCATTCAGATGTACTAGTCGTGCTTCAAATGTCATTACCTTGTACGGTACATATCCCAGCAGCTACAGGCGAGACAAAGACTTCAGTAGCAATCATATTTTTCTCCGGCCAGTGCTAACAATGTCAAAGCTATTGCTTCATCACGAAATAGCAACAAGCATGATTGTCTCAGAAGAATCTGATTTCTTACCAACTTTGATCTCGGTGGAAGACTTAAAATAAGGATATTCTTAACAATATTTTTTTATAACGAAGATCTATTATGGAAAAGATTAAATGTTCCAATATCATATTTCCAGTACAGGACTATAATAATAATTATTATTTTGTTGGTTTCACGTCCCATTAACTACTGCAATTTTATGGTTTTTGGAGACGCCGAGGTGCCGGAAAATTGTCCCGCAGGAGTTCTTTTACGTGCCGGTTAATCTGCTTACACGAGGCCGATGTATCTTCTGCAATATTGTGCTGTTTTTTCTTGGGTTTAATAACTTTTAATGTACAAATAGTTACTGTTAGCTATAGTTCAGTAGTTCTGCATAATTTTTAGTTTAAGATAGGTTATTTTTCAATTATTTGTAATTAATTATTTATCGTTCCAATTATTTTACTGGTTAAGTGTAAGAGAGAGACAGCTGTCCCTACATTTTCTAGGATAAAATAAATTATCTACCATCTATTTCAGCATTTCCATATACCACCGGACTGAGACAGGATCCAACCTGCGGGCACGTAGAGATAACTTTACCATACAGCACTGTACGAAAGTATGCTTCCGTGACGTACTTAGGCACTCCAAATGTATACATTATACCGTGACGAGTCTTAAGGGAAATAATGGATAGGAAGAGTATTGCTAGATACGCGGTATTGCTCGCGCAGCAACGGCATTATTTTCATAATTATCGTTGTTTTGTTGTTGTTGTTGGGTCAAGTATTTTCCCTCAGGTAGAAGATCAGTTTCTTGGATAGATGTGAGGTACATGATTTCTTGTAGTAAAACGCAATGTCCTGATCTCGCTGGTCTTCCATTATATCGGCGAATGTTGTGTTCTGTCATTGTTCATTTTGTCTTCTGTACGGAAGCTTGTCATATACGGTGAAATTGTAATCATTCCTGATGACGTCAGATGCTTCTCTCAGGGCATGGTCGTACCGCTAATGATGTTCACCCCGCATTTTCTCACGTATATATGCAAGTTCCTTTAAAGGCCCGATTGTGTTGTTTCAGAAGTGGTCAAGTCAACGAAAAATGCGGATATCGATGGTGTGTAAAGTATCACTGGTTTTCTTTCGAAATTAACTCCGTATTACGAATACCATATAATAATTACCGTGTTATTATAATTCATTTCTTTAGAATATATCCATTTGTTGTTGGCAGTGAAGTAGAACAAGTAATTCGTTTCGACTGCAAAAGTTATCTACGATCGCGACAGCCATCCTATACTCAATGTAGTTCCAATTTCTCGATAATTGTGCTGGAATTTTAATACGGTAGGTTAAGGAGAGTAAAAGGCTGGTTCCACCAGCTACGCCCTGGTTGGTTACCATGAAAACAGTTGCTCAATGATTAACAAGTGAACTCGTGAGAACGCGTAATATTCCTGTTGTTTTAAGATAGAGATTATTATAATTTATTTAATATTATTTAATATCAGTGGAACAGAGCACATCGGCAGCCAATATTTAAAGTGATGTTCTGATTTTCAATCCTAAGTTTTGAGTAAACTGCCCGCCATAGACAGTTGCACATATATCTCTACGCAGTCGTATAATCTCTTCAATAGCAACCATGTTACCTTCCCACTTGCCTGCATTTTGTAACGGTACCACGGATTCGTTAATGAAATTCTTTTTTTCTTTTCTACCTCTTCTTATGATTATTATTATTATTATTATTATGACGGGATTCTAGCTTTTATGAAGTAGTAACGTGTGCTCTTGGTATGAAAATTAAGTACTCTATTTCGTAGTCGGAATTGATGACAGTAATGAACAGATTTAAAGGGAATTTAATGCCAGAGATCTAATACTAAATTCGTTCGAGGGAATCATTTCAACTACTCAGGTATATAATTCACCAGCAGGATAATCGTGAGAGAAATTAAAGTGTGTTTCTTCAATGTTTATGTACTTAATTGGTATAGGAAGCGGCTTCTAAAGAGCCTGAATTATTCTTGCATCAATGCGTTTTCAGCGATAGAACGCTATTAGACTATTGGGAATTATAAACCAACTGAAGGTAGACATGGAAAATATTTATGTTCTGGAAAGACTGCAGAAAGAATATACAGGAGAGTATAAACCTGTATAAAAATGTTATACGTAATGTAGACAAAGTAGGTAGGATAGCTGATCTATACTCACGGCGCTGAGTTCAAGTCTGAGTACGGTAGCGTGGCATTTAGGAATAGTTAAATATTGCGAGAGCAGATGCATGTTAAAAGTACTTTTCAGGGCAAACATAAGTTAAATGTTCTTAAAACTGCCGATGGTAGTCACATACATATTATTATTATTATTATTATTATTATTATTATTATTATTATTATTATTATTATTATCATGCCCGGGTCCATGCCTAAATGGTTAATATGCTGGCCTTTGCTCCAAGGGGTCCCGGGTTAGATTCATGGCAGGTTCGGTGATTTTTACTTTCACTAGCTAATTCCTATGGCTCGGGAGCTGGGTGTTTGGGTCGTCTTCAGCATTAGACTTCATCTTAGCTACTGCCTCATCCTCACAGGCGCGCATGTCGCCTATACGGCGTCAAATCGAAAGGCCTGCAACAGGCATCTCCGGAGGACACACGCCATTATTATTATTATTATCATTATTATTATTATTATTATTATTATTATTATTATTATTATTATTATTATTGAAGAATGTCAATTAATTGTTAGTGATCTCAAAAATCTACCTATTTTACTAATTTTATGCAAAATAGCTTAGTATTTCAAGGTCAAATTCACGAGGAATATAAAGAAATATTCCGATCATGTAGGTCGTGGTCTATAAGGCTCTTTATTTGGTATCTTATTTGCATCTAAAAAGTGTAAACCGAGTGAGGTGGCTACACGCATTTGGTCTCGTAGCCGCGAACTTGCACTCTGGAGATGGTGAGCCCCACTGTCGGCAGCCCTGAATATAGTTTGCCGTGGCTTCCCATTTTCACACCAGGCAAATGCTGGGACTGTGCGGGTCTGTGCGTTACTTAAGGCTACGGTCATTTCTTTCCTAGTCCAAGACCTATTTTAACCCATAAAACCCGTCTCTGTCGGTGTGACGTACAAGAATAAAGTGTGTAATTTTTAATTCTTGAATATATTGATCATTCAAAGAAAATACGAAAATTTATGACATGTTGACAGACGGCAAAATGTCAGTTTTTATATTAATAATTTTGAAGTATAAAAGCTCGTTATGGCTTTCTATTCGTGAAATTAACTTCTTTTTCAGCCGAGTGTGGCAGAGGGCTCGTCAGTTAGATCGCTGTAAGTTTCCAATACGTTGACGGCCAGTGCGCCACTGAGACATCATCCTTGTAAGGGGTAGTAGAGGTGCACAGGTAAATTCAGTATTCACCATTGAAGACGCCTAAAATAGCTAGAATACTTTAATATTCGCAGTTGATGAAATTAATTTTTCCCTTCTAGGAAATAATAATAATAATAATAATAATAATAATAATAATAATAATAATAAATATACCAACATGCGGCTGGTGTATTTGAGTGCCTTCAAAAACCACCAGACTAACACGGAATCGAACACAGCGACTTAATCTTAGAAGCCTAGAACTACTATTGTCTGATCTATTCAGACCAGCAAGATGAGGTATTTGGAGTATGCAGTTATTGGTACTCATTTCTTCAATGAGATGCTTGCGTTGAAAATCAGTGGTGAGTCTTAAATCATGATATCATTTTCTGGGAGAGTGGAAGTGCGTTACATGGTGAACAAATCAATTAAGGATCATCTTGATACCCGAGAAGCCCATTAGGCAGACACATGTCAGATTAAAGTGACAGAGCAGCGTTCGTCTTTATCTCCGTGGGAGTACAGGATCGTGTCTTGAAATGCATTTCATAGACTAAGAGACCACTTTAACTCACCAGCACTCGACTAACGGCGAACGTTGGCCGGGCCTCGGCCGCTCCTCAGCAGGTGTTTGTGGTTTATTTTTAGTCTTAGTATGATCATGATTATTCTGCGCTGTTAGTCGTTCAGAGGTAGGATAATAATAATAATAATAATAATAATAATAATAATAATAATAATATTTTGTGACCTGTGCCGCACATTTGGACTTACGGGAAGTGATGTGCTCACAATTATTGCGTCTTTCTGTGGCTGTTGATAGTGTACCGATTTTGGTCCCAATGAAGAAGTGCACATTAAGACAATTACAAACCCCAGTCCCCGAGTAGGAGGAAATAAACAGGCACGAATAGAATCCCTCGCCCGGCCGGGAATCGAACGCGAGAACCCAGTACCTTCTCAACCGTAGAACAAACACTACACTGACCGATCTGTCATGGAACCGGATAATAATAATAATAATAATAATAATAATAATAATAATAATAATAATAATAATAATAATAATAATAATAATAATAATAATAATAATAATAATATTTTCCAGCGTATCCCAGATATTTCTAGGATGACTGGAATCACCCAGGATCACTTTATTCTTAGCCGGGGGATAACGCAGGATGGCCGTCCTGATATCACGTGATTATTTAGGTGAAAATTCCAACCCAGTGTCGACCGGGTTTCGAACCTTCAATTGACCAGTTTTCGAACCTCGGCCTCCGGGTGGAAATCCAGCAGCTAAGTCACTGCGCTAATCACACTCCTAATAATAATAATAATAATAATAATAATAATAATAATAATAATAATAATAATAATATAATTATATAAGTATATTTAATATAATATAATATAATATAATATAATTATATTATTATTATTATTATTATTATTATTATTATTTACCTTGGAAACAGGCAGCGTGTAACCGATTACCCCACTGAGGCTGGTAATTGTTGTTATTATTATTATTTATATATATTTATCTCGCTCTTCTTCACACCCTGATTGGTAAGGAGTGTCAACTTTGTCACATAAGTTATATATACTAGGCCCTGTTTAACGGCCGGTTGATTTTCTTATTTCGTTTACCATCTAGGGTTGGTTTTTCTGTCGGACTCAGCTGGGGATTTCACCTCTACCACCTCAAGTGCAGTTTCCTGGAGCGTGGGACTTTTGTTCGGGCATACAATGGGGAGGAGGACCAGTACCTCGCCGAGGCGGCCTCACCTGATGTGCTGAACAGGGGGCTAGTGGGGAAGATAGGAATAGGGAATGAAGCGACATATGCCTGGAGGAGAATTGGGAAACAACGGAAAAAGTCTTTCAAGGTGGCTGAGGTGGGAAGGGAACACTCTCTACTCAGTCGACCCCCGAGGTTGAATGGACCCCGATCCAGTCCTCGTACCACGTTTCAAATGTCGTGACAGAGCCGTGAATCGAACCAGGGCCTCCGGGGAGGGGCATCTAATCTCACTAACCACTACATTACAGAGGCGGACACGGCCGGTTGTTCCTGGGCTAAATTGATCTTCGGCTTGGAGTCCCAGGTCGGGAATATTAACCGTATCTTGCCAATTCTTCCGATTCTGGTGGTGCATTTCTCTGTTCGTCTTAATACACACGCCTTCATCTACGTACACACTACATAACCACACCACCAACACTGAAACAGGTACAGTAATAGATGAAACAATCTCTCCAGTCAGTAAGGGCATATGACCAAGAAAATGAGCCACGTACACATATAGTATGTGACAGAGATCGCTTTTATTGCTCCTCAGTGTGTGGGGGGAAAATGGTAGGTATATGGACTGAATAAATACATGCAAAATGTGCTGAATATTTTTGCGGAGTTTAACGTTGAATTAACCTTATTTCGTATACATTCGTAAATGATATACAACTACAATGATGTACAATTTCTTAAGAAATATATTTTATTATACATGTCGAATATAATAGATCGTCGCTCCTGTGCAAAATCGCGAATGTGGCGATCCTCTTCCTATCCATTAATTTCCTTTAAGTTCGGTCACGCCTCCCAGCCAAATATTGGCATGCAGTCCATCAGAACAATTTTCGGTGAGATCATTCTTATGCGTGTGTAAAGGAAAATGAACCTTAAATACATCATACACTAAGAGCGGGGAAATATGTCGTGCAAACATGCATTCCTACAGTACTGTACAGTAAGGGTTTTTTCCTTTGCACATCACCATAGGAAAATTAACTCAACTAAATTTGTTCTGATGGACTAAATATCAATATGCGGCTGGGAGGCGTGATCAGTCTTAACGGAAATAAAGGATGGGAAGACCATTATCACGTTCGCGGTTTGACATAGGAGCGACGACATGTTCTCTTTATACATACCGTAACAGATATTAGGAAGGTTCTTTCGGACCTGATTGTTCTAACAAATTGTAATTAGTTCCAAAAAGGAGATGAATTGGCTCCACGGTACAAATAACGTAGCGAGATGCATACGTTCGGCACATTCTTGGTTCGAACCCTGTTGCAGGTTACATCCCATGATTTCCCCTTTCCACATAAAAGAATTGCTTAATTAATGCATTGGCCACTTTCTTTCTTGTCCTACCCCGTTTGCATCCCATTCTCGCCGAAAATCGCAGTTATTGCGATGTTAAACCACTAATAAAATAGAAGATAAAACAGAAGATTCTAAAATTTAATGGTGAGATAGATTTCTTTATAAAATTTCAGTTAAAATCATTTAGAAATCCTCCTTGGAATATTTAATTATGCTCATAATGAAATGTAACAAGTCTTCTTCTTTTTTGCTACCGATTTTCCCACATCTGTGGGGTCGCGGGTGCGAACTGTGTCGCACATGTGGATTTGGCCTTGTTTTCCGGCCGGATGCCATTCCTGACGCCAATGCTATATGGAGGGATGTAATCACTATTGCGTGTTTCTGTGGTGGTTGGTAGTGTAGTATGTTGTCTGAATATGGTGAGGAGAATGTTGAGGCGGGCTCATATACCCAGTCCCCGAGCCAGAATGAATCATAAGCGATTAAAATCCCCGACCCGGCCGGGAATCCAAACCGGGACCCTCTGAACCGAAGGCCAGTACGTTGACTATTCAGCCAACGTGTCGAAAAATGAAATGTAACAAATAGTATAACAATAGCATATCCTCATTACTCGATCCTATTAATAAATTAATTCGTTAGAAAAATATGCCCGCCTCTGTGGTGTAGTGGTTATTGTGATTGGCTTCCATCCTCGAATGCCCGGTGCGACTAAGTAGATGTGGTGCAAGGGGGGGGGGGTCCGATTTCCATCTCTACCATCCTCAAAGTGGTTTTCCGTGGCTTCCCACTTCCCGTCCAAGTAAGTGCCTGGGCGGTACCTAACTTAAGGCCACGACCGTTTCCTTCTTGCTTCCTTATCTGTCCCTCCAATCTTCCTATCTCCTCCATGAGACCCTTCTTCAGCGTAGCAGGTGAAATCCTCCCCCATTTTTATCTCCCGAACAAAAATCTCGCGCTCCAGGACACTGCCCTTGAGGCGGTAGATGTGGGATCCCTCGCATAATCCGAGGAAAGAATCCACCGGTGGGTAAACGGATCCTGAAATAAATAAATAAATAAAGATAAATAATTATATTTTTATGCCCCCTAATACTGTTAGCAATAAACGATATTGGGATAAGTAAGATAAGATTGAAGAGATAGTAAGTTATAAGGAGTCATTGGTAAGCGTAGAGATGTAATAATAATAATAATAATGTTGTTGGCTTTACGTCCCAATAACCACTGTTACGGTTTTCGGAGACGCCGAAGTGCCGGAATTTAGTCCCGTGGGAGGTCCTTTACGTGCCAGTAAATCTGCCGACACGAGTTTAACGTATTTGAGCACCTTCAAATACCACTTGACTGATCCAGGATTGAACCCGCCAAGTTGGGGTCAGAAGGCCAGCGTCTCAACCGTCTGAGCCACTCAGCCCAGCTAAAAATGAAAGAAGACTCAATGCGGAATAAGAATGTTCAGTAGGGTAAAGCACAGCACATAACGTACTTTTTGTTAGCCATGTAAGTGAACGAACGTTTTCTTTTCAAGTTGCATTCGACCCGAAGGACCATACTGCCAGCTCTGTCGAAACACTAAGGAGAAGGTGGGATTCTATCACCCCACGCCAAGGGACTTATCATGCAGTGTTTCTCTACTGGGTGGTATTCCACGCTGAATGGATGGTTCACAAGTCGAGGTTATGGTCGATTAAAGACTAAACGATGTGACGGTATACTTTTTACCAAAACTTAAAAGGCAGGGAACTGAAGTTACTAGGGGGAAAAAGAACGAACTGTGTGGTCAAACTTTCTGTTGGAGAAAGTAGAACTAGAATGGTTTCAATGTTTCCACCACACAAAGGAGTAGACGAGAATAACGTGGACGAGTTTTATAAGACACTTGGTTTTGTAGTAACCAAGTGAATGGCAATTATGGGGGATTTTAAAGCAAAAATATTAGTCAGAAGCTTGCTAGAAACATTGTGTGTTTGTTATATTTCCATGAAGCAAGGTGCTGGTCTCTCTTGCACACAGTCTTTGTGAGTGTTTTTCTACTCTATCAACTTAGTGACCACGGTAGATTGGGGTCGACCTAGCCACCTGATTTCAGGGAGATCCACAATTTAGAATTATCATCATTGAGGAAACAATACCGCGTATCTTCCTACCCTTCCTTCATTTTCCTTAAGACTGGTCACACCACCCTGCCACCCATGGATATAACGAAGATCAGAACAGTTCTTCGCTGTGTTCATTTTCCTATGCTCACATGTAAAGGAAAATGAACTGTACCGTACCGTACTGTCACGATGTGTGTTTGCAAGACGTATTTACGTACTCCTACAGTATAATGTAT
Organism: Anabrus simplex; assembly: GCF_040414725.1. Lineage (NCBI taxonomy): Eukaryota > Metazoa > Arthropoda > Insecta > Orthoptera > Tettigoniidae > Anabrus > Anabrus simplex. The sequence continues at coordinate 110,025,207 of NC_090266.1, read as the reverse complement.
TTAAGGTTAATTTTCCCTTTATAGTGTAGCATTCGTCGCCATAAGACCTATCTGTGTCGGTGCGACGTAAAGCCCCTAGCAAAAAAAAATAGTGTAGCATAGCTAAATTAACATAACGAAAATTGTTCTGATGGACTTCATATTGTGGCAACTTTCTCTTAAAACCGTGTAGCCTATGTCACAACGATCCTCCTAACCATTATATTCCTTAAGACTGGTCATGCCCCATAGTCACATATTTATATGCAGTCCATTAGCACAAAATTCACTGTGTTCATTTTCCTATGCTAACGTGTAAAGAAAAATAAACCTTAAATATATTATACTGTAGGAGTGCGTAAATTTGCAAGTCAAACAACATTCGTACACTACGGTATGGTAAGGTCCATTTTCCTTTACACACAGGCATATGAAAATTAATAAAACGAAAATTATTATGTTGGACTGCGTATGTGACTAGGAGGCGTGACAAGTCTTAAGGAATGGGCCTATAATTGGTAGGAAGAGCCTTGGGATATACGAGGTTTTAAAAGAAAGACATCGATATGTGGCTGGGAAACTTGACCAGTCTTAAAGAAAATGTGGTGATAAATAGGAAGAGTGTTGTCAGATACGCGTTATCGCTTCCTCAGCGACGATATTCGAAATGACTTCTCCTATTTTATATTAGTTGTAAAGTGAAGAGTGGAAATACAATAACGGGAGTATGAGGTACTAAAAGTTAATATTTGGAATACTTGTGAAATAAGAGGATTGATAAATGTGCTTAACTTATGTGCTGATGTGGGATTAGCAGTTGCTTCCTGCATAAGGCTCCTTGCGTGCTACACTCTTGATATCAAATCCATAATAGGCGATATTATCCAGCTCTTTGGTTGAATTGTCGGCGTAGTACCTTTCGGCTCAGAAGAAACCGGGTGCAATTGCCGGCTGGGCTGGGGATTGTAACTGCGTATGGTTATTTCCTCTGGCTCGGGGAATGGGCTCTTAGATCATCTCAACACACATCATCTACAAACAACACACTACCGAACATAACAGAAAAATACCACGGTAACTACATTCCCCCGCATGGAGTTGGCATCAGGAAAGAAATTATATACAGGAAATTGGTAAGGAATATTCTTATTCCAGGGACATGTAAATGGTCTTCTTCATATTCTTCAGCGTTTGCCCCGCCTAGTGGCAGGGTCTGCTCTGTGGATTCGTTGTCTCCATTTAATTCGTTCGCGGGCCATGTCTGGATGTAGACTTACAGCTTTCTAGTCGTTGTGCACTGTATCGCTCCATCGCTGTCTTGGTCGTCCCTTGGGCCTCTTTCCAGCGACTTCCAATGTATACGCTGACTTTGCCAATGTATTATCTTCTGGAGGCAACACATGCCCAGACCAGCACAGACGGTTTTCCTGCATTTTCTTCTGGTTCGGTGCAACACCAAAAAGTTTCCTAACAACATCGTTTGGAATATGATCCAGCCTAGTGATGCCAGCTGTCCACCTAAGCATCTTCGTCTCCATGACGCTTAGTGACGTTCTGCCTCCTTTGTAGCTGGCCAACACGCGGTGCCGTAGAGAGCGACAGGACGGATGACAGTCCGGTAGGTCTTAAGTTTCAGATGGTCCTTCATCCGACGGTCGCAGGTGACACCCGCTGTCATTCACCACTCCAGGCAGGCTGCGTGTATCCTTGTGTTGACCTCGTCAGTAATTCGGCCACCGTCAGAGATTGTGGAGCCAAGATATTTAAATTTCTCTACTCGAGGAAGATCTTAACCGTCAACGTGGATGGTTCCAACTTCTAGAGGATCTAATGTAATGTATTCTGTCTTCTCTTTGTTGAGGCGAAGGTCGTATTGGCGCTAATCGTTTGTTCCAGTCTTCTGATTGGCGCTGAACATCAAGGTTATCCTCAGCAGCCAACATGGCATTAGCATAGAGAAGTATCCATTGTATTGGCTTGTGCAGGTGTGATGTAACAGTGTCCATCACAAGAACGAACAACAGTGGTGATAAGGCAGAGCCTTCATGGACTCCTAGAGTGATTCGGATATCATCGGACGCTCCCGCGGCAGCTTGAACATAACTCCTTGGTTCTGCGTAGAGCATCTCTACCTACTTAACAAGGTGCTCTGGAATGCTATGTTCTAGTAGCGCTAACCAGATTAGGTCATGTGGCACCTGATCAAAGGCCTTCTAAAGATACAGAAAAGCGAGATGAAGCGGCTTATTCTTTTCTCAGCTAACAACTAACAGCCGTGCAGCGTGGATTGCATATCTGTGCCACAATTTTTCACAAATCCAGCTTGGTTCGTTGTAAGTTTGGCTATCTCGCGAATCATTTTGTCAAGAATACGTTCGAAGACCTCAGAAGTCTGATCGGGCTTTCCCTGGTTTCATCTCCTTCAGAACAACCTAGACTTTGGTGACGTGAATTTCCTTCACTGGACCTTCAATAGCGGAGGCTGTTTGGATTGGTGGATGGGGAAATTCTTCCGCTGAAAGTTTCTCAAAATAACTCCGCCAGCATTCTCGCGCTTTTTCCAGTCGCCCAGCAGGTCATCTGTTTCGTCATTGATTGCCGTAAAAAAGTCGGATGTCTTAAATTTTGCGGTGCCTCGATTTGAGATGCACAAGTTTTGTGTCAAGTTGTGTATATACTCTTGGTCTGCATATCGGTTTTGCTTTTGTTACGGTAATGACGTTCTTCGCTTCACTACGGGCTGTTATGTAGGCATTCCAAGGACATAGTGTTTTATCTAAAAGCCACGTGTCTTTGTCAATCCTTCGTCGTCCTGGTCTAGTTGTTCCAAAAATAGAGCGTGAGGCTTCAGTTCAGTTTAGTCCACCTCTCTTCAACTGTGGTGAATGGTAGCACTGTATTTTTGTAACAGCGTCGGCATCCTTCTCCTTGAAGCGCCACCATTTGATTCTTTTAGGTCCATTTCTGGGTAAGTTTTCGGCTCTTTGCGACTCTATCCGCAGCTTACAGATGACCGGTCGATGTTGCGTCGTGACGGTTTCGTAAGGAACAAATTTTGTATCTAGAACATGTTTCAAATTCCGTCGTCTCACAAGGATGTAGTCAATCTGAGTTGAATTGGAGCCACTGTAGTACGTGATTAGATGAGCATCACGCTTTTTGAACCAGGTGTTCGTGATGATCAGATCATGAGTTTCTGCATAATCAAGAATTCGTTGACCGTCGTAGTTCTTCCCTCCATATCCATGTCCGCTATAGGCTGTGTGGTCTTCTTTCCTCTGTCCGACCTGTCCCTTAACATCACCGGCAACGATAAAGTAGTCTTCTGGTAGCACTTCAGCAGTCTTCTCATCAAGCAGTTCCCTGAAGGCATCTTTGGTTTCCGTGTCTAGGCCGGTGTGTGGAGCGTTGGCACTGAAAAAATGCATCTTCCTTCTATCCGCAACATATACGATTTTCATCAAATGATCGTCCGGCTCCATGGCTAAATGGTTAGCGTGCTGGCCTTTGGTCACAGGGGTTCCGGGTTCGATTCCCGGCAGGATTGGGAATTTTAACCATAATTGGTTAATTCCTCTGGCACGGGGACTGAGTGTATCTACCGTCTTCATCATCCTTTCACCCTCATCACGACGCGCAAGTCGCCTACGGAGGTCAAATCAAAAGACTTGCACCAGGCCTCTCAGGAGGCCACCCGAAAGAATCAAATGATCATCATAACGCTGCACCCCAGAGACAGAAACAACAAATATTGCTGATATGACAATGCCAACACCATTAGTTATTCTTCGGGTCCCATTGTATACGAGTTTGTATCCACACCCAATGTCGCATGACGTCCCTGCACTTCATCTTGTTTCCTGCACTGCACAGATGTCTATATGCCTTCTTTCAAGTGCTGGGGCTAATTCGCTGCTTCGACCAGACGTAGTCCCGTTGTTCAGTGATACTATACAGAATGTGGGGGTTTAGCCGTCGCCGCTCATGGGACGGTAACCCTTGCAAACGCTTCGCGCTGACTGGGCCCTGCAAACGCGCGTCGTTTTCAGTGGGGTATTGCCTAGCCGTGGTTCCGATTCCATGAGACAACATTTCCATAAATATATGACGATATGATTTTACGGCCGGGGCGTGTCACAGAGCCTGTCCTTTAGCATTTTAGAGCTCCTGCCAACAGGTAGTTAGACCGCCCTTTAACCTGGAGAACGAGCGCCGTTTTTAGTCGCTTCTCTGGAGAACAAAAGCTACGTTCCTCTCTGCATTAACCCGCAGAAAGGTAGAGTGCCTCATCTGCCAACTGCACCGTGCCGTTGGTCTCCATCTCCACCGCAGTTGCCATTAAAGAATTTGACACACTTCCATGACTGATGAAAGTTATTTCTAGAATGGCCCGAAGACCACGAAAATGCAACCAAGATTGTGAGTCCTGGGGGCAACTCTTAAGCTCTCTCCGCCGTCGGGAATCTGAAACTCCCCTTCCGTATTTGAGACCGTTGACCAGGTTTCAACTAGTAACCCTAGTCAGGAGCCCTTAAAGGTTACTACCATCCGGAGCCTGATGGACCCCGGTTTTTAACGAGGTGATACTCACCCCCCCCTCCTCCTTTCTCATCACTTGCGAGATGAGGCCCCGGACTTGGGATCGGCAATGGTGGAGCTGGGGACATGTTAACGGTATACGCCAGTAACTGGCCTGTAGTGCACTAAGCTTACACTTGGCCTAAGTCATAAAAGGTGAGGTCAATTTTTTTATGGATAATGGGGAAAATATCTCGATAGCAGTTGTAATACTTCCTGTTCCCTTGTTCGTTGATTGGCAGAGTTATCGTTTTGGGACAATTATAACAGATCTGATATTGAAGTTAAGCTTGCATTTTCAGATATATCAGGCTGAATCAGGATCGATCCTGCCACCTTGGGTATAGAAGGGCAGCGCTTTACCGCCTGAGCCACCAAGGCCGGCTTGATTCACTTTTCACCACACTCAATCGCATAACACAACAGCGCCGAAGGGCCGTGACTTACTAGGCGACCGCAGCTCTGCCCAAATGCCTGCGGATTATGAGGTGTCGTGTGTTTGGCATGACGAATCCTATCGGCCGTTATTCTTGGCTTTCTAGACCGGGACCGCTATCTCAGTGTCAGATAGCTCCTCAACTGCAATCACGTAGGCTGAGTGGACCTCGAACCAGTCCTCAGATCCAGGTAAAAATTCCTGACCTGGTCGGGAATCGAACCGATGGCCTCCGGGTAATAGACAGGTACGCTACACTACACCTCGGGGCCAGCGGCTTGATTCACATCCGTGCAAATTTAGACATCGATTAGGTAAAAGCTGTGGCAGAGAGTGCATTTTAAATTCTGGAAATAATTTATTTTGAGTAATAAATTTACACGGGAATAAAGATCTGCATTAACACAAATTTCGGCCGCCTCTGTGGTGTAGTGGTTAGCGTGATTAGCTGCCACCCCCGGAGGTCCGGGTTCGATTCCCGGCTCTGCCACGAAATTTTAAAAGTGGTACGAGGGCTGGAACGGGGTCCACTCAGCCTCGGGAGGTCAACTGAGTGGAGGTGGGTTCGATTCCCACCTCAGCCATCCTGGAAGTGGTTTTCCGTGGTTTTCCACTTCTCCTCCAGGCAAATGCCGGGATGGTACCTAACTTAAGGCCACGGCCGCTTCCTTCCCTCCTCCTTGCCTATCCCTTCCAATCTTCCCATCCCTCCACAAGGCCCCTGTTCAGCATAGCAGGTGAGGCCGCCTGGGCGAGGTACTGGTCATACTCCCCAGTTGTACCCCCGACCAAGAGTCTGAAGCTCCAGGACACTGTCCTTGAGGCGGTAGAGGTGGGATCCCTCGCTAAGTCCGAGGGAAAAACCGAACCTGGAGGGTAAACAGATGATGATGATGATGATGATTAACACAAATTTCGACTATTCTTACTGGCGATGTCGACAAGTGGAGTATAATAAACGTGTCAACGTCTCTCCAGGTGTGTTGCAGCGGCTCCTGCGAACAGGCTATATTTATTTCTGATGCAGGCTGATTATATCTTGAGGCTATCTGTATTCCTAGAAGTGAAAAAGTCTTCAAACACATTTTCGACTTCCTGACGGGGAAGACATTTGATCACACGCGTTAGAAGCGAGATTCCAGGGATGATTTAGTGACCGTGGATTCAGTTCAGGCCAGTTTCACGACATGTGACTGACACCGACCCGCTCCATGGCTAAATGGTTAGCTCGCTGGCCTTTGGTTCAACGGGCCCCGGGTCCGATCGGGTCTTAAATTTCAACCTTAATTCGTTAATTCCTCTGGCTTTGGGGCTGGGTGTACGTGTTAGGTAGGGGTCCATCCACACAGACATGCAGGTCGTCTACTAGCAAATGACCTACGTAATTATTATTAGTATTATTGTTATCACCGACATCTTTCTACCCGTAGACATGTTTAAAAGAATTGAACTCCGAATCTCGAGCAGACCTATCGTTCAATGTTATGTACGCTTGAACCCGTCAGTGAACAGGAAATAAATTTTTCGTGATAATGGTTGTACAAGAATTGGTTAATGAAAATCAGATGTAAGAGATACTGGTATTGAAGAGTTGTTAGAGGAAACAGATATTGCATTGATTGAGCCATTTCACGTATCCTGACAGGATAACTGTACAGTTCATTGATGGATATCCATTGACGGGTAATACGGGAGCTGGGGAAGATGTTATTAAACTATGTTTACAGACCAGTTTTCAGTCTACTGATAGTGGACGAGATGAACATAATGAGAACAATTGCTTGCATGTACGATCGAGAACAGTGACAAGTATATACCCACACAGCCAGACTAATTTATCATTATTCTCTCTCCATCTAACAGCTCTTCTTTCCATGGAGTCAATAACCTGACCATTTGACTCGATGTTTCTATATAAAGGCCTCAACGGCTCTATTGACCTTTTCCACTTCTCTTCAATTACAGAACGAACTGATCAGTTGAGTGAGGACGAGGATTTATCCTTCACAAACGCCAATACTCCATACAACTGAACTAACCGAAATGAGGGAGTGATTGTTGAAGAATACCAAGCACCTGGGATATACGATGTGGGCTAGAGAACGGCTAAGACTGGGGAGAAAGCAGCGCTCCGACATCGGTCTGGGAACCAAGGAAAATCATCTTCCTGTCTACAGATGTTGAGGGTTCGAATCCACTATCTCCCGAATGTGACTGAATGTGACTCGTGCCTCGTACAACGCAGCCAGTTAGCTCCGTTGCTAGGGATTTGACGTTGCAGTAACTGAGATAGGATTTTGACTGCGATGAGATAGGAAAGGGCCAGGATTTGGAAGGAAGCAGCCGTGACCTCAACAACAGAGTGGCGTGAAAACGAGAAACCACGAAAAACAATCTTCAGGGCTACCGACGGTGGAATTGAAACCCACCATCTCCCGAATGCAGGTTCACAGCTATGCGACACTAATCCCACGGCCAACTCTTTCGGTGAAACGTCAAACTACAAGCTGGATTGCTAACAGCTCGGCGTTTTAGGGATGACTAAGTGGTATGTTCCGGGCTGTCAGTGGAGATATGGCGCGGAATGACTTTAGTCGGCGTACAAGGTGGGGTGGTGTTTTTAAAAGTAAGAAAGATCAAAATATGAGGATAAAGCTGGAATTGCAGAGGACGAATTGGGGCAAATATTCGTTTCTAGGAAGAGGAGTTAGGGATATAATAATTTACCAAGGGAGATGTTCAATAAATTACCAAATTCTATGTAATTGTTTAAGAAATGACTAGGTAAATAACAGATAGGGAATCTGCCACCCGGGCGATAGCCCTAAATGCAGATCGGTGGTGGCTGATTGGCTGTTCCACAAATTGATTTACTATATTTTAGTGAGGCCCGCTTACTTCCCCGCAACGTGGTTAAGAATGAAAATAAGAAAATATTCCACCTGTGATCATCCCAGGACTGGTTGTCCATGATTTCTCACTCCAGTTCTAGAAGTAGTTTCTGATATAGTCATGGGTTACGGTTGCTTCTAAATCTGATCCAAGTAATCACAAAAATACACACCTGAACGAGTACCCCATTAAGCAGACTTCACACACACGACCTCAGTGAGACCAATCGGTTAGTCCTTGGTCTTCTGACCTTCTGACCGGTTCGACCTTGACTGAGGTCAGTGGGAATCTGAAAAATCACATTTCTAATAGGTTTCCGGCACGTTAAAGAACTCTTTCGGAAGAAGATTTCAGACTCTCCGAAGTTTCTTACAACCGCTATCTTTTGGAATGAACCTTAAATTAAAATGACCCACTAAATTAGACTTCTATCTTCGGTTAAGAAACAATTCCGCGGTATATGACAATACGTTTCCTATCCAGGATTGTTCTCAAGTCTGGTCACGCCTCCCAGCCACTAATGGTTATCATCGGTGTTACAGAAAAACCCGTCTCTCCCAATGCTCTTCCTACCCGTTATATTCGGCAAGACTGGTCACGCCTCCCAGACAATGATTTCAAATCAAATCAAAATCTCTTTATTTGCAAATGAGGTGTCTACTTCGGTGGCAAATTGTACACTAAAATACATTATTGTCAAGCACTAAATTTTAAATTAACAAGAGAAGAAAAAAATTCTATATACAGTTTATGCTAACAATTTCTTTCTATTCAACATACAGATCATCCTTAATAAATTTATATTGTTTACAAAATTCTACTTATAATATCTCCTATACTTACAAACATAGTCATCTCATATACAGTATGTGGAATTACTTCAAATAATACTATGCAACTGGTATAAGATTAAAAGTTACATTGCATTTATTTACTTTTTTTAACCCATTTTGGAACCTAAGTAGCATAACGACCTGCTGCGTCTTAACCAGAGCCCCCTTTTGCCACCACTTCTCAGAGTTCCTGAAGGGCCTTCACAGCTACCGTAGCGGTCCCAGGGCCCTCGAAGTCCCCACTGTACTTCACCCCTACAGGCAGTCCCCTACTTTGGCTGTCCAAACTCCATGGACCAGGGGATGGAATCCATTTTTTTTAACACACATTTTTTATTTACAATAGCCTGCACTGGTCGAATGCCCTTTAACATTTCATTTATTTTCCCTGTTGCCATTTATATGCATACCATCAGAATAACTTTTGGTTGCGTTCATTTTCCTGTGCTAATGTGTAAATTAAAATGAACCTTGCCATGCAAGAACATCCCCAAAGTATGGTATGGCAAGGTCAATTTTTCCTTTACACATTAGCATAGGAAAATGAACACAACGAAAATTATTCTGATGGACTGCATATAAATATGTGGCTGGGAGGCGTGACCAGTCTAAGGGAATACAATTAGTAGGAAGAGCATTAGGACATCATCATCATCATCATCTGTTTACCCTCCAGGTTCTGTTTTTCCCTCGGACTCGGCGAGGGATCCCACCTCTACCGCCTCAAGGGCAGTGTCCTGGAGCTTCAGACTCGTGGTCGGGGGATACAACTGGGGAGAATGACCAGTACCTCGCCCAGGCGGCCTCACCTGCTAAGCTGAACAGGGGCCTTGTGGAGGGATGGGAAGATTGGAAGGGATAGGCAAGGAGGAGGGAAGGAAGCGGCCGTGGCCTTAAGATAGGTACCATCCCGGCATTCGCCTGGAGGAGAAGTGGGAAACCACGGAAAACCACTTCCAGGATGGCTGAGGTGGGAATCGAACCCACCTCTACTCAGTTGACCTCACGAGGCTGAGTGGACCCCGTTCCAGCCCTCGTACCACTTTTCAAATTTCGTGGCAGAGCCGGGAATCGAACCCGGACCTCCGGGGGTGGCAGCTAATCACGCTAACCACTACACCACAGAGGCGGGCATTAGGACATACGAAGTTTCAAAAGAAAGCCACCTGTATTCAGTCCATCAGAACAACGTTCGTTGTGTTCATTTTTCTGTGGTTAGCCCTTAAGGAGATTGAACCTTACCGTACCGCGCTGTGGGAATAATGTATTTAAAGGTCATTTTCTTTTGCGTGTTAATTAAGACTACGTCCGCTCCCTTCCCAACCCTAGCCGTTCTCCATCCTAGCGTCACCGAAAATGTTAAATGTGTACTTTTATTGCAATTTGCTTTACGTCGCACCGAAACAGATAGGCCTTATGGTGACGATGGGATAGTAAACGCCCAGGAGTGGGAAGGAAGCGGCCGTGGCCTTAATTAAGGTACAGCCCTTGCATTTGCTTGCTATGTAAATAGGAAACCACGTAAAAAAAATGTTAAGTGCTGCCGACAGTGGGGATCGAACTCACTGTCTCCTGGATGCAAGCTCACAGCTGCGCGGCCCTATCCGCACGGCCAATTCACCCGGTTGTATGTATAAGTGCGACGTTAAACCACCAGCAAAAATAAGTTATGAACCTGGTTCCATGAGGAATTCGAACCACAACGCGATATTCGTTTCAAAAATCCCAACTGCGTTAGCTAGAGCTTGAACTATGGCAGCCTCGTTTGACATGGTTTAGGTTACTCGTTCGCACATTTGACACTAGTTTGGTGGTATACAGCGAAGTGTAATTAGCTTCGGCAGAATTCAACGGCTCATTATAGCCTACCTGAAGATATTTCCCACGTCAAGACCTACCTACCATGTGAGCAATGACCGCTTCCGTTCCAAATAATTACATATAACAGCATTGACTCCACCAGCATATAGATTATCATTAAAACTGTATACAAACTACGTTCATGAGACTAATATGCTACAACAATAACAACAAGAATTTAATTAGAAAATGTAATAAAATGATCTCGACCCTGGTAAAGGTGTTGTTATTGGTTGAACACTCATTCTATCCGCTCTTGTTCATCGATAACACATCTAGGCTGTGTTGAAGTGTTTGTAGCGTGCCATTAATGAGTGTTGTGCCAGCAGAAGTTAATTGAACACGCGCCTTAATAAGGAAAATGGCCGCAATGTGCCGCTATAATGAGCTCTTCTATGAAGACCATTCCGTCATTTAGTGTGTTATTGTTATTACGGTTATTATTGTTAACATAATTATCAGGTAGGTCTGAAAAATGTTGTGTTCGAGAGCGGAACACAAGGTCACTCTTTGCAGATAGATTGCCTTTTGGTCCTCACATGAGCTCCATAGGAAATATATCGAAAATTGTAGCTAGAAGGAACCTGAGAGGACATAAGATGTAGACCGAATCTGTCGACGTGAATGACCCTGAAAGCTAGATTCAGTACACGAAAATAATATATAGTAGAGTCGTATACAGAGTGCTCCTAAACAAAGCGAACCGGGTATATGAGCGTTAAATAATTTTAAATAATTTGAAAAAAGTTAAATAGATATCTCGTGCTGTTGTCTTTCTGAACATCGCCAATCACGTCGTTTCGCTTCCAAATTCAAATGGGCTTCGTTGGGTGGTGTTGCTAAATCCGAACGTGGTTAATGTTGGCTTGAGAGCACAGTCGAAGAAAATAAACTTTACCCGGGGAGGTTTGTACCTGCGAGCTGACAGGATCGCTCTACGAGGACGCCGGATGAAACCCACGGTTTGTCTGGGTTTGTTACTAGTTTCTCGGCATGGCTCTCAAGCCGATCTTAAGCCACATTCAGGTTTAGCAACAACGCCTCGCCAAACCCATTTGAATTCGCCTGAGAAGCCATCTGATTGGCTAATTTCACAAGCTAATAAGATAATGATGCGAGATAAGGAATTATTTCATTAAATTATTATTTATTAATACGACCAATCCTCTAACTAGCATATACCCGGTGCACGTTATTTCCGACCACTCTATATAAACCTGAACGATTGTGATCCGGTCGATAATCCCAGCTAAACAAGGGGACCACTAATGAGGTACACAAAGCTGAAGATACACTGAAGAGAATGGAAGTTGCTACACCCAGAAGGGGTGGTGCTAAATTGCTGCAATTGAACATGCTGGACGGGTGTTCGGTTGTAATTCGATGATAACACTTTCAGTTCCCTCTGACCGCAAGTTTGGACAACAATCAATACAGGATGTGCCCACCACGAGCTGCAATACATTGGTGAATTCGTCGAGGCATGGAGTCAATAAGGCCCTGGATCTCTTCCTGAGGAATTGTGGTCAATGCTTGCTGCACTGCACGGGTCAGTTGTTCCAGAGTTGTGGGTGGCTGAGGACGGTTGGCCAGTTGTCGACCCATCATGTCTCACATATGCTCAATAGGACTGAGGTCCGGGGATCTGGCGAGCCATTCTAAGGTTGTGATGTCGTGGAGAGCTTCTCTGGAGACGGGTGCAGTATGAACCCGGCGCTGTCCTGCTGAAACATCCCATTAGCAATGTTCGCCAACCTAGGGACAACCACTGGATTGAGTACCCTATCAACGTACTGTCGAGCAGTAATAGTGCCCTCAACAAGCACTAATTGTGATTTCACATTACAGCCAATCGCACCCCAGACCATAATGCATGGTGTTGGCCCGTTGTGCCTCGCGACAATAAGATCTGGGCGGCCCCTCTCCCCGGTACGTCGGCGCACACGATTCCGGCGATCACTGCGCGCAAGACAGAAGCGTGATTCATCACTAAAGACGTCGACCCACGTCGATCTTTCTCGACACCAGGCCAGCCTTACACGTCGCTGTAGTGGGGTCAATGGAACACCTTCTGCAGAGACAAGAGCTCGTAAGCCAGCTGCACGCAGGCGATTACCAACTGTTTGTTGTGTAACGTGGGGTACCACAGCTGCTCGAATTTGCGCTGTTGTTGCATGGGGTTCCATCCGGGCCATCCAAATGATGCGGCGATCCTCTCTCACAGTTGTCCGTCGCGCTGGGCCTGTGCCAGGTCTACGAGTGTGGGTACCTTCATTTGACCACTGCTTTCATACACGTTGTACCGTAGATGCCTGTCGGCCAACACGTGCAGCGACAGCGATATTCCAGCCTCACACAGCCCAATTATCCAAACCCTCTCAAACGGCGACAGTTGTTGATAGCGTGCTCTTCTCTGACGTCGAGGCATGTTTGACGGGGAACACTTCACTGCACAGACTGCAAGTCAACTACGCTACACCAGAGTCCGTATACTGTAGTTGATTCCTCCGCGACCAATCACGTGGGAAGACCTGTAGCAACAATCCAATGGGTCAGAAACTTTGATCTTTTACATACCTACATGGCATCGTTCCATATCTTGAAAATCAACACAAACGACAAATGCCTTCATGGTGTTGCAATTTCCATTTTCTTAAGTGTAATTTACGGCAGGATGATCCGAATCTTTCAGCTCCTCGTCAAACCAGCTGTACTTGGACTATCCATGCAAGCCTACAGACAATAGGCCTACTTCCCGACGCAAGTTGTAATCGGCAGAAAATTTCCAAGTCTCCGAGAAAGAAGCATGAAAGAAAGGAAGGAGCATACCGTCGCTGCATGCGCAAAACCGCGTAGCTGACAATAAACATCCTACACATTGCTTTTCTTAAGCCTGGTAGCACCTCCCAGCCACATATGGATTCGTAGACCATCAGAACATTTTTTCTTTGTGTTCGTTTTCCTACACAAGCGTGTAAAGTGAAATTAATCTTAAACACATTATACTGTAGGAGTGCCTAAATGCGTCATGAAAACATACAATTCTAAAGAAAGGTACAGTATGGTGCATTTTCCTTTACGCACACGCCTAGGAAAATGAACAAAAGGAAAATTGTTCCGATGAACTGAAACCGTACAGTGTCCTGTACTGATAGTGGCGGTATCTGCATCTTTCTATCCCATTAAAATAATATCTGAAGTCGCGTTATTTGTAGCATCATTTCTGAAGTCACGTTATTCGTAGCATGTTTGGCAACGAGAACATCCCCGGGAATCGATAAGTTTGTTTTAATAATGAATTAAAAAATAGGGCAGCGGGTAAGCTACTACGACCAGCATAGTGAAAGAATTATTGTCGTTAAGATGGACACCAAACCAATGCCCACCAAAATAGTGCAAGTCTATATGGCTACCAGTTCAGCGGATGATGAGGAAATCGAAAGAATATATGAAGAGGTAGAAGACTTAATACAATATGTGAAAGGTGACGAGAATCTAATTGTGATGGGAGACTGAAATGCTGTGGTAGGCCAAGGAAGAGAAGGTAATACAGTAGGAGAATTGGGGTTGGTACTGAACCCTTTGGGTCCATATTGAGGGATACCTACCTTTCTTACCTATCAGCAAAGTTCATGAGATCTGTCTCTTGGGTCGTGTCGGGTTCTTCGTCACTTGCTGAGGTAATGGTAGGGTTCAGTAATTCTAATCTATCTACTGGAATGAAAGGTCTATTTAAAAGATTCCTATTTATTCAGGGAAATTCTGAAGCATTATGGTATGTCAACAGTATCATAGAAGTCAATTGTGTCCACTGGACACCACAATCACTTTTACATAAACGTCAGAACACTGCTGTGAGACTTTAACGTAACTGCCTGACGGGCATTCATACTAGAAACCATTGTCTCAATTATTAATCATTTAAGAAAGGAAAGTCTGGAAATCCTTAAATTCGGCTTCCATGTGCGACCACATGTACCATCATAGTGATTCGTTATGGTCCAGCTCTCGTAACACGAACTCTGGACAATGAGTATAATTAAGGCCGTCCAATCGGTGTGTGCCACACAGTGGTTCTACGGCATGGACCCTTAATTGAATCGATGTGACCTGCGTCTATGTCATGGACCGACATCTAATCTTCTAAGTTACTTTAAAGTCATTGTGGATGATGGCCGCAAGGAAATGAGGCTACAATGGCATATGGCCCTAATCTAAGTCACTGAGGTTGATGACCCCCTGACCATCCAAGTTTCTAGGCTGAAGGCCAAACACAATTAAGTTACATCAGTGGATGACCAAAGTTTCCACTTTACTATCCCCAGCACATTCACTGCTCAATCAATCAAAGTTCAATAATTACAACAATAACAATGCTCACAAACTTAGTGGCAGTAAAATCCATTTCCTTCGGATATGTCCCCTTAATCGTTACTTTATTTTTTAATATTCCCCAGAAACAAACTAAAATTTCCAGAATGCATCTCCAAGTTATTCGCTTGATTAAAGTTATTTCAAATGCGGTTTCACTGAATTTAATAATTAAATAAATTTAAATGATTTATCGAAATGTTAACGAACAACAAATTTTATCTCCGCGGACTCTGGTTTCTTCACAAATTTCTGCGCAGCTGTGATGTGAATTCAATATTGCGATGTTTATCTGGCTGGAAAAGAATTTGTTACATAATTCATGTCCAGCTATATATCCTGTCTCGTGATCCCACACTTTTAAAATCTAATCTAGTCCTAACCGTAATTAACACTTGGATATCCTAATAATCTACGTACAAACCAAACAACTCGCCATATAATTACGATGCCATCTCTCGTCATTACCATTTATGAAATTTTGCACACCCCTCACAGATAAACCGATCATCACGACCATCGCTCTATATTTTGGACAACCCTGAATTTGGTTACTCTGTTCCTTATACTCAAAGTTCGTGATTTCAAATGTTCATTACGTCCCCAATTACAGTATTTCACAATACTCAGATCATTACCGGCTATGAATTTGAACTAAATCCAGCATTTTAACGTTTTCCCTGGCCGAGAATTACAGTACAATCTCAATTCCACTCCTTTCCCGTTATAATAGCTGAGGTCTCTCATCCCCCAAATTCGCTTGGCAGTTATATGACACACCTGGTTTATTCACAGTTGACTGGCTTCTCAAAATGCTCCCTTTAAACTCTGCCTACATCATTAAACAAATACGATATTCTAACCAACAAAATGCACAGATTATGCTGCAAGATGCCCACACTAATTTACGCGTCGCCAATTGATACCGCTATGGATTTCTATGAATTTCTTTCCATTCTCAACATTATAAAATATTCCTCTGGCTATCATGTCCCGGCTTCAATGACAGGACTCTAACCTGATTCGCACATCTCATCTCAACTCATATAAAACATTCCTCGGGCTTCCGTGTCCCGGCTTCAATGACAGGTCCAACCTGATTCACAAATCTCATATCAACAAAACTAACCTCTGTTTTCCAGCTCCACAATTATCATCGACAAAGAACTGGAATAAAATCCTCACTAGAAATCCCAACGTCTAATATCGCACAATGCGTTAATCATGAATAACTTCGCATAAATGATATCGTATTTAATAACTTGATTTTTACGAGAAATGACTGAAACATTCTACTAGATCTTTTTATTGTCAGTTAGACACAGTTTAAAAATGGGCCTAGAAAAACGTTTCTCTCCGTGACCAAATTCATCACCCTAGGTTCTCACCCGACAGCGCGCTTCCACTCGATTGAAAATGAGTGACCATGGATTATTATTATTAACGTCAAATTGCAGACAGAAAAATTTTACGTCGAATGAACATCTTAATTTGACATCACAAAATATAGGCAGTACACTCACACGGATGACGATCTACATTGGACGTGATATCACTTCGGAACCCTATTCAATAACTTTTTACAACATTATACGGCACTCGCAGGACTTCAAAATTTTATCCAAGTTCAAAATAAAACAAATGACTCTTTTAGTCGTACTCTCACATTTACAAAACTTAGTAGGGGTGACCACTGCGTCGTATATCCCCATTCAAATACACTTTTAGAGATCACGAGACAAGATATAAGAGGTAGTAAAATGGAAAGTCACCTACCTCATGTCATCACGCCAGTGTTCGTCATAGGGCTCACCTACGACCCTGGCACTTTATATAGCCATTTTTACACTCATGGCTTCACAGTTTATTATTATTTTCTTCAGGTTTCCTGGAATAAAGCATTAAAAAAAAGAAAATACCCTTCACTTGTTTGTTGAGCGCACACGATGGACTATAATTGTTTCCGCACACGAATTAATTAATCACATTAGAATTTATTCAGTACTTTGACCGTCCTATCTGGTACAATTATTTCACTCAAGAAAACTATCCCCTCATGGACTCAAGACCTAGCCACACTGGCTGAAATCTGCAGTTGAACTCAGTCTACTTTCGTTGGTTTTATTTCGCAGAGCAGCTCAACAATTTTTCGTCCGCTTTGTATCACAAATACCGGAGAAGGAGACTTCGTCATGGCGTCCCTTCATATTTATAGCAGTTACCCCCTCTCTTCGGATATCTCCCTTTGCCGCCAAGAAAATTTCTATAAATTTTCTGACTTACCTAAACTGTAATTTGAAGAGTTTTGAAAGTGACTACATGCTTGCTACATTTCTGGCGGTAGTGTTCATGGACATTTAAAACTTTTACGGGTTCGATTTGTGAGATGATTGACCCCTTTGATAGGCACTATATTTTTTTGACTTGGCTTGGTCACGCCATGTACACGCGCTTTGAAATAGTTCATAAAAATGACTTGAGATTCTTCCGCCGTTGACACGTGTGGCTGACGTCACGTACCCCAGAGCGTGGGACCGAAGGTAATCACCCCCTCGTCACGTGTCAAATCCATGCTATCAAGAATCCAACTTTTAGTTTAATTGTTACATTATGCATAATGTTCTTAGGGCACAAAGGTCATGGGTTCAGTACAAAGGAACGAAAGAGGAAGTCGGCTGGTTGAATTCTGCAATGATCATGATTTAGTTCTGGCTACTACTTGGTTCAAACACCACAAACGACGCCCGTATACGCGGACGAGACCTGTAGACACTGGAAGATATCAAATAGACTTCATTATGATTAGGCAGAGATTTAGAAACCAGGTGATGGATTGCAAAACTTTTCCAGGAGCAGACGTGGACGCTGACCACAACTTGTTGGTCTAGAGAAGTTGAAAGAAAAGAGTGTGAGCGATTGTTTCAAGGAACATGTTGCACAAGAACTAAATGAAAAGGCTAAAGGAAACACAATAGAAGAAGAGTTGATAGTTATGAAAAATGAAGTCAGTGGCGCTGCCGAAGAACTGCTAGGAAGGAAGAAAAGGTCAAGTAAGAATCACCGGATAACTCAGGAGATATTAGACCTGATTGATGAACGACAAAAATACAAGAATGCTAGAAATGAAGAGGGCAGAAAAGAATACAGGCGATTACAGAATGAAGTGGATAGAAAGTGCCACGGTGGTAAGGAAGAATGGCTGAAGGAGAAGTGCAAGGATATTGATGGTTTTATGGTCCTAGTAAAGGTAGAGGCTTCATACAGGAAAAACAAGGTTACCTTTGGAGAAAGGAAATCTAGGTGTATGAATATTAAGAGCTCAGATGGAAAGCCCTCTTGGGGAAATAATAAAATGCAGAAAGATGACAGGAACATATCCAACAGTTGTATGAAGGTAAAGACGTTGATGATTTGGTTCTGGAACAAGAAGGGGCTGTTGATGTTGATGAAATGGGAGACCCAATTTCGATGTCAGAGTTTGACAGAGCTATGAGGGCCTAAATAGGAACAAGGCACCTGCAATTGATGACATTCCCTCTGAATTATTGACTGCCTTGGGAGAAACCAGCATGGCAAGGGTATTCCATCTAGTGTGTAAGATGTTTGAGACAGGATAAGTGCCGTCTGATTTTCGGCAGAATGTTGTTATACCAATTCCCAAGAAAACCGGTGCTGACAAGTAAGAAAATTACAGCACCAATAGTTTAGTATCTCATGCCTGAAAAATGTTAATGGAAAGACAAGTTGAAACTGAGTTGGTAGAAGATCAATTTGGCTTCAGAAGAAGAAGAAGAAGGACAAGCCTAGATACATAGCGCTCGTAGATCTACTAAGATATTCAGTAATGTTGATTGGACCAAGCTATTTGAAATTCTGAAGGTGATTGGGGTCACATTTCGCGAACGATGAATTATCTACAATCTGTACAAAAAACAGTCTGCAGTGATAAGAATCGAGGGCTTTTAAAGAGAAGCAGCAATCCAGAAAGGTGTGAGGCAAGACTGCAGTCTGTCTCCCCTGCTTTTCCATGTTTACATAGAACAAGCAGTAAAGGAAATCAAACAGGAATTATGAAAGGGAATCACAAACCAAGGAGAGGAAATCAAAACTTTGAGATTTGCCGATGATATTGCTATTTTATCTGAGGCTGCAGAAGATATCGACAAGTTGGTGAATGATATGGACATAGTTTTGGGGAAGGAGTACAAGATGAAAATTAATAAGTCCAATACAAAAGCAATGGAGTGCTGTCGAACGAAGGCAGGTGATACAGGTAATATTAGATTAGAAAACGGAGTCTTAAAGGAAGTAGATGCATATTGTTACTTCTGTAGTAAAATAAGTAATGATGGCAGAAGTAAGTAGGACATAAAATGGAGATTAGCACAAGCAAGGAAGATCTTTCTTTAGATAAGAAATTTGCTCATTTCAAACATCGATATAGGAAGTAGAAAGATGTTTTTGAAGAATTTCATCTGGAGCGTGGCATTGTATGAAATTGAATCATGGACAACAACTAGCTCAGAAAGAAGGAGAATAGAAGCTTTTGAAATGTGGTGTTACAGAAGAATGCTGAAGGTGAGAAGGATAGATCGAATCACGAATTAAGAAATACTGAATCGAGTTGGTGAGAGGAAATCTATTTGGCTGAATTTGACGAGAAGGTATAGAATTATAGGCCACATCGTTAAGACACCCAGGACTTGTTCAGTTGCTTTTTGAAGGAAGTGTAGGCGGTAAGAACTGTAGGGGTAGACCAAATTATCTGACAAGCAGTTTAAAGCAGATGTAGGATGTAGTAGTTACGTGGAAATGAATTGGTTAACACAGGATGGGGTGGCATGGAGAGCGACATCAAACCAGTCTATGGACTCAAACAACAACAACAACAACAACAACAAATTTTATCATTAACAAAGTTCAATCAACCTGCCATAAAATACTTAAGATAATCACAGGAGCAAGAATGTTTGAAAAACCGTCCCTATGGAAATATTATCAGTGCTGGTCAGACACTTAAAGGCCATACGTATTGGCTCGGGACTGCATAATGCATATTTCTTCACAATGAAATTACAATCAATTAATTCTTTTCTTTGATCAGGAAAAGCCACTATAGGCAGAATTTTAATTACAAAAACATCTTAAACAATTCCCAAGAAAACATAAGTTGAGTAGGAGAGATTTCTGAGTGCGTGACACCTGAAGTCACACCTCCTGGAAGAGAATACACGTGACGTTGCCCAGCCTGTCTCTTCTCCATTCTCAGGGTTGGCCAAAGTCAACGTCCAAACGTTACCTGATTAGTTTTCCACCCGGAATTCTAACGATCGTGAATGAGAGTACAATTGAAAAGGTGCTCCCCTTTCATGCACAATGTGATCAGGCGATTGCCATTGAAGAGGACTTTAATACAGTAAAGTAATTGTTCTGACTGTTAATAATAATCATCACCATGGTTAAATGACGGCACCAACACGTTTCTTCAGACGCTGAAAGAGTAGCATTATTATGATTGATTTATTTATTTATTTTTGTTTGGTTGGCCTACTAGGGAACACGGGGCTCGTCCTTAGTTATGGTCTTCTGCTTTTCCTTAGCCCAGTACGGTTTCATTCTCTAGCTGTGTGCCTGCTTCCTTCCATCCATAGACGTACGTCGGGCTTCAATCATTGGCTGAAGAACAGCCAATCAGCGACTGCCCCTCCAACATGGCCGACCAATGGACGAGCAGCTTATCGTAGCCTGCATTATATATTGAGGTGGAATTGCAAGTGCTACGCTC
Source organism: Anabrus simplex (assembly GCF_040414725.1). Lineage (NCBI taxonomy): Eukaryota > Metazoa > Arthropoda > Insecta > Orthoptera > Tettigoniidae > Anabrus > Anabrus simplex. Next base: position 110,004,473 of record NC_090266.1, on the reverse strand, counting down.
TTCTCTAAACGTACTCGGTCCGACCCCTCCAACTAGTGATCTTCTTTAGCGAAGTGATCCGGTGGTCCAATGTTGCAAATGCTTGAAAGAAGTTTGACTTTCAAGCATCATATATCTCGCATTTCAGCCCAGGCGCCCAAACGCCTCTATGAAATTATTCCTATCATGAAAGCCATCAATGGCCTCAACTTAGAAAACCGGCTCCTGATATACAAAAACCTCCGTTCGGCCAATCCTCGAATATGCCAGTCCCATCTGCGGGATCGCACCCAAAACGCACCTGGACCAAGTTCAACGCATTCAAAATCGTGCTCTCCGCATGATAAGAGGTGCGCAATGGTTCGAACGGAATCCAGAAATTCATAACGACCTCCACATTGATGAAATCTCTACCAGAATCCAAAAGACTATATGGAAATTCTATTCTGGTATAGACTCCAACCTAAATCACCTCATATGGAACTTCGGTAAAAATGGTACTGAAGGTCTTCGTTACAAAAGGTCCAAGTCCCCGCCTTAACCAATCCCCCCCGGGGTGCAGGTCATACCTTGCCCAGCTCAATTCCGTTCAACAAGTACCACAACTTACCAAATCTATGCAGTCCAGTTAATCAATGATACCGAAAGTGCACTCAAGGCCCACAAGGTCGAAGGGCTAAAATTGCTCCGCCCACAATCCGTCCAGACGCGTGGTCTGTCTCTCCACTCCATTCCACTGTGAGCTTCACTTCTGTCGAACTCAGTCGGAACCCTTGATTAGGCCGAGTGAAGTCTTCGGTGAAATCTCGGGACCATTTCATCCTCCTAGACCATGGCATACAAGGCCGGAAAACACTGACATGATCTGCAACTCCGGCCGAGAAAGTCTCAATTGCTATAAGTAGTAGACTTGGTCACAAAAGATATACAATAAGGCTGAGAATGTCGTCGCATTGACGACGTAGCACTCCAGTAACTGTGGGCCATCTGCATTGACAGCAGAAGTCTTGGCAAGGCAAGGAAGAAAATAATTTATATATCTTCCCACTTTCGGCAGTATAAAGGAGATTTTCAGGCCTGAAGATGTTAATGGAAACAAACGTCTTCACATCGACTTCCTAATTTATATTTTTCATTTTAATAATTACAGTTACTACGAGTTAATTTGTTTCATTTGCGCAACGGGTTATTATTATTATTATTATTATTATTATTATTATTATTATTATTATTATTATTATATTGTTTTTGGTGGTGGTGGTGGTTGTGGCCTTGCGACTCACTAATTACTGTACCTTTATATTTCTCGGAGGTGCCGAACTGCCAGAATTTTGTCCCACAGGATTTCTTCCACGTGCCAGTAAACAGACCAACACGAGTCTGACGTATTTTGACCACATTCAAATACCACTGAACTAAGCTGAGTCTGAACCCACGTACTTCAGCGCTCTACTGTCCGAGCTACTCAGCCCGATAATTATTATCATTATTATTATTATTATTATTATTATTATTATTATTATTATTATTATTGTTTGTTCTTCATTTACATACTTTAGAGAAAGTTAATTTCGGAAAAGTTTAACTTAGTCTTTGTTTGCTAATTCGTATCATAGTACTCGCGATATAGAAATCTAATTAACCTAATCACAGTCAGCTGTTGGGTCGTGTGATGAAGCCCGAATTAACGCCGAGGTATAGAAACGTGCTGGCTGGCAAGACGAGATACACAACTCTGGGGCGAGAACAAGAGAAGAGTGTTACTGGAAGGAAATTGGTTTGGGAACTGGAGATCCTGGGGAGAACCTGCCCCTCCTCCGCTTTGGCAGCAGTTGTAAGAAGCCTACATCAAACCGACTGAGCCATATATGGGCCAGAGAGTGAAAATATGTGTGAATTGCAGATTCTCTCCTCTTTGAAGGTGGCCTCATTGAGATATATTACTAAGGATTATTGATTTCCATACGCAACCACGTATGTCCCTGTAAATTAATTAGAACTGAGACCACCACCACAATAAAAGGTGCTTGTTGGTGCTTCTCTAGTAACATGCATGACCCCTCCCACTTCCAGAGCTGGTCGAGGTATGTGCATCGATAATAATTAAACCACAATTCGATACGCAAACTCATTTGTGGTTCGCAGGCCGCACAGAATGTGGCCCTCTGAAATGCACTGTTTAACCATTAGCAGCATTCTGCATCTCTGTTTGTGAGAGTACACGACTGCATTACGACAAATATAATAATTATATGTTACATTTAATTCCTAAAATGCATTCAATAAATTGCACCGGCTCATTGCGTACTATAGACCACCTCTACTGTGTGTTTAAGCGGTTAGTGCAGAGAGCTGCTGTGCTGAAGGCCTTGGGTTCAATACCTCGATACGCCATGAATTTAAAACTGATTTTGAGATTGCAGTACTCATGTTACCCAGTCCTGTGAGAGTAACCGGTTTAACTGGAGCGGCTTTCCGAAGTGTTGGACCGTGTATTAATTCCTTACATGACTGTTGTTTCTCCGGAAAAATGCGACTGGTACGTGTCCGTTCCGTTCTGGCATCCAAAGCGTGTGAGATCTACCTTGAATGCATGGTGCGCAATAATGATGCTCAAACCTGACTCCCAAACAGGCACCACTTTCGAATTTCAAAACTACCAAATGCACCTTACCTATGCGAAGACAAGTGCAAATATACCAGAGAAGTCCCCTTACGACTTCCCTCAAATGTAGTTTCCGTTGTCGTATGCTTGGAATGGACATGATTCTTTAATTCCCAGAAATTGTTATTATTATTATTGTCATTATTATTATTATTATTATTATTATTATTATTATTATTATTATTATTATTATTATTATTATCAGAGGCTTGCAGACTGAACGCTGAAAGGCATAACAGTCTATAATGATAATGTATGTATGTATGTATTATTCATCATTATCATTATTGTTATTTTATTTTATTTCTCTGTGAGGTACCACGTGTCATTTTCAACCTTTGTTGTTTCTTTTTCCTCCAATACTCCTTTAACTTCACGCTATGTCTCCTATTCCCCTCCTCGTACCATTTGAGCCTGTTTTCTTTCCCCCTCCCGACCGTGCAATACTTCAATTTTTAACTATTTCTTTCTAAAAAAATCTCTCTCTGCCCACCCCCCCCTCTCTCTCTGTCTGTCTGTCTGTCTGTCTGTCTGTCTGTCTGTCTGTCTGTCTGTCTGTCTGTCTGTCTGTCTGTCTGTCTGTCTGTCTGTCTGTCTGTCTGTATGTTGCTTCTTATTCTCCTATAGTGCTATTGCTTCTTTCAACATATTTATTGCCGGGCTGAGTGGCTCAGGCGTTTGAGGCGCTGGCCTTCTGACCCCAACTTGGCAGGTTTGATCCTGGCTCAGTCCGGTGGTATTTGAAGGTTCTCAAATACGTCAGCCCCGTGTCGGTAGATTGACTGGCACGTAAAAGAACTCCTACGGGACTAAATTCCGGCACCTCGGCGTCTGCGAAAACCGTCAAAGTAGTTAGTGGGACGTATAAACAAATATCATTATTATTATCAACATATTTATTTACTTTATGAATCCAAGTTGTTGTTGACTTCTTGTTCCAAAAATATTTGAAGAGCTGGTTTGTTAACCTGCTGTCAATCATGCTGTATAAAAGTCCAAAAAATATGAATCGCTTCTTGCGCATTGTTTCTGTTATGTTTTCTGTGTTCCGATACATTTCGCCATTACTTCTAGATTTCCAGGGTTCTGTAGGTCTTAGCGGACCGAGTATTTTTGTATTAATTTTCTTTCCAGTACATCTAATTTATTCAGCTTGTAATTCAGTACTAGACATTCACTCACGTATAGGCATTCCGGGTTTACTGCTGTATTGTAGTGTTATATTTTGAGGACTTTAGATAAACACTTTTTGTTGTAGATATTCCTAGTTATACTGTATGCACTTTCCATCTTGTGTATCCTTTCTTCTATAGTGGATTTTTCCAAACAGTTTTCTTGAATTGTTTCCCTAAATATCTGAATTTCTTTACCTTCCTTAGTGGACCAATTTCGGTCATAAAAAATTCTGGAGCATTTTTTATATCTGTCAGTTCTTTCTACAGAAATTATTAAACCTATTATGTTGGCTACTTCTTTCAAGAGATTGACTTCTATTATTATTATTATTATTATTATTATTATTATTATTATTATTATTATTATTATTATTATTATTTGTTTTCGTAAATGAATGTGTCATTACTTGACCATGTTGTTACGTGCCGGCCCTGACTTTTCCGTGTATTGTTCTTGTCGGCTGGCTTACCTGTGAGTTTCTTGGAGATACAACGAGAATATTCCGTCTCTGGCACACATCGCGATTATTCTGGTTCACATCACCCGAGCTAAAAAAGAGGGAGGATAGTCGGACAGTCAGTCAGTGAGTGTTGAGCTCCGTGGTGGATTCAGAGCTGGTGGTAGACTCGGAGTCAGCGTTGGATTCTTGGTCAGCGCTGGACTCCGTGGTGGAGTCGGTGTGAGAATCAGTGTGTTGGGATTCGGTGGCTTGGCCGAGTGAGACAGGTGTTAGTTTCGCTAGTGTGCCACCGAGGTCTGAACGAAGAGCTGTTGTTGGTATCGGAGTGTCCAGACAGTGGCTGGACTCTAGACGGCGTGCGGAACGCAAGACTGTACTACCAGAGTACCGTGCGTATTTCTGTCGCTGAGTCAGCGAGGGAAGCCGCTATCGTGAGTAAGAGGACCTATGTTAATATTCGCTATTGTGAGTATCATCCTGCTGTTGAATACTGTTGAGCTGTTGCTGTTTAGTTGTTCACAGCATGTGACTATGTGAATTATCGGACTGTCTCTGAAGTGGAACCAAGGAATAGCCATCGTGCGTTGTGTAGTCCGTAGCCATGTGTTCAAATCCAGCAGTCTACACACAGCTGTTGTATGAAGCGACTGGACTTGGAGAAGTGAAAGTAAGGTTAGCCGTCTCCGAATAATACATACATCAAAAAAGTTTTGCATCAACTCTGTTCCAAGATCGCCAGAATTATATTGCATTGAGAACATAGTCCTTTGACTGTTCCTAGATGTCATTAAACCTGCACAAAGTTGTAAACAACCATGCATGAGCAGGGCCTATTAGACTGAGTGCGTACGACAGTTGATCAGTTCCAGTCATTCCACCAGGAAGGAGATACACTACTCGTGTTGTCTATAGTTCTGCCTTGCCAAGAAGGTCAGTGCCGCAGTATCCGCATTGTTACGTTGTGTTAGGAGAGGCTCTTAAGTTTCCGCACGTCTCCGAGTGAACCAAAACGATGTTGTTCGGACATGGAGGAGGTACAGAGATACGGGAACTGTCGATAACATGGCTCGCTCAGGCCGCCCCAAGGTAGTTGGAGTTGAGGTAGGGATCACGCGCAGGTCCCCCCCCACCACGCTTGGCCGTCGATGACGTCAACATGAACCCTCAGCGCCTTGTCTTCTGTATGCGGTAGGCTAATACACAGCTGAAAGCTATTCTGTTTTAGCCACAAGTTAGCGATAAGAGAACTTCATTGACATTTTAACATCACCTCACAAAAGGCATTCAACTTCACTATTACAGTAGATGCAGTAGATTAATAATAGGAGATTAAAATACAGTGTGAATCCAGCAGCGTTTCTGAAGTATTTCGATCTGTATAAAAGGTTGTAACAATGCTAAGACTGTGATCGCAGTGGAATGGCCTTTCCATATGTTCATGTTCTCAACATCTATGATAACAATTACAAGGGGCTCTAATTGTTACAGACTCGAACATTAAATCTTGATGACTGCAAGAAATATGTCCGTTGTTACAAGCAGTATTGGGAAACTATGTATACTGTCAACAACACAAACAGCAAATGTTAGGAAACTGTCCACGAAACAAACAGTACAGTAAAAGTTCTCCTCCAAGTGCCAGGGACTGACAAATTCCACGTTAAAATTAGATAGACCATATAAATTAATGAGGCTGTATATTAACATTCTTAGCACTGGATTCATATACAACATAATAAAATGCCTTTCATAAAAAGAAAATGAGGTATGTTATACACAAAGAATAATGCTGAAGAAAAAGAAAATCAAACACACCTATCCATAGCATCAGTGGAGTTTCTTTGCTTTTCTTCTTTTTTTATCGGCATTGTATTAACTGAAACCCGGTCTCTTGAATGCCTTGCTTTTGTTTAAAGCGACCATTCGAATAGAAGAACGGCTTCTCACGAAGCAACTAGCAAGTTCATACATTTGGGGGAATTTCTTCTTCAGGATATCCGTAAGGTTTGTGATGATGTTAGAACCCTCTTTCAGTTCTTTCCCGTGGTAAAATTGAAACTACCGAGTTCGATAGCTGCAGTCGTTTAAGTGCGGCCAGTATCCAGTATTTGGGAGATAGTGTGTTCGAACCCCACTGTCGGCAGCTCTGAAGATGGTTTTCCGTGGTTTCCCATTTTCACACCTAGCAAATGCTGGGGCTGTACCTTAATTAAGGCCACGGACGCTTCCTTCTCACTCCTAGCCCTTTCCTCTCCTATCGTCACCATAATACCTATCTGTGTCGGTGCGACGTAAAGCAACTTGCAAAAAAAAAGAAGAAGAAGAAATTTAATTTCCACCCCTTGTAAGTTTGACCTGTTTTCTCTCCGTAATCTCAAGCATCTCATCACGATCCTTGGTTTCGCGACTGTCCTCGAGCTGTTTTACTAGCTCTTCAAGGGCTTCAACGAACCCTTCCTCATTCTCCGGTAAAGAATAGGATGTTGTGGGCTCAACGCTGGCCTTAGACTGGCACACGATATGCGAGTTTAATCGAGTTCATCAGTAGCATGTAACATATTTGGGCGTAATGTTTCATAATCTTCCGGAGAACAGATAGAATTTCTTATCGCCTCGGAAGCATTGAGGCTAAGAAGCAATGATCTCACCTTTCGCGTCACAGCTGTCGGAAGAGGATGGTCATAAAGCCTTCCGAACCCTCCAAGCTGAGAAATCTTTCGATAATATCTTGATTACTTCTGTCACCATTTATTGAGGTCAGTGGCTTTAGGGAATACATGAAAGTGTATGTTTCGTTCATTCGCGTGCCTGCTATGATTTGTGCAGCCTGCAATGGCATGACAAAGCATACTGAAAAGTGTACACTATTACTGCTTTTTACGTTTTATCTCATAAAATAAACACACACGGTTTCTTATAAACCACAGATTTGTTACTATCGTGTATTATTAGCACCTAGCATCTGCGTGTACAGCGATTCTTATTCGAACTACCTCCACCTCATTCAGAGCAGATTCAGCGCGAGGGTCCTGCGTGACGTCACAGCTCTGCTTTGCTACTGCGCACCTCTCTCGTGATCCTTACCTTGTATTCTACGTACCTTGAGGCCGCCCAAGACCCACGACTTCAGTGGATGGCCGCTACTCAGGGATTTCAGCTCGGAGGAACCCAGAAAGCAAAGCCGCCATGCTTAACACATTGCATTTCGTGCAGCCACGTATTTTGATTCAAACTGTACGCAGTAGGCTGCATGATGCGCATCTTCCCTCCCGACGTCCATGGCCAGGTCCAACTTTGCAACCTAGACACCATGCAGCACATACGAGTGTCGCATATGCCTTCAACAAGACAATCGTCGGCGACGTGTTTGGAGGCAGTCTGGTCAGACTAAGCGTTTTAGAAACACTGTCCAGCGAGTGGAGCAAGGTGATGGTTCACTGATGTTTTAGGGTGGCATCATGTGTACTGTATCCGACAGGGACATGAAACTAGGACTAGTGATCAAATGGACGCTCATTTCTTTGTCTGGGAGCGAGTTCGCGAGAACTCGAAGCTTGGAACGCCATGCGCGTGGCCAGAATGTATTTCCCCGAAGCAGAGCTAGGGGATCCCTGAATGGATAGGAGAGAAAAATTATCCCCACCACAATTCCTTCGTGAATAGGAGAGGTACAATTTTTAGCATCATAATCTGGGAACCATCTTTAAAAGAGTGTGACCAACTTCGTTTTCTACATTGAAGGAATTAACGATCTTAATAATACTGCACTGTACAAGGATTCAAAAGAGCTGTTCGTGATTTGTGAGTTTATTTAGAGTGTGCGACGTCCTTTATGGTGATAAATTTAGGGCTCGGATGTTTAGAAAAGATATATTTTTTCTTTGTCTCTATTTTCTTGCCTGATTGTATTTTGGTGCAAATCACGTGATTATCGTCACAATTAAGTGAATTTTATTTGTCATATAAATGCAAATTTTTTTGTTATTTTTGGTCATAAGGTCATATTTTGAGCTATTTTCGTAGAGACGTCATATTTTGGTGATATTTCGGCGGTTTGACGACAGCTGTAGCTGTGCAAAATCATCGTCAACTTTCCGAATGAGAACTAGTATTCACAAAACTGCTTTTCCGTATCACATCTGTAGTTAATACAAGTAGAATACTCTGCCTCTTCTATCAAGATTGCGCAGGAATTGTTTTTCGACAGTTTGTAAGAAAGTCTGGCATATATTAAGTCGAACTTTGGAATTATATTTAGTGCAATTACTCGTTTAGAAGCTGCTAGCTTAGAAATTCATGCAAGTATTGAAGTTATGGGAAGTTTTGAACTTTCAGCACAACAATCACATGGAATACTTGGCGTCAGTGTAAACAGGAAACTTCAACACGTTCTTAATCGAAGACGGTTTTCGCAGGGTGTGCAAGAGAAATGATGTTCATAGAGGAGAAGGTACCAGTGCATTTCAAGATGAGTGCATACTCGATAGTAGTGATTTAATATTATTTAAATATCCACCAATAACGTCTTGTGACGTAGAAAGGAGCTTCTCTTCTTACAAGAATGTGTTAAGGGATAATCAGAGGTCCTACACGCCTGATGCTTTGAAGATGAATCTTGTCGTACACTTCAATACCACCCGCTGAGAAGAATGAAAATGTTATGTGAGTTTGCAGTATTTGCCCTGCCACCCTACCATAATCTGTCGAAAGACATCTACTTAATTTGTTTCGTGGTGCTCAGTTTGAACTTTAAGGCATTTGAACAATATTAATGTAATCTGAGCTTAAACGTTTCAAAATATTTTTTTCAAATAGATTGATTTCTAGTTTTCTCGTATTTCAAACCACCAATGAAGGCGTAAACATGTTTTGACATTTAAAATGTTGTGTGACCTGATAATCTTAGTGAAATTTGTAGGGCCTACTTTATAGGTATGTATTCACAAATGTTTGATAAGTGAATCGAGGACAATAGACTGTGAATAAGTGCTAAAAATTTAAATTCAGAAATTAATATCAAAGTAAGAATAAAGGATTTAGTTAACAAATACGTATCAAAGGATTTGCCGTTTCGATTTATAACTTTTTTTAAATGACCATATTTAGATTAATCATTTTTGGGTCATATTTTGTAACTTTTACGCCATATTTCGTCAATTTTGAGGTCATATTTCGTCACTTTTGAGGTCTTATTTGCTTGCTTATTTGGGTTATTTTTAGGTCTTAAACACCCGAGCCCTAGTGATAATCTTCTGTTAAAAAGGAATATGTGATCACATAACATTGGAAAGTTACAGAGGCCATGTATTAAATGCCTTGACGCCCAATTGACAGGGGGAACCCCGTGAGCGAGCCAAGAATTGAAGACAATTATTTATTCATTACAGGGGATTCTGCGAACATCCTGCGAAAGTTCTCCAGACAAGAACTCTATTGAACATGGCTGGGATATATTGAAACGGGCTGTTTTTGGACGAGTCATCGTCAAGCTCCAAGGAGACCCCATTGTCTCAGTTCCCGACTGAGGTCCGACAAATTAAAAATATTTTAATACAACAAGTTCTTATTCGAACACGTTGAACATTTACTGAATGAAATAGTAACTACATCCCTGTGATTGTCAACAGCGTCACTACTCGGAACCAGTGGCGGTTTCCGGTATAGCGCAATGGAGCAATGAACCTCCAGTTTATATCATATTGTACTCAACTACGTAATTTTCTTAACTCCCTTGTCAATCTCGAAGCTCTTGCTAAGTCCCTCTATCCGTGATATACTCGTACTGGCTTTCAATTCATGTGAGCTGCGCAAGGTCTGTGGCTGGATACTTGTCCGGAATGAACCCCCTTGCAAAGGCGATCTCTCCGTCCGTACATAGGCGAAGGGAGTGGCGAGGTGCGGGGGGACGAAAGCCAGCACTAAGGCAAGACCAGAATATCGCAGAAACGGATCTCTGTTCTTTACGCATGCGCAATAGGCCACTGTCTCAAGACTAGCTAGTCGTGTTGTTGGGGTTGGGGTATGTGCCTGCCATCTGTTGGCCTTACGGGAATTTGACTAGGCAACAAGTTCTTATTCGAACACGTTGAAGATTTACTGAATGAAATAGTAACTACATCCCTGTGATTGTCAACAGCGTCACTACTCAGGACCAGTGGCGGTTTCCGGTATAGCGCAATGGAGCAATGAACCTCCAGTTTATATCATATTGTACTCAACTACGTAATTTTCTTAACTCCCTTGTCAATCTCGAAGCTCTTGCTAAGTCCCTCTATCCGTGATATACTCGTACTGGCTTTCAATTCATGTGAGCTGCGCAAGGTCTGTGGCTGGATACTTGTCCGGAATGAACCCCCTTGCAAAGCGCTAGTGTTGAAAAGCATCGTTACTACCAAAAGTCACATTAAACTGTCAAATTCCAATTAATATCTTGTCCCAAATACATCATTACTTACTAAACATCTATTCATTTGCCTTCTTTGGAATAATTACCTTTTGGAGAGGAACTTAACTCAAAAATCATTGAGGCAAAGAATAGCGGCAAGGTAATACCAATGAAAACTTTTAAATATATTTGTTACTATTCCCATGACATCGGAAGCAGAAAGGTGTTTCTCTACCCTGAAGAGAATAAAGACTTTCTAGCGCAGCACAATGAGCGAGGAATAGACTTATTGCTCTTGCTATGTTGTCAATTGAAAGGAACTTTGTTCGAGACTCTGCGGACTTCAATGAAGCAGTTATTTTTTATTTTGCATATGGTAAAACTCGGCATGTAGGCCTACCGTATTTTCTGCTCCTCTCGTATTTGATCACATTTCTAGAACTTATGTCATCTTAGTTTAGGAGGTTACGGCCCACGATGGAAGAGAAGCTGGCTGAGAGGGGGAGAGGAGAGATTTAGGGGGGGGGGAAGGCAATTTTTTCTTCTTTTGAAACCCCAGTGATGAAAGTCACGCACCGCCACTGCTCAGGACTAAAGGAAACTAAATTTTACCTTTTTACTTCGCAGACTTCTAAATAAGAACGGTAGTTAGGTTTCAGTGGATGAATGTTCCGGGCCCACCCCAACTGGTATCTAATCTCAAGGTGCTTGTCTTTTCTCTTTCATTAGTTTTACATCACATGGATTTTACAATCACTAGGGAGGTCATTGTTATCCTTCAGAGCACAGCCGACTATAGAAAACAATAATGTTCACCCATCCAACTTCAGCAACGTCTCATACAATTTATGATCAGCCGCAAGCGGCTCCTTTTGATTACAAGGTTTACCGAGGTCAAACTAAAGAATGGACGTGAACTCATCTCTGGAATAGTATCCGACTTGGAGCACGATATGACAATTTGATGCAACCAGTAACTTTTGCGAGTACGGCTAATTCTGCTCCTGAAATATTTTAATGATATGAATTGCAAATTTGTCTGCAAATACGACTTTCAGTCTATGTCCAATATACATATACTTACAAGTTATTAACCCCGTTAAGTCTGCAGTGTTCACCTTTTCTTCATATATTTCATGCAGACTACCCAGATATCAAAATATAAGATGCTAAGTGAGTTTTATTTTCACTTAGTCGTGCCTGGCACCAAGAGTGGTCATACAACATATAAACGTTATTTTTGTCCCTTATTGGCATCAACTCAACTAAGGTTTAGGTTGAAGGAAGAATCCCACCTTCCAATACTTACTTGATTTTTATGGCTAGTCTACAGTGTTATTTTACTGTTAATATTCATAATCATGAATAACTGAATAACTAAATTACTCAAAAACTTAATAAAATAATTGAAATAAATTAAATTAACAACATTAATTAATAGAAATATCTGTAGTATGGGCGCCAGAGTTCACCAGAATGGATCCCTCAAAGTTTGATAGAGCATAATAATATTTCCTTCTCTCCGAGGGCGTGTACATAAAAGCTGCGTACTGGTACATCAGCTTCAGGCCTTACTTAACCTTCCGAGAATGACTAAATAGGTAGGAACTGCACCTAGGTTCATCATTAACTCCACTGATTCTAGAATAACTAACTGTATTCTCAATAAAATCCGTGAATGAGCACCTCATCAACATATAATACACACACAAAGTAGTGCTGGAAGGCTCCATATTTACAACAACAACAATGAAAACGGTGGGAAAACGAAAACAAGGACTAAGCCACCATTTGCAGTTAGTCTGTTGAACAATGCACATATATTTAGATAAGTACCCTTGACTGTGTCTGTGTATCAACACGACTTGTAGATTCTCATAATTGGCACTTATTATACCACACAGGTAGTGTACCTCGTAATACTGTGTTCACTGACTCTAACACTTGTTTTAAAGATCTATTCACTTGAGCAACACACGCTGTCGTTCCTGAACGTAAATCCTTGAAAGTCTAACATAGCTTTCATCAACATACAACGCCAGGCCGCCACACCCAGTGCCTAAGCACTCCACAGTTTGTAGGTCAGCCACGTTCCACAAACATAAAAATACTATGTTCCACAACCGTTTGAAGTCCAGTCCAGTATAGTGCAATAGTGTCACTCCAGTACCGTATATCCAGTTGTAAGTCTACCAGTGTATTCCTCGCCGTATGATCACATGCCTAAATAGACATCAGCTTTCCCCTTCCTCTTATATGATCCGTCTAGACTCATCCTGGCCAGCCAATCATGAGTACATCCTCTGGTCAAGACCACGCCCTGAATCTCTCCCTGACCCCAAGACAATAACACCATCGATGGACTATGATGTGTTTCACATGAGTCATCGGGACATTTCTACATTTCTACCTCATCAGACTTTGGGATATCCGCAGGAGTCATACAAATAACCTGAGTTATGATAGCAATGATTTTCCCAACTGTTGTACAAAACAAATTACTCATACCATATATGGAAACCTTCCAGCTTACAATATTAAGAATAAACGTACAAATGATATAATATGATGATAATAATAATATAATAATAAATCGAATACTGACAATAATATCTCTCACTTCTAAATACAGTACGAGGATATGATATATTTACAATCACATAACGCCCCCTTGGTGAATCTATGATATCACATATTATGATTCACCATAAAACAGATCTTCATAAATTATCCTTGAATGATATAACTGAACACTTAAATTACTGTGATAATGATATATACATTGCGTCTACTTCATCGTATTCGCACCCGCGATATACAATTTGTCCAAACAATAATAATAATATGGCTATATACAAACAACTCCGATTGTTTCATATACCATTGAACACAATCCCTTCTTACTAATGACCACATAAATCAAAATTGATAATATTTACATCCAAGGTGCAGATCCTATCTCTTATATCTGCGAAGACTACTGTCCACAGTATACGGACCATGATATAAAATGGAAAAACTATAAACAAACTTAATATCAGCATCGACAGACGAGGAATACGTACCGTAATAAAATGCGAATACATCTCGAATCCAATCTATCTCACAAACAAATATTCATCCCATCCAGTCAAACGAGAATCATACAAGCTTTCATTCGGAACACTCATAACAACGTTCACATACTAGAAATGCATATTTCTGAAATGCGCAAGAATCTCACTACGTTTTCTGTTCCACAAACCAATAATTAATGCAAGCAAACAGATCACATACTTGTTCACACATTTCACATTGATATCATTTAGCACGTTTTCCAAATCATTCACACAACTCTCAGCATTAAATAAAACATTACACACTCGCTTGGATAGACTTTCTTTCATATCACACACACTTCCATTCTCACTCATGCTCGCTCACTCTATTATGGAAATTATTACCATATTTCACTGTGAAATTGCTAACATTTGCAATTAATTACTCAACAATTAATCCATATTCAACACCTTTCATATCAGCTCCTACTCGCACCACTTTCATGCCAATAACACTGCTACTCTCGACTCTCTTACCAGACGTTTCATTAATATTAAAGTCACCATTTTCACACATACTCGACCTAACTTTAATCTTCTCGCGTACACTTAAATCAACAAAAACATCCTCATTCTGATGTATACTCTGTATAAACTCATCACTAACTAAACAACCTTAATCACCTTCACGAAAAACTTCACTTTCAATTTCAGAAACTTCCACAAGACTATCGATCACTACACTGCTATTACCATCACCAGTAGCACAAAGTAAGTTATCCGACACATCCTCCCTAATTTCTTCACGCCCCCTACACTCAAAATCTCTCTGATAACAAAACACATGGTCATTCAATAATTTATCTTTCACGTCGAAATCATACGTTACTTGTTTCATTGCGTGGATAGGAATTTCGGTATCGGACTGCCAATCTGACCCAACTAAGAAGTCCGATTCCGGTTTAAATTACTTGACGTGGCCTGTTCACTATCACAATGTCTCTGCACTTGATCTGGAGGTCTTTGATCTGTACGCCCTATACTTTCCAATTCCCCCTTGATTCGGTCTTCTGCCATAATATTCCTGGTGATTAATTCCCTGATTATAATGTTTTCTTCCCCTTCCGGAATTACCACCCTGATTCCCTTGCTTAGAATGACTGAAATTCTGATTATTCCTATCCCCCCTAGGTAATTACCTTGTCTCCCATTATCCCCGTAATTCCTACCTTCACCTTGCCTAGTCCTCCTCTGCCCTTCCAAAGCATCAAACTTCTCTAAAAGCTGTTCTAATTCCTTAATCACAACGATATTCTTCATACATGCAGCTAATCCAACCTTTTCAGGAAAATTCCTCAACATCTGGCGGACCGTATCTCTCTCCGATGCTAGACCTTCAATATTCTGGATGATCAGAACATGCGCCAAGAAATACTCCGTCATGGACAGACCTTCCTGAGGTCTAAATTTGCCAAATAGCACGTGATCTCTTTCCCTTCCCTGAATAGCTTCACTCCAAAATTTAGAACTAAATTTCTCCCTAAATTCTTCCAAACTCGAAATACCCTGTCTATAAATTTGAAACCAATATCTTGCTTCTCCAACAAATACAACATCCATCATCTCTGTATAGGCTTTTGGGCTTATTCATGTCTATAAGTACGGGCCGTGAAAGCATCAATGGCAACATCCAACATCTCATCAACCATACTCCATTCATTCAAACCATGGTCAAGAATTTTGGAAAACCGTTTCTCCACTGTTTTCAAGAATTCCATCGGATTAAACTGCCGACCATTAAACTTGGGTAAATCATAGTCCTTCGTACACGATAAGTACCTGCTATATATACTGCTACCTACTTGGATTTGACTGATCTCCAGCCTTAACTTCACATGACATGCTTTAATTCCTTCTTCCACTACCAATTTTGTATTTCCTTCTATTGACTTGAGGTCTTCTTTTACCGACTTAAGGTCTTTCTCCAATTTCTCATTCTTTCATCTATTCGCTTCGCTAAAGCATTCTGTTTGGTTTTAAATCCAATCCGCCATTGCTCATAACGCTGACCACGCCTCCCAGCCACATACAGATATGCAGTAGATCAGAACAATTTTCGTTGTGTTCGTTTTCCTATGCGGATGTCTATAGAAAATGATATTTTATTCATTATTCGTAATGTAGGAGTGCGTAAATACGACATGAAAACATACATTCCTACAATACTGCACGGTAAAGTTATTTTTCCGTTACACAACAGGGGAGAAAATGAACAAAATGAAAATTTTCTGATGAACTGAATACCCATATGTGGTTGAGAGGCGTGCAGATAATAGATGGCAAGAACAATCTCAGATACCCGGTATTGTTTCTTAAACGATAACATCCAAGTAAAAGAATTAAATTTAATAATATTAACCTGTGAGACTCCGTGGCTCAGGCGGCAGCGCGCCGGTCCCTTGCCGCTGGATACCGTGGTTCAAATCCCGGTTACTCCATGTGAGATTTGTGCTGGAAAAAGCGGAGGCGGGACATGATTTTCTCCGGGTACTACGGTCTTCCTTGTCATCTTTCATTCCAGCAACACTCTTCAGTATAATTTCATTTCATATGTCAATCATTAATCATTGCCCCAGAGGAGTGCGACAGGCCTCGGCAGCCGGCACATTTCTTATCCTCGCCGCAAGTTGGGGGCTTCATTCATCCCATCCCTGAACCGGTCATTGCCTGGAAAACAGGTTGTAGGTTTTCATTTTCAATATTAACCTGTAGAATTAAAAGGAAACTCTGCTCAAACCCGTGAGCCTTGCATCGGTAGATTTACTGGATCAGAACATAATTGCTGTGGGACAAAAATAGGCCACCACAATATCTCCGAAAACGGTTAAGGTAGTAAGCTAGACGTGAAATTATTATTATTATTATTATTATTATTATTATTATTATTATTATTATTATTATTATTATTATTATTATTACTATATGGCAAAGAAACACAATCTATGCATGTCGATGAGCTTGAAATTGTTATCTACAATTAGTTATTATTTTACCTTCTTTTCAACTGGTAAGACAATAATTGTGGTAGTTGGTTAATGACAGTAATCTCCATCATGACACGTTATATTTGTAACGTCTTCGAGTTATTCTTCATCAAATATGGAAAAGGTAATTGAGAGTCTTTATAAAGGTACTGTAGAACCGGATTAAACATGAGCATGAATGACAACAACTGTAAAGGGATGTCTGTTTTACTTGTTAACTTGCTTTCTACCATCTTCTCGTGTAGGCGAGGAATGAGTAATGAGTTTCCATACATTTCTGTTTCTGTTTCATCCCACTATAAAAGGACTGCTGTCCATTATTTCCATTTAACCCGCTGTTGTACCTTGGGAATCTTTTGTCTAGCATATCAGTCGGTGACAACCATGTGCATTGGAGTCTCAAGAGCTTCCCTAAGCTCCACTGTCCTTGGATCTCCTTGTAATTAATTCTCTTTGAGGGCACTTGACCGTGCCCCCGGGACCAACGACCCGCTCATGTTATACCTCGAGGCTAAGAATATCAACCCTCAACTCCATTCTACAATCATGTGAACAAGTAGTAGGCATATAACTTAATGACCTTAGCTGTGACGGGAGTATAGTGTCAAGTGGATACAGAATGTACAGATTAAAATTTACACCCTACTCTTAAATCCATCATTCTGTCGGTCAGTCCGCCATGCACGTTGAGGTTGACAGCCAAATGGAACGACCATGGCTTCTAACTAGGCAACAGCGTTTCGAATCCCACCCGTGAGAGTTTTGACATTAGCTGACACGTCCCGGTCGTCCATAGTCCTCATTAAACTGGAGCACACAATGCGCAAACACAGAACTCATTTCTACGGTCACCTATCACTGGAGGCATGAATGTTTCGTATTAATTTATGTTCGACTTCGCGAAAAGGAAACATTTCGTTAAAAGGAAACATTTCGTTAAAAGGAAATATTTCGCTAAAAGGTAACATTTCGTTAAAAGGAAATATTTCGCTAAAAGGAAACATTTCGCTAAAAGGAAACATTTCGCTAAAAGGAAACATTTCGCGAAATAGGGCAGACCCCATCGCTTTGATTTCGCTTTAATCAATTCCTAAAATTAATCCTAAAGAGATTAATTTGTGAAATTTGTGAATTATTTATGTGAAAGATAGATAAATAAAAGGAAACAATATTGATAGTAATTCATTATTCCTCATGTAATCTTGATTAGAACTGTAATATAGCCCTAATCAAGATTAACATCTATTTACCCTTTCAGTCTACTTGGCCGTTGTTTCACCCTATAAGGGATTTTATAGAATATTAACACGGAGAGATACTTCTGTCGAATTGATAAATCCTTATTCTGTTTTCCTTCACACACGTGATATTGGAATACAATTTCATGCTCGTTATTTTCCATTAATGTTGCTGCATTTTTGCACTTATCGCAAAATAAGTAAATTTCGCTTTAAACTTTGTCTTGTCGCTGTAATTCGTGAAAACAAAATCAATGATTTCTTAATCACATCACATGATTCTTTACGATATCTCAAAATCGCTTCAAAATATTTTTGTCGCGTTTGTTGTTAATGCGAAAAGAAGCATGCCTCTACCTATGATGGATGGACGACTCTCGATGGAGAAAAATCATTTAAAACATTTTCGACTGAAACCCAAAGACAAAAATTCCCTGGTGCGTTAACACCAAGAACGACCTCGAAGAAATAGGCCTATAATCAGAAGACGCTCACAAACGAGACCTGACTTTTGGGACATTCCGAGATGAGAAACGGACAACTGATGCACAATGGTTGGATGAACGCCGTGCCGGACACAGCGAGCTAGTGAAAAAAAGCTGGATCGAACGAGAAACGAATAACGCCAGAATGTACAACTCAACTTATCGTGGTCCCTAGGTGGGCGATTAGCGAATAATAGTAATGATAATGAAATGGCGTATGGTTTTTAGTGCCGGGAGTGTCCGAGGACAAGTTCGGCTTGCCAGATACAGGTCTTTTGATGTGACGTCCGTAGGCGATATGCGAGTCCTCCGTGCCAGCGGAATTAACCAATTATGGTTAAAATATCCGACCCTGCCGGGAATCAATCCTGGAACCCCTGTGACCAAAGGCCAACCCGCTTACCATTCAGCCATGAAGCCGGAAATAATGATAGTAATAATGCTGAGTGGCTCAGACATTTGAGGCCCTGGTCTTCTGACCATGACACCACAGGTTCGATCCTGGTTCAGCCCGATTTTTAAGGTGCTGAAATACGTCAGCCTCGTTTCGGTGGATTTACTGGCACGTAAAGCAACTCCTGCGGGACAAAAGTCCGGCACCTCCGCGTCTCCGAATGCCGTAAATGTAGTAAGTGGGACGTAATGAAAAAAACATTATTATTATGACATTAATAATAATAATAATAATAATAATAATAATAATAATAATAATAATAATAATAATAATAATAACGCCACTTCACGCAAACCTTTGGCGGATCGCGGGTGTGGTCTATATCATACAGTAGGACTTAGCGCCGTCTTACAGTCGGATGTGTTTCCTGATTCCAACCCTATGTGAGGGTGGGGGTGGGGGATTTGTTCTACTGTTTTGTGTTTTCTGGTGGTTGGAAATATGGTATGATGTGTTTAAATGAAGAGGTACGTATTAAGACAAATACAAATACCCACCAACCTAGTCAGGGTAATTAATATCTGCCTACATCTCTTCTTTTACAGAAAACACACCACGCTACCAACCAGAAGGACTTGCGGGCTTGAACTTGAGCAAATTGACATCTGCCACACCATGTGAATTTGTAACTCCACCAGAGTGGGGGAAATGTGGCAGAGTTAGAGCAAGAAATGTATAAGTAATACTAACACTTCTTCTTTCACCGCGTATCCCACAACAGTGAGTAGCGGGTGCGAACTACGGAGCACATTTGGATTTTCCCCGTTTTGTGGCCGGATTACCTTACCTGACGCCAACCTGTGTGAAGGGCTGTAATCATTCTTTTACAATTTGCTTAAGCCACACCTACATCTTATGAAATTAAATAATAATAATAATAATAATAATAATAATAATAATAATAATAATAATAATAATAATAATAATAATAATAATAATAATAATAATAATAATAATCATGGCTACGGTATGATAGGAAAGGGCTAGAAGTTAGAACGAAGTGGCAGTGGCCTTAATAAAGATACGGTCCCTGCGTTTTCCGGGTGTGAAAATGAGAAACCACTGCAAACCATCTTGAGGACTGCCGACAGTGGGGTTAGAACCCACGGCCACTTGCGCTTTAGGGAAGTAATCACTATTGCGTGTTCCTGTGGTGATTGGTAGTGTGAAGTATTGGCTGATTATGAAGAGGAGAGTGTTGGGACAATCACGAACAACCAGTATCCCAGCCAGGAGATTTAATTAGACGCGAGTAAAATCCCGGAACTGAAAAGGAAACGAACCTGGGACCCTCTGAACTGAAGGCTTCAACGCTGACCATCCAGCCAAGGAGTCGGACATGAGTAATACTAAGAATAATAATCCTAAAATCCCTACTGGCCAAATATCTGCTTGTAAACAGTGCAAACTCTGGGGATAAGTCTGTTGGGACAGTACAGACGACACTCTTCAATCTATTCTCTCTGTCTTGGAAGTGATGCATTCACAAAGAGCAAGGAGAGGGCATCGTATTCCTAAATTTCAGGGTATATTAAGTTCACTTAATTTTGTTTATAGAAGACATTCACTGTATTCTATGTAAACAGACATTTCCACTTCAGGGCTTCAAATCTTCCTTTAAGTCATACTTAGTTTTATGTCTCGTCCGCTGCACACTTTCCTGAATATGTTTTATTTTCTTCCTTCTTCCGGCACTAGGATTCCATATCGTTGCTCCATAAATGCAACTCCTCTGATAATTTCTTGCGATATGTCTATCTGATCTCCATTTCAGTTACTTCGCTTGTGACAATGTACCTTTTATGTAGGTTCTCTTGCTCATAACTACAATTCCGTCTCCGCCAGGTAAGGAAAAGCTTATAATCTTCATTTCCATTTAACACCGACAGCTTATAAGCGTTTTTCTTTTGGGTCTCAGTTCGATCACATGTCCCGCACCAGTAACGTAAAATAATAGGGAAACTTCTCAATTTATCATCGCGTTATGTGAATTTTGTGGAAGGATAATCTTGCCCAACTCGTACTTTCATAGAGCCTCAGCTATTCTGTTATTTACGGCCACGAGTCTTGTCCTGTTATCTAGGTCACCTGTGAACACAATAGATGAAAGGTATCTGTTGGTCTGAGCAGCCACGCTACCGCATATACCCGTAAACTTGGTCCAGAGAAGCTGGTTTATACGGTAATTGAGTTGATCATTCATAGCTTCCTTCTTATCCTTGAAAAGTTATGGCAGTGGCGATCAGAACATTTGTTCACTGCACTTGGATCATTTGTATGTTAAATGTTTGTTCACCATTTCCCTATCATCTTTGTTTCCTATTTTTCCTTCCTTCGTTCTTTCCTCCTTCCCTTTTGCTCTCATCCATTCTCCCTTTTTCATTTATGTTATCCTGGGTTACTTGTACTTCTCTCCTTTCTGTCTCATTTCTTCATTCATGGTGCCTCTCTATCTTTTCTTTTCTTCCTCCTCCTTTCCTTACTTCCTTTGCTCCTTAACTCAATGCTTCCTTCATTTCCTTATTTCTCTACTTTGTCCCTCATTTGATTCATCTGTTCCTCCTTTCCTTGCTTCCGTCATTTTTCAGGGCTTTCTTTCACTCTTTCCATTTCTTTCTCCTTTTCCCTTCGTTAATCAATCAATCAATCAATCAATCAATCAATCAATCAATCAATCAATCAATCAATCAATCAATCAATCAATTACTACTGGTCTGCATTTAGGGCAGTCGCCCAGGTGGCAGATTCCCTATCTGTTGTTTTCCTAGCCTTTTCTTAATTGATTGTAAAGAAACATGGAAATTTATTGAACATCTCCCTTGATAAGTTCTATGATACAAAACTCCTCTCAGCGAGGTAGCGCCAGCGTCGTAGTATAACCATGCAGATGAATAAAATATTCCACCCTATCCCCTAAGAGGAATATGCTGATATTTTTATCTGCTTCTCCAAACTTTAATGTAAGGTAATTAATTCGCCCTTCCTTTCCCCTGCATTAATGAAAGATCTTAGAGAATTCCACGCAGCTTTCGATTTTGAAGGCATCCAGGCTTATGCAAGGAACATTTCTGCCTGAAGCTTTTTAAGAGAATGTGAAGTTTTTATAAAAGGTTTCAGGCTTACAGCGGTTGTTTGATAGGAAATGGGACTTTTCTACTCGTGACTTTAAATGGCATGACGTGAAAACTTTGCAAGGAGTCCTCAGAGTAGAATAGTTTTCATGCATAAGGAAGGGATGTATTACGTATGTACTGTTATACCATAGGGGTACATTACTACTACTATTATTATTATTATTATTATTATTATTATTATTATTATGATTATAATAAAAATATACATGTGATAGTCTTAAACTACAAAAAATAATCCTTGCATACATAAAGTAGCACTTGGCCAATTACATCTGATCTTTAAGGACTCTAGCATGGCAATTTCGAAGCAAAAGACAAGGATTGTGACGTTAAGATATGAATGTAGACAATCTTTTTTTTTTTTCTTTGCTAGTTGCTTTACGTCGCACCGACACAGATAGGTCTTATGGCGACGATGTAGACAATCTGAACACATATTTGCACAGATAATTAACTGATAAAACGGGAATCACACTTCATCAATCAGCGCTATTGCATCACGTGCGACAGAAACAATTATTTAAACTATAAATTATATGGATTTCCTAATATATGCATAACTGTTCATCGGAAATTGACGAATGAAAGTAGAAAAGATGTCTCGCTTAAATACAATCTAATAATTACGACGCATCCTTATCAAAATTATGTCCAATCTCTCGAAGATAAATTGAAAATACAGCTGGAATGCCATTTTTATAGAAAGTTAAATGTCGCACAAGGTTTTACAATTCAGGAAATGAATACTACTGTATAAGGTAAAATCTGAATATACAAGCAATGAATGACAAAATACAACATGACAGACAACAATGGGGAAATCGCTTAGAAAATGGATGAAGAAAGACAAAGGAAACAGGTTACGAAGTATAACATGGCCTGGTGATTTTTCAAAATAGTGATATGAAGATCAGAACTGCGGCGGGTGGGTAGTTTATGGCGATTATTATTATTTACGAAAGACAAAAAGGGATCGTGGAAGCGACATATTAAGGTGCTGGGCAACAAGAGGTCAAAAGATTACAAAAATTTTCACAAAATCCACATTGGCCGTGCGCGTAGAGGTGCGCGGCTGTGAGCTTGCATCCGGGAGATAGTGGGTTCGAATCCCACTATCGGCAGCCCTGAAGATGGTTTTCCGTGGTTTCCCATTTTCACACCGGGCAAATGCTGGGGCTGTACCTTAATTAAGGCCACGGCCGCTTCCTTCCAACTCCTAGGCCTTTCCTATCCCATCGTCACCATAAGACCTATCTGTGTCGGTGCGACGTAAAGCCCCTAGCAAAAAAAAAAAAAAATCCACAAAGGAAATATTGCTAAGGTCGGCGATAGGGACAATTTGGATTTCATCTGAGTAACATTTACAATTATATTATTTAAACAGAAGAGATTTTTTCCAACCAACAGTACAAAGGCAAATAAGAGAGCTTAGGGAAGATAGGAAAGACAATAGAATAGGAGAATGAATTAAAGGTCAGCATTTTTAAATTACAATATTCGGGCATACGATAAGGACTGAGCTGACTAAAAAGTAGGGCGCTGCATTAATAATTAAGTTCCAGAAAACACTGTATGTAACACCGATGCATTTAGCCCAACAGGATAAATGTAGACAAGCTAAAGGCTCTATGCAGTAGAAGAATGAAAACTAATTTGAAGTACCAGAAATTTTTGAGATTATTAACACACAGAAAGTTCATAGTCGCATAAATTAAAACAGCACTCCAAGAAAGGAATTGAACATCCAGCTGCTCACTTATGGATACATAATCAACTACAACCACTCGAGAACATAGTCATGCGAAGTTCATGATACCTCATGGTCGAAGAAAAAGTCCTATACAGGTGTGAAAATTTACATCGACCTAACACAAAGATGTAGCCCTCTCTCCAACAGCCGAATAATTCCTCGAGGTAGCAGGCTAAGATTGCTTCTTTTTTTTTTTTTTTTTTTTTTTTTTTGCTAGTTGCTTTACGTCGCACCGACACAGATAGGTCTTATGGCGACGATGGGACAAGGAAGGGCTAGGAGTTGGAAGGAAGCGGCCGTGGCCTTAATTAAGGTACAGCCCCAGCATTTGCCTGGTGTGAAAATGGGAAACCACGGAAAACCATTTTCAGGGCTACCGACAGCGGGGTTCGAACCTACTATCTCCCGAATACTGGATACTGCCCGCACTTAAGCGACTGCAGCTATCGAGCTCGGTAAAGATTGCTTCTTATGTAGGGCCAGTTGGAGAGGGAAGGTACAGGGGAAATCATGACTAGAACTCGGATTTTTAGGCGATAAAATTTGTATTTTAGGTGCCTAAAATAGGCTCTCAAATATGTAAAAATAGGTTCTAAAATATGTTTTAGGCAGCTTCAATTTTACGTATTTTAATAAGCACTTATCAATTAAAATACCATTTTTATTTTTCTAAATTGATTATAACTCCAAATGCATACAATTAATAAGGCAGCAACAATATTTCACATACACAATGGTTCACCACATTTTTCAGTTTTTATCTCTAAATAATTAAAGCATTGAATTACAAGCACGTCGCTGCCCATATTTTGATGCACAGTAAATCACTAGCACTTTTTCTAGATTTTCTGTTGTGAAACTACACCGCTTGTCTGACAACACTTGCTTGTAGGCTGAGGAAGTACGCTCAACGTCAACAGAGGTTACAGGGCTGTATTTGAATTTTGGTACAAGGCGTGGGGAGATGTCACATTCGACGTTAGTTTTGCCAATCAAAACATCAGCCACAGCACGAAGCGTTGACAGTCCTGGGTTCTTCTGTAGTACTTTATTAAGCTTGTCCCGAATTCTATCCCCAGCGGGGCCTGGAGCTAAGCTGATTTTTTCTTTCACCTCTTCTAACAAATCCAATTTTACGTAAACAGGTTTCCCGGAACACTCAGGGCAGAAATAATAGGGACCAAAAATGTATAATGGGACCTGATGTAGGCAATTTCTTGAGAAATGGTTACATCCTTTAGAACATTTTCGGCCGAAGTGATGCACATGGCGTCTTCATTTAGGGCGAGAACAAAACTTCTGATTGCACCAAAATTTTCGCTGTAGTACACAATGGCCTGAAGCCAAGTCTCCCAGCGTGTAAGGATGGGTTCTGGTGGCATTGGAAGGTCAGGTAATTCATTGTGGAACAACTGGATTAGTGTGGGAACCTTTACGAAAAAAAATTCTTTGTGGAGGAGACCATCTTGTTGATTCGAGAAAATTCGGCACGTATCTGCTCAGCCGCGCGATTCATAACATAAGCAAGACAAGTGACGTGAATCAAAGCAGGGTAAAATACTTTCAGCAACTTAACAGCAGCAGTCATGTAGGCGGCTGCATCAGTAAATATAAGAAGCACCTTATTTTCGTCCATGTTATTGGGGAAAAGCACCTTGAGACCTTTATTTACAAACTGAGCAACTGTCTCATGATTGATTTTAGTTAACTGTCTGCTTCAGATCAAATATGGCGGACACGGCTTGTCGGGATCTAATTTTCCGACTATCATGCGGGCAATATAATGACCCAGAGTGTCAGGAGTCTCATCGACAGAGATCCAGATATATGAGTCTCCTATATCTTACCTTATCCACCTAAATGTGTCTTCGTAAAGAGTGCCCAGGTAGTTTTTTCTTAAAGTTGATTAGGATGGAATGTTCCGATGACAATACCCTTGTAAAAAACTTTTGAGGGAAGGATTTTGAAGTGAGTTTAAGGGAATATTTGCTGACACAAGAGCTCTGCGTAAGTCCGCATGAAATTCTTTTTTGCTTCCCTTGTTTAGCAATTCCGTTGTTTGATTTTCTTTGCAGATTTTCCTGATGTTGAATCCCCTGGACATGTTGACTAAGATGGGACCGCCTTTCGCTGGACACCTAGAAAGAACAACAACTATACATAGTCGCAAATATGGTGTAAACCGTGCAAGTATATAGGCCAGATGAAAACATGCACAGAAGGCTATTTAAATTCATAGGGCCTTGTAGCACTTCCTGATCCCTCCAGTAGACATGCACCCTGGACCTTTAAGAGACGTAGTAGAGGTAATAATTCCATGTGACTATTCCTATGCTGATCCAGCTTTTGTAAGACAGACCCTCCAACGAGGTTGGGCGGTATCTGCCGTGTACAGAAAACTGCGTGCTTTTGTAGTGGACAATAGTATTGTGTGTGAGTTTCAGGAATATTTCGGACAGTACAAATACACAGTCCACGGGCCTGGGGAAATAATCATTTAAGGTTTAAACCTCCGATCCGGCCGGGAATCGAACCAGGGGTCCTCTGAACCGAAGGAAACTATGCTGACCATTCAACCAAGGAGCCGAACACAGTAGAGGTGAATTAAATCAATTTTTTCCTGTTTCGTTATGTTCGGTTAGATTATGTTGGCCAACATTTTTGTAACTACCGGTACTGATGACCGCGCATGGCTGAATTCCGTGTTTCTCCCTCCCTACATTTACAGTATGCTTATCAAAAAATCATTGCTGTATATATTTACAATGTGTATAATCTGTCATACACTTCCTACAATTGATAAAAGTGCACATCTAATTTTCTTACAAATTACACCTCGTATTTTTAGGTTCCCTATGGCAGCATAATATTTTCATTTTTCAATACGTTTGTACTATTATTCCTCTTCTAAAACCTGCTTGAAAATTTGCCATTCTCCGAAATGAATAGATCTTACAGTACCACACAAACATGGCCAGTTTTCAACGATTCTGTAAACAAAAAATCGAGGGATCGGGATGCGCTACAATCCCCAGTTCATATTTACTGTTATACTTCGTTTAGTGTATGTACGCTGAATTGATGTATAAAATGTATAAAACGTAATACAACAAAGAGATAGAATGCCCACGTATTAAGTACGACTCTCATACCAAAGTACGTACTTCAGAGTGAAATATAAAACAATTTTCACTTACATCCTTGCTGCAAACGTCGCAGAATATAATTTTTCCATCCGACGTGAAATGGGGAAACCCCTGCAACCACTGTTTAATTAAAATTGTCTTGGAAGCTGCCACTTTCGGCATAATGCACACACTGAGCAAACGGACGCACTGAAAGATTCTCACAGAATGGAATGAAGAGTTTCGTTTCCAGCAGGTCAGTGGACACTGTCCCCCACCTCGTGACACACATACTAAGGGACAAAGGGAGTATTCACAGCGGGAGCTTCTTAAGGACTTCGGGGAGTGGTAATTGGTTTACAGCTTCACATTTTGTCTGAAAAGAATTTGAAGAAAATACTATTCAAGATACTGAAAACGAGTCGGCAAATACGAGGGTTGGGGCAAAAGTCATGGCAACTATTTTTTTTCTTGAAGATACAAGTCCGGTTTGAAAATGTAACATACACAAACGAAAGGACAAGGTGTTAACTACATGTGTGGATAATGAATAGCACTAAAATATCGTAACACACTAATTTATTACGGTAGTATACAGGGCAATATGGCCTTCCCGGTGCAAAAGAATGGCAACACAGTACGCGTAAAGTTGACATGACAAACCTGGGCCTAAAGTCCCTCAACGTAGTACCCTGCTACTGACACCACACGCTGCTAACGATGTGGGAGGCGCTGAATAGCCTCAGCATTTGCTGCACCATGTGTGAATCAGGTCACCTGTTAACGCACAGCATTAGCAATGTCCTCTGGGGTTGCAAACCGCCTACCACGTAGTGGTTCCTTAATTTTCCGAATGATATCAAAGTCACAGGGCGAAATGTCGGAAGAGTACGGCGGGTGCTCCAATTCTTCCCACTCCCAACGTCGCAGTAGTTGCCCTACACACTCTGCTTTATGTGGTTTTGCATTGTCGTGGAGGATTATTGCACTGTCCACAAGACCCGGGCATTTCTCGCGAACGTCACGTCGTACCTGTCGCACCAGGAAGTCCCTGTAGTACAGTGCGGTCACTATTCTGCCATGTGGAAGAAAGTGGCAAACAATGACACCCCTGACGTAATACGCGACGACCACCATCAATTTGACTGGGGTAGGATTCTGACGGATCTTATGCCTCCTTGGTGATCCAGCATGTCGCCACTCCGCGGACTGACGTTTCAGTTCTGGTTCGTATGCCCTGGCCCAAAATTCATCGATGGCGATTATTCTTGACAAGAAATGATCGCCGTCCTGTTGCCAGCGTGCACGGTGGTCGGAGCATATTGCACAGCGCACCCACCTTTGAACTTCATCAGTGCATGCGGTACCCACCGTGATGCGATTTTTTGCAGTTGCAGCTCATTACGCAATATCCTGTGGACGGTCTCGATGCCACTTGCCCTCTCTAATTTCAGTAGCGTCTATCGTCTGTCTTCACCCAGGAGCTGCTCGATGACGGCACGTGCCACGTAGGTCCGCACACTGACAGGTCGTCCCGAACGTTGCTCATTACTGGTTGATACACGTCCTTGCTGAAACTCTCCTACCCACCGAGCTACTGTACGGTATGGTAGGGCATTATTCCCAAGGGCTTCCACTAATTCACTGTGGCATTCCATCGCATTTCTCCCTCGGAGAACGGCTATTTTGATGTAAGCGTGCTGCTCAACACGGGTTACTTCCATCTCGCACGACACTCACCATCTGACTGACTTCACAGCCCTCGCTGCGCTACTACCAACTATCGTAGAGCCACCTGTTGTTCTGCATACACACTATGCCTGCAGAACGACACATATACGTTTGTGATCCGTTCACATCCGTTCCCCAATCCTCGTATTTAAGTTTCTCCGGCTAAAATAAAAGCGTTTTAAATCGATTTAGGGATAAAATATAGCAATTATAGGAATATAGGCAACAATAGGTTCTAACGCCAATTTAGGCATTTTAGGCACTATAGGACCACCGTTTCTAACCTTATAAATACATGAAACATGTAAATACAACTTCATTTTAAGTTATCTCTTAAGGAACAAAATAGGTTTTTGCCTAAAATGCGAGGTCTAATCGTGACACATGGCACTAGGAACGCCAAGAACGTTCATGAGGAGTGTAGAGTCGATGGCTCGATGACGTCATCTAGGTTTGACGCGAGTAATCGGCTGACAGTAGTCCCGTAGCTGTGGCAGTGTAGGGATGTCATACATCGGAAAATGACGAATGCGGCGAAGATGAGTCGACAACGTTACAGAACGAAATGTTCAGGTATGTTCTATGATTTCCCTCGACGGTATTACTGATACATGAACATGACTTAACTTGATTTTGTAGTATTTCTTTTTATTATATTGATTTTACTTTATTTTCTACATCTTTTCATTATTTTTATTTTGCTTCAATATATTTTTTTTCTTATGTTATGTTTTAGTCTTTATCAATGTAATATATTTGTGCAGATTTATCATATTTTGTACATTTTTATTTTACTACTAGCTCTATGCAAATGTGACTTTAACATCATACAATATTTCTCGCATCACCTGACTTCGTTCATATGCATTCCGTCTCATTTGTTTTGTACTTTTTCATTTTCATCTTGTTCTCCTTCTCCAAGACTGTGTCCATACCATTCAGCAATTTCTCCAGATGTTATGAAGATTCAGAAAAAATAACAAAATCTTCAATATATCATAGTTTTGGTTACCTCGCCTTGGATTGTGATTTCCTTTACAATTTCTGTTTGCTTCCTTTACCGTCTATTGTATATAAACTTTGAAAAGGAGAGGGGACAAATTGCAACCTTGTCCTACTCCTTTATGAATTGCTCCTACTTCCTTTATAATCCTCAAATCTTATCACTGCAGACTGACTTTTATGCAAATTGTCGATAATCCTTCCTTTTCCGTATCTGATCCCGATCAGCTTCAGAATATCAAATAGTTTGGTCCTATCAACATTATCGAATGCTTTTTCTAGATGTACGAATACCATGTACGTGGTCTTTTAATCGTAATTCGATCGTAATTCGATCATCTGGGGAATAGAGTTTTAAACGAAGTACATGAATATCGTTACTTGGGTGCTAGAATAATTAGCGATGGCAGATGTAAGGAGGATATAAAGTGCGGCCTAGCACTAGCAATGGAGAAATTTCTTAAGAAAAGAAAAGAGAGTTATTTTTGAAGAGACTATCCTCTGTAGTGTGGCATGGTATGGAAATGAAACATGGGTAATAACTAGCTCGAGAACACTAGAAAATTTTGAAATGTGGTGATTCAGAAGAATTTTGACGGTGAACTGCATAGTTCGAATCACCAATGAAGTGATACTGAATCGAATTTGTGAGAGGTGAACGATTTGACGAAATTTGAAAAGCAGAAATTATAGAATGATAGGACACAGCACAAGACACTCAGGAATTGTTCAGCTGGTTTTTTAGGGAAGTGTAGGTGACAAGAACAGTAGGGGTAGACCAAAGCATAAATATAACAAACTGATTAGAGCAGATGTAGCAGTTACGTAGATATAAAGAGGTTAGCACTGAATAGGGTGGTATGGATTGCAGCATCAAATCAGTCTATAAACTAATCACCCAATGAATAATAAACTCAATTTCTATGTTTTTCTTTAAAACTCTAGCAAATCTAATTGCGGATGTACGGTATGAATGCTATAAAATGCGAATGTACGATAAACTTCTGATTCTAAACGCTACCCCAACTAAATATAAAAGACAGGATACATTTACGGTATGACGACTACAAAAGAAGCAGAATGAAGTGTGACGATTATTTTCTTTCGTACTTACTTAGTATAAAACACAGGGGATAAATGTAAATACAAGAGGTCATTTTTGAAAGGCAGGTAATTAAATTTCTTAAGATTGTCAAGTGCATTTTTTTTTTGGCAAACCGACTCAGATAGATTTTAGGGCGACGATGGGATAGGACAGGGCTAGGAGTGGTATGGAATTGACCGTAGCCTTAGGCCTAATTAAGTTCCATCCTCTGCATTTGCCTGATGTGGAAGTGGGAAACCACGGAAAACTATCTTCAGGGCTGCCGACGGTAGGATTCGAACCCACTATCTTCCGGAAGCAAGCTGGCAGCTACGTGATACAAACCGTGCTTTCAACCCGCGCATTCAACTCGTTCGGGAGTGTATTGTTCATTTGCGGAATAGTGTGGATATAATCTTACGGTATGTATGTATCCTGTGTTATTGTGACGTCTGTCCTTATGTGTACATTAATATCAATATTGACTTTAGAACAAAGGGACCGGCTGTAGCCTTGAAAAATACGTCATCCCTGTAATTTCTTTGATTTAAGATGAGAAAACGCGGAAACCACTTCAAGGAATTCAAGGCACCATTCACAAAATCGTACATTCAAATGCTTCCAGCACCTTTACTCGATTTTGTATAGATAATAGCTTCATTCAATACTCAGCAGCTCATGATGTCAAATAAATTGCTTTACCTTTCGAAATGTTCCTTGCATTCTGAAGTGTTTCCTGAGATGTATGAAGGAAACGTTCCCTTCATATTTGAACTGGGATGAAGCCCACGCCCTGATAGCTATTGAGATAGAGGAGAGAATGAGCAACTAAATTTGAGCTCATGTGCCAGGCCAGGAAACCACACAAGCTCCCATCACAAAGAACTGGGCCCCGCCTCGCGTACTGTACCGCAGGGTCCACTTGTGAAGGCTGCGTGGCACGAATGGGCCCCATGGGGAGCTCAGAGCAGCAGGCCAGGGGGACGAGCGTTAATTCATTGCATCAAGTGGCTGATGTCAGGCTACGGAGCCGCGTCTCTCTTCCAACAGAAGACACACAAAGAGGTCAATTGCCACTCCTGTTATTACAGCCTTTAAAGCTTGGACAAAGGGTGTTGATACTGATGACCTTCAAAAAAAGTTTCATTATTGTTCACTTCTACCTATACCGTATGAGATTTTTCAAATAACTCTGATCGTATACTCTTTGAAATATAATTCTTCTTCCTCTTCTTCTTATTTTTTTCAAATCCGTGTTGTAGGGATACGTCCTCGTCTCTCAGCCGGAAGCCCAGATTTCGATCTCTGGCTCGACCACGAATTTCTCTCCTGGTCTGAGGACCGGACTGCTAGTGAGTTCAATTGCAGTGCTATTTGATATGGGAGGCAGTGGATCTAGTCAAGAAAGCCGAGCAATACAGCATCATCAGGATAATCACGCGATATTCCAATATCTACAGGCTATTTGGCTCGGCAGGAATCGTATTGACAGGCTAGAAGCCTCAACTAATGGGTTATGTCTGCAATGGGTTTAGTTTTATAAATTATTATTATTGTTATTATTATTATTATTATTATTATTATTATTATTATTATTATTAAATATTATTCAAATTATTATTAAATACGCCCATTAACTACTTTTACGGTTTTCGGAGACGCCGTGATGCAGGAATTTACTCCCGCAGGAGACCTTTTACGTGCCAGTAA
The DNA here is from genome assembly GCF_040414725.1 of Anabrus simplex. Classification (NCBI taxonomy): domain Eukaryota; kingdom Metazoa; phylum Arthropoda; class Insecta; order Orthoptera; family Tettigoniidae; genus Anabrus; species Anabrus simplex. Next base: position 109,972,013 of record NC_090266.1, on the reverse strand, counting down.
AACTACCGACACGAGGCATACGTATTTGAACACCTTCAAATACCACCAGACTGAGCCAGGATCGAACCTGCCAATTTGGGATCAGAAGGCCAACGCCTCAACCGTCTGAGCCCCTCAGCCCGGCAAAATTATTATTATTATTTTTATTATTATTATTATTATTATTATTATTATTATTATTATTATTATTATTATTATTAAAATAAGGAAAATATAATTCGGACTTGTCGAAAGACGTACATACAGATGTAATTAAATGTTTAATATTCCTTCGCCTTCCATTAGACCTAAGCCAAACCAATAAATTTCAGCCTGAGTCTGGCTACGTTGTATTTTTGTCAGATTGTTTATAAGTCACCACTCAGTGGTGCCCTCGAGGAGATTACAAGATAAACTTGAAATAACCGCAAACACGGGGTCTAGACCCAACACTGCTCGAGCCGTTCTGAAACTAGTCTTCTCTCCCTTTCAGAGATGCTGTACGTATCTGACTGCATGGCAATGAAAGGCAGACTTAAATGAGGAATGCCAACCACCAGACAAAAGAATGGTTTGTCTCAGATCAGTCAAGAACGATCGGTAAAAAAGAAAAATGATATACTGTAAGATTCACAGTGAAAAGGTTGGGTGTGACCTTTGTCAAATCCGGGATGTTGGAGATATGGGAATGCTTGAAGCCTGCTCTGGCTACCCGGCATCACAGCCTATTAAGTTACAGCCGGGGCATTCCTTGGCATCTCCCAGTGTCAGAGAAATTCTCGGCGTTACATTTGACGAGGTATGGCCGGGGAGAAGATAAGCATGGCTTGACAGTACAGTCAGCTCTGAAACCGACAGCGACAGTAAATGGCACATTTCTCTGAATTCAAATGCACTGCATCCTGCAGAATTATTCTAACGAAGTATAACGTAAATTCCATTTTTAACAGGATCCATGGATCCTTGGCAACTGTAAGTCCAATTCTGATTCTATTTTTATTTTATACATAACTTCTTACTTAATTCTTTTGTTAAAATGGGAATCTAAAGTTAACTTCACTATAACTATATACGATTGTACTTCCGATCCCCTATACTAGGGATGGCAAAACTTTACCGACTAGCAGTTTAATTAAGGCCTTTTTTAATACTTTTTACTGTCCAATGTGCCATCGGTTATTTTCCTATAAAATCTTCATGAAATCCCTCATTTGACTTCATTTAAGTATAAGATTACATTACAGACAAAACCATTGGACTGAATTTTCGTAACTATTTTGCAATCACTGAAAATTACATGTGAAAAAGCAGGTTAATTTTAAGAAGTCCGCCTCTGTGGTATAGTGGTTAGTGTGATTAGCTGCCACCCCCGGAGGCCCGGGTTCGATTCCCGGCTCTGCCACGAAATTTGAAAAGTGGTACGAGGGCTGGAACGGGGTCCACTCAGCCTCGGGAGGTCAACTGAATAGAGGTGGGTTCGATTCCCACCTCAGCCATCCTAGAAGTGGTTTTCCATTGTTTCCCACTTCTCCTCCAGGCAAATACAGGGATGGTACCTAACTTAAGGCCACGGCCGCTTCCTTCCCTCTTCCTTGTCTATCCCTTCAAATCATCCCATCCCCCACCAAGGCCCCTGTTCACTATAGCAGGTGAGGCCGCCTGTGCGAGGTACTGGTCATTCTCCCCAGTTGTATCCCACGACCCAATATCTGAAGCTCCAGAACACTGCCCTTGAGGCGGTAGAGTTGGGATCCCTCGCTGAGTCTGAGGGAAAAACCGACCCTGGAGGGTAAACAGATTAAGAAAGAAAGAAATTTTAAGAATAAGATATATTTTTGATTTAACCTAATACAATTTGTAAAAAATATATGACCATAGAATATTAATTGATACGTACTTCTTTAATAAAGTGCAATGTTAAAATATGCTGTGTTGGTTGATTTTCGACCGATTTGTTACATAGATACATCATTATAGACCGTCATGCCTTTCAGCGTTCAGTCTGCAAGCCTCTGTGAATTTACGAAATGTCGCCACAATCCTCTATTTGCAACTAGTGCTGTGGCCTGATTTAGTTATATACCTCTTATCTTTAAATCGTTGGAAACTGAGTTTAACAATCGTCGTCTTGGTTTCCCTCTACTCCTCTTACCCTCCTCTTACTGCTCCTGGGTAACCTATCCTCCTCCATTCGCCTCACATGATCCCAAAATCGAAGCCGGTTTATGCGTACAGCTTCATCCATCGAGTTCATTCCTAACTTAGCCTTTATCTCCTCATTCTGAGCACCCTCCTGCCATTTTCCCCATCTATGTGTACCAGCGATCATTCTCGCTACTCTCATGTCCGTTACTTCTAACTTACGAATAAGGTATCCTGAGTCCACCCAGCTTTCGCTCCCTTCAAGCAAAGTTGGTCTGTAAACAGACCGATATAAAGATAGTTTCGTCCGGGAGCTGGCTGCCTTCTTACAGAATACTGTTGATCGCAACTGAGAGCTCACTGCATTAGCTTTACTACACCTTGATTCAATCTCTCTTACTATATTACCATCCTAGGAGAACCAAAACCAAAACCAAACCCCAATGGCACTACAGCCCTTGAAGGGCCTTGGCCTACCAAGCGACCGCTGCTCAGCAGGAATGCATACAGGTTACGAGGTGTCGTGTGGTCAGCACGACGAATCCTCTCGGCCGTCATTCTTGGCTTTCTAGACCGGGACCGCTACCTCACTGTCAGATAGCTCCTCAATTCTAATCACGTAGGCTGAGTGGACCTCGAACCAGCCTTCAGATGCAGATAAAAATCGCTGCCATGGCCGGGAATTGAACCCGGGGCCTCCAGTAGAGGCAGGCACGCTACCCCTACACCATGGGGGTCCTGGTAGAGCACACATCCTAATTACATGAAATTATCTACCAGTTATAGCTTTGTATCACCCACCGACTTGTTACATGTTAAAAACCTTTAAAATATGTTAGTACGTTGTGTGATGTGCCATAGGAGTCGTGTTCGCGTGTCACCTAGTGGCACGCGTGTCATAGGTTTGCCATCCCTGCCCTAGACTGTGTTCACCATTTTCTAGAGTCCCCAAGATTAATTAACCGAAAGAAATAGTACATTTCCTCTGGAACATATAAAATGTTATTGGTTTTAAGATCCCACTTTCTACTATTGTCCGCCTCTGTGGTGTAGTGGTTAGTGTGATTAGGTGCCACCCCCGGAGGCCCGGGTTCGATTCCCGGCTCTGCCACGAAATTTGAAAAGAGGTACGAGGGCTGGAACGGGGTCCACTCTGCCTCGGGAGGTCAAGCGAGTAGAGGGGGGTTCGATTCCCTCCTCAGCCATCCTCGAAGTGGTTTTCCGTGGTTTCCCACTTCTCCTCCAGGCAAAAGCCGGGATGGTACCTAACTTAAGGCCACGGCCGCTTCCTTCCCTCTTCCTTGCCTATCCCCTCCAATCTGCCCATCCCTCCAAAAGTCCCCTGTTCAGCATAGCAGGTGAGGCCGCCTGTGCGAGGTACTGGTCATTCTCCCCAATTGTATCCCCCGACCCAATGTCTGAAGCTCCAGGACACTGCCCCTGAGGCGGTAGAGGTGGGATCCCTCGCTGAGTCCGAGGGAGAAGCCGACCCTGGAGGGTAAACAGATTATTATTATTATTATTATTATTATTATTATTATTATTATTGTAATTATTATTATTATTATTATTATTATTATTATTATTAACCAAAGAATTACAGTTATGTGCCTATGCGGCTTACCGTAGCTTAGCAAGGAAAGATATATGAGGAGAATAAAGAAATTTGCGAAAACAGAATAACCAAGTTTACATCAAAATAAAAGACGCCAGACAATTTAAAAGAAATTATATGAAAATAAGAAATTAACGTTAAAATGCATCTAAAAATTTGCAACAAACGTCTGGGATTTCTAGGATCAAAATTAGAAGTAATGTCCCTGTGAACATATGCCCTACAATGCGTTGGTATTGAAGTGCTGGCTTTGCACATGGTCACTGTCATTCTGACGTTTCTTGTGGTCCGTCCGGCGTCCGTTTTGTTCATCGATGAGGCCACGTTTTGAAAGGTAAGGTAAGGGTTATTCTGCCCGAAGGCAGGTCCGAACCTCCGCAGAGGTGTTCCTGAGCCGGAGTTTACGTGCGGTAGGGTGGCCAGTTCCTTTCCGCTCCTCCATTCCCTTACCCCCCACCAACAGCGCGTGGCAACCCATCCATCTCCTGACCACGCCCAATGTTGCTTAACTTCGGAGATCTCACGGGATCCGGTGTTTCAACACGGCTACGACCGTTGGCCGTTTGGAAAGAATGACAACATAAATTCACACAGAAGTGGACAGTTTACTGTTGTCGCTAATCAGCAAGGGCGTTTTAGCAGTAACGTGTGGTGTGGTGTGGTGTGGTATTATATGATCAACTGATCGGCCCATGTATAATACCTCGGCGGATGAATGACCTTCCTCTGAGAGACAAGCTCCCTGTATCATCGGAACTTTTGCCCCTAGCAGGTCACCGCGCCATGTTGTTCGTACTTCAGTTTTGCACGTACGCCGGTTTTTGGACATCCCCTTCCTACGACGGTGAATAGGCCTTCGAGGTCCAGTGCATTGCCCTGCGTATACTCCTGACGTTAATTCTCCTGAATTTTATCTGTGGGGACATAAAGAGTGTGATGTACGCTACTCCAGTTAACGACATCGATGACCTTGAACAGCGTATCAATAACGCCTGTGTAGGTGGCTGTTCGGAAGAATCCAGATGTCTTCGAGTGGGTTCGCCAGTCCATGTTAAGGCTGCTCAGGGCGGACACTTCGAGGACCTCGTGCGATGTGGCCAATGTACTGTGAGTCCAGTAACTCAGGGGAGGACATATTTTTTTATAAGGACATTTCTTCCTGATTTGCTCCCAGTTACACTCTGCACACCTTCTAGAAAGTACTGGAACAATTAATACGCAGTCATATGGAATCCGCTCAAGAATTACAGAACATAGCTAATAACATCACATATAAGTACTGTAACAATATTATAACGTAAGCACGCATTCATTCACAGAATATTTCCAATACCGATACCTTAACTCTGTGATTTACAGAAGATTGAGTGATGCAATCACTTACTAATATAATTCCGTGGTTTCCCATTTTCACATCAGACAAATATTGAGACTGTACCTTAATACCCACTCTTAGCCCTTTCCTATTCCATCATCGCCATAAAACCTATCTGTGTCGGTGCGACGTAAGGCAAATTGTAAAATAAGTACGTATATAATCATTACATAAATATTTACACTAATTTACAGTTTATTGGAGTCCGGAGGAATTCTGCTTTTTTGGGAAGGAAAGCTTTAGGAATTTCGCAGGTAATGCAATCTAATTATCAATTCCCTGGTTACCGGGCGAGTTGGCCGTGCGCGTAGAGGCGCGCGGCTGTAAGCTTGCATCCGGGAGATGGTAGGTTCGAATCCCACTATCGGCAGCCCTGAAAATGGTTTTCCGTGGTTTCCCATTTTCACACCAGGCAAATGCTGGGGCTGTACCTTAATTAAGGCCACGGCCGCTTCCTTCCAACTCCTAGGCCTTCCCTATCCCATCGTTGCCATAAGACCTATCTGTGTCGGTGCGACGTAAAGCCCATAGCAAGAAAAAAAATCCCTGATTTACAATAGCATATTTACAAAGAGTTGCTTCTTGCGTCTTTCTTTTACTTTTCTTTCTGTTCCTGTAACGACTTTTCTTTTCTTTTTTTGGTAATGCAAAATGTCTTCTATATCTAAACTGTTCTTATTCGTAACTTCGCTACTTGCACCAACAGTAAAGCCACGAACGGCAATGCCATGAAGTCATATGGTACAATTGGTAAATACATACAGTATACTGTATATAATCAAAAATGAAGTTTCCAGTTGAGAATCGTAATTTAATTTCGCCAGTATAGTATAATGTATTCGGCTTTCTCAATCATGAAATTACCAGCGTTTTGCCACAGTCTGGCATTGCTGGACTGCTTCACCTCTCCATTATGCTGGTGGGTAGTACAGCGCAAAGATATAAAAGCCAAAGGCAGACATTTATTTAAGTTGGGATACATGGCTCCGCCTAATGCGCTGTCACACTTTTTGCTTCAGAAGGTGGCTTGCAATGCGCGCTAGTCACCAACGTCTTAGAGAGGTGTGACAATTCAACTGACGAGTGCTATGCTACATTGGGGTGAAACGCAGGTCATTTCCGGATTGGACAGGACTAAAGAGCTTCTATCTTTGTTTTCAAGTATTAATATTGTACCGGGCGGTACACCTCCACACCGTTTATTTAAAAGTTGCGCCAGTTGAAACTCCTCTTCTGGAGGAAGTCTGAACTTTATCTACGGTCTTAATTTCCAAATTTCTCAGAAGATGTCACTACCTGGAAAATTTTGAGTTTGTGAACTGTGTCATTTTCGACGTACTTTTGTCTTGCTTGTATTAAGAAGTGTGAACTTTCTCTTCTAGAGGACACTACTGAAGATCAACAATAGTGCACCCTAGTGCGGAGTCAAAGAACTATTTTGGTGGAGAAAATTTAATTTCAGGAGTTTGTTCTTTGTTAAATTTCTTTCTGTCATTGTTTAAGTTGGCAATATTTACCCCTTTCTTCCCCTTGTTTTGAATGTATCCAATCACGAATTTTTTCAATTAATTTCTGACCAATCTGGTGTATCTTTCCCCAACTTGAATCTGTTGCGGGGTCCTACCCAATAAAATCTTTGTGGGAGGGTGTTTTCTTTCCCCTAACGCCTAGAACTTTCTGCGAGAGTATTTAAACTGCTGATTTTAGGGTCTCCGAGCCACTTCTGTTCCATCTTTCAGTGTATTAAGTACATCGCTGGAGGCGGGAAGCGCCTCTTTCCTCGGCAGCGGTCAACAATAAGGTAATGGCCGATTAAAAAAATTTTTCTTTGCCAGCTCAGCAGTTTAACTTTCGGGGCAGGTTCTAAGCGTTCCCCTATGTAACCTTTTCCTAAAATGTAACTTCTCTTTTCTTCTATTCTCTTGTAAAGCGACATACTGGGATAGAGAGTGTTAACCCTCTCGAGCTCCCACTCACATTGTTTGAGGTGAACTTATTTTTCGCAACCTATTCTTCAGTAATGTAAGTTAGTAGTTTCTTAAGTCACCTCTGTAGTATGGGATTAGCCCTTGCATCAGTGGCCTTAGAGCCAAAATAGGTCTTAAAGACAAAGTGTATTAGGAGTGCAAGTTCGCCTCCTCTCAAATTGTGATTTTAGAGGTCATGTATTAACTTTCTTGTCATTTAACTGACCTCAGTAGATTGGGTATTTTGCTCCTGTGTATATGTCCTTTGAGGACGGCTTAAAGGTGGAGTTCGGAGTGGCCTATGATAGGCTTGTATTTTAAGGGGAAGTTGCCCTTTTTGAAAATTGTGTTTCTGCCTCAAGGAGGCTTTTGGATGTAATTGGAAGCCGGTGTTTCTGGCATGTTTGGGGGTTTTCGGCCCCTTTGTTGTATGGTGTTCATTGTAAGGTTGGGCTCATGGCTCAAGAATTATGTTTCTGACTTTTTGAAGCCCCAAATGGGGTACCTATGTAAATGTAATTGTCAATCGTGTTTCGGCTACTAAGTACCTGTTCTATTTGTTGTTACCTAATTTTGAAAAGAAAATATAACCTTGCTAAATTTTAAAATTAATTTCACTTTAGTAGCTTGAGACCCCTTCACCACCCAGCACCTTCTTTCATGCATAACTACCACCAAAACACGGTAACAAGTGGTAGCAGAGCGTGGTTGAATGGGTCTCAATTTAGCCCCTTTTGACGGCTAAGCTCTGTTTTGATCCGAACTCTAACCATTTTCTCAGTCGCTGGAAATTTTTTATTGAGGTTTTTCAAAATTTTTCTGTTATCATGCCCGGCCCTCGCGATGTTCTCCTCCTTAACTACTTGCGCAAAGAGGAGTTGATCTACGAATTAACTATTAGAAACGTGCAATCTGGAGGCACGGTTGCTATCGACACTAACAAGCTTAGAGACTCCCTTGATTTGCCCATTTCCATCCCCAAGTTGGGAGAGAAAGAAATTGATGACTCTCTTTCCACGATCGTCGAGAACATTACTGGGCTAGCATCGGTCGTTAGTTTCTTTGATGAAAATGATCCGTCTCCTAATCAAATTAAGCGTGTGCAAGGCAGGCTATATCATTTTTCAAATAGAGTTAATGATCTGTTGTCTCTAAAGGTGAATGACGTTCAGAGGAAGGAAGCTAATACGCTCCTTGAAACTATTTCTGAATTGTCTAGTAAAGTCACTCAATTGTTAACTGGGGAAATTCCTCCCAAATCTGATCAACCCACCATAGTGAATGTAGGTAGCGAGGAAGAGTCTCCTAAGGGAGAAGTAAATAGGAAAACCCCCACTGCTCAAACTATCTCTGCCCCATTGGACAACGAGTCTGAACGCCGTGCATCGTTGAGTAACATCCGTTCTGAATTAACTTCCTTGCCCCTGAAACCTCTACCTACTATGTCACCCGGGTTTAGCAGCTTGCCTCATCCATTGGCAATGTTGCTAAGAGGTATCTCTAAGTTTTCTGTCAACACCACCAGTGAAGTTATTTCATTTTTAAGATTTTTAGTTGAATTTCAGGATCACGCCCTTGTGTTTTCTCCTTCCCCTTGTCAAATTTTACAAATAATCTATCCTTATGCTATTGGTGTTCTCTCAGATAAAATAGTAAGAGCTATTGCTGAACAGTCATTTATTGAAGATTTTCACGCACACTTGCTTGCAAATTTCATTCCTGCCCGCGCGAGGTCATCTCTGATTCAGAAATACTATTATCGGGTACAGCGCTTGGATGAAAACTTGGCTGATTTCATACAGGACATTAAGTTTTATACTAGGGTGTTTGCCCTTCATTTTCCTGAAGATCAGATTGTGCAGGCTATTGTAGAGGGAATTTCACCTCCCTATAGGTCATATTTGTGTTTCGCGGCGTGCCCGCAAACCTTCTCGGAACTTGAAGCGTTGGCCGTCTCGGCGGAAGGAGTTAGATACGCCGATTCTTTGCGTGTCGCGAAAGAACCCCCGCCTTCCTTTAGTAACACTCGGCCTCCACCTCGCCGACCAGTCAATCCCCGTAAATGTTATGCGTGCGGGGCGCCTGACCATCTGCGCAATAAGTGTCCTCTGATCAAGTCTAGTAGGGCAAATAATGGAGCTGGTTCATCACAAGGCTGTTTTAAATGTGGGGCTTTCTCACATATCGCCAAGAATTGTCCCAATTCGAATAGCACCCCCTCCTGCTCAACTTCTGGGGTAACTTCCAACTACAATCAAAAGTGACTAGTGGCTTCGGCTGAGTCAACTAATTCATCTTCCCGAGGCTCAGCCCCTGGTAAGCAGATCGAAAATCCTGGGAACGTTCAATCTGCTAATCTGTCCTTTGAATGCCCCAAAGAGTGTCTTAAGATTGCGGCGGATACCCCCGCACCTGTTCCTTTCCTTAAGATTGAGGTAAATAACGAACCTATAACAGCTCTATTAGATTCAGGCAGTGTTTGTTCCATTATTTCGGCTGAATGGTACTCGAAATTGAAGTCTGTTTGTAACCTACCTGTCTATGACTCTTCTCCTGTGAAATGTGTTTCTGCTAACACATCTCCATTAGAAATTCTAGGTTCCTTACTGGTCAAAATTCGTATTTTTAAATTTACATGGAAAATTAAATTGTTTGTGGCCAAGCAATTGTCTTGCCCCATTATATTGGGAGCTGACTTTATTTCTCACACTGGTCTTGTGCTCGATCTCCAGTCTAGGTCGTGCACATTCAAATTTGCTTCTAGTTGTAAAATTCCACTATTAAAGTGTAATTCTGTGTCATGTTCTTCTATTTCGCCTACCCAGGATGAGATGTTGTTAGACCTTAGACATCTACCTGAGGAGCAGGCTGATAGTATTCGCAAACTGTGTCAGTCGTTTCCCGAGGTATTCTCTGATACTCTTGGCGTTACTGACCTGATCGAATACAAAATTGAGGTCACGGATTCGATTCCTGTCCGTTTTCCACCGTATAGGCTATCTCCACCTAAAATGAAGGCTCTGAAAGAAATCATCGATCAGATGTTGAAGGATGGTATTATTAGGCCCTCTAAGTCAGCGTATTCTTCGCCTATTTTTCTAGTCCCGAAACCCCAAGGGGGCTTCAGGCCTGTAATTGACTACAGGGCTCTCAATCGGAAGGTGGTGTTACAATCTGTGCCCCTTCCCGACCTTCATTCTTGCTTTTCATGGTTTCGTAAGGCCAAGTTCTTTACTATCTTGGACTTGAATCAGGCCTATAATCAAATTCCCCTTGCTGAAGAGTCTAAACACCTTACAGCGTTTGCCACGGACTGGAATTTATATGAATACAACCGCGTACCTTTCGGGCTCCCCACGGGAGCAGCTGTACTCACTAGGCTACTAGATAGGGTCTTCTCCGACATCAAATTTGAGTACTTATATCACTACTTGGATGATGTCGTCGTGTTTTCGGAGACCTTCGAAGAACATCTAGATCATCTGCGAGAAGTTCTGAATCGCCTTCGTAAGGCTGGGTTAACTGTCAAGTTGTCCAAGGTCGCTTTTGCTAAGCCCTCTATGTCATTCCTAGGGCATATTGTGTCACCTGATGGTGTAGCAGTCGATCATTCTAGAACACAGGCCATCCGTGATTTTAAACCTCCCAAGGACATTAAAGGTATCGCCAGGTTCATTGGTATGGTGAATTTCTTCAGAAAGTTCATTCCTAACTTTGCTAATAGAGCGGCGCCATTGAACCTTCTTCGTAGGAAAGGCATCAAATTTGAGTGGGGACCTTCTCAACAAGCCGCTTTTGAAGATCTGAAATTAGCTCTCTGTAATGCCCCTGTCCTTGCCATGCCTGATTTCTCAAAGAAATTCATCGTCCAAACGGACGCGTCGTCGTCGGCGGTAGCGGCACTCCTTCTTCAAGAGACTGAACTAGGGAGGCGACCCATCGCCTATGCATCTAGGACTCTATCGGCTCAAGAAGCCAAGTATTCCATCTATGAGCTCGAAGGGTTGGCAGTCTTATTTGCCTTAGAAAAGTTCCGTCTCTATCTGGAACATGTCAAATTCGACCTGGAGACAGATAATCAAGCATTAAGCTGGGTCTTAGGTAGGCCGCGTCGTACTGGTCGTATAGCCCGTTGGGCCATCCGTATTTCTGCCTTCCAATTCAATGTCAGGCATATCCGAGGTACCGAAAATGTTGTCGCTGATGGACTCAGCCGTATGTTTTCAGACGACGTTGAGAAGCATGAACAGGTCGACAGTCCATCACCTCCCGAGTCCATGCTATCTGAGGTTAATGCCATCCTAACAGATGTTCCCATGCTGTTTAGGGATATCGAGAAATACCAACGTGAAGATCCGACGCTGGCTCCGATAATGGAAACCCTTTCTTCTGGGGAACATGTTGTCCCTTATGTTCTGAGGAATGGAGTTCTATGTTGCCCTTCGAGGCATGATAAGATGATGAAAGTTGTTGTTCCAGCGGTTCTTGTACCTATGATCTTCAAGTATTATCATGAGACCCCATTAGGAGGGCATCTTGGTATCTTTAAAACTCGTGAGAAGATTCGTGAAATGTTCATCTGGAAAGGTATGGACGGTGAAATCCGTGAATTAGTAAAGGCATGTAAATCCTGTTTGCTTAGTAAACCGACCATGTCCACTAAGGTAGGTCTTTTGTCTTCTCATCAAGCGTCGCGCCCCATGGAGCGCCTGTATATTGATTATGTGGGACCCTTCCCCCAGTCAAAGGGGAATGCCAACAAGTTCATCTTTGTATGTGTAGATGGTTTTACTAGATTTTCCTGGTTATTTCCGACTAAGCTGGCTACCGCTCAGTCCACCATTTCTTGTCTTAATACTATCTTTGCTTCTTTTGGTCCTTGTCAATACATAGTTTCCGATAATGCTAAGGCTTTTACATCTAATTTATTTCGTAAATTCTGTTTTGACTTATCCATCTCTCATGTAACTACTTCTGCTTATTACCCTCAACCATCTCTGGCTGAACGGGTTAACCGTAATCTCAGGTCCGTACTCATTGCCTATCATCATGAAGATCCTTCCAGGTGGGACACGTCCCTGCATTGGATAGCTTTTGCTTTGAATTCGGCGGTTCATGAATCTCACAAGTTCACTCCAGCTTCTTTAATGTTCAAGTTTGTTCCCAACTCGCCGCTCTCTAATCTCTGGTCTCTGAATGACATTCTACCCGAGATAATAGATCCGGACAACATTAAAGATCTTTGGAAGAAGGCTAAAGCCAATCTTAAAGTGTCTCATGAAAAGGTTAGGGAAAGGTATGATCGTGGACGGAGACCCACCCCTTTGAAGGTAGGTGACCAGGTTATGGTCAAAAATTTTGTTCCCGCGGGCAAGCTTGCCCCCAGATTTCATGGGCCTTGTATCATTCTCGATTTTCTTACGCCGGTTACCTTATTGTTAAGTAATCCAGCCACCGAGAGGATATTTAGGGTTCACCTGTCCCAGGTGAAACCGGTGTAATTTTGTGTTAACTTGCTTCATTTTATTTTGAAAGGATATGAAGGTTATATTTTTTTTTGAGTTTCACTTTTATGGCATTCTGCCCCTTCTATAATATTTTGGTTTTAGATGTAAGCCTTTTGTAAAACCCGCCCCGATCCGTTAAACTGCCATCCTGTTCTTGCCACGGCCATTACCACGCTCCCGTCTCCTGCTCCACCTTACACTGTGGCTTCATAAGATTAAATGCCACGGATATCTACACGCCGCTGGCCCCTCAACCTCTCCATAATGCCTGTGCCTTCAAAAAGACGATGGTCCAACACAATTCTGCCGCCTAGCCTTAATGTTTCAGTGCCCCCGCAGCCGCGCAGCGCCGTGCAGCAACTGGGGAGGGGGATGGGCCCCCTCCTCTCCAGCGAGGACGACACGTGCACGGCGAGCCGGAGCTCTCCTCCCGGCCAAGGCTGATGTGCGGCGCACGACCTGCTTCTGGCCCGCAGCCTGTATATGTTCACCGCGGGCGCGGCGTGTTTCAACACTCTGCTCCCCTCATAGTGCGGGCGAGCGGTATCTCAGGGTACTTGAGGGGTCCGAGCGGCCTCCTTTTGGACGCAAGCTGCAACGGCCGGTCCGGCCATCCAACTTCATCAACATCAACTACATGGACAGTTACTATAAGAGATAACTACATTTGGGAATTCAACAGCAATATCTGATGGACATTGCAAATTTTTCCTTCACTTTTAAGTAGTAAAAGCTTATCTTCAGAAATTCAACTTCTATAAACCTAAAGACTTCACTTCACCTCCAACAACAAAATTTTGGAACCGAATTAAGAAATTTCTCAAATACTTCTGCAAGTTATCTTAATAGCAACATCAAAACTTGGAACTTATTTTCAAACAAAAGTTTATGTTCTTCTGTGTTACACCGTGGAGGAACTTTTGGGGGGGGGAGGTCTGTACCGGGCGGTACACCTCCACACCGTTTATTTAAAAGTTGCGCCAGTTGAAACTCCTCTTCTGGAGGAAGTCTGAACTTTATCTACGGTCTTAATTTCCAAATTTCTCAGAAGATGTCACTACCTGGAAAATTTTGAGTTTGTGAACTGTGTCATTTTCGACGTACTTTTGTCTTGCTTGTATTAAGAAGTGTGAACTTTCTCTTCTAGAGGACACTACTGAAGATCAACAATAGTGCACCCTAGTGCGGAGTCAAAGAACTATTTTGGTGGAGAAAATTTAATTTCAGGAGTTTGTTCTTTGTTAAATTTCTTTCTGTCATTGTTTAAGTTGGCAATATTTACCCCTTTCTTCCCCTTGTTTTGAATGTATCCAATCACGAATTTTTTCAATTAATTTCTGACCAATCTGGTGTATCTTTCCCCAACTTGAATCTGTTGCGGGGTCCTACCCAATAAAATCTTTGTGGGAGGGTGTTTTCTTTCCCCTAACGCCTAGAACTTTCTGCGAGAGTATTTAAACTGCTGATTTTAGGGTCTCCGAGCCACTTCTGTTCCATCTTTCTGTGTATTAAGTACATCGCTGGAGGCGGGAAGCGCCTCTTTCCTCGGCAGCGGTCAACAATAAGGTAATGGCCGATTAAAAAAATTTTTCTTTGCCAGCTCAGCAGTTTAACTTTCGGGGCAGGTTCTAAGCGTTCCCCTATGTAACCTTTTCCTAAAATGTAACTTCTCTTTTCTTCTATTCTCTTGTAAAGCGACATACTGGGATAGAGAGTGTTAACCCTCTCGAGCTCCCACTCACATTGTTTGAGGTGAACTTATTTTTCGCAACCTATTCTTCAGTAATGTAAGTTAGTAGTTTCTTAAGTCACCTCTGTAGTATGGGATTAGCCCTTGCATCAGTGGCCTTAGAGCCAAAATAGGTCTTAAAGACAAAGTGTATTAGGAGTGCAAGTTCGCCTCCTCTCAAATTGTGATTTTAGAGGTCATGTATTAACTTTCTTGTCATTTAACTGACCTCAGTAGATTGGGTATTTTGCTCCTGTGTATATGTCCTTTGAAGACGGCTTAAAGGTGGAGTTCGGAGTGGCCTATGATAGGCTTGTATTTTAAGGGGAAGTTGCCCTTTTTGAAAATGTGTTTCTGCCTCAAGGAGGCTTTTGGATGTAATTGGAAGCCGGTGTTTCTGGCATGTTTGGGGGTTTTCGGCCCCTTTGTTGTATGGTGTTCATTGTAAGGTTGGGCTCATGGCTCAAGAATTATGTTTCTGACTTTTTGAAGCCCCAAATGGGGTACCTATGTAAATGTAATTGTCAATCGTGTTTCGGCTACTAAGTACCTGTTCTATTTGTTGTTACCTAATTTTGAAAAGAAAATATAACCTTGCTAAATTTTAAAATTAATTTCACTTTAGTAGCTTGAGACCCCTTCACCACCCAGCACCTTCTTTCATGCATAACTACCACCAAAACACGGTAACAAATATATTTAACAGTCATCAACTACGAGTAAGGTAAGCCTCCGTGGCTCAGGCGGTAGCGCGTCGGCCTCTCACCGCTGGGTTCCGTGGTCCAAACCCAGGTCATTTCATGTGAGATTTGTGCTGGACAAAGCGGAGGCGGGACAAGTTTTTCTACGGGTAATCCGGTTTTCCCTGTCATCATTCATTCCAGCAACACTCTCCACTATCATTTCATTTCATCTGTCAGTCATTGCCCCAGAGGAGTGCGACAGGCTTCGGCAGCCCGCACAATTCCTATCCTCGCCGCAAGATGGGGGGCTTCATTCATTCCATCTCCGTCCCGGTCACTGACTGGAAAACAGGTTGTAGGTTTCAATTGAGCTAAGGTAAAAAACCTCCCTGCCTTCCCTTTACACTGTCGTGAGCGCAGCGTTCACTCGCGACCAACCAACGTCGAATTAAACGCACTTTATCTCGTTTTCATTATGACCATGGGGCTTCCTTTGATAAGATATGAGCTTGGTTTGTTTACGAGGCGTGACTTTCGGTGTCGTCCAGTTGAATTTAAAGGGTAATAACTTAGGCATTTCAGTCATTCAACACATGATTAAGGTCCCCGTTTTATTCCCGTGCAATAATGTCGAGATCTAGGAATACCTAAGTGGTCGTTTACAAACATAATTTTACTGAGTAAAAAACCCTAATTTTTTCTCTGGAAATATGGCCTTCATCGAGGATAATAGACTATTATCTCGTGATGGTTGCCAGTATTTGTAACCTGATGTCGTGATGCACATTTGTGGATTTCTTTCTTTCTTTATTGCTTTCTTTATTTGTTTGTATATTTCATTCTTTCTTCTTAATTTGCTTACCCTCCAGGGTCGGTTTTTTACCTTCGGACTCAGCGAGGAATCCCACCTCTACCGCCTCAAGGGCAGTGTCAGATATTGGGTGAGGGATACAACTTCGAAGGAGGAACAGTACCGCACCCAGGAGGCCTCACCTGCTATGCTGAACAGGGGCCTTGTGGAGGGGTAGGAAGATTCGAAGGGACAGGCAAGGATGAGGGAAGGAAGCGGCCATGGTCTTAAGTTAGGTATCATCCCGGCATTTGCCTGGGGATGAGTTAGGAAAGCACGAAAAACCACTTCGAGGATGGCTGAGGTTGGAATCGAACCCACCTCTACTCAGTTGACCTCCCGAGACTGAGTGGGCCCCGTTCCAGTCCTCGTACCACTTTTAAATTTCGTGGCAGACAAGGGAATCGAAATTGAACCTCCGTGGGTGGTAGCAAATGACGCTAAACTTGGGGATAACTTTAAAATAAAACCGTGGCACATACAGCACATTCTGTGTCTTGGATTGTCTAGAGGACTCCTGTTTTGCGAGATGTTCTGCAGATATCGGAGTGTCACGTGGTCAGCGTTACCTCTGCTGTTCCAACCCTCGGTCCAGAATTAACATTTGTCGATGGATAGAGAATCAAACCCAGGAGTCTCCTTGTAGGTAGTAGGCTCCCTACTCCTATACCGGCCCTATAGATCAGTATGTAGTTTTAATACAGAGAGGTTTTCCAAGAATTATTCTACCCGTAAACGTTCTCTCAATGCAGTGTGAACATTCATAATTCGTTTCTCCATGTGTTGCAGCACAACGTTAAAAACACCTAATCTTCACCAGGCAGTGTAAATCCGTACCCATATCACGAATTCTAAATCCTTAGGAAACCCTTGAACTGAACGCGTAGCTTTCTAGTTTTACCTTTAATATCTGTTACAAGAATTTAGAATCATTCCGTGTTGACGGTTTTCACTTTACAAAGGTAATATCTGACAACCAGCCCCGTTTTTGTAGAATCATATCCGTAATTCCCCAAAACCGTACAAGTAAATCTATGGTCAGAACTGTAACAACATGTCAGGCCTCCTACAAATGGTTTTTTTTTTTTTTTTTTTTTGCTATTTGCTTTACGTCGCACCGACACAGATAGGTCTTATGGCGACGATGGGATAGGAAAGGCCTAGGAGTTGGAAGGAAGCGGCCGTGGCCTTAATTAAGGTACAGCCCCAGCATTTGCCTGGTGTGAAAATGGGAAACCACGGAAAACCATCTTCAGGGCTGCCGACAGTGGGACTCGAACCCACGATCTCCCGGATGCAAGCTCACAGCCGCGCGCCTCTACGCGCACGGCCAACTCGCCCGGTACAAATGTTTTACTACCACCCTCATGCTCATGGAAGAACTAAAGTAGTTATATCCATTTCTCATTTTTTTTGATGAGAAATGTTAACAAATTCCAATTGAAAATATGTTGAATATCACAAGGCATAAATATGGACACAGGGGAAGGCAAATGCACGCTTCAAAGTACATTGCGTAAACTTAATGCGTTTATTCGCATATAATAATAATAATAATAATAATAATAATAATAATAATAATAATAATAATAATAATAATAATAATAATAATAATAATAATAATAATAAATCCAAATGATCATCATTTCTGAAAAAGTTTGCAGGATTCGCTGAAGAAACATAGGAAACTATGGACTGCAGTATACCTAACATTTGACCATTTAAATAATACAATCTCGTGATCGAGGAACAGGTGAGTGTTCACCGGATGTCCCTCAGCTGTACAAACTTCACGAAAGGCTTCCTCTTCTTCAGATATAACATACATTTACATGGTAAGGCCATCTTTGATTAGCAAGCTTGACACGCAATAAGTTGTGACATATTTCCTAGGGACAGTAACAATGGGACCTCCAAACAAGAAAGTAATTAGTACTTATTGCACGATGTGTCAGGATGCGGGCACAACGAGGTGAATAAAAGTGTTGTTACAAACGCAAGTCATACAGCCGGAAGGGAAGAGCGATTCAACTAAGTCTTCTCCTACAGACAGTTGAATATAAAGGCTGCGGTAATAATTCCGTTTCATTTAAAAGGTAGGTTATACATTTAACCAGTTAAAACGCGATTCTATTTTGATAAATGTAGAAGACAACGAGGATAATGTTTATATCGGTAACAATAATGTGGCAGCTAGCTTCCAAACAAAGCAGCCTCAGTTAAATCCCTCACTGAAGAGATTAATAGTGATTAATAGAGATTAATAGTTATGGATTTATGCCCTACTAACTACTTTTTGAAGACGCCGAGTTGCTAGAATTTTGTCCGACAGGAGTAGACTAACGTGCTGGTAAATCTACTGACACTGGGCCGACGTATTTGAGCACCTTCAACTAACACCGGACTGAGATAAGATCGAACCTGTCAACTTGGGCCTAGAACGCCAGTGCTCTACTGCCTGAGCTACTAACCCCGGCACTGAAGAGATGTGTCTCAAATAGCAAACTTCAGAAATCAAGTCTTATTTATTTTGAGACAAATAATTTCTAACAGAGTGTCCGCCTCCGTGGCTAAATGGTTAGCGTGCTGGCCTTTGGCCACAGAGGTCCGGAGTTCGATACCCTGCAGGGTCGAGAATTTTAACCATTATTGGTTAATTTCGCTGGCATGGGGACAGGGTGTATATGTCGTATCCATCATCATTTCATCCTCATCACGACGCGCAAATCAAAAGACCTGCACCTGGCGAGCCGAACATGTCCTCGGACACTCCTGGCACTAAAAGCAATACGCCACTTAAATGCTAACAGAGTTATCATTATACGTCGTTAATATTTATAACCGTATTGCCAATAACGCAATTGATATTCCAAAATATTCCCCTCTATTAGAAGCGGTAGTAACAGTGTCGTATGACCTGGAATTTAAAGGGTTTGTAGATAAGTACATTTAAGAATGGTTTTAACAAGTGAAACTTAAGTATAATACCTAACAATTTATAGTTTAATCCATTATAATGTACAGAATGTTTGTGAGAACTTACAATTAATTTCCCCGCTGGATATTGCAAGGCCCTCAATACACTCGACTACAAAATAATGACATATTTCAAAAATTAGAAAATGAAGTTGAAAAATGGATGTATGTAGCTCAGGTAATACTTAATCATCAAAAATTTACGGCTTTTGCTGACGTGCAATAAAATATTTTTCTCTGTGTAAACGTTCGCTTTTTTAATGTAGAAACTTTTCCTACAACTTACGCATGAGCACTGTCTGAAGTCGCTGTGCAGTGATATGCAGAGTGTCTCTCATATAAAGTCAGACCGAACACACTTTGCTTGTAATCTGCGCCACGGCAGCTGCCTCAGCCGATCCTATGTCGTGCGCGGCCACCCTGCTTTAAGCATGTATACGATCTTATATGAAATCTTACCTTATAAAATATGCTGGAAGTGTCCTCCTCCTGGGTTCACAGGTGTTGTATCCGGCAACCACATTCTGGCTTACGCGAGTGAGTTTTGCTAACGTAATGTTTCTGATTTCATTCTTAATGTTTTCTTTTAGTTTCTCCAATGTGTGAGGATTTGTTTGATACACTTTGTCTTGTAGTTTTCCCCACAAGTATAAATCACGCACTGTTATCATCTGCTGAAAGGTATAAAATGGCAGGGAGGGATTCAGTTAGGTGGAAATGTAGTAAGCAGTCAGGCCTATGCTGACGACTTGGTCTTAATGGCAGATTGTGCCGAAAGCCTAGAGTCTAATATCCTGGAACTTGAAAATAGGTGCAATGAGTATGGTATGAAAATTAGCCTCTCGAAGACTAAATTGATATCAGTAGGTAACAAATTCAACAGAATTGAATGTCAGATTGGTGATACAAAGCTAGAACAGGTCGATAATTTCAAGTATTTAGGTTGTGTGTTTTCCCAGGATGGTAATATAGTAAGTGAGATTGAATCAAGGTGTAGTACAGCTAATGCAGTGAGCTCGCAGTTGCGATCAGCAGTATTCTGTAAGAAGGAAGTCAGCTCCCAGACGAAACTATCTTTACATCGGTCTGTTTTCAGACCAACTTTGCTTTACGGGAGTGAAAGCTGGGTGGACACAGGATATCTGATTCATAAGTTAGAAGTAACGGACATGAAAGTAGCAAGAATGATTGCTGGTACAAACAGGTGGGAACAATGGCAGGAGGGTACTCGGAATGAGGAGATAAAGGCTAATTTAGGAATGAACGCGATGGATGAAGCTGTACGCATAAACCGGCTTCGGTGGTGTGGTCATGTGAGGCGAATGGAGGAGGATAGGTTACCTAGGAGAATAATGGACTCTGCTATGGAGGGTAAGAGAAGTAGAGGGAGACCAAGACGACGATGGTTAGACTCGGTTTCTAACGATTTAAAGATAAGAGGTATAGAACTAAATGGGGCCACAACACTAGTTGCTAATCGAGGATTGTGGTGGCGTTTAGTAAATTCACAGAGGCTTGCAGACTGAACGCTGAAAGGCATAACAGTCTATAATGATGATGCATGTATGTATGTTAGATCTAGAGAACGAGGGGGATATAGACCAGCGCCGATCACTCTGTCTGCAATGACTTGCAAGATTTTAAGAAGGGAATCTTCTGCTATATGAGCAGGGGATGAATCTTGCTGTAACCACCCACGCAATTTTTCTTCTTCCGTTAACTGATGGAAAAACGGCGTCGAAATGTCATCTTGGTACCTCTCTGCATTTGCTGTCATCTCGAAAAACAAGGTCCAATTGTTCGTCTTGCACAAATAGCACACCAAACACCAATCTTCCTACCATGGTGAGGAACTTCATAAACACAATTAGGAGTTTCTGCACGCCAATAGCAAGAGTTATGACTGTTCACACGAGCATTAAAATGAAACCAGAACTCCTTACATACGGTGTTGCAATGATAAATGTCTCACCATGTTAACAGCTGGTGACTGGTGACTGATGCTTGCCAGGTCGAACACGTGCAGGCTACCTGCAAGCTCAAGAACTATGCGCGCGCCTCTCAGATTGCAGTTGCCGTAGTCCAGAATACAAACATCGTGCGTTCGGTCTGATCCTGCACTCAGAATTGCTTCTTGGACATTACCCATGGGTTCTACCTGAAGCATGGTACAACGGGTGGTGAAAGCCCAAAGAAAATGTAGCTACTAAATACCTCAGAAATTTCACACTCTATATGAAGCCTCTCCCTAGGACAAACAATTCGGTAAATTTACAACAAATCATATTTTATGAACTGCGGACATTCAGCCTTCATTCCACTCATTCGACCGGGTCAGGAATGGAATGAATGAAGCCCTCATCTAGCGGCGAGGTTAGGAATTGTACCGGCTTCCGAAGCCTGTCGCACTGCTCTGGGACAGTGATTGATGACTGACAGTTGAAATGAAACGATATTGGGGAGTGTTGCTGGAAAGAAAGATGGCAGGAAAAACCGGAATACCCGAAGAACAACCTGTCCCGCCTCGGGTTTGTCCAACACAAAATCTCACAAGGAGTGACCGGGATTTAAACGGAACCCAGCGGTGAGAGACCGGCGAGCTGCCACCTGAGCCGCAGACGCTCTTACTATTCACAGTTTAGTTAAATATATGTATCCGGTCTCAAAGACAGGACCTGCTAAATATCTTTCATAACTTCGCCAGACTTACGTCGTGTCTGAGCACATAAACCTTCTTTTCCTGCCTCCAATTGGAGAGCCCAGACATATTCTCCGGTTCTTCAGCGGAAGAAGAAAGAACGAAGATACACGACATTGTTCTAACGTTTTATTATACCTCCGAAGAAAAATCGATTATGGTAATATGTTTGCCTGGTATGAAAATGGCAAACCCTGAAAACGATCTTCAGGCTGGCCGTCGGTAGGATTCGAACCCACCATTTCTCTCATTCAAGCTCATACCTACGCGCCCATAACCACGCGGCAAACTCACTTGGTCAAATAGAAGCTACTAAGACTTGCGCAACTGAGCGGCTGCTATGATGCCGCGTTATCCCATCCACTCACTACGTTAAACACCACATTACATCAATCAATCAATCAATCAATGATCTGCATTTAGGACTGTCGCCCGGGTGGCAGATTCCCTATAAATTGTTTACTAAGCTTTCTCTTAAATATTTTCAATGAACTTGGAAATGTATACCGAGCTCGATAGCTGCAGTCGCTTAAGTGCGGCCAGTATCCAGCATTCGGGAGATAGTAGGTTCGAACCCCACTGTCGGCAGCCCTGAAAATAGTTTTCCGTGGTTTCCCATTTTCACGCCAGGCAAATGCTGGGGATGTACCTTAATTAAGGCCATGGCCGCTTCCTTCCCACTCCTAGCCATTTCCTGTCCCATCGTCGCCTAAGACATATCTGTGACGGTGCGACGTAAAGAAACTAGCAGAAAAATTAGGCCCCTTTAAACAACAAGCATCATCATCATCATCAATTCCAGCCCCTTACTCCTCGTCCTATAAATTAATATTTGCCCCAATCTTTCCTCTTGAATTTCAGCTGCATCTTCATATTATGATCTTTCCTATTTTTAAAAACTCCACTCAAGGTTATACTTCTACTTATGTCATTCCACGCCAACTCACCACTGACAGCTTGAAACATACCACATAGTCGAGCATCTCGTCTCCTTACTGCCAAGTCTTCTGAGAAAAGTTTGCAACATTTTGGTAACACTACTCCTTTGTCGCATATTTCACAGAACAAATCGTGCTGCTTTCCTTTGTATTTTTTCTAGTTCTCGTATCAAGTAGTTCTGGTGAGTGTCCAACACACTGGAGCCATACTCAAACCTTCACCAGCCCAAAATATATTTCGTCGTCGTCATCTGTTTACCCTCCAGGTTCGGTTTTTCCCTCGGACTTAGCGAGGGATCCCACCTCTACCGCCTCAAGGGCAGTGTCCTGGAGCTTCAGACTCTTGGTCGGGGGATACAACTGGGGAGTATGACCAGTACCTCGCCCAGGCGGCCTCACCTGCTATGCTGAACAGGGGCCTTGTGGAGGGATGGGGAGATTGGAAGGGATAGGCAAGGAAGAGGGAAGGAAGCGGCCGTGGCCTTAAGTTAGGTACCATCCCGGCATTCGCCTGGAGGAGAAGTGGGAAACCACGGAAAACCACTTCCAGGATGGCTGAGGTGGCAATCGAACCCACCTCTACTCAGTTGATCTCCCGAGGCTGAGTGGACCCCGTTCCAGCCCTCGTACCACTTTTCAAATTTCTTGGCAGAGCCGGGAATCGAACCCGGGCCTCCGGGGGTGGCAGCTAATCACGCTAACCACTACACCACAGAGGCGGACCCAAAATATATTTACTTCATAAAAACGACTGCGATGGAAATATCTTCCCATTATACTCAGATTTAAGTGCTGTGGTTTATTTGAATAGTGGAAGCCTATACTTCGAACCTCCGGTTCGAATCCTGGACAATGCTTGCAGAAATTTTGAAATATAGGGTCACATCCCAATGTTTCGCATTCGTTGTAAAGTTGGAGATTCCGTGTCCGTGATCATGAATCAAAACTAAGTAAAACTAAAAGCTTTCTTGCATACCCATACCTTCAGCTACTCGAAGTGTCTTCTTCTCATACGTGAAGAAATTTGTTTTAGTTTGATTTGCCATACAATTCACATTTCAGTCTGAGGGTACCGTGTATCAGCATTCAATCTAAGACTAATGACTGACAAGGGAGTTCTATAGTGTGATGGGCGCCGATTTCATCGAGCTTTCCCGAGGTTAATATACAAATAAGTGGCTACCTGTCTGGGTCCAGGGCTAAAAGGTTAGCATGCTGCCCTTTGGTTCAAGGGGTCCTATGTTCGGTTCCCGCACGGGTCGGGGTTTGTTTAACATTAATTGGTTAATCCTGATGGCTCGGATGCTGGTTGTGTATACCAATTTAAACATTACAATTCTTCAAAAATAGCTCCTCATTCTCACCGACGCGCAGGTCGCCTATAGGTGTCAACTTGAAGGAACGACGGAAGGTCCCTCTGACAGCCACACGCCATTATTATTATTATTATTATTATTATTATTATTATTATTATTATTATTATTATTATTGCCTAATCTGAAAATTCTCTCCAATGGGATTTACTTTTGAAGTTTTTAGAGCTTTAATCTTCAGACACCTGTTACAAGCAGTAACACAATATCCTTAAAATTTGATCAAATTCTGACAAGTAAAAGCTACATAATACTTGTGCGAGCAATACCGCGTATCTCCCAGTGCTCTTCCTATCAATCATTTTCCTTAATACTGGTTACGCCTCCCAGCCACATATGGATATGCGGTCCATTAGAACAAGATTCGTTGTATTCATTTTTCTATGCCGCAGTGTAAAGGAAAATGAACCTTTAAAACATTATACGATAGGAGTGCGTAAAGAAGTAATGCAAAAATGCATTTCTACAGTGAGCTACATAAAGTTCAATTTCCTTTTCACTTCACCATAGGAACATGAACACAACGATGGACTACATAATCCTATGCGGCCGGGGGCCTGACGAGTCTTAAGAACAATAATGGATAGGAAGGTCATTGTCAGATACACGGTATTGCTCGTGCAGCGACGATATGCTTTCTGCTTGAAAACATGTATTTACTTTCGGGAAATAGCTCTGACAACGAAATGTCCAACTACTTCTGCAATTATTTTGTTTAAACAGAGCTATCGAGCTGCACTTGCTTAAGTGCGGCCAGTATCCAGTATTCGAGAGATAGTGTGTTCGAAACCCATTTTCAGTAGCCATGAAGATGGATTTCCGTGGTTTCCCATTTTCACACCAGGCAATTTCTGGGGTTGTACGCTGATTAAGGCCACGGACGCTTCTTTCCAACTTCTAGCCCTTTCCTGTCATACCGTCGCCATAAGACCTATGTGTGTCAGTGCGACTTAAAGAAACATTTAAGAAATGTTGAACAGATGAACAGAATCGCTTTAAAGGCAATAAGATATATGACTGCATTATATGTCACTCTAAAGGAGATTTTTCTCTGAATTATGACTCAATAAGAACAGACAACTTCCCAGAAGGTAAATAACTGCCCTACAAGATTTTATTATGGTAGTATTTAATGCACAATAATTGGTGTGTATGAGAAATAACATACGGTTTTAAAAAGTTATGAACAATGAAAACAGACATATCGGTGGAAAACAAAGAAGAGAAAGAATCGTGGAAAATAGGAAAGAATTAAAGTATGTGTTTTTATTTGTCTGAGAGCCGCAATTGTTGTCCCGGCACAGACACATCCGTTACAGAGACTATCGTGTCCAATTGAGCAATCCTGTCGTCCTGTAGAGTTATACAATAAATAATTGGAATTTATTGTTCCCAATCTGTCCGAACTGACACAAATATGTGGACGCCCACCCAAATGTGTGAGAAATGCAACTGAACAATCGAAGCCAGTCTCGTTGGGATTAATACCACTACATTTTATGCTTACGTGCAAATTTAACATATGTGTCATCACAAATTCCTGGTTAAAATTTCCACCACTGTGTGAGCGTTCTGATGTAAATCTTTGCTCCCTCAGCAATGTACAGTATGTGACAAAGACTAGTTAATCTCCCACTACACAACGCCCCGCGGTAGGCGGAGGACAACTCAAGCATTATTGTTCCGATTCTATCACGATTCCAATTGCACTCTCGCCTAGCAGGTTATGACGTCATTCGTACCGTTCTTGCAATAACATACAATGCAGGAACATAACAATACATGATAAATATATCTGACAGGCTATCATTCATGCTATTACAGGCAAAATCAAAGTAACACAAGCTGTACTGAAGTGGCCTTCCTTGAACTTGACAGCTGTTCCAAGTAACGTACAGTACCTAATAATACTGATTGATAGTTGGACCCATCATTGACATGCATATCAAATTATTCCCATTGTTTGAACTTCAGCAACTGTACGTAAATTTCCATGTACACCGTACATTTTAAATCATTGTTGCGAGTGGACAGCTTGGATGTCGACCAGTAATGACCCCCGGTTCAAATCGTGGCTCCTCCAATGGAGTTCAATAATGATCCGATGAATGGAATGGGAAGATGCCGGGGTGAGCGAGTAAAAGGCCGTAACAACCCCCAAATCATGAGATTAAAATAGAAACGAATCTAACGCCGCATAAGTCACAAAGGCCCTTCGAGATGGGGAAATTAAAGGTTTCCATGATGCGTAAGCTTAACACTAAGCGATATAGAGGGGTGAGTTCTACATGCGGTCGTATTTACCTCTCAGAATCACCCTATTTTTAATTTCCGGTATAGGCTGAGTGAACGTCAGGCCAATGTGCCTTTCCAGAAGCGAAATCTTCTTTCGATAGTTTTAGACATTCTTATGGGGAAAAGAAAAGTACGTACTTCCAGACTAATCGAGCACGTTTTTACAGCCTCGACAAGACAGCTCATATTTCATGATGGGATACATGTCTTTATGTTCACATTTTCTGCCACAAATAATCTAGCACAATTCATTTCAAGTGAGATTTAATATAGCATCGCTGAGGAAGCAATATCGCGTATCTGAGAACGCTCTTCCAAACCATTACTTTACTTAAGACAGGTCACGCCTTCCAGCCACATATGGATAATCTGCAGTCCATCAGAACAATTTTTCTAGTGTTAATTCTCCTACGCCCATCTACAAAGGAAAAGGAACCTTAAATACCTCATACTAAAGGAGTACGTAAATACGTCGTGCAAACGTGCATTCCTGCAGTGCAGTAAGGTTCATTTCTCTTTACACGTAAGCATAGAAAAATGAACAAAACTAAATTCTTTAGCTGGATTGCATATCCATACGTAGCTTAGAGGCGTCACCATTCTTAAGGAAAATAACGGATAGGAAGTGCATTGCCTGATAGGCGGTATTGCTTTCTCTGCGACGGTATGAAAGTTAATCTTTCGCCTAACGACATTCTGGGTACAATTATCTCTTTAACAGATCGTAGATCACAGCAAAAGAAAATAAGATTCATTGACCCACAATTTATTTTTTGTGTCATACTGAACTTCACAGTGACTAATTGTTAGAATTTCGCTTCACGTCTTGATATCTTCGACGTATAAAATGTCCGGCTTCTTGGTTGAGTGGTCAGCGTCGTGCCCTTAGGCTCAGAGAACCCTAAGTTCTATTTCAGGCCGGACCGTCTAGTTAATTTATCGGACTCCTGAACTTGGTATTTGTCTCAAAGCACGTATCCATACACTGAGAACACTTCGCACTGACAACCACCACAGGTATTGTCTACAGTGGATCTGATTCATTCAATTCCCACACCGCCAATATGGGTTGTATAAGTTGTAGCGATCCAGAGTTTACTAGCTTTACACCAACCATCCGTTCTGTTATAACAGTGCTTCTTCTTTCTGGCCTTCTCCTATTGGTTTGAGTGCATTTGGCCTCAATTTTAAGGCCGTATGCCATCCTTGACGACAACGCTATGTGGAGAGATGTACCCGCTATTGCGCGTTTCCGTGTTTGTTCGCAGTGTGGTGTTGTATGTAGGCTACCGACTATCCACAATTAAACTGACGGTGTTCAGCACGGCACAGAGTCTGAAATTTAGTAAATATGCTAACTAAGCAATGGCCTCGCAAATTATGCCACAAAAATTATTAGTTCCAAGTCTTGCCACCACTGTGAGCAGTGGCAGGGTCGCAGAAAAAGGCAGAAAAGATCAGACACAAGGTAGCGATGGTTCTGACACGTTTATTAGGATTTATGATTAAAAACACTGTTCAAGATGGCCTCCCAACTCAGAAACATCCTGCAACTATAATAACACGCATGGTCGAAGGTTGCCTGTAGCATATAGGGTGAAATGAGGGAGACATATCGCTGTATGGTTGCCTTTAGATCATACAAAGGACGGATAAGCCCTGATAGACACGATCCTTCAAAAATCCCCACAACCAGACTCCACATGGATTCAGGTCAGGCGATATTGAAGGTCACGCATTTGGAAAACGCCCAGAGATGATTCGATCATTTTTGAAGGTTTCTAGCTGTAAATCTTTCATCTACCAAGTGACATGTGTTGTTTCCTCGTCTTGCATGAAAATAAAGGTGTGGTCAAAGTTGCGTTCGTGACAGTGTTCGGTGTTAGAAACGGGCAGATGTGTGCATAAACACAAAGCAAACCGTATGCTATTTTAACGTTGATGTTTATTTACATGATATGACGTACTCGACTCTAGACACATTTCAAAGTTCAATTTAAACAGAATAGAATAAATATTGTTGCCCGTGGGGTGTGCAGATATAGCCACCTATAGTCTGCAGACATCTTAATGCAAAAACATGCGCAGTTATCGTTAAAGAAATGGCAAACATATTAGGCCCTAACAGAACTTATGATCACATTTTCAGTACCGGTAACGTAACAGGGGAAAAATAACGGACTAGGGAAACCTGCGTTCATAATTTAATATCTTAGTTCGTTTTCCTTTTCGCTAATGATTTAACATCTCGTGTGAGAGAGTTGGACCACATTAAGGGAACAGAAGCCGCAAAGTTTGTATCAAAAATATTTGCTCTAAGTCCACACTTCGTTTGTTCACAAAATAAATAATACACTCTATAACAAAAAGAAACGACGCATCGGGAAGGCGTTATCCGATTGTAAGGAAATTACGTATGCAAAGATATTCGGACCGAACATGCAAATGATTAAAGTTTCGTGTCCAATGAATGAATAGTGGGAGCTCCCGCGCATCCGAACTGCGCATGCATCAGCTGTATACAAGGCGAGATTCTGAAGCGTATGCTCAAAATAGCTGTTGCATTAGACTGCGCTATCTTAACGTCGGCTGTAAGAATGCCACGCCGAAAGATTCGTGCTCATTACGAGCAGATGTCAGAGTTTGAAAGAGGTCGTGTGATCGGATTAAAAGAAGCTGTTTGGTCGAATCGAGCTGTCGCTGAACATTTGGGTCGAAGTGATGCGGCGATCAGACGATGCTGGCAAGCGTGGGTCAGCAACGGCAGGCATCAGCGTCAGGACCGCAGTGGTCGACCGAGGGCCACAACAGCACGGGCAGAGTGAGCGATTGTCAGAACAGCTGTCACAGCACCGGAGTTGTCGTTATCAACGACCCAGCGTATGACCAGCACACATGTGTCCACCATGACCATCAACAGACGCCTGAGCGAGAGGAATTTGCGCAGACACCGCCCGTTACGCCGCTTACCACTCACGCCTGTTCACCGTCAAGCCAGATTACAGTGCTGCCGCGCTCGAGCAACGTGGAACTGCGCTGACTGTGTACGCATAGTTTTTAGTGACGAGTCCCGTTTCCAACGGTGCCCTGACGACAACCGCAGCCTCGTTTGGAGACGTCCAGGCCAGCCTTGAGTATCGCACGCCACACATCTCGACAACTGGGGGTGATGGTCTGGGGTGCCATCTCCTTTGATAGCCGGACCCCTCTGGCAGTCATTCCTGGTACACTGACAGCACAGCGGTATGTTGATGACATTCTACGGCCGATTGTGTTACGTTCCTTCAGCGACATCTAGGCCTTACTTTCCAACAGGATAATGCCCGGCCGCATAAGGCACGTGTTGCTATGATCTGTCTTCAAGCTTGCCCTATCCTTCCTTAGCCAGCTCGGTCGCTGGATCTCTCTCCCATAGAGCACATTTGGGACGTCATGGGAAGGCGATTGCGAACATCCCGGAATGTCGCCGATTTAGCCCAACAGTTGGAGACCATTTGGCACGAAATTCCGCACGACACCATTCGGGAACTTTATCAGTCTATGCCACGTCGAATGACAGCTTGCATCCAGGCCAGGGGTGGACCAACACCTTATTGACGTCCTCAATTTGTAACGATCTAACTCTGCAACAAATCGTTCGATTGTTCTGCACTTTTGATCGTTTGTTTTTATATATCTGTTCCTCACATCCACCGATTTTTATCGCCATCGGACAAATCCTTCCTGGTGCGTCATTTTTGTTGTTATACAGTGTACTTTCGCGTGCGATGGTTGCAACGACAAATATGGCACAGAGCTGCGAGTGTGTGAGTGAAGGGACGATGGGCAGCTACGAGCGAAGCTAAGCAAGACCCTCAACATGTACTCTTACTCTCAGAGCCATGCTTCGCGCGTCTCTCTTATACCATACTCCTTAAATGCTGGTACAATGGAAACCGACTACAATTGCTTTGCACTTACCTTCTATGTCAGCATTTCCGTGTAGTTCCAAAATAACTTGATTACTGTTCTGGTTCAATACTAGTAGCCTTATGTATTACAGCACATTAGGAGTAAAATAACACATACCCGCAGGTTTCCTCTCTACATACTGATTTGCCAGATGTACGGCTGCACAGCTTTCCCTACCCTGGTTCAATTATCATATGAATTATTCCCTCTTCTTATTACGGTATGAGTTATGACTGTTCTTTAGGGCATTTTTATTTCCTCTTCAACTTCTTGGCATTCTTCTTTCGTTCAGACTTATATAAATTGAGCATAATCCAATCTCATTCGATTATACCCACAATTCAAGGATTTTCTAGTCTATCACGGTGTTTGGAAAAAATACACATGTTAAACACCATCAATTCCACGGAGTTCTTGCGCCTCGGTCTGCACGGGTGAGATTTTGGGAGTTTGAGAGGCCCTGCATTAGCGTTTACGTACGCTGTTAGAAAAACGGCTAATTAATATCTTAATTTTCTTTTAAGCCTTATCTTTACAATTTGCTTTATTTGGCACCGACACAGATAGTTGTTACGGTGACAATAGGACATGAAAGGGCTAGGAGTGGGAAGGAAGTGGCCGTGGACTTAATTAAGGAACAGCTTCGGCATTTGCCTGTTGTGAAAATGGAAAACGATCTTCAGTGCTGCGGACAGTGGGGTTCGAACCCAACTGACTGCTACGTGACCCAAACCGCTCAGCCACTCGCTCGGATTTTTAAAAGATTTCTTATAGTCTAATAGTTAAAATAAAGACCTCAATCAGTTTCAGCATACGTGTATGTACTCTGAAAAAAAAAGACTAATTACCTTTTGTCAGCGTGCTGACATACAGGCACTGAAAGAAGTACTCAACCAAGACTTCTAATTGTTCTTATTGTTATTAATGTAACACTTATCTACGAGTTTTATCAGAAAAGTAAAGTGCATTCGTGTTACGACAACCTGTGAGTAAGTCTTGTATGAAGCAAGTAAAATTAGAATCATAAATTCGATATTATCACAGAGATAAAAATCTTATGCGAAATAAACTCTTAATTAAGCAATGAAACTACTAATGAAGTTGCATGGGGGATCAATCCACACAAGAATAAACACTATTGACAACCAACTCTGAAGGAGATTACTCTTACTTTAATTCTTGTTTGTCATATATACGTACTGAATTTCCAGTCTAGGTTTAGTTTCTGAATATTACAAATCATATTTGTTCTACAGAACCAAATACTCATACTGACATTTCATTATTAATGAGTCATTATTTAATGTGTAGCCTCAATTACCGTTAGTTTTATTAATTAATTATTACGACCATCAATCAAACGGTATTACTGCTGTCATACACTGCAATGTGTAAGAATTAACTAAAATAATGTTGCATTATCTGATCTGTAATACATGCAATATTATAGCAAAACGTATTAGAGAACCATGGTTGAACAATAGTTAAACCTTGAAAACGCACACTAAATATGAACTAAAAGGTTAAGAATACGATGTTTTCAGTAGGGTACGGATGTGAGTATATAACGATGCCTCAAGCGCATTAACTAACTGATCTCCTTCTACTTCTTCTTTTCCTGCCGCTTTTCCTATACCTGTGGGGTCGCGGTTGCGAACTGCGTCGCACATGTCAATTTTGCCCTGTTTTTACGGCCGAATTCTCTTGCTGACCCCAACCCTATATGGAGTGATGTAATCACTATTGCGTGTTTCTGTGGTGGTCGGTAGTGTGGTATGTTGTCTGAATATGATGAGGAGAGAGTTGGGGCGGACACATACACCCAGTCCCAGAGCCAGAAGAATTAGTCAGACGCGGCCGAGAATCAAACTCGGGACCGTCTGAACTGAAGGCCAGTACGCTGACAATTCATCCAACGAGTCGGACAAACGCATTAACTAACTGATAACTAAGCAAAAAATATTGTAGCAATTATAATGCCATTGAGGTCCGTTTCATTAGGATATCATCGCTGCGCGAGGAATGCCACGTATCTGACAGTACTCTTCTATTATTTTCCTTAATACTGGTCACGCCTCCCAGCCAAATTTGGGAGTGCAGTTCATTAGAACCGTTTTCTGTGTGTTCATTTTCTTATGATAAACTGTAAAGGAAACTGAATCTTAAATACATTATACTGTAGGACTGCGTAAATACGGCATACAAACACGCATTCTTACAGTGCAATACGGTAAGGTTCATATTCCTTTACACTTCAGCATAGGCAAATGAACACAACGAAAATTGTTCTGATGGACTGCATATCCATATGTGGCTGGGAGGCGTGACCAGTCTTAAGGAAAATAATCGATAGGAAGAGCATTGCCAGGTGCGCGGTATTGCTCGAGCTGGGATAATATACCAGTGGATGTCCGTAAAGAAGAATGCGACACCTTCGAGTCAACAATTTCATACAATAAAGAAAAGTAAAAGTTTGCATGTATAAAAGGAGTAAGTCTTATATTTGGAGCTAGACGCACAACAGCCAGATATTGTACATATTTAAGTTATAACAAATTCCAACTTTTAATTTGAGAAGTTCCACCTTTCCACCACTTTAAAGTCTCACGATTATTCTTAAAATAAAATAACATTGATTTATTTTAATATCAGTCAGTACATGTTTTGTGTTTCATAGAAGACATCTCCAGTCGTGACCTTGATTTACAGTTAAATATGCACAAAAACACAGGTTACATAAATAAAAGCAAAATTAATCACTCATATTTAAAACAATTTGTCCTTGCAGGATGAAAGGTCTAAATATCTAAAGAGTCTTTGGATTTTTCCTTCATTTCCACAATTTGAGATGTGTTGTTGTGAAAGATGTGTTATTCGTAGAATACAACTTGGATAATTATCCGAAGACAAAGGGATCTTAATGTTTCTTGATAAATAAATGGAACAGCAGTGTACAACTATGCAATTCTTTTTTACATTCAACACTTGATGTGAATGGAAAGTGGGAAGTTTCCTGTCATATGAAACGGACATATCGTGTTCGTTATGGAAAGCAACTCCGTGTGATGATGTTACATCCAAATCTGGAAAGGAGAACCAAATTTTGAAGCTCGATAACGAAAACGATCTGGCTGTCGTGTTTATGAAGATCTTAAGTTTACTCACCACCTGACTCACCTCACGATTAACTCACACCGGACCTTCTACTGCGCTCAAAGCTGCTTTCCTCCTAGTGCTGTATTTAAAGCTATCCATAGTGGATGACAAATTTATAGACATGACGGTTTTGGTTTATATAAAGGATTTAACTACGCTTTTGAGGAGCCATTTCTGTAACGATTAAGTGACATACGGAAGAGCTACTCGAAACCATTACACTCTCCACACCTGGACTATAATGACATATGTGCTTGTAATGCTTTGTCCACTGTGTAATTTCAAGTTCGAAGAATCTGAATTACATCTGTTGTTTAATATAATATGATCATAAAATTAGTTCGATACAATGATAACCCTTTCAGACCTGAAAGAAAACTGGAGGCGTGAATTTTTGTTTGTATGTCAAAAACTGACTAAAATGCTCCTCAATACACATATTGATAGTTTATTTTACAAAATAAAAACTAACATCCGACAAAAAGGACCCACACAATTGTGCGTATCAAAATTCAAAACCTCGTTGTATCACATAAGATGATGTATCTTCAAAATTTACGTTCACTAACCAATGTACACACTTCATTGAATATATTCCGGTATTCAGTAAAGCTTCTAGATTAATATAAACGCAATAAATAAATACTTACTTTTGGCACTACTGCTTCTCGCCATCTCGCCGATCAACTGTGCTTTTTAAACTCTTCTTCCTTCGCCCTGGCGGTCAAGCGCATACTAAAAACAATTGAAATAGACGCCACGTGTCCCGCACAATCACTGCAGTCCGGTCTAGCGCCGAAAAAACATCAAATACGGTCAGGGATAAACAAAATACGAACCCGCACAATTGTGCGTACTCGGTCTGAAAGGGTTAAAGAGAAATAATTGGATAAATGCACTGTAAAAGTGAGTCATTTAAATTCAACAAAGAATAAAAATATATTATGTCAAGAAAAATATTTCTGTTCTACAATGTACATAATTCCTACGTATGATCTATAATGGTTCGGTTAAAGAATTAGAATTCAGGTAGGAATGTATATAATCTTGATATATATTTTTGAGACTGAGAAAGGAGGAAGATGAAACTAGACAATTCGACCAGAGAACATTAAATGAGGAAACGACTGAGGCAATACCCTACGGCAGTTCCAATATTGCAAGGAAGGAATTAACTCTGACCAAGTCTGTGGGTACACAGTTCACAGTCACGTTGTGGAGCTTCTCCCAAGAAAGCAATTTCAGGCGAACAGACTAAACGTGAGTCGAGCAGAGAATGGCGGATAAGGACAGCAAAGCCTGTAATGATTTCCGGCATTGCCTGCACTATCAGATGGATCTTCAGTTAAGTTTTAATCATAGAAATAAGGATTTTTATAATCATCCACTATTTATTTACTGGATTGGTTTGTTAGTTCTAGTCCGCGCCCCCAAGCCTATCGCACGTAACGAAGTTATCGATATTTTAGTATCATCACAGTTATTGGTAATCACGCACGAGCAAGTATTACAATTAATACCATTTGGCGCAGACCAGGGGAGCAATGATTCATGCCTTAAAATAATATCAGAGGAATGTGATCATTTAATATGACGACTACATACAATATCGTTGTTGCGCTAGCAATACCGCGTATCTGACAATGCTCTATCCATTATTTGCCTTAAGACTGGTCACGCCTCCCAGCCATATATGGATATGCAGTCCATCAGAACAATTTTCGTTGTGTTCATTTTCCTATGCGAATGTATTACTTAATAAGGGAAAATCTGTAACGGTTGTGAAAAACCGGGTAAGTGACAATGCACTTCCTAACCATTATTTTCCTTAAGACTGGTCACGCCTCTCAGCCACGTACGGATATGCAGTCCATCAGAACAATTGTCGTTGTGTTCATTTTCATATGCTTATCTGTACAGGAAAATGAACCTTACATACCTTGTAGCATAGGTCTGCTGCAGAAATGTATGCATGATTCCCTCCTACAGTATAATGAATGTAAGTTTCATTTTCCTGTACACATAGGCATAGGATTATGAACACAAGGTCAATTGTTCTGATGGACTGCATATCCGTACACCGCTGAGAGGCGTGACCAGTCTTAAGGAAAATAATGGTTAGGAAGTACATTGACAGTTACCCGGTTTTTCACAATCGTTACAGAAATGATCCATACCGTACCGTACTACAAGAATGTATGTTTGCATGACTTATTTACTCACTCCCACAGTACAATGTATTTAATGTTCAGTATGGTCTAGAAGTGTGTCGTATAATCTGATACGCTTCAAATAGTCATGCTCCTCAACGGCCGAATCTATCGTCCTGTTTTCTCACACATGGTCAAGGGAGGCAGATCCAGCCAACGGGCTAGTCAAGGAAACACATCAACAGCACAGATGTAACTGAAATATCCCCGTGCTGCCGGTGGGCTGGTATTATCTAGTTACCTTTTGGATTCATGAAGGAAAAAAGATGAGGCCGTAGAAGGTACTGTTTCAGGGATCACTAACAGTGAGAGCCGATAGCCAGCAGTTCGCATCCGTAGTTCCTACCTAACGTAAGAATTTTAATTGCAAGCTTAAATTTGAATCTGTCAGTTGGTACTTCGAAATGTTGATTGATTCATCATTTATCATCAAAACGGGAATCCAACAGAGAACACCATGCTTTGATAGGTCATAGGCCTTTGTCGGTAGATGGTTTAAGAGATTTCGTTTGGCAAATCAGTAGATATCAATTTTTCTGTGATTCCGTACACGGCAAGTAAAGAAATTATGAGAGCCCATAAGAAAATACTGATGTCACTGCACGTATGCCAGTATAGACAGAAACGCCGATGCATCCATTCAATACTGCAGGCAGATAAATTCTACATCTAGTAGTGACGCTGGATCTCAAGGAGTCTTCCCAGTGGACGTAATTTAATGTCCTTACTCCCATACACATTATCATTCCGTCAATAATTCTGAAAACACAGTCATGATGATTCTTTTTTTTCTTGCTAGTCGCTTTACGTCGCACCGACACAAATAGGTCTTATGGCGACGATGGGACAGGGAAGGGCTAGGAGTGGGAAGGAAGCGGCCGTGGCCTTAATTAAGGTAGAGCCCCAGCATTTGCCTGGTGTGAAAATGGGAAACCACGGAAAACCATTTTCAGGGCTGCCGACAGTGGGGTTCGAACCTACTATCTCCCGAATACTGGATACTGGCCGCACTTAAGCGTCTGCAGCTATCGAGCTCGGTCATGATGATTCAAGCGTCAGCCAATTCACTTAGGCGACCCAGCTTTTCCCTCAATTTTGACAATGCAGTCGTTCTTCGAGGCTTCCAGTTACTGACAACGTCATCGTAGCACGCTGAGTGGCCACTGATCACCACAGTGACAGTGATAACATTGTACACACTCGCGTGCTGACTCTGCCATATGATTATTAACACCCGTTGCGGCACTTCTCAGTAATCAGTCGCAAACACAATCTGAACAGTGTTATAAATATATATATTTTTTTTTGCTAGGGGCTTTACGTCGCACCGACACAGATAGGTCTTATGGCGACGATGGGATAGGAAAGGCCTATGAGTTGGAAGGAAGCGGCCGTGGCCTTAATTAAGGTACAGCCCCAGCATTTGCCTGGTGTGAAAATGGGAAACCACGGAAAACCATTTTCAGGGCTGCCGATAGTGGGATTCGAACCTGCTATCTCCCGGATGCAAGCTCACAGCCGCGCGCCTCTACGCGCACGGCCAACTCGCCCGGTGTGTTATAAATACAATGAGAATCCACTGTCAGTATTATTGAAACATTCGTTCCGGGTTCACTTTCCATTCTGTTTTCCGAGATTTCAGCATAACTAAATATGTTATTAATTAAGTGTCGTGTTACGCAAAACATAGAAAAATGTAAAGGCTATCTGGTTTAAAATACAGTAGAATATATTAAAAATATACACGTACAAACAAATAACAGAGTATTAAGATAACTTCCTTAACAGAATAATTGAGGCTAACTTAAGGATGTGGTTACCCCCAACGGCCACATACATCCAGCAACGACGTGAGACGTACTTTATAATAAATGTTTTCTTGCGCACAAATTTGCATGAACAAAATTCTTATGAACAATGTCTGTACAGAATTTTGTTAAGGATTCTATTCTCAGTTTACACTTAAGAAAGCGATAGCATTCACAAAGTTCGCCGCATCTTTTTCACCTGCAGTCCGATCTTGGCTCATGGAAACTCACTTTAATACACAGATGTTGGTGAAACCCATGGACTGAGAGTCTGGTCACAACGTGTCTCAACTCATAGCCTCCCTGAGTCCAGTTGCGGTTGATCATCGCATCACACTGGTAAAAGTCCCACCATATGCTGTCCTTTTTTGTTGAAGCTCTTGTAGTTCCTTATACGCTGGGGTGGCCGACGTACTTTATGTGGAATAGGTCAAAAGCTGTATGGGCAGCTGCTTCCATTACTCACGAAGTGCAGTGCAGACTTTGCCCTTGAGGTTTATCTTAAGGGTGCATCTCGTCTTCCAACTGAATCCTAGGCAAGTCCTAAAAGATTCATGTCTGGACACCTTGCTGGTGGTGGATACTTCTTCAAGAAATTCATCCATGAGGATAGCTCGAAATCCACGACAATTATTGTCCATGAAAAAGAAGTCTGGCCCGACTGTCTCACTGACAAGTCATACATGTTGCTGGAGTACCTCATCTCTGTTCCTCTGGTCAGTAACACTACATACAGCTAAGTTATGCAGACCCAAACGTCCACTGAACATGATGTCTGCCCAAATAAGTATTCTACCACCACCACTACAAAACAGATACCTTTCCACGAAGTTCATAGAATTAAATCGTATTCCAGGATTTCTCCAGACGTATATGTGATGGGAATCATTTTGCAAACTGAATCTGGACTCATCTGTGAAGAGCATGACCCTCCATTACATCAGAGTCCAATGTCAACGGTGCTACTCTACTTTAAACGGTTCCTTCTGTGCACTGGATGAAGCAGGATACACATGAATGGACACCTGGCATAGTCACCAAATATCCAGAGTCTCCAGCACACAATTAATAGAGGATTCATCTTGTAGATATCGTCCAGCTTCGTCGTAAAGGTTGTCCTGTTGTAGACCTTGTTGCTCTAGGATGAATTTTTATTGGCCTATGATGGACGTCTCCTGTGTCTCGCAACCGTGGCCAAAGCCTGTAAACGATACAGTGTGGAACATTGAGAATGCTGAGACTTCGGTCTATGCCTGGCCTGCTTCCAATTGTCGTATGATTCTTCGCTTTAAAATGAGGCCAATTGGCTGATTGTGCCATATTTGTACTGTATGGTGCACGCTATATTCTCTGATCACAATCGAGAAAACAGTGCAGAATGAGACAGTTTTGATGTCATGTACTGTTTAGGTTTCAGTTGTTAGTCCACTTCACGCTGACAGTACATCAGATGAGTTACAGACCCTGATAAATATTTCTGGTGATCGTACAACTCTCCAAATCCAGTTTCCCTTATATTTTAATTAATCTCAACTTGTAGACACTATTGTCAACGGCCGTAGCCGTGTTGAAACACCGGATCCCGTGAGATCTCCGAAGTTAAGCAACATTGGGCTTGGTCAAGATATGGATGGGTTGCCACGCGCTGTTGGTAGGTGGTAAGGGAATGGAGGAGCGGAAAGGAACTGGCCACCCTATCGTACGTAAACTCCGGTTCAGGCACACCTCTGCGGAGGTTCGGACCTGCCTTCTGGCAGAATACACCCTTACCATGTGGACACTATTGTATTTTGAAGAT
This sequence comes from Anabrus simplex, assembly GCF_040414725.1. NCBI lineage: Eukaryota > Metazoa > Arthropoda > Insecta > Orthoptera > Tettigoniidae > Anabrus > Anabrus simplex. The sequence continues at coordinate 109,932,963 of NC_090266.1, read as the reverse complement.
CTAATGTATGCACAGAAAACGTTGTGTTTTACCAGTAACTTATTCATTACACAATTTCGTAACATATTACGGGAATCTAAAATATCTTCAGAAACTTCATTATGTTACTAATCACGCCTGTGGTAGACCTAGAATCTAACCGATCACGTGAAGTCCCCAACTTCTCTTCCTGTAAATGAATATTTAAGCCTATTTGTCCTCTTGAATTCAAACTTTACCTCATTATTGAGATCTTCCCTACTTTTGAAAACATCACCCAAACGGATTCATCCACAAATGGCATTCCACGCCATATATCCACTGCCAGCCCGGAAAATACCACTTAGTCCAGGTGCTCTTCTCCTTTCTCGCAATTATTTCCAGCCCAAATTTTCCAACATTTTCAAAACGCTACTTTTTTGTCGGAAATCACCCAGAACAAATGGAACCATACTCTGGAACTTCGGTTTAACCAGAAACTTATATGCCCATTCCTGTACATCCTTACTACAACCCGTAAATACCCTCATAACCGTGTGAAGAGATTTGTAACCCTGTATCACGTTTATGTAATTGCCGCACAGAAGATATTTGCTTATATTAACACCTAAGTACTTACAGTTTTCCCCATGAGGAACTTTAACCCACCAACGCATTAATTAATGCGCAGAGGACTTTCCCTCTTTGTAAAACTCACAACCTGACTTTTCACCCCGTTTATCATCATACCATTGCCTACTGCCAATCTCTCAACGTTGTTGACTTTTTTGCATCTGTTCACGATATTGTGGCCTATTTATTAGCCTATACTCTAAAACATCATCCGCAAATAGCCTTACATCTGATTCCAGTTATATATTCATATCATTTATATATGTAAGAAACCTTAACGGTCCAATAACACTGCGTTGAAGAATTCCTCTCTTAATTAGTACAGGAGCGGGTAATGCTTCACCTACTTCAGTTCTCTGCGTTCTCTTTTCTAGAAATATAGCCACCCATTCAGTTGCTCTTTTTTCTAGTCCAATTCCACTCATTAATGTCAGTAGTCTCCCATTATCTACACTATTAAACGACTTAGATGGGTCACTGTGTCGCAATCTGTGCCCCAGTCATGTTTATCTTCTTTGTTAACTTTCTTGATTAGCTGTCCTTTCTCGTTGACTCGTACGAGTACATCCACATCGGTCATCTTATAACTTTCATACTTAAACAATAATACCTTCGAATTAAATTCAGACCTATTGTAAATTGCCAATCATTTTGTATTTAAATTATATTTACGTATCGGGGTTAGCTTTAGTGTTTGTTGTAAACAGTCAGATTTTGTTCAAGAATTAGTTTCAGAATTACTATTTTTCTGATTATTATTATTAGTAGTAGTAGTTTTAGTATTATGATTATTAACTCTCAAACGGTGTTGTGACTCTTTTCTCTCTAAAATGGTGTAGGGGAAACGAAAATGACACCATTTTGATTTGGTCGTGTGAAATACTCTATGAAAAATGAAAATCCACAGCCTGTTTCCAGTCATCTGACCGGGTCAGGAATGGAATGAATGAAGCCCCATCTAGCGGCGAGGATAGGAAATATGCCGGCTGCCGAAGCCTGTCGCACTCCTCCGGGGCAATGATAAATGACTGACAGATGAAATGAAATGTTAATGGAGAGTGTTGCTGGAATGAAAGATGACAGGGGAAACCGGAGTACCCGGAGAAAAACCTGTCCTGCCTCCGCTTTGTCCAGCACAAATCTCACGTGGAGTGACCGGGATTTGAACCACGGTATCCAGTTGTGAGAGGCCGGCGCGCTGCCGCCTGAGCCGCGGAGGCTGTGAATTACTCTATATTGTCACAAATATTTTTCAATTATCTTTCAACTTGTATGTTTTCTAAAATAAAGCGGCACCATTAAAGAAAATAGTAAGTAAAAATCACAATATGAGAACAAATTAAAACAGTCCTACACAAAAATGTAGAGGAAAGTCGCCATATATTGTACAGTATAATGGAATTCCGCCATATTTGCAATTACACTATGTGGTCAAAAGTATCCGGACACCCCCAAAAACATACTTTTTATATCTTAGGTGCACTGTGCTGCCACCTAATGCCAGGTACTCCATACCAGCGACCTCAGTAGTCATTAGACATCGTGAGAGAACAGAATGGGGCGCTCCGCGGAACTCACGGACTTCGAACGTGGTCAGGTGATTGGGCGTCACTTGTGTCAGAAGTGTGTACACGAGATTCCACACTCCTAAACATCTCTAGGTCCACTGTTTCTGATGTGATAGTGAAGTAGAAACGTGGAGAGACACGTACAGCACGAAAGCATACAGACCGACCTCGTCTGTTGACTGACAGAGACCGCCGACTGTTGAAGAGGGTCGTCAAGTGTAATAGGCAGGCATCTATCCAGACAATGACACAGGAATTCCAAACGCATCAGGATCCACTCCAAGTACTACGACTAGTGTTGGCTACTGAATGCATGATTCGAAGCAGTGTATCGATTCATTCAAGTGTCCGAGTGAATCGATTCACTGGAACGGCGAGCTCACGCCACACGATTCAGCTTACTCCCAGCGGAGAGTGCTGGCGGGGAGCCGAGCTTCCGCTGCAGCGAGACAGTGAATCATGGCACACCGAAAGAATCGTGCGCACAGCACGGCTCAGTGAGACACAAGATACACATGGCTCTTTATCGGCACACTGGACATTGGCGGAGAGCCTAGCTTCCGCTGCAGCGAGTCACATAGTGAACCATGGCACACCGAAAGAATCGTGAACAAGCACGGCTCAGTGAGACACAACATACACACGGTTCCTTATCGGCACACTGGACACTGGCGGAGAGCCGAGCTTCCGCTGCAGCGAGACATAGAGTGAGCCATGGCACACGGATCAGTGAGCCACAACAAACACACGGTTCATTGCATTCACTGTCGTCTTCTTACATGGAGGTTTAAATAATAGATGGATTTATTTCAGTGTTAAAACGGTAGTCTAAACATCATTCTAAAGTAGCTAGTAAGTATGTAGGCTAATAGGTTATACTATTTATTAGTTTAATGAATCTTAGTATTATAACTTACTTGACATTTGACAATTAATTAAACTCGACTCTAGCCTGCCGTATGACTCTGAGTCATGCTCACGACCACTCAAAAGTACCTGTTTTATATTGGGGAGAACGACTCAGTATTCTCTCAGTTCGTACGTCACATCGTTGCACAAGACATCAATAATATGTGGACAGTAAGTGAGCTGACTGACGCAATAACTTAATCAACAGTATGTTGAATCAGGAAACCAGCGGGCTACTGTACATCTCGGGTAGCCTATACAAAATATGACGATTTATAAAAATACTCTGCTGATAGAAAAATACATATTTTCAAAAATGACTCAGAGAGTTGGACGTGCGGTTAGTATCGCGTAGCTATGCGCTTGCATTCGGGGGGTGGTGGGTTCGAATCCCACCGTCGGCAGCCGTTAAGATGGTTTTCCGTAGTTTCCACATTTTTTACACCAGAAAATCCTGGGACTGTACCTTAATTAAGGCCATGGCTGCTACCTTCCTAATCCCAGACTTTTCCCATCCTGCGTCGCCGGAAACCTTCGATGTATCAGAGTGACTAGCATTTTTTTCTAAGAAAGGAGTTCATAGAATGAAAACCAGATGGCAGCAGCAAATACTGAATGCTGTTGCTGCTGTCTTAACATTACATACTACACAGATGCAGTAGGAGCGGTAACATGAACGGAATCAAATGAATCCAATGTCCCATCACTACAATGACAGTTCGGCGGGAGGTGAGAAAACTTGGATTTCATGGTCGAGCGGCTGCCCATAAGCCATACATCACGCAGGTCAATGCCAAACGACGCCTCGCTTGGTGTAAGAAGCGTAAACATTGGACGATTGAACAGTGGAAAAACGTTGTGTGGAGTGACGAATCACGGTACACAATGTGGCGAACCGATGGCAGGTTGTGGTATGGCGAATGCCCGCCGCTGTGTGTCATCTGCCAGCGTGTGTAGTGCCAACAGTAAAATTCGGAGGCGATGCTGTTATGGTGTGGTCGTGCTTTTCATGGAGGGGACTTGCACCCCTTGTTGCTTTGCGTGGCACTATCACAGCACAGGCCTAAATTGATGCTTTAGGCACCTTCTTGCTTCCCACTGTTGAAGAGCACTTCGGGGATGGCGATTGTATCTTTCAACACGATCGAGCACCTGTTCATAATGCACGGGCTGTGGCGGAGTGGTTACACGACAATAACATCCCTGTAATGGACTGGCCTCCACAGAGTCCCGAACTGAATCCTATAGAACATCTTTGGGATGTTTTGGAACGCCGACTTCCTAACAGGCCTCACCGACCGACATCTCCTCAGTGCAGCGCTCCGTGATGAATAGGCTGCCATTCCCCAAACAACCTTCCAGCACCTTATTGAACGTATGCCTGCGAGAATGGAAGCTGTCATCAAGATTAAGGGTGGGCCAACACCATATTGAATTCCAGCATTACCGATGGAGGGCGCCACGAACTTGTATGTCATGTTCAGCCAGGTGTCAGGATACTTTTGATCACATAGTGTATGTAGTTGGTAGCGCTCCCTTTTCTGTCTGTGCTTGCGTGTGTCGTAATTTTACTCTCGACGTCAATTTGAGATGATTTTGTTGAGAGCGCTTCGTTATCTACCTTCTGAAGTTTGAATCGTCTTCCGTCTTTCAGATTTTGTAAAGTATGTTTTCATTGCGCTATTGTACGCCCTTACAGTCAGGTTTTATTCTTATCCTGCCGGCCCCGCGGTGTAGGGGTAGCGTGCCTGCCTTTTACCCGGAGGCCCTGGGTTCGGTTCCCGGCCAGGTCAGGGATTTTTAACAGCATCTGAGGGCTGCCTCGAGGTCCACTCAGCCTACGTGGTTATAATGGAGGAGCTATCTGACGGTGAGATAGCGGCCCCGGCCCAGAAAGCCAAGAATAACGGCCGATAGGATCCGTCGTGCTGTCCACACGACACCCCGTAATCTGCAGGCCTTCGGGCTGAGCAGCGGTCGCTTGGTAGGCCATGGCTCTTCGGGGCTGTGGGCCATGGGGTTTGGTTCTTTTAATTCTTACCCTAGGAGGTAAATTGTAGTGTATGGGTACGCTATTAGTTATGTGTAGTTATCGGTCCTTACGTTTATATTATTTCCTGCTATCCAACCGTGAACTCTATCATGGCCAGGTTACTAATATGGAATATATGTGGTCCCCAATATGAAATAGTACTCCATATTCGGCTCCTGATTCCTTACACTTTATTTCTTTTCTTCCTTTTTTTTTTTTTTTTTGCTAGGGGCTTTACGTCGCACCGACACAAATAGGTCTTATGGCGACGATGGGATAGGAAAGTTTTAGGAGTGGAATGGAAGCAGCCGTGGCCTTTATTAAGGTACAGCATCCGGGTGATAGTGGGTTCGAATCCCGCTCTCGGCAGCCCTGAAGATGGTTTTTCGTGGTTTCTCATTTTCACAGCAGGCAAATGCTGGGACTCTACCTTAATTAACGCCACGGCAGCTTCCTTCCAACTCCTAGGCCTTTCCTCTCCCATCGTCGCCATAAGACCTACCTGTGTCTGTGCGACGTAAAGCCACTAGCAAGAAAATAAAAGATTAAGTACAGCCTTAGCATTTGCCTGGTATGAAAATGGGGAAACTAAGGAAAACCATCTTCAGCGCTGCTGACAGTGGGGTTAGAACACACTATCTCCCGAATGCAAACTCGACAGCTGTGTACCCCTAAACGCAAAAAAAAAAGGAGAGACTTACGGCGTTGGGTGGTCACTACTAATGGTGCAGCCTGAAATTTGCAGTTATGCACAGGAAAAGCAGACGACTCTGCAATGCGTCTACTTACATTATTATTATTATTATTATTATTATTATTATTATTATTATTATTATTATTATTATTATTATTATTATTATTATTATTATCATTATTAATTGTTATATTGTATAACTTTGTAGCACTTGAATTAAATTATGTCTGGCTTTATGGCTGAATGTTTAGCGTGCTAGGGTTTGGTTCAAGGGGTCGCATGTTCGATTCCCTGCCGGGTCGGGGATTCCGATGGTCTTGGTTCCGAGTGTTTCGGCAGCCAGACATCGGCATTAAAATTCATCAGAGGTAGATCCCCGTTCTCATAGACGCACAAGTCGCCTATCAGGCGTCAATCCGAAAGACATGCACAAGGCCTCTTCTTCGGAGGCCACACACCATTTCATTAGAAGTAATTGAATCATGGACAGTTGTTAAGTGTAAGAAAGAGCTCAGAGCCCTAAATTCGCCACCAATAAGGACGATATCCATCTGTCCGTCTATCTTCAAAACGTAACAGCTCTGTGCCTTGTGTTGATTCAGTAATAGGAGCTCGTGTGCGGAATAATTAAAAAGATTTATGCATTGCAACCACCTGGAGACTAGGGCAATTGAAGACGAATATTTGTTCGTTACATTTTAAACTATGCATCCTGAGGCACGTTTCACGAAACTATGCTTTTTACATATATATAGGTAACCAGTGAGTTATATTTGCCAAACATATCATTCGAGTAACTGGTATCCATACCTAAGACGTTGCAGATGGTTCACAAGTTAGAGAGTAACTGTAGTAATCACTAATTAAAAAATTAAAACAGGAATTCTACTTTTAACGTAATACTCCCCGGTTATGTAGCGCATGCCTATCTACGAAGTGTCACTGTAATATTTGTCCCAAACGGAACATAATAATTCCTTTTGGGCCGATGACCTTCGATGTTAGGCCCCTTAAAACAACAAGCATCATCATCATCAATAATTCCTTTTACATAAATTAAGTGAAAAGTCTGCGGTATATTAAGAAATACCGTAGTTGCTAGAGAAATATCTAGAGAAATATGCATACGTACACGTACTTTCGGGCTGTAGTCAGGAATCTCTTATGTTGTATTCCGCTGGTCGTGCCGTCTTTTGTTTCTTACTTGAGGTCCATGGCTAGCACCGACGAATGGGAGTGCTATGTCTGTGAATTCTCATTATATTTGTCCATATGACTAGCGCGGGCAGTTCAAACAGCAAAATAGCATGATCCCTGGACCAATTACTTACTTTATTACGTTTTTGTTGAAAGGAAAATAACATGATCCCTGGACCAATAAATATATCATTTAATGAATGAGTTAGGACACAAAACCAATGAGCAACATGAAGAAAACGACACCTAATTAATGCAAATAACTTCAGTGAGCAAAGACAGCACACACGAAAGTGTTAGACAAACAAAACGCATACGGAAGCGCTGCGACGTAGCAGAAAAGTAAATAGTTGTAAGGTAGTAAAGTATGTATCCATATCAATCTCTGCAAGTAAAATTGTTCGTACTATTTCTTAATTTACCGCAGATTTTCGACTTTATTGGTGTAAAAGCAATTATCATATTCCATTTGGGACAAATATTACAGTGACATTTCGTAGACAGGTATGCGCTACATAACCGGGGAGTATTACGTTAAAAGTAGAATTCACCGGGCGAGTTGGCCGTGCGCGTAGAGGCGCGCGGCTGTGAGCTTGCATCCGGGAGATAGTAGGTTCGAATCCCACTATCGGCAGCCCTGAAGATGGTTTTCCGTGGTTTCCCATTTTCACACCAGGCAAATGCTGGGGCTGTACCTTAATTAAGGCCACGGCCGATTCCTTCCAACTCCTAGGCCTTTCCTATCCCATCGTCGCCATAAGACCTATCTGTGTCGGTGCGACGTAAAGCCGCTAGCAAAAAAAAAAAAAAGTAGAATTCCTGTTTTAATTTTTTAATAAGTGATTCCTACAGTTACTCTCTAACTTGTGAACCATCCGCAACGTCCATATTCCCCTGCCGTAGACCATCTATAAATACGACAGTGCAGGGCTGAGTGGCTAAGACGGTTGAAGCGCTGGCTTTCTGACCCCAGCTTGGTAGGATCGATAATGATACATATATTGGCTTTACTTCCCACTAACTAATGTTACCGTTTTTGAAGACGCCGATGTGCCGGAATTTGGTCCCGCAGGAGTTCTCTTACGTGCCAGTGAATCTACCGAAACGAGGCTGTCGTACATGAACACCATAAAATAACACATGACTGAGCTAGGATCGAATCTGCCAAGTTGGACTCATTATGACAGCTCCTCAAAAGTCTGAGCCACTCAACCCGGCTGTAGGTTCGATTCTAACTCAGTCCGCTGGTATTTCGAAGTGCTCAAATACGTTAGCCCGTGTCGTTAGATTTACTGGCACGTAATAGAACTCCTGTGGGACAAAATTCCGGCACCTCGGCACCTCCGAAAATCTTCAAACTTAGCTCTTGGGACGTTATTATTATTATTATTTTTAGTAGTAGTAGTAGTAGTAGTGGTAGTAGTAGTAGTAGTAGTAGTAGTAGTATTGGTGGTGGTGGTGGTGGTGGTGGTGGTTGTGGCGGTCACAATACACATCTTCACAAACCAGGCTCTTCACTAATGGTACACCGTATAGGACTCTGAAGTTTATACGATTGGTTTACGTCATGTAAATCATTTTGAGTGCTCTTTCAAAAGAATAGATTTCACTCATGACAAAACTGATCCTCGCTCGAAGGATGAGAATAATTTAAAAGTATAAATTATTCTATTGCTTTTACTGCAATATATGACAAATGTGATTTATTTAATGATTTTCCTTTCAAAACACATTTATCATTGGTGTCTCCCTGGAATATTAAGTTATTGCTTGTCAGAAAAGTAGTTAAAAACCATTCTTGTTCTTCTCCACTATTGTTTATGCTCAATTAATTTTCCCCTGTGCGCCGGAACATGCGTACCAAAAGCAATAAAACGTACGTGTCCGGTGTTGTAACAGCTGCTTCGAGTGCGGTAGCTGGCATATCATATAACCGAAGACTGCCCTTGGGTCCAGCTGGAATCAAGTACCCTAACTTCCTGCCTTGCCCCTTCCTTGTGGGGAGGTCATGTTTAAGCAGGCCACACCCAGAATCATCAATGCCTCAGCATGAACTTACTGGAAGGCGAGGGAAGAGAATTAATTAACGTCTACGAATTCATCACAAAGTTCTCCTGCCGCGATCTCAATCGAACATTTGTTCAACCGCGACAAAACGAAGGCCAAGTCTGTAAGTCTGAGAGGAATTAAAAAGTTTACTAGAGGAAAATTTGTTTCTTGAACGACGTGGGCAACCCACTCTTGCAAAATCAATTTTCCGTGCTTCTATCAATACTTCCAATTCCGAAATTCTTGTTTACTACAGTGTTGTTGCCTTTTTTTTTTTTGTTCTTGCTGTTTTTCTTTGCCACAAGATTACACTTAAATTGATGATAGTTATATTACATAATTTAACATTACATTCTGAAAATAATCAATAAACCGGGCGAGTTGGCCGTGCGCGTAGAGGCGCGCGGCTGTGAGCTTGCATCCGGGAGATAGTAGGTTCGAATCCCACTATCGGCAGCCCTGAAGATGGTTTTCCGTGGTTTCCCATTTTCATACCAGGCAAATGCTGGGGCTGTACCTTAATTGAGGCCACGGCCGCTTCCTTCCAACTCCTAGGCCTTTCCTATCCCATCGTCGCCATAAGACCTATCTGTGTCGGTGCGACGTAAAGCCCCTAGCAAAAAAAAAAATCAATAACGAGAAATATCAAGTACCCGTCATACCACATTAGGCAGTCTTGTGGATGGTATAATGCATACATGGCTCCATGGCTAAATGGTTAGCGTGCTGGCCTTTCGTCTCAGGGATCCCGGGTTCGATTCCCGGTAGGGTTGGGATTTTTAACCATCATTGGTTTATTTCCATGGCACGGGGTCGTGGTGTATGTGTTCAATCAATCAATCACTACTGATCTGCATTTAGGGCAGTCGCCCAGGTGGCAGATTCCCTATCTGTTGTTCTCCTAGCTTTTTCTTTCATAATTGCAAAGACATTTTAAATTCATTCAACATCTCCCTTGGTAAGTTATTCCAATCCCTAACTCCCCTTCCTATATACTAATATTTACCCCAATTTCTCTTGAATTCCAACTTTATCTTCGTATTGTGATCTTTCCTACTTTTAAAGACACCACTCAAATTTATTCGTCTACTGATGTCCACCCACGCCATCTCTCCACTGACAGCTCGGAACATACCACTTAGTCGAACAGCTCGTCTCCTTTCTCCCAAGTCTTTCCAGCCCAAACTTTGCAACATTTTTGTAACGCTACTCTTTTGTCGGAAATCGCCCAGAACAAATCGAGCTGCTTTTCTTTGGATTTTTCCAGTTCCTGAATCAAGTAATCCTGGTGAGGGTCCCATACACTGGAACCATTCTCTAGTTGGGGTCTCACCAGAGACAAATATGCTCTCTCCTTTACATCCTTACTACAACCCCTAAATACCCTCATAACCATGTACAGAGATCTGTACCCTTTATTTACAATCATATTTATGTGATTACTCCAATGAAGATCTTTCCTTATATTACTGACCCGTCTTCGGGGGTCAGGGTTCGATTCCCTGTGCTGCCAGAAATCTAAGAATGACAGGAGGGCTGGTATGTGGCTGAAACTCTGCATGCAGCTCACCTCCGTTCGGGGTGTGCCTGGAAAGAACTGCATCACCTCGGGGTTCAGAGAGGAGTTTACATTTACTTCATGAATAGGAAATATAGACAGCCTTCTTTCGTTACGCAACATCCAAATGGAATATTCATAACATAATTACTGTACATACACCTTTATTCCTTAGTCTGCAAGAGTCTGTGAACAAGCTAACAACCTTCAGAGTCTCAATGTGTAACTAGCACTGTAGCTTCTTCTACACATACACCTCATAACCTGAAACCATTAAACAGTGAGTCTAAAGATGGTCACGTATATCTTCCTTTGCTGTTCTTACCTTCCACAGCCAAGTTCATTTTTCTCTTCGGTAACCTGTTCTCTTGACTTTGCCTCACATGATGCTACCACCGAAGCCGGTCCATACGCATCCATCGAGTTCATACCTAACATACATGCGAACTGTTTGAGTTGGTGCAAATTGATTTGCATGAAACTTGGAAGGACGTTCAATTAAGACAATAAAATATCACTTCACGCCTGCTGGTTTCACGTAGGCTGCCCACAGCATGCAGAAATGAGTTATTCTGAGCATAAATTCGGCAGTTCTCTCGTTTGTGCTATTGAATGGTAATAACACAATGCACGTTCATATACACAGCAGATGTCCAAGATTTTTACTGCGTAATATTTTAGTTTCCAATACGAACGGCAGTGAATTATTAAAACTCTAATATTTTAAGATATTCACACACTGTACATATCCGACTCGTAGGCTGTGTGGTCAGCGTTCAGACCTTTGGTTCAGAGGGCTCCGGGTTCGATTACGTCTGGGTCGGGGATTTTAGTCGCGTCTGATTAATTCTTCTGATTTCGAGACTGGGTGTTTGTGTTTTTCCCTACAATATCCTATTTATAGTCACCACAAGGACACACAACAGTGATTACATACACCCGCCAGGTGGCACGTAGGGCATCCGGCAATAAAACAGGGCCAAGTCCACACATATGCGACACAGTTCTCACCTGCGACCCCAAAAGTGTGGAAAAATGCTGTAGAAGAATATATACTGTACGTTTAGTAAACTATTTTTATAGTGGAAATTCTGTTCGTGTTGTCAAAAATCGCACTTTCGATATTTATTTATTTATTTATTTATTTATTTATTTATCGTATGGCATATACACTAACAGTACAATAAATTACAGGTTTATATCTACATTATTTACATATGTGGCTTATATTGCCTACAAACGAGAATCACTAGGAACAGTATGTTGAACATTAAAAAATAACGTACACCTATCAACAGCTCAAAAGTGTTTTGACAGTCAAGACCTTCAAATTTTCTGCATAAATAAGAATGAAATAAGTTATCGTTATTGTCTACAACATCTAACATTGCTTGCTGCGTAGTCATTTGCGTTTATAACTGCTGCACACCTTCCAAGCATGAACTGAATGAGGCGTAGTAGGAGTATGTTAGGAATATTGTCCCATTAACATCGCCAAGAGTTCAAAAAATCTTGGTTATTTGTACTTGAATTTGTTCTAACACGTTTGTCAATTAGGATCCACATGCATTCTATCGAGTTCAAGTGCGGTCTTTGATTCGGCAATTGTAACATATTCACTTCTTTTTTGCTGAAGGTACTCTTGCACATATTTATGAAGATGTATAGGATCGTTATTGTGCTGAAGAAACCACTGGCATTGGCATCTGACGTCTAGCATAAGGTAACATATTCATGTCCAAAATGTTGCAATAATTAGGGCCATTCATGATACCCTCTACATGCACTAAAGACCTACATATTTAGCGGAGAAGCATCACGAGACCATGATGTTACTTTCTCCCTGTTTTACGGTAAGAACCTAGTACCGTGGATTGAATCTTTCACCTGTAGAGTGACAAACGTATCGAATTCCATCCGATGATACTGAATTAAACTTAATTACTCCATAATACTTTAGAGCAGTCATGGAATGTTTAGTTGAGATGTTATTTTGACAAAGTAAGTCTCTTCCGTATTTTAGATGAAGTAATGAAGGCTTTCTTGCACGGTTGGTGAGCTCGCAGATCCTCGACAATCAATCGACGTACAGTAGAAACGTAGACATCCATCCGATGCTTTTCCTCAGATCAACAGTAATTTGTTATATTGACATCTGAGGATCTTCTACCGCCAGTCTCCTTATAACCCTATATATTATTTTACTTGTTTTTCTAGGTCAACCTTGTTGAGATTCTTGTTGACATTACCATGTATTCTGTTCTTTTTGTACCATAGACATGCCACTTGTCTAGAATTCTAGAAGCACGAGCAATTCCTGCCTGTAACAGCCCCGCCATCAGAGATCATATTACAGTTTCCCCGAACTCTATTAAACATTCCTTCCGTTTACGCTGTACCATAATGATCTTCTGTATTTCACCATACATCTGTACAATAATAAACATCGCAGAAGCTAGTGAAGGATAGGGCTGATTATGTCGACAGACTTTTGCACCACCATTTACATGCTTTTCCCCCATTCAGCTTTCACTTACCTAGACAAGTTGTCTCTGGTGATCTGTGGTCAACACTACTCTACTACCGTTTCTGCACCTTGTTATCCTGTGTCATTATGGATGTTGCTCTACATCTGTTGAATAAAGACGCTTTGTCACCAGACTTACGAGCGCTACTGCATGTATGTTGAGTCCTCAGCCCGAAGGACCCTCAAAAGCTCCAACACCAGCTGTCACACGAAGCTGGAGTGACAAGGAAGAGGTACAGCGTGTAATGACATTAGTAAACGAATAAGTTCGAGTGGTATTTTTAAAAGTAGGAAAGATCACTATATGAAGATGAAGTTGGAATTAAAGAGGTCAAATTGGGGCAAATATTATTTTATAGGAAGAGGAGTTAGGGTTGGAATAATTTACCAAGGGAGATATTCAATAAATTTCCAAATTACAGATAGGGAATCTGATTGATTGATTGATTGATTGATTGATTGATTGATTGATTGATTGATTGATTGATTGATTGATTGATTGATTGATTGATTGATTGATTGATTGATTGATTGATTGATTGATTGATTGATTGATTGATTGATTGATTGATTGATTGATTGATTGATTGATTGATTGATTGATTGATTGATTGATTGATTGATTGATTGATTGATTGATTGATTGATTGGTCAGGGAAATGAGGAATGGGGCAGTTTACTCATCATTTCCTTGACAGAGTCAAAAGATGCTATTACTCATCAGTCTATCAAGCACACTGAATGTTATGCATCAGCTGATCGTACAAGCTATAACAGGCTATCAGTAATTCTCATATCGTCAAAATCAAATATGATACTGAGACAAGTCAGTTAGCTAGTCGCCTGGGAAATGATAACGGTACTAGTCACGTGGAGTAATTTCGTACCTCAAAATTATTTATTTATAGAAAGTTTTGTGTTATAATAATTTACATTTCACTCATTCAGATCGTTATATGGGTAACATATTCAATAACTTGTGTTCATTTATTTAACAAACACTGATTTCCATCTCTAAATTTCTTAACCACATAAGAAATGTTGCAACTTTACGACTGGTTACAATTTTTATTCTCCTACGTTGAATCATTAAAATTGACATCAAAACTTGTTTTCACACAGTATTCAGGACACTAAATACGGGAGAAATGACAATACCACCAAATCACATGAAAAGATTAGTATCATGGGATGAAACGGACAGATTTATAGTAATGAATTTTAAACTTCCTTTAGTCACTAACATTTCTTCATTCTCGGATTTCTCTCACATCTTTGGCACAATACTTTCAGATATGCCGAATTTAACCTAAACGTAATATCATCGCTTCTGTGCCAAAACCGTGAATGTGACAATGCTCTTCTTGTCTATGATTTCCCTTAAGACCGCTCAAGCCTCTCGGTCACATATTCCTATGTGCGTGCGTAAAGGAAAATGAACATTACAGTACCGTACTGTAGGAATGTATGTTAGCATGACATATTTACCCGCTGCTAGAGTATGATGAATTTATGTTGTTGTTTTTCTTTACAGTGTAGCATAGGGAAATGAACACAGCTAAAATGTTCTGAAGGACTGCATATCAATATGTGGTCGGAAGGAGTGATCTGAATTAAGGGAATTAATGTATAGGAAGAGCATTGTCACAATCGCGGCTTTGGCACCGCAGCGACAATATGCGTTTAGCCTGAAAAATACACGCAATATGTGCAACATACGTACTAACCGAAAGATCTATGGCAACAGTAGTCGCATGAAATACATGCAGTTATATCCCACACTGTCTTAGCTTGACCGCGAAACGATTGCCATTGAGTAAGTTTACCTGTTGTATGAAGGTACTGTACCTCTGATTAGATTAACCAACACACGAAAACAAATATACCTAGCATCAAATCACGTGACTACTTGAGGGTTATTGCAGCCCATGTCAGAAGATCTAACGCAATATAAACACCGTCCCTCACCAGAGATTGAGTTGGGTACTAAAGTTCAGTAAATATTCACTCACGAACATTCAAGTGAAGTAAGAAAATAAATACACAGTGTCCAACAAACCCTTAGCAAGTGGGCAGTGTTAACGTGAACAATATTTGTAAATTTGAATAATAATATTCCGTAATTACATTCCAGTTAGAGTGCTACCTGTACCATGTTATACGTATTTCGTGCATAAATGAAGTTTTCCTTATTATCTGTTGTTATCCTTTTATTTTTCCATATTATCAATTACGCAGCAAAACTACAAGTGTTTACTTTGAAGAAAAGTATTCATTGTTTTCGTCTGGGAGGAGAAGCCGAGTGGCTTCAGGAAACCACACGTGTTGGGTTGCCAACTTGGTGATACTGTCGGAGTACTGACGATAAATAAAAAACACTGTAGTTTCTCAATTCATTCTTCCCTAAAACTGTCTAAATGAGGATATTTATATTAATTGAATGGTATTTTCTACAGTTTTCAGGAACGACGTGAATTTTAATCTACTGACGGGATGTAGTACTGCATCTTCGGAAACATATTTTCGTAAATCCAGGAAAGATGTGAAGATGTCGCAAAAGGGGATACAGGTGTTTACAAAGAATAATGAGGTGCATACAATTACGAAACTTGAAAATATGGCGTGTTTCTTACGTAGTGTTCCTGGCTCAGATGCGTTTATTTGACGTTATCCTTCTTAATAGCAAAAGAGTGGGACTGGTGTGACAAATAGCTGCCCAGTATCACCAATAAAGAGCGAACTTCTGGTTTCAGCCAACATGAAAATATAATGTCAAAATTTCTGTACCGAGTGAGTGGCTGAATGGTCTACGTCACGTAGTTGTCAGCTTGCATTCGGGAGTTTGTGGGTTCGAACCCCACTGACGGCAGCCCCGAAGATGGCATTCCATGGTTTTCCATTGCTGGGGCTGTACCTCAGTCAAGGCCACGGTCGTTTCCTCCTCACTCCCAGCCTCTTCTTATCCCGTCTTCATAAGACCTACCCGTGTCAGTGAAAGTAAATTGTAAGGAATTCCATAGAATGGTAAAATCTGATGTGGACATTTTAAGGGCAGAAAAGTAAAATACCAAAAAACCTTCAGGAAAATAAGCAATGTAATCATTATCCCAAATCAACAGTGTCCATTACTTCATATAATATCCTGCCTTTTCAGTGAAATATCCGTTATTTCGTATAACAGAAAGCGTCAACCCTAGCCCCAGTGTTCAATCGCAACTATTCAACTACATGAGACGTAATTAGTATAACAAGGCCTTGTACTCTACGCAAAGCTGTCAACAGTTCGATGATAAGGGACATTTGGTGGTCAGAAATCAACATAATTGTATATGACGTTGTGGAACAATTGTATCGTCCGCTGGATAGTATTACCTCACTCTCGTCCCCGATGTAGAACTCAACATGAATATTAGTTAGTTCTGCCTAGCTTGGGGATTTATGGAATTGAAGCTGTACAGAAAGTCATGATTATTGAGCTTGAGGTGTATCTATAATTTGTATAGAAGTCATCAAAAATCATTGTAATTGAACTTATGTAAAAATGAAACACTGTAACAAAGTACCAAAAATTAGTTCCCTTGTCAATTATCTTTGCGAACGCGGGATCGTTATAAATATGAAGCGTATGTACACGCCGCTACGAACAATTTTCTCACCTTAGCAACTACTTCTAGACAATGACTACGATAATCGCTGAAATATTGTATCATCTGATATAAGAGCGTCCCCTTAAGAAGGCATTCGACAACCATGGCTTTAGTATACAAACCATGTTTTTATGCCACAGTTCACTGTCAATTCCTTATGAAACCGAGACTTCAACTATAAATCTGCCCATACGAGGCTGACATGTTTAAGCTCCAAATACCACCGGACTGAGCCATGATCGAACTCATCACCTTGGGTTAAGAAAGGCAGCGCTCTTCCGTCTGAGCCCAGCCACTCAGCCCGGCTATTATACAGTAGATTTCATTGTATAACCGTCGTAACATCATTTTAGGATAGATCGTTTTGATTTGATAAAGTCATGTTTGAAAACTAAAGTGAAGTGCTTTAGAGTAGGCGAAATTTACAAAAACAAAAACAAATATGACGGCCAATGTTATGTATCATTACATGATTCTGTAGCGAAACATTACACTTCAACACCTCAACAAAGTATTGCAACAGTTTCATGATGCAGTTTTCTGCGAAAGACATTTCGCTTCGTGAATGAGAATTCAAATCAAAGTGACTGTAACGGAGAAGGAATTGAGGGTCATTGGGCAAACCGAATACAAAACTGGCATGTATTTATTTTTACCACTTTTCAGCATTTACTTGATTTTAATGAGAATAAAAGTTAATAAAGTCTAATTAGACTTAGTTCTTTCTAAGAAATGGATGGGAATAAAACTTGTAAATAAACCTATCAATCAATCAAGCAAGCAAACAATCCCCACTGATCTGCATTTTTCGCAGTCACCCAGGTGTCAGATGCCCTATCCATTTTGCTAATTAAATGCAAAGAATTTGGAAATTTATTGAACATCTGGCTTGGTAAATTATACCCTCCCTAACTCCCCTTCCTGTAAACGAATATTTACCCCAATTTGCCATCTTTAATTCCAACATTATCTTCATATTTTGATCGTTCCTACTTTTAAAAACACCACTCAAACTTATTCGTATACTAATGTCATTCCACGCCATCACTCCACTGACAGCTCGGAAAATACCACTTATTCGACCTACAATAGGGTGCTTATGTTATTTTTTAAAATATGGTAGAACGCATGTTAGCTTCAGTTTGTTCCAGCTATGGCTATATCAATTGGAGTTTCGTGGGATTTCACACAATTCTTATACAAACATATTTTTGGAAACTACTGAAAGAAGTTAGTGGATGTTAGCTTAGTAGACACTTTCAGTGTGCGAACATTACCGAGTATCTGATAAAAATCCTCCTACCCATTATTTTCCTTAAGACTGGTCACGCCTCTCTACCGCATATGGATATGCAATCCATTAAAACAATTTCCACCGAGCTCGATAGCTGCAGTCGCTTAAGCGCGGCCAGTATCCAGTATTCGGGAGATAGTAGGTTCGAACCCCACTGTCGGCAGCCCTGAAGATTGTTTTCCGTGGTTTCCCGTTTTCACACCAGACAAATGCTGGGGCTGTACCTTAATTAAGGCCACGGCCGCTTCCTTCCCACTCGTAGTCCTTTCCTCTCCCGCCGTCGTCATAAAACCTATCTGTGTCAGTACAACGTACAACAACTTGTAAAAAACAATCCGTTGTGATAATTTTTCTATGCTAATTTGTAAAGGAAAGTGAATCTTAAATACATTATACTGTAGGACTGCGCAAATACGTCATGCAACTATATATTTCTACAGTGCGGTACGATAAGATTCAACTGAACGAGTTGACCGTGCGCTTATAGAGATAGAGGGTTCGAACCTCACTGCCGGCAGCCTTGAAGATGGTTTTTGTGTCTTCCCATTTTCACACCAGGCTGTACTTTAATTAAGGCCACTCCTAGCCCTTTCCTATCCCATCGTCGCCGTACGCCCTGTCTGGATCGACGCGACGTAAAGTAAATTATAAAAAAATAGAAGGTAAAATTCACTTTCCTTTACAAATTAGCATAGGAAAAAGAACACGAGAATTGCTCTAATGGACGTATGTGGCTGAGAAGTGTGACCAATCCTAATGAAAATAACGGACAGGAAGAGCATTGTCAGATACGCTTTATTGCTTGCGCGGCGACGATACTATTTTTTATTCACTTAATCCATTGTAGCCGTTGCGATTTTTGGAGTGGGTCGTTCAAACCTTTCCCAAGACTAAGGAATACATCTGAGTAGTGGTAGCGTTCTGGTACAAGTACATATAATATTATCCCGCAAGTGACCTTCTCTCCTCACAATATGATCTGTATTAATGATACCTTTCTTGTTAATCGCACGTCAGCCTCGCCAGAAGTGGAACAGCTCAAGTGACTGCCGTAGGACAAGACCGGTTTCAACAGATCGCTAGGATAAAAGAAGGCTTTAAGCATCTTTTGAACACCTGTATTTATCAGCCATCATTCCGAGGGAATTATTGCAATAAGTCAGCCAAACGCAATCATTTCAGCATATATAAAGTGCATACCCTCACACTTAAATGTTGAAATGTTTGAAACACAACTGGTAAAGGAAAATAAATACTTCGGCCATGTATTAGGTATACATGAACGGTGAGGAAATGTAAGCTTTCACAGGCAGTTGTAGAATTAACATTTTCCGGACTGTAGTGTCGTGATCCACGTTCTCAACTGAGGGCTGCACGGTGAGCTAAATAATTTGTTTGAATAAAGATTATTTCTGAACTCTACAACGGTTTTGACTTTATTCCGGGCCACTTGGCTGAATGTTCACCACGGTTCACTCCAGTTCACAGGGCTCTGGGTTCTATTCTCGGCCGGGTCGGTGATTATTGCTGAGTCCGGCTCACTTCTCTGGCTCGGTGTCTGGGGACTTTTGTTTGTTTTAATACACATCTTCATTTAAGTAATGCGTCACACTACCAACCACCACAGAAGCACGTAATATTTAATAGATATTTCCACATCACGTTGGTACGAGGAAGGGTATTTGCCCGTAAAACTAGACCAAATCCTCATTAGTACCCACCCTCCGATAATTGATAAAAGGGCCGGGAAATAAGATTACGATTATTATTTCAAATATGCAAACGCTCGTAATTTCCTGGACAGTTCGACGAAGCTTCCTTGCTTAGTATTTTTAGAACGGAAGTCTGGCAGCACACTTATCTACCAAGCGATACTCGAAGACATTCCTCCGCTATACGATCATTATCTCCGTAATATTTTATATTTTCCGTTATGCTGACTTGATATTTAACTTGGGTTCCCACTATAATTCATTTTGGTAGTAAGGCTGCTTCCTCCTCTGTCCTCAACCACCGAGCAAGTGGCTGTACTGTTTCGAACCCACCTGTCGGCAGCCCTGAAGACGGCCATCCGTGGTTTCCCATTTTCGCACCACGCAAAAGCTGGGACTGTGCCACGGTCGCTTCCTTCCCATACCTCGCCCCTTTTGTATCCCATCATCTGCAGTCCTATCTGTGTCGGTGAGACGTAAAGCAGATAGTGAAAAAAAAAAAAGAAAGACCTCAACCCAATGAATAATGAATAGGCCTACTGGTACACTCATCGCACAGCAGATATACACACTTCTCCTGACCTCGATGTCAAAACTGACCCCACCCTGGGGTATCCAGGAAGTGCCTTTATGTGGTTTGCCCTATTTCAACTTAGAACATTCAGAGTGGTGTTGAAGTAAAAGTATGCCACTCCTTTAAATCTCAAAATAGAACAAATATACACACTGGTACAGATAACACAGCCGGCAAAAGACCTGGACAGACTTCACACACACACTAGGTACTGTAAATGAGTGTGCTCAGCAAGCCCAAGCAGTAACACCGGTACATATATACAGTATTTCTGGTGTCTCAATCAGTGTGAGTTTAAAGTATTATTAATATTATTTAAATATTATCTTAATATATCAGGATTAGAAAGACTGTTAAGATTATCGAAACGGCCGGCATCTGTGGTACTTCTGACTTTGGACATTGACCCCTATACGCTTGAGGGGAGTTCCCTCATTAACAGTATTATTGTGAATAATGTCCGGCTCCATGGCTAAACGGTTAGCGTGCTGGCCTTTGGTCACAGGGGTCCCGGGTTCGATTCCCGGCAGGGTCGGGAATTTTAACCTTAATTGGTTAATTTCGCTGGCACAGGGGCTGGGTGTACGTGTCGTCTTTATTATTATTTCATCCTCATCACGACGCGCAGGTCGCCTACGGGGGTCACATCGAAAGACCTGCATCTGGCGAGCCGAACATGTCCTCGGACACTCCCGGCACTAAAAGCCATGCGCCATTTCTTTTTTCTGTGAATAATGCTTCGAACGACTTAGTTAGCCGTGCGTTTATAGGCGTGCAGCTGTGAGCTTGCGTTCGGGAGATACTGGGTTCGAAGCCCACTGTCGGCAGGCCTGAAAATGGTTTTTAGTGGTTTCCCATTTTCACACCAGGCAAATGGTGGGGCTGTACCTTAATTAAGGACAGGACTGCTTCCTTCCCACTTCTAGCCCTTTCCTGTCCCATCGTCGCCATCTGTGTCGGTGCGACGCAAAGTCAATTGCAAAAAGAGAGAGAGAGATTTAATACTTCGCGCACATCAGCAATGAAGTCAGTCTGTTCCACAACTGAGTTTCGTTCCTCAGTCTGAATATTAGACACGCAAAGAAGTTCGATGCAGTCCTCAATCAATCCATGATGATCATCTGTTGTGATTCTGGCTCCATGGCTAAATGTTTAGCGTGCTGGTCTTTGGTCACAGGGGTCTCGGTTTTGATTCCCGGCAAGGTCGGGAATTTTAACCATAATTGGTTAATTCCCCTGGCACGGGGACTGGGTGTATGTGTCGTCTTCATCATCATTTCATCCTCATCACGACGCGCAGGTCGCCTACGGGAGTCAAATCAAAGGACCAGCACCTGGCGAGCCGACATCCCGGCGCTAAAAGCCATACGCCATTTCATTTTTTCTTCTTTTGGGACACGGCCGACTTGTGGCGAGCCTTCAACTTAAAGCGCTTGTCCCATTTTTTGTGCCGAAGCGAGCTGTGCTTATCATTACGTCATCTTCGAGTTTAATACGTATACAGGTTCTCACATAAACCCAGACAGAATGCACGGTGTTTGTTCTCTGCGCTACGACAGCTACAGTATAGGAGGGGCGCGCATAGTTCTTGACCTTGCAATTGTTCGACCTGGCAAGCATGAGTCGCTAGTCTGAATCTCAGCTGTTAACATGGTGAGGCAGTTATCATTGCAGCACCGCATTTTAATATGTAAAAGTTCTGGTCTCATCTTAACGGTCATAGCTCACGCTATTGGTGTGCTGTTAGTGCAAGGCGAATAATTTTGCCTACTTTTTTCGAGACGACATTAAATGCAGGGGGATACCAAGATGATATTTTGACACCGTTCTTCCATCAGTGGGGTAAAGTGAAAGAAGAAATGTATCGAACAAATCCTCATACATTGGAGGAACTGAAAGAAAACATTACGAATGAAATTAGAAACATTACAGTGGCAGAAGTCACTCGCGTCAGCCAGAATGTGGTTACCAGATACAATGAATGTATAACCCAAGAAGGACGACACTTCCAGCATCTTTTATAAGGTAAAATTTCATATACACTGACTGACAGAGCAAATGCAACACCAAGAAGGAGTGGTCAGAACTTTATGCCAATTGCAGGGTAGACTGACGTCACTGAGGTATGCTCATGATGTGAAATGCGCCGCTGTGCTGCGCACGTAGCGAACGATAAATGGGACACGGCGTTGGCGAATGGCCCACTTCGTACCGTGATTTCTCAGCCGACAGTCATTGTAGAACGTGTTGTCGTGTGCCACAGGACACGTGTATAGCTAAGAATGCCAGGCTGCCGTCAACGGAGGCATTTCCAGCAGACAGACGACTTTACGAGGGGTATGGTGATCGGGCTGAGAAGGGCAGGTTGGTCGCTTCGTCAAATCGCAGCTGATACCCATAGGGATGTGTCCACAGTGCAGCGCCTGTGGCGAAGATGGTTGGCGCAGGGACATGTGGCACGTGCGAGGGGTCCAGGCGCAGCCCGAGTGACGTCAGCACGCGAGGATCGGCGCATCCGCCGCCAAGCGGTGGCAGCCCCGCACGCCACGTCAACCGCCATTCTTCAGCATGTGCAAGACACCCTGGCTGTTCCAATATCGACCAGAACAATTTCCCGTCGATTGGTTGAAGGAGGCCTGTACTCCTGGCGTCCGCTCAGAAGACTACCATTGACTCCACAGCATAGACGTGCACGCCTGGAATGGTGGCGGGCTAGAGCGACTTGGATGAGGGAATGGCGGAACGTCGTGTTCTCCGATGAGTCACGCTTCTGTTCTGTCAGTGATAGTCACCGCAGACGAGTGTGGCGTCGGCGTGGAGAAAGGTCAAATCCGGCAGTAACTGTGGAGCGCCCTACCGCTAGACAACGCGGCATCATGGTTTGGGGCGCTATTGCGTATGATTCCACGTCACCTCTAGTGCGTATTCAAGGCACGATAAATGCCCACCGCTACGTGCAGCATGTGCTGCGGCCGGTGGCACTCCCGTACCTTCAGGGGCTGCCCAATGCTCTGTTTCAGCAGGATAATGCCCGCCCACACACTGCTCGCATCTCCCAACAGGCTCTACGAGGTGTACAGATGCTTCCGTGGCCAGCGTACTCTCCGGATCTCTCACCAATCGAACACGTGTGGGATCTCATTGGACGCCGTTTGCAAACGGACGACCAACTGTGGCAAATGGTTGACAGAGAATGGAGAACCATCCCTCAGGACACCATCCGCACTCTTATTGACTCTGTACCTCGACGTGTTTCTGCGTGCATCGCCGCTCGCGGTGGTCCTACATCCTACTGAGTCGATGCCGTGCGCATTATGTAACCTGCATATCGGTTTGAAATAAACATCAATTATTCGTCCGTGCCGTCTCTGTTTTTTCCCCAACTTTCATCCCTTTCGAACCACTCCTTCTTGGTGTTGCATTTGCTCTGTCAGTCAGTGTAGTATAAGTTTGTATACACGCTTCAAGCAGGGTGGCCGCGCGCTACGTAAGTTGAGCTGAGTCAGCTGCCGTAGCGCAGAGTAGAAACACCATGTATATCTTCAATAATCTATGTGTATGCCGCAAGGTAAGCAAAACATATTTAAGGATACTAGGATAGTTAGGAAAACAATGGGAACTGGGCCAGTGACTGAGATAGGACATGGTTGAAATTAACCTTAATTCTTCTACTTGACAGAAGTGAGATCCATGAGACAAAGAGTATTTTGTTAGTCATAATTAATTCTCTGAATGGTTGAGATAAGTGCTTCAGTACTTCAAATGAAGTAATGTAACAGTATTTTGACGAAGTCATAACTGAGGAAAAATCACACTCAGACGGAATTCGAACCTCAAATTATATAACGGTATACCGTCCCTATTCTATAGCGGATATCGGTTTAACTTTCTCTGGTTTGATTAATTTAAGAAGAATTTGCTTAGAATGTATATGGAAAAATCTGAGACCAGTCATTTCCTGGCCTAGATTTGAAAAATGGGGCACCTTGCACTTACCACTCTTCATATCGACCTTCAAATCGTCTACGCTGTGCCTGTGGATCATTACAAAAAGCAGCATCTAATTATTTGATGATATTGATGGCAGGCCACGACTGAATGATTAACAAATAAAATCACAGTGGGGTCCAGAGCATATCAACCGTCCTTTAAGCAATCTTATTGATCCATGTGAATGCTGTGAGGATCTTAGAGTAATGTAAACAGCGATACATTTTCATCTTCAAGCACATTGTGGTGGTGGTGGTGGTGGTGGTGGTGGTGGTGGTTCTTTTAATAGGCAAAATAATACGGTTATAAACCCATCGTCCACACCGACAAGGTGACAAGAAGAGCATTTGGCTTTATAAATGAAAGCAACAGTCAGGAACTGCAGTAGGAGGGAACCAAAAAATGTACTATCTGCGCACCTTTTCTGGATAGATTTACACCCTAGTGCTGAATTGGTCGACCTCGGCAATCTTCGAGATTCGTACTGGCAACCTTTGAAGCACAAACTATGAATCGCTTATGTATCGCTGTGCGACATCTGGCGTACACTTTACGTACTAGTACTGTTGTTATTTACACAGAAAAGCCAAACTATAGAATTCACTCTAGGAATAAGATTCGCATCGAAAAATGCTACATAATGTGTGTGTGACACAGTTGTTGGTTTAAGATAACAAACGTTTAGCAAAATTCATATCGATCGATCATATTATCGATTCAATTCAGATTTCATTTTCATTCAGTTGGCAGTACTACTGGAACCGGAATTGCTCCCTCCTTACTCCTCAAACCCGTACACGAATCTATCGATAAAAAGTGCGCAGATAGTACATGCAATTTGAATGTCGAAATGATTGTACAACAATGTGTGCGATAGTGATTTTACACAGACCAAAATGTACAACAGGATGTATATTTTCGTTTTATTCGGTACTCATGTTCATTCTTATTCTGAAAATTCAATCGTTGGATCATACATTTTTGAAATGGATTTCCACGCGTTCCTTGAGAATTAAACACGTTATTTATTTTTATTAGTTCGTGGATACAACTATGTTGAATTAGGGCCAAATGGAAAGGGATTTTCACATGTTCCTTGAGAATTAAATACGTTATTTATTTTTATTAGTTCGTGGATACAACTTCAGTCAATGTTCAATCAGGGCCAAGCCGTGTCTCAATAAAATTTGTGGAGATAAGTAGGATGATTTTTCAGTCATAAGAGCCCGTTATATGAATACATAAAATGGTTATCTGAAGTTCTAGATCAAAACCTGTACATAAAAAGAAAAAGGGCTAAGAGGGATGTCGCGTGGTTCCTGGAGCTTGGAAGCCAATTTGATTTACATTACAATACGAGCAAGAACTCTATTTGTGAAGTTCTTTGACCGCCGGAGTAAAGTGAGATCTTACATCACGAAACAATTTAGGAGCCAACTAGGGTAGTTCTTTGACCACAGGAGAAAACATTGATTATATCAAGAAACGAACTGGAAACCTACTAATTTGTTTCTTCGAGTGCGGGATTCTACAGCTATAGGTAAGCGACTAGAAGGATGTTAAATGGGTCTGGAGTAAACTAAGACGGTACACTTACTGCGTGTGCCTATAGCTGCTAAGCTGGAGGCCCATGGACGAATGATCCTACCATTGGCGTGGGAACTGCCTGGGTGTTACGGGTTCAAAACTGATACAGGCAAGGAGAGGATGAAGTGCTTTCGAACGTTCTACTTACGTTGTATGGGGGGAGGTTTAAATATAATATCCAATGTGTAGAATTATACCAATAATAATAGAATTGTAAGAATAGCAATAAGAAATGTAGGCAAAATTGCCTCAAAGTGGACTATCTACTAAAAGAGACATTGAATATATATTTCTTTTCACAGCTTCATTATCCCTTTCTGCTGATATTTTAAATGCCTCGTTTAATGAGAAGTATATTCCCGTATTGCCAAAACCCGCTGGAGAAACAACGGATGCAACGTGATGCTTAGAATATTTACCAACATGGAAACTATCCATATTCGTGATATCATTTTTGATACAGGAAGTACTTTTTCATTTGAAAACGTATACACGACCAGACAAAGAGTCTTGATAATTTTTCACCACCATACAGCCACAATGATTCCGTATACCATGACACATTAATTATGGAGGCGGAAGAAAAATACCGTTTGCCTTTGTGTCTGACCATAAAATAATTCAGGACACCAAGCCTGACAGACTCTCACCATAACACTGAAGGTCACTGACACCCAGCCGGGACGAGTTTGCCGTTGAATCGTTGCAGGCAACATGTTGCGTAAATCGGGAACATTGAAGACATTTTGTGTAGCCTATGTACTATGCATCAATTCAATTCTTAGGCGCTAGATGGCAGTCCTATCTTGTCTGACATGTATTATGGGAATCTGGTGGTTTTACACTGTTGATAGAAAGTGCAGATCATTTAATAAGGAATATATCTATTTTACATTCTTCTGTATGTTGCCGCCGACAACACCCGCAACGTAGAACCAACGCCTTGGATCTCGCCAACAAATACACAAACAACATAGGAATAAGCATAATAGTTATTCAGTCAGTAAACGACTTCACACTCAAAGTGAAAATTCCTCGAAATAAATAGGGTCTGTAAAATGACACGAATCTTTAAAGGTTTTTTGATCTTCCATCCCATTGTGATATTACTAACAGAATAGAATCTCCAGTGTCTTTAACGCACAGTTGCTGTCGTGGAGTCCTGAATTATTTGCCGGGTAGACACAAAGGCAAACGGTGTTTGTCTTTCCTTCCCCATAAAAATGTTTATAATAAGAAAAAAAAAACACAAATTTTCTGTAGATATAAAATGAGAGTTCCAGAAATTATCTAGGGAGAACTGGAGCTCGAATTGTATTTATTTTGAGTATTTAGCGAATAACTACAATATTAATCAAGCAAATCAAATATACAGATATAACTTTCAGCACGGAAATTTATTTATTTATTTATTTATTTATTTATTTATTTATTTATTTATTTATTTATTTATTTATTTATTTATTTATTTATTTATTTATTTATTTACATTTTGGCCTGCTATGGACCACATGGTTCTTATCTCTAGCAGCTTTCTTCTTTGACCAGTACTCCTTCATTCTTGCACTGTGAATGTTTTTCCGCTCCTGAGTCCATCTCACACTTCCTCCCGGACGTACTGTATTTTCTATTAGTGACTGGAGAGAGTATGATGTTCTGATCAACATTCTATACCTATTCCTGTCATAGATTTCACTGGGTGCAATGTCCAGTTCTTGAAGGTCTTTTCTGACAAGTCTTGCCCACTTGGTATTAGTCGCTTTCCCTCTAGAGATGGCGTGGAAGATTCTGGAGGTGAGCCTCTGAATGTCCTTTCTCATGACATGACCATAGAAGTTCAATCTCCTCTTCCTCATAGATGTTGTAATGCTCTACAATTGTTGGTACAGTTCGTTGTTGTGCCTGAATCTGTACGTGCCTTCTTCTTAATAGGGCCCTTGATTTTCCTCAGGATCTTCCTTTCCTTCAGCTCCAGTTTTGGGGTTATCCATTCTCCTAGGTATTGAAGGAGTTAGCCCTTTGTACTGCGTTGTCCCCCAGTGGGACTGATTTGGGTGCATCTCTGTTGTTGGTGATAAACTGTGTTTTGTTGATGGCGATCTTCAACCCTACTTTAGCTGATATGTGGTCGAGAGACGATAGATGATCCTCCACACTGGATTTATTTATTTATTTATTTATTTATTTATTTATTTATTTATTTATTTATTTATTTATTTATTTATTTATTGGGCTGTAGACTGCGAACATGTCGGCTGTCGGCTTCATCAGAATAACATATTTACGTCAAGTTAATTGTGCGGTCTGTGGTTAAATGTATTATTGCAGAGCCGGGATGAGTGGCTCAGACGGTTGAGGCGCTGGCCTTCTTACCCCAACTTGGCAGGTTCGACCCTGGCTCAGTCCAGTGATATTTGAAGGTGCTCAAATACACCCGCCTCGTGTCGATAGATTTACTGGCTCGCAAAAGAACTCCAGCAGGACAAAAGTCCTGTATTATTATTATTATTATTATTATTATTATTATTATTATTATTATTATTATTATTATTATTATTGAAGATATTATTCCAATGAATTTATACAAAAAAGTGATAACACGAAAACGATAATATTGTAGTGATAGACAGCTGCTGATTGGTCGATGTTATTAGTATTCTTATGCCGTATTGGTCGGATTAGTTATTGAAGCCACGAGCTAATTACTCATAGTAGTGATAGCGGCATTAAATCGTGAATTGCATTAGGAAATATTACCCTTTCCATAAAATAGCCATCTCTAACCTTTCCAGCATGAAAATATAGCTGTACTTCCCCACAACGTCCTTAACGTCTAAACAATAATACATTTAAGCATAACAACCCGGGCTCATAGAATGGAACGGTACGTTTTGTGGTATAGGTGAACCGTAGCCAAATAAGAAATGTAGCTTTTAGAAACCTCTGTGTGGCCCTTTGTTAAGAGCGGGAGGGCGGTGAGTGCCGTATAGCTTGCGGTTAAACAAATTAAACACAGAAATAAGCAAGCCAAAACAAAATCGATCTGTTTGGTTTAATGTGACATGACTTCTAATTTACTTATCTTAAAAGTGCTACGCTATATCCAGGGAACGAAATATGATATCAAAGGAACCCCGCGCCACTAAAGTCAGAACGTTCGCGTTTTAATCTTTGAGTATTTATGAAGTGAAAAAATAGGAGTTTGATCAAGAAATCGTCGTACGATAAACATAAAAAATATCACCGCTGTTCATTCTTCAGTGTCCGTATTAATACAAGGAAACAACCACTGGCTAACATAATGAAATCTCTGTAATATTGGCGGTGCGGTGAATGAGTGATATCGTCACTGATTTCTCACTAACGTGGCCTCAATACGTAAGTGATATCGTAACTGACTTCTCACCAACGTGGCCTCAATACGTGAGTGATATCATAACTGACTTCTCACCAACGTGGCCTCAATACGTGAGTGATATCATAACTGACTTCTCACCAACGTGGCCTCAATGTGTGAGTGATATCGTCATTGACTTCTCACCGACGTGGCCTCAATGTGTGAGTGATATCGTCATTGACTTCTCACCGACGTGGCCTCAATGTGTGAGTGATATCTTCATTGACTTCTCACCAACGTGGCCCCAATACGTAAGTGATATCGTCATTGACTTCTCACCGACGTGGCCTCAATGTGTGAGTGATATCGTAACTGACTTCTCACCAACGTGGCCTCAATGTGTGAGTGATATCGTAACTGACTTCTCACCAACATGACCTCAATACGTAAGTGATAACGTCATTGACTTCTCACCAACGTGGCCCCAATACGTAAGTGATATCGTCATTGACTTCTCACCAACGTCGCCTCAATGTGTGAGTGATATCGTAACTGACTTCTCACCAACATGGCCTCAATGTGTGAGTGATATCGTCACTGATTTCTCACTAACGTCGCCTCAATGTGTGAGTGATATCGTCACTGATTTCTCACTAACGTCGCCTCAATGTGTGAGTGATATCGTCACTGACTTCTCACCAACGTGGCCTCAATGTGTGAGTGATATCGTAACTGACTTCTCACCAACATGGCCTCAATGTGTGAGTGATATCGTCACTGACTTCTCACCAACATGGCCCCAATACGTAAGTGATATCGTCACTGACTTCTCACCAACGTGGCCTCAATGTGTGAGTGATATCGTAACTGACTTCTCACCAACATGGCCTCAATGTGTGAGTGATATCGTCACTGACTTCTCACCAACGTGGCCCCAATACGTAAGTGATATCGTCACTGACTTCTCACCAACGTGGCCTCAATGTGTGAGTGATATCGTCACTGACTTCTCACCAACATGACCTCAATACGTAAGTGATATCGTCACTGACTTCTCACCAACGTGGCCCATATACGTAAGTGATATCGTCATTGACTTCTCACCAACGTCGCCTCAATGTGTCAGTGATATCGTAACTGACTTCTCACCAACATGGCCTCAATGTGTGAGTGATATCGTCACTGACTTCTCACCAACATGGCCCCAATACGTAAGTGATATCGTCACTGACTTCTCACCAACGTGGCCCCAATACGTAAGTGATAACGTCATTGACTTCTCACCAACGTGGCCCCAATACGTAAGTGATATCGTAACTGACTTCTCACCAACATGGCCTCAATGTGTGAGTGATATCGTCACTGACTTCTCACCAACATGGCCTCAATACATAAGTGATATCGTAACTGACTTCTCACCAACATGGCCTCAATGTGTGAGTGATATCGTCACTGACTTCTCACCAACATGGCCTCAATGTGTGAGTGATATCGTCACTGACTTCTCACCAACATGGCCTCAATGTGTGAGTGATATCGTCACTGACTTCTCACCAACATGGCCTCAATGTGTGAGTGATATCGTCACTGACTTCTCACCAACATGGCCTCAATGTGTGAGTGATATCGTCACTGACTTCTCACCAACATGGCCTCAATGTGTGAGTGATATCGTCACTGACTTCTCACCAACATGGCCTCAATGTGTGAGTGATATCGTCACTGACTTCTCACCAACATGGCCTCAATGTGTGAGTGATATCGTCACTGACTTCTCACCAACATGGCCTCAATACATAAGTGACATCGTCACTGACTTCTCACCAACATGGCCTCAATACATAAGTGATATCGTCACTGACTTCTCACCAACATGGCCTCAATACGTGAGTGATATCGTAACTGACTTCTCACCAACATGGCCTCAATACGTAAGTGATATCGTCACTGACTTCTCACCAACATGGCCTCAATACATAAGTGATATCGTCACTGACTTCTCACCAACATGGCCTCAATACGTGAGTGATATCGTAACTGACTTCTCACCAACATGGCCTCAATACGTAAGTGATATCGTCACTGACTTCTCACCAACATGGCCTCAATACGTGAGTGATATCGTCACTGACTTCTCACCAACATGGCCTCAATACGTAAGTGATATCGTCACTGACTTCTCACCAACATGGCCTCAATACGTAAGTGATATCGTCACTGACTTCTCACCAACATGGCCTCAATACGTGAGTGATATCGTCACTGACTTCTCACCAACATGGCCTCAATACGTAAGTGATATCGTCACTGACTTTCCACCAACGTGGCCTCAATGTGTGAGTGATATCGTCACTGACTTTCCACCAACGTGGCCTCAATACGGGATTTTTGAAATGATACCTAGCGTCCTAGTGAGGTAATTCTACTTGAAACTTGAGATCAGAAGACTTTCCTTATGGCATGTAGGCCTACAAGCAACAAAACGGTAAACCAGTGCCTGTGCAATGCTAGATTCCTTACGTGTTCCTCGGTAGGAAAATGGTTTCTTTAGATGCCACTATTTTCAGTCCTGTCTAGTTGGAATTGACTGAGTGAATTTTTCTACATTTTCCCTAATAATAATAATAATAATAATAATAATAATAATAATAATAATAATAATAATAATAATAATAATAATAATAATAATAATAATGTTATAAGTTTTACGTCCCACTAACTACTTTTTAAGGTCTTCGGAGACGCCGAGGTGCCGGAATTTAGTCCCGCAGGAGTTCTTTCACGTGCCAGTAAATCTACCGACACGGGGCTGTCGTATTTGAGCACCTTCAAATACCACCGGACTGAGTCAGGATCGAACCTGCCAAGTTGGGGTTAGAAGGCCAGCGCCTTAACCGTCTGAGCCACTCAGCCCGGCACATTTTCCCTAGTAACACAAGATAGAGTACAGGGTGAAACTGAACTCCACCGACAAACTTCCAGAGATTGTTCAGGGATACCTTTTGAGTATGTTGGCATAAGGACCCGTGGTCTCTGGTGGCTCGTTTGTTTCTGTGAAAATACTTTCTCATCAGTGAAAAAAAAAACCTGTAATGTAAAATAATTAAAACGTAAAACACAGAGTAATACTAAGCCTGTAATACGCAATAACTAAATCGTACAGCACAAAACACAGAATAATGCAACATCAGACGGAAAAGGTACACTTTTTTGATGGTGTTGTGAGTCTGCTCTGTTAGTTCAGTACGGAAATGCAGAACTGTTCCCTTACAGGTATTGCTCAAAAAGTTTGACCACCATGATCACGGCATCGTTGACTTCCTGGGGGACAAAATTTCTACACTCCGAAGTTTGTCAACAACAAGCATTTATTATTTTCAGTGCATTACAGGTACAAAGCTAACTAGGGCAACGAACCAAACGAAATGCACGGGTCCCTGATACCAATATACTCAGAAGGTATCCCTGAACAACCTCAGAAAGTTTACCGGTAGGGTTCGGCTTCATTCTGTACAGTGTACATCATCGTATACGTGTCCTCTTCCAGATACTTACAATACATATTATTTATGTTACCACCCACATCCGTTAACATATCAGTTTCAAGTCTGTTTTCTAAACAATATATGTGAAGGATAATTTGAAATATTATTATTACTTCTGTATTACATGCGCATTTATAATTGCCCACCCGAAAAGTTATTCTGAAATTGTATCACTTGTTCACACACTAAAAGCCCAAGGTAACTTATGACATAAAGTAGAAGGATGAATAAACTGGTCGAAGTCAAATAGAGTGAAAGACTGACCGAATATTTCGTCGCTGAGCGAGCAATACCGCGTATCTGACAATAATCTTCCTATCCATTATTTTCCTTAAGACCGTTGACGCTTATCGCACACGGCCTTCTCTTCCAGGCACTTACAACACTCATATTATTTACGTTATCACCCACATCCGTTTATATTTTATATGCCAGTTTCAAATCTGTATTCTAAACAATTTATGTTACCTTTAAAACACATACGCATGTCTAATTGTCCATCCGCTAGTTTCATCTGAAAATGTATTGCATGTTGACACACTAAAAGCACAAGGTATTACATAAAGTAGAAGTATGAATAAACTGGTCGAAATCAAATATATTCTACCAGAGTGCTGCCTTGAAGCGAGTGGGATGGTAAGAGGAAAAAAGCGGAGTTTTCGGTTTTCTGTCTACGGTGCAATGTTTATTTGCTTCGAGATTGTTGCTCAAGCGAACTAGCATAGTATGAAACAAGACGACAAGATGTCGCAACACCGCGCCTTACTCCACGCGGACCCGACAAGCAACTGTCATCCAGCATTCATAGGTTTATATTGGATAGTGCAGGGCTCTCACTGGTGCGGCTTGAGTCAAAGAAAAATTCCCCCAAATCTACTGAAGCTGTCATCGCCGCGGCACAAATAAATTGCGTGTTCACTTTCGTGACTCTGTTGATTTATCGACTTATTTATTTACTTATTTTTTTGTTTATTATTTTGTTTATTTACATATTTCGTAATTTCGTTAGTTAGTTAGTTAGTTAGTTAGTTAGTTAGTTAGTTAGTTAGTTAGTTAGTTAGTTAGTTAGTTAGTTAGTTAGTTAGTTAGTTAGTTAGTTAGTTAGTTAGTTAGTTAGTTAGTTAGTTAGTTAGTTAGTTAGTTGTCCGCCTCTGTGGTGTAGTGGTTAGCGTGATTAGCTACCTTCTCCGGTAGTCCGGGTTCGATTCCCGGCTCTGCCACGACATTTGAAAAGGGGTACGAGGGCTGGAACGGGGTCCACTCAGCCTCGGGAGGTCAACTGAGTAGAGATGGGTTAGATTCCCACCTCAGCCATCCTGGAAGTGGTTTTCCGTGGTTTCCCACTTTTCCTCCAGGCAAATGCCGGGATGGTACCTAAATAAGGCCACGGCCGCTTCCTTCCCTCTTCCTTGTCTATCCCTTCCAATCTTCCTATCCCTCCACATGGCCCCTGTTCAGCACAGCAGGTGAGGCCGCCTGGGCGAGGTACTGGTTATCCTCCTCAGTTGTATCCCCAACCCTAAGTCTGAAGCTCCAGGACACTGCCCTTGAAACGGTAGAGGTGGGATCCCTCGCTGAGTCCGAGGGAAAAACCGACCCTGGAGATTAAGAAAGAAAGTTAGTTAGTTAGTTAGTTAGTTAGTTAGTTAGTTAGTTAGTTAGTTAGTTAGTTAGTTAGTTAGTTAGTTAGTTAGTTAGTTAGTTAGTTAGTTAGTTAGTTAGTTAGTTAGTTAGTTAGTTAGTTAGTTAGTTAGTTAGTTAGTTAGTTAGTTAGTTAGGCCTACTGATCGATCGATACAGCATTTTCATTAATTATAAAAATCGTTCAATTTGTATTTCTTTACTATACGTTTAAGCGTAGTTACGCTGTTACGTTTTTTCACAATCAAGCAGCACAATTATTCATTAAAATGTCCTATAGACATCCGCGTCATTGTTACATGGGCGGAGTACAGTACAGTCGCATAAATGAAATTAAATCGACATCTGCAAAGCCCGAAATAACTAGGTCAGGTTTTCTGCATCAAGAATGACCAATCCTCTGCTTATCTGAAGTACAACGAAGTATTTAATGTCATGTTTTATTTTGTTAATCCTTCTCATGTGCCATTGAAAAGGGCACAAGTTAAGCAAGCTGCTTTACGTAGCACCGATACAGATAGGTCTTATGGCGACGATGGGATAGGAAAGGGCTAGGTCTGGGAAGGAAGCGGTCATGGCTTTCATTAAGGTACAGCCCCAGCATTTGCCTGATGTTAAAATGGGAAACCACGAAAAACCATTTTCAGGGATGCCGACAGTGGGGTTCGAACCCACTATCTCCCGGATGTAAACTCACAGCTGCGCGCCATTAACCGCACGGCCAACTCGCCCGGTCACAAGTTTAACAATTTGCCAGTTACACGCACTCAAAAATTAAGCATCATTCACCATCTTCAAGACAACTGGATCGTCAATTGTAGGAGTAACGACAGTCAAACACTAAATAAGTGTGATGTTCTACTGATACTTTTTCATTCATCTTCAAAAATTCAAACAGATATTTGCTAGTAGTGTTAGACTAAAGAGGCTACGTTTATGGAAATTCAATTCATCCACCGTAAATACTTTGGAAACATTTTTGTAAGGCCACCAGTACACTAGTGACATATTTGGTTAATATCATACAGTGAGTAGTATATTTTAATGTAATGCTTCTTTTATATAACAGTAGGTTAAAATTTTCCAATTTTATTTCTTTATCAATAGCCTGATTACTTATATTTTCATAACCACGGCCTTGTTTCTCTTTCTCTCAAAATGAGTTCCCAAATCATAGGACACGATCTTAGACATGTTAATTTTGTGACTAATTTAATACAACTTAAATAGTTTCTCTTTTAAATCGATATTTACTGGAATGGTTACCTTCTTGTAAAGTATGAATAGTTCTGCACAGTCATACGAAATTGTTATGAGTCCGGTTCTTTCACTGAACTGTCAACATTGAGGCGATCGGTTTAGCGAGTCGCGGATTCGATTCCCAGCCAGGTCGGGGATATTAACTTCGTTTGGATTTGCTAGCTTGGGGGCTAGATGTTTGTGGTCGTCTCAATACACCTCTCTTCAGTCACACACAGCACGTCACACAACCAACCAATAGAGAAAAATGCAATGGTGAATACATCTCTCCTTACAGCGTTGGTGCCAGGACGTGCATCGGGCCGTTAAACTTAGCCAGATCCGCATGTACAACAAAGATCGCTCCCACAACACCACCGGATGGTGGTAAAAGTGGCAAAAATAGAAGAATGTATTGAATCGTTCTTTCTTTCTTTTTTCTTTCTTTCTTTCTTAATCCGTTTACCCTCCAGTGTTGGTTTTACCCTCGGACTCCGCGAGGGATGCCAACTCTACCGCCTCAACGGCAGTGTGCTGGAGCGTGAGACTTTGGCTCGAGCGGAAAAACTAGGAAGAAGGACCAGTACCTATCCTAGGCGGCGTCACCTGCTATGCTGAACGGCCGTGGCCTTAAGTTAGGTACCTTCCCGGCATTTACCTGGAGGAGGAATGGGAAACCACGGAAAACCACTTCGGGGATGGGTGAGGTGGGAATCAAACCCCTCTACACAGTTGACTTCCCGAGGCTGAGTGGACCCCGTTCCAGTCGTCGTACCACTTTTCAAATTTCGTGGCAGAGCCGGGAATCGAAATCGGTCCCCCGGGGGTGGCAGACAATCACACTAACAATTTTACTACAGGGAAAGACCTGAATCGTCATTAATTATCTTAAGTCTTAAAAAAGAACACTTATTCTCAACACAGCCGAGCACCAAATTAGAATTTAGAGAACCGTATAGTTTCCAGACGGGCGTGTCACTGATGTGCGATTTACCGCTCGACTCACAGGGGTAGGCGCATCAAGATGAATATTATGACATAAAAGTACGTTCAGTAGGTCCTATAATATGACGTGTTCTGTCTCTTTCAGTGTCGAGCCATTATTCAGCAAGAATTTGCACCACCATAGAACGCTTAAATTCCATACAGTGCTCCTTTTACATCGAAACTGCCCTAGATCCAGGACGTGGTGACTTCACAGGGTTTTTGTAATTCTTGGCTCTGAATTCACCGAATAAGTCCGTGTCTTGGTACAAGATGGTGTCACTGCAGAGGTGGAGCGATAAGATATACTGGGGCAACATTTGAACTAAAGCCTTTTTTCGATAATATTGTAGTTTATTGCTCTGTTATCGTATTGAATGACTCTCTCATCATTGCCACCACATCAATAACATTTCATAACATATAGACGCTGCCATTGAGGTCAGTTACTTCGGTTTGTTTCTTTCGTTCCCCTTCAGTTGGGCATTTTCCTTTCTACGCAGTCAAATTATTCCCAAGACAAATTTTCTAATACTACTGTAAAATAGGACAAAGAAGTTCTAATTAACGAGAGTACATTTTGTAATCTTTCGTCCCCAATTTATTAGAGTATGGCTCCTGTGTATGGGACCCCACCAGGACTACTTGATAGGAGAACTGGAAAAAATTCAAAGGAAAGCAGCACGATTTGTTTTGAGTGATTTCCGACAAAGGAGTAGTGTTACTAAAATGTTGCCAACTTTGGGCTGGGAAGACTTGGGAGTAAGGAGACAAGATGATCGACCTTGTGGTATGTTTCGAGCTGTCAGTGGTGAGCTGGCGTGGAATGACATACGTAGAAGAATAAGCTTGAGTGATTCCCCATTTTCACATCAGGCAAATTTTGGGGCTGTAACTTAATTAAGTCCACGGTGAATTCATTATCCCGCCTAGCCCTTTCCTGTCCCAAC
Organism: Anabrus simplex; assembly: GCF_040414725.1. Classification (NCBI taxonomy): domain Eukaryota; kingdom Metazoa; phylum Arthropoda; class Insecta; order Orthoptera; family Tettigoniidae; genus Anabrus; species Anabrus simplex. The sequence goes on along the minus strand of NC_090266.1, from coordinate 109,895,338 downwards.
GTTGCCATAAGACCGCGGTAGTGATCTGTGTAGCACATGTGCAGTAGGTCCAGTTTGACGTCCGGTTGCCCTTCCCGACGCCAACGTAATGTGGAGGGATATATTTACTATTACGTGTTCCTGTTGTGTGTATGTATAAAGGTAAAAGTTTTGAGATAAGCACAAATATCCAGTCATCGAATCAAATTAATAAATCAGACGCGATTAAAAGTACTAACCCGGCAAGAATCAAAAGCCTCGACGCCTACCACTCGACCAAGGATCCGGGGAATAATAATAATAATAATAATAATAATAATAATAATAATAATAATAATAATAATAATAATAATAATAATAATAATAATGCCAGGCTGCGTAGCTCAGGCGTTAGAGCACTGTTCATCTGAGGTCAAGTTGGCGGATTTGGTCCAGGCTCAATCCGGTGATATTTCATGGCGTCAAATATGTCAGCTTCGTGTCGGTAGACTTACTGGTTCATAATGGAACTTCTACGAGACAATATTCAAGCACCTCTGCATCTCCGAAAACCATAACGGCACTAAGTTAGTGAGATGTAATAATAATATTGTTTTATTAATCGCATAAACTCAGCTACATAGCTGCAGACAGTTTGATTTGATGCCGTTTAAGTTAACTGTGTGTCAGTTCCGATGCCCCGGTGTCTGATAATGGCGGGTCTCTCTTGGGCGACATATGACTGAGCAGTAATGAATTGTGTTGGGTAAACACAAAACGTGTCTTCTTGCATACCGGCAACTTACGACATGAAGTGCCCAGTAGACCATTTTTTTGCTCTTCAAAAATCCGACTACATCAGCTGAATTTGAACCCACGGATTTTAGATCCGGGGGCCGATTCTCTACCACTAATTGAAGACAGACCCGGAATAAGGGTACGAACATACCGAAGATGCATCGCAGCGCGCCGTCTCGGTCGAGGTTTACGTCGCGGTTGCGACGATGGAGGGTGAACATACGGGGGAGGTTTACCTTTCAGTGTTCTGAGATGTGTTTACAGTGAGTGGATGTAATGTTTAGATCTCCGCGTTCAAGTTAAAGATAATTTATCCTCTATTTCTGAGCTTTTACAAGTGTAGAGTATGTATTCAAGTGACAGTAGAGATAGTGATTCATTGTGCAGAAGCACACGATGGTGGCTACTTTCAAATCAGTCAGCCCGCAAGTGGAATGCTCACCCTATTGAACCATTCTGTTCATGGACCAATAGTATAGATTTTAGTATTAGATATTGGGATTACCTGAGACCACCCATGAAGTCATTGTCTTATAGTTTATTTCATAAAAGATTCCAGAAGAAGCGTTCTCGTGTGAAGAGAGCTAGAGCGTCATTATGAAAATCTCCAGAACCTCATTACAGGGAGTTATGTCCCCAGCCAAGCCTCTTAATGAAGATTGGGGACGCTCCCCAAATCCCGGCAAAACTAACCTTCGGAGGGAAGAAGGAATTAAATTAATATCTTTGGTTACAGAAGAGATGCATTGGATCTGATACAAGAATTGCAACCTGCACAATTTATGCTTAATTTTGATATGCATTAGGGCTGCAATCATAAATGCATTCGTTAAGTAGGGTACTTGACGTGCTTTGTGCGGGAAAACTTCGAGTCGCGGGCGCGCGTATCCTGCACGCGATCAAGCGGCGTGGCTACGCCAACCTGATTATAAATGCAAGGCCGCCTGGCACATCAGCCTCATTCTCTGATCGTAAGGCTGCTTGAACGAAGTCGTCATGCTACAAGTCGGCACCGCGAACAACGTTTTATCTTCGAGCTGCACATACAACTAGTACTACTGAATCTGCGAGGAAGTAAGTAATCAACTTGCATATTCAGCTAAATTCTTGATATTACCTGTGTTGATATGCTATGGTGAGATGAGGTACTGCCTATAATAGACTGATGAACTAGTAGCTTCATATTTCTGTGAGGTCAAGTTGTAACTGACGTAATGCTAGAATAAATGTAGGCTCAGGGTAGTTCTTATAGCACGAGATGTTGTCCGAGTGAAAGGATGGAATAACAGTGTTACTAAGAGTGGTGAAGAAACTATAGTGTACCAGGTTTAAAATTCAGAACAAGGCTTGGTCAATGTAACGTGTGAGGCACGATAGTAGTGGAAACAGGCATCGAGTCTGGACAGTCTGTAATAAATTAATTTGTTTTCAGTTACCCCTGCATCAAGCCAGAACGAGCTTCTACATCATCATTGCGAGGAAGCCACAACGGGAGCTGAAGCCGGCACGACATCGGGAATCGATCCAGGAACGTTGGGCGTACCTGATCAGCGCGACGTCGAAGGGGACATCTTCCAACCATCTAAGGAGCTGTACGAAGGACTCACGCAAGATAGAATGTCTCCAATTGTTCACCAGTATCTGCTGCAAGCGTCGCAGTTTGTCATGATGTGGTAAATTCAGTGGTCATCAGGAAGGGCCGTTCCATCATGTCATCAATCATATAAGGTCAGAGCTTTCCAATTCTGTTTCAAGCATGTCATTTAAATTTAGATAGGAACAAAGGAGGCCGTCAGCCAACAGGTTAGTTTATGGCAGGAAAATTCTTTGTAATAAAGAGCTAGGCCTCAAGCTCGAACCCCGTACATTAGGGTAGATGATAGTTTGTAGATTCCTTGTTGGTGTGTTTATATTACATTTCGGTAGTATTATATTAGCGTACGTGTTATCTTCATGGGTCAGGTCGAACTCCCTTGGTCATTGTAGGTTAGTCAAACAGGCAGGCACTATTTATTGTGTCGCGTTTAGGCATTTGTCTCTGCAGACGTAGGTTGTGTAGTTGAGACCAGGATTTACCCCGTAATTCACCTAGCTTTACTGACAGGGCGAGCGAGTCCGAATGTTTGAGAGATGTGGGCATTATGCATGTAGCTGACTGTATGAATTGATATGAGAGAGCCCCAGCACAGTTTGAGAGTGTATTGGATGCATTTGAGATGTCTTATTATGGCCATGTGACTATAGGTTACTGATTTGTGCCTTTGTATTATCAAGGTTGAGCCCATGGGAGGCGGAAATAAGATTTGTTATATTGCTGGTGATATTGAGATGAGGGCGGATAGCCCGTGTGTATTTAAAAGAGTGCTTTTAGCAGCCAGATTATGTGAGGTACTTTGAAAGGCGAAGTTTCTTAGCACGCAGTCAGTCAGCTGGGCTCATTAATTGTGTGGACTGTCGCTTGTCGAGTGCTCGGCTGGTGAGGGTTATTGTGCCTGACGTCACAGTCTTGAAACTTGGTTATATGGCTGTCTGCAGCTTGTCGAGTGTGTAAGGGGGAGAAGACGACCTTGATGTTTTGAACGCAGGGAGAGATTTTTGTTCTGTTTGTTCTACTTTAATTTTAACACTGGCCCGTTTGATATTGACCCCTTGGACATGTTGGTTGTGTTCCTTTTATATAGTTTGTATATGAATATTCAACGCCTTGCTTTTCATGGGACCAGGGTTCGAGACCGGGTCAGGACACTGTACTTTATGTGTTTATATTTGTTTGCACCGGGGTTCGATGGTACGAGGCATAGTAAATTTTATGGAAGTTACTGTTAGATGTGTATTTCAGCAGATATCCATTTTTCTAGATTTCATTACTTACACAATTGTAACATGCTTGTTACAGCAGAGCTGTTTCGTGAAAGCAGTGAACTGGTTGTCATCGGATCAACATTATCTTTACCCCAATCATATTTGAAAGCTCTTATATTTGTAAATAGTATTTTATGTAATAAATCCCTGGTTGTAAAACTTTGAATGCAGCGATGTTTTCTGTTAGATATTTTTTTCATTTTATTTTAGCTGATTCTTACCTGATTAGTCACATATCCTAGTGTTTTATCTTAATATTGCCCTTTGTTCACCCATGTTATCCCTGAGAAGTGCGCGATTGTGCGGCCGAGCGTGGATATGTGTTCAGGTAAGACTATGTGCACAAGCTCACGTTTGTGAGAGTTCTTTCACTACTGTACTCTGGGTTCGAGACCGGCATTCGCCTGGCCGGAACCATAGGGCCCTGTAGGGCACACTATAAATCAAAGAAGGCAGGCGATGGGGGAATATCACAACTTATTTGAAGAACTGGAACACCACCCGGACAGATTCCATTCATACATGAGAATGTCCCTTCAGACGTTCCAATACATATACAACAATGTGGAATCAAAACTTGATACTGTGAAGTACAATAACTACCACGTGAATACACACGCGGGCTCTGTGAACACCAGGATCAAGGGCACAGTAGAACGGGGCGATATATCACGTGACCTCAATCTGGACAAGCCAATCAGGAGCGAGCTATATCGATGCCTCCCGTTCAACAGCGATAAGAACACAAAATTTCTTGTCATCGCGCTAGACCTCCTGGTAAATCGCGATGGTGAATGGAAGCGGGCATCTTTGACATGAACTGTTCCATTTAAAGCTGTGTGTTTGTGTTACCAGGAGGTGACATCGAGGCATCGACCGCGATCAAAACCGCGACCGCGAGCTGCGATGCATCTTCGGTATGTTCGTACCCTAAGGATATAATCAAAGTTTTTTGAAAAGTTAGATTTTAGTTGAAATAGGGTTTGTTATCACGCCTCTATGCTGTGGTGTCACCTTATTTATTAAATTTGAACTACAAGCTGGTTTACAGCCAGCAGAACTTTGTCCGCCGTGGTGTACCGCTGGAATATCAGTCAAGATGGTTTACAGTGCTTCTATTGGTTCATCGCTAGGTATAATAGATGATTTAAATAAAGACCAAACACGAAATCACATCTATATTTTGAAATATCTTCGTAACAATTATTGTTGTTGTTGTTATTTTTATTATTACGAGAATATGTACAGGATTTCTCTTCTATCATATACAAACGTACGACATACTTCCTGATTATTTTCTATTGTATCACCTCTAATTCATACAATTTTTTTAACTTGAATTCTAGCAGTAAAATATCTTCAATAGATGAACTCATTTGTACACTTGCATTTCGTCGCCTAAGAAAGAATGCCTCGTATCTCACAACGGTCTTCCGGAGGTCCGGGTTCGATTCCCGGCTCTGCCACGAAATTTGAAAAGTGGTACGAGGGCTGGAACGGGGTCCACTCAGCCTCGGGAGGTCAACTGAATAGAGGTGGGTTCGACTCCCACCTCGGCCATCCTCGAAGTGGTTTTCCGTGGTTTCCCACTTCTCCTCCAGGCGAATGCCGGGATGGTACCTAACTTAAGGCCGCGGCCGCTTCCTTCCCTCTTCCTTGCCTATCCCATCCGATCTTCCCCATCCCTCCACAAGGCCCCTGTTCAGCATAGCAGGTGAGGCCGCCTGGCGAGGTACTGGTCATTCTCCCCAGTTGTATCCCCCGACCAAGAGTCTGAAGCTCCAGGACACTGTCCTTGAGGCGGTAGAGGTGGGATCCCTCGCTGAGTCCGAGGGAAAAACCGAACCTGGAGGGTAAGCAGATGATGATGATGATGATAGGTCACGTCTCCCAGTCACTTGTGGAAGTGCAGTCCATCAGAACAATATTTTCGTTGTGCTAAATTTCCTATGGTTACTTGTAAAGGAAACTGAACCTTGCCATAGAACACTGTAGGGATGTATGTCTGCATTACGTATCTACGCACTCCTACAGTATATAAGGTTCATTTTCCTTTAAATTCATCCTTTTGAATCTAAAGAAGACAGAATTAATGGTATTCAGGAGAAGAGGACGTCTGTCGAAAGGTGACTACATCGTATGTGGGGGGACACACATTAACACCGAAAAAACAGTTCACGTATCTAGGGATCACACTACAAGTCTCCGGGACGACATTCTCAGTACACATAAAGAAGAGATTAGCTGCTGCACTTAGAAGCATAAGTGAAATCAAACATCTGCAAGGAATGTCACTGGAGACGGTCATGAAACTTTTCCAAGTCAAAGTGCTACCAACGCTCACATACGGATTAGAAGTAATGTGGGAGTACCTATCATGTAAACAGCTACGAGAACTGGAAAGCATGAAACCGAGATACCTTAAGAGGGTCCTAGTGGTATCCAAATTCACCCGATCCCGGGACGTATATGTTTTAGCACGGGAAACCTTCTTGATAGAGGATTTAAGACTACAGATGCCTCTACAGCAAACTCCGGCATACGAGGAGCTGTTACGTACGAGAGAAAAGGGACTCGATCGAGGAAAGCTTTTACAGTTCAGACGCACTGATAAATAAGGATTGGATGAAAGAGGAATATGAGTTGAGACATTTGGTGACACGCTTTGCAATACACGGCTTTCATCACCGTATCTGTGCCAAGAAATCCTACCACCGGGCCAGCCAGGAGTGTGTATGTGTATTGTGCAATGGACAGTGTGATACATATCACGTAATGAAGTGCAAGAAGAGAACAGTCTCTCTGAATCAATTTTGCTCTGAACAAAGTGCTCCTTGTTGTTGTGTATGTTGGGTATTCAGCCCGAAGGCTGGTTTGATCCTTTACAGCTCCACCAACAGCTGTCATAGATAACCTAGGTGTCACTGAAGAGGTATACTAGGGAAATGAGGAGTGAGGTAGTTTCCCGTTGCTTTCCTCACCGAGCCAGATGTTGCTATTACATATCAGTCTGCCAAGCCCACTGAAATGCATGCACCAACCGACCCTATGAGCGATATTTTCACACAGTTCATAACAGGGACTGGCTGCATAAGGAACGGTATTACTAGAATCGCTCATACCTCGGTCACTTTCATATTGCCAAAGCCATGGATGGGACTGAGACAGGTCAATAAAAGTAACAAATTTATTCTAGCCCATACCAGAGGACATAGTGCACTGCAAACACTACATCCTGCCAGCAAAGGCATAGTGCTCCTTGAGTGAATTGTAATTTACTTGATGTAATATGTAAATTTTGCACATTGTGCGCAATAAAATTTATTATTATTTTCCTTTAAACACTCGCATTCCAAAATAAACACTACGGAAATTGTTCCGATGGGCTGAATATACCGACGTGCCTGGGAGGCGTGACATAATGGATAGGACGAGCGTTCTGAGACACGCTGCAGTGCTTCTTAGGCGTCGATATGCTATTGATTCAAGTAGTGTATACCTTGATTAAAACCCAAAAATTAATTTTTCGTCCACCTCTGTGGTGTAGTGGTTAGTGTAATTAGCAGCCACCCCCGGAGACCCGGGTTCGATTCCCGGCTCTGCCACGAAATATGAAAATTGGTACGAGGGCTGGAACGGGGTCCACTCGGCCTCGGGAGGTCAACTGAGTAGAGGTGGGTTCGATTCCCACCTCAGCCATCCTGGAAGTGGTTTTCCGTGGTTTCCCACTTCTCCTCCAGGCAAATGCCGGGATGGTACCTAACTTAAGGCCACGGCCGCTTCCTTCCCTCTTCCTTGTCTATCCCTTCCAATCTTCCTATCCTCCCGCAAGGCCCCTGTTGATCATAGCAGGTGAGGCCGCCTAGGCGACGGACTGGTCATCCTCCCCAGTTGTATCCACCGACCCAGAGTCTGAAGCTAGAGAACACTGCCTTTGAGGCGGTAGAGGTGGGATCCCTCGCTGAGTCCCTGGCAAAAACCGACCCTGGAGGGTAAACAGATTAAGAAGGAGAAGAAGAAGAAGAAGAAGAAGAAGAAGAAGAAGAAGAAGAAGAAGAAGGGAGAAATAATTTTTCTCTCCTGAAAAATTACTGATTTGTTGGTTCCATCTTTATTTCGGGGAGGACTTTAAGCGATATAAGGGTGTTGGAATCTAGTCCCATAAGAGTTGCTATTTGCTTTACATCGCACCGACACAGATGTCTTATGGCGACGATGGGATAGGAAAGGCCTAGGAATTGGAAGGAATTGGCCGTGGCCTTAATTAAGGTACAGCCCCGGCATTTGCCTGGTGTGAAAATGAGAAACCACGGAAAACCATCTTCAGGGCTGCCGACAGTGGGGCTCGAACCCACTATCTCCCGATTACTGGATACTGGCCGCAGTTAAGCGACTACAGCTATCGAGCTCGGTCCATAAGAGTTGTATAAGGTCTGGAAGCACTTGCAGAAAACAAGTTTCCAATACGACAACATATCGGTATACAGTATAGAGCTTATGTCCACTCAACCGCACAAGAATTGATCGGCAAAGAAATATTTAGTTTTGTACATTCTCGAAACGCGACGATATTCGTAAATCCGGTGGTCGAATAGAATCGTACACCTGCTCAATATGTTCATCCTATTTCAAACAAGATGATTCTTAAAGAAAGACTTCTTAAGCGACGGCCAGTTTTTGTGGGGTTAGGTGTACACCTCAATAATTCCTTTTTTATTGATCTGTTTTCAGGGATCTGAATCATATGCCCACTTAATTCGAAAGAGGATATCATTATGTGTTTAATAACGTTTTTTTGCTTCAGCCTTTGTACCTTAACGTTCACATTATATCTTCATTATACAGTATATTAGGCCTCTTGGAGTGCATGCACCGGTGTATTGCGCGGCGCGAGGTGCATAAGGTGACTTCTCTAGGCTGACCAGAGTGCAGACTCCACTCCTCGATTTTGAGCAACAGCGCTGCCCCTCTCTTTCCCCACGCCTGTCTCGCTCGCTCCGCCTGCTCCCTCTTCCTCTGCAGCGCTCCAGCATCCGAAAAAAGTTGAGCCGAGCTTCTTTGAGTCCCACCGAGACAAAATGCTGGTCCGAACCGAGCCGAGTTGGAGCAATGCATGGTGCACAGAACCCCTGCGCCTCGGTTTACACGCCTGAGAGTCTGGGCATTTGAGAGGCCTGTAGTGTACCGTTATGTCCTTCAGTGTTGAGTCTGCAAGTCCATGCAAATTAGCTCTAAGTCCTCGAGAAACCTCAGCACAGTGATCGCTTTTAACGTAGGCTTACTTCCTCAACCACGGCCACATGGAAAGAAAGAATTTAAGACGCTTTTAGTGTTTGAATAGAACGTGTATATAGTATTTGACTTACGATTTTGTTTATTGTTTCAATAGATAGACAAGGGAGGAGGCTACCTTTTGTTTTTAAAAAGTGAAAATCTGGCTCGTAGTTTTCATGGAATAACTCTTCAAATTAAGGCAAAATTTGTGTTAAACATGTGACAGAAGTTTTAAAGGACGTTCTATTAGCCTCCACATATATTCATCCTTACACCAATTCTGGCGATATGAAAATGTTTCTCATACGTTACTCTAATCAAGTTTAATGATTGACGATGATTTTGATATTGAATATTGATGTACCAATCATCATGATGGCCGATTTTATTATAGACGTCGAAAGAAATGAAAAACCATTCGCTTTTATCAAACATCACTTTAATTTGAATGTTATGTCGAGCGACTATCCCAGCAGATTGGAAAATTCATTTATTGATCTTATTCTTAATCGAAATACAGGATGACCCAAGAGTCCGTTAATATTTGACGAGGCAATACTTCACGGAATATTGGAGGTAAAGAGGTAATAATTCACACACTTAATTTGCATGACGTGATGTTTCATTGACCTCAAAATAAAGTACACGAAATGACCAAAAGATGGCACTGAGCAGCAATACGTCAGGTACAAATGGCCACACATGCTTGACATGACATGGGGTTTTATTGACACCAGCAACGAGTGCACGAACAGGCTAACAGATGGAGCTGGACAGCAACACGTCAGTGATGCCGCATGAGACCCGTGTACGGTATAAAAGAGCTGTCTTGAGAGAGGGTGTCAGATTCACCTGCAATTGAGACATGTCATGCTTGGCCTCCCTGGTCGCCCGGCCTCAATCCGTTTGAATATTGGATGTGGGGTTACCTGAAGTCACAAGTTTACCGCGATCGTCTGACCTCATTAGGGATGCTAAAAGACAACATCCGACAGCAATTTCTCACCATACCTACGGATATGCTGTACAGTACTGTTCACAGCATTGTCCCTCGACTACAGGTATTGCTGATGAATGACGGCCGACATGTTGAGTATGTGTTATAAAGAACATTATCTTTGCTAACCCTTGATTGTTATGCTAATTATTGCTTGTATGAAACGCCATCTGTTGGTCATTCTGTGTACTTTGTTTTGGTGTCAATAAAACCCCATGTCATGCCAATCATGTCTGTCAATCATTACCTCTCTACCTCCAATATTCCGTGAAGGATTGCCTCGTCTAATGTTAACGAACTTTTGCATCATCCTGTATTACTTCCGAAATCTTAAATATTATATCTTATTTCTCATATCACAGACACATACTACACCAAGTTATTACCCACAGTCCAAGTGCACAACGTTGTACTGAATAAAATTTGTTATCCACATAATATTTTTCTTTTATTTCTAATACGTAAGTCTACGAAACCCACAAAATCCTACAGCCAATTTTCGTTTAAACACCTCTTAACTGGAAATCCTTGAAAACTGAATATGAACATCGTTTCATGGGCCTTTCTTTACTTCTCTTACCCTCCATGCCAGATTTCATTATTCTCCTCGGTAATCTACCTTAAGTGCTATCAGCCTGATGTGTTCCTTTACGTCCCCACTGTTAACAAATCGACACCAAAGAGCATGGCTTCTCTCCAATCAGATAAATGTGGACTGCCAAGTTTCCTCTCCAGAGTTATACAGTGCATGCTAAAAATCTGCCTACAGAACAGCTGCGGGGCTCTTCGGTTAGCAGATCTGCACACATAGAGGGCCATGCTAGAGACGGTGTCATGTCGAGTTTGCAGCTCCCTCCCGTACCCCCTCCTGAACCCGTCGCGAGCCCTAATCAAAGGCCTCCTTAAGACCACGGCACGCAATGAAACCCGATAACGGACCGTGAGAACATTCTCCGCCCGCGACGAGGCGGACTGCTTAGGTACTAGATATTGCATGAAGAACGCCCGTACTATTCAAGGCAATAAGCGATTAAATGAATTTTGAACAAAGCATTATTTCCTGGGCATTGTGATTGTTGATTGACTTGCTGAGGCATGTCTTCTACACTGTGCTAATTTTTATGTTGAAAACGTCCGACTCGTTGGCTGAATGGTCAGCGTACTGGCCTTCGGTTCAGAGGATCCCCGGTTCGATTCCCGGCCGGTTCGGGGATTTTAACCTTCATTGGTTAATTCCAGTGGCCCGGGGGCTGGGTGTTTGTGCTGTCCCCAACATCCCTGCAACTCACACACCACACATAACACTATCCTCCACCATAATTACACGCAGTTACCTACACATGGCAGATGCCGCCCACCCTCGTCGGAGGGTCTGCCTTACAAGGGCTGCCCTCGGCTATAAATAGCCATACGAAATAAAAAAATGTTGAAGACATTTATTACCAGTACGAAAAAAGTAAACTTAAGCAATTTCCTCAATTGGGGACGAAAAGGTTTCAAATTTTGAGTCCTGAGTAGCTCCATCAAAAAAATTCGAAAATCACTTCTGGCTTAAATGCAGTTCCGGAATAACAGCTTAAAATCGCATGAGTATATACGTAATTCTCCCTGTAATGTGTTCCTTGGTTCAATACCCTGAGGCGTTTTTTTTATTTTTTTGAAAAATGTCCACACCGAATGTAATCATAAGGGCTTAAGTGAAATTCTGCATTGATTCACATTTCAGCACCCAGAGGCTGTAAAAAGCAAACTGCTAATCTAATCGACCGAATAACGATAATTTAGAAAAGGATTGTAATTGTAAGGAATGAATAAAGAATATATTCCCATACTTTATTATATATTTTTTTACCTAAAAATTGTGGCTCATATCCCTAGGATGTTTTCAACAATGAGTTGCTAGACTGAAGGGCATTGGATTTTTTATAAGATTTCAGCAATATATTTTCTTTTCTTTCTTTCTTTTTTCAGATAGCAGCAGATCTCCTGTGTCATGTTATCAGCCCGGAGGTTGGTTGGATCCTCAATATAACCACCAAATGTTACCCACTTTTCACAAAATCGTAAAAACTGAGAGTGGCACCACAATGAGACGTGCAAGGCATAGTGAGGAGTGAGTTAGTTTGTGAATGCTTCCCCCAAAGAGGAAGAAGGTGCTATTACAGCATGTTGACCCTATGAGTAGAGCTTTTCACAGCATTCAGAACAACACTCATGAACAATTGAAGTAGAGATAGCTGCCTTACAGAAATATGTTGTTTTTCCTTTGTCATTAAAAACTTTTCCCCTACAGAATGTAAAAAATAGTAATTTATAGCAATTCCAACTGGTAAAGTAGACCTGCTGGACTGTTGCTTCTTGAGGATAGGAATAGAACAGGGATATATTACTTGTAAATCCACTGGTCACCTGAATTCAGAATTCATTTTGTTCATTATTTTCAGTGATTTTTAGGACAACAGCATCCGCACCCTAGTGATGAGTGTAACTAAGAATTAGGTGGAAGCTACGGTTTGCTCTGGCCTGGGACAAGAGACAGATGCAGCCATACTGCAGGCATTTTTTAAGACTGCTGGAACGCAGCGCGTGTTACTGTTGACAGGGAAGTGCTTTGAAATCCTACTCATCAAAATTCTACGAGCTTTTTACCGTGGTTACTATATCTCTAACTTCAGGTCAGAGCTAGGAAGTTTCTAACATAACTTATATCTCGAGAGCCCACTTCAAAACTCTAGCACGTTAGGGGGCCGGACATTTTTTCTTATAATTTTACTTTACGTCGGACCAGCACAGATAGATCTTAAGGCGACGATGTTATAGAAAAAGGGCTAGGAGTGGGAAGGACGGGACCGTGGTCTTAATTAAGGTACATCCCTAGAATATGCCTGGTGTGAGAACGGGAAACTTGAGAAAAAAATTTCACAGCTCCCGACAGAGGGGTTCGAAGCCACTATCTCCCGAATTCAAGGTGGTAGCTACGTGAACCAGACAGCGCGACCAGTCGCTCGGTTGGGAAGGAAGGGGCCTTGGCCTTAATTAAGATACAGCCCCAGCATTTGCTTGGTGTGAAAATGGGAAACAACGGAAAACCATATCCAGGGCTGCCGACAGTGAGCTTCGAACCTACTACCTCCCAAATTCAAGCTGACAACTACATGACCCAAACATCACAGCCATGTGCTCTGTCAAGGGGACTGATAGCAGAGCGGTATAGTTGCTTAATTCCCTCTAAGGTAGCCGGGTTCGAATTGCAGTCAATACTTGTGGGATTTATCGAATGATAAACAACTTTCCTGTGGTTTGCATTCCAGGTACAATGAACACGGTACGAACGGTCAGGGGAAATTAAAAGTTTGCTTGCTTTTCACATTCCACGACAAATAATTTAAACTAGAGGCTACATTACAGATCGTAAACAACGTGTTATAGCTCACGATATTACTTGCAGTGCGAGTCAGGAAGGCTGGAGCTCCGCAGGGCTCTGGCCTTGGTCCTCGCCTGTTTTCCCCCTATATCAATGATATATCCTCTAAAGTAAAATATAATAGATATCACCTTTATTCTGATGACCTCCAAATTTACTGCCACGTTAATATAAAAGATATATGGAACGTTATAAGAGATATTATCTCCGACCTTCAACAACTCAGTGTGTGCGCCAGTGAAAACTCTCTCCTCCTTAAACCGAAAAAAAATTAAACAATTAGAATAGGTTCTCAGAAATTATTAATAATAATAATAATAATAATGTTATTTGCTTTACGTCCCTTAACTACTTTTACGTTTTTCGGAGACACCAAGGTGCCGGAATTTTGCCCCGCAGCAGTTCATTTACGCGCCAGTAAATCTACCGACACGACGATGCCGTATTTGAGCACCTTCAAATACCACCGGACTGAGCCAGGATCGAACCTGCCAAGTTGGGGTCAGAAGGCCAGCGTCTCAACCGTCTGAGCCACTCAGCCGAGCTCAGATATTTTTTTGCTAGTTGCTTTACGTCGCACCGACACAGATAGGTCTTATGGCGACGATGGGATAGGAAAGGCCTAGGAGTTGGAAGGAAATGGCCGTGGCCTTAATTAAGGTACAGCCCCAGCATTTGCCTGGTGTGAAAATGGGAAACCACAGAAAACCATCTTCAGGGCTGCCGACAGTGGGGCTCGAACTCACGATCTCCCGGATACAAGCTCACAGCCGCGCGCCTCTAAGCGCACGGCCAACTCGCCCGGTGAGATATTATTAAACGCCATGTAAAACAATTATACTATTCCTCCGGTGACATTAAATGCAACCGTAATCCCGTTAAGTAGGGAAGTGAAGAACCTGGGCATGACCCTGACTGACACTCTTGACTGGTTTGCACACGTAAGAAATACATGTAGAAAGATGCACGCACCGCTACACCCTCTGAAGCGACGTAAGGACATTTTGCTACAAGACATAAAGATAAAACTTCTCCAAACATTGATACTTTTTTTATCGTGTGGCTATTTCTAGCCGGGTGCAGCCCTTGTAAGGCAGACCCTCCGATGAGGGTGGGCGGCATCTGCCATGTGTAGGTAACCGCGTGTTATTGTGGTGGAGAATAGTGTTATGTGTGGTGTGTGAGTTGCAGGGATGTTGGGGACAGCACAAACACCCAGACCCCGGGCCATTGGAATTAACCAATGAAGGCTAAAATCCCCGAACCGGCCGGGAATCGAACCCGGGACCCTCTGAACCGAAGGCCAGTACGCTGACCATTCAGCCAAAGAGTCGGACACATTGATACTATCAATACTGGACTATTGCGACATTGTCTTCGTTGATGCAACCCGTAAACAAACTACGAAATTTCAACGAGCATTGAACTCTGGTGTTCGATCTCTTTTTGAGTTATGAAAATCACATAACCCCGATAAGGGAACTGGGTAGTGTAAACGTAACTTCCCAATAAGTCTTGAATATCTCCGAAACTACTTGAGCTATATTTATTACATTATGAGTAATTGTTACAATACCTTGATGGTATACATCAGTTGAATTTGGTGACGATTAAAAAACCTATGAGCAGTGGCGTAAGGTTAAATTTAAAAGGGGCTGATTTGTTTTTGTACCATTTTCTTGTGATCTAGAAGACTCATAACCTTGAAAATTGGAGC
Source organism: Anabrus simplex (assembly GCF_040414725.1). NCBI lineage: Eukaryota > Metazoa > Arthropoda > Insecta > Orthoptera > Tettigoniidae > Anabrus > Anabrus simplex. Next base: position 109,880,308 of record NC_090266.1, on the reverse strand, counting down.
ATATACTTGCATATTTGTGTTTAATAGCCTGTAGCAGATTTATATTGATGGGCTTTATGGTTGAATTTTAAACAAAAATCTAATCGAGCAAATGTTTTGAGCATTTTGTAATGGCATTTTTTGGTTATACTTCATAACGTATCTCAATAACTACTAATGGCTTCAAAGCGATTCTGCTGTAGACTATGTAATGGTACTTGCACAGTATGTGATAGAAATTTCAGGATTGTACACTTTTTAGTTCCCGAAAAAGTGTGCATAACCGATCAACAATTGTGTTTTGAGAAAAATGAGGTTGAAGTTTGAATACGAACTTACCCAAGATTTTTAAACATTCCAGGGCAATGATCGTCTTCCTCTTCCTCAGTGCTTCTCTTTCCTTGTCTTCTCCTCATTCTGCCTTCCTTGGTTGAATATTCTGCCACCTGCAGTGATGCCCATTTCCTCTAATACCCGGATCGTTGCCATTGTCCCAACATTAAAAGCAATAACTGCATCTAGTACCCCAATATCCAATGCATGCAGCCGCACAATTCGTTTTAGGCACACGCTCCCAGATACAATTATTTAGGCTTTCGTTTTGGTTCTGGGTCTTGCCATGCAAACATTTCTTCAAAAGATCAGGATGGCCTAAATCTCTGTGTATAGGTTTGATAACTTCCATAACAGAAGAGGGAAGAGAATGTTTATGGGTATAAGTTCTGCCCGTAGCTTGGGCTTGCTGGAATTTGCACCATGAGTCTGGACCTTTGAGGCACAGGGAATGCTGAGGATATTCATCGGTGGAACACTTATTAAGGGAAGTTGCCCATACCGCTCCACGCATTGCATTGAGGTCATGAGTATTTCTGTGTATTGCGAACCCAAAATGCGTTTGCAGCAAGTCTATTTCGGTATCAGTTAATCGACCACGACCACCTAAACTCTTTCCGTCACCAAGTTTTTGTCCTTTCATATCTCTTCTTAGCTTCCTCAACCTACACCCTAAACGTTTTTGAATATGCGTTACACACTCTAACTTCGTAACAGTCACATCATCACCATATGCTTTAGCCTCCTGAACGTTTGCAAAACCTTTGGAGTCACCAGCTCCTAAATATTTGATATACCCGACACCTCGTTCTTTTACAGCCGATTCTATACCACCACTAGTTCCGTCATAGTTTTGGTTATATTAATGTTCCAGTTTCATTTCACACTGTAAAAAGTATTTAGAGAGCACTTCCACATCTAGCACTTTACCTGAATCAAACGACGTTGCTCTTACGACACCATTTAACGATTTGTGACCTTGCCATGTTCCATCACGAGCAACACAAATATCGGTTGAATCTTCATTTTCTGTGACTGCTTCATCACCTGACTTCTTCATAGAAGCCTCGGCAACTTTTCTAATGGCACTCTCCAATGCTGGGAAGTAACTAGAAAATTTAGAAGGGGGTGGTTGCAAATCCAACATTCCACATAATGTGTCTGCAGATTTATTTCCTCTTCCAAACCAACGCATTCCATAAATGAATCTCAAATTAATTTCGTAAACGTAATTTTCATGTAATTTAGAACACCCAGTAGAATTTTCTTAATCATAATTGTTGCATTTCAAGTACAAACCTTTCCTAACTTTCTTCTCTCCCACTAAAGATAAGCAGTCTCTGCCTTCACAAAATTTACATTTCGCTGCATCCTTTATAAATTGGCATAATAATGGTAAATTATTACCTGCATTACCTTCACTGTTTTCAGGATCAGGTGCCATAAAATCAACTTCTTCTCTTGGTTCACTCATTTGAAGTTTGCGTTTAGATGCACTTGGGCACTTTCTGTCGTTCATAACTTCCGGATGCACGTGGAGTAGTATCCTGTTCAGTAATTTCACTAGAACTAACTTCCTCACTTGCCTGTTTATTGGTGCTGGTTTCCATGGAATTTCCGTTTAGAAAACACTTTCTTTGAACGCCCCATTACTTTGAAAATCAATCAAAAGTAAGATACACTTCTTTACTGAGCACCATCACAATCTAAACATCAGGTTAACATAAACATTAGAAAGGCGGTGAAACGACTGACAATCGTTAATCCGTGCTCAGGCTAGAACAATGTGATGAACAGAAGAATCTCCCAAGATAACAAACTTTCCCGATTTCTGTTACACGGTGTAGAAAAAGAAATATTGCCGGAAAACAAAAAGAGGGCGTATGCATGGCTACATTATAATTTGAATAATGTCCTCAAATATGGTTTCTATACCCCTGTGTTATATAGGCCTATTGTTGTAATCGGGAAAAATGGAGAAGTGTTATGAAACTGAAAAAAAAAAATTCTATTTTAGGTCATTCCACACTACCCGGTTCCGTTTTAAGTAGGGAAGTGAAGAACCTGGACATGACCCTGACTGAAACTCTTGACTATTTTGCACACATAAGAAATACATGTATAAATATGCACGCGACGCTACATCCTCTGAAACGACATAAGGACATTTTACTACAAGACGTAAAGGTAAAACTTGTCCAAACATAGATACTACCAATACTGGACTATTGCGACATTGTCCTCGTTGATGCGACCCGTGAACAAACTACGAAATTTCAACGAGCATTGAACTCTGGTCTTCGATTTCCTTTTAACTTGAGTTATGATAATCACATAACCCCGAGCTACACAGCTCTTTCCTGGTTGAAATCCGAAAGGCGACGGAAATTTCACATACTCTACTTACGTTGAATTATCGAAATCTAAAGGAAAATCTAACCAAATAATTTTTTTTTCAAAATTCCATTTATTATCCTCATTCCATAGTTGTAACACTAGAACTAGCACTTCCCTTTCTATTCCCAACAACCACTCTTCAATATATAATAGATCCTTCGTTGTGGCTGGGTCACGACTTTGTAATTCACTTCCAACTGCGGTCAGGAACTATAAATCAACAACAAAATTTAAAATTGCATGCAGCGATTACCTGTTGAATACCGCAGATTGTCTCGTGTGACTGGACACGTGTGATAGGTTGTGTTATTGTGGTACGTAGGCCGGAAACAGTGGCTTTTTACTATACAGCTGAAGAACACTGTTGTTCCTATTATTATTAGGTTATCACATTTTTATTGTTATATATTAAATGTACATAATATTTAGATTTTAACTCATGTACATAGATCACTGTTTATTGCCACACTTGTATTTCTGTTACTCTATTATGTATTGTGTTCTGTTTATGCATTGCTTATATTTTTCGGTTTGTATGTAGCTTTTCATTATGACTTTTTCTCATTCTCCTTTACTTTTATGCTCCAGATTTCTTTTTATCTTGTTTTTTCTTGTTGAGCTTTGCTTTCATTCTTCATTATAAGTTCTCTATGTGTGTTTAGTTAGGTTAGTTATCTTTGATTTTATATTTTAATAGTACATCTCTTTTATATATGTATTAACTTGTAATTTACGTGATTAAGTGCTTTTTTTTTGCTAGTTGCTTTACGTCGCGCCGACATAGATAGGTCTTATGGCGACGATGGGACAGGGAAGGGCTGGGAGTGGGAAGGAAGCGGCCGTGGCCTTAATTAAGGTACAGCCCCAGCATTTGCCTGGTGTGTAAGTGGGAAAGCACGGAAAACTATTTTCAGGGCTGCCGACAGTGGGGTTCGAACCTACTATCTTCCGAATACTGGATACTGGCCGCACTTAAGCGACTGCAGCTATCGAGCTCGGTATGTGATTAAGTGCAAGAGAGGGCCACGAGCCCTAAATCTCCACTGTTAAAGTCAAATAAATACAAATAAAATAAATAGATACGGAACCCCAACAGGACTGTAAAGCTGCGGTAACAGGCTCGATCGGCGCCCACCTGTAGGCCTATCGTTATTTGCTACTCTTCCGTCACTAATCGGTATTCCGCCATTATGTAGAATCCCTCACTCGACTGAACCTGATATTAAAACACCAATCATGATGATTGAATGTTCCGACTCCTTACCGAATGGTCATTACTGAGGCCTTCGGTTCAAAGTGGCCCGTAGTCGATTGCCAACCGGGTTGGCTATTTTAATCGGGGCTGATTAAATCTTCTGGCTCGATTTCTGGGTATTTGTGTTTGTCCCAACACTCTCCTCTCCGTATTCAGACAACACACCGCACAAACACGTAATGCTGATTACACCCTTCAACGTATAGTTTGCGTCAGGAAGAACATCCGGACTTAAAACATGTCCAAATCCACATGTGCATCACAGTTCGCACCCGCGATCACACAGATGTGGGAAAAGCTGAAGAAGAAGGAATACCCATGATGAATTAATGAAAGTAATAACCAAATCTAAGCGAAGCCTAGCAGATAATACATCGCCTTCTGATAACAGACCAATACAATTAGCAATTTTCCCAAATAAAAACAAGTGTTACACATACAGGCCATTTAAGATCCTAGATCTGCCATAACGACCGCTGTCCAAAAAGATGGAGAGCAGATACTGGAGTGGCACGTGATCAGCGTCACGTCATTTGCCAAATTGCTTGGCTACCTCGACCTTGCCACTGAATCTTAAATCGACCATTTCCTCTTGTGGTCTCGCCAGGCTGAGTGAAAAATATTATATTTCTTAGACCAGAACTTAAACCCATGGACTGGCCGGGAATCAAACCCCAGTCCTCCGGATAAGAGATAAGCTCGCTACCACCATACCATTCCTCCGAAATACCAAGAACGAGCTAGCTGGCTACGCAGTTTCGGTTCACGTAGCTGTTGTCTTTCAATCGGGAGATCGTGGTTTTAAACCCTACCGTCGGCAGCTCAGAAGACGGTTTACCATGGTTTTCCGTATTGACGAGGCAAGTGCTGGGTCTGCATCTTAATTAAGGCCAAGATTGATGATTTCCCTGTCCTAATCCTTCCCTATCCAATCGTCGCCAAAAACCTAACTGAGTCGGTGCAACGTTAAATCACTTATAAGAAGCACGAATAATAATAATAATAATAATAATAATAATAATAATAATAATAATAATAATAATAATAATAATAATAATTGTTACGGAGTATTGTGGATGTGCAGAGGTGAAAGAAGGTGCTGGGGTGAACAGGTCTCAAAATACGAAATTAAAGTTAATTTAACAAGGTTATATATTTTTTCAAGAGCAAAAAATAGCAAATATAACAGGTACTCAGTAGCTAAACAACAAATCGAGAGTGTACAATTACAGTGTTACAGGATTTGGGCTCCGAGAGCCAGACACACAATTCTTGAGCTATAAGCCCAACCTTACGATATACAAGATTCAACAAAGGGGCAGAAGACCCCAATCATGCCCAGAAGCTCTTGCTCCCAATTACACAGTAAAGCCTCCTCGAGGCACGCAGAAACAAATTTTAAGAAAGAGCAACCCGCTCTTAAGTTCAAGCCTATCAAAGGCCACACCAAACTCCACTTTCAAGTTGACCTCCAAACACAAATAACACAGGGGTAAAAATACCCAACCTACTGAGGCCTATTCAGTGAAGAAACAGGACAATTACGTGGCCTCCAAAATACCAACTTGAGAGGCGGCGAAACTGCACTCCTAATATACTTTACTAAAACCTACTTGGCACTAGGCCGCCAATGCAAGGGCTAATCCCATACTAAAGAGGTGACTTATATAAGAAAACGATTTACATTACATTAGAAATGAAGAAACGGTTGTGAAAATAAGTTCACTTCAAAGCAATATGAGTGGGAGCTCGAGAGGGTTAAGCACTCTCTATCCCAATTTGTAGTTTAAAAATATAGAATTGATACCAAGTGTCTTTACATTTTAGAGGAAAGTTACATGGTAAAAGGCTTCGGACCTGCCCCGAGAGTTAAACTGCTGAGCTAACAAGAAAAGAAGTTATTAAAAGGCCATTACCTGGTGGTTGAACTGCTGCCCGAAGAAAGAGGCGCTTCCCGCCCCCTGCTACATAATTTACACAAAGATAGATGTTACTGAAGTGGCCCGGAGACCCGAAAATCAGCAGTTTATATACCCTCGTGGAAAGTTCGAGGCGTTTCGTGAATGATAACACCCGCCCACAAGCATTTTATTGGATAATGGCAAAAACTACTACACTAGATGAAGAAGAAACACTTTATTGGTGGAAAATTAATTACAGAAATTCCTTATTGGTCAAATTCAAAACAGGCGGAAAGAAAGGATTAATATTGCCAACTTAAACAATGACTGAAAGAAATTTAACAAAGAACAAACTTATGAACCCAAAATTTCTCCAAAAACACAGTTCGTTCACTTCGCACTAGGGTGCATAATTGTAGTCCTTCAGTAGTGCCATCTAGAAGAGACTGTCCACCCTTCTTACTACAGGCAAAACAAAAATACATCGAAAACGACACAGTTCAAAAAACTTCAAAATTTACAAGTAGGGACTTCTTCTGAGAAACTTGAGAATTAACACTGTAGTTAAAGTTCAGGCTTCCTCCAGTAGAGGAGTTTCAACTGGCGCAAAGTTTGAATTAGCGGCGTGGAGGTGTACCACCTGGTACAATAATAATAATAATAATAATAATAATAATAATAATAATAATAATAATAATAATAATAATAATCATCATCATCATCATCATCATCATCATCATCATCTTAGAGTTGTTCAGTATTCCTTCGTTTGCTGTGAACTGAACGAAACGCTGGATTGTTGGTTTTCCTTCCACAGCATTTCCTTAACGTGGACCCTCAAATACCTTCGACCTCTGCCAGTATTTAACGGATAATAGGAATCTTTTCTTTCATCTTTTCTAATAAGCTTGAATAACTTTAATTCAGTACTTCTGAACTATTCAAATATCTCTACTGTAGGACTTTTGAGTTGTGTGATGATACTCCACATAGATACAAGCCTTTTGCTTGGTTTGTTGCTAGATATTACAGAAAACAAATATTTCCAATTGTGAAGTGACATGGTGGCAAGAATAACTGAGAAATCGGTCACGCTGTTCGTATTTAAAACTATTAAGAACTTACTAAAAAAGTAACGCGTGAGCCTTGTAGTACTATTGTCGATGACCGATACAGAAGTAATGCAGAAAGGTAGCTGATATGTTTGGTGCTGTAAATCAGTGCAATTCATTGCCTTGCCGCCATTTATTTTTCCGAAACAGTTGTATTAATCCAAACATTCCTTCATTTGTGACCGAATGTTTGATGGTAGACACTTCCCATGCCCGAAATTATTGCTTTCAGATGATACTCCTTCCTTGCAACCACTGGGGTGGAAAACCAGTCGTGTATCCACTGAAGACCACATCATGCCCACAGCGAAGGAAGGTATCATTATTAAGATTCCTAAAATAAGACTGTTTTCTGAAGACCTGGCAAATGACGGCTGTGCCATTCAATCGTAAGTAGGAAAGAAAGAAAGGCGTTTTTTTTGTTGAGGACATTATGACATAAACATCAGAACTTCATAGTCCCTTGTTCTACTAACCAATGGCTACTTTCTTGGACAGGGCAAGGTATCGCGTAGATATGACGAATTTCACCAACGTCAACAGCAGCTAACTGAACGGAAATTGCTATATCAAGTGGTCCCTTAATTGTCTACGAAGGCTAGCTGTATCACCTGCAAGAACTTGGTAAACTGCGGCCACTGTACATATTTAGTTGACAAAAAGTGAGTTTCCTAAAGTAGAAGCATTTTATGTCCAGTGAAACTAGGAATCCTCTAATACCATTTTACAATATACAAAAACAACATATCTAATTATGAAACACAATTACGATGGAGGTTGTTGGTCAAACAGAGATAGAAGAATAAATATCGTTCCCAACGACCTACAAAAAAGCTGCGAGAATTACAATAGTTCCTCTGAGAGTCTGAGGACTTTTCAGTACCGAAGATACCCGTTATTAGAATTGGTGGTCATCTTGGATGACGATCTAAATAACCAGACTTGAAGAATGCATGTTAATAAAGTTAATGAACTCTGGAGCACTGAACTGAATGTGAGTTATAGATCACCACGGTACCAGATCATCAAATATCATGGCTGCAATTGTAGGAAAACTTATACACGAAAAACTTCTATGTCAGAGGCTGAATAATTCCTCTTTACGAAATACCTTTGCCCTTGATTCAATCCTTCCATGAAAACCGTAGTTCAGGTTACTTGATCAGTAGAAATCGCCAAGAAGATCTCCATCTTCTCCCAAGTTCGCCTACACTTTCATGTATTGATTGATTGTAAGTAGGCAGAGTTAACAAATTGAAACTTTATAATGTAAGGTGTTACTTTTGAAATATTAATACGATTTTTTCAGTGCTGCAATTCGTTTGATCAAACATATGATGATGATGATGATGATGATGATGATGATGATGATGACGATGGTGATGATGATAGTAATATGCACTAGTATCATGCTGTCAGCGAGTTACGTGCTGACCAAGCTTACAGTAAATGCCATCAAGCATTCCACCATGTCGATATGAGACCCGTAGTCGGATTGAAAAATTAACCGCTCACAGCCATGAATATTCCCGCTGTTATGATTAAAATTCCAGTTGATACATGCATCGGCATACACCACCACAGAACAATGGCGCTGTAATGTTGCTGCAAGTAAAAGATCTGTGTTCCAATAATGAAAGTGCGCTCGGATGTTCAAAATGAAAAGAGATCAAATCTGCAGTTTTGCTTTGAAGTTTCCCTGTGCAGTGCAATTAGTTGACTCCTGTGACCCACACGCAATTTCTCTACAATGACCAATTCATTCACATCGCAAAATAAAAACCTACCCTACGGCTCGATTGCTACCTAAACCAGTATTTTAACAATCCAGTCTAAACTAGAATTGAACGTACAGTATAATTGCTTCAATGTGTAATAGTGCCCTCGAGGTAAAGAGTGTTACACTTGCTGTCAGTGAGATCGTGACGTGTCATGTAGCCTAGCCTACTGTCTTCGAACGGTCCCATGATATCACGTAAGTTATCTCACAACGAACATGATACTTCCTTGTTAGAGTAACTGCTTCTATTAGTCTGATTGGGTACGGACAGAACAGTCTTCTCAGGGTAAGACTGCGAATTAGACTTTCAATATGACACATTATAAATTAAATCTCAATCTCAATTTTTATTCATTGTCCATAGAACTTTACAGTTGACAGGCAACGTATACTCCGATATATACAAATAAAAACACACATTATGATTTACAGTTCACCTGCTAATTAAGTGATGTTTCAATGACTTCTATTATACTTCATATCCGCAGACAGCTTGTAGTAGATTAACATACCCTTCGCAAAAGGGCTAAGGTCAATCTTTTATAGAGAAGTGGAAACTTATATGGTGTTTAAACCCATTTATTTTGTTATAATTGTGGTTCTCATTGTTTCTTATAGTCAACGTTTTATTGTGTTTAATAAAGAGAATATATATATATGAAAGAAATTGTCACGGTATTTATGAGTTATGAATTAATGTTTGCACGGAATACAAAAGATGATCCATAGACCCTTTTTAGTAGTTTAAAGTATTTGCCACTCAGTCAGAGATAAATATCACATATCTCAAATGAGGGAATATTAGTAGTACACTTCTAGTAATATACTCGTACTTGTATCTACATAATAATAATAATAATAATAATAATAATAATAATAATAATAATAATAATAATAATGTTATTTGTTTTACGTCCCACTAACTACTTTTTAAGGTCTCCGGAGACGCCGAGGTGCCGGAATTTAGTTCCGCAGGAGTTATTTTACGTGCCAGTAAATCTACCGACACGGGGCTGTCGTATTTGAGCACCTTCAAATACCACCGGACTGAGCCAGGATCGAACCTGCCAAGTTGGGGTTAGAAGGCCAGCGCCTTAACCGTCTGAGTCACTCAGCCCGGCCTCTTGTATCTACAAATGTTGATAGTCTACATAATAAAAATATTCCAGGGGTTAACTTTTTACCGATATTATTAACATGATTCTGTCTAGAAGAATGCCTAGGTATTAAGTACAGACTGTTGTTTGAAGGTATGCGTCATTCATGCGAATATTTATATCATCATTGCAACCCATTTAAAAATCAAATTTCACCACATGCATTTTGTGTGGATTCACCATAAGGAATTGATTTAAACTTCTGGTACTCTAAGGACGAAATATTTAAAATTATTGATGTACTCTATGTCTAAAAGGAACCGACAAGTTTACACATGTATGCCTACATTATTTCCTTACTTTCCTTACCTTGGCAGCAACGTCCAGAGAAATGCTAACATCAAGGCTGAAATACGGTATAGCCTTGAGAAGCCAATTCAGCGTTTGGTCCTCTCCTTAAACCTTCAAGTCCGGAACTTTTAGAAATTTGGTCTGCTGGATGTACACAGAATTAGTAGGAGTAGCACCCTTCCAAAGTATTAGCTGTAATTATGATTGATGTTTACAAGTTACTTCAAAAGGTGTCATTGCCTACTTCCATTCTCTTACGATTATAACTGTGAAAAACGTGACATAAATTCACGATAAATATGATTTTTTACCACTCATAAAGTGAGGAAATTTTACTTCCCTTGGCTTATATAAGTTCAACGTTGCTTATGAAGCTATTGTTCAGTTTGTACTTGCTCCGAGTCCCATATATCGTCACTGATGTGCCAAAACCGCAAAACCTATCCATTATTTCCCTCAAGACTGCAGCCACATAACGATATGCAGTCTATCAGAACAATTTTCATTGAGTTCATTTTCCTATGCGCGCGTGTAAAGAAAGTCTTATCTATCAATAGTTTCTTATTTGTCTGTAAATACACCATCTTGAAAACTAGGTGGATCCTCAAATAGCACAACTAAAGGTTAAGCAGCTAAAGGGATACCGATGATGGAGCAATAATAAGGCGTACTTGGCAAGTTGATTTGTAAGGTAGTTCGAGTAGTTCGATTTCAGCTCACTAAATTACTAGATTGCCCCATAATTAAAATGTGTTTATTATACAACTAGCTTGAGTGGTCAGCGTATTGACTTTCTGTTCAGAGGGCCCCGTTTTGATTCCCAACCAGGTCGGAAATTCAAACTGCGCATAATTATATTTTTTGCCCAGTACGCTATGGCAAAAGTTCAGTATCTGCAGCCGTTTTGGCCGCAGATATCTAGGCGGGATTTCACTGTCGTTTGTTATATTCTCGCGGATTTCTCGCAGTCGACGTGATCAAGCGGTGCGCAAGGTTGCCAATTTTTGAACTTACGAACTAGTGGTACATTTTTCGGTGGAAGAATGCTGGCTGAGAAAACCATTGGTCTGGATTGGTTAGATCCAGTTAGTGGCAAAACCATCGGTCTTGATGGGTTAGGTCCGGCTAGTGACAACACCATTGGTCTGGATTGGTTAGGTTCGGTAGTGACAACACCATTGGTCTGGATTGATTAGGTCCAGTTAGTGGCAAAACCATCGGTCTTGATTGGTTAGGTCCGGCTAGTGACAACACCATTGGTCTGGATTGGTTATGACGGCTAGTGACACCATCATTGGTCTGGACTGGTTAGGTCCGGCTGGTGACAAAACCAATGGTCTGGTTTGGTTAGGTCCGGCTAGCGACAACACCATTGGTCTGGATTGGTTATGACGGCTAGTGACACCATCATTGGTCTGGATTGGTTAGGTCCGGTCAGTGACAAAACCATTGGTCTGGATTGGTTAGGTCCAGTTAGTGGCAAAACCATCGGTCTTGATGGGTTAGGTCCGGCTAGTGACAAAACCATTGGTCTGGATTGGTTAGGTCCGGTCAGTGACAAAACCATTGGTCTGGATTGGTTATGACGGCTAGTGACACCATCATTGGTCTGGACTGGTTAGGTCCGGCTGGTGACAAAACCAATGGTCTGGTTTGGTTAGGTCCGGCTAGCGACAAAACCATTGGTCTGTATTGGTTACGTCCGGCTAGTGACAAAACCATTGGTCTGGATTGGTTATGCCGGCTAGTGACAAAACCATTGGTCTGGATTGGTTACGTCCGGCTAGTGACAAAACCATTGGCCTGGACTGGTTACGTCCGGCTATTTACAAAACCATTGGTCTGAATTGGTTATGTCCGGTTGGTGACAAAACCATTGGTCTGAATTGGTTACGTCCGGTTAGTGGCAAAACCACTGGTCTCAATTTGTTACGTCCGGTTAGTGACAAAACCATTGGTCTAGACTGGTTAGGACAGGCTAGTGACAAAACCATTGGTCTAACTTTGTTACGTCCGGTTAGTGGAAGAACCATTGGTCTGAACTGGTTACGTCCGGTTAGTGAAAAAACCATTGGTCTGAATTGGTTACGTTCGGTTAGTGACAAAACCATTGGTCTAGGCTGGTTAGGACCGGTTAGTAACAAAACCATTTTTCTGAATTGGTTACGTTCGGTTAGCGACAAAACTATTGGGCAGTTATCAAGCAAAGGCGGTCCGTAGAGCGATTACAAGTTGCATTTAGTTGTGCTTGTATTGTGTGCGGATTGGTAACGGAATATATTTTTCTTGATTGCTGGGAATGACGTCATATCCGATTATATCACAGCCAATGGAAATGCTACTGCGTGCTTGAACGATGAAGATCGGCGCGTGCTAAATTCAATCAGGTTATAAAAGTAAATATATTCCTGAGGGCTGGCGGGTGGGTCCCTGGATGTCGCAGTGAACACAACTTTCCTCTACAAGGTATTCCACTTAAGATTTGTACCATTTCAATTTAATTGTAATGCTATGAAACTTAAGCTACACTTACCGAACACAACACACCATGGAAACACACATTAGCGAAGTTAACCTTCCACGAGAATTTGGTGACAGGAAGCTACTGTATGTATAACACGGTACAGAACCAACATCAAAAAACGTAGGCAACCAATCGCATCGCTACGTAGGATAGGATATCTACCGCCTTGCTAAAGGCGGCGCAATGATTACGTATCATAGTTGATCTATTGATGGCTCTCAGGATATGAACACCTTGTGCCGCAGAACCTCTGAGCTGCAGTCCGGCTCCATGGCTAAATGGTTAGCGTGCTGGCCTTTGCTCACAAGGGTCCTCCCGAGTTCGTTTCCCGGCGGGGTCGGGAATGTTAACTATCATTGGACAATTTCGCTGGCACTGGGGCTGAGTGTATGTGTCGTCTTCACCATCATTTCATCCTCATCTCGACGCGCAGGTCGCCTACCGGAGTCAAATCAAAGGACCTGCACCTGGCGAGCCGAACATATCCGCGGACACTCCCGGCACTAAAAGCCATACGCCATTTCAGTTCTGAGATGCAACAGGTCTTATGATTATGAATACGACTGGGAGAGATATTAAAGTATTATGCGCATTACACAGCTTTCTTGTGATGCAAGTTACTGCGTTCAAAAATATACATAAATATCCAGCTTCCACGAAACAATAACATTATATTTAAGAAATTTCAGAAAGTATTTTAAAACGCACTGAAAGCCATTGCCTATGTGAAATTGGCGTTCGTAATCAGCATCGCTCTAAACTAAACATTTGGGAAGCTCCATTATTCGAAGATTCCGCCGTTGAGACAAACCAACTCGGTACTATTGGATAGTACCTTGATGCAATTTCCAGACACCTTTTCCATTCGTAGGCGTATACAATTACAGTTAAATGAACAGCCCCAGGCTACCACAATTTGTTGGGTTGTTTATTTACGTGTAATATATGGAGCTTAAGAATAAATTCCTTATACTCTCGCCACTCGCTCTATTATCGGATGGCCTTAGGTAAAATCTATGGAAAACGTATAGAGGTTACTGTAGGTTTATTCTACCAATGACTTAGCTCGAACTTCTTCTTAATGTTATGCGTTTGACAAAGTTTGCTGCATAGATTTTACTCTAATAATCCTTCGTTTAATTAAGTTCTTCACTACACTTCACTTCCTAACAATTAACTTCAGATCCGTGGGTGAATGGTCACTTCTAGTCACTTCAACCCATTGCGAATTCGTAGCCGTGGTTTGAATAGAATGCAGTCCAACCATGATGGAAGTTACTATGCTATTCCCACTGCCGTGTTTAAACTGTAGTCGTATAGTAAGGGGAAAATGTTTGAATATGTTGAATTACGTGATTATGTATATGAATTACGCTGGTTTGCATTTCGCGAGTCTTTTGTTTTTAATTTGCCGCTGTATATTGTTAGAGAAAATAGCGGAAGCGAGACTGTCTTTGGATAAACAAATGAAATGTGTTCGATTTTATTCTGTATTGAAAAATGGGTTAGATGCCAATTGTCTGGACTTCCAACACCGGAAGTGCATACCACCATTTCGATAAAAAAAAACGACTTTGAGGATGGATGAGGTGGGAATTGAAGTACCATCTACTCAGTTGACCTCCCGAGGCTGAATAGACCCCGTTCCAGCCCACACACTACTTTCCAAATTTCGTGTCAGAGCTGGGAATCGAACCCGGGCCTTAGAGGGAGGCAGATAATCACACTAAGCAATACACCACATAGGTGGACATGGTGATAATTTATTGTGGTTAATGTCAGCCTGGTACGGCCTCTGTATGGCAGACCCTCCGATAAGAGTGGGTGGCACCTGCCATGTATAGGAGATTGCGTGTCATTGCGATGTTGAGCTTGGTGTATGTATTGCAGAGATATTGGAGAAAGCAGAAACACGCAGTCCGGGGGACTAGGGATCTAACCATTTAAAATTTAATTCCCGGACGCGGATGAAAATCGAACCCGCGACCCACTGAGACGAAGGCCACTACGCTGACCATTCAACCGTGGAGTCGGTTTATAACTTATATGAAAAGGAGTAGAATAAAGTGGCTATTGTGATTGTTCATTGGGAATGTTCTAGCACTTATGTAATTTACGTTAGGTTGGGGATACGGTAGACACTTTTTATGGAGAATTGAACAAATTAGTGGTCAGTATAATTATCGGTCCCGTTCCACTGTTACCTCTGGTTCAATACTTCATCAGATAAATTTCATATTTCATGGAGGGATTTTAAAAAGATTGCTTCCAACCGTCCATTGATTCTCCAAAACCTACAACGAGTTCATCTAATTTACGTGTATTAATTTCTTTCTCCGTTCGTTTCAATACCAAACCTCTGTCATTCCATAAATTTCAACAGTGTTTTTCCATGGGTTACTGTTACAGGCCATCCATTCCTTTAACAAGATATTCTCACTTCTTACTTTCATCACCTTAACCCCGATATTTCTAGGTTCATTGGAGTCACTCAGGCTCATTTTGACTTTAAGACCGGGTGTCCTCACGTCACGTGATGTTTCGGGTGAAAATCACAACCCAGGTTCGACCGGTATTTGAACCTAGACCATCCGGGTGGAAAGCCATCAGCTGAGCCAATGCGCTTATCATCCTCCCAACGAGAGAGTTGGCCGTGCTGTTAGGGCAGCGAAACTGTGACCTTGCATCAGGAGATGGTGGGTTCAAATCCCTCCGTCGGCAGCCCTGAAGACGGTTTTCTGTGGTTTCCCATTTCACTACAAGCAAATGCTGGGGTTGTACCTTAATTAAGGCGTTGATTGCAACTTTTCGAATCCTAGGTTTTCCCATTCTTGCGTCGCCGAAAACTTTCAATTTGTTAGTGAGACGATAAAATACTAGCATAAAAATGCTCCCTGATACACTCATATTCATAAAAAACAGAGCACTTTGAAAGACTAGAGATAGGAAGTTCATATTCACAGGACATATGCATAAGTAGCCTATGTTCTGCATTTCAGTCACCTAGGTTTAGCATGTGTCATGTTGCCTAGTAGGCACTGGGTCCTTATTCCATGCGTGATGGCATCGGCGCGTATAAGGCGCGAATGGCGTCCTGGGGTATATCCATCCATGCCGCATTCACCTGGTTCCACAGTTCATTTTTGGTGGTTGGCAATGTGTCACTGCGCCGCACCCGTCGTTTCACCATAACCCACACATTTTCGATTGGCGACAAGTCCAGTGATCGGGCGGGCCAGGGCAACATTCTGACATCCTGTGGCAACAAGAACGCACGTGTTCGTGCAGCAACATGTGGTCGCGCATTGTCCTGCTGAAATATGGCGTGTGGGGTGTCGTGAAGAAAGTGTATGGCCACGGGTCGCAGGATGTCATTCACGCAGGTCAAACTGGTCACAGTGCCCTGGACACACACAAACTGTGATTTTTGGTTGTACCCAATAGCATCCCACACCATAAGGCCTTGAGTTGGCGCTGTATGTATTGTGCGATTGTAGTCAATGTGATGCCTCCCACCCTGTCTTTGGCGAACCGAAATGCGGCCATCATTTTCAAACAAACAGAACCCGGATTCTTCCGAAAACACTATCTGCTGCCATTCCTGTCCCCAGTGACATCGTTCCATACCCCATTGCAGCCTAGCACGTTTATGCACATTAGTCAAACGTAGGCAGAGAAGTGGACGACGCGCCGGTAACACAGACCGTAACAAACTGTCACTCCTGATAGTGTACGATGTGTTACACTGTTACACTGTTGCGCCAGAACCGAAGAGGACACAGATCTGTCCTGCAATGCCCTTCGGATGAGGTGTCGATCCTCTTGGGGGGTTGTCGGCCTTATTTGAACCATTCTGTACACACCCATTGTACTGCTGACACACTTCGTTCCACACGAGAAACAATTTCCCGGATGGATGCATCACGTTCTCTCATGCCAATAATGCGCCCTCCTTCAAACGTATTAATTTCACTGTACGGTTTTCGCATACGTCTGTGAGGCATCCTGTGCGTCTGCTCAAGTCACAATGATCGATTACCTTCTGTTTATAGCGACAACGAGAACCGCAGGCACATTTTACCAGTCGGTGGTGGTGAGCCGATATATCAATGTGGACCTTGAATATGAGGGCCGACATGGTTCAAATGCTAATTATTTATTCAGAACATACTAATGCACGTGTCCTGTGGATATGAACTTCCTATCTCCAGTCTTTCAAGGTGTTCTGGTTTTTATGAACATGAGTGTATATTCTCACTTTTTACTCCAAATTTTTCTGAGGCAATCAACCTGCAGTTTCAGTAATGTGCAATTGTCCTACACAATCTCGTGCATCAATTTTATTTCATTTTTTTGAACTTGCTTTACGTCCCACCGTCACACATGGGTATCATGGCGACGTTGGGATACGAAGGGGTTAGGAGTGAGGAGGAAGCGTCTATGGCCTTAATTAAGGTACAACCCCCAGATTTGCCGGGTGTGAAAACGGGAAGACACGGAAAACCATCCTTAGGTTTGCCAACAGTTGTATTCGAACCCAGTATCACCCGAATGCCAGCTGACTACTACGTGCCCCAAACCAAGCGGCCACCCGTTCGACGCAACAAATTTAAAGATCATCCCGAGTAATTTCAGGCGATATAGTGAGTTTAAGTTTTTGCTGAGTTGAAAGTAACAGATTATACATTTTTCGTTGTTTAAGTAATTCAATTACACCCGCAGAATCGGATTTCCATCGTTTTTCATATTTACACGTTTAGCTTGCCCATGTGTTTCATATCATTGGTGTAATAGAAAAACCATAAAAGGACATTTCAATGCCTTTATTGAACACATCGTTCAAACAAATGTCTCCGTCATCTTTCGCCTGAGAGTTGAACATCCTGATTGCCCAATGAATACCAGCCAAACCACCGCTACTCATATCCGCTTAGACTCCCAGGTACAGTGGCACTGGAAATTTTAGAAATAAGTTCCCCAGTTTCCGTTTCAGCTCTAGGTACTATCTTTTTGACTTATTAAACAGGTTTGTACCGAGCTCGATAGCTGCAGTCGCTTAAGTGCGGCCAGT
Organism: Anabrus simplex; assembly: GCF_040414725.1. NCBI lineage: Eukaryota > Metazoa > Arthropoda > Insecta > Orthoptera > Tettigoniidae > Anabrus > Anabrus simplex. Next base: position 109,862,508 of record NC_090266.1, on the reverse strand, counting down.
ATCCAGTATTCGGGAGATAGTAGGTTCGAAAAGTCCTCTCAGTTTTAATTACTGCGTTGATGGGGTGAAACTTCCTTTTGGGGATCATTGTAAGTATCTTGGTGTTAATATAAGAAAAGACCTTCATTGGGGTAATCACATAATTATGATTGTTAATAAAGGGTACAGATCTCTGCACATGGTTATGAGGGTATTTAGGGGTTGTAGTAAGGATGTAAAGGAGAGGGCATATAAGTCTCTCGTAAGACCCCAACTAGAGTATGGGTCCAGTGTATGGTACGCTCACCAGGATTACTTCATTCAAGAACTGGAAAAAATCCAAAGAAAAGCAGCTCGATTTGTTCTGGGTGATTTCCGACGACAGAGTAGCGTTACAAAAATGTTGCAAAGTTTGGGCTGGGAAGATTTGGGAGAAACGAGACGAGCTGCTCGATTAAATGGTATGTTCCGAGCTGTCAGAGGAGAGATGGCGTGGGAGGACAGCAGTAGACGAATAAGTCTGAGTGGTGTCTTTAAAAGTAGGAAAGAGCACAATATGAAGATAAAGATTGAATTAAAGAGGACAAATTGGGGCAAATATTCGTTTATAGGAAGGGGAATTAGGGATTGGAATAACTTACCAAAGGAAATGTTTAATAATTTTCCTATTTCTTTGCGATCATTTAAGAAAAGGCTAGGAAAACAACAGATAGGGAATCTGCCACCTGGGCGACTGCCCTAAATGCAGATCACTAGTGATTGATTGAACCCCACTGTCGGCAGTCCTGAAAATGTTTTTCCGTGGTTTCCCAATTTCACACCAGGCAAATTTACCTTAATTAAGGCCACGGCCGCTTCCTTCCCACTCCTAGCCCTTCCTTGTCCCATCGTCGCGATAAGACTTATCTGTGTCGGTGCGACGTAAAGCAACTAGCAAAAAAAAAAAAGCTGATTTGTTAGTGGCTGTCCTGTTCCCATCCCATCCTATCCCAGCAGTGGTTGGTGATATTTAACGTTGTTGCAATGCGACAACTCCGTGTCTTTGACTTCCGGGTATATTAAATAACTCCTGTGGGTCAGCGCTGAAGCTTCCTTCAGAGGTTTCCGGGTTCGATTTTTGGCCGGGTCGGGATTCTTCTGCCTCTGAAACTGGGTGTTTGTGTTTGTCAAACGCTTTACTCTTCATATTCAGACAACACACTACATTTTTAACCATCACAGAAACACGCAATAGTGATTATATCTCTCCACGTAGGGTTGGCATCAATAGGGGCACGGCAGGAAAGCAGGACCAAATCCACATGTGCGACATACTGCAGTTCGCACACGAAACCCCACAAGTATGGGAAAAGCAGTAGGCCCAGTAGAAGGTTATTATTATTATTATTATTATTATTATTATTATTATTATTATTATTATTATTATTATTATATAATTCGCTGGGGCCATCAAGTCTTCTTGCATTTGACACTGAACTTGGCCTTCTTTAGAGCCCAAATTTCCCTCATTCTTTGTAAGTGGGCCTGCTTACGCCCCTCTGTCCAAGGGACACCGTGTCTTCTCTTCGGTTGCTCGTCTCGGTTTAGCCCGTTCGTCAATATTTTCTTGCGGAAGAGATATCTGTTAATGGCGTCTTCAGCTAAGATATGTAGCATTTTCAGGTCTTCTTTGGTATTTCAAAACCAGGGAATTGTGGTTTTGGGGTTTGAATCAAAAAAGTGAAAGATTTCTTTAGTTAACTTTCTTCCGTCCATTCTTTTCAGATGACCGTAAAATCGTGCCCGTATTTTTCTGATTGTGTCGGTAATTTTCTCTGTTTTGCGGTAGACTTCCTTGTTGGATCTCTTTTGATGGATTCCATGTCTGTACTTTGATCCCAAGATTCCTCTAAAAAATTTTGCGTTCTCTTTTCTCCAGTTCTTCAAGGAGTCCTTTGTTGGCATTTAGAGACAGGGTTTCGGCTGCATATAGAACTACTGGCTTCAGAACTGTTTCATAGTGACGTATCTTGGTGTTCTGGGAAAGGCATTTTTTTGTTGTAGATTGTGCGGGATGTTTGGTAGGCTATTTCCAGTTTGCATACTCGCTCCTGAAGTGCTTCTTTGTCCAGTCCATTTTTCATGATGATCTCACCCAGGTATTTGAATTTGTCTACTCGGGTGATGTCCCCGTATTTTGTATGGATTTTTGGAGGAGCCTCTTTGATGTTAGTCATTACTTCTGTTTTCTCAAACGATATCTGCAAACCAGTTTGTTCGGCAATTTCCTTTAAAATTTCAACTTGAGCTCTAGCGGTTTCTATGTCGCTTGAGAGAACAGCAATATCATCGGCAAATGCTAAGCAGTCTGTTCCGATCCCCTTGGATTTGGTTCCTATTCTCAATGGACTGTAGTTGGTTTCCTGTAATCTCACCCGCCAGGTTCTGATGATCTTTCCAAGAACACAGTTGAAGAGTATCGGGGATAGCCCATCACCTTGTCGGACTCCTGTTTTGATGTCAAAGGAATGCGAGAGACATCCCTGGAACTTCACCTTGGATTTTGTATCGGTCAGGGTGGCTCTAAATAATGCCAGCAGTTCCAAATCAACTCCAAATTAATTTAAGATGTTTAGCAGGACTTCCCGGTCAATGGAGTCGTACGCTTTCTTAAAGTCCACAAAGACAGACACATACTGCTTGGACCTTAGTGTACAATATCTGATGATCGTTTTGAGATTTTGGATCTGTTCAGCTGTTGAGCGACCTTTTCTGAACCGTCCTTGGTATTCATATATTTGATGTTCGACTTGTGCTTCCAAACGCTCCAGGATGGCAAGTGGTAGAATTTTGTAAGTCACGGGTAGCAAAGGTATTCCTCTGTAGTTGTTGATGTTCTTCATGCTGCCTTTTTTGTGTAATGGATGGATCAAAGCTATTTTCCAATCTTCGGGTAGGGTCTCCTTGTTCCAAATTTCTTCCATTTGCTTTTGCAAGATATCATGTGATTCCTCTGGGGCATATTTCCATAGTTCTGCTACTACTGAGTCTTCCCCCGGCGCTTTGTTATTTTTGAGACCGGCAATGTGGCGCTTGATTTTATCTCTGTCGGGTGGTCTGGAATCTGGGTACCTGAGTAAGGGTTCCTTGGTCTCAATAGCGCTTTGCCGTTTAGAGCAATTAAGTAAATTCTTGAAGTAATCTGCCAGAATGCTGCAATTTTCTTCATTTGAAGTCGCCAGTGTGCCGTCCTTTCGCTCAAAGCATAGAGATGGTGGTTTATAGCCAGTGAGTTTGCGTTTGAAGGCTTTGTAGTACTCTCTGCTTTCATTCTTCCTAAAATTTTGTTCTATCTTTTCAATGAGAAATTTTTCGTATTTACGTTTCTCAGTTCTGAGCACCCTAGCTGCTTGGGCACGTTGGGTTTTGTAGATTTCCCAATCATTTTCTGATTTCGTAGAGTAGTACTGTTTCCACGCACTGAGTCTTTCTTGGAGGACTGATTCGCAGGTACCATTGCACCAGGCATGCTTTTTGCTTCTCTTGATTTCTGCAACGGCTTTGGCGGCCTCAACAAGGAGACTTTTGGCGTTGTTAAAGTCACAGTCATTTGGTCTAGCCTTCTCCTGGAACTCCTCGACCCTTTGCCGAAGTTTATCATTGTCGAAGCGTGTGATCTGTTTAGTTGTCTCCCTTGTGTTTGCGGGAATTGGTTTGAATTTGATAAGAGACAAATAATGATCTGAGGCCACATTGATGCCTTTCTTTACCTTGGCATTCATAATCTCAGGGCTGTTTCTCCTGGAGATTGCAACATGATCAATTTGGAACTCTCCGAGAGCTTGGACGGGAGAACTCCAAGTCATTTGCTTTCTGGGTAGATGGCGAAAGTGGGTCGACATGACCTGCAGGTTGTGATTTTCGCAAATGGACACCAGTCTTTTGCCGTTGGGATTGGTTCTTTTGTGAGCAGGGTAATTTCCTATAACTTTCTTGTACTTCTGTTCACGTCCTAGATGGGCATTGAAGTCCCCCAAAAGAAGCTTGACATGGTGTTTGAGGATTTTGTTTAATTTTTCATCTAGTAGGTCTCAGAAATTATCAACTTCGTCTGGATCAGACTTGTTCTTATCGTTTGTAGGAGCTTGTGCGTTAACTAGGGCGTAGGTTTTGTTCGCGAATTTAATTGTGAGTACAGACAATCTGTCATTCACAGGTTCGAAATTTGCAACCGATTTAAGGATCTTGGTTCTAACAGCAAACGCGCTTCCAAGCATCACAGCTCCATTGAGGATTCCTCTTTGCGCTTTGCTCTTAAAAAATCGGTAGCCTTCGGATTAAAAAATCTCTTCATCTGGGTACCTTGTTTCCTGTAGGGCCATTATGGATATCTGATGTTCGTGAAGAGCTTTGTGATAGTTTTCAGCTTGCCAGTTTGTGTAAGTGAATGTATGTTGAAAGTTGGTAGAAAGGTTTTAGATTTTGGCCTGAGTTTTGACTCTTCGGAGTACACCGAGACGCTCCGGCTCGTCTCTTGCATGATGTCGATTCTCCCGCAGAATCCGAACGAGACTCGTGCGCCGTGGCGTTCACGACGAGGGATTTATCCGAAGATTTACCCCCTTGCGGTATGCTTCTTGAAATGTTGTGCCATCATGCTTTTTGACTTGACTTTGCTTTGGACGGGTACCCATCCTTTTACAACTAGGGTTGTTAGCCCTAGAGGTTGCCTCAAGATGTTTTCTGGCTTCTGGTCATTTACCAGTCTTCGCCGTAACCATGGCAAGGGACCAGTTTTTTTCACGGTGGCATTTTATTTCCCTACTACCCTCTGACTCTGCTGACGGCAGAGCCAGCGAGCTTCCCCAATACCAATGGGACGCACCCGATGGAGGTAACCGTCAAATCCTCACACGGGTTATTATTATTATTATTATTATTATTATTATTATTATTATTATTATTATTATTATTATTATTATTATTATCGTCATTAAGACTCTTGGCACTAGGGTCCTTCAATCCTTGATATTAGACATTGAACTTTCAGGGTCGAGGTTAGAAGTCAGTTGGTCGTTTGCGTTACTTTCCAGGTTCAGTTTAATGGACCAAAACCTTTATCTTTACGATTCTGATAATGCCTGCTAAAATATTGAACCATGTTTTAAATTCGAGACTAAACTGGTGATAGAAAGTGTTGCCTCCTAATATCGACTTCTTACACTCATCGTTAGACCGGTTAATAGTTGTCTAGGTACGACATCGTAGCCGGTATAAAACCTTCAATTATTGTGTTCAATATATTTTAATTATAGTTTATTTAATGCTAAATTATATTTTATTAAATGTTAAACATGACTAGTACATGGTTTCCCTGTAAATATGTAGCATAAATTTGTATAACCTCAAATGTGTATTGTGTATAAGTTTAACCTCAAAATCTATATGGTCGAAAGTGGTAGAAAATTCTATAATATTCGTAAATTATATTTATTGTACTATAATTTGGTATATCTGAAGGGTTCTGGAAACTTACTGTAAAGTTTTATAATCCAGATACATGTAGAGACATTAGGAATGTTGGAGAAATTTCTGTGTGTATTTGTAAACAGTAAACGAAGGTTCGAGCTGGATCCACTACTGGAGTACTCCATTCGACTAGCTGGTCGATCGATGTTTCGAGTGTGTTCCTTTAGAGTGTTATAAGAACTCTTCCAGAAATCGATCATTCTAGATTGTTGATCGAACAGTATATATATCGAGCTGTCAGTCAGTCTAGGCAGTTCTTAGGACTCAGTCGAGTGTTGGACTTGGAGTGAGTGTTGGGCTCGAAGGCAAGTGATGGACTGCGAGTAACTGTTCGGCTCCGAGGTGGAGTCGGTGAGTTCAAGAGAGAGTACGGTATGTTATAGTGCGCGCGTCAGTATTGTTGATAATATCTGTACTTGTCAGAATCGACTTCAGGGTACTCCGCTATTAAGAGTTGCAGTGTCATTTGTTAGTATGTATAATTGTGTGTTGTGACATCGGTGTAACTAAAGTAATTTATACAAGGAAGTGAACGTGTTCTCGTGTGATATTTATTTACGTAAAATAAAATCGCATTGCAGAACGATATAGTTCCTTCTCAAGTAATCCCAGGCAACTAAAAATTAACGCACAAATATTTTTCATTTTATTAATTTTTCCACCTTGAATCTTTCAGTACAACCTGGAAGTCTCCATGAATGAATGAATGAATGAATGAATGAATGAATGAACAGGGCGCCCTTCCATCTCTATTTGCAGCTTATATTTTAGTGTTTAGACTTCTTACCTAATAGTTTTTATACAAGGAGTCTAACCACCAATTCGTATGATTTATACTGTTTCTTTTGTTGACCACAGTTAAGACTGTTAGTCTCCGAGGTAACACATCTTCCTCCATTATACCCTCCACCAAGTCTATTATCAGATTCCGCACATACCATTAGGCTGATGACCATTAATATCCTTATTTTCATTTTTTTAAACAGAAATCAGCTTTATAATGTGATCGTACCGGTGAGATAGTTGAGTGTCCTAGTCACTAGCTGCTGAACAAGGTGGCCGTGATCGGTCAATGCACGAGGTATGTTTGGCTGTTAGTGTGATTAGCTGCTACCCCAGGAGGCCCGGGTCAGTGTTGCCAACCCATAAATCTTTTCTCCGCTAAATTTTAGTAGAAAATCCGCTAAATTCCGCTAAATTTCGAAGTGAAGCAAAATAGCATATACCAGCTGTTTTAATAAAATAGATTAACTCAACACTCACCAGTTTCAGAACAGGAGTTCATCATCTTCTCCTCCCCGCACTATATGCTCTGAAGCAGATGTGCTCGGTTGAGGTCCTGTGGTTTCATATGAAGCCACATGGTACTATGTATTTTTAATATATGCTGGCAGTTCACAGCAGCGAAGCACATACGGAAATTTTCAAATCTATTTCGAAAGTTATTTTCAGTTTCATTACTGTTTTCATTGTTTTTGATAAGTACTGCCAATAGACACACCGTCCGTATTTCGGAACACTGGGAAGCTCAACCAACTAGTATTTTAAAGTTTAATTATTTAACCACTCTTTAAGAAAAATCTGACTATTTTTTAACCTATTCTTTCGACATATTGACGTACCAGAAAAACCTGATCTCAAAAAAACACGTTATCAAAAACGATACGATACTACCCGGGGACACACGTACAGTAACGAATGTAACAAATTCTGACTGAGGCTGTGAGCCAGAGCTGGTCTAGAAAACGAGTGGTAGTATGCAGCATAAGTTCAATACAACGGGAATACAGTAAGTAGACTATTATGCCGTACTAAGTTCTATATTACTTTTTTCTCCTGGTGATGAAAGGTGATATTGTTACCACTGAAAATCGCTAAAAGAAGTTTGAAAATCCGTCAAAAATCCGCTATCCACTAAATGGAAAATTTATCCGTTGTTCCATTTCAAAATCCGCCAAATTTAGCGGAAAATCCGCTGAGTTGGTAACACTGAATGGAAGGGAGTCTTCTCAGCCTCGGGAGGTCAACTGAGTAGAGCGGGTTCGATTCCCGCTTCTTCTACATGTACATGCCGGGATGGTACGCAACTTAAGGCCATGGTCGCTTCCTTCCTACCCCCAGTCCTTTCCTATCTCATCGTCACCATAAAGCAAATAGAAAAATGTGTTTGGAACCGAGCGAGTTGGCCGCGCGATTAAGGTCGGGTAGCAATGAGTTTGCATTTCGGGGATGGCAGTTTCGAATACTACCGTCGGCAGCCCTGAAGATGGTTTTCCGTGGTTTCCCACTTTCACACCAGGTTTTACCTCAATTAAGGCAATGGTCGCAACCTTTCTTGGACTTTGAATAAACATTCAAGTTCCAGTAGAAACTTGACTTAATAATAATAATAATAATAATAATAATAATAATAATAATAATAATAATAATAATAATAATAATAATAATAACTCGTCTTGGTTCATTAAGAGGCCGAGGTGTCGGTATTTTGTCCAGTAGAAATTCTCTTATTTGTCGATAAATCTACCAACGAGAGACTGGCTTATTTAAGCACCTTCAAATACCAACAGACTGAGGCAGGATCGAACACACCATACGTGGTGCGCGTCCAAGGCAGTGAAGTCGGGCTTAGTTCGCATGGAAGAACATGGATTCAATTTCTCCTCAGGAAGTCCGGAAATTTCCTCGAGGGACTTTCGCTTCTCAAGATTAACATTGCCCTGCAGTTCACTCAACGCTCGAAATTGCAAGTACTACGTTAATTCCATTCTTTCGGTAGCCTGAATGGTCTACATGGAGAAAGATTTATTCTTCTTTTTAATAATAATAATAATAATAATAATAATAATAATAATAATAATAATAATAATAATAATAATAATAATAATAATAATAATCGTCGTCATGAAAGGTGCGTGGCTGAGGCAGGACAGCCGTGCTTAGATGTCTCAGAAAGACGTGGGTTGGATTCCCCCCCCCCCCAAAACTCGGGAAATTTCCAGGTGATACTTTTTCTTCTGAAGAGTAACGTAGCCCTGGATTTCACTCAATCTACGGTAGATATAAGTACCAGGTCAGACTTTTAGGGACCTCGAAGGGCTGAAAATTTATTTTGAAATGGGGCTTTTAACGTGCCAGTGGACTTAATGGGCTCCGCATATCTGAAAACCTTTTATTGCCAACAAAATGCACCAACATTAGATTTCACACCACAGGCGGGTTGTTGTTGTTTTGGAGCCATCAGTCCATAGACTGATTTGATGCAGCTCTCGATGCCACCCTATCCTGTGCTAATCTTTTCATTTCTACGTAACTAATGCATCCTACATCTACAGGAATCTGTTTGTTATATTCATACCTTGGTGTAGCCGTGCCGTTTTTCCTATACACTTCCCTCAAAATCTAACTGAACACTTCCTGTGTGTCCAAACATTATAATTTCTTCTTCTGGTGTCCGGCTCCATGGCTAAATGGTTAGCGTGCTAGCCTTTGGTCACAGGGGTCCCGGGTTCGTTTCCCGGCAGGGTCGGGAATTTTAACCATCATTGGTTAATTTCTCTGGCACAGGGGCTGGGTGTATGTGTCGTCTTCATCATCATTTCATCCTCATCACGACGCGCAGTCAAATCAAAAGACCTGCACCTGGCGAGCCGAACATGTCTTCGGACACTCCCGACACTAAAAGCCATACGCCATTTCATTTCATCTTCTGGTCAAATTTTACCGAATTGTTCTCTCACCAGTTCGATTCAGTACCCTTCATTCGTGATAACATCTGCCCATCTCACCTTCAGCATTCATCTGGAACACCACATTTCAAAAGATTATATTCTCTTTCTTCCTAAGCTAGTTATCGTCCATGCTTCACTTCATACAATGCCAAGCTCCATACAAAAGTCTGGAAAAACATCTCTCTAATCCCTATATCAATATTCGAAGTGAGCCAATGTCTTTTCATAAGAAAGGCCTTCCTTGCTTGTGCTAGTCTGCATTTTACGTCCTCCGTACTTCTGCCATCATTAGTTATTCTGCTCTCCAAGTAACAATATCCGTCTACCTCCTTTAAGACATAATTCCCTAATCTAATATTTCCTGCATCACCTGACTTAATTCGACTGCACACCATTACTTTTGTTTCTGGTTTTATTTTTCATCTTGTACTCGTTCTCCAAGGCCGTGCCCATGCCATTCATTAAATTTCTGCAGATCTTCTCTACACTCAGGTAAGAATAGTTAATAAAGAACATTATTAAAGATATCGCGCAACAACGTGTAGATTTACTGTCTTTTATGAATTAATTAATCCTACTACTTCCTTATTTTGAGTCATTTAATCTTTAGAATGTCTCCCTCTAGATTAGCCACCGAAGGAATTGAAGAAAAGAATGAAGAGAACTGGCCAGACCGGAAAGCTCCAATCTTCTGTGCTGGCTGGCACTGGGCCTCACTTCCTTCAGAGTCCTCATTCATCCCTCCGTAGCCGAGATTCGTCGTGGTGCAGGGCTCAATTGTTTTGACATTGCTAGTAGACCCTGCCGACAGGAGCGCTGGGCGCGGGGCGCAGCTGTACACAAAGAGCGGGCGGGTAGCTTCCTGCACGCATACAAAAGAAACTCGCCGAAGGAAGAGGTAATGGCGGTGAAATTGCACTCCTGGCCCATTGTTCTCACAGATACGCCCGGGCTTGCTTCGCTTTTCTTTTCAGCGCTGTGGAGATTACGGCCGGAGAAGAGTTGTAACACGACAGGAAGATCCTCTTTTGATAGGAGTCCAGCTGGGTACTGGCCATTGTCCTCACGACCCGATCAAGCGCATTATCTTTGCTTTTGGCACTTGGAGAGGACTATAGTATATTCTCCCTGCTGCTTGAGCCTCAACGGGCAAGTTAATTACACTATTAAGGATCAAAGAAGTGAAAAATGATGCCTATCTACCCATTATATCATCGAGCCTGGAGTTCATGTGCACCATACAAAGTGCTATTGAGACTCACAAAGAGCGGCATTAAATGTAGGAACACAAATGACTGTATAGTGGTCATAGCCCGTTTGGGTCTCAGCCACGACAACTATGTTCTCCGAAGGAAATGTAGATTTATAGGGGAACCAGGCGAAAATCCCGGAAGTTGTGACACGACGAAAATTCGCCAACTGAGATCAACTGTCCTCGGTGTAATTTTGCAATGTATTAATTCATTTGTTTTCAATTTTACAAATCGATGGCCTAATTCTAATACCACGCGTCTGACAATGCTCTTCCCATCCATTATTTTCCGTAAGACTCGCCATACCTCTCAGCCACATATGTATTTGCAGGTCATCAGAACAATTTTTCTTGTGTTCATTTTCCTATGCTTACGTGTAAATGAATATAAACCTTACCGTACCATACTGTAGGAATGTATAATTGCCTGACGCAATTTAAGGCTCATACGTAACGATAGGAAACTAAACACAACGAAAAAATTTCTGATGGGCTGCATATCCATATGTGACAGGGAGGCATGACCAGTCTTCATCATCATCATCATCATCATCATCATCATCATCCGTTTACCCTCCAGGGTCGGCTTTTCCCGCGGACTCAGCGAGGGATCCCACCTCTACCGCCTCAAGGGCAGTGTCCCGGAGCTGGTTGGGGGATACAACCGGGGAGAATGACCAGTACCTCGCCCAGGTGGCCTCACCTGCTATGCTGAACAGGGGCCTTGTGGAAGGATTGGACGATTGGAAGGGATAGGCAAGGAAGAGGGAAGGAAGCGGCCGTGGCCTTAAGTTAGGTACCATCCCGGCATTCGCCTGGAGGAGAAGTGGGAAACCACGGAAAACCACTTTGAGGGTGGCTGAGGTGGGAATCGAACCCACCTCTACTCAGTTGACCTCCCAAGGCTGAGTGGACCCCGTTCCAGCCCTCGTACCACTTTTCAAATTTCGTGGCAGAGCCGGGAATCGAACCCGGGCCTCCGCGCGGGCAGCTAATCACGCTAACCACTACACCACAGAGGCGGACTATGACCAGTCTTAAGGATAATAATGGATAGGAAGAGTATTATCAGATACGTGGTATTAGAACTAGGCCGTGGATATAATGGATTGTCTAAAATGGGGAATAAGAATTAAGGTTAATTGGAAGTAGGCCATATGTGTATAATTACAAACTGTGATAGGCATCTAAACTTACAGAATTAGACGTGTATATATGCTTTAAATTCACAGAAATAAAATAAAGTATCTAACTCTCAAGCAAATGAAGTGTACTTTGGTCTGAAAATTAATGAAGACATAGAATTCAAAAAATAGAAATCCCATTTTCGAAAGAACTAACATCAATTTGGGATGCAAGGCACTAAAATGTTTCTGATGTTTATAAGCTTAATTATTCTGTACCGGGCGAGTTGGCCGTGCGGTAAGCGGAGCGCAGCTGTGAGCTCACATCCGGGAGGTAGTGGGTTCGAGTCCCACTGTCGGCAGCACTGAAGATGGTTTTTCGTGGTTTCCCATTTTCACACCTTAATTAAGGCCACCGCCGATTCCATCCCATTCCTAGGCCTTTCCTATTCCATCGTCGCCATAAGACCTATCTGTATCGGTGCGACGTAAAGCAAATAGCAAAAAAAAAAAAATAATAATAATAATAATAATAATAATTCTGTTTACAACAATTTTCCAGTTGTTTACAAAAATGGAACACATTGTTATGACACTTCAAGTTTATTTCTCTACCTTTACACTTAGTTGAGCTCCTCTCGTAGCTATGACCACCTGAAATGTTAATAGGTATGGAAGTCACTGTTTCATTGAGTAGATCCTCTAATGAAATGCAGTGTTCATCTGATGCTTTGCTGACATCGGCACGTGTAGGTTGTCAATATCCGAGCGTAATATATTTTCTTCACCATCAAGAGATGGTAATTATTCACGTTACTCAACAAATATGGTCAATTACTGGTGGATTCATAAGTTACATGAAGACTTCGTGCTCGTACTTTTCTTCCGCTACACGGAAAATCATACTGTAATCATGGATATGGTTTGGGTTTTAGAAGACAAAAGAGGGAGTATACATTCTTTGGTTGTTCCCCTTCTTACTAGCCTCTTAAGACATGGTGGGCTTACAGATAATGCATCCTTTGACTTCATCCACAGGGGAGATAAAAAGTTCATATACATTGAAGGGAAAATGAGTGTATCCTCAAATCCATAGACCTATTATTAAATTCATTACGTTCCAAGTAAATATTCTTTTAAAATAATTGTTTTAAATATTCCATTAATTTTAATTAGAATTGATTAGTATTGTGATGTAATATTAGTTATATTATCGTAAATGATTTTTTTCTAGTAATGTGACTTGTGTGTCACTGGAGTTTTTGTCACTGGAATTATCTTTTGAGATGATTCTAGCAATATATGGTTTTGTGCTTCTTTTTAATTTGTATTTTAACGTCTAAGTAACAATTGTCCTGAACATTGATTGTAATTGGGACTCATGACCCGTTATGTTCACAATAAATAAATAAATAAATAAATAAATAAATAAATAAATAAATAAATAAATAAATAAATAAATAAATAAATAAATAAATAAATAAATAAATAAATAAATAAATAAATAAATAAATAAAAGTTAAGGATGCCTTTGCTGGTGGGATGTAGTGTTTACAGTGTACTATGCCTTCTGGTATGCGCTAGAATAAATGCGTTACTTTCATTGACCTGTCTCAGTCTCATCCCTGGCTTTGACAATATGAATGTGACCGAGGTATAAGCGATGCTAGTAATACCATTCCTGATGCAGCCAGTCCATGTTATGAATGGTATGGAAATATCGCTCTTTGGGTTGGTTGGTGCGCATACATTTCAATGGGCTTGGCAGACAGATATGTAATACCAACTTCTGGCTCGGTGAAGAAAGCAAAGGGAAACTACCGCACTCCCCATTTCCCTAGTATGCCTCTTCAGCTGTTGGCGGAGCTGTGGAGGATCAAACCAGCCTTCGGGTTGAATACCCAACATACAACACAACAGAAAGGTAAGTCACGTGAACTATGAGAAAAAGAAAGACATTCGGGACTTCATAAATATAATACGAATGTAATTTATTTTGCTAGTAGCCATCCTTGTGGTGTTGATGTACTGTAGAGTGCCTGTCTCTTCTTCCAAGGCCCAGGTTTCTTTTTCCGGCCAGTTCAAGGATTTTAATTCTTCACTGATGAGTAGAACGGGTTTCACTTAATACGAATATCTCTCAAGTTCTTAGTCACAGCAAGAAAGGGCACGGTGTGAAGTTGATGCTGCCGATATGGTATACGGTGACGAACATTCGTTGCCATGGTAACAAATGGTGTCAGGAAATTGATTACACTATTTTGAGATAGACCCCCAGCCCAGACACATGTTCAGATCGTAAAGCTGAAGAAAGTTCCGAAACGCTGAAAGGAAATTCGTATTCGTCATATCCTATGGACAGCCCATTGACCACAGCATGTATATATGAAATTCAGCAGTGTTAAATAACATTCGTTTCTCCAGTTACTAATAGGTCAGGAAATTCGTCCTCTAAATTGAGCAACTGCGAGGTAGCATAAATCTGTCTATTTAACATGACACTTTTCTGAATGAACTGCTTCCTCGTAGTAATAGACCGCATGCCATTCTCAATTTGCTTCTGCTTCTAAAGTTTAAATTACAGTCCAGAGCATGAATGTTAACTGGAAGCTACTCATAATCTCTCCTAAAATACTAGAATGCTCTACCGTAATTCATAAGCATAAAATAATGTCATCTGCAAGAAACGTTACAGTATTATGGAACCCTTGAATATCTGTTGAATCCAATCGACCGGAAGCTGACATTGTAGGCAAGAATACGTCATCCTCAGAACAATCCAATTTATTTCAAAGGCCGGGCTGAGTGGCTCAGACGGTTGAGGCGCTGGCCTTCTGACTTCAAGTTGGAAGGTTCAATCGTGGCTCAGTCCTGTGGTATTTGAAGGAGCTGATATCTCAGCATCGTGGCGGTAAATTTACTGGCACGTACTAGAACTCTTGCGAGACTAAATTCTGGCACCTCGGCGTCTCCGAATACCGTAAAAGTAGTTAGTGGAACGTAGAGCAAATGGCATTATTATTATTATTATTATTATTATTATTATTATTATTATTATTATTATTATTATTATTATTATTATTATTATTATTATTATTATTATTATTATTATTTCTTTCTAAAATAACTCGGGGTGTGATAACCGAGAGGCATCGTCATTGTATCCTCTCTGAGGCGACTGTGGTTTGATTCCAGGCCAGTACATGTAGAATTCCTGAAATCACAACAACCGCATGAAACTAAGAGCTGGCTTTTAAGGAGGACACTTAACTGGGCACAATAGCATACAGTGAACGTTCCAAATATTCTTTCGCAGGTCATGTAGCTCCGCTTTCCGAAATCAGATTTTCAGGTTTGGTTCTGGCTCAGTCCGGTGGTATCTGAAAGAGCTCAAATGTGCCAGCCTCATGTCGGTTAAGTTCCCGGCACTTACAAAAAGTTATGCCTTCCAAATTTCGGCAGCTCGGCATCCCCTAAAACGGTGAAAGTAGCTAGTGAGACGTAAAACTAATAGCATTATTCCCCCGTCTAACATAATATACCATAGGAATAGATGGCGGCAATACTTATTTGTTTTTCAATTATGGAATCCATGAAGTTCCAGAGTAATTAAATGGAGGCTCTTCTAAACATCTTTAAGATGTTTCCATTAATCAACTCATTCGACGGCAGAAGGGTTTTTTCCTTTCGTTACCAGAGATGGTCTCTACGAAACTCAGTGAAAGTAACATAGAACGTTGCCAACGATGCTTGATGCATATTATCTCCACAGTAAACTTCACATAGGAACTGACTTGTTTTTCTTCGTGTATTTTATCAATCATCAGAGGCTTAATGGGTTTCAGAAGAGCCGTTACAGAACGCCTAGGGATATGTGAGACAATCTACTAAACCTCTGTTTAATAATAACATAAGAGATAAATGTTAACCCGTCATCCTCCTTTTCTTATTTTAAATCTGGCATTTCTAATGGTCATTTTGAAATTACTGACACCATTCCTCTCGTCCGCAGGTGTTGGATTCATTCACTGGGTTTTTTAACGTTCTTCCGAGGAAGGGTTTCTTTCCGAACACTTCCTAGGACTCAAATTAACCAGACAAATACCAAGATTCATGAAATATAATAGTGATATTGAAGTTCTGAGGTCAGAAATCGTGGGGCCATACAGCGAAATGCATATCTTGTGACCTCATTTTCATTCTGGCATTTTCCTTCATTGGACAGGCAGAGACAGAAGCCACATTTCATACAGACTTTGTGATATCGTAACGTTCTCGACGTAATCTTGAATCTAAAAACCTCGCGCAAGAGGTTAAATTGCGTGAATACAAACCTTGTTGTTAATGTTGATGATGATGTAATTCAGGTAAGGAGCTTGAGACATCGTGGTCAAGAGCTCCACTCATTTTGTTAGTCTGTCACATTTAGTTATATTTATTTATTACACTTACTTGCGCGTCTTAATGTGGGTGGATGATGATAATAATGGCGTGTGGCCTCCGAAGAGGCCTAGTGCAGGTCTTTCGAGTTGACGCGGTATAGGCGACCTGGGCGTCTACGAGAATTAGGCCCTACCTGTGATGAATTCCAATGCTGAAGACGGCACACACGCCTAGCTCCCGAGCCATTGGAATTAACCAATGAAGGTTAAAATCCCAGAAACGGCCGGGAATCGAACCCGGGACCCTCTTGACCAAAGGCCAGCTGCCAGCCCTTTTAGCCATGGAGCCGGACCGTGTTTGATGATAATAATGAGGTAGAATGAGGGTGAAACTCGATGTCGACACTGCCTATTCCTGGTGAATAACACGAAGTTGTCCGATCAAGGCTTAAATTCTCCATCCGACGGACGAATCACCATCAAAAGCATAATATGCCCTCACTCCATACGAGCATTGTGGATAAGTTTGGAACTGAAGTGAATCCTTTTAGTTCGCAATCTAACGATTCGATATTTTACACCACCATCTCTCCTACCCTGCCAGTGATTTTTCTTCCATCACCGGGACTCGAACGGGATAACCATGGTGTCAAACCACAGAGACTTGAAGCCTTAACAATAATGGCCGCCAGGCAGATAGTACTCATATCGCTGGAGGGACATAAGAAGTGGGGTAGTTTCCCACTTCCCCTTGCCACTGAGCCAGAAGGTGCTATTACCAGTCTGTCGAACTCACGCGCGCGTGTTAAAAATCTCTAGCGTAGTAGAGAAATGAGGACTAGACCATGAAATCTGTCTTAAAATCCATGTAGATGGAATGTCAACTGGGGCTAGTTTTAGGAAGAAAGCGACGCAAAATGTGCTGTGGGTTCGAGTCACAGCCGGAAAGACGAGAAATTTAGAAGCGAGATTTATAACTCAGGAGAAACATATATCTCGGGGTTCCGTCGCTATATGACCAAAAAATGAGAAACTTACCAGTTTAATTCAAGAGGGCAAAGGCGGCCAGGTACAGGGCTAACCAGCCATCCTATTTTATTTCATTTTATTTATTTATTTGTTTATTTATTTATTTATTTATTTATTTATTTATTTATTTATTTATTTATTTATTTATTTATTAGGGAGCACTTATGACTAGTACTCTTTGGATGCTCACTATCGATCCCAACAACTCTTGAGTGCTGCTATTAGTTCTTCCTTTCTGTCCTGTGAAAGAAATTTGCGAGATTTAACAACTTTTGGCAGAGGAGACCACGAATTTACCAATTTTTAAAATGTAGAGCGGTCTGAGACACCAGTATCTGAAATCCCTACGGAAGCTAAGTCTTTTTACTTCATTTAGCCACAGGCTTCCAGTCTTGTAGCTTTGATGACTAACAAGATATTTATCGTAAGCTTCCGTTGTCCAATCTCAGAAGGTGCCCGTAAAAATTCAACCTCCTACGTCGCATGCCAGTTTTAGCCATTTTCCGTACTGTTGTATTAAATGACTTACATTTCACGGCGAAATTCCCTTGTTGTTCTCTCTGACCATACATAGAGCCCTGCGCCGATATACAAAATAATATCCGCATCCGCACTTCCCTTATCCGCACCCGCATCCGCATCCGCATCCGCATCCGCGAATGGTTATCCGCATCCGCAAAATGGTTATCAGCGGATATTGTAAATATTGAACTACAGTATATTACACGCAATATATTGAAACAGATAGATTTGTTAACATGATACAATAGGCCTGACACCTGGCACCAGAACCCCTACAGTCACAGGTCCATGAGGGACTTCCTCTTGCGAAAACTACCGACGTATTGACCTTTGTTTCTTACTTCCATTTATTGAGGACAAGAGCCAGCTAGGCTAAGGCCAGATTTTCGGCTTCATGGTCCCATGGGAAATTCTCCCATACCACTGTCGAGGGTCGCCTAACCACAAGCAAAAATACGAGTATACTGAGTGAAAATCAATAAACGTCATTATTTAATAATTATCAGCAAAATTATTCTCACTGCCATACAGTTTGTATCCGCCAAGACACCAACTTCGCGGATATCCGCATCCGTGCAGGGCTCTAACCATACATTCACAAGGATTTGAAATACACCAAAAAGTTATTTTACTTACAATCAAACTTATAACTAAGTTTCTATAATCACAGTGATCATATATATTCCAGTGTCAGCCTTGTACTTCTGAACATACATCCATTTCCGGCATTGCTTCTAATTACTCCAAATTTCAGCATGTAGGAAATTCCAGGTGCGGCTGCTGAGACAACGAATAACTTTCTATAGACAGCTGATCGTGAATGGGTATACTTAGCACAGGACCAGATAAGGATCTCGTTTTTGGGCTTGTAGAAGTAGAAAGGTGATAAAACTGAGAGGCAAGGTACGGTGGGGTGTTTGGGGTTATTATGTGATGTAAGACTGCGACAGAGTAAAAATTCCTTTTTCAAACGCTGAAGTGTTTTGATCGAACAGTGGTACATCAAAGATACCGGTAAGTCTAACATATTTGAGGACAAAACACGACGACCATGCCTCACAGCTCTCCGGTGGCAGCTCAGTGTCTATTAGCGGCGTATAGGATGTACGCATACTGTAGCCGGAGTTGTCATATCATCCATTTCATTAGCACAAAAAGAGCCAGAGCAAAAATAAAACATTTTTATGGACTTCATTATTTGTCATTTCGATGTAAGTGAGTTATTTATTATTGCAGTATTATCATATTACTATTAATAATCAGATGGTTAAGGCGCTGACTTTCTGACGCAAACTTGGCAGGATCGATCCTGGCTCAGTCCGGTGGTATTTGAAGGTGCTCATATAGTAAATCTCGTGTCGGTAGATTAACTGGTACGCAAATAAACTCCTACTGGAATAAATTCCGGCTCCTCAGCGTCTTCAAAAAACCTCAAAGGTAGTTTAGTGGGACGTAAAGCCAACAATATTATTCTTTATTTCCTTCTTTCTTTCTTTTTTCTTTCTTTCTTTCTTTCTTTCTTTCTACGTTTCTTAATCCGTATACCCACTTGGGATGGGTTTTCTCTCAGACTCAGCGAGGGATCCCACCTTTACCGCCTCAAAGGCAGTGTCCTGGAGCGTGAGTCATTGGTTCGGTGGATACAACTGGGGAGAACGACCAGTACCTCGCCCAGGCGGCCTCAACTGCTATGCTGAAGAGGGTCCTGGTGGAGGCATGGGAAGATTGGAAGGGACAGGCAAAGAAGAGGGAATGAAGGGGCCGTGGACTTAAGTTAGCTACCAGTCCGGCATTTGCCTGGAGGAGAAGTGGGAGACCATGGAAATCCACTTCGAAAATGGCTGAGGAGGGAATCGAGCCCCTCTCTACTCAATTGGCCACCCGAGGCTGAGTAGACCCAGTTCCAGCCTTCGTACCACTTTTCAAATTTCGTGGCAGAGCCGGGAAACGATCCCGCCCCTCCGTGGGTGGCAGCTAATCGCACTAACCATTACACTACAAAGGTGGACAATAAAATTATTACTATTAATAATGCTAAAAGGGTCCGCCTCTGTGGTGTAGTGGTAGGTGTGATTAGCTGCCATCCCCGAAGGCCCGGGTTCGATTCCCGGCTCTGCCACAAAATTTGAAAAGTGGTACGAGGGCTGGAACGGGGTCCACTCAATCTCGGGTGGTAAACTGAGTAGAGGTGGGTTCGATTCCCACCTTAGGCATCCTGGAAGTGGTTTTCCGTGGTTTCCCACTTCTTCTTCAGGCAAAATACCAGGATGGTACCTAACTGAAGGCCATGGCCTATTCCTTCCCTCTTCCTTGTCTATCCCTTCCAATCTTCCCATCCCCCCGCATGGCCCGTGTTCAGCATAGCACGTGAGGCCACCTGGGCGAGGTACTGACCATCCTCCCCAGTTTCATCCCCCAACCAAGAGTCTGAAGCTCCAGGACACTACCATTGAGGCGGTGGAGGTAGGATCCCTCTCTGATTCCGAGGGAAAAACCGACCCTTAAGGGTAAACAGATAAAGAAGATGAAGAAGAATATTGCTAAAAGCATCACTATACTGCACTCGACATGAAGAAAGGGTAAAGACTGAATAGAGTGTGGAAGAAAGTGGTGTGGAAACCTCACCACACCATGCAAGGATCACTTAGAACCCGTTATCTCACCAGGGTGCAGGGTGTGTTTGGCAGCTGGCTTCCAGCTCGCTTCCAGGAACTGAGGCCGTCATGTTTTGTGCTCTAGTATACATGTATTATGGTCTCGTTTGTTAGAAAGTGATGTGCTGGGGTTATTGTACACTGCATCACAATGATCAAAGATAGGAATTAGAAGACTTTGTACTAGTACTTACATTTAATGGCAATAAGTCAATATATCATAGAATTTATAACCGAAGTTACGAATGATAAAATAATTTACCTCCATCACAGGTGTTGAGATAACTGGGGAGGAGGAAGGAAATCATTCCAAGGACTTAGGATGTGTATTCTCCTTGGATGAATGTACAGTGAGAGTAACTGAATCATGGTGTGGTAAGCTAATGCTAATTTGAAGGTGCTCAAGTACTTCAGCCTCGTGTCGGTAGGTTTACTGGCACGTTAAAAAAATCATTTGGGACTAAATTCCGGCACATCGGCATCCTCGAAAATCGCAAAAGTATTTGGTGGGACGTATAAACAATAACATAATAATAATAACATACATACATACATACATACATACATACATTATCATTATAGGCTGTTATGCCTTTCAGCGTTCAGTTTGCAAGCCTCTGAGAATTTACTAAACGCCACCACAATCCTCGATTTGCAACTAGTGTTGTGACCTCATTTAGTTCTATACCTCTTATCTTTAAATCGTTAGAAACCGAGTCTAACCATCGTCGTCTTGGTCTACCTCTACTTCTCTTACTCTCCATAACAGAGTCTATTATTCTCCTAGGTAACCTATCCTCCTCCATACCTGAAATTATCGACCTGTTCTAGCTTTGTATCACCAATCTGACATACAATTCTGTTGAATTTCTTACCTACTGACATCAATTTAGTCTTCGAGAGGCTTATTTTCATACCATACTCATTGCACCTATTTTCAAGTTCCAATATATTAGACTGCAGGCTTTCGGCACAGTCTGCCATTAAGACCAAGTCGTCAGCATAGGCCAAACTGCTTACTACATTTCCACCTAACTGAATCGCTCCCTGCCATTTTATACCTTTCAGCAGGTGATCCATGTAAACTACGAACAGCAAAGGTGAAAGATTACAGCCTTGTCTAACTCCTGTAAGTACCCTGAACCAAGAACTCATTCTACCATCAATTCTCACTGAAGCCCAATTGTCAACATAAATGTCTTTGATTGATTTTAATAATCTACCTTTAATTCCATAGTCTCCCAGTATGGCGAACATCTTTTCCCTCGGTACCCTGTCATATGCTTTCTCTAGATCTACGAAACATAAACACAACTGCCTATTCCTCGCGTAGCATTTTTCAATTACCTGGCGCATACTGAAAATCTGATCCTGACAGCCTCTCTGTGGTCTGAAACCACACTGGTTTTCATCCAACTTCCTCTCAACGACTGATCGCACCCTCCCTTCCAAGTTGCCAGTGAATACTTTGCCTGGTATACTAATCAATGAGATACCTCGATAGTTGTTGCAATCCTTCCTGTTCCCTTGCTTATAGATAGGTGCAATTACTGCTTGTGTCCAATCTGAAGGTACCTTACCAACACTCCACGCTAATTTTCCTACTCTATGAAGCCATTTCATCCCTGCCTTCCCACTATACTTCACCATTTCAGGTCTAATTTCATCTATTCCTGCTGCCTTATGAAAATGGAGTTTATTTACTATCCTTTCCACTTCCTCAAGCATAATTTCACCAACATCATTTTCCTCCTCCCCATGAGCTTGGCTGTTTGCAACACCACCATGATGATTTCCTTTTACATTGAGAAGATGTTCAAAATATTCCCTCCACCTCTCCAGTGATTCCCTGGGATCTATTATGAGTTCATCTGAATTACTCAAAACACTGTTCATTTCCTTTTTCCCTCCCTTCCTAAGATTCTTTATTACTGTCCAGAAAGGTTTCCCTGCTGCTTGACCTAGCCTTTCCAGGTTATTACCAAAATCTTCCCACGACTTCTTTTTGGATTCAACAACTATTTGTTTCGCTCTGTTTCTTTCATCTACGTACAAAGCCCTGTCTGCCTCGGCCCTTGTTTGGAGCCATTTCTGATAAGCCTTCTTTTTACGTTTACAGGCTGCTCTCACTTCATCATTCCACCAAGATGTTCGCCTTTTCCCATCTTTACACACAGTTGTTCCTAGGCATTCCCTTGCTGTTTCTACTACAGCATCCCTGTATACCACCCATTCACTTTCTATATCCTGAACCTGCTTACTGTCTACTGTTCGAAACTTCTCACTAATCATATCCATGTACTTCTGTCTAATTTCCTCGTCCTGGAGATTTTCTACCCTTATTCGTTTGCAGACAGATTTCACTTTGTCTACCCTAGGCCTAGAGATACTTAGTTCATTACAGATCAGATAGTGGTCTGTATCATCAAAAAATCCACGAAAAATTCGTACATTCCTAACAGATTTTCTGAATTCAAAGTCTGTTAAGATATAGTTTATTATGGATCTGGTACCCCTAGCCGCCCATGTGTAGCGGTGAATAGCCTTATGCTTGAAGAATGTATTCGTAACAGCTAAACCCATACTAGCACAGAAGTCCAGCAAACGCTTCCCATTCCCATTAACTTCCATATCTTCCCCACATTTACCAATCACCCTTTCGTATCCTTCAGTTCTATTCCCAACTCTCGCATTGAAACCGCCCATTAGCACTATTCTATCCTTGCTGTTGACCCTGACCACGATGTCACTCAATGCTTCATGAAACTTGTCAACTTCATCCTCATCTGCACCCTCACATGGTGAATACACGGACACAATTCTTGTCCTAATTCCTCCCACTGACAAATCTACCCACATCATTCGCTCATTTACGTGCCTAACAGAAACTATGTTGCGTACAATGGTATTCCTGATAAAGAGCCCTACCCCAGACTCTGCCCTTCCCTTTCTAACACCCGTCAAGTACACTTTATAATCTCCTATCTCTTCCTCATTATCTCCCCATACCCGAATATCACTTACTCCTGGCACATCCAGATGCATCCTTTCTGCAGACTCAGCCAGTTCTACCCTCTTTCTTCCATAAGCCCCATTAATATTGATAGCTCCCCATCGAATTCCATTTCGTTCGCCAAGTTGTTTCCAAGGAGTCCCTCGCCTGTCAAATGGGAGTGGGACTCCATTACTCCCATAGGTCCGAGACTTGCTTAAAGTCGTTCTGAGCTCGGTAAATTCATGAAACAGGATGCTGCCCTAATTGCACATAGTCCAAGTGAGGATCTCTCCTCTAACGGGTTATGGACCACCGGTGAATTGTATAGTCCTAGCCGCCTGAGCACAAGGAGGGCCACGACTCAGAATATGTCCGAGATGCCCACTCCCATTCCATAGCAACTGGTATCGCGACTCTCAGGACCACTTACTAGGCCACTCAGCCGTTGCCCATGGTTCACGAACTAGAACGTGACTACAGTAACCCATAAACATGAATAATAATAATAATAATAATAATAATAATAATAATAATAATAATAATAATAATAGATAATAGAGTGAACACCTTGGGTGGAAGTGTTCGTACAAACCAGCCTCAGGGGAGAGTTCATATTAACGAAGCTAGAGGTCTTTTTTTTTTTTTTTTTTTTTTTTGCTAGTTGCTTTACGTCGCACCGACACAGATAGGTCTTATGGCGACGATGGGACAGGGAAGGCCTAGGAATGGGAAGGTAGCGGCCGTGGCCTTAGATATTAGATATTATTATTATTATTATTATTATTATTATTATTATTATTATTATTATTATTATATTAGAAAAAGAGAAAACGCTTGCACATCAATAGACTGCATAATTTTCTTTTTCAATCGTTTTTACCACGCCATGATGAGGTCAAGGATGTAAACTGTGGACTTGGCCCTGTTTTTCGTTGGATGCCCTATATGGAGGAATGAGTTCATTATTGAGTGTTTCTGTGGTAGGTGGTAGTGTAGTGTGTTGTGGATATGTGAAGAGGTGCATATTGAGACAAACCCGAACACACAATCCCTTAGCAGGGGATTAACCAGATGCGGTTCAAATCCCCAAGCCAGCTGGAAATCGAATTCGGGGCCCTCTGAAACGCAGGCTACAACGTTGACCATTCAGAAAAGGACCACCGAAAAGATTTATTTGTCTTCTGCTGGACATACTCCCAATTACAAATTACATACCAGATGATATACAGAGAATATGATAGCCGAGTGGCATTGTTATTGGCTTCTCATTAAAGCGGCCGCGGTTCGATTGCTGGTTGATAAACGTCACAATTTTTTTTTACGTAATATCTCTTCTCTGTGGTTCGGGTTCAGCGTAAAATTGGAGGTCCCTTGGCTACGATCACGATATCAACCGTCACAAGAAACTCCAAGCTTGCTTCGAGGACATTATAAAATTTAAGAACCTATTTATTGGTGAAAATATTCACATAAACACGCCTAGGTATTGATTACAGTTATAATCTTAATTCTCTTTGAAGTTCATTACGCGAAGAACGGAAATATCTAATACCCTCAACAGCCAGGAATTCACATGGGCTGCCGTTCTATATTTTGCCAGACGAAAAGCAAGTCTCTGCTTTGTGTTGCCGCTAGGAACACGAAACGGAAACAATTCCAAGACTGAAGAGGAGCCCATTCCCTTTGTAAGGCACTTCTATACCAGACCCGCATCCACAACCTTATGGCATGAATGTTAAAACGTTATCCCCAAGATGTTACAGAATGTCTTGTACTCAGCTCCGTCGCCCTGCTTTCAGACTGATTTTGTTGTATGGGAGAGAAAACTGGGTACAAACATATTTAAATGTGGCAGGAGGGAGGTTTTAAACAAGAAATAAAGACTAAACTACCAGTGAACACCTTGGGTGGAGGTGTTCGTAGAAACCAGCCTCAGGGGAGAGTTCATATTAACGAAGCTAGAGGTCTTTTTTTTTTTTTGCTAGTTGCTTTACGTCGCACCGACACAGATAGGTCTTATGGCGACGATGGGACAGGGAAGGCCTAGGAATGGGAAGGAAGCGGCCGTGGCCTTAATTAAGGTACAGCCCCAGTATTTGCCTGGTGTGAAAATGGGAAACCACGTAAAACCATCTTCAGGGCTGCCGACAGTGGGGTTCGAACCCACTATCTCCCGGATTCGAGCTCACAGCTGCGCACTCCTAACCGTACGGCCAACTCGCCCGGTGAATGAAATGAAATGTCGTATGGCCTTTAGTGCCGGGATATCCCAGGACGGGTTCGGCTCGCCAGGTGCAGGTCTTTCTATTCGACACCCGTAGGCGACCTGCGCGTCATGAAGAGGATGAAATGATGATGAAGACAACACACACACCCAGCCCGCGTGCCATTGGAATTAACCAATTAAGGTTAAAATCCCCGACCCGGCCGGGAATCGAACCCGGGACCCTCTGAACCGAAGGCCAGTACGCTGGCCGTTCAGCCAACGAGTCGGACAACTCGCCCGGTGAAGCTGAAGGAGGAGGATAGGTTATCTAGGAAACTAATGATCTCGATCATAGAGGATTATGGAAGCGCATAGTTCATTCATAAACAGTAGGGGGTGAACCTTGATGGACGTACCAGTTTTTGGCGATCATGTGTACTCTGACGTCCCTTAAGTGTCAGAAGGTTATTATTATTATTATTATTATTATTATTATTATTATTATTATTATTATTATTATTATTTTGTATATCTGGATATAGATATTTTATAACTCTTCAGGCCAGCATATAAAGAAATGTAAGCTATTGTACGTTATGCTATGCGACCCAACGAAAAAACTCGCTCCAATGAAGTTTCATAGAATGGCACACACAGACTGCAATGCTAAGCTACAATAATTTAATCGGTGCCAAGCTAAATTTTACAGATCGCCAAGGAGGCGATTTTCATAGCTGTAGCTGGCTCTGCGCATGCGCACAATCACTTTTTTGGCCGGCATCTAGCATTTGCGTGGCTTTCGTGAATAACAATGCAGTAGCTGTTATATCGTTTGTAAGCCTCCGTGGCGGAAACGGGAGCGAGTCGGCCTCTCACCGCTGAGTTCTGTGATTCGAATCCCGGTCACTGAATGTGAGATTTGTGCTGGACAAAGCCGAGGCGGCCAGGTTTTTCTCCGGGTACTCCGGTTTTCCCTGTCATCTTTCATTCTAGCAACACTCTACCATTTCATTGCATCTGTCAGTCATTAATCATTGCCCCAGAGGAATGCGACAGGCTTCGACAGCCGGCACAATTGCTATCCTCGCCGCAAGGTGGGGCTTCATTCATTCCATCCCTGACCCGGTCACTGATCGGAAAACAGGTTTTAGGTTATCATTCTCTGCTATTATATCGTTTATTTTTTCTGTGTTTGTTAATTATAATGGAAGGCAGACGAAAGGAAGAAGGACTGATTGAAGAGATGCAAAAATATACTTGTGTCGTCCGGCTCCATGGCTAAATGGTTAGCGTGCTGGCCTTTGGTCACAGGGGTCTCGAGTTCGATTCCCGGCAGGTTCGGGAATTTTAACCATAATTGGTTAAATTCACTGGCTCAGGGGCTGGGTGTATGTGTCGTCTTCATCATTATTTCAGTCCGACTCGTTGGCTGAATGGTCAGCGTATTGGCCTTCGGTTCAGAGGGTCCCGGGTTCGATTCCTGTCCGGGTCGGTGATTTTAACCTTCATTGGCTAATTCCAATGGCCCGGGGGCTGGGTGTTTGTGCTGTCCCCAAACATCCTGCAACTCACACACCACACATAACACTATCCTCCACCACAATAACACGCAGTTACCTACACATGGCAGATGCCGCCCACCCTCATCGGACGGTCTGCCTTACAAGGGCTGCACTCGGCTAGAAATAGCCACACGAAATTATTATCATCATTTCATCCTCATCACGACGCTTAGGTCGCCTGCGGGTGTCAAGTCAAAATACCTGCATCTGGCGAACCGACACTCCCGGCACTAAAACCCATACGCCATTTCATTTCACTTGTGTGTCAAATCATGAAAAATGATCGTGAAAGACGTCCGACTCGTTGGCTGAATGGTCAGCGTACTGGCCTTCGGTTCAGAGGATCCGGGTTCGATTCCCGGCCGGATCGGGGATTTTATCCTTCATTGGAACACTATTCTCCACCACAATAACACGCATTTACCTACACATGGCAGATGCCTCCCACCCTCATCGGAGGGTCTGCCTTACAACGGCTGCACTCGGCTAGACATAGCCACACGAAATTTTTTAAGAATATCGTGAAAGATAAGTATTGGAAATAAATTAAACTCTGGAAATTAAATGTACGTATCATTTATTGCTTTTACATACATTTTACCCTACATTCATTTTTGAATACTGTACTCACTAATTGAGGGAAGTTCATGAAACTGTTCCTGATTTAGACGAAAGTAATTTTTAATTCTCCATCATTTCCATGCAATGTTTGCAATGAATGATGGAATTCACCGTGAATTGTTCCCCTTCCAATTTCACGTGTACAGATCATCTCCTCTTTCTGTTTCATTATCTGCCACGACAGCGGCCAATATAAGAGCCTCCTCTTCAATTAATCCGCCATCTTTAAACGGCTGCCTAGCATCGTTTAACGTAGCATTTTACTCGTGACATAGCACAATATAGCTTGGAATTGCTTACCGTAGCTTTCTATGTGTCGTGGCATTTAGACTTTTCAGTCTGCCGAAACTAATTTTTAGTAAATGCATTTAAAAAATACATGAAAATGTATGGTAAATATATTGCACGTGCAAAATTGCAATTAAATTTAGTTTCATTTAATTTAATTTAATTTAATTTAATACAATCAATGTAGTTGTTTCTTTGTCAAGTCTAATATTGTTACCACATGTTTTCTCTTTCAGGTAGTTTATAAATGTATTTACAGTGGAATCTCGATATCTTCTCGAATCACCAAGGGAGCTAAACTTTATTTCGAGTCATCGAAATTACAAGATACAGAGAATATCGTTTTTGAGCATACATAAAACCTAATTGGATAATATGTATCTACGGACTTATACTGAATGCATTCTTTCTAACAGTACTTAAAAATATAAAAACAAAATCTATTGTGCGGCAGCACTTTAATTACAACACTTATTACAGTAACTTTTTAGAAGACAGGATACAGTACATACAGTAGTGAAGCAAGAAACATACCTCGGTTAACACCTTTAGAAAAAAAAAAGTCGTTAGTCTCTTCTGGTTTTACGGTTACTCTTTCCTCCCTTCATGTTTAAGCTTCTCGTGAAAACCAGACAGCCGAGTATCATAAATGGAACTTGTCATCCGCGACTTCGAGGAGGTTGCTTTCGTACGTGACCGGTAATTAAAGCACACCTGAGAAACAGCGAGGATTCGCCGATTTTCCGATCACTAGAAATTTTACTTTTTCGGTTCCCGTCATATTAGCTCCCAAAACCCAAACCAAACCCCACGGCACTTAACGCTCTTGAAAGGACCTTGGCCTGCCCAGCGACCGCTGCTCAGCCCGAAGGCCTGCAGATTACCAGGACGACGCAGACTCTCGGCCGTTATTCTGGGCTTTCGAGACCGGGGCCGCCATTTCACCGTCAGATAGCTCCGCAATTCTAATCACGTAGGATGAGTGGACCTCGAACCAGCCCTCAAGTCAAGAGAAAAATCTCTTACCTGTCCGGGAATCGAACCCGGGGCCTCCGGGCGAGAGGCAGGCACGCTACCCCTACACCACGGGGTCGTCCATATTAGCACCCAGCACAAACTTCGAGTTACATAGTATTTTTTCCTTCAACGGAGGAAATATTTGCTTCGAGAAATCAAGGAATGTCCGCCTCTGTGGTGTAGTGGTTTGAAAAGTGGTACGAGAGCTGGAACGGGGTCCACTCAGCCTCGGGTGGTCAACTGAGTAGAGGTGGGTTCGATTCCCACCTCAGCCATCCTCGAAGTGGTTTTCCGTGGTTTCCCACTTCTCCTCCAGGCGAATGCCGGGATGGTACCTAACTTAAGGCCACGGCCGCTTCCTTCCCTCTTCCTTGTCTATCCCTTCCAATCTTCCCATCCCTCCACAAGGCCCCTGTTCAGCATAGGAGGTGAGGCCGCCTGGGCGAGGTACTGGTCATTCTCCCCAGTTGTCTCCCCCGACCAAGAGTCTGAAGCTCCAGGACACTGCCCTTGAGGCGGTAGAGGTGGGATCCCTCGCTGAGTCCGAGGGAAAAGCCGAACCTGGAGGGTAAACAGATGATGATGATGATGAAATCAAGGAATTCGTGTAACTGAATGTCGGGTAAAAGATAAATAAATACACTTGAAGAATAGGACAAACGGCCAGGAAATTTAAGTCACTTCGAGATACTGAAAATTCGACTAATGGAGGTTCGACTGTAGTCAAAGATAGTTTCAGCAGACTGTAGAGCCTAACAGTTATAAAAGAGTAGTGTTACACGTTTATATGACCTGCTTGTCATTGTATATCGACTACTGAGCAAGTTCCCAGTTTGACTCGCAGTGGATTATCTAGTATACCAAATTACTTCTCAAATGTCGCCGTGGTGCTCTGTAAGACAGTACTGCTGTTATCAGTAGACTTAACGGATCAAGTGTGGACTGGGGAATACAATACCACGACGGAATCTTCTTGATAAGAACAAGTCATATTCTTTGAATTCTGAGAAGTCTACTCACGATAAGATAATAAGACACTCCTAATTTTATACTTTATGTAAACAAACAGTAGATAGTCCTGCGGTAGAGCCTCAATTATCAGTCCTTTGATTGACGCTTGAGTGGAGTTTTTTTCGTAGAAGTAGGCCACACAAATTTTGAAGATGTGAACAGAAATTACAATTTTCTGACAATATTTTTCACATCTTTTAGACTGTCATCTTCTGTTTCTATAACATTCTGCAGTGGATTTACCAAAACAAGTGGGTCCTAGACGATGCCGCAAAGTCAATCATGTTCACCTGAAAGAACGTTAGTTCGATTTCTCGTACTTTTTTCGGAAAACCGCTTACTATGCATTATATGTTAATACAGTTATTTGCCTACATATTGTTTTGAAAAAATTGAGTACACCTCTGTGGTGTAGTGCCATCCCCGGAGGCTCAGGTTCGATTGCAGGCTCTGCCACGAAATCCGAAATGTGATACGAGGGCTCGAACGGAGTCCATTCAGTCTCGGGAGGTCAACTAAGTAGAGGAGGGTTCTATTCTCTTCTCAGCAATCCTCGAAGAGTTTTTCCATGGTTTTCCGCTTCTCCTCCAGGCAAATGCGGGGATGGTAACTCACTTAAGGCCACGGCCACTTCCTTCCCGCTTCCTTGTCTATCCCTACCAAACTTCCTACCCCACAAGGCCCCTGTTCAGCATAGAAGGTGAGGTCATCTGGGCGAGATAATGGTCTTCCTTCCCAGTTGTATCCACCCCGACCCATTGTCTCACGCTCCAGGATACCGCCCTTAAAGCTGGGTTCACACGGTGCGAGTAGACTCGGAGCGAGTGGACTCGCATGATGGCGTGCGCATGTTTGGCCCGCCACCCGCATCATGTGAACAGTTCATGCGAGTCCAGTTGCCTGAGTTTGAGAGAAGCGAGTCAACTCGGACCGTGCCCAACTTTCTACAAGCGAGTAACAAATTCAATATGGCGGAAGGCTTGAAGACGGTGCAAGGAAGGAAGTGGAGCGATACGCAGACAATAATATCAATACTTGTACATATATACGAATCTGAAGAAGTGTTGTGGAATGCTAGGTTTCCCAGTTATAAAATAAACGATGCCAGGGATTCAGCGTTGCTACGGATTGCTGAAAAAATGAATATTCCTGGGGTAGGCGTCGAAGAAATCAACAAAAACTAAAAACATTCGTAGTACGTACAGAGAGCTACTATTAAAAATTAAGAAATCCAAGAAGTCAGGCACATCACCCGAAGAAATTTATTCACCGACAATGTAATGGTTTTAACATCGCTGATAGATTCCTGAATGGAGTAATGAATACGAGAAGCAATTTCACCAACTTGGTAAGAGTGTGATATTTATTTATTTATTTATTTATTTATTTATTTATTTATTTATTTATTTATTTATTTATTTATTTATTTATTTATTTATTTATTTATTTATTTATTTAACGGTATTTATTTATTACTCCGTTGTCATATATCATTTATTAAAGGGTCAAAGAATATAATACCTACATTGTAAACCATTCAATATTACCGGGCTGAGTGAATGTTTAACAATGTATTATATTATTTGACACTTAATAATTGATACATGCGAACACACTATGATGCTTTCTTTCAGTGCATCATAGATCGCATCCAACACAGCCGACACAAACGTGGATATTGTAGTCTTTGGAACTCGATATAAAGATTCCAAAGATCTGAGACAGTCACAAGTCGCCAAGTACCGTAGTGTAACCTGGAGTTTCAGACGGCCAGTTGAAGCCGCTCTCATATTTGTGTTGCATTTCTGTATTTGTACTTTAATCATCTGTAGAAGTTGATCGAACTGGATAGCTGTGAGTCTTAAGTGATTTTTAAATGTGTTTTCATCCCCCTCTAGAACTTCACGTAAAAAATGTGTCGACGCACCGAATGCACTACGTCATGCAATCCACTCTCGCGCTCACATTACATTTTCCTTTCTATTTATTTTCCCAACACTATTTACTAACTCTACAGTTAACATATCAGCAACAGCTGATATCCTTTCCCTTACATCCGCCATCTTAATTCAGACGCGAGTACAACGTCGTGTGAACACCCATTACATGCGAGTAGCTGGCCAGAAGATGCGCACGCATCATGCTAGTCCACTCGCTCCGAGTCCACTCGCACCGTGTGAACCCAGCTTAAGGCGGTAGAGGTGGGATCCTTCGCTGAGTCCGAGGGAAAATCAAACCTTGAAGGGTAAACGGATTGAGAAAGGAGGAACTAAGTGAATACACCAATGATGACGTTTAAAAAACGTATAATACGAACTGTAACAAGCGACTGATTATCTAGTCTAGCGGTTAGTCGGGACGGTTGCTGTCAGGGAGGACAATATTTCACTTTCCGATGCTCGAATACAGAGGTCGGTAACATATCCATCTCGATCTGCTGGTAGATTGTACCGAGTGGGTTGGCCGTGCGGTTAGGGTGCGCAGCTGTGAGCTTGTATTCGGGAGATAGTTTATTCGAACCTCACTGTGGCAGCCCCGATGATGGTTTTCCGTAGTTTCCCATTTTCACACCAGGCAAATGCTGGGGCTTTACCTTAACTAACGCCACGGTCGCTTCATTCCAATACCGAGCTCGATAGCTGCAGTCGCTTAAGTGCGGCCAGTATCCAGTATTCGGGAGATAGTAGGTTCGAACCCCACTGTCGGCAGCCCTGAAAATGGTTTTCCGTGGTTTCCCATTTTCACACCAGGCAAATGCTGGGGCTGTACCTTAATTAAGGCCACGGCCGCTTCCTTCCCACTCCTAGCCCTTCCTTGTCCCATCGTCGCCATAAGACCTACCTGTGTCGGTTTGACGAAAAGCAAATTGTAATAGTGTAATAATAATAATAATAATAATAATAATTGTTACGGAGTTTTCCGTGGTAGGTAGAGGTGAAAGAAGGTGCGGGTGTGAATAGGTCTCCAGCTACGAAAGCAAAATTAATTTAAAATTTAACAAGGTTATATTTTCTTTTCAAAAACAAAGAAATAACAAGCATGGCAGGTACAAAGTAGCAAATCAAAAAGGGTAGTTACAATATTTACAGGAATTGGGCTTAGCGCCCTGATTTTACACTGCTTGGGCAATCAGCTCTGTTTTACCCCGAACACGAGTTTTAACAGAGGGGCAGAAAACCCCATTCATACCTAGGAGCCCTTGCTCCAAATTACACAGAAAAGCCTCCACGAGGCATACAACACTCAATTTTCAAAAGAGCCACTCGCTCTCAAAATTTAAGCCTCTCCCAGGCCACACCAAACTCCACCTTCAAGTTGTCCTCACTGGACATAGACACAGGGGTAAAATACCCAACCTACTGAGGTCTATTAAATAAAAATGGGCAATTACATGACCTCTAAAATAACAATTTAAGAGGAGGCGATCTTGCACTCCTAATACACTTATTTTTAAAAACCTAATCTGGCTCTAGGCCACTAATGCAGGGGCTAATCCCATACTACCGAGGTGACTTTAGAAAAGAGCAATTTGTTTTACATTAACGAAGAATAGGTTGAGAAAATAAGTTCACCTCAAGACAATGTGAGTGGGAGCTCGAGAGGGTTAGCACTCTCTATCCCAATATGCAGCTTAAAAGAGAATAGAAGAAAAGATCGTTACATTTTAGGAAAAGGTTACATGGAGGAACGCTTCGCACCCGCCCCGAGAGTTAAACTGCTGAGCTAGCAAAGAAAGAATTTATTAATCGGCCATTACCTTATTGATGACCGCTGCCGAGGAAAGAGGCGCTTCTCGCCTCCTGCTATGTACTTTATACACTGAAAGATGGAACAGAAGTGGCCCGGAGACCCTAAAATCAGCAGTTTAAATACTCTCGCAGAAGGTTCTAGGCGTTAGGGGAATGAAAACACCCTCCCGCGATGATTTTATTGGTAGATCAATAAACCCCCTACACAATACTAAGAAGAAACACATAATTGGTGGAAAATTAATTCAAGAAATTCGGGATAGGCTAGATTTAAAACAAGGGGAAAGAAGGGGTTAAAATTGCCAACTTAACCAATGACTGAAAGAAATTTAGCAAAGAACAAACATTTGAAATAAAAATTTCACCAACAAAATAGTTCTTTGACTCCGCACTAGGTTGCACTATTGTTGATCTTCATTAGTGTCCTCTAGAAGAGAAAGTTCACACTTCTTACTTCAAGTGAAACAAAACCACATCAAAAATGACACAGTTCAAAAACTCAAAATTTTCCACGTGGTGACATCTTCTGAGAAAGTAGAGAATTAATAGCGTAGATAAAGTTCAGACTTCCTCCAGCAGAGGAGTTTCAACTGGCGCAAATTTTAAATTAGCGGAGTGGAGGTGTACCGCCCGGTACAGACCTCCCCCCCCAAAAGTTCCTCCCGGGGTGACACATGAAATTGTTTGAAAACAAGGTCCAAGTTTTGATGTAGATATGGAGATTAATTGCCAAAAAAATTTATAAGATTTTCTTAATTTGGTTTGATTTAGTTTCAAAATTTGTTGTTGCAGATGAAGAATAGTTTTTAAGTTTGTAGAAGTAGAATTCTGAGGATAAACTTTTAATACTTAAAAGTGATGAAAAATTTTGCAATGTCCACCAAATATTGCTGTTGAATTCCCGAGTGTAGTCATTGCTTATCGTAACTGTCCATGTAGTTGAGGTTGATGAAGTTGGATGGCCAGACCGGCCGTTGCAGCTTGCGTCCAAAGGAGGCCGCTCGGACCCCTCAAGTACCCTGAGATACCGGTCGCCCGCACTATGAGGGGAGCAGAGGTGTTGAAACACGCCGCGCCCGCGGTGAACATATACAGGCTGCGGGCAAGTAGCAGGTCGTGCGCCGCACATCAGCCTTGGCCGGGAGGAGAGCTCCGGCTCGCCGTGCACATGTCGTCCTCGCTGGGGCCGAGGGGGCCCTTCCTCAAACCCAGTTGCGGCGCGGCGCCGCGCGGCTGCGGGGGCACTGAAACATTAAAGCTAGGCGGCAGAATTGTGTTGGACCATCATGTTTCTTTTGAGGGCACAGGCATGTAGAGAGATTGAGGGGCCAGCGGCGTGCAGATATCCATGGCATTTCATCTAAGCCAGCCACTGTGTGTAGTGGAGCAGGAGACGGGAGCGTGGTAATGGCCGTGGCAAGGACAGGATGGCAGTTTAACAAATCGGGGGAGGTTTCACAGAAATGCTTACATAT
Organism: Anabrus simplex; assembly: GCF_040414725.1. Taxonomy (NCBI): domain Eukaryota; kingdom Metazoa; phylum Arthropoda; class Insecta; order Orthoptera; family Tettigoniidae; genus Anabrus; species Anabrus simplex. The sequence goes on along the minus strand of NC_090266.1, from coordinate 109,827,403 downwards.
AAAATAAAATAGAAGGAGCAGAATGCCTTAAGAGTGGAACTCAAAAAAAAAATATATAACCTTCATATTCCTATCAAATAATATGAAGCAAGTTGACACAAAATTTACACCGGTTTCACCTGGGACAGGTGAACCCTAAATATCCTCTCGGTGGCTGGATTGCTTACTAACAATGTAACCGGCGTAAGAAAATCGAGAATGATGCATGGCCCATGAAATCTGGGGGCAAGCTTGCCCGCGGGAACAAAATTCTTGACCATCACCTGGTCACCTACCTTCAAAGTGGTTGGTCTCCGTCCACGATCATACTTTTCCCTAACCTTTTCATGAGATACCTTAAGATTGGCTTTAGCCTTCTTCCAAAGATCTTTAATATTATCCGGATCTATTGTCTCGGGTAGAATGTCACTCAGAGACCAGAGGTTAGAGAGCGGCGTGTTGGGAACAAACTTGAACATCAAAGAAGCTGGAGTAAATTTATGTGATTCATGAACCGCCGAATTCAAAGCAAAAGCTAACCAATGCAGGGACGTGTCCCACCTAGAATGATCTTCATGATGATAGGCAATAAGTGCGGACCTGAGATTACGATTAACCCGTTCAGCCAGAGATGGTTGAGGGTAATAAGCCGAAGTAGTTACATGAGAGATGGATAAGTCAAAACAGAATTTACGGAAAAGATTTGATGTGAACGCCTTAGCATTATCAGACACAATATATTGGCACGGACCAAAAGAGGCGAAAATAGAATTTAGGCAAGTAATGGTGGACTGAGCGGTAGCCAGCTTAGTCGGAAATAACCAACAAAATCTGGTAAAACCATCTACGCATACAAAGATGAACTTGTTAGCATTACCCTTTGACTGGGGGAAGGGTCCTACATAATCAATGTACAGGCGTTCCATGGGGCGCGACGCTTGCTGAGAAGACAAGAGGCCTACCTTGGTGGACATGGTTGGTTTACTAATCAAACAGGATTTACAAGCCTTTACTAGTTCACGGATTTCACCGTCCATACCTTTCCAGATGAACATTTCACGAATCTTTTCACGAGTTTTAAAGATACCAAGATGCCCTCCTAATGGGGTCTCATGATAATACTTGAAGATCATAGGTACAAGAACCGCTGGGACAACAACTTTCATCATCTTATCATGCCTCGAAGGGCAACATAGAACACCATTCCTCAGAACATAAGGGACAACATGTTCCCCAGAAGAAAGGGTTTCCATTATCGGAGCCAGCGTCGGATCTTCACGTTGGTATTTCTCGATATCCCTAAAGAGCATGGGAGCATCTGTTAGGATGGCATTAACCTTAGATAGTATGGACTCGGAAGGTGATGAACTGTCGACCGGTTCGTGGGTCTCGACGTCGTTAGAAAACATACGGCTGAGTCCATCAGCAACAACATTTTCGGTACCTCTGATATGTCTAACATCAAACTGGAAGGCAGAAATACGAATGGCCCAGCGGGCTATACGACCAGTACGACGCGGCCTACCTAAGACCCAGCTTAAGGCTTGATTATCTGTCTCCAGGTCGAATTTGACATGTTCCAGATAGAGACAGAACTTCTCTAAGGCGAATAAGACTGCCAAACCTTCGAGCTCATAGATGGAATACTTGGCTTCTTGAGCCGACAATGTCCTAGACGCATAGGCGATGGGTCGCCTCCCTAGTTCAGTCTCTTGAAGAAGGACTGCAGCTACTGCTGACGACGATGCGTCGGTTTGGACAATGAATTTCTTCGAGAAATCAGGCATAGCAAGTACAGGGGCATTACAAAGAGCTAATTTAAGGTCTTCAAAAGCGGCTTGTTGAGAAGGTCCCCACTCGAATTTGATGCCTTTCCTACGAAGAAGGTTTAAGGGCGCCGCTCTATTAGCGAAGTTAGGAATAAACTTCCTGAAGAAATTCACCATACCAATGAACCTGGCGATACCTTTAATGTCCTTGGGAGGTTTAAAATCACGGATGGCCTGTGTTCTAGAATGATCGACTGCTACACCATCCGGTGACACAATATGCCCTAGGAAAGACATAGAGGGCTTAGCAAAGGCAACCTTGGACAACTTACCAGTTAACCCAGCCTTACGAAGGCGATCGAGAACTTCTCGCAGATGATCTAGATGTTCTTCAAAAGTCTCTGAAAATACGACGACATCGTCCAAGTAGTGATATAAGTACTCAAATTTGATGTCGGAGAAGACCCTATCTAGTAGCCTAGTGAGTACAGCTGCTCCCGTGGGGAGCCCGAAAGGCACGCGGTTGTATTCGTATAAATTCCAGTCCGTGGCAAACGCTGTAAGATGTTTAGACTCTTCGGCAAGGGGAATTTGATTATAGGCCTGATTCAAGTCCAAGATAGTAAAGAACTTGGCCTTACGAAACCATGCAAAACAAGAATGAAGGTCGGGAAGGGGCACAGATTGTAACACCACCTTCCGATTGAGAGCCCTGTAATCAACGACAGGCCTGAAGCCTCCTTGGGGTTTCGGGACTAAAAAAATAGGCGAAGAATACGCTGACTTAGAGGGCCTAATAATACCGTCCTTCAACATCTGATCGATGATTTCTTTTAGAGCCTTCATTTTAGGTGGAGATAGCCTATAAGGTGGAAAACGGACAGGAATCGAATCCGTGACCTCAATTTTGTATTCAATAAGGTCAGTAACACCAAGAATATCAGAGAACACCTCGGGAAACGACTGACACAATTTGCGAATACTATCAGCCTGCTCCTCAGGTAGATGTCTAAGGTCTAACAACATCTCATCCTGGGTAGGCGAAATAGAAGAACATGATGCAGAATTACACTTTAATAGAGGGATATTACAATTAGAGGCAAATTTGAAAGTGCAAGACCTACTCTGAAGATCGAGCACAAGACCAGTGTGAGAAATAAAGTCCGCTCCCAATATAATGGGGCAAGACAAATGCTTGGCCACAAACAATTTAATTTTCCATGTGAATAGAAAAATACGAATTTTGACATATAAGGAACCGAGAATTTCTAATGGAGAGGAATTAGCCGAAACGTATTGGATCGCCGACAAACAATAGTTAGGAAGCTTACAAACAGATTTCAATTTTGAATACCAATCAGCCGAAATAATAGAACAAACACTACCTGAATCTAAGAGAGCTGTTATAGGCTCGTTATTTAACTCAATTTTGAGAAAGGGGACCGGTGCGGGGGAATCCGCCGCAATCCTAAGACACTCTTTGGGACCTTCAAAAGAGGAATTTGAAAATTGCTCGTTCCCTGAATTTACAACCTGTTTACCCGGGGCTGAGTCTCGGGAAGATGGATTAGTCGACTCAGCCGAAGCCACTAGTCACTTTTTATTATTGGCATAGGTGGAATTTGCACCAGAAGTTGAGCAGGAGGGGGTGCTATTCGAATTGGGACAATTCTTGGCGATATGTGAGAAAGCCCCACATTTAAAACAGCCTTGTGATGACCCGGCTCCATTCCTTGTCCCACTTGACTTGATCAGTGGACACTTGTTGCGCAGATGGTCAGGCGACCCGCAAGCATAACATTTACGGGGATTGACTGGTCGGCGAGGTGGAGGCCGAGTATTACTAAAGGAAGGCGGGGGTTCTTTCGCGACACACAAAGAATGGGCGTATCTAACTCCTTCCGCTGAGACGGCCAATGCTTCAAGTTCAGAGAAAGTTTGCGGGCACGCCGCGAAACACAAATATGACCTGTAGGGTGGTGAAATCCCTTCCACAATAGCTTGTACAATCTGATCCTCAGGGAAATGAAGAGCAAACACCCTAGTATAAAACTTAATGTCCTGTATGAAATCAGCCAAGTTTTCATCCAAGCGTTGTACACGGTAATAGTACTTCTGAATAAGGGAGGACCTGGCCCTAGCCGGGATGAAGTTAGCTAGCAAATGGGCATGGAAATCCTCAATAGATGATTGCTCGGCAATGGCTCTTACGATTTTATCTGAGAGAATACCAATAGCATACGGATAGATAATTTGCAAAATTTGACATGGAGAAAGAGAAAACACAAGGGCATGATCCTGAAATTCAACTAGAAATCTTAAAAAAGAAATTACATCACTGGTGGTATTAACGGAAAACTTAGAGATACCTCTGAGCAACATTGCCAATGGATGAGGCAAGCTGCTAAACCCGGGTGACATAGTAGGTAAAGGTTTCAATGGCAAGGAAGTTAATTCAGAACGGATGTTACTCAATGATGCACGACGTTCAGATTCGTTGTCCAATGGGGCAGGGATAGTTTGAGCAGCAACGGTTATCCTATTAACTTCTCCCTTGGGAGGCGCTTCCTCACTACCTGCATTCACTGTGGTGGGTAGATCGCTTTTGGGAGGAACCTCCCCTGTTAACAATTGAGTGACCTTGCTAGATAATTCAGACATATTTTCTAGCAGCGTACTAGCTTCCTTCTTCTGAACGTCATTCAACTTTAGAGACAACAGATCGTTAACCCTATTCGAAAAATGATATAGCCTAGCTTGCACACGCTTAATTTGATTAGGAGAAGGATCATTTTCATCAAAAAAACTAACTACAGAAGCTAGCCCAGTAATATTCTCCGTGATCGTGGAAAGAGAGTCGTCAATTTCTTTCTCTCCCAAATTGGGGATGGAAATGGGCAAATCTAGGGACTCTCTAAGCTTGTTTGTGTCTACTGCAACCGTGCCTCCAGATTGTACATTTCTAATAGTCAATTCATAGATCAACTCCTCCTTGCGCAAATAGTTAAGATGGAGAACATCGCGAGGGCCGGGCATGGTGACAGAACAATTTTGAAAAACTCAAAAAATTCCAGCAACTGGGAAAATAGTTAGAGTTCGGAACAAACAATGTTTAGCCGTCAAAAGGGGCTAAATTGAGACCCATTCAACCACGCTCTGCTACCACTTGTTACGGAGTTTTCCGTGGTAGGTAGAGGTGAAAGAAGGTGCGGGTGTGAATAGGTCTCCAGCTACGAAAGCAAAATTAATTTAAAATTTAACAAGGTTATATTTTCTTTTCAAAAACAAAGAAATAACAAGCATGGCAGGTACAAAGTAGCAAATCAAAAAGTGTAGTTACAATATTTACAGGAATTGGGCTTAGCGCCCTGATTTTACACTGCTTGGGCAATCAGCTCTGTTTTACCCCGAACACGAGTTTTAACAGAGGGGCAGAAAACCCCATTCATACCTAGGAGCCCTTGCTCCAAATTACACAGAAAAGCCTCCACGAGGCATACAACACTCAATTTTCAAAAGAGCCACTCGCTCTCAAAATTTAAGCCTCTCCCAGGCCACACCAAACTCCACCTTCAAGTTGACCTCACTGGACATAGACACAGGGGTAAAATACCCAACCTACTGAGGTCTATTAAATAAAAATGGGCAATTACATGACCTCTAAAATAACAATTTGAGAGGAGGCGATCTTGCACTCCTAATACACTTGTTTTTAAAAACCTAATCTGGCTCTAGGCCACTAATGCAGGGGCTAATCCCATACTACCGAGGTGACTTTAGAAAAGAGCAATTTGTTTTACATTAACGAAGAATAGGTTGAGAAAATAAGTTCACCTCAAGACAATGTGAGTGGGAGCTCGAGAGGGTTAGCACTCTCTATCCCAATATGCAGCTCAAAAGAGAATAGAAGAAAAGATCGTTACATTTTAGGAAAAGGTTACATGGAGGAACGCTTCGCACCCGCCCCGAGAGTTAAACTGCTGAGCTAGCAAAGAAAGAATTTATTAATCGGCCATTACCTTATTGATGACCGCTGCCGAGGAAAGAGGCGCTTCCCGCCTCCTGCTATGTACTTTATACACTGAAAGATGGAACAGAAGTGGCCCGGAGACCCTAAAATCAGCAGTTTAAATACTCTCGCAGAAGGTTCTAGGCGTTAGGGGAATGAAAACACCCTCCCGCGATGATTTTATTGGTAGATCAATAAACCCCCTACACAATACTAAGAAGAAACACATAATTGGTGGAAAATTAATTCAAGAAATTCGGGATAGGCTAGATTTAAAACAAGGGGAAAGAAGGGGTTAATATTGCCAACTTAACCAATGACTGAAAGAAATTTAGCAAAGAACAAACATTTGAAATAAAAATTTCTCCAACAAAATAGTTCTTTGACTCCGCACTAGGTTGCACTATTGTTGATCTTCAGTAGTGTCCTCTAGAAGAGAAAGTTCACACTTCTTACTTCAAGTGAAACAAAACCACATCAAAAATGACACAGTTCAAAAACTCAAAATTTTCCACGTGGTGACATCTTCTGAGAAAGTAGAGAATTAATAGCGTAGATAAAGTTCAGACTTCCTCCAGCAGAGGAGTTTCAACTGGCGCAAATTTTAAATTAGCGGAGTCGAGGTGTACCGCCCGGTACAATAATAATAATAATAATAATAATAATAATAATAATAATAATAATAATAATAATAATAATAAATGAAATATCGTGAGAACAGATTTAATAGCTTGTGATTGTAATAATAATAATAATAAATGGAAGATCGTGAGAGCTGATGTAATAGCTCGTGAGCTGTAAGGACAGGAAACAAGCTTCCAGACAAGATTCAGTTCCCCGTGTGTAATCCCCACCCAAGCGCTAGGCGAAGTTGGTTTTGCGCTTTGGCTCGCATAGGAGCAGCTTCTGCAATGGTTGAATAAATCATTTTCCTCTCATGCACACGATAATATAATGAGGTTGTACTGCATACCATTTCTCATGCTTACCCATTTATTGTGTGAAAAATTTTGTAGACCCCCAATAAATGTTGATCCGTCTCCTTGGCTGAATGGTCGGCGTTGAGGCCTTAGGTTCAGGGTGTCCCGGGTTCGATTCCCGGCCGGGAATTCGATTTCAATAGCTTCAGATTAATTCTTCTGGCTCGGGGACTGGTTGTTTGTATTTGTCTCAAAACTTTCCTCTTCATATTCAAGCAACTTACTACACTACCAACCCTCTACATGGGGTTGACGTCAGGAAGGACATCCGGTCGTAAACCAGGGCCAAATCCACGTGTTCGGCACAGTTAGCACTGGCGACCCTACAAGTGTGCAAAACACTTTAGAAGAAAAAGAAATTTTGGTCTATGATTCCTTTACTGGCTGATATTGCACTTCGTTTGAAGGCCTTGTTTTGTTAATGAACTTCATTATAAATAAGTACAGAAGTAGGTTTACTGACGAACATTTCTAATCTTGCAATCAACTCTGCGTTATATGTTTTTCACCTACCATAAAGCTATTGTTGTGAAAAGTTCTTGCTGAGTTTCACATTAAGAAGAACAATAACTGCCAACCTTTATATTTTCACAACTATTTGCAGTATCATTGATTTCCATGTGTGCATCTACATTTCACTGTCTAAAACTGTTTTTATTGTTACATTGTTTGACTTTTCAAAAATTGTTCGTTTTCTATTGTTTAAAGGGTGGATTATTTGGAAATGTGTGGAACTGTAGATCAGTAAAGCATCTTGGTTGCCGGCCCCTGCTCGACTGGAACGAGGTTCTCTCAATCTCCTGATTGAGTTATCTGATATTAGAGGCAATGTACTCGGTCAAAACTGTCAAGCTATATAAGAAAAAAAACTGCTCACCCATAGGAGTTAAAGACTAATTCTAGTGTACACTTAGCATCGCGAACATAGTAAACTTAGCAGAGACACGGTGTATCGTGAAACGTCGGAAATTTTAGAGGAGTACGCTCTTGTCTCAAGCATTTAGATACATTCATTGAAACTGGTCAGTGCAACAAATCTGGAAAACTACAGTTATGTGTATGTCCTTTGGAATAACAGTTGATAAATTAGCAAACCTAAGCAGGTAAACACACACTATTTTAGTTTCCAGTTTGCCTTGTAATAATAATAGCAATAATTGTGGCTATTTATACTACGCGATTTCTCCACTATGGCCATCTCTGAAGTGATTAAGAACGTTTATGACTTACTAAAAATATCTCCCCCGATGGTTAGATGGCTCTAGCATCTATTGTCTAGCGATCCTTGATGGCCTACGGTCCAGTTAATAGCCGGAGAAAACTAATTTGTTATAGTTGGTAAACCTTTTCTCTGGTTATTGATTTTTATGTTTCCCTTCTGATATAATCGCCCAGTCACATGCCTGTAACTATGTTCTAACCTATCAGAACTTAGCGTACTGTAATGGAATTTAGCCTATCAGCACTCTGGATTCTAATAAAGCGTACAACTTTCCCCTGCGGATATATTTAAAGAGAGAGCTCTCGATCCGTCTTGTCTGAATTGCTCCGGTGATTGAGTATGCGACTTGATGGAGGTTAGAGGGGCCACGAGGCAGGAGGCGGCCGGCTTGAAGAAGATCCAGCGCTTACAGGTAATGGCAGAATTTACCTAGATATGTGATTGTGTCGGCGTGTGTTCTGAAGGGAAGATTTCAGCGGATTCCCTTAAATTATAATATGTAATCCTTTCATTATTCGCTGAAAGGTAGGACCTTCTGCGCAGTCCTCGGAATCAATTTATATTCCCTACTGGGAAAATATTTAATGTAAGGGAGCACGAGTGGTGACCCTCAGAATTCTCCCCTTCTACTTTCGTGCTGGGTGACTTAAGTTTTTCAACCTCTAAATTTTGGAAATTTATCTCGACATTTAAACGTACCCCTTTTAGTCACACATTTTAGCATGGGATTAGCCTCTTTGTCATGGGCCCTTAATGACACTCCGGTTGTTGTCTTTCCCGAATGTTCCTTTAAGGAGTGCTAGTGGTTCTACTCCTTTCCTGTTCTTAATGGCCTACATTTGCTGCAACTTTTTTCTTTTCATTCTTAAGGCCTAGTAGAATTGGCAATATACCACCCTCTATTCATTAGGGTTTTGAGGGTAACCGTGTGTACATTTCGGTTCCCTTAGGGAACAGTACTTCCCCGCATCTTGTAATTGATAAGCCCAACACGGGGCAACCCTGTGTAGGAAAGAAATGAAGTGGAGTCATCCAATTTGTAACTACTGTAACTGAGAATGTAACAAGTGACACTTCTCTTTATTCAGGCTAGCCTCTATGTATTTCTAGCTCAGACCCTTTAATGTTGTACCTGTTGGGAGAAATGATGCTCTTTCATAATGTAGTACATGTTAGGAGCAATTATGCTCTTTCATAGGTTAATGACTGGGAGTTCCTTCAAATTAAACTTGTACCTCATTAGGACTTCTAAGTCCAATGTGTCGTTGGAGCTGACGAACTATTTGTTAAATATGAATATTCTCAAGTAATTTTTCAACTGCTTCTTGTTAAATCATTAAATTGCTCTAATTGGATTTTAAGAGAGGAAAGAAATAAAATTTCCCATTTTTGTTGAAGTAAATCGTTGCTGTAAGTGGCCCAATGTCCAGCCATTCACCACACGCGCTTCCTTACCTCTGCGTTCCACGATAAATCCCTGTAACAACAACAACAATAACAATCATAATCATAAGATGCACAAACGTCCGAAATTTGAGCACTTAATGCGTGAAGACGTACGTTCGAAGAACTGATCGGCCTTCTATTGATTCTAAACAGAAGAAATAGAGAAATCTTAATTTTGATGTACTTAAGAATTTAATATTATTAATAATAATGATAATAATAAAATAGAAGCTATTTTAACTGTTAATATCCTTCAATGAAGCAGGACTTCGGTGGAGAACAATACCCCGTGTGTCACAATGCTCTTCCTAGCTATTAGCCTATTTTCTTTAAGACTGGTCACGCCTCCCAGCCTCAGATGGGTATGCAGTACATCAGAACAACATTCGTTATGTTCATTTTCATATGCGAAAGTGAAAGGGAAAATGAACCTTACATGTAGTATACTCTACGAATGCGTAAATACACCACTCAAACATACATTCCTACAGTACGGTACGGTAATGTTCATTTCACTTTACACGCCTGCATAGGATAATGTACAGAACGAAAATTGTTGTGATGGACTGCATATTCATATGCGGCTGGGAGGCGTGACCAGTCTTTAAGGAGAATAATGGATAGGAAGAGAATTGTAGGATACGATGTTTTGTTTCTTAAGCGCTGAGTAATTATATGCTGAAGTCTGTCTTATTTATCGCCATTTTAAGAATCAAACTACGTTTTCCTTCGTTGGAATCAAGTGGGATAGGTTTTATTAAAATATTTGGTCTTGAAATCATATCCCGCCGATAAAAGGAGCCTATTCAATCTCCATTGATGGAATAGAAGTATTTTGTTTCGTTTGAAATATTAAATTAACTTTGCATTTATTATTAATAATATTATTATTATTAGCGGGCAATTGAGTTGACTTTGGTTGAAGTCTCAAACGTTAGTCATTTGAAGTGGTTTCTCGTGGTTTGATTTGCCACTTTATCTCCAAGTAAATACTGAAATGGTGCCTATTCGTTTTTGAAGTTGGTTTCACGTTGTTTGATTTACTACATTAACTCCAAGCTGGTGCCTATGACGAGGCCTTGGCCGCCTCCTTTCATACGGAGTCTATCACCTCCTGTTTCCCGTCACTCAAAGACCACCATTCGATCTAGCGCGTACAGTCACCTTGGCAAATGATCAATCCCTCCTTTTGAATTGTAGCCGGATTTAATCTGTCCTGCTCCGGAACTCGGTCTGATGTTGCTTATGTTATCGGATACCCCCACTGAGTCCGACAGGATCGGCAGAACTCCGAGCGTAAAAAAATAACGAAGAAGATTAAATATGTATGGTTAAAAGTGATACTTTATATTAGTTCGAAACTCATCACTGAGAGGTTAGAAGGCTTCGATAATCCAAACTCATTTGAATTCAAGCGAGAGTAAGTCTCACGTGTACAAGAGATATGCATTATGACATTCGGTTAGAAGTCTATGTTTCCATCACTTTTAATCGGCGCAAACGCGTTATCAGAATGTCTTGATACTAGCTTACGGCATTGAAATGTGTACAGAATTCAAATTTTGAAGCTTTTGCTGAAAATTTACACCACTCTTCTCCTCATTCTACTGGAGATTCTCTGTTTGTGATCACGACATCAATAGCTAAATAGAACTGTGAATTCTTTTGCTTCTTTTATTTGCGTAATATTGATGTTTCTTCTCTCACATCTTCAAAATGTGAACATTATTTGTTCTGAGTGCTGGCGGGGAGAAATTATTCCTGAATGGTTATTCCCCGCGGTCCTCGTCAGCTGAATCTTCAACGGGCACACTTACAGCGTCTTGTGGCTCAATATAAACATGGTCGACACCTAAATATTCCTCATCAAGAAGGGCGAAGATTTCCTCGAGTATCAGCTTCCTAGAAGAGAAATCATATCATTCATATGGTCATAACATGTATTCTATTATGCATGCGTAATTTAGTTTATTATTTATTACGTAAACATTTAATTTTAGTTATAATCGAGGAGCCAGAAGACTCTGAGGCTCAGGCGGCAGTACGCCGGCCTCTCACCGCTGGGTCCCATGATTCAAATCCCGGTCTCAAATCTATGTGAGAATTGTGCAAGACAAAGCGGAGGCGGAACAGATTTTTCACCGAGTACTCCGTTTGCCTTGTCATCTTCCATTACAGCAACACTGTCCAATATTATTTCATTTATTCTATCAGTCAATAAAATCATTACACCAGAAGAGCTCGACAGGTTTCAGCAGCCAGCACAATGTCTATCCTCGCCGCAAGATGTGAGCTTCATTCATTCCATTCCTGACCCGGTTGAATGAATGGAAACAGGCTGTGGATATTCATTTTCATTTTCAATCGAAGAGCCATATTTGTGTGCCTTTTACGGACAATTAAACGTGGATAATTCTTTTGTTAGCCACACAAAATACGTAACAACTGAAGTGACGTGGTATAGATCTATCGATACCGCTTGCTACCCGCACTGTTTACAAGCACATATAGGCTGTGCTATATTTATGAAGCTACCTGGCCAGGGTGAAGGCGTAACCTTCAGGGTGGCCCACCCCACCACTTCAGCACTTCAGGGAGTGGAATAAAAACTTAGGGGGGGAAAAGAAAAAATGAAACTACATAGTCTAAAATAACCCAGGCAGTCCAGTAGACATATCGTTGATAATACTCAGCAATTAAAATTTAAAATTAAAGCATAATAAAGCAATTATACTGCATTGAACACATAATTCTACGGTGAGAAATAAATTTAATTCCAAATATTTATTTCAGCTACAAACTACTTTTTGAGAGTAACCATGTTTTTATTTCAAGGGTCTGGCTCTCTCGTGGGAACAGAGCTCTCCGTGACAAGCAAGCCGCGAGCTCGTGAAATGCCGGGACCCTTCGGTGGACCTCGAATATTCGATAATTTGTCAAATTCCATAAATCCTTCATAACGAGAGATTTTGACGACATGGTAAATCGAGGAATAAAGGATCTAAATTATTCATAAACCGTATGTGAAGATAGAACCCCCAGGGTAAATATAAATACAGTTAAGCCTGGAGAAAAGTTTGCGTCCGGCTCCCGAATTAGTGGCACGTGGCAAGGCCAATGTATGACGAAAAACCCGGGAAATGCCAGGGCAGAAATAATTCATTTCGCCCGTTGCAAGTATGGGAAAAATATGAAATTAACACCGTAATGAATCGTAAGTCTGTCCGAATTTATGGAACAAATTTCAAGAAAATTGGTCCATGGGATGTGGAATTAGCAGATTTTGCAATCAAGCCTCGTGGAGAGGGTGGCGTCCCTCCCAGAGGGTATAAAAGAAATATCCCTCCGCATATTTAACATACTCTGTCTGGTTGTCTGAACGGCGAAGCTCACGTCACTCGTCTGGAAGAAAGTGTGGGGTTTTGTTCTCCAAGTAACTTGTTACAGATTCGTGTCTATGGTTCAAATAAAATATTAAAGTAGAATGTGATAGAAATTTTCCCGAACTGCCGCCGATGGAAACTTTGAAGGTTTAGAGATTTGGTTAAAATACGTAGCTGAGTTTCTCTCTGTGTTTCATTGTGTACGTCTAATATTTGTCGAAGAGACGTCTGGGGGGCTGGCCGCGAGGTCTAATTTTCTTATCTGTTTGGAACACCTGGCCAGCGGTAGGGTGAACGAAAGCAGAATCTTGGGAGAAGAGTGGCGGTCGCCATTTGAGAAGAGTGCTCGTCGCGTGTTAAACGCGAAGAAAGTGCGGTGTTTGCGGTGTTAATCGACACCGAGTGTAAATTTTTGTGTAGCTTAAGTTATGTATATAAGAAGATGATGTCAAATGTAGCCATGGAAGGCTAGCCACAATGCCTGCTGGCTAAATGCAGCCAGAAAGTCAGGATGACGCCTAAGATTACAGGTCTGTAACTATTTTCATCAATGTTGTAGTTAGAATATTGTTTGTCCCAACCACTTTTCAGTGCGTGTGTCGGATTTATATTCGATAATGATCAGGCGAATGTATTACATTTCTGGTCGTCGTGTGAAACTCTTCAGGGCTGTAAAATTCATGTCCAGAAAGTATAAAATGCGAAGTTTAAATAATGTGTTAATATTCTTTGAGATATTGTTCAAATTTAGTAAAAAATAGGAAGGTGATAACGGATCATGTAGTCGTGATGAATGTCTTAATTTCGAACATTGTATGAGTTCACAAATTTTTGTCGAAATAATAATAATAATAATAATAATAATAATAATAATAATAATAATAATAATAATAATAATAATATTTACCGCGGGATAAAATTTGTCTATGTTAAAAGTGTATTTAAGAGTTATGTTCAATAAAATTTGCGTTCATCTCGAAATCCAGTGAAGTCTGATAAAGTTATGTTGTTTTTTTGGGGAAGTTAAATTTTGTGACATCGTGTATGTCGGTGATATGGGAAATAGAGGTGAGCTCTTGTATTTCTGAGGTCCGAAGGTTGTACTAAAAATTAATGAAAAAAGGTTTTATAAAAGTTGTTTGTCATGAGAGGATTGAGGTTTGAAAAGTCTTGAAACAGAAGAATGGATTGTTCCGAAATGATACGTTGAGATAGGAGTTGTATAGATGTTGAAGCAGAGGAAGCCTGTATTTCATGTAATGCCGCCCTGAGAGGCGATGAGAGTGAATTTTTGAGACAGGCAATATTGGTTGATGGCGAAGAATTTTTGAGACAGGCTGTATGTGGCAGGTTATAGTATATTCCGCTAACAATCCGGAACAACTGACCGAGTGAAGGTTGGTTCGAGATGAGTATTGTGTGATGCACATTAAGATTTCAAGTTAAAATAACCTGTGAAAAACAATTTCTGTTGAAGATTGTAGCTCGTGGTAGTTAAATCCAAGTGACTAGTTTACGTAAAGTCGGCATAATGACTATTATACGACCTCAAGGGCAGAAGGGCATTCTGAATACACGGTTGGTGTTATTTGAATGTAATGACAAATTTCTAATCAGCAAATTTCATAAATTACGAGACGATAATTTATCATTAAATTGTAAACATTGTGGGGTGAGATATGGGACGTTATTAAAGCGATAGTTTGGCCGTGTAGATTCATTGGATTTCGCTTCACTGGATAGTCATGGATATGGATTTGGAATAGTAAGGTGGTAGGCGATTTGAGGGCCTCACCCTAGAGTTACGTTGTGGATTTTTGCGGTGGTGATGATTACTGTTTTGGGCGATATTCACGTAATGTTAGACGTGCGTAGAAAGTCATTTTATTTTTTTAAAACTTCATTGTGTATGTCGAATTCGTGTTTGAGTTGTGGATTGCTTGCCACGCGTTATTTATTTTCAATTTCACGTTTAATTAACAAGATAGGGACTTAGTTGCATTTCCCGACTTGCGTTCATGCTGTGGCAAGATTAGTTTTATTGTGTGATATTACCTTCGACAAGGTTTACAGCTAAAATATCCAAGAGTGTGTTCGAAGTTACGATTTCGCCTGATATTCTAGAGGAAGCGTAGAACCCAAATTTCCGCTCGAGATTTAGGACGTCACACGTTATCCTAGGAGTATACTGATGATGAGACGTCCTAGTTCATGTTCGACGATAGGTTTTTTTCTTTGCTAGGGGCTTTACGTCGCACCGACACAGATAGTTCTTATGGCGACGATGGGATAGGAAAGACCTAGGAGTTGGAAGGAAGCGGCCGTGGCCTTAATTAAGGTACAGCCCCTGCATGTGCCTGGTGTGAAAATGGGAAACCACGGAAAACCATCTTCAGGGCTGCCGATAGTGGGATTCGAACCTACTATCTCCCGGATAAAAGCTCACAGCCGCGCGCCTCTACGCGCACGGCCAACTGGCCCGGTGACGATAGGTTTAGGAAGGTGTGTGTATGTACATAGATGATAGTGTTATGGTGTGTATACATTAGGTAGGCTCGACGATAGGTTTAGGATGTCGGCTGTATATAATCAAGTCTTAGATTAGGGGTTTTTGCGAAGTGACTTGAGCGATGGTAGTGTCTGCAGTAGTGTATGCATTGCGAAGCGTGTTAGCTAAGTAATATAGAAGCCATGTTTTGCGCACAGACCTCACCAGGTGGAAGGTGTTTACCTAAGATTATTAAACCACTAGTGGCATGAACGTGAGGGTTGTCCAATATTGGGTACTGAGCTAACGGTGATTGAATATTACTGCAGTGTGCCACGCGTGTTTGAGATTATTTAACTTCAGTATTTTACTTCATTTACGGACTTAATTGTTTTGTCGTTCTGACGTCCGAGTGCCTTGCTAGTGTGCGTGTTGACACTTAGTTTATTTATGTGAGACTTGAGTTACGAATGCGGGTTCGATTTCTTCAGCCGGTAATATATTTTATTTTCAATTTTTGTCGTTCTTTCATTTTATAATACGTAGTTGATTGTGGTCGATTAATAACTTTGTAGGTAGTGTGTTGGGACAAACAATAAGTAGATGGATCTGTGATAGTAGTCGTTGTTGTAAAGGAAAGAATTCTTGTGTTGTTATTTTATTTTACCATGTGGACTTGTAATTTTATTAAGCATAACGTAACCATTTATAACCTGAAAGTTGGTTTTGTAATAATATTTGTCATGTGATTTACCACTTTTTATTTAACTTCAGTGTTTGGCATTTCTTCTAAATGCGTGAAGAATAAGTGTTTCCTGCATTTCGCAGTTTTTGTTCCTTCAGAACGACGTAACGTAAGATCCTCTCGGATCGTATTTTTGTTGGTTCCTTCTGAATAGCTGTTTGGGTGATGCACGTTTCAGCATCGGGATTATTCTACAAGTTAAGGATGTCACGAAATGACAATACATGCTGGAATTTTATTTTCAATTATGAATGCTGCTGTTAACTTGTAGTGAACACCATGCTTTCCAATATTATTTCGCAACCTATCCAAAGCAACTAATAGTCAATTTGGTTCGATTAAGGGTCCATTCGGCGGGTGTTCCCATATCCGATAGGGTATTTGACTGGTGGATAACCTTAGTTAAGAGTAAATCTGGCATTCTACTTGTTGGAGGTCAGATTTTCCACGGATGGTGTGGATTAATTTCCAGTTATATTTGGATCAATAGATGCCCGATTTTCAGGTTATTTTCATATTTATAGTTTTCGCTGTCCACTAATCTGTGATATTTCTACTTTTCTCCGAAGAAAATTCTTCGATACTGTAATCAATAAAACTAACACCATGCAATGTGACTGAGTCTGAAACATTAAATAATTAAATATTTTCTTGATCAATGATTTTATATAAATGATTTTAGTGCAGTTAATTGAATCAATAAAAGGTAGTAAGCACATATTTGCTCCTCATTTCAAGTAGTTAGGCTCTCTTCTGAACCCCATCGTTTAGTTAAGATCATGACCGAATTATTCCCGCTACGAACCCAAGATTTAAGAGTTCGATATTGCTCTACTGCAGCAGCTGTGGCCGACCAACGATGGCATGGTAAGTCAAGGATTCAGTATGCATACTTTCTTCAAGCGAGCAGCCAACTATATTTCCTCCAAGCAAAGGGCACATTGCGCGTGATGATGCAGAGAAGAACGGTCCAGTCATCAATTGTACTTCACGTCACTGATTTGTTCCAGTACTGTAAACCCGAAAACGCGGCTAAAACAATATGCTCTCTTACGAAAATCACGAAATGGTTCGAAAATATGCACGCATGATGCAGTAATCGTACGGTACCGCTGGCTTTATTCGGGTGGTGCCGGAAGCTAACAACTGGAAGTTGTCGCCTTTAAACACCCTTAACACATTATACTGTCAAGATCCTTTCCTATTTCCTTTTCTAGTAACTCATTTCAGTTTACAATTTAGTGTTTAAAATTTAGGCTCATGCGTGTTGATGGACTTCAGGGGAAGCAGGGGAATAAATAAACAAGAGAAAGCATGACCAACAAATGGCAAATACGTTAATATGAGGACAGCTGATTCAGAAAGTGATGGGACCAACTAGAGGGAGGAATATCCTGGATGGGGTGCTACTAAAACCAGACCAGCTCTATAGAGAAACCGAAGTAACAGATGGTATTAGTGATCACGAATCTGTCTTTGTCGTAGTTAAAAATAAATTTGAAAGGAAGATATTAGAATGAGGACTATTAGGCAGTACCATATGGCTGATAAAACAGGCATGAGGGAGTTTTTTAACAGTAACTATGAATGTAAACAGACTCTGTGTTGGATTTAAAGCAATTGTTGAGGAATGTAAAAAGAGGTTTGTACCTTTAAAGATGGTAAGGAATGGTTAAGATCCACTATATTATAACAGAGAAGTAGGTTGGAAAGAAATAGAGTTAGAAATGGCTGTGGAAGTAACGAGAAATTGAAGGAACTTACTAGGAAATTGATTCTAGCAAAGAAGTCAGCTAAGGAAAACATGATGGCAAGCACAATGGGCGGTCATAGAAATTTTAGTGAAAAATGGAAGAGAATGTATAGGTACTTTAATGCAGAAGCCAGTTCCAAGGTGATTCCAGGAAACATTAATGAACAAGGGGAGTGTGTATGCGAGGATCTTCAAAGGGCAGAATATTCGTCAGCAGCATGTAAAGATTGTTGGGCACAAGGATAATGTCCAGATAGAGGAGATGACTAATACAAAAGAAGTATTAAAATTTTTCTATGATAACAAAGACATTTACAGTACGATACAAAAGTTTAAAAGTAGAAAAGCGGCTGGAATTGATAAGATTTCTGGGGATATACTAAAGGCAATGGGTTGGGATATGGTACCATATGTGAAGTACTTATTTGTTTGCATGAAGGAGCTTTACCTAATGAATAGAGAGTTGCTACAGTAGCCGCTGTGTATAACGGAAAGGGTGATAGACATAAACCTGAAAATTACAGGCCAGTCAGTTTGACATGCCTTGCATGTAAGCTTTGGGAAAGCATTCTTTCTGATGATATCAGACATGTCTGCAAAATTAATAACTGGTTTGTTAGAAGGCAGTTTGGGTTTAGGAAAGGTTATTTCACTGAAGCTCAACTTGTAGGATTCCAGCAAGATATAGCAGATAACCTGGATTCAGCAGATCAAATGGACTGTATCGCGATTGATCTATCTAAGACTTTTTATAGGGTAGACCATAGGAGACTACTGGCAAAAATGAGTGCAAATGGACTAGATAAAATTGTGACTGAATGGATGGCTACATTTCTAGAAAATAGAACTCAGATAATTAGAGGAGAAGAAGCTTTATCTGTCCCTGTAAAATTGTAACAGTTCGCTCTCCTAACTTCACAGGTGAGGACACGAAAGTTAATACCTGGGGACACATGAATATAAATACAAACTACATGTGGCTTGCCCGCAAATTGCCACGCAAATAGAATCAATTATCATACCATGGTTTCCCATTTCTCTATGTAATGTTTGGGCGCCAGCGTTACAGTTTTAAATAACACTGTACAGCAAAATTTATATTTACTAGCATAGAGAATTTTACTTAAATCACAGCTGTAGGATTTTAAATAATTAACCATTAAGTATCGCTTGAGAAAGAAAATTAACACAATATTAAATAAAATGAATTTATTATATCAGATGAGATGAATTGGAAACGTTCCTTAAAGCTTGGAGGGATTAAGAAATTTACGTTACTGAAAATTAACTGTTGCCTGCTTTATCTAATTGAGGCTCACCAATTACAGCTTACGTTGAGGTCATCTGGATTCCGTGGTTACTCGTTCCCCTCTTCCCGATGTAGAATTGGCTCCATGGACATCCTTCCCTCATTCTGTGATATGGTTTGGGCTATCTGTACCAGCACTCCCTAAATGCCTAGTCTTTAAATTAGACATTCGCCCTATACTTGTGACAATTGATCACTGTTGATCGTAGGAGGAGAACATTCAGAGCTATGAATTTTTCCATGTTATCAGAAATCTCAATCCAATTTAACTATTCTTCTGATACAATACAGACTTGTACCATATTCTGTGGACTTGAACTAAACGTAGTTCTTCGTCCAGAATAATTACTGAATATATCACAGGCCGTAAGCTTGTTTCGTCTCACCCTGATCCGACAGCATCACAGCAGCTAAGTACTGCTTCGAAGCGACAACACACTGTACGAAAAAAAGTAGTTGTGGTTCTGGTAGTGAGAGTCGAGGGTTGCTCCGCGCTAGATAATATATCCCCGGGCTCTCCCCACTCTTCGTAGCAGCTCAACACCAAATCTCAATACAACGAAGCATCTGATTCGTAGATCGCATTATCATCCCCCTCTCTTCATTCTTCACAAGTAATCAGTAGGCTTGGCGATGGTGTAGACGCCTGGCTTGTTAGCCTCGCGAACGGGTCGCTGTATACTACCTTTACTCATGAGTTAAACCCGTGAGTCATCCATCTTCCCCGCTTCAAGAATACTTTTCCGTGTACACAAGTATGAGGTGAAATGACACCAACTCTGTCTCAACACTGACCATAAATACAGTACATAATTAATTCCTATCCTACATAATATAATAATTTATATAATAAATGATGTTCTAATATATACAATATGATTCCAAAAGCCTTATTTACACATGATTGAAGTTAAATTAATATCTCATTATGAATAATTTCCGATAGCGGATAATCTTGATATCGAGTGATATCGCGTAAAACGATTGTACACTAATTTAATATGGCTGGAGAAGCCTGGACGGTTACAAAATTTAGGGGGGAATTCCTCAAGATAGTATTATTGGACCTTCATGTTTTCTTATATATATCAATCATATGTGCAAAGAAGTGGAATCCGAGATAACGCTGTTTGCAAACGATGTTATTCTATATAGAGTAATAAATAAGTTATAAGATTGTGAGCAACTGCAAAATGACCTCGATAATGTTATGAAATGGACAGTAGACAATGGTATGATTATAAACGGGGTTAAAAGTCAGGTTGTGAGTTTCACAAATAGGAAAAGTCCTCTCAGTTTTAATTACTGCGTTGATGGGGTGAAAGTTTCTTTTGGGGAACATTGTAAGTACCTAGGTGTTAATATAAGGAAAGATCTTCATTGCGGTAATCACATAAATGGGATTGTAAATAAAGAGTACAGTTCTCTGCACACGGTTATGAGGGTATTTATGGGTTGCAGTAAGGATGTAAAGGAGAGGGCATGTAAGTCTCTGGTAAGACCCCAACTAGAGTATGGTTCCAGTGTATGGGACCCTCACCAGGATTACTTCATTCAAGAACTGGAAAAAATTCAAAGGAAAGCAGCTCGATTTATTGTGGGTGATTTCCGAATAAAGAGTAGCGTTACAAAAATGATACAAAGTTTGGGCTGGGAAGACTTGGGAGAAAGGAGACGAGCTGCTCGTCTAATTGGTATGTTCCGAGATGTCAGTGGAGAGATGGCCTGGGAGGACACCTGTAGACGAATAAGTTCGAGTGGTGTCTTAAGTAGGAAAGATCACAATATGAAGATAAAGCTGGAATCCATGAGGACAAACTGGGGCAAATATTCGTTTATAGGAAGGGGAGTTAGGGATTGGAATAACTTACCAAGGGAGATGTTCAAGAAATTTCCTATTTATTTGAAATCATTTAAGAAAAGACTAGGCAAACAACAGATAGGGAATCTGCTACCTGGGCGACTGTCTTAAATGCAGATCAGTAGTGACTGATTGATTGAACAACAGGCAGCAAGCATAACTGACTATGTACCAAGTGTTGCAAAACCTTGGACTTTAAAACAAAAACCTAAACCGATGGCACCACAGCCCTGAAAGGCCTTGACCTACCAAGCGACCGCTGCTCATCCAAAGGCCTGCAGATTACAAGACGTGTTTTCTGGTCAGCACTACGAATCCTCTCTGCCTCTTTTCATGGTTTTTCTAGACCGGGGCCTCTATCTCACCGTTAATAGCTCCTCAATTGTAATCACGTAGGCTGAGTGGACCTCGAACCAGTCCTCAGATCCAGGTGAAAATCTCTGACTTGGACCGTAATAGAACGTGGGGCCTCCGGGTAAGAGGTAGGCACGCTTTCCCTACATCACGGGGTCGACAGACCTTGGGCTTACTGACTGTAAATACACAGAGTGATACCAAATTTCAATTACACAATTCTGGTGTTTCTAGATGGCCAAATTGATTAAGTTTTGAGACGAAAGTCATATCCAAAAAGACACCAACCCCATGTTACAAGAAACACTTTTCGAATTAAATTCTTCAGTCTCCCGCATCATCTACTGTACAAGAGTTGCTGGATGTAGCAACGGAAAAATTCGAAGCAAATATAAAATCTGTGGATGCACAGCTTGTTATGGTATAAACAAACAAACTTATGATGCAAAAATATCAATAACACCTTTGACCTGCCTAGACGATTGCTGGTCAGAAATATTTCTTGCAGATATTGAAAGCTACGTGGTCAGCGTAACGACATTCTCAACAATTTTGCATGGCTTCCGCAACCGGGTCCCGTAAGAGACAGCTATTCTGCTGTCTCAAGAGGCAGAATGAACTCCGTTCCAATAATTAATTTAGAATTAAAATCGCTGGATTGGCCAGGAATCGAACATGGGGCCTAGTAAAAGAGGCAAGCTCAACACCCAGGGGTTGACTCATGTTCTGGTGCACTCGCTCAAAAATCCCTGGTGTGTGCTGAAGTTATTGTGCTATACGTAGAACTAAAGCAAGGACATCCACCTCCGACTCCACAGTGGTCACATAAATAAGATACTGCACTTGGCTAAACAGGAAGAATTCGGAGAAGAATTAAATTTGGTGATCGTGGCGGCCAAGCAATTTGTACATCTCAACTTACCCAAGTTTTCCAGAATGTTCAATCAAGAGAGGAAGATGGAGGAATACAAGTAACATCAGGTGAACGTAAAATGACGTTACGCACTTCGCCCGTCGTCAACTTGAGTATTAATAATAAAAATGTTTTTGATTTTACATCCTTCAAACTACTTTTATGGTTTTCCGGGACGCCGAGATGCGGGAAATTTGACACGCAGGAGTTCTTTTACATGCCATTAAATCTAGCGACATGAGGCTGTTGTATTTGGTCACCTTCAAATACCACCGGACTCGGCCGGGATCGAACCCGCCAACTTGAGCTCAGGAGACAAGCTCGCTAGCCCCTGAGTTACTCAGCCCGACCAACTTTAGTTGTCACCCATACACGTAAATGGGGTAATTTGAAATTTACATTAAGACATTACTAAAATTTTATTCAAACATAGGGTTACCAACAGTGACTGCAAGAAGTTGAGGTCACTTACCTGAAGTACATAATAATTTCGTATGCTTTTTGCTAGCCTGGTGCAGCCCTTGTAAGGCAGACCCTCCGTCGAGGGTGGACGGCATCTCCCGTGTATAGGAAACTGCTTTTTTTGTGGTGGAGAATAGTGTTGTGGGTCGTAAATGAGTTGTACGGATGTTGGGGACAACGCAAACGTAAACGAATCGGCCGTTTAAGATGAAATTCACCGACCTGACCGGCAGTCGAACCCGGGGCCCCCTGAACCGAATTTACATGAAGTGAGGGCTCCGGACACATTCTCAAAATTGTAATTAATTATACTACAGGATGTAGCCATGAGGTACGGCGAAATTTTCAGGATACATTCCTCACGAGTAGAAAATTAAAAAAAAAACGTATAGGCCTATGGACATTGCTCCGTAATCGCTTCATTGCCATGTTAAAACTAATAATGGCGTATGGCCTCCGGAGAGGCCTGGTGCGGGTCTTTTTCTCGTAAACCTAGGATGTTTTCTAATGCTGAATACGGCACATACACTCAGCCCCGGAGCCATTAGAATTAAACAAATAAGGTGTAAATACCCGACGCAGCCGGGAACCGAAATCGGGACCCTTTGGACCAAAGGCCAGCACGCTAACCATTTAGCAATTTAGATGTTAGAACTTATTTCCTACAACTCTACTTAGTAGGGAACATTAATAATGAGAAACACTTAGCATCAGAACGTACCACCATGACAAATGGAACTCTTCCTTACATGAAATGTTAATAATAATAATAATAATAATAATAATAATAATAATAATAATAATAATAATAATAATAATAATAATGCTATTTGCTTTACGTCACACTAACTACTTTTACGGTTTTCGGAGACACCGAGGTGCCGGAATTCAGTCCCGCAGGAATTCTTTTACGTGCCAGTAAATCTACCGACACGAGGCTGAAGTATCTGAGCACCTTCAAATACCACCGGACTGGGCCAGGATCGAACCTGCAAAGTTGGGGTCAGAAGGTGAGCGCCTCAACAGTCTGAGCACTCAGCCCGGCACATGAAATGTTGAAAATGCACTCTGTTGGAATTGCTACATGGATCAACCTGCCGTCGCAGGGATACATCAGCACATTCGAGATGCAATACATCAGAAATCACATTGGTCCCAAAGAATCCCAGGTTTGATTACCAACTCTGCCAGAGATTTAAAATCTGGCGTAAGGGCTGAAACAAGGTACACTCACCCTCACTAGAGCATTTGGATAGAAGTGGATAAAAATCCCAGTCCTTAGCCAAGCTCAAAATTATTTTCCGGCATTTCTTACTTCAACACAAGAAAAGTGTCGGGATGGTACCTAACGTAATTTTAATTTCTCTGCTCATTTCATAACTGTAAAACTCGTGCTGGCTCTACCCTTGCAATTCCTCTTCACCATTCATAATTCTTTTACTGTGTCGGGTTCCAGACTTTGGAATTTCTTACCAGTCAGCGTCAGGGACAGTGGCTCATTAGCTAAATTCAAGAGATCTTGCCGAGATTACCTGTTGAAAGCTACCGACTGGCTTGTATACTGTACAGCTCAGTGTGTTAATAGAGAGAGGCTGTGTTTCTCTGGTATATGTAGAC
This sequence comes from Anabrus simplex, assembly GCF_040414725.1. Lineage (NCBI taxonomy): Eukaryota > Metazoa > Arthropoda > Insecta > Orthoptera > Tettigoniidae > Anabrus > Anabrus simplex. The sequence goes on along the minus strand of NC_090266.1, from coordinate 109,803,113 downwards.
CTAGTTGATGGTTGTGTAATAATTGCATTTATATTGGGTGTGCGTTTGAGCAATACTATTTCATATTGGTTAATGAACAGTATAATATTTTTATTCCTTTATAAATGTGAGTGAGATTGAGAGCGTGTGTGCTAGCATAATGTAATTCTGCTAAATTATAAGGTAATATATCAGCAGAAAATTGTTGTAAATGTGCGTAAGTGAAAGAGAGGGTCAGGCCCCCCTAACTTCGCCACTTGAAAGAGGATAAATAAATAAATACGGGTAAATAAATAAACACAAATAAAGAAGTAAATAAATAAATAAATAAATAAATAAATAAATAAATAAATAAATAAATAAATAAATGAAAACAGTATGCCTCTGCGGTGTAGTGGTTAGTGTGATTAACTGCCTGGGTTCGATTCCCGGCTCTGCCACGAAATTTGAAAAGTGGTACGAGGGTTGGAACGGGGTCCACTCAGCCTCGGAAGGTCAACTGAGTAGAGGAGGGTTCGATTCCCATCTCAGCCATCCTCGAAGTGGTTTTCCGTGGTTTCCCACTTCTCCTCCAGGCAAATGCTGTGATGGTACCTAAAGTAAGGCCACGGCCGCTTCTTTCCCTCTTCCTTGTCTACCCCTTACAATATTCCCATCCCCTCCAAGGTCCCTGTTCAGCACAGCAGGTGAGTCCGCCTGGGCGTGGTACTGGTCATCCTCCCCAGTGGTACCCCCCGACCCAATGTCTCACGCTCCAGGACACTGCCCTTGAGGCGGTGGAGGTGGGATCCCTCGCTGAGTCCGAGGGAAGAACCAACCCTGTAGGGTAAGCAGATTACTAAAGAAAGAAAGAAAGAAAGAAAGAAAGAAGGAATAAATAAATAAATACACAAATAAGTAAATAAATAAAGCTGTACCTATCCCTTACTGATTTCCATATATCAAAGGGCCCTTTTCGATCAAGCGGAGGCGGCGGCTAAACAGAGAATCAGTTTCCAATCCGGCTGTAGTCAAAATTCAATGCATGCTGTTCCATAATACTGCGGTATTGCGGTTTTAGTCCCCGCCAAACCGAGGAGATTGGTCGAACCCGGAATGAAATAGCATTGAAATTTCATTTTTTATTTTTTTACTATTTGTTTTACGTCGCACCGATACAGATAGCTTTTATGGTGACGATGGGACAGGAAAAGCCTAGGAGTGGAGCTGGCCTTAAGTAAGGTACAGCCCCAGTTTTTGCCTGGCGGGAGCGCACCGGTATCGGTACCCCACATATCACCCCCATCTCCTCGGCGGTGGGTGAGACATGCGGATCACCAGGATGGTGTGAAAATTGGAAACCTCGAAAAACCGTCTTCAGTGCTGCTGACATGGGATTCGAAGCCACTATCACCCGGATTCAAGCTTACAGCCGCGCGCCCCTAACCGCACGGCCAACTTGCCCGGTGAAATGTAGTTTAAGAGCCTGTGCTTTATTTTTTGTGTATAAATCGTAGTAATTCAATTCAATAAAATTTTAGGAATTGTAGAGACGATCTCATCGTGTCTAACTTGTAAGCTGCATTGATTTATTTTTCATTTCGAACGATCTGTATATGCCTTTGCTGGCTAGATCTGGTGTTTACAGAACACTATGTCTTCGGTATGGGCTAGAGCAATTCTGTTACTTTCATTGATCTGTCTCAGTCTTATCCTTGGCTTTGACAATATGAAAGTGACCGAGGCATGGGCGATCTAGTATTGCCAATACCTATGCAGCCAGTACCTGCTATGAATGGTATGAAAATGTTGCTCATAGGGTCGGTTGGTTCATGCATTCCAGTGGGCTTGGCAGACTGATATGTAACACTGTAGGAACGACTGGTTCAGTGATGAAAGCAACGGAAAACTACCTCACTCCTCATTTCCCTAGTACCGGGCGAGATGGCCGTGCGGTTAGCGGTGAGCGGCTGTGAGCTTGCATCCGAGAGATAGTGAGTTCGAATCCCACTGTCGGCAGCCCTGAAGATGGTTTTCCGTGGTTTCCCATCTTCACACCAGGCAAATGCTGGGGCTGTACCTTAATTAAGGCTACGGCCGCTTCTTTCCATCTCCTAGGCCTTTCCTATCCCATCGTCGCCACAATACCTATTTGTGTCGGTGCGACGTAAAGCCAATAGCATTTCCCTAGTACGCCTCTTCAGTAATACCTAAGCAATTTGTACTAAGTAATAGTGGAGCTGTTGAAGATCCCACTAGCCTTCGGGCCGAGGACTGAACATACATACTTCCAAGAAAGCTACGAGCACACCGAGGCATCAAATTCACAATAATTGCACTTTTTCCTTCATTGTACGGTAACTAAAGTTACTGTCCTGTTTTGCGTGTTCTTTCCTCCATAATTACCTCTAACTCTATGTGTTCTCCCGCACTTGTACGTTTCTCTTCCTCAGTTCTCATAAAATCTTTGGTGAAAACAAGATCGTTAACTGTTAGTTACGTACCACCACCGGCTGTAAAGCCAAAAATGACCTTCTTTCAGCGGTAACCCGGTTAATTTCATTACCGAGTGACAGTATGAAAGGAATGAGTCCGACATTCACGCCAGTGTTACTATTCCAGTCTTTTACAAGCACAGTACACCATTAACCAAATACGCGTTACCGCACTGAGTGGTTCAGACGGTAAGGCGCTGGCTTTCTGAGCCCAAGTTGGAGGGTTCGATCCTAGCTCAGTTCGGTGTTCAAATATGTCAGCCCCGTATCGGTAGATTTACCAGTAGGTTAAAAAAACTCACGTGGCAGAAAATTCTGGCTCCTCGGCGTCTTCAAAAATCGTAAACGTTACTGGAACGTAAAGCCAAGAGCATTATTATAATAATTATGTATTGTTTATTTAAATAATTTTTAACACTAACGTTAATTCCCTCATCTATACATGGGAAGTCAAGGTGAATTATCGTTATCTCTGAAAATCTCGTAATTTATATCATTCTCATCCTGCACTTTGCTCAACACGAGCAAAAGCTGAATCGTTTGGAGATATTCTTGGAGATATTCGGCTCCATTGCTAAATGTTTAGCGTGCTGGCCTTTGGTCACAGGGGTCCCAGGTTCGATTCCCGGTAGGACCGGGAAATTTAACCGTCATTGGTTAATTCCGCTGGCACAGGGGCTGGATGTATGTGTCACCTCCATAATAATTTCATCCTCATCACGACGTGCAGGTCGCCTACGGCCGTCAAATAAGAAAATACCTGCATCCACCAAAAGCCGTACGCCATTTAATTTCATTAAGTATCTTCTTCTTCTTCTCTTCCTACCGCTTTTCCCCACACCTGTGTGGTCGCGGGTTCGAATTGCGTCGCACGTGTGGATTTGGCCCTGGTTTACAGCCGGATGCCCTTCCTGACGCCAACACTATGTGGGGAGATGTAATCACTATTTCGTGTTTCTGTGGTGGTAGGTAGTGTGGTATGTTGTCTGAAAATGAAGAGGAGAGTATTGGGATGGACATCAACACCCAGTACCTTAGACAGAAGAATTAATCAGAAGCGATTAAAATCCCCGACCCGGCCGGGAATCGAACCCGGGACCCCCTCAACCAAAGTCGGACATTTCATTTCATTAAGTATATGTATTCGTCTTCATTTGTGTGTAAAGAGATGACATAAACAAAATGTTGTATTTTTCAGATATTTATAATAGCCTACATTCTATAATTAATACAAATGTTTTCCTTTCCAGGCATTTCTAGTGTTCTCTTTATCTTGTGTTCGTTTCGACAGGCTGGAGAACTAACCGGTTATATCGTCGTTGCGCCTATGAAAACCGCTATGTGATAATGTTGGGAGAGAAAATACTGGCCCTCTCTTACACTTAACCACATACAGTATACAGTAATTTGAAAGTAAACTGTTGCACCTCCATATAAATTAATAAAGATTTGTAAATATGTAGCTTGTGGGTATAGCATACAATAAAATAAAAACCAAAGCCCATGGCACTAGAGCACTTGAAGGGCCTTGGCCTAAGAAGTGACCGCTGCTCAGCCCGAAGCCCTGCAGATTACGAGGTAACGTGTGGTCAGCACGACGAATCCTCTCGGCCGTTATTCTTGGCTTACTAGACCGGGTCCGTTATCTCACCGTCAGATAGCTCCTCAATTCTAATCACGTAGGCTGAGTGGACCTCGAAACAGCCCTCAGGTCCAGGTAAAAATCCCTGACCTAGCCGGGAATCGAACCCGGGGCCTCCGGGTAAGAGGCAGGAACACTTCCCCTATATCACGGGGCCGGCATAGCATAAAATAGTACAGTATATATTCCAAGGGGTCCGCCTCTGTGGTGTAGTGGTTAGTGTTATTAGCTGCCACACCCAGAGGCCCGGGTTCGATTCCCGGCCCTGCCACGAATTTTGAAAAGTGATATCTAGGCTGGAGCGGAGTCCACTCAGCCTCGGGAGGTCAGCTGAGTAGAGGTGGGTTCGATTCCCACCTCAGATTTCCTGGAAGTGGTTTTCCGTGGTTTCACACTTCTCCAGGCAAATGCCGGGGTGGTACCTAACTTAAGGCCACGGCCGCTTCCTTCCCACTCCCTCGTCTACCCCTTCCAATCTTCCCATTCCCCCACAAGGCCCCTGTTCAGCACAGATGAGGCCGCCTGGACGAGGTACTGGTCATCCTCCCCAGTTGTATTCCCCAACCCTGAGTCTGAAGCTCCAGAACACTGCCCTTGACACGGTAGAGGTGGGATCCCTCGCTGAGTCTGTGGGTAAAACCGACCCTGGAGGGTAAACCGATTAAGAGGCAGAAGAGGAAGAAGAAGAAGATAAATTCGAAGGGAATGAACGATGTTTAATAATATATGTGTAGTCATGATTTTTAAAAACATATTGCTTATGGATTGTTTGAATTTTGTCTATTACAATCTACATTGTTTCTTTTCCATACTACACTTACACAAGCTTTCTGAAAAAGTATTTGTGTATGCTTTGAGCTAAGAAGAACGGAAATCAAATCAAAATCAAAACCTTTTTGTCATAATTCTTGAAAGCAATAGGTAGAAGTTCAAATTAGTTCAGGATTATTTGATTCTTCCAGTGGCTAATTAGCATAAATAAACTCGTCTCCATACACGATATGAAGACGTATGGAGAACTGGTCTTCCTCTAATGGTAACTTCGATGGCTAGCACTGCGTGAGGCCTTTTTCGTTTTTCGCCACAGGAATTAAGGACATATGTATAGTATTTCTTTTGTAGGTCTCTCCAGAAAATGAAGTCTCGATTTTTTTCAGATTCTTGACAAAGATGTGAACCAAATCCGTCCTAGTGAATACAGCACGATTTCATTTGTCCTCAAGTACGTTAATATAAGAAGGACAAAATCCAATATTTCATGGTATTAATATAAACTCAGGGGCTGCATGGCCGAGGCGGTAAAGGCGTCCTCGGTGACCACTAAAGTCAGAGTTAAGAGCTGTCGAAGTTTGGCTCAATACTTTGTCCACCTTGGACTGCATATCTATCACGCTGCTGATCCAACTGCTCACCTCGCTCTTAATGAACCCAACTTTCTTGTCCGTTTCTTCCTGGGCTGACGTGATTTCCCTTAAGTCCTGTTCTATACTATTTTGCCTGTCGTTGAATTCCCGGGTATGTTTACTTTTGATTTCAACTAACTCCTCTTGAATTTCCTTAATTAAAATTTCGGAATCCTCATTAGCCACTTGGAGTTTACTAATTGCTTCCTCATTAATTTGCAATAGTTTCTTCTCCATGGTTTCTGTTTTTGACAATAATTTACTATCCAACTCCACACTAATTTTATCTACCTTGTTATTCAGTGACTTAATGTCCTCCGATAAGATTTGACGTTGTTCTTCTATAATGGTTAGCGTTTTCCCCTTTTCCTGATCAATGGAAGTCCGTATCTCTACGACCTGTTGTGTAATGTCGTCCTTAAATTCGGCCTGGCTGTCGATCAGCTGTTTGTGCGCTGCCGGGCTTTCCAGTAAATGCTTGTCAAGTTCCTTCCTCATCTCCTCCTGACTATCGCATAACCTACTGTACATGTCGTGGCTCTCGTCAAAACGCTTGTCCATATCGGTTTTTAAACTGTCATGGATTTTGGAAAACTGATTATCAAAATCGTTCTTTAAATTGACCTGCACTTCCGCAAATTGTTTATCAATTTCATTCCTAATCTCCACTTGGCTATCATCAAAACGGTGGTTGAGTTTACCTATCTCACCCCTAACTTCCTCTTTAGGTTCGGTGCAAATAGTGTGTGTCTCATGAACTACGTTCTTCAATCCAGCCTTCAACTCATGACTAGACTCTTTACACCTAGCCTGGGTATCCTCAATACTACTCTTTAACTCGTCACTAGTGTCTTTCAAACTAGACTGTAATTCCTCACTAGTGTCCTGAATCTTAGCTAATTTATCCGCCAAACACTCACTTTGAAATTTGATATCCTCCATTTTACTATTTAAATTCTCATTTGTCTTACAATTTAAACTCTCATTCTGGACTTTCGTGTCCTCCATCTTACTATCCAAACTATCTATCTTACTATCCAAGTTCTCATTTGTCTTACTATTTAACATCTCATTCTGGACTTTAATGTCTTTAATGTCCTCTCTCAATTTACTACTCATTTCTTCCATCCTCTGCATTAGCAGATCCATCATCGCCTGACCTTCCATCTCACAATATCACAAAGAATACAATAATGAGTACGCTGACTGTTGATGCGACCAGAATACTCTAGACTACTAAGGAAAGAATTCACTATCTACTGCGTTTTCACATACAAACGCTATTATAATTTAATACCAAAACTGACAACATTCCAACAGTTGTCTTATAAAATTTTGTTTATGTGGCTGGTATCACAAATTGTTTAATAAAAGGAAAATCTGAAGTTAATAAGTTACTCTGGATAAATATCCCAAATAGTTTCGCTTCCGTAAATTAATTAAACAAAGAACATGTTAACGCATAAACTTTGAATGTAATTCAGCGTTACCACTTCAAAAATTTATATTTGCAACATGACATAAGCTTCAATAACGCTTTAAGTACTGGTTTCCTAAAATGCATTGTGACTGTTATTATTATTATTATTATTATCTACCAAGTACATACGCTCCTCGTTAAACGTGATAATATCTAGCACTCTTATTGGGCATAATTCGTTTAACTGTGGCTCAGCCATAGTTCTCACCTGCTTGTATTATTTATAATGTGGCTTAGGCCTCAACATTATTTTATATTTTCCTAACACTTATTTTCAATATATAATTCTATTATCGTTATCGTGGCGTCGTATCGTTATCGTGACTTTGGGCTCCTCATCGTTATCGTGACATTAAAGCTCCACGATTGGGCCGCCACTTCTTACTGAGGCCCAAACGTGTAATATATCCTACAATTGGTCATCATTTTACTGATGTCAACCAACATGACTCGTAGTTCTTCCTTTGATGCACTTAGGCCTTTTGATGCACTTAGAACAATCTAGAACTCTTAAATCATGGGTCGTTGCGGGAATAAATTCGGTCACGATCTTAACCAAACGATGGGGTTCAGAAAAGAGCCTAACTACTTGAAATGAGGAGCAAAATGTGCTTACTAACTTTTATTAAATCGAAATAGCACGACAACATTATTAATTTAATATACATTCTTGAAATTAAAAAAATGAATTATTTATTTTTGAATGTTTTAAACACAGTCACATTGCATAGCGTTGAATTGTTTCTTACAATATCGAAGAGTTGCTTCGGAGAAGTTAGTACATTAGTGGACAGCGAAACTGAAAAACTGAAAAAGGGAAGACCTGAAAACCGGGCACCTATTATTCCATACGAGAACTGAGAATTAATCCACATGATCCGTGAAAAATCTGACTTTCAACAAGTAGAACGCCTGATTTTCTCTCAATTAAGGTTATCCACCAGTCGAATACCCTTTACGGATACGGAACACCCGCCGAATGGACCCTTAATCGAACCAAATTGACTATCAGTTGCTTTAGATAGGTTGCGAAATATTATGGGAAAGCATGGTGTTCACTACGAGTTAACAGCATCATTCACAATTGAAATAAAATTCCACCATGTATTTGTCATTCATGACACCCTTAAGTGATAAGGTAATCCCGATGCTAAATGTGCATCACCAAAAACAGCTGTTCGGAAGGAACAAACAACAACATGATCCATGAGGATCTTACGTTATGTCGTTCTAAAGGAACAAAACTGCGAAATGCAGGAAACACTTATTCATCACGCATTTAGAAGAAATGCCAAACACTGAAGTTAATTAAAAAGTGGAAAGTCACTTGAAAAGTAGTATTATTGAACCGATTTTCAGGTTAGAAATGGTTTGTTACGCTTAATAAAATTACCAGTCCACATTGAAGAATATTACAACTTTAAGGAATTCTTTCCCTTGGAAAACAATGACTACCATTACAGATCTATCTATTTATTGTCTGTCCCAACACACTACTTATAAAGTGATTACTTAATTAAATTCAACTACAAATAAAATGAAAGTACGACAAAGATTGAAAATAAAATAGTGTTATTGGCTGACGAATCGAAACCACATTCGCAACTCAAGTCTCACACTAATACACTGAGTGTCAATATGCACACTATCAAAACGAAACGGACGTCAGAACGATAAAACAATTTAGTCCGTAAAATAAATTAACATATCGAAGTCATTAAAGCTCAACACGCACGGAGAATTACAGTAAAAATATTTAATCTCCATCAGGTCGATATATAACATTTGGGCAACACTCATTCGCCGATAGCGGCCCCGTTATCTTAAGGAACACCAACAGCTGTTGGAGCCCCGCACTAGTTGGCCTCATCATAACCGATCTGACACTCTACATAATTTATATTTCCTGTAGGTGCTACCTTCGTCCAGGCCACTTCGCAAAAACAAAAGAAACATCTAATCTGAGACTTGAGTGTGTACAGCTGACATCCCAGACCTATCGTCGGGCTCACTTAAAATCTGTACATCCTAACACTAATCTCTATGTACATGATACCTTCCAAATTCTATCGTCGGGCGTGAACTAGGACGTCTCATCATCAGTAACTCCAAGGATAACATGTGACGTCCTAAATCTATCGTCGGGCGTCAAAATGGGTCGTACTACGCATCCCTTAACATATCAGGCGAACTAGCAATTTCAAACAAACTCTGACATTTCAATACTAAACCTGGTCAGACTAATAACACACAACGGAACAACGTCTCTTACTATTAAACGAATGCAAGTCGAAAAATACAGTAAGACTCCACCTCGTTACAATACGTGGACTCGAAAATAAATATACGTGACGAACAATTCTCCACCTCAAACACAATCTCAGCCTGTACACTGAAGTTTTAGGGAAGCAAATGATAATTCCCAACACACGTCTACCATTTAGTGGATGCCTTCAAAATAATAATCATCACTACCGCATTAGAAACTCTCAAATCGCCTGTCGTCAATTCCAAATATTTATATCAATGACATATCCAGTGAACGAAATTCAATACAACACCAACCATGTGTCCTAAGTGCTCTTTTATCCTTGAGGTCACATTATCTTAATATTCATAAGGGCTTTACAAGTTACTGGACGTTTACTACCATGATTTTTTATCCTTTACTAGAGTCGTTTTCACTTGGTATCTTACTAGAAATCTACGGTGCTTCACACAGTAGTCGTCTCAAATTTCGGATTGGTAGCGGAAAACACTACAGCCTGTCTCAATACAGCCTGTTTCCTAAATATTTCCTCGGCAAAATATAGCCTGTCTCAAACTCATTCTCCTCGCCTTATTCCAGCGGTATCACTTAAAATCAAGGCTTCAGTTCATCTTCAATATTCCTATCCCTTTCATCTCCACATACATATAAATTCTTCGCTCTCAATCCCTTTTTCTTATATTTCCAAGACCCTTTTTCATCATTCAATCCTCCGGTGAAAACAACAAACACTATAAAACACATCTCTGACTTTACTGTTATTACGACTTTAGGACCTCGAGAATCCAAGAACACACCGCGATTTTTCGTATCATTGATATACACGATGTCTTGAAATTCTACTTCCCATGAATAAATGTAACTCTATCGAATTTCACTGAAATTTTCTTTGAATGCCTGCGATCCTTGTAAAAATATACAGGTTAAATGCACTTTCAACATAGAAAAAATTCTTTATCTCGAGGTAGACATTATATTATTTTTATTATTATTATTATTATTATTATTATTATTATTAACAAACATTTCCGAATTCAACTGATATTTGAAATTTAGATATTCGCCACGACTAATTTACACTTATAACTTTCCACAATTCCACGCTTTGGACCATATCTCATCGAACATTAACACCAAATTTTAAACGTCGCATTTTACAGTTTCTTGGCGTGAGATTTACACACTAAAATTTTCACACGCTGACCAAAAATTACAACGCCTTTCGCCTGATAATTACCAATATCAACCCGACAATCATCTTGGAAAATTTGCTGGGACAGAACAATGAAATCTAACTACAACATAATACTAATATAGACAGACCTGCACATGGCGTCATTCCCAGTATTCTGGCTACATCGTCGCCAGCTGACCTCGTGCTTTTAGCCGTACATTTTCACAAATAACATTATCATTTCCAACATCTCACTCTTACAAACACTGCCTTTTTTTCACACGATACAAAAATTACCACACAAATCACGCACTTTCTCTATAATTTACACCACGAACTTCCCTCGTTCTGCAGTCAACTGCGACTGTCTGGCTCGTTCCCAGAGTTGTCTCTCTCAGTTACTCCAACAAAACAGGTGTTCAACAGATAAAGGGAGCAGAACTACTCTGAATAGCTTCCCCAACTCTCTTACCACTTTCAAACGTACATGAGATGATATAATAAAATCTGCTGTGTATATTTTAACAAACGCCTACACTTTCATAGTTCGTCGGCAAACGTTCAGAACTTTCAATCACCTTCTCTGGCTAACCGATTATGTGGACCTCAGCCACGGACATGTATTTAGTTATTTGTAGATCAATCTGGCGCAATTTTCCACTGACGACGGGCGTAAGCTCCCGCGGCTTCAAGATCCAGATCGACACTGAAAAATATACGGTGGGGGGTTCCTTTTATAATCTCAGGAGGGACGCTACCCACACTATTAAGCTTGATTGCGTAATCTGCCAATTTTGCGTCCAATAGACCGATTTTGATGAGACTTGTCCCAGAATTCCGGACAGGCTTGTAATTATTTTAGATGTTAATCTTACAATTTTACCACACTCACAACAGGGGAAATAAATTATTTCTGCCCGTGCGTTTCGCGCGTTTTCTTCATCCATTGACCTTGGCACGTGGAGCTAGTTCACTGATCTAACGCTGACATGTACTTAAGCTTAACTGCATTTATGTTTTTCCCTGGGGGCTCTGTCTTCACGTAGGGTTTACGAATAATTTAACTTATTTATTTCTTTATTTACTGAATTGCCAAAATCCCTCGTTATATAGAATTCCATGAATTTAAAGAATTATCGGGCACTCGAGGTCCGCCGAGGTGTCACGGTATTTCACGAGCTTGCCGTGAGTGAGATCTATCCCACGCGACATCGGGGCTCTTAGGAGCGCAACATGGCTGCCCTCAAAAATAAAAGGAGCTTGTTGATACCAAATAAATATTGAGAAAAAAAATATTTTCCTCATCGTAGAATTATGGGTTCAAATATAATAATTTAAATAATAAAACGATGTTATCATATATACAATATGATTCCAAAAGGCCATGATTACAAATGATTGACGTTGAATAAATATGTTATTACGAATAATTGCCGATGGCGGATAAACTTGATATCAAATGATATCGCGTAAAATGATATTAAATTAGTAGGGCTGGAGAAGCCTGGACATTTACATATGCCCTCCTGTTATTTACAGATATAACATATATGAAAATAACACACTACACCAAAACGGCTGATATATACATCATTACATCATACAAACACTTAATAAAAATATACATAATCAAATCTTGTATCTCACTGAAGAGTGTCTGTTTCAACGATACCAGATAACATTAGTAATAATTCCTGCCGATTTTCTTGCGAAAGTTTGTCAGCAACACTCATAATATTTACAACAACAGGTAAATAACACTATCTTTGCACTTCACCATCAAAGTGTTCGGCAGTTCCAGGTTATATTATATATACACTACACACACACGTAATCACACGTGGCTTACCTCTCTTAGATGGCCGCAAGCAATTTCTTGTTTTCATTGCAAAAAATATATACTTAGAAAAATATTGCATTAATTTCCTTCTGCAGTTTCAAAAAAAAATCCCAAGTTACTCATGGCTTCTATAATGGTGTCAGGTCTAGGTTCGCAACCTATACATGAATTTACGTTTTCTAACTCAAGTACATTTAATGTTGTCAAAACAACATCGGGGAGACATTACACTTAATTCGCAGAAATATATCGTCTCAGAGAGCGAATATTATAAGTGCCCAACATGACACGATTACCATCTTTCAATCTGTATGCACAAGGAGCAACCCGACATTGAATCTGGAATGGACCCTGATACATCAAAAATAATTTCTTCGTCACCTTCTCTTCACTGGACGAGAGCATGTCAGGTCTAGGTTCACAACCTATACATGAATTTAAGTTTTCTAACTCAAGTACATTTAATGTTGTCAAAACAACATCGGGGAGACATTACACTTAATTCGCGGAAATATATCGTCTCAGAGAACGAATATTATAAGTGCCCAACATGACACGATTACCATCTTTCAATCTGTATGCACAAGGACCAACCCGACATTGAAACTGGAATGGACCCTGATACAACAAAAATAATTTCTTCGTCACCTTCTCTTCACTGGACGAGAGCATGGTAACACGTAACAGAACAGAATCTCCTACCTGAAATTCGTCTAACACCTGACGTTTCTGCTGCCTGCTACGCTTCTCAGCCGCTTTAATCAAATTCTCTCTCGCTAGTCTGACATATATCTTAGAATCCCGCTGAGGTTCCTGTGTAATACCTAGTACTTTTGCCAGCTCATTCCTTGGATTGCTGCCAAAATGAACCTCTAATGAAGTGAATTTCGTACTATCACGCTGAACCATATTAATCCATTTCTAAATCAACGCTAAAGAACCAACCCACGCAGTGTGCTTGTCATGAACTAAAGATCTAAACATCCTACCTAATTCCTTCATCGTGCATTCACACATATTCCCTTGCGGATTCCTAACTGAGGAAAAAACATGTGTGATCCCTATCTCTGTCATCACAGCCTTCCACTTCTTCGAGGTAAATTGATATCCGCTATCAGATAATAACCTACTAGGCGTACCTAATTCCTGAACATACTTGTCACTAATAATCTTACTACAACTAAGACCTGTCGCTTTTCTCAATAAAAGATTGACACACTGACTACTCGAAACTTCAATACTACCATCCTCTAACATAGCATCAATTTGATTGTCTACCGCTTTAGCATACTTATGTGGTATCGGATATCCCGGTCCAGCGAATATACTTTCATCCAGCACAGAAAATGAGTGTTCATACACATGTGTTTTGCCAGGTTTCAATGAAAATACTTCCTTGTGTTGTCTCAACACATACAGCAGTCGGTCCCACTGACCTTCTTCCAAATTGCTACTATCTACCGCTTCTCTCAAAGCATCATCGTGGTTCTCCTCTAACCACACTTCACACAACTTAAAATCCTCTCTCTCTTCTTCATCTTTTGAAACCTCATTAACACACCACATGTTACAAACATCCACTTTCGTCTGAACTTCGGCATCCCACGTGACTTTAACATCCTCATTATCCCACCTTAAATATACTATCGCCTCATTGTAATCTAACCGAGCTGAGTATAAACTTAACCAGTCAGATCCCAAGATAACATCAAATATAAGATTCGGAATAACAAGACAGATCTGAATTTTCGACTTCCCGTTAATACAAATAGGTATGGCAACTTGTTTACATATTTGCTTGGATCTTCTACCTACAGCAGTGACGATATATGTGGATTTCACAGGCATTTCTTCAATCTCAATATTCTCCTTCTTTCTGTCCTCATACCACTTCAAACTTACACATGATTTTCGACTGCCTGAATCCAATAAAGCCTGACACTGCGCCCTCCATACAACGATCGTAACAACGGGGTTATCACTTTTACTACCAACTTCGACTTGATTCATTTCCACCTCCCTTAATAACTCATCTCAAACATCGAGATCATAATTCATGTGCGTCATTACACAATTTCTCGCAACATGTACTGAAGACTGATAATCTGATCTCTCATTACCGTCTACTATCAGTTTAAATTACTTTGTCTCCTTGTATCCTGATTTCGGCTTGTACCTTCCTCTACATTGCGTTCCCTCTGAACATTACTATTTTGCTGGTGTGACTGATTACCTATAGGTTGTTGTCTCGGTTGAAACTGACCACGGTGATTGTGTTCTTGTCTTCTGGGTGGTGTCTGATAGTTTGTGTGCTCTCGTGTACTATTACTATTTCCTAACGCATCGAAACTTGCTAGCAATCTTTGCATTCCCTGAATAGACACTATCTGTTGCATACAGCTAGCTTCGCGGATTTTGTTGGGAAAATGTCTGAGTAATAATTTCACAATATCTCTCTCCGCTGACATACTATCTACGTTTTTACTAATCATAACGTGGGCCAGAAAATACTCTGTCATAGAAACTCCCTCGTGTGGCCTAAATTTCCCAAAGACAATGCGTTCTCATTCCCTGCTTTGTATAGCTTCACTCCAAAATTTTTCCGTGAAATATTTCTGGAATTCCACCATACTGGTCATGCTGCTCTTATACACCGCAAACCATGATTTCGTTTCCACAATAAAAGCTTTACCAATTATTTCAAACGCTACTTCCCATTCAATGATTCCTTCTTCTATTCGCTTTTCAAACCGTTTCTTAACAGTGTTCAAAAAATCTAAAGGGTTTGTCTGCCTCCCATTAAATTTAGATAGTTCAGTTTCATATATGAAATTTGTACCATGGCACTGACTTCCTATATTACCTTGCTTTTCTCTGATTTCTTTACGTATTTGTGCCTCCGACCTAGCAATACGTTCATTAATTCTTTTCTCTCTAGTTTCTACGTCATTCGCAATGTGTTCCTGTCTTTCCTTGGTGGCTTTAATTTCAACAGCATATTCCTCTGCTTTCTTAAAATTTTCATTGCATATTTTGGCATTAATCTCTACCTTACCACACAGATCATCGTATTGTTGTTAAACTTGTTCTCTAACTTTACTAACTTCTCCTACTTGTTCCTGAATTTTACAATTAATTGCTGTGATCTGCTGGTCTACTTCGCTCCTATGTTCAGTTAACTTACTTTCTACCCCTTTCTCATGCTGGTTACGTCTCATCTCCTGTTCCGATAACTGATTCTCAAAAAGTTTCTGCTGCTCTAGTGCTTCATCTAATCTATGATCTAAAGCATCCATCCTAGCATTTACTTCTCTGCTAATTTCGGTTTTCGTCTGTTCTATCTCCTTGCTAATTTCGGTTTTCGTCTGTTCTATCTCCTTCCTGATTTCATTAGTTTCCTTCTTAATTTCATCTATCACTTTCCTTTCCTTCCTAATTTCATCCGTTACTTTATAAATTTCATTCGTTTGTTCTAATATCCCTTGCATCATCACAAACAGTTGTTGAATATTCTTATCACTATTCGTATTACTTTCTTTCTCGCCTTCCATCCTAGCTACATCAGATTCTGTGCTATATTCCATGCTCCCACCACTCTCTACCAATTTATCTACTTCAAAACTTTCATTTACAACATTCGTAGAATTCAGCGTCTCGCCTCCCTTTACTAAGTTTCCGCTACGTAATTTCATGTCCTTTTCACCTTGTGCAGCCATGATTCCCCAAAAATCACACATACAAATTATATGGACACTCACTTAACCCCCACAAACACAGATTATACTTTACTGCTTTCTTTCCTCGAATACTTAATGGTTTTCGAGCTCCACGTTGGTAGGACAAATGTAACTGTTCGACCCCTCATCAAAACACTTGGGGAGATGAAAGTTATTATCTTGGGACACATGAATATCAAATAAACTATTTGTGGCTTGCCCGCAAGTTGCCACGCAAATAGAAACAATTAACATTCCATGGTTTCCCATTTCTCTATGTGATGTTTGGGCGCCAGGGTTACAGTTTTAAACAAAACTGTAAACCAAAATTTATATTTACTAGCATAGAGCCTTACACTTAAATCACAGGGGTAGGATTTTAAATAATTAACCATTAAGTATCGCTTAAGAAAGAAAATGAACGCAATGTACACTGACTGACAGAGCAAATGCAACACCAAGAAGGAGTGGTTAGAACTTTATGCCAATTGCAGGGTAGAGTGACGTCACTGAGGTATGCTCATGATGTGAAATGCGCCGCTGTGCTGCGCACGTAGCGAACGATAAATGGGACACGGCGTTGGCGAATGGCCCACTTCGTACCGTGATTTCTCAGCCGACAGTCATTGTAGAACGTGTTGTCGTGTGCCACAGGACACGTGTATAGCTAAGAATGCCAGGCCGCCGTCAACGGAGGCATTTCCAGCAGACAGACGACTTTACGAGGGGTATGGTGATCGGGCTGAGAAGGGCAGGTTGGTCGCTTCGTCAAATCGCAACCGATACCCATAGGGATGTGTCCACGGTGCAGCGCCTGTGGCGAAGATGGTTGGCGCAGGGACATGTGGCACGTGCGAGGGGTCCAGGCGCAGCCCGAGTGACGTCAGCACGCGAGGATCGGCGCATCCGCCGCCAAGCGGTGGCAGCCCCGCACGCCACGTCAACCGCCATTCTTCAGCATGTGCAAGACACCCTGGCTGTTCCAATATCGAACAGAACAATTTCCCTTCGATTGGTTGAAGGAGGCCTGCACTCCCGGCGTCCGCTCAGAAGACTACCATTGACTCCACAGCATAGACGTGCACGCCTGGCATGGTGCCGGGCTAGAACGACTTGGATGAGGGAATGGCGGAACGTCGTGTTCTCCGATGAGTCACGCTTCTGTTCTGTCAGTGATAGTCACCGCAGACGAGTGTGGCGTCGGCGTGGAGAAAGGTCAAATCCGGCAGTAACTGTGGAGCTCCCTACCGCTAGACAACGCGGCATCATGGTTTGGGGCGCTATTGCGTATGATTCCACGTCACCTCTAGTGCGTATTCAAGGCACGTTAAATGCCCACCGCTACGTGCAGCATGTGCTGCGGCCGGTGGCACTCCCGTACCTTCAGGGGCTGCCCAATGCTCTGTTTCAGCAGGATAATGCCCACCCACACACTGCTCGCATCTCCCAACATTCTCTACGAGGTGTACAGATGCTTCCGTGGCCAGCGTACTCTCCGGATCTCTCACCAATCGAACACGTGTGGGATCTCATTGGACGCCGTTTGCAAACTCTGCCCCAGCCTCGTACGGACGACCAACTGTGGCAAATGGTTGACAGAGAATGGAGAACCATCCCTCAGGACACCATCCGCACTCTTATTGACTCTGTACCTCGACGTGTTTCTGCGTGCATCGCCGCTCGCGGTGGTCCTACATCCTACTGAGTCGATGCCGTGCGCATTGTGTAACCTGCATATCGGTTTGAAATAAACATCAATTATTCGTCCGTGCCGTCTCTGTTTTTCCCCAACTTTCATCCCTTTCGAAACACTCCTTCTTGGTGTTTCATTTGCTCTGTCAGTCAGTGTAAAATACAAATGAATTTATTATACGAAAAAAATGAGAAGAATCGGAAATGTTTCCTTAAAGCGTGGAGGAATTTAGAATTTACTTTACTGAATTTACTAATTGCTTGCTTTATCTAATTGAAGCTCACCAATTGCAGCTTCCGTTGAAGTCATCTGGTTTCCGTGGTTACTCGTTCTCTTCTTCTCTATGTAGAATTTGCTCCATGGACATCCTTCCTTCCTTCTCTGATATGGTACGGGCTATCTGGACTAGCACTCCCTATTTGCCTAGTCTTTAAATTAGACATTGGCCCTATACTTGTAAAAACTGATCAGCGTTGATCGTATGAGGAGAAAATTCAGAGATATGAATTTTTCCATATTAGTAGAAATCTCAATCCAACTGAGCTATATTATTTATACGGTACAGACTTGTACCAAATTCCGTAGACTTGAACTAAACATAGTTCTTCGTCCAGAAGATTTACTGAAAATAACACAAGCCGTAAACTTGTTTCGTCTCACGCAGATCCGATAACATAACCGCACCTAAGTACTGTATCGAAGCGACAACACATTGTACAAAAATAACTATGTCGCGGAGCGACCACACACTGTTTAAAAATCAAATAACGTCGTTCAAAGTAGATGTTCACAGTAGTAGTAGTGTTGGAGTCTCCGTAAGTATCTCGCTCCGCACTTGATAATATCACCGGGCTCCCCCACTCTAGGTAACAGCTTCATCTCAGATCTCTATATAACGAAACATCTGATTCGTAGATCGCATTATCATCTCCCCTTCTCTTCTTTCTTGTCGAGTCCAGTAGGCGTGGCGATGATGTACTCTGCTGGTATGCAAGCCTCGCGCGCGGGTCGCTGTTTACTGCCTTCGCCAAACCCATGAGTCACGCAAAATCCCAACTTTAAGAATAACTTTCCGTATACACAAATATGAGATGAAATGAAAACAACTATGTCTCAACATATTGACCGTATTTACAACATAATGAATTCCTATCCTAAATAATATAATAATTTAACTAATAAAACGATGTTATCATATATACAATATGATTCCAAAAGGCCATGATTACAAATGATTGACGTTGAATAAATATGTTATTACGAATAATTGCCGATGGCGGATAAACTTGATATCAAATGATATCACGTAAAATGATATTATATTAAATTAGTAGGGCTGGAGAAGCCTGGACGGTTACACTATCAAGTGCCGAGGTTACGGTTAGTGGAAACCTTTACCTTCCACCCTTCCAAGGGCCTTCATGACCTGTACGGAGATGACTTTGTTTTTTTTAATGTAAACTCAGCTTATATCATCCAGTTCTTGTACTGAAGCATTTCGTGACAAAAAAAAGAATGCAAAATAACGAAATAATTTATGGGAAGTTCCTATGCTTCGACTCTGTTTTCGTCCACACGTACATCTTCATTATGGACCCCCCCAACCGAGCTCGATAGCTGCAGTCGTTTAAGTGCGGCCAGTATCCAGTATTCGGGAGATAGTATTTTCGAACCCCACTGTCGGCAGCCCTGAAAATGGTTTTCCGTGGTTTCCCATTTTCACACCAGTCAAATGCTGGGGCTGTACCTTAATTAAGGCCACGGCCGCTTCCTTCCAACTCCTAGCCCTTTCCAGTCCCATCGTCGCCATAAAACCTATCTGTGTCGGTGCGACGTAAAGCAACTAGCAAAAAAAAAAAAAATATAGACCCCTATGCCTCCCAGCGTTCAGTGAAGAGGCCACTGAGAATTTACCAAGCACCTCAACGATCATTCGTTTGCCACTAGTTCTGCGGTTCCGATTAATTTCATACCCCTTATCTTCAGATCATTAAAAGGTGAGTCTAACTATCGTCGCCTTGATCTCCCTGTGCACCTCTCACCTTCCACAGTCGCGTCCACTATTCTCTTAGGCAACCTATCCACCTCAATTCACCTCACATGAAGCCTTCACTGAAGCTGGATTATATGCACAGATTTACCTACCGACAGAGGCATGATTTTTCGCAATAATTTATGTTCGATTGCGCGAAACGGAAGCAAGATTTCGCTTTATTTGGCGCAATAGGACTGACCTCATCGCTTTAATTTCATTTTAATCCTTTCCTAAAGTTATTCATAAAAAAGTTGAATTCGTGAGATTTGTGAATTATTTATGTAAGGTAGGTAAGGGTTATTCTGCCCGAAGGCAGGTCCGAACCTCCGCAGAGGTGTTCCTGAGCCGGAGTTTACGTGGCCAGTTCCTTTCCGCTCCTCCATTCCCTTACCCCCCACCAACAACGCGTGGCAACCCATCCAACTCCTGACCACGCCCAATGTTGCATAAGTTCTGAGATCTCACGGGATCCGGTGTTTCAACACGGCTACGGCCGTTGGCTAATTATTTATGTGAAAGATAGATAATTAAAGAGAAGCAGTATTCATGATCATTCATTATTGCTTATGCAATATTGATTAGAACTATAATATAGCCCTAATCAAGATTAATAACAAATTGCCCTTTCACTCTACATGGCCGTAGATTTCACCCTTAATACGGCCATACCATGAGGGGATTTTATAGAATATTAATACGAACAAATACTTCTGTCGAAATGAGAAATCCTTATTCTGTCTTCTGTTTCTCTTCACATACTGTACGTGATAATAGAAAACAATTTCAAGGTCGTTATCTTCCATGAATTTCGCTGCATTTTCGCACTTATCGCAAAATAAGTAAATTTCGCTTTAAACTGACTTGTCGCTTTAATTCGCTGTAATTCACGAAAACAAAATCACTAACTTCTTGATCAGAATCATATTATTCGCTAAGATATCTCAAAATCGCTTCAAAATATTTTTTGTCGCATTTATCGTTAGTGCGGAAAAATCGTCCCCCTACCAGGGAGTTTATTCCTACCTTAACATTCATATCCTCATAGCAAGCGGTATCCTGCCGTTATTACCATCTGTCTGTACCAGCAATCATTCTCGCTACCTTTATGTTGATTACTTCCAACTTACTAACCCAACTATCACAACCATGCTTCAGTTTTTCTATTAGAAATGCTATTGTTTTAACGCGGCCTAACACATATTTTCAGCGATGATGGGACGGGAAAGTACTCGCGTGGGTTGAATTAAGTAACAGTCTACCGTAGGGTTGCCAGGTGCCCCGTATTAACAGGATTTCACGTATTTCTTAGTCTGAAGTACTGTCCCATTTTTAACAGCATACGGGACGCCCTTTCTTCCCGTATTTAAGAAGTCCCCCTTCTACCATGAATAAAATAATTTATTTACAGTAGTATTTACCGATCCTGTATTTCCGTTCATTATTTTTCCTCTAGCGATTCTGCATGCTTTTGCTGCAATAAATTATCTGGGACCGAGCTCGATAGCTGCAGTCGCTTAAGTGCGGCCAGTATCCAGTAATCGGGAGATAGTGGGTTCGAGTCCCACTGTCGGCAGCCCTGAAGATGGTTTTCCGTGGTTTCCCATTTTCACACCAGGCAAATGCCGGGGCTGTACCTTAATTAAGGCCACGGCCGCTTCATTCCAATTCCTAGGCCTTTCCTACCCCATCGTCGCCATAAGACATATCTGTGTCGGTGCGACGTAAAGAAAAATAAGAAGAAGAAATTATCTGGGAAACATCTATGACTTCCGTGATGCTAATATTTTGAAGGAACTATAGAATTTACGCTTGAAAGATGTTACAGTTTGTGGTTTTGAATAAATGATTAATTATTTGTCCTGCTTTTAATTTGGATAGCATTTATGAGTAATTTTCTTCCCATAACATTAAAATAGGTGATTCTGGAGCTATATACAGTACACCTGTACTGATACTGATAGAGATCGGAGTTATAATGTGAACTAAAAATGGGTGATTTCTTCTCAAGTTTATTTAGATGCTGTTCGAAATATACTATACTAAAATAATATATCATGCTCTAAGTATACCTGGTTCGAATACATCAGTTATGTTGAAAGAGTTTTTTTCAATTCTTAAAAACAAATGGAATAATGAAATGAATAGATGTTCATTAACTCTGACAAAGTCAGAAATTCAAGTCTCACTTAATTTTGATCATAGTTGTCCGAAATTTCATCACTTGTGTAAGAGAGATTCAGCAATATTGAAAAAAGGCTAAACTTACGCGCTTTAAACTTTTATGTAAAAAATGTAACAGCAAATTACTGTAACAAAGTTTATACCTATAACGTAATTACAGTACAGTAAATTATTTACTTGAGCAAATGTCGTTATGTTGTGTCGACTTGACCTGTCCCTTATTGGCATTTCGAAAACCTTGCAACCCTAGTCTACCGTGAAAATATAATTTATAACTGCTACGTTTTTCAGTCTGCCAAAACTGATTCTTGAATAAATGAATTTATAAATGATCTAAAAAAGAAAAACATATTGTAACAGAAGTTTCCTATTTGCTACCTGCTTTATGTCGCACCGACACAGATAGGTCTTATGGCGACGATGGGACAGGAACGGCCCAGAAGTGGGAAGGAAGCCGCCGTGGCCTTAATTAAGGCACAGCCCCAGCATTTGCCTGGTGTGAAAATGGGAAACCACGGAAAACCATATTCAGGGCTGCCGACAGTGGTGTTCGAACAAACTATCTCCCGAATGCAAGTACACAGCTTCGCGCCCCCTAACCGCACGGCCAACTCGCCCGGACGAAACAGAAGTAGGCCTATACTTGAAAAAGAAGCAGCTTGAATTAAGTTAATAAGTTAACTAATTAAAGTTATGTTTTTTTTAATTTCCCGGCCCCGTGTTGTAGGGGTAGCGTGTCTGCCGCTTACCCGAGAGCCCCGGGTTCGATTCCCGGCCAGGTCATGGATTTCTTCCTGGATGTGAGGGCTAGTTCGAGGTCCACTCAACCTACCTGATTACAACTGAGGAGATATCCGACGGTGAGATGGCGCTCCCAGTCTAGAAAGCCAAGAATAACGGCCGAGAGGATTCGTCGTGCTGACCACACGTTACCTCATAATCTGCAGGCCTTCGGGCTGAGCAGCAGTCCACTCATAAGCCATGGCCCTTCTGGGCTCTTGCGCCATGGGGTTTGGTATGGTTTTTCTTTTTCTTTCTTTCTTTCTTTCTTTCTTTCTTTCTTTCTTTCTTTCATTCTTTCATTCTTTCTCTTTAATCCGTTTACCCTCCAGGGTTGGTTTTCCCTCGGACTCAGCGAGGGATTCCACCTCTATCACCTCAAGGGCAGTGTCCTGGAACGCGAGACTTTGGGTCGGGGTATACACCTGAGAAGGAGGGCCAGTACCTCGCTCAGGGGTCCTTAAATTCTATGCTGAACAGCAGCCTTGTGTGGGGATGGGAAGATGGGAAGGGATAGAGAAGGAAGAGGGAAGGAAGCGGCCATCGCCTTAAGGTAGGTACTATCCCGGCATTTGCCTGGAGGAGAAGTGGGAAACCACAGAAAACCAATTCAAGGATGGCTGAGGAGGGAATCAAACCCCCCTCTACTGAGTTGACCTCCCGAGTCTGATTCTATCCCCTTCCAGTCCTCGTACCACTTTTCATATTTGGTGGCAGAGCCGGCATCGAACCCGGGACTCCAGGGATGGCAGGAAATCACACTAACCACTACGCCATAGAGGCAGACCTGAATCGAACTTGGTATTTATTTATTTATTTATTCATTTATTTATTTATTTATTTATTTATTTATTTATTTATTCAAAATTACTCTAGCTTTGGCAGACAGTTATAAAATAACCGAGTCGATATTGAAAAGAAATGGCTTGAGATATCACAAAAAGGAAATACGGGGTAAATGATAAAACAAAAATAAGAAATCAGTTTTATTTCGAGTCCATTATCTTCCAGATGCAAGCTTACACGAAGACGACCAGAACCACGTAGCCAATTCTCTAGGTTGTATCTGTTGAACGTATATTCGGGAAAGGTGGTAACGGCGCGAGAAATGAAATCAAGGTGCGGTAAGGTATACTGCAAGAAGAAACTGTGACTTGTCTCCACATGTCGCATACTGAGTTGAAGACACTCACCTGATCGTTATCGTTCATGCCTGGTTGAAGGTGTTTTCTTTTTTGGCACAGTTTAATCGCAAAGTTCACTTTCCATAAGAAGCCCATCCTCTGTAGCAGTTGGTCGAAAGAAATCATGCGTAACGCTTTGATCCTGCTAGTGGAAGGTACTGCGTCCCAGCTGGGGCAGGGATAAGCAGCTTTTCAAGCACTCTAAGCGTCAAAGGGATTTACTTCACTGGGCAAAGTCCACCTTGAGGATATGACCTCCAATCTGGCGACTACAGGATATGCGGTCCCCACGGCGAAGTCTGCGTCGGGAACATCGTGCTACCTAGCCTAATTCTGTGAAACACAAACTTATTGAGACACAGACGTGAAAGGTTCTGACAGACTTCCATAAAATGAAATAAAATATCAAATCTCTGTATTGCTGTCTCCATTCTATAAAACTTCACTTACCGAGGGAGTTGGCCGTGCGGTTAGGGGTGTGCAGCTGTGAGCCTGTATTCGGGAAATAGTGGGTTTGAACCCTACTGTCGGCAACCCTGCAGATGGTTTTCCGTGGTTTCCCATTTTCACACCAGGCAAATGCTCGTGCTGAAGCATAATTAAGGCCACGGCCACTTTCTTCCCTCTTCCAACTCTTTCCTATCCCATCATAGGAACCATCTGTGTCGGTGCCAGTTGAATAAAATAATAATTATTATTATTACTATTATTTGTTATTCGTCCCTTTAATTGCTGCAGACTTTAAGAGAAGTCGCTTTGTCAGAAAGTTGTCCCACAGGGGTTCATTAAGGGGAATTTATTTGTATTTGGTTGATGTCGCACCAAAACAGACAATTTCTATGGTGACGGTGGTATGGAAGTGACCGTGGTTTTAATTAAAGTACAGCCCCCATCATTTACCTGGTGTGAAAATAGGAAAAAACTCGAAAACATTTTCAGGGATGTCGTCCGTCCTGTTCGAACCCACTATCTTAGGAATGTAAGCTAAGAGCTACGTGACACGAACCGCGTAGTATACTTGCTCGGAAACGTGAGCTGGATACATTATACTGTATTTTGTTAATGTCAAAATTGTCAAATTCAGGTGCTTGTACATCTTGATACTTCTGCAGCTAGGACATCTAAATTTGTAGAGCTGTCTCTGGCAATTCTTGTACGATCAAACTCAAACATACATTTTATTCACAGTAAACAGTCCTCAAAAAGATGAGAAAGTTTCTGATATCACTCCCGTCCTATCCTGAACCGACCCGTACAGGTTTTGTAGCGACAGGCTGCCGAGGTCTAGATCGCTAAAGGATCAAGTTATTACAACTGAATAGGCTATAGACCTTAAATAATGTTCAGAATTAATCATAAATCTTCCTTTAATTATATGCCCAGTGGTTTTGATAAAAAAAAATAGTTGAAAGAGAATAATTCAATCCCTTCCCTGTACTGCAGAATTGGGATGAAACCTCTTAGCTATTAGCCTGTAACTTAAAACATGTAATTTGTAATAGTTTTACGAATAAAACACTGACTATTGTACTGATCTAATTTAATCGGGAATTACCAAATCAGTACACACACACACACACACACAAGCCGGGCTGAGTGGTTCAGACGGTTGAGGCGCTGGTTTTCTGACCCCAGCATGGTAGGTTCGATCCTGGCTCAGTCCGGTGGTATTTGAAGGGTCTCAAATACCTCAGCCACGCCCGGCACCACGGCGTCTCCTAAAACGGTAAAGGTAGTTAGTGGGACGTAAAGCCAATAACATTAGGATTATTAGAACACACACACACAAAACTGAAGAATCAGGAGGGAAACGCAGGGAAAAGATCAGTCACTATGTGTTGAACTACAGTTGGAATGACTGAGATAAATGGAGACAAGTTTAACCCCGTTCTTAAATCAACGAGTACATCACAGTTGCAACTAGGACAGAAGAAGACAGAGAAATCTGTGCCTATTATGGCAATTGTTGATACGTTCTGTCAAGGGGAATATTTTGAAAATTCAATTCACTCATTAATCATTGATAATAAGGAAATAAAATAATAATAATAATAATAATAATAATAATAATAATAATAATAATAATAATAATAATAATAGTAATAATGACATCGCAACCGGGCGAGCTGGCCGTGCGATGAGGGCCGCTCAGCTGTGAGATTGCATCCGGGAGATAGTGGGTTCGGACTGAAGATGTTTTTCCGTGGTTTCCCGTTTTACCACCAGGCGAATGCTGGGGCTGTACCTTAGCTAAGGCCACGGCCGATTCCTTTCAACTCCTAGGACTTTCCTATCTCATCGTCGCCATAAAACCTATCTGTGTCGGTGCGACGAAAAGCAAATTGTAAAAATAAAATAAAAATATTATCGGTGCGCGAGCAACACCACGTATGTGACAATGCTCTTCCTATCCGTCATTTTCCTTAAGACAGTTCACGCCTCCCAGCCACATTTGGATATGCAGTCCATCAGAACAACTTTCTTTTTGTTCATTTTTCTATGCCTCTGTGTAAAGGAAGATGAACCTTACCGTACTGCGCTGTAAGAATGCATGTTTGCATGACGTATTTACGCACTCCTACAGTACGGTACCGTAAGGTTCATTTTCCTTTAAACGAACGGACAGGAAAATGACCACAACAAAAATTGTTGTGATGGACTACATATCCATATGTGGCCGCGAGGCATGACCAGTCTTAAGGAAAATAATGGATAGGTAGAGTATTGTCAGATACGCGGTATTGCTCGCGCAGCGACGATATACTAGTCCAGTGGTACAGGGCTTGAGTGTCATTGCCTTATCCTGAGGCTCCAATTTGAATCCTGAATAGAGGATTGGTGCAGAGGTTAGGCTACTCATAAGGTGACCGTCAGATGTTGGGATCACCGAAAATGTTGAAACATTGCCATACAGGTCGCATGGTGACGATGGGATAGGAATGGTCTAGGAGGGGGAAGGGAGCTGCCGTATGTTTAATTAAGGTACAGCCCCAGCATTTGCCTCATGAAAACTTGGGAACACGCGGAAAACCATCTTCAAGACTGCCGACAGTGGGGTTCGAACCCACTGTCTTTCGAATGCAAGCTCACATCTGCGGAACCCTAACCGCACGACCAACTCTCTCGGTAGAAACTTTGCACAGCTGTAGAAAACTCTATACATCACTGTTTTAAAGTAATAAGTGTAGCCTACCACTCAACCATTCGTGATAAAATGGCGATTAAATTCAAATAATGCAGGGTATTGTCCCTATTTTATGATTGTGTCGTGCTGATTACGTGTAAAGTTTAATACTCGCGCCTGCAGGTCCTGGGGTGACTGGTGCTAATCATGGTAATTAATATTTTTATTTTCGCTTAATAACATTTTGTTCCTCTTTGTTTATTATGTTAGGGGCTGCCTGGCCGAGGCGTTAAAGGCGTGCTCGGTTCGCCCGTACGCCCGGAAGGACGTGGGTTCGAATCCCCTTCAGGAAGTCGTAAAATTTAAGAAACGAGATTTCCACTTCCGGAGGTGCATATGACCCTGAGGTTCATTCAGCCTACACCAAAAATGAGTACCAGGTTAATTCCCGGGGACAAAGGCGGCCGGGCGTAGAGCTAACCACTCTACCTCATCACGTGCCAAGGTTAACAATGGTGGAAGCCTTTACCTTCCACTCCTCCAAGGGCATTCGTGGCCTGTACGGAGGTGACTTTGCTTTGCTTTGTTTATTATGTTATTAATATGTATAGAGGAATGAAGGAATTATAAGCATTTGTTTTCACGACCGAGACACGATCCCAGTGCAGTGTAGGGAAACCGATGCCGAGTTTTCGGCTAGAATATTATAAGAATGAAAATTCTTCCAAACATTTACTTCCCAACATTTAATGGCAGAAAGTCCCAAAAACTGTGCAGTGCGGTATAGAGAACGTTTATGAATATCATGGTGGTTTCATCGCCCTGGATATGCTGACAGTCAGAACATTCGTGTCTCGAGCATTTGCAACCTTCACGACTGAACGAAATTCCCCTGCGCGATTAGAGAATAGGGAACATGCATGATCCGGGGTTTTAATTAAAAATATGCTAATCTGATTCAAAATTGCATGCAGAATTCAAAAATGTGATCAGAATGTACAAATAATAACTCGAAACATGATAAAAATCTACGAAAATGTCACGTCACGCAAGTACGCGATCTCATTGGCCTGACGTCATCGTACAGGTTGACTGAATTAGCAGACGAAATAACACACAGTGTGCTGTGAGAAGCAAGATACACTTCGCGTATTTCTACTTTACGTTAGTGTCTAGTATGGTTAAATTCGAGGTCTATACATTGGATAATAATCTGAGTGGTATATTTTAGACTTAAAATGAATCCTGCGCAGACAGTGAGGCAGAAAACTTATAAATGGTGTAGAGTTCCGATGTGCAATAGCATACCAAACAAATTGTTTATAAACGTTCCAAAGACGCTAAAACTAGGGAGAAATGGATTTTGGCGAGCTGGAGAAATGCTGGTGATATATCGGAAAAGTCTACAGTTTATTTTTTTGAAGATTTTAACGTAAGATGAATTTGTTTGAATTTTCAAATCACTTTTCCATGTCAGCTGTTCTAGTGGTAATACTTTAAATTTTAATGTATGATGCTTTATTTAAATGCTTCAATTACATCTTGGAATATGAAAGTAATAAACAGTGCATTAAATAATGCTGATTATTAAAGTATTCTCCAAACCTAACCTATGTTTTGGGTGATCCATGTCAAGATAATAAATCAAAGGGGTTATGAACCATTTTGACAGCTCTAATTCTACCAATATATCTTGGCATGGGACAGTTATGTATGTCTTTATTGAAGAGCTTAATTGGTAAAGAAATTTAGGCTATATCTAAATACTCTATAATGTAACAAAGAATAGCGTGTACATCATGAAAGGAAACAACGTGAATTTAACAAATGTATAACTCTACACAAAACCAATGCTTGTCTGTTGGGGTCTTATAAGTTAATAATGCTCAGTTATAATAATTATCATAATATTAATGAAATAAATAACATAATCAATCAATTGCACACAGGTGAAAATAGTGATGTAGGTGTTTAAAATATTATCCAACTTAGCCTAAGTTTTAGGTTATACAAGCCAAGTCAATAAACCGAAGGGTAAAAATACCGCGCGAGTTGCCCGTGCGGTTAGGAGCGCGCAGCTGTGAGCTCGATGCTGAGGCTGTACCTAAGGCCACGGCCGCTTTGTTCCCATTCCTAGGCCTTTCCTGTCCCATCGTCGCCATAAGACCTATATGTGATGGTGTGACGTAAAGCAAAAAAATAAAAGTCACAGCACCCAAAGACATTCCTGTATTGAGCGACTAAAATGTCACCAGGACACTTTTCTTTCCTGATATGCTCAGCTTATTAAAAGCCAAATGTAATTAATGTTATTGGCTTCACGCCCCGCTAACTACTTCTACGATTTTCGGAGACGCCGATGTGCAGTAATTTAGTCCTGCAGGAGTTATTTTACGTGCCAGTAAATCTACCGACACGAGGCTGACGTATTTGAGCACCTTCAACTACCACCGGACTGAACCAGGATCGAACCTGCCAAGTTGGGGTCAGAAGGCCAGCACCTCAACAGTCTGAACCACTCAGCCCGACTTGTGAAAACTAGATGAAGTCATATTTATCTTTATCACGTTTAACTTTTTCCCCTCCACAAAGATATTTAATTCTCTTTCATTGGCCCCGGAAGTGGGTAGGCCAGTTGTCCCAACCATAAATATATATTTTTTGGGGAACGATAGATTATAGCCCTATAGTACTATGATCTTTCTTTCTTTCCTTCTTTCTTTCTTAATCAGTTTATCCTTCAGGGTTGGTTTTCTCTCGGACTCAGTGAGGGATTTCACCTCTACCACTTCAAGGGCAGTGTCCTGGAACGTGAGACTTTGAGTATGGTGATGAAACTGGTGAGGAGGGCCATTACCTCACCCAGGCGGCCTCACCTGTTATGCTCAACAGGGGCCTTGTTGGAGGATGGGAGGATCGGAAGGGATAGACAAGGAAGAGGGAAGGAAACGGCCGTGGCCTTAGGTGCCTGGAGGAGAAGTAGGAAAATACGAAAAACCACTTCGAGGATGGCTGAGGTGGGATTCGAAACCCTTCTACTCAGTTGACCTCCCGAGGCTGAGTAGACCCCGTTCCAGCCCTCGTACTATTTGTTTTCAACTTTCATGGCAGAACCGGGAATCGAAACCGGGCCTCCGGGAGTGGCACACATTAACCACTACACCACAGAAGCGGACTAGTACTATAATGCTACCTATATGTTTATGTTAGTGCTGAAATCCGATTTCTTACTTTACTAATGCTGAAAGCCCGAAAATGTAATGTTATTCTTTAATAGGGGAGTCAGTCTAGAAGGAAATGTTGAAAGTGATGTGATATCTATCCAGGTTCGTTGTTATCCTAATACTATGGGTTACAGTACATTGCACGTATATAAAAGACACCACTTACAAACTTGCTTGTTATCCGCGAATTTCTGCGGCCACAAAAGTCACTATTTTTCAAGAATGATGACATTTACACATGATAGATTGTCTGACTGTGCTGTTTTGAACCTTTCTTCCGTCATTTCTAAGTTATTCGCGATCATCAATAATAAACAATCGGCTTTTAGCAACGGCTGATGCACAACGGCTGGTAGAGCTCCATGCGGTACTGGATCGTGACGTCACAGCGCGCCGCTTACGTCAGAGGCCGTTTCACTCGCCTTGCGGAAAGGCACTATTAAATATTTTTTTACTGGTAGAAAACAAGGCAACATACTACAATGTAATACGTTTACGTACTATTTCATTGGT
The DNA here is from genome assembly GCF_040414725.1 of Anabrus simplex. Taxonomy (NCBI): domain Eukaryota; kingdom Metazoa; phylum Arthropoda; class Insecta; order Orthoptera; family Tettigoniidae; genus Anabrus; species Anabrus simplex. Next base: position 109,772,402 of record NC_090266.1, on the reverse strand, counting down.
GTACTTTTCAAAAAAAATATTTTTGAAAATGATGCATGTTCCCAATTGAGGTATGGTGCACCTTATGTCGTCTGCGTGTTCTTGGGCTAGTTTTCTTCCACGACACCATCAACGCAGAACATTACCGCATTGTCCGGCTCCATGGCTAAGTGGTTAGCGTGCTGGTCTTTGGTCACAGGGGACATCCTCATCACGACGCGCAGGTCGCCTACAGGAGTCAGATCAAAAGACCTGCATTTGGCGAGCCGAAATTATCCTCGGGCACTCCCGGCACTAAAAGCCATACGCCATTTCATTTCAGCATAACCTATTAGCTTCATGTCCCGTATTGATAATTCCAATGATCACAAATATAAAGATTGGTCATTCCACCTAATCAATACTGTTATTTATTATAAGGTACTTAAAACGTTTTACAGTACTGCACCGGTTTCTTCAGCTGCTCAAGAAACTTGATCTTTTTAAAAATAACATATAGTGTTAAAACACAGCCGGCCCCGTGGTGTAAGGGTAGCGTGCCTGCCTCTTACCCGGAGGCCCCGGGTTCGATTCCCGACCAGGTCAGGGATTTTTACCTGGACCTGAGGGCTGGTTCGAGGTCCACTCAGCCTACGTGATTACAATTGAGGGGCTATCCGACGGTGAGATAGCGGCCCCGGTCTAGAAAGCCAAGAATAACGCCCGAGAGGATTCGTCGTGCTGACCACACGACACCTCGTAATCTGTAGGCCTTCGGGCTGAGCAGCGGTCGCTTGGTAGGCCAGGGCCCTTCGAGGGCTGTAGTGCCGTGGGGTTTGGTTTGGTTTGGTTTGGTGTTAAAACACTACTTATTATAATTTTAGGTGGGTAATTCTAAGTTAAATTAATACAGTGTAATGTTAAAATGTACTTGGATGAGAAATGTAAAAGTCTAAATTTGTTCAAGAGTTCATTATGAGATGTCACTGATCTTGATGTTCTATCACACACACACTCCTTTGCTTTCTGTATTACAATGTTAAATGCTCATATTTTAATTTTTAAAAACGTCTTCTTTCTAATTTAAATGGTGCTATGTTTTTATAAAACTTGTGTCAGTAGGAAGTCTATGTTTTCTAAAAGTTCAATAATGACGTGGCAGATGTCTTGAGATTTGGGGTTATATTGTGGAAGTCAAAACATGGTAAAAACATAAAAACCGGTACTGAACTGTAAAATGTTTTAAGTAGGTGCCGGTACCTTATAATAAATAATAGTATTTTTTAGGTGGAATGTCCATTCCTTATACTTGCCTATTGCTTATTTCGTAAACAAAATCCAAACTCGAGTACACATAATATTTTGGTGGATTAGAGTGATGACCGCTCATCTCCGAGAGGCAGATACCTCTCGCACCTCGGCAGACACATGATGGGCACAATCACATCTCATTGACTGCAAATGTCCATGATTTGTAGTGACCGCAAATCCCTCGTGCACTGACCGATCCAACCCGGGTACAAACACAATCTCAGTGACCGAAAATGTCTGTGATTTTGTGGTGACCACAAATCTCCGTGACCGCAAATGTCCGGACATTGTCTGTATGTTTCCATTTGTCTGGTAGATCCGGCATCCGTGCCAATAAAAATAGTTGCACTGACTTATGCCCCAAACTTGTAAAATTTTTACTTGTAATTTACTCCTTGAAAAAAAAGTAATTCTAATAATCGATACACATCGCACCGAGTGGAGTCCTAGCATTCAAAATGCTTCGCGTCATGGATATAAAAAGAAGGGTACGAGACGCACTCATTCATTTACACACAGCTGGCTGACATTTACAGTACAGTATATAATCGTATGCTACGTGGGCGAGCATGAAACCGGAATAAACATGTGACGAGGAAGGGTTAAGAAATTTTCATTCCCCTATTTGAGTATTTTGAATTAGTTAACCCTGAAAATAATGAGAACACTAAGGAGACATGGAATCCTAGTTAAGGAGCGATCATTTTGAAGATTTGTTTAGTCTCTTTTAGTGATGATAGCCACTTAATGTGTCTATTCTTTTAGAAAAGGCTACAAAATGATGTAACTTATTTTTCATTGCAAACCGTATGTATCATTCCAACGCCTTGTGAAAAAGAACAGTGATTTCCTAAAGTCTCGCCTTCTGTGAAGTAATTGTAATTTTACTCATTAGGTCCAGTTGTTGAAAAAGTAGTTAGAAACTGTTATTAAGTAAAATATTTCTCAGGTAACTGTAATTCATCCCAATTAATTTTTTGTACTTTTCCCATCACTGGTTCTATTTTTTTTACAGGCTGCTTTACGTCGCACGGCGACAATGGGATAGGAAAGGGCTATGAGTGTGAAGGAAGCGGCCGTGTCCTTATTTACGTATTTACCTTGTGTGAGAATGGGAAACCACGGAAGACAATTTTCAGGGCTGCTATTATTATTATTATTATTATTATTATTATTATTATTATTATTATTATTATTATTATTATTATTATTATTATTATTATTATTATTATTATTACTAGCAAGATACCCGTGCTTCGCTACGGTATTATACTGAAATTTATAATTGAATGCTTATTGTTTTAGATATATAATCCGCCGAAATTCGCGGTCTGACTCGTTTTCTGCGAGAACCCACCAAAATTCCCGATCTGACTCGTTTTCTATTAGATTACGGCATGTTTCCTCCCATTTTTCAATCTTCTTTTCCAGCAATCGATTTCGTACTTCCCGGGCTAGGCTCAGGTATTCCTCCCGGTTAGTTGGGTCCGTAAATCTTTGCCATCTTTTCCTATAATCATTTTTGATATGGATAAAATCCTTCAGGAGATCCGGCGTGGTGTCATATTGGGTGCCTAGAAGGCACTGAACCCGCGGCCGGACTGCATTCTTAGTCATTACCCGTCCAGGAGCCGTTTCCAGCGCGGTCCGCATATTTGACGACGGTCCGGAACATTATTATTATTATTATTATTATTATTATTATTATTATTATTATTATTATTATTATTATTATTATTATTATTATTATTATTATTATTATTATTATGTGTTGCTGGAATGGATGATGACAGGAAAACCGGAGTATCCGGAGAAAAACCTGTCCCTCCTCCGTTTTGTCCAGCACGAATGTCACATGTAGTGAACGGGATTTGAACCACGGAACCCAGCTGTGAGAGGCCGGCGCGCAGCCGAGGATCCTTATAAGTACATTAAGAACAGTATAATCAATTGGTCTCACCTCCTTCTACACCCCACCGCCGCTAAGTTTATTTACCGGCACCCCCCCCCAAAAAAATTAAAATAAGGCTTGTTTCTTATGTTTAAAGAAGATTTCAAACACCAATGTTCACGTCTATTACCTTCAGTTTTGAGATATAAGTATCCCCATAAAAATAATTTACTTTTTTCACTTCATTTCACACTACTCCCCCACCCCCCCTAAGTGAATTTTCCCGCAAAAAATACTTGTTTCTTTAATAGTAAAGGATCTTCTAAATACCAATTATCACGACTCTAACTTCTTCAGTTTTTGATTTATGTGTCCTCATGAAAGGAATTCAACTCCTTTACACTCCCGCCCTCCAAGATGGTTTCCCCCCAAAACGCGCTTTTCTTTGTTTTTAAAGGAGATCCAAATACGAATTTTCACGTCTGTAACAACTTTAGTTTTTATTAGATGTATGTATTCTCATTCAATTAATTCAATTAATTTTTCAATTCTTTCATCCCCCCCCTTCATTGGATTTTCCGAGAATACGTGTTTCTTTATTTTTAAAGCAGATTGCAAATATCAAATTTCACGTCTGTAACATCTTCATTTTTGAGATATCAGTAGCCTAATTAAAAGAATTCAACTCCATTTTCAGTTACTTCTCCCCCCCCTCCACCCAAGTTGTATTTCCGAAAGCTAAAAATACACGTTCCTTTATGTTTAATAGAGATAAAAAATACCATTTTTCACTTCTGTAACATGTTAAGTTTTTTGAGATAAACTGTAAAAATTCTCATTTTAAAATTTCACCCCTTTTGAGTTCCCCTTAAGTGGAGTTTCCAAACACAAATCACCTATGTTTCTTTAGATTTACAGGAGATTACAAACACCCACTTTTTACGTCTGTAACATTTTACGTTTCCAAGATATTCTGTAGATATAGTCTTTCAAAAATTCACCCAATTTGTCACTCCTGTTTAACCGCCATTAATTGGATTTTCCAAAACTAAAAAATACGTGTTTCTTTATTTTTAAAGGAGATCCCATATACAAATTTTCAGTTCTGTAATATCTTTCGTTTCTGAGATATATATGTATCCTCATTAAAGGCATTCAACCCATTTTTCACCCTTTTACACCCCTCCTATTGGGATTTACAGGAAACAAAAAATACGTTTTCCTTTATTTTTAGAGGAGATTCTAACTACCAATTTTTACATCTGTAAATTTTAAAGTTTAGGATGTATACACACTCATTTTAAAAAAATTACCTTCCCCCCTTTTACCCCCCAATATTTGGATTTTCCAAAAACGAAAAAATACGTGTGTTTATTTATTTTTAAAGGAGATTCTAAATATCATTTTTCACATATATAACCTTTAAAATTTTTGAGATAGATACACTCATTTTAAAATATTACTCCCTTTTCACCCCCCCCTAAATTGGATTTTCCAGAAACAAAAAAATACGTGTTTCTTTATTTTTAACGGCGATCCCAAACACCAATTTTCAGGTCTGTAATATCTTCAGTTTCTGATATATAAGTAGCCTCATTAAAGGCATTCAACCACTTTTTAGCCCCTTTTCACTCCTCCTATTGCGATTTTCCGAAAACAAAAAAAATACGTGTTCCTTTATTTTTAACGAAGGTTCTAAATACCAATTTTTACATCTGCAAACTTTAAAAGTTTGGAGATATAGATTCGCTCATTTTAAAAATTCACCCCCTTTTCACCCTCCCATTAATTGGATTTTCCAAAAACAAAAAATTACGTGTTTCTTTATTTTTAAAAGAGATCAAAAGTACCAATTTTCAGGTCTGTAATATCTTCAGTTTCTGAGATATAGGTACCGGTATTCTGATTAAAGGCATTCAACCCCTTTTTCACCGTTTTCACCCCTCCTATTGAGATTTCCTGAAAACAAAAAAATACGTGTTTCCTTATTTTTAAAGAAGATTCTAAATACCAATTTTTACATCTGTAAACTTTTAAAGTTTTGAGATATAGAGCAACTCATTTTAAAATTTCACCCCCGTTTTCACCCCCTTAGCGAAGGAATATCCAAAAATCCTCTCTTAGCGAGCACCTACGTCTTAATATGAATATATCCCCAAAATTTCATCTCTTTATGTCCAGTAGTTTTGGCTCGGCGATGATGAATCAGTCAGTCAGTCAGTCAGGACAAGTTATTTTATATATATAGATTATTATTATTATTATTGGCTTTGACAATATGAAAGTGACCGAGATATGAACAGTACTAGTAATACCATTCCTTATGCAGTCAGTCCCTGTTATGAACGGTATGAAAATATCGCTCATACAGTAGGGTCGGTTGTTGCGTGCATTTCAGTGAAGTTGGCAGATTGATATGAAACAGCAACTTATGGTTCGGTGAGGAAAGTAACGGGAAGCTACCTCACTCCTCATTTCCCGAGTATGCCTCTTCAGTGATGCCTAGGCTATCTATGACATCTGTTGGCGGAGCTGTGGAGGATAAAACCAGCCTTCTGGCTGAATACCCATCACACACATACAATAATAATAATAATAATAATAATAATAATAATAATAATAATAATAATAATAATAATAATAATAATAATAATAATAATAATAATAATAATAATAATAATAATAATAATAATAATAATCGAGCTGACCGGCTCAGATATGCCAAAGTTGAAGGGGTTCGTTCCTGGTTCAGCCCGGTGTTATTTGAAGCTGCTCAAATACGCCCGCCTGTGTCGGTAGATTTACTGACACGTAGAGGTGCTTCTGAGGGACAAATTTCCGGCACTTCCGCTTTCCTGAAAAATAAATTATTAATAATAACTTCTTAATGTACGCCGCAATCACCAATGTTATTTCAGATGTTCTAGATACGTTACGAAAACGTTTAATCGTGCGCGTAGAGGCGCGCGGCTGTGAGCTTGCATCCGGGAGATAGTAGGTTCGAATCCCACTATCGGCAGCCCTGAAAATGGTTTTCCGTGGTTTCCCATTTTCACACCAGGCAAATGCTGGGGCTGTACCTTAATTAAGGCCATGGCCGCTTCCTTCCAACTCCTAGGCCTTTCCTATCCCATCGTCGCCATAAGACCTATCTGTGTCGGTGCGACGTAAAGCCCCTAGCAAAAAAAACGTTTAATATCGTTACTTTGTGATGGACACTGCGGTTACAAAGTGTATAAACACCTCTACTCAAGTATGTTTGAACGTCTCGTATAAGTGCTGTAATTGTTTCCTTGAACCTTTTTCGTCTCAAGCCTGTCTTTTTCACATTTGTGATAACTGTCATTGCTATACGCATAAAAAATGAAGACCGGCATTTTTAGCAAAATTTCTGAAGTATCGTTGAAGTTATATTTAATTATAGACAGGGATTAAATATATTATGTGAAGAAGCAAATCATAATCTGTTAGTTTATTGATAAACTTGACCCAAACCATCCAGTAATTAACATACCAATATTGTAAATTAATAAACCAAATCATCTAGGTAATTAAATCTAACAAATTAGTATGCTACAGACCTCAATTACTATGAACTATTGCTGTAACACGGGAATAGTGACGTATTATAGGACTTAAACTATTATTAAACCACACCATACAAAATAGATACGCTATAATGTTTTCCTCACCCTTAATGCTTAAGCTGAATAAATTAGAAGTGATGATGATGCTTGTTGTTTAAAGGGACCCAACATCTAGGTCATCGGCCTCAAAATTTGAAGTACTGGAAAGAAAAATTATATGGAAAATACTCAGCCCGCTAAGAACTACAGAACTCTGGGAATCAAGAAGTAATGATGAATTATACCGGAACATAGAAAACATAACAGATACAATGCGAAGAGGTGATTGACATATTTTGGACGTGTATACAGAATTGATGACAACAGGTTAACAAAACAGATCTTCAAATGTATTTGGAACAAAAAGTCAACAACAACCTGGATTCATGAAGTCAAGAATGATTTGGAAAGAAACAGCACAAGAGAAGAAGAAGCATTGGAAAGAGAGATTTTTAGAAAGACAGTGTTAAAATGGAAGGATTCCATGGTCGCGAGGGAACGAAAACAGGCTCAGAATGGTCTGAGGGAGGAAAAAGGAGACATAGTAAGCAGATGAAGGAGAACTGGAGGAGGAAGAAGGAACAACAAGGGATGAAGTATTGGAATTGTCTCGTGGTCCCTAGAAGACACTAACGGAGAAATAAATAATAATAATAATAATAATAGTAATAATAATAATAATAATAATAATAATAATAATAATGATAATCAATTGTATCATTTCGTGCGTCTATCTCTAGCCGGGTGCAGCCCTCATAATGCAGACCCTCCGACATGGGTGGGTGGCATCTGCCATATAGAGGAAACAGCGTGTTATTTTAGTGGAGGATAGTGTTGTGTGTGGTATGTGAGTTGCAGAGATGTTGGGGACAAGACAAACACCCAACTCACGAGCCAAGGGACCCTCTGAACCAATAAATCTACCAGTAAATCTACCGACATGGGGCTGAAGTATTTGAGCACAGTCAAATACCACTGCACTGAGCCAGGATAGAACCTGCCAAGTTGGGGTCAGAAGACCAGCGCCTCAACCGTCTGAACCACTCAGCCGGGTTGGAAACTTTAACTCAGGAGGTAGCATGTTCAATCCTCACCGTCTGCAGCACTGGTTACATTTGATTTCCCATTTTTACACCAGGCAAATGACGGGGCTGAACCATGGTTAAGGCTGAAGCCTATACCACTGCAAATCCTAGCCCTTTCCTATTCCATTGTCGCCGGAAATCTTCAGGAGTTAGTAGTTTTAATTACACATCAAGAAATTAGGGAGTGTGCACATGTATTCATGCAATAAACCCATCAACACATCTGTTAAACCTGCTCCTAAAATGTAACGGGCGGCTGTGAGCTTGCATCCGGGAGATAGTAGGTTCGAATCCCACTATCGGCAGCCCTGAAAATGGTTTTCCGTGGTTTCCCATTTTCACACCAGGCAAATGCTGGGGCTGTACCTTAATTAAGGCCACGGCCGCTTTCTTCCAACTCCCAGGCCTTTCCTATCCCATCGTCGACATAAGACCTATCTGTGTCGGTGCGACGTAAAGCCCCTAGCAAAAAAAAAAAATGTAACGGAAGGAGGAACTATTTCTGAGTGCACTAACCACCAAATGAAAAACATCGCATCCCATCAGGTGAAATGAAATGAATCTTGATTTGTAAAGGAGTATTAGTCATAAATGTTTGGGAAAAGAAAAAAAAACCGCTGTGTTCCGCAAGTGTTTCTTAGTGAATGATAATGTTTAAACATATTGTTTCTACAGTATTACTTCGACCATATGGAATGATAAAATGCATAATCTAACATTATAGTAACTCTACAATGGGGTTTGAAATGTGCAGTCACATGCCCGGTTAACAAAATACAAGCATAAGGTGAACTAGGAGATGTTACAACATTTTCTTTCATAACGATACACACAGAATCATTGACAGTTTTGTTGATCTGTTGTTTTATAACTGACTAAACTGAAGCAGTCTATAACAGTACTCAGTGCATTCCTAAAAAACAAACTCCGTGGCGCCAAAGTATTGTTGGGCCTTTATCTGGTTACAAAGAGACCGCTGCTCAGACCGAGATCCTGCAGGTTATCCGTGGTCCGTGTAACGAATCATTTCGGCCATTATTCTTGCTTTCAACACCGTGACCACACTCACCGTCACATATCTCCTCAAATGTCCTCATGTAGGGTGAATGGAATTCTAAACAGCCCTAAAATCCCGCTAAAATAAAAATGCCTAACATGTTTGGTAACGGAAATCGGGGCGTCCGAGTAAAAGGCAGGCTCACTGTACGTGACAGCGAGGCCAGCATACAATACTACAATTATCAAGAATATAGCACATTTAATTGTCTTCCTGTGTTTTATCACCTACTGGCCACAGCATCTCAATGTGGACAAAAAGGCTGTAAGTTACACGAAATCTCTCGCATTTGACTTTTAAAATTTGTATGAAAACTGTATAATTTGCGTGTGCGGTACTGTCGAAAGGCACCTGGATGTAAAACAGGACTAGATCGACATGTGAGACACAGTACGCACCCGTGACCCCATCGGAGTCAGGGAAATGCGGTGCAAGAAGAAGAAAGAGAAGGATGCACTTATATCTTTTAAAGGAACGGGGTCCTTCTCCAAGAGCTATGAAATTGTGTCTGAGGCTAGGCCCATAATAAGCCGCAAGGCTTTGGTGTATCCTGGCATATCGATTAAAAATTATATAAGTTACGAATTAAACTTTCCTGTCTCCCTATGTCCTCAATTCATTCAGAACAAGGTATGTTTTCCACCAATCTCTGAAGTCCAAAATCTCAGATTCCTTTACTTTATGACGACAAACTTTCCTAGCGTATTGCTTCCCATGATCCATGGCTAAATGGTTAACGTGTTAGCCTTTGGCCACAGGAGTCCCGGGTTCGATTCCCGACGGGGTCGGGAATTTTAACCATAATTAGACTCGGTTTCTAACGATTTAAAGATAAGAGGTATAGAACTAAATGAGGCCACAACACTAGTTGCAAATCGAGGATTGTGGCGACGTTTAGTAAATTCTCAGAGGCTTGCAGACTGAACGCTGAAAGGCATAACAGTCTATAATGATAATGTATGTATGTATGTATGTATGTATGTATGTATGTATGTATGTATGTATGTATGTATTGGTTAAGTTCGCTGACACGGGGGCTGGGTGTATGTGTCGTCTGCATCACCATTTCATCCTCATCATGACGCGCAGGTCGCCTACGGGTGTCAAATCGAAAGACCTGCATCTGGCGAGCAGAAGTTGTCCTTGAACACTCCCGGCAATAAAAGCCATACACCATTTCATACAACTCATGATATGTTCAATGAATCATTCAGTAATGAATAAAACATCACTCATTGATGCCGTTTGAACAAGAGGACCGATGTCCTCTCCACTTTCATGAACACCTGAACTGAGTGACCGAAGCTCTGTTAGCAAAGAAACACGATGGCTCTTCCAACATACTGTAGTTCCTAAAATACCCACGATTATTTTATGTCACACCAACACTGATAAGTCTTATTGCGACGATAGGATAGGAAAAGCCAGCCTCTGTGGTGTAGTGGTTAGCGTAATTGGCTTCCACCCCCAGAGGCCCGAAATTTGAAAAGGGGTACGAGGGCTGGAACGGGGTCCACTCAACTTCGGGAGGTCAACTGAGTAGAGGAGGGTGCGATTCTCACCTCAGCCATCCTCGAAGAGGTTTTTCATGGTTTTCCACCTCTCCTCCAGATATATGCCGGGAGGATACCTAACTGAAGGCTACGGCCACTTCCTTCCCTCTTCCTCTTTTATCCTTTCTAATCTTTCCATCCTCCCACAGGGCCACTGTTCAGCATAGCAGGTGAGGCCGCCTGGGCGAGGTACTGGTCCTCCTTCCCAGTTGTATCCCCTGACCGAAAGTCTCACGCCCTTGAGGCGGTAGAGGTGGGATCCCTCGCTGAGTCCGAGGGAAAACCAACCCTGGAGTGTAAACAGATTAAGGGAGAAGGAAGAAAGGATATGAAAAGGCTATGAACGGGACCGAAGAGACCGTGCCTTTAATTAAGGTTTCAACCCCATCATTTGCCTGGTGTGAAAATTGGAAATCACGGAAAACCATATTCAGGTCTGCCGAGAGAGGGATTCAAACCCATTATCTCTCGAATGCAAGTTGACCCAAACAACGCAGGCAGTCGCTTGGTACACCCATGAACTAAGAAATGTCAAAATATGGAATGATATGTACTATATTTAACAAATCGTGATTCATATACTGTATACTTAAGCACTCCTTGACGTCGTGCCTTGGGTACGCATAGGTTAGGAGAATGTGTAAAACTAACTATTTAGTTTTCGGATTGAGATGCGACCCTACAGCCTGCAATAAATAATTGTCCCAATCTATGCTGGAAGTAAAAAAAAAAATGTAATGGCGTATGGCTTTTGGTGCCGGGAGTTCCCAGGACGGGTTCGGCTCGCCAGGTGCAGGTCTTTTGATGTGACAACCGTAGGCAACCTGCGCGTCGTGATGAGGATGAAATGATTATGAAGACAACACATACACCCAGCCCTCGTGCCAGGGAAATTAACCAGTGATGGTTAAAATTCCCGACCCTGCCGGGAATCGAACCCGGGACCCCTGTGACCAAAGGCCATCACGCTAACCATTGAGCCATGGAGCGGGACTATGCTGGAAGTGAATGTGGATGAACCTGCCGACAAGTACACGCAAGACAAACGCTGTTATCATTAGTAATCGAACATGGGTTTTCAGAACAATGCTCATTCCCTTTTTAATCGTAACATTTAATCGCAGGTTCCCTGAATCTGGAAGTCTTGTAACCGACAAGTTTTAACATTTTACCATCGCCTTAATGGTTATCTGCACGGTAAGTAGAAGATAACGGAGTTGTGACGAAGCTCCGGAAACAATTGTTCAACCTATTACTAGTCCGGAAAAAATACTACTTAATTAGGTACTGCTGTGTTTCTTCACTTGCTTCCAGCTGCACGGCATGTAACGTAAATTATTATCTGTGCTTATACACAGTACACTTAAAGCACGCAATTAGGTTAATTGTCCACTGAGTAGTGTATCATGCCATCTGTTTGATAAGACTAGTCCGGGATAGAAAAATGATAAGTGGAAAACCATCAGTTAAGTGGAATGCGATGCTATCTCGGCTGGAATGTAGAGTGTGTATCATTTCATGACGAATGACAGTGGGTATTTCTGAAGCAATTCCCTCGAGAGTTGGAGAATGATATCCAATAATAATGTCACTGATTTTGAAGTGTTCGGAGATACTAAGGCGCTGGCTGACGTGCTTGCTTCACCCGAAAGGACGTAGGTTCGATTCCCCGTCAGGATGCTGAAAAATTTAAGAAACGAGGCTTGCACTTCCGGAGGTGCACATGGCCCTGAGGTTCGCTCAGCCTACACCAAAAATGACTACCAGGTTAATTCTTGGGAGCAAAGGCGGCCTGAGAGTAGAGTTAACCAAACTACCCAGCTAAGTGTCGGGGTTAGGAATAGTAGAAGTATTTGCCTTCCACCCCCTCGCAGGGCCTTTATGGCATTTACGGAGATTATTTCGCTTTGCTTTGATTTTCTTTGGAGATACCAACGTTCCGGCAAATTTGTTTTTCAGGAGTACATTTACTTACCGATAAATGAGTGGGCTACAGGTTGATGTACATGAGCACGTTCAAATGCAACCAATGTGAGTCTGATCGATCATTTCACCTTACACTGAGAAAGCCATTGATCCGGATGTTTATATTTTGTCTTAATGTACACCTCCTCTAACACACAACAGAACACACCACACCAGCAACCACTGTAGGAAAACGTAATAGATCTACTTGAATATCCCTCCATGTACAGTTGGCGTCAGGAAGGGCATCCTGTTAACAGGGCCATGTCAATATGTGTGACACACATCTTACCTACTGTCCGACTACAGTGTAGGGAACCTCCGCGGAAAAGTTTTTGTATCATCATCATCATCATCATCATCATCTGTTTACCCTCCAGGTTCGGTTTTTCCCTCGGACTTAGCGAGGGATCCCACCTCTACCACCTCAAGGGCAGTGGCCTGGAGCTTCAGACTCTTGGTCGGGGCATACAACTGGGGAGTATGACCAGTACCTCGCCCAGGCGGCCTCACCTGCTATGCTGAACAGGGGCCTTGTGGAGGGATGGGAAGATTGGAAGGGATAGGCAAGGAAGAGGGAAGGAAGCGGCCGTGGCCATAAGTTAGGTACCATCCCGGCATTCGCCTGGAGGAGAAGTGGGAAACCACGGAAAACCACTTCCAGGATGGCTGAGGTGGGAATCGAACCCACCTCTACTCAGTTGACCTCCCGAGGCTGAGTGAACCCCGTTCCAGCCCTCGTACCACTTTTCAAATTTCGTGGCATTTTGTATTATTATTATTATTATTATTATTATTATTATTATTATTATTATTATTATTATTATTATTATTATTATTATTATTATTATTATTATTATTATTTGGTGTACAGTAATAGTTTAACCAAGCACAAGATTCGCTATTTCCTGATGTAATCTAGCGTGATAAGGGTATAACGGTAATAAACTGTGGAATATGGTGTTAAAGGTGTTATTTTCAATTAGTTAATTGGTTCCACTAAAAAAGACGTGAAAGGACTGAAGGCTGAAATAGTGGTAGCGTGGTATCCTGGTTGAAAAGAAATGTCTCTACATCCGTTTCGTCACACGTCGGAATATTGCGCAGTTCTAGAAACTACAGCTCTGTGAATTGTATTTTTGCTGGTCTCCTAAGAACAGAATTTGCTCAGAAGCAGACAACAGGTGAGGTTGACGCTGGAAAACTTCTGCTTATAACTAACCTTAGTTATTTAGAATGGCAGGGCTTCCTACAAACCATGAGCTCACAATATAAACTGCGAAAATTTGCAAACAGTATCCTAAACTCTCTGTATAAGAAAACCTTCGTAACAAGTGCATCAATTTATAGAATAGGTCTCGTGATATTATGTAATTATTTACTGCCAGTGATTGGATGTAATGCTGAAATTGTTTTCTTCGTGGTTAGTTGGGAAGCGGAGTTGCTTTGGCATTCATCCACGTGTTTGAGAGGATAATTGAGGAATGATCTGTTGACGATTCAGAGGGGTGGTTTCATGTGAGGAGAATGGAGAGGAATAATAGTAATCATTTAATATCGTAATGTTAGGTGGGGATGGCTTGCTATTTGCTTTACGTCGCACCGACACAGATATGTCTTATGGCGACGATGGGATAGGAAAGGCCTAGGAATTGGAAGGAAGCGGCCGTGGCCTTAATTAAGGTACAGCCCCGGCATTTTCCTGGTGTGAAAATGGGAAACCACGGAAAACCATATTCAGGGCTGCCGACATTGGGGCTCGAACCCACTATCTTCCGATTACTGGATACTGGCCGCACTTAATCGACTGCAGCTATCGAGCTCGGTAGGTGGGGATGGAGGCACCTTCGTGTATCCATTCACCATCCCTGAACTGTATCTACAATTTGCGGAAAATAAATAAATAAATAAATAAATAAATAAATAAATAAATAAATAAATAAATAAATAAATAAATAAATAAATAAATAAATAAATAAATAATAATAATAATAATAATAATAAGTAACCTATACCCGTATTATTTAAAGAAGCATACTCACAGAGAGGGCTGGAGGGAGGAGCATTGTACATGCCATTGCACGGTGTTGCCACATTCCTGCATTCCGTTCTCCTTCCCCTCGTTTCCGGCTCACTTGTTCGTTCGTTCAGACCACTCAGAAGTGAGAGATTTGGCAACTCCAAGCAACTTATCTCCATGGAAACCGCATTGGGCACGCCCACGTTTCCGCAATTTGTTTGCTATTTGTTTTACGTCGCACCGATACAGAAAGGTCTTATGGCGACGACGGGATAGGAAAGGCCTAGGAATAGGAAGGAAGCGGCCGTGGCCCTAATTAAGGTACAGCCCCAGCATTTGCCTGGTGTAAAAATTGGGAAACCACGGAAAAACATCTTCAGGGCTGCCGACAGTGGGGTTCGAACCTACAATCTCCCGAATACTGGATACTGGCCGCATTTAAGCGACTGCAGCTATCGAGCTCGGTGCCCACGTTTCCATGGCAACCATACCCCCTACTCCCATTTTCGCACCCATGTAGACAGTAAACGGACCTCCCTCTAAAAGCTGTCAGGTTGAATCTTTCAGTATTACGACAATAACTGCTAGCCTTGGTCGTAGACAGTTAGAGAAAGGAAGGGAATATTATTTACACCTTCTCGTTTCGCTGGGGCCTCTTGGACCACGTGGTTTCTAACTCTGGTGAGCTTTCTTCTTAGCCCAGCATTCCTTCATCCTTGCTCTCTGCGTTGCTTTCCTTTCCTGAGTCCCCCTTCGCTCCCACTCCAGGACGCAATGTTTTAGTTGTCAGTGACTGGAGAGTGTCGGATGTTCTGATCAGCATTCTAAATTTATCCCTGTTGAATATAACGCTGTGATCAATTTTTAAGAATTCTAGGTTTTTTCGAACCAGTTTCGTCCATTTAGCATTTGTCCCCTTTATTTATTTATTTATTTATTTATTTATTTATTTATTTATTTATTTATTTATTTATTTATTTACATACTTCAACATTACATTTTTTAGAGGCTTGCTGCAGTTACGAAAGACCGTACGTATAGTATAGATGGAACATGAAGTAAACCACTAATGATCAAGAGAGAGAGAATTTGTCAAGAATGAAGCCATGCATTTCAGTGTCGATTCTGTTAATATAGCATTAAATATTTTCAATCTGTCGGAACCACTAAGTATAACCATGTAACACGTTAACGTACCTGCAAATATACACACACTATTAAACAAAGAATGACTTGTTTCGTTCTACAATAATATTATCAGTTTCTGTCAAATCACGTTCAGTCTTGCGCATATGGGTACAATATTGTTTATGTTGCGTATACTTGACGATTACTGTGAACTGATGGTGTTGTCAACAAATGAGACAAATTTTGATTGTAACAATCCACCACTCTTACCTTAGGAACTTCGAGAAAGTTATTAGACCGCACCATATCATCCCGCTGATAGATCAGATCAGATCAGATTTATCACCATATGACTAATATTTACATGGACCTCTGAGAACATCCTGCCTCTTATCTGGAGAATCCGGCGTCGATTTTCGTCCAGGTCAGGGAATTTTACCTGATTCCGAAGGCTGATTCCAGGTCCACTCAACCTACGTGATTAGCGGCCGAGAGTATCCATAATCTGCAGGCCCTCGTGCTGAGCAGCGGTCGCTTGGGAGGCCAAAGCCCTTCAGGGCTGTTTTGCTGTGGGGTTTGGTTTGGTATTCGAAAAGGCCTTAAATGAATATAAATTTTCAAATAACGAAGAGATACAAGACTTCGTGTGCAATTGGCGTCATTGTTTAAAGCCGTGCCTTTCTACTCGTCCAACATTACTTTATAAAGAAGGTACCAATGAACTGCCACTACTATGAAGAAAACTTCTAGACATTAGTACAGGTTATGTTCAAAAGTATTTAAATGTATATTAATCTAATGAAGTGTTCTTCTCAGTCCGGTGGTATTTCAAGGTACTCAAGGTCATCAGCCCCGTGCGGTAGATTTACTGACACGTAAAATTTCACATGCAGGAATAATTTCTGGCACCTCGGTGTCTCCGAATACCGTAAAAATCAGTTAGTGGGACGTAAATTAAATAACATTATTATTAAAGTGTTCTTCAAAAAGTCTAATTCATAATTAATCGTCACTTGTAAGTATATAACCAGATTTAAATACCATTACGGTATGAAATGGCGTATGGCTTTTAGTACCGGGAGTGTCCGAGGACAAGTTCGGCTCGCCAGGTGCAGGGCTTTTGATTCGACACTCGTAGGTGATCTGCGCGTCGTGATGAGGATGAAATGATGTTGAAGACGACACATAAACCCAGCCCCCGTGCTAGCGAAATTAACCAATGATGGTTACGATTCACGACCCTGTCGGGAATCAAACCCGGGTCCCCTGTGACCGAAGGCCAGCACGCTAACCATTTAGCCATGGAGCCGGGCATAATTACGGTATAATGTGTTATAATTCTAATTCATTTACTTTTACAGTACTGTAATAGAAGTCATGGTCCTGTGCCTGTACGCAACCCCCCCCCCCCCCCCCCCCCCGATCCCGCCCACTGTTCGACAAGTCCAACAACCTTGATTGTGCCTGTGGTGCAGCTTAGCAGCGCCAAAAGATACGGCTTTAAAACATTCCTTTATTCCACACTCACACATACGCAGACTCACACATTAATGGTTACTTAATCCTCTCTGCTCCATAATATCATTCCATTAATTTGGCTCAAGCAGTTGCAGACTACATTTAGCACAGTACTTACCGTTCATTCTTGGAATCAGTCCCTTAGTTAACTCGCAAGAAATTTCATAATTAACGACGCGATTGTCTAATGGGAGAGTGTAACGTATTTCAACAGATTTAATAGTATTCTTGAAATTACTGCAACATTTACCTCTTGTGAATGGAGCGTATTAAGGTAAGAGAGAAGTAGGATTTTAATGAGAGCTCTTCAGACATTTCGGGGAGATTTCCAAGGGGAATGTTTATTGCTGCGGACACAGATCTAGTTGGGTTTTCGTGACTTTCTTTCACATGGGTAAAATAAATCATAAACTACACTGAAATTTTCTCTCCTCTTCTCTGTTTTCTTAAACTCTCTTCTTTCCTAGATCTTAACTTCTTTAAAGTTTATGTTTTTTTTTTTTTTTTTTTTTTTTTTTGCTATTTGCTTTACGTCGCACTGACACAGATAGGTCTTATGGCGACGATGGGATAGGAAAGGCCTAGGAGCTGGAAGGAAGCGGCCGTGGCCTTAATTATGGTACAGCCCCGGCATTTGCCTGATGTGAAAATGAGAAACCACGGAAAACCATCTTCAAGGCTGTAACGTTTATGTTCTTCTGATTCTGTTCTTCCTTATAATTCAAGACTGTCAGTTAAGGGAATGCTTTTTGCATGTGTAACTCATGGAAAGTGATGTTACGATTAAACATTAGAATGAAACAAATGACCATTAAAAGGGCATGTGGAAAAAGTAAAGAGTGCCAAGCAAGAGCAGGGAGTAAAAATAAATTTAAAATAAAATAAGGATGACGCGTATGACAGCTTTAACTGGTGTCTGAAAGTTTTAACTCTAAAACCTCGAACATTAAAGCCAATTGGAGGGACTTTCCAAATTTACCAGCCAACGGCCGTAGCCGTGTTGAAACACCGCATCCCGTGAGATCTCCAAAGTTAAGCAACATTGGGCGTGGTCAGGAGTTGGATGGGTTGCCACGCGCTGTTGGTGGGGGATAAGGGAATGGAGGAACGGAAAGGAACTTGCCACCCTACCGCACGTAAACTCCGGCTCAGGAACACCTCTGCGGAGGTTCGGACCTGCCTTCGGGCAGAATAACCCTTACCTTACCTTCCAAATTTACCTGTAGATGCTCGACAAAATCGGTGGCCACCGCACTACAATAACCCTCCCACACTTTATGCTGTTTATCAAATGGAAACGAAATTCACGTTTGCCTTATAGAAGCCAAGCATTTTTTGGTCGTCGGTATAGTAGCAGCGCGGTATAGTAGTGAGAAACGTGTTTGCTGTCATTAGTGGCATTATTCGTGTAGGTATTTTTAAATCGTTTAGATAAGTATTGAAATGAATTGTTTTTTTAAAATACGATTTTATGGACCAATTTACTAACATAAAATGAAAATCCACAAACAGTTTCAAGTCATTTGACCGGGTCAGGAATGGAATATTGAAGCCCATCTAGTGGCGAGAATAGGGATTTTTCCGGCTGCCGAAGCCTGTCGCCTTCCATTCAGAACTGAATAATTCAATATTAATTTCCTGTTTTTGTTGTCGTGCAGCACTATTCTGATGGCTTTGCAGGTGTACTACACCACTCAAAAAGTATATTTGGCCACAGTTTCATGATGCACATGCATATTAAAATTTTAAAAAGGGAATCATTCTAAATAAAACTTCTTCTTTGGAACAATTAAGAACTGAAATGAAGAACGTTCATGCGACACTCAGTACACGACGTCAGTGCACAACCTGTCATAAACGAGTGGTTCCTGGTGTCACATCAAAACGGCTACGTTGTAATTAAGCATCTTAATAAGGAGTATTGGCACTCCTCGCATGGATGGGCCTAACATCTTCACAACGCCTTCTCATACTCCTGAGAGAGAGCAGCACGATCAGTTGAGGCAGACGCGCCTTTCTACCATATGCGTGTCTTCAAGGATTTGCATTGTTTAAGGTGGTGGATTTATCACTCAAATGCGTTGCTCCAATTGGTCCCAGACTTTTTCGATCGTATTTATGTCGGGACTTCTGGTGATGTTCTTGCACGAATCTCCGAACGATGCTGGGAGCATAAGCTCTTGCAT
The DNA here is from genome assembly GCF_040414725.1 of Anabrus simplex. Lineage (NCBI taxonomy): Eukaryota > Metazoa > Arthropoda > Insecta > Orthoptera > Tettigoniidae > Anabrus > Anabrus simplex. The sequence goes on along the minus strand of NC_090266.1, from coordinate 109,753,104 downwards.
TATCAGGCATGAACTGCGTTTTCTACAAGTTGAATCAAGTGAGAAATCACACTTGGCACTAAGATCTCATCAATGTACTGTCGAGCAGTTAAGGACCCATTGCGAGTTATCAGGAGATCACATTCTGTCAAGAATTATGTCTGTTCACGACATAAGGTATATATCTCCACAAGCAACGGTAGATTGTACAGCTGTCAGATGAAACTGCTCCCCATGTCTTCTACAAGCTCATAGACGAGCATCTCAAGGATATTGAATAACGCGAAACGGGATTCATACGAGAACACTAAAGGACGCCAGAATCTTACCTGCACGTGCTGCAGATAATTAATTTCGTGTGGCTATTTTTAGCCGAGTACAGTCCTTGTAAGGCAGACCATCCGATGAGGGTGGGCGGCATCTGCCATTTGTAGGTAACTGCGTGTTATTGTGGTGGAGGATAGTGTTATGTGTGGTGTGTGAGTTGCAGGGATGTTGGATACAGCACGAACACCCAGCCCACCGAGCTCGATAGCTGCAGTCGCTTAATTGCGGCCAGTATCCAGTATTCGGGAGATAGTAGGTTCGAACCACACTGTCGGCAGCCCTGAAGATGGTTTTCCGTGGTTTCCCATTTTCACACCAGGCAAATGCTGGGGCTGTACCTTAAGTAAGCCCACGGCCGCTTCCTTCCCACTCCCAGCCCTTCCCTGTCCCACCGTCGCCACAAGACCTATCTGTGTCGGTGCGACGTAAAGCAACTAGAAAAAAATACACAGCCCCTGGGCCATTGGAATTAACTAATTAAGGTTAAAATCCCCGACCCGGCCGGGAATCGAACCCGGGACCCTCTGAACCTAAGGCCAGTACGCTGACCATTCAGTGCTGCAGATGATGCTGCCGCGATGCTGTTTCTCCGGTGAAGGTATTTAAATAGGTCATCGGGAATTCAAATTGGTTTCTCGAAGACTGTTTTTGACTGTTTGGTCACTAATTCGTAGCCTTCTTGAAGCAGTTTAAGTGAAGTACACAAGCGGCTTCATTCAACGACAACCACTTCCCCTGTTGCCTATCTCGGGTCATACGATCAGCCATGACTTGTAAATACTCCACTCCACTCCACTCCACACACTATCGATGTCCACAAGTCTACCCAAGGATGGTCAGCCAAAGTGAAATTTTGAACTACAAGAAAAAAAGAAACAGTCTCGCATGATAGTAACGCGTAAGGAGAACGTGGTTAATTGAGCTAGAGAACATATGAATTGGAGGAAAGAATTGAAATGTGTGACATTCAATGATGAGAAGAAATTCAATTCTGACTGCTCTGATATTTGGTAATACAACTGCATGACCTCTGCGACTGCGGTATCTCACAAGAGAGAGATCACTTGCTTGTCTGCCCGTTGATGAAGGAGAAAAATGTTCAAGAGATCTTATGGTGGCAAATACTAACGACTGTTGCTAGTCACTGGCAAAATGTTACTTAATTCGGAAACGGAAATGAATGAATGATTTTTTTTTTTTGCTAGGGGCTTTACGTCGCACCGACACAGATAGGTCTTATGGCGACGATGGGATAGGAAAGGCCTAGGAGTTGGAAGGAAGCGGCCGTGGCCTTAATTAAGGTACAGCCCCAGCATTTGCCTGGTGTGAAAATGGGAAACCACGGAAAACCATCTTCAGGGCTGCCGATAGTGGGATTCGAACCTACTATCTCCCGGATGCAAGCTCACAGCCGCGCGCCTCTACGCGCACGGCCAACTCGCCCGATGAATGAATGAATGAATGAATGAATGAATGAATAAATGAATGAATGAATGAATTAATTCATTCATTCATTAATTAATTAATGAGTGAATGAATGACCTCAGGAAAGCAGAGCAGACTTTTCTTTCAGATAAATCACTCATCACGCTAACGAAGCTTCTTAAGAATTTTTTTTTAAATATTGAAGTAAATTGATAGCTATAGGACAACAACTATTAAATTTCGCGGAATAATGCATGGAGTGGTTTTCTCTTTGAGAAATAGTGCATACATTAATACGGATAAACTATGCCCCTAACAATATCTATTACAGGAAGGTGACAACTCTCTGCCTGACCTCCATGGCCCCCATGGAAATGGTCTGGTACACACCACCACTGTAACCTCGGGCCAGTATGACTCTCCCGAAATGGACGTCTCGTTTGTAAATTTTTCATGATGATGTCATTGTTTTTACGCCGCTCTACCTACTTTTGACGGTTTTCGGAGTGTAAATTTTCTCTTTGACTTCCTGGCGTGTAATCAAACCCACGTGCATTCAAGTGGATCAAGAACAGATTTGGTATAATTCATCATTTTTAGTTATATTAAGTGCTAAATCGTATATCTAATTAATGAGTGTCTTACGGACTGCAACGTAGTAGAGAAATTCTACTCGCTCATGTGTGATTAAACACCAACGCTGTCCGTAGCCACTTATTAGTTAACAACAACAAGAATAACGTCCCCTCACCAATCTCTTACAGGCTACTTAAGTTCCATCTACCTGTCGGAAACCCCATACCAGGCTATTAATTGCAGTGATTGACGGCTTTTTAAGTTCTCTCCCTAAATTTTGACTATCGTGCACCTTGTACGAGCCATTATCTTTCTGTGTGCAGTTTCTTAGGCAACCGGGAACGCGAGTTGAACTCGCTCTAAAGTGCCTCTGAAAATCTCCTTCTCACATCAGACTAGGGCCGTAATGAGAACAATTGTGTCTCTTAGAAACTTATCTAGATTCATGGACTTCACACAAGGCACTATATTAAAAGACATTTCTGAGATTTAAAGATGATTAAACCATAATTTTGACGGCATTTCAAGCATGCCATGAAATTTCCATGCGTCGTACATCCCTTCGACTATCGTTAGTCCTAAGAGTCCTAATTTTGACCAGAAAACGATTCATTTTATATCTTAAGAAATCCTTTAACAAGGTTTCTTCAGACTATAGTTATCAACTTCACTACCCAATCGTCATTATTATTCGGGCTGTCTAATGGAGATGATAATCATGTACTCGGTTCACTTCGAAGGGCTTGCATTTTATTCCTCATCAGGATGCAGAAAAATGAAGGTACGGGAGTTCTACGTCTTTTGTATGGGTGTGAGTGTGTGTGTGTATTTATTGAGTCGTCCTGAAAATAAATTAGAGTGGTGAAAAGGATGGTGTTTTATTCGTAACAGTACGTTAAGTTGGGTTTAACCTTGCAAGGATTTTTTCCACTAGGAGGGTGGTGTTATTGCTTCTTAGGTGTTGGTGGTCCAATGTTTTCGACATTGCTCGCAAAATTTGTACAGGAAAAACGAATATATGCAATCGTCTCGCCAAAATGGAAAGACCACTCCACAAACATGCTATTTATTGCGTGGTGCTTAATACTGTCTAGCTGATAGGTTGTGCGAAGTGATTCGTTGTGTTGGAGCCATATTGAAAGTTGTAAAATATCAATGAGGGACATTATATGGAAATTAAATGTCGAGGTAAAAGTGTCATACATTAGTGGTGCACCTCCTGAGAACCAGGAGTGCGTCGTTGTTGGGGATGTATAGGTAAGACGTTCAAGAACTGAAAATGGAACTACGGTTTGAATCCTGTTCTACGCAAATATTTTTGAATTAATTGTACCTATATACGGTACACTGTCCCTTTTGATTCAGTAACACAGTGTCAAGTTATTATTATTTTTATTATTATTATTATTATTATTATTATTATTATTATTATTATTATTATTATTATTATTATTATTATTACACTGGCGGAAAAAATAAGCAAACACAAAGAAGGGGTTGTGCTGGTGTAACCAACGTTGGTAGACCTTATTATACATCTGAAAGATGGCGTTGATTCAAATTTCCAGCAAATCGCATTAGTGTGGCGCTAGTAGCGGCCCCATGACGTTGCGCATCAGGTGTTTGCATTAAATACGGGCTGTACTGTGCGGGAGCGTCTGTTACCTGTGAGATTGGACGGAGTGACTGAGTGGGTCAAGAATGCCTTTACGATGACGAAGAGGTCAGTAGCAATTGCTCACTGCGAGTGAACGAGGCCGTAATCTAGGGCTACGTGAAGGTGGATATTCCTTCCGCGATATTGCAGAACGACTTGGCAGGAATGTATCTACTGACAGCAGTGGTTACGAGAAAGTACGCTCGCAAGAAGACCGGGCTCCGGACGTCCCCGTGGCACCACCAAGAGGGAGGACCACCGTATTCGGCTATCGCTGTCGGGCAGCAGACTGCGCCTGCAGCAGCAATTCGAGCGGCAGTTGGCACCACAGTAACGCAACGAACTGTTCAAAATCGGTTACTTGAAGGACAGCTCCGAGCCAGACGCCCTGCGACGTGCATTCCACTTACCCCAAACCACCACCGCCTGCGACTTTAGTGGTGTCAAGCGAGAGCTCATTGGAGGATGGGGTGGAGGTCCGTTGGGTTTTCCGACGAAAGCCGGATCTGCCTTGGTGCCAGTGATGGCCGTGTGTTGGTTAGGAGGAGGCCGGTTGAGCGCCTGCATTCCACTTGCCTGCGGCTTCGACACACTCGACCTACACCGCGAGATCTGCTCTGGTGAGCAATTTCCTATGACAGCAGGAGCACTCTCGTGGTTATCCCACACACCCTGACTGCAGATGTGTACGTTTTTCTGGTGTTTCGACCTGTTGTGCTGCCATTCATGAACAGCATTCCTGGGGGTATTTTCCAAATGGATAATGCACGCCCCTATGCCGCTGTTGTAACCCAACGTGCTCTACAGAGGGTCGATATGTTGCCTTGGCCTGCTCGATTCCCCGATCTGCCCCCAATCAAGCACACGTGGGACATCATTGGACGATAACTTCAGCGTCATCCACAACCTTTATAAAACGTCCCTGTGTTGACCGACCAAGTGCACCAGGCATCGAAATCCACCCACAGGCTGATAGTCGGCACCTGTACGACACAATGCATGCACGTTTGCACGCCTGCATTCAACAGGAAGGCGATTACACCGGTTATTAATGGACCAGCATGGCACATTTGCGATGGCTTTTCTCGCACGGACATTAACCTGTAGTCTTGTACCTTTCATCAAGTAAATGTGTTACCTCGACAATTATATTGCCAACATTTCCGTATTCTACATTCCTTATTTCACGGTGTTTGGATATTTTCTGCCAGTGGAATATTATTATTATTATTATTATTATTATTATTATTATTATTATTATTATTATTATTATTATTATTAATAATTAATAATTAATAATAATATTATTAATAATAATAATTATCCAAGTACAAACTCTATGTTACACATGGTATACTGGGGCTATAGATGACAAAACTTGATTAATATATAAAATAACAACTAAAACTTAAAAGTGGGGTGACTTGTAAATAAAATGGAGAAATTTAGCAAACGCATTATAACAGCAACTTTTTGAAATAAACTATTAAACCGTGCTTGATATTGTACATCACACATATTAAAGTGAATTACTAATTCATATCTGCTTCTTTCAAAAATGGGACAGTCAAATAAAGGCATTTCACAGGTACAAAGATAGGGATTCTGGATATTGATTCTAAACCTCCCAAAATATTCTTCAAATTTTTCATGTCCTGACATAAACTGTATTAAAGTCTAGTTATGTGTTAATATACTCTTCGATCTATCCTTAATATTCAGAAAGAACAAATTCCTTATAAGCTGACCTCTTGAGCCAGGTATCGATAGATTATTCCATATATTCTTCGCATACGTTTTCAGTGTTATGTTAAGAATATATTTTGCCAGAATTCCACACTTGTCAAACACGAAGCTTGCCCATTAGCGAGCGTTGTGGAAGCGCACGCAATAATTCTTACTAATCTACACTCGCAACGTACCTATTACAGTAATGAATACGTCGATATGTAACTCATCTATGGAAATACATGACAGAAGTCATTACAGTTGCAGGATCTGGATCACAAGCTACTTCCGGAGAGAATGAAACTGACAGATAATACGTTCCAGAGCGTTAATTGCCGTTGGTATTCAACTAGGATACTTTAAATTAAACATCCAAATTAGAGATCTTCATTCAGCGTTCAGTCTAAAAAACCTCTGTGGATTAATTAAGCGCTTCCATAACCCTCCGTTTGAACTAGCACTATGTTCAAGTTTAGCTCGCAAACTGACTATGTATAGGCTATATGTATGTGATAAATAATATTAATTGTTAGTGTATGTCAATAATTACACATTCTATGTTTTGCTCTAAGTGACGAAACTGCGGGCGATTCTTTATGTTCATTTATAACATGTATAACATTGTTTTTCTGTCCGAACACTTCGAATGTTCAGATAATATTTAATTTCATCTCGGACGAGGTGTACAATGACTTATTTCACCTTTGCTTTTATACTCTTATACTAGTCCATTAGTCTGTTTAATGAAGGTGTCATGCGAAATCTCTTCAAGTAACTGGAATGAAAGTTTGTATTTCAACAGAAAGTGCTCTTGGAATGTACGAGTGTATGTTTGCATGACGTATTTACGCACTCCTACAGTATAATATATTTTATGTTCATTTTACTTTACACTTATGCATAAGAAAATGAACAAAATAAAACATGTTCTAATGAAATGCAATACCGCATAGGAAACGGAACAGAGCGAAAATTGTTCTAAGGGACTGCATATCCATAAGTGGCTGGGAGGCGTTTTCAATCTTAAGGAAAATAATGAATAGGAATAGCATTGTGAGATACGCGATATTGTTCTTCATGCCACGCTATCCTGTGCTGATCTCTTCATTTTTACGTAACGACTACTCTGCTTGCCATATCCATACCTTGGCCTACCCCTACCGTTCATACCACCTACACTTCCCTCAAAAACCAACCGAAAAATTCCTGAGTGTCTTAAAATATGTCCTATCGTTCTATCCCTTCTTCTTGTCAAATTAGCCAAATGGTTCTCCTATCAACAATTCGATTCAGTTGCCTCTATATTTTTATTTGTATTTCAAAATATTCTATTTCTTTTCTATTTCTTTCTGAGCTAATTTTCGTCAATATTTTACTTCCATACAGTGCAACGCTCCATACGCAAGTCTTCGAAACGTCTTTCAAATTCCTATATCAATGTTCGAAGTGAGAAAATTTATTTTCCTAAGAAAGGCCTTTCTTGCTCGTGCTATTCTGTATTTTATGTTCTCCTTACTTCTGCTATGGTTAGTTATTTTACTGCCTAATAAAAAATATTCCTTTAAGACCTCATTTCGTAATCTAATATATTTCCTGCATCACCTGACTTCGTTCGACTGCACTCCATTACTTTTATCTTAGGCTTATTTATTTTCATCTTGTACTCCTCCTTCCCCAGGACTCTGACAATACCATTCAACAATTTATCCAGATCTCCTGCAGTCTCAGATAAAATGACAATGTCATCAACAAATCTCAGGGTTTTGATTTCTCCTCTGATTTTGATTGCTTTTCCAAATTACTCTTTGATTTTCTTTACCTCGTGTTCTACATAAGAGGAGGGGCGACAAGCTGCAGCCTTGCCTTGCTCCTGTCTGGATAGCTGCTTCTTTTTCAAAGCCCTCGAGTCTATATCACTGCAGACTGATTTTTTAACTTATTGCATTTCATTCTTCGTTCTCGGTATCTGATCCCTATCACCTTCAGAATCCCAAATAGCTTGATTCATTCAACGTTATCGAATGACCGAAGGCCATGTACGTGGGCTTTCTACTTCTTAATTCGGTCCTCTGAGATCAGACGTCAAGTCAGAATTCCTTCACGCGTTCCTACAATTCTTCTGAAGCCAAAATGATCAGGCTCATTATACCTCTTTTCAAGTTTCCACTATAATAGATTGCAATACTTCAACATAGAATGTCATTAGCGCCAAGTCATCGGTATAGGCCAAACTGCTTACTACATTTCCAATTTACTACTTCCTCCCTGAAATTGTGTACCTTTCAGTAAATGATCCACGTGCACAGAGAATAATGAGTGTGGAAGAATACAGCTTTACCTAACCCATGTAACTGTTTTGACAACTAATTCATTCAGCTGTTAATTCTCAATGCGGCTTGATTGTCTACATAAATATATATAATTATCTATAATAACCTAGAGCCCATTGTCCCCCGATATATCAACTAATTTTTACTTGGTGCCCCTTGTCCGGAACCAGGTCTAAATGATTCGCTTGCTGGCCTTTGGCTCAGAGCGTCCCGGGTTCGATTCCAGCCTGGATCGGCGATTTTAACCTTCATTGTTTAATTCCAATGGGTCGGGTCTGGGTGTGCGTGTCGTCTTCAGCATTAGATTTCATCACAGGTAGGGCCTCATCCTCACAGGCACGCAGGTATAATATACGGTATCCACCCGAAAGACCTGCACGAGGCCTCCTCGGATGCCACAAGCCATTAAACATTAAACTTGGTACACTGAGTTACCGCTTTTCTAGATCTGTGAAACATCATCAGAAAGGTCAACTCCTCACGTGGCATTTTCACTAACTTAAGATATAGTGACAATCTGGTACCAGCTGTCCGTAAATGGCCTTTCATTCAATTACAGTCCACGATTTCAGAGTCTCTACTCTAAAATAACCGTCAACACCTCGCTATCCTGTGAATTACCGCAATCTGGAAGAATTCTGTGGAATACACTAACGTTGCCATTAATACTGAGCAATGCTCAGCAAGCGAAACTAGAGCACACTATGCGACGAAGGTCACAGTGCCAAGTATGTGCTGCCTGCAACTTGTCCAAATGTTAGTCATGCTGATTAAGAAAGTTACGACACATGAAATGTATCCTCCAACTCCCTACTGGGTCTTAAAAACAGGAACGCCTACACGAGTCAGCTCTGAGAAAGAATATACTGGGATATCGCTCACTCCTTCTCGAATTGCAGAACATCTCACGTTGTTCCTTTTGTCATGATATCCCACACATTCTCTGACTTCCGTGAATTGCAAGCATCGTTACTGATGCACACTGCTGCATATCAAACTAACCAAATCGTGGAATGAAAGAGAACAAGAAGCTTCTTTGAAAACTGTAACGGTTCAAATCCCGTTACAAGATGATATCTGTATTTGTATTATTATTATTATATATATAATTCGCTGGGGCCATCAAGGACCACGTTAAGTCTTGTTGCATTTGACACTGGACTTGGCCTTCTTTAGAGACCAAATTTCCCTCATTCTTTGTGAGTGGGCCTGCTTACGCTCCTCTGTCCAAGGGGCACCGTGTCTTCTCTTCGGTTGCTCGTCTCGGTTTAGCCCGTTCGTCAATATTTTCTTGCGGAAGAGATCTCTGTTAAGGGCATCTTCAGCTGAGATATGTAGCATTTGCAGGTCTTCTTTGGTATTTCTAAACCAGGGAATTGTGGTTTTGGGGTTTGAATCAAAAAAGTGAAAGATTTCTTTAGTTAACTTTCTCCCGTCCATTCTTTTCAGATGACCGTAAAATCGTGCCCGTCTTTTTCTGATTGTGTCGGTAATTTTCTCTATTTTACTGTAGACTTCCTCGTTGGATCTCTTTTGATGGATTCCATTTCTGTACTTTGATCCCAAGATTCCTCTCACAATTTTGCGTTCTTTTTTCTCCAGTTCTTCAAGGAGTCCTTTGTTGGCATTTAGAGACAGGGTTTCGGCTGCATATGGAACTACTGGCTTCAGAACGGTTTCATAGTGACGTATCTTGATGTTTTGGGAAAGGCATTTTTTGTTGTAGATTGTGCGGGATGTTTGGTAGGCTATTTCCAGTTTGCGTACTCGCTCCTGAAGTGCTTCTTTGTCCAGTCCATTTTTCATGATGCTCTCACCCAGGTATTTGAATTTGTCTACTCGGGTGATGTCCCCGTATTTTGTATGGAGTTTTGGAGGAGCCTCTTTGATGTTAGTCATTACCTCTGTTTTCTCAAACGATATCTGCAAACCAGTTTGTTCGGCAATTTCCTTTAAAATTTCAACTTGAACTCTAGCGGTTTCTATGTCGTTTGAGAGAACAGAAATATCATCGGCAAATGCTAAGCAGTCTGTTGCGATCCCCTTGGATTTGGTTCCTATTCTCAATGGTGTATTATTATTATTATTATTATTATTATTATTATTATTATTATTATTATTATTATTATTATGTCAGTATTATTATTATTTTATCTGTGAGATTAATATTATTGTATTATTGTTTTTATTGTTCAATTCAATTCTGCAATGCTTGTCGCTTGTATGATTGGAGTCAAATTGTTACGTATATATGTGTGTGTAGATTAACACTAAAAACATATACAGTAAGAGTTGCTGCATATCAGATGTGGGTGACTAATACTAAAGAAGTATTAAAATTTACCTATGACAGCAATGACATTTACAGTAAGATACAAAAGTTGAAAACTAGAAAAGCGACTGGAATTGATAAGGTTTCGGGGGATATACTAAAGACAATGGGTTGGGATGTAGTACCATATCTGAAGTACTTCTTTGATTTTTGTTTTCATGAAGGAACTTTACCAAATGAATGGAGAGTTGCTATAGTAGCCCCTGTATATAAAAGAAAGGGTGATAGGCATAAAGCTGAAAATTACAGGCCAGTCAGTTTGACATGCATTGTATGTAAGCTTTGGGAAAGCATTCTTTCTGATTATATAAGACATGTTTGCAAAATTAATAATTGGTTTTACAGAAGGCAGTTTGGGTTTAGGAAAGGTTATTCCACTGAAGCCCAACTTGTAAGATTCCAGCAAGATATAGCAGATATCCTGGATTCAGGAGGTCAGTTGGACTGTATTGCGATTGACTTATCTAAGGCATTTGGTAGATCATGGGAAACTACTGGCAAAAATGAGTGCAATTGGACTTGACAAAAGAGTGACTGAATGGGTGGCTCTGTTTCTAGAAAATAGAACTCAGAGAATTAAAGTAGGTGAAGCTTTATCTGTCCCTGTAAAAATTAAGAGGGGAAATCCTCAAGGCAGTATTATTGGACCTTTATGTTTTCTTATATATATCAATGATATGTGTAAATAAGTGGAATCAGAGATAAGGCTTTTCGCAGATGATGTTATTCTGTACAGAGTAATAAATAAGTTACAAGATTGTGAGCAACTGCAAAATGACCTCGATAATGTTGTGAGATGGACAGTAGGCAATGGTAAGATGATAAATGGGGATAAATGTGGTTAAAAGTCATGTTGTGAGTTTCACAAATAGGAAAAGTCCTCTCAGTTTTAATTACTGCGTTGATGGGGTGAAAGTTCCCTTTGGGTACCATTGTAAATACCTAGGTATAAATATAAGGAAATATCTTCATTGGGGTAATCACATAAATATGATTGTTAATAAAGGGTACAGATCTCTGCACAGGGTTATGAGAGTATTTTGGGGTTGTAGTAAAGATGTAAAGGAGGGAGCATATTTGTCTCTGGTGAGACCTCAACTTGAGTATGGTTCCAGTGTATGGGACCCTTACCAGGATTACGTGATTCAGGAACTGGAAGAAATCCAAAGGAAAGCAGCTCGATTTGTTCTGGGCGATTTCCGACAGAAGAGTAGCGTTACAAAAATGTTGCAATGTTTGGGCTGGGAAGACTTGGTAGAAAGGAGACGAGCTGCTCGACTAAGTGGTATGTTCCGAGCTGTCAGTGGAGAGATGGCGTGGGAGGACATCAGTAGACGAATAAGTTTGGATGGTGTCTTTAAAAGTAAGAAAGATCACAATTTGAAGATAAAGTTGGAATTCAAGAGGACAAATTGGGGCAAATATTCGTTTATAGGAAGGGGAGTTGGGGATTGGAATAACTTACCAAAGGAGATGTTCAATAAATTTCCAATTTCTTTGCACTCATTTAAGAAAAGGCTAGGAAAACAACAGATAGGGAATCTGCCACCTGGGCGACTGCCCTAAATGCAGATCAGTAGTGATTGATTGATTGATTGATTGATTGATTGATTGATTGATTGATTGATTGATTGATTGATTGATTGATTGATTGATTGATTGATTGATTGATTGATTGATTGATTGATTGATTGATTGAATAACTTCTGACATTGTAATATTGCGAAATACTGCTGGAGTAACTGTCGAGTCATTGCTACGCCATCGTGAGCATTTAGCGGTGAGCTCACTTTCCTGAAGACACCCAGGGTGCCGCCGGTGGTTTCACTATAAGGTGTAACATTTGTCGCGAGGTGGGAGTAGATCATATTTATTCCTGGAGATTGCGCAGGTGTGTCAACCAAAGTCTATATAAGGTGGCTATATATTGTAGAGTCAGTCATTATTCAATTGGAAGGAGAGGCCACAGTTGGTCATTGAGTCAACAGGAAAGAGAGGTCTCAGTTGGTCATTAGTCATTAGTTAAACGGAAGGTGAACAGTGAAGAATTCATATGGATAATTGAACAGTCATTGAGTCAACAGGAAGGAGAAGCCTCAGTCGGTCATTAGGTATTATCCAAGTGGATGGTGAACAGTGATGAAATCAAGTGGAAGGTGAGACCTCAGTCGGTCAGTTGTGTTCGAAGAATAGGCGTGCCATGAAGTCATATAGGACAGACTTACCAAAAAGTCATCAATTGGAGAAGAAGCAGTCACATGGATACATCACCAAATTAGGCTTGACACATCTACAGTAAACACCAGATTAAAGGAATACGTAGTAATTACACTCAAAATGTTGAAGGTACAGTCAAGTGAACCAGTGAGGGATACATTTCGTGTACAATTGTTAAATGTCCGGCCAAGAAGAATTCAAAATCATGCCTAGTTTCTTTCAGTTGCAATGTCATAATTTCATATTCTCATCTGTTTTAATCACAGCAGTTCTCACTATTTTTATTGAAATTATTTCAAGAATATATTTTGTTCTATCAAATTAATTTATCGTTTTATTTAAACAGTAAAATTTCTTAACCCCAAATTTAATGGGGAAATCGAACGCCAATCTCCTTTTCCCAGAACTTATATGGCATGTTGTTACAAGTAAGCTTATTACCCCACACCCTAGAGATATTCAACAATCTGAATCTTTTTTATTGCTCCACTGAATTTTAGCTGGCGCCCTTCAAATAACGTATGTGTAAGTAAGCAGGTAAGAACTAAGTATGAGTACAAAGTCCGACGATTGTGTATTTTATTTAATGAATATTAATTTTCATAATTTTCAGTTTAAATTCAGATTAGGATATTTTAAATTTAGTAAAGGAGTTAGGAACTCCTTCAAAACATACAATTGATCCTGCTCAGACACATAAATAAAGTATGTAATGCAAGTAATGCAATTTGGAAGATTGGAATATGATATGGAAGAGCAAGTATTTAAAAGTGATTACATTAAAATACAATTTCTGCTTACTTATATTTTGGGCTGGGTATATTTCTTGCCATAAGCTTATTGTACGGCTGTAGATATTGTCGGATAGTTTTTACTGTTGTGGGGTCAGGAACGATGTACAAGTAATTCACTGAATTATTCAGGTACTTGCAGTGATAACGTACATGTCAGAAGTGAAACATCAAGTAAAACAAGACCCATAAAGTGGACGTATGAAAGATGTGGCAGAATAAGATGAAAACAAAGAGTTACGATACTGGTAAGGACCGTAGATGTACGAGACTACACTGCCTTGAAAATGTGAATCTCGATTAAATAAGTTACATGGTAAGAAAAATAATGAAATTAATATCTGGAACGAACATGAAGCTAGACCTATCATAGGAACATATGACTGAAATAAAAGTGCACGTGTTTAGGGTAAATATTTTTATAAATGTGTTAACAATTTCATCATGTAATGGAGCTAGATAATTTTTCCTGGAATTACTAATAAAGGTTGTTGCTTAAAGTGGCCTAACACCTAGGTTATGAGACTTACTTATAAAGAAACAGGTAGTGTTTCATACTTTAAGTTCGATAATCCTCCCGTTTCCTTGAGCGGTGATCTCAATATTCCTTAAATTAAAATAACTGATAATCTCAAAGCGATAATCATATCGTCCAAAAAGCAGAAATCTCCATTCTCCACCAAAGCGAATATATTTCCACGATGTGACCGGTATTTGTCACTTGATACATTGAAAGCAGATTTGAGACCATCGCATCCCTTTCACAGGACTTCTTGTCTAGTGTGACATTGTTATGCTAGGGGCTTTTTTTTACGTCGCACCGACACAGATAGGTCTTATGGCGACGATGGGATAGGAAAGGCCTAGGAGTTGGAAGGAAGCGGCCGTGGCCTTAATTAAGGTACAGCCCCAGCATTTGCCTGGTGTGAAAATGGGAAACCACGGAAAACCATCTTCAGGGCTGCCGATAGTGGGATTCGAACCTACTATCTCCCGGATGCAAGCTCACAGCCGCGCGCCTCTACGCGCACGGCCAACTCGCCCGGTGACATTGTTATGATTCCATCTTGAACGACGTTTCAGCTTCCAGTATTTAGGCTGCATTTTTTGTTTGTTTTATTCTCCAGTATACCTGTCGTCATCAATGCAATTATTTTGTGATATATATATATATATATATATATATATATATATATATATATATATATATATATATATATATATTCTGGAGTTTATTTATTTGTACATTCTGCATTGTTTCCCTGAATGAACTATACCATCTGATAAGGACAATTACTCGAAGCTTAAATCAGACTGCCCCAGTGACATGACTCCCGGTAGAGGACATTAATACGTAGTAGATGGGCGCATGCATTCCTACGTATCATCTAATTCTGCTGGGTAGTTATTTTGAACAGATGTCTGAACATCCCTACAGGAATGACAATTCTTGATATGGGTCGTTATGCCAATGGCCGTAGCCGTGTTGAAACACCGGATCCCGTGAGATCTCTGAAGTTAAGCAACATTGGGCGTGGTCCAAATATGGATGGGTTGCCACGCGCTGCTGGTGGGGCGTAAGGGAATGGAGGAGCGGAATGGAACTGGCCACACTACCACACGTAAAGTCAGGTTCAGGCACACCTCTTCGGGGGTTCGGACCTGCCTTCGGGCAGATTACCCCCCCCCCCCTTATGTGTCGTTAGAATTTTGAGTGAAGTTCGCGTTCAAGTTTATCCCAGCGGTGTTATTTAGGGTCCAGATCAGGACTCTGTATGAGGGTTGCTGTACAGATATAGTCGAGTGTATTATCCTGCCGATACAGTCAATAATCATTAGAGAACTTGTCTTCACAAATGGTAAAAATATCCCAGCACCTACACAATTCTTCTTGTTAGAAGTGCCGGTCCTCCCTTAAATGAAACAATTTGCTAACTCCAATACCACATAAATGAAGACTAATAACACAAACACAGAACGTTGTGATTATCAAATGATAGCGGTATAACTCTTTAATGAGATATCCATTTGACTGTTTTATATATGTAATAAAAACAAACAAACACAAAGTAAACAGAACGGCTCCGTCCTGTAGTTGGAAAAGACACCCACCTTCTATGCTCAAGGTTCCGTGACTGAATCCCGACACAGTCGACTTGTATTCCCTGTACCTATAGAATGCCTATTCGAATAAACCAGCATAAGAGTTGAACAGCAACTAGATAAACCTTGTTACGTAACTAGGACCAAGTATTCACGTCAAGTTAAAGAAGGCGACAAAAAACACGCTATAATAAATATTAATTTGTAGATCAGCGAACAGAGAATGGGAATTTTCTCCAAAACTTAGGATATGCAAGACAATACTGAAATACCCTCCAAATTCTATACAATTTTCCCTGCATTGGTGTTGTAAACGTAATATAATATTAGTAGCATATTTCTTGCAAATTCCAGTTATTAGCTTATGTTAAGTTACTTGGAAACGAACATCTTATGTGAATTCGTATGAATTTCTATGCGATGTGTTTTCAATAATTGTGTTATACTACTAGTAAATAATCTCTAATCCTCATATTTTAATGTTTCTCGCATTTTAATTTCTATGCATTTTGTCTTAATGTTATTTTTGAATAATAATATTATTGGTTTTACGTCCCAATAACTACGTTGGCTGTTTTTCAGAGACGCCGAGGTGCCGGAACTTTGCCCGGCAGGAGTTCTTTTACGTGCCAGTAAATCTACCGACACGAGGCTGTCGTATTTGAGCACCTTCAAACACCGCCGGACTGAGTCAGGATCGAACCTGCTAGGTTGGGTTCAAAGGCCAGCGCTTCAACCGTCTGAGCCACTCAGCCCGGAAATGTTTATTTTTTGCTCCTATGCATTTTGTTCTTGTTACGAAATATTCATGTAATTTAAGCTAGATTTTCGTTTAAATTCGTTTTTTGAAAGCAGATATTTTTACCGGATTAACTGCCAATATCAATGTACTTGTTTATAATAATAATAATAATAATAATAATAATAATAATAATAATAATAATAATAATAATAATAATAATAATAATAATAATAATAATAATAATAATAATAATAATAATATATGAATACTTGTATAATAGGGCCCCGTGCCTTAAAATTGGGATTCAAAGCAAGGTTGATAGATTAGTTCTATATACTGTCGCTCTTTTCTGAGAAATTATCAAGGTTCATCTATCTGCTCTGAACGGGGAGGAAACATGGACCATGTGTTTCTCCAAAAGTTGTATTCACGTTTCTAAATTTTCGACTTCCTGACGGAGAATTTGACTCGCATCCCAGCTGACGAACCGTTTTTCATCTCGATGAGGTGGTCCCTGCACTCTGTGGGAATTACAGTTTTAATACGTGTTTTCCAATGACCTTTATTTCTTAGATTGTAGATATCCTTCGCCCACTATTTCATACGCAACCCACGATAATTCACATGAAGTAAGTGAAACGTTTGTTCTATAATGTAAGCAAAGCAAAGTCATTTCCATGGAGGCCCTTGGAGGAGAGGAAGAGAAAGGTTTCACTATGGCACTAAGTAGCATAGTGTGGTTAGCCCTATGGCCGGTCGCATTTGCCTCAAGGAATTCACCTAGTACTAACTTTGTGGTGTAGGGTGAGTGAGCCTAAGGGCAATGTGCCACTCCAGAAGTGCAAATTTCGGGAATCGAACTCACATCCTCTGGGACGAACCGGTTGTCTCTGGACGTTAACGAATGCTGTTTAAAAGCCATAGGCCCCTATTTTCCATTCTATAGTAGCTGAAGTACTGAATAACCTCCACGGTTCAGTCGTCTGACATGATAAGTATTCTGTTCGTCCGGCTCCATTGGCTAAATGGTTAGCGTGCTAGCCTTTGGCCACAGGAGTCCCGGATTTCTATTCCCGGCAGGTTCGGAGATTTTAACTTTAAATGATTAATTCCCCTGGCTAGGGGACAGGGTGTTTGTGTTGTTCCCAACATTCCTGCAACTCACACACCACACATTGCACTATCCCCCACCACAACAACACGCAGTTACCTACACATGGCAGATGCCGCCCACCCTCATTGGAGGGTCTGCCTTACAAGGGCTGCACCCGGCTAGAAATAGCCACACGAAATTTAAATTTAAATTTAGTATTCTGTTCAATGTCCGCCTCTGTGGTGTAGTGGTTAGTGTGATTAGCTGCCACCCCCGGAGGCCCGGGTTCGATTCCCGGCTCTGCCACGAAATTTGAAAAGTGGTACGAGGGCTGGAACGGGGTCCACTCAGCCTCGGGAGGTCAACTGAGTAGAGGTGGGTTCGATTCCAACCTCAGCCATCCTCGAAGTGGTTTTCCGTGGTTTCCCACTTCTCCTCCAGGCAAATGCCGGGATGGTACCTAACTTAAGGCCACGGCCGCTTCCTTCCCTCATCCTTGCCTATCCCTTCCAAACTTCCCATCCCCCTACAAGGCCCCTGTTCACCATAGCAGGTGAGGCCGCCTGGGCGAGGTACTGGTCATACTTCCCAGTTGTATCCCCCGACCAAGAGTCTGAAGCTCCAGGACACTGCCCTTGAGGCGGTAGAGGTGTGATCCCTCGCTGAGTCCGAGGGAAAAGCCGAACCTGGAGGGTAAACAGATGATGATGATGATGATTCTGTTCAATTCTTCGTGACTGTTGGGGCGCTGAGATGAGGGAGGTAAGTAAGTTAATTTAACATTAACATATAGTGGTCCTTTCAAGGCTCAACTTATTTTTTTCCAACATTAGAATTATGTTCTATGGACAGAGTAATTATGTTCCCACACAGTGGGAAAACGTTGTGAATTCTGCCCCATTCTTTATGAATGTAACCCCATTATTACCAATTATATACATCTTAGAGAATAATCTTCATGTTCATCGATTTTTGCCATCAGGCAGGCTAAGCTCTACATGTTCTTTTACGTTTCCAAGGCAGGCCGAGAAGTTCAAGGTCTTTTTCATTACGCAAATGCAGCAGGCAATAAAGTGAATGTTTTCTCAAAACATGTTATCCATAATAAAAATATACCAATTTAAACGTAACAGTAACACCCTAAAGTAAGAGAATGTGTACTGCAAGGCTTTGCGACCAACATTACTTATGAGTAGAGCCCGGAAGTTCAGGCATTTATTTTAGCTAAAATAGGCAGGCAAATAAGCACTCAACGTTTAGGAAATACGCAGTAAAGTAATTAAAATAGGCATTTATAATGACAAACATGGACAATAAAATAATAAAGATGGTTTAATGTAAGCTTCGTATTGCACATCTGCATCACATTTTACTACTTAATCTTTCGTCGTGCTGAGGGTGGGGGTGATAGAATAACATAAGGAGTTTCCCCTGTCCGTTGTAAGAGGTGACTAAGAGGGGTACCATGGGCTCTCATCTTGGGAGTGCTGGGGCTGTACCTTAAATAAGGCCACGGCCGCTTCCTTCCCATTCCTAGGCCTTTCCTATCCCATCGTCGCCATAAGACATATCTGTGTCGGTGCGACGTAAAGCAAATAGCATCCTGGGCGTGTGGGTTGCAATCACGGTTTCCGCAGGTGAGTCTGACGTTGCTTCCACTTACTTGTGTCAGTTTCGTCGTTCTTATCTTTCATACCCGGACTCCCTTGTACTTTTCCGACCCCGACGGTGTTGGGTTTTCGAGGATTAGGAAGTTCTTCATTTTCTCGCCCTTCGTGGCCATTCCCATCCTTTTGCCGATATCTTCATTTTTCGAAGTGACAGACCTCTTCCATTTTCCTTCTGATTAGTGTTAATACTCGTAGAAAACGGTTACCAAATTGCTTTTCCTCTTAAAATAATAATCACCACCAACACTTAATCTTACGTAGCTGGGACGGGACCTGCAACCTTCTCGACCATTTGGCTTGTGGAGTGAGTTTTCGTAGAGATTTGCGTAATATTAAAATATCGTTTGTGTAAATGCTCTTTTTTATCTATTAAAATGAAATAGTCTTCTGTATTTTTAACACAGTACACTGGAATCATATTTTATTTTCTTCCACTTGATTAATAAACAGCAGCATAAAAATCCACAACAATTCAAAAAGGCAAGAAGGGGCAAAAAATGCTTTAAACTATCAAACAGCCAACGGAGGATAATATAGGAAAAAATAATAATTGGTCCTACCGTTCCCAAACGTACGGAAATATATTTGTTTCTATTTGACACTTCGATATAAACATGCAAAAAACGTGCATTTTGCCTAACTTCCCGGCTCTACTTATGAAAAAGAAGCCTTGATGAACGTGACATTGTTGGGAAGAATTTTATGAGCATATATCACATCTCATAATGTTCAAACCTATTCTCCTGTTGTTTATTTTTGGTAGGTTCTATGTATTGGGACAATTTAAAGTTATAACTTCCGTCGGCTTCAGAGTGTCGATTCTAACAGTAGATCTTTGTTATTCCATTGCAAGCAAACATTGCTACAAGTACATTTCGCATTTGTAATCCATTTCATACCTAAAATAAATAAATAAATAAATAAATAAATAAATAAATAAATAAATAAATAAATAATATTTATTATTATTATTATTATTATTATTATTATTATTATTATTATTATTATTATTATTATTATTATTATTATTATTATTATTGATACATTCGAAGTAACAGGCTTGAAAGAAGCGGCAATGATGGCTGGTGAAATCAGGCGGAAACAAATGCCGGATAGCACTCGCTAGGAGGAGGTGAAGGCTAAGTTAGGAATGAACTACATGGAGGAAGCTGTATGTAGGAACCAGCTTCTGTCATGGAGTGATGTGACATGAACTGAGGAGGATAGGTTACGTAGGGAAGAATAATGGGCTAGGCAACTGAGTTACGAAAAACAGAGAGAGACCAAGGCGATGATGGTTAGACCCAGCATTTAACAATTTATTTAAAGATAGAAGGTGTGAAACTACTGTAAATGAGGCCACATGGCCAGTGGCAAACAATGGATTGTGGTGTCGTACAGTAGGGTACACATACAGAGGCTTGCTTTCCGAATGAACGGTGAAAGATATAGCACTATATAATGAAGGTAATAATAATAATTTCCTGTGGCTATTTCTAGCCGAGTACTGCCCTTGCAAGGCAGACCCTCCGATGAGGGTAGTTAGCATCTGCCATGTGTAGGTAACGGTGTGTTATTGTGGTGGAGGATAATGTTATATGTGGTGTGTGAGTTGCAGGGATGTTGGGGACAGCACAAAGACAAGTCCCCGAGCCGAGGTAATTAACCATTTAAGGTTAAAATCTCCGACCCGACTGAGAATGGAACCCGGGACCCTCTGGACCAAAGGCCAGCACGCTAGCCATTTAGCCGAACTATAATGAAAGTGTAGCATATATATATATGAATGCATGTAGGTATGTCTGTATATTATTATTATTATTATTATTATTATTATTATTATTATTATTATTATTATTATTATTATTATTATTATTATTATTATTATTATTCGTATTGCTCGCACAACGCACTACACACTCGAATCCCAATCCGAATTGCCCGGGGTCGAATCCAGGCGACTTCGCTTGAAATTTCCACAAGGACCAGTGAGTGGTGGCAGAAAGCATATCAGTTCATAAATCATCCTTCAAGTTCCAAGTTGTGCTTGGATGGTCTGGTGAGCCCGTACAAAACATGGAAATGTTACAAAGAAGTATTACTGTATCTCCCTCAATGGAGTGTATAGTGGTAGAGTAGTCGGCCCCTGATCCAATAACGTGGTATCAAACCAGTCAGAAGTAGTTGAATTTTGAAGATATCAGCGATATATTTTGTGTATATTTGCCAAAATTATCGAAGGACACTACCCAAAATGTACACTCTCATTTTAAAGTGTCACTCAAAATACTTCCAAAATGACAAATAAATAAATAAATAAATAAATAAATAAATAAATAAATAAATAAATAAATAAATAAATAAATAAATAAATAAATAAATAAATAAATAAATAAATAAATAAATGTTGGGTATTCAGCCCTAAGGCTGGTTTGTTCCTGAACAGGTCCACCATTAGTTGTCATAGATGGTCTAGGTGTCACTGAAGAGGCGTATTAGGGAAATGAGGAGTGATGTAGTTTTCCGTTGCTTTCCTCACTGGGTCAGAAGTTGCTACTGCACATCATTCTGCCAAGCCCACTGAAATGCGTGCACCAACCGACCCCATGCACGACATTTTCACACCATTCATAACAGGGACTGGCTGCATAAGGAATGGCATTACTAGCATCACTCCTACCCCACCCACTTTCATATTGTCAAAGCCAAGGATAAGACCGAGACAGTTCAATGAAAGTAAGAAATTTATTCTAGCCCATACCAGAAGACATAGTGCACTGTAAACACTACATCCTGCCAGCAAAGACACAATAAATTAATAAAAATTAAATAAATAAATAAATAAATAAATAAATAAATAAATAAATAAATAAATAAATAAATAAATAAATAAATAAATTAATTAATTAATTAATTAATTAATTAATAATAAATTATTAATTAAATAATCAATTGTTCAAAATGTATTTATTTATTTATTTATTTATTTATTTATTTATTTATTTATTTATTTATTTATTTATTTATTTATGACTCGCTAATCGGCCAACTAGTCACCAGGATAGGTTTCATTATACATTCTGGCGTTTATTCAATTTTCGATTAATCCAGCAGGTTTTTATTAGCTCGCACGTTGTTCATCCGACCACTTTGTACCACTTGATCAATAACGGGTAAAGAGTTCGATCCCAGAGTGAGAGAAAGTTTATTACAACCAGTAAACGTTTATGTTATTTTTATTTCGAGATCTTCCTGCATCGTTTACGAAACACATGGAAAATTAATTATTTGGAAGTAAATGGTTTGAAAGAGAAATAGATTAAAATGTTATTATTATTATTATTATTATTATTATTATTATTATTATTATTATTATTATTATTATTATTATTATTATTATTATTATTATTATTATTATTATTATTATTATTATTATTATTTATAAATGACGGATATGAACGTCGATCATTAATATTTAAGAACAACTGTTGTGGTGCTCTTTTGTGAGGTCTATGTTCGCATGAATACCTATTTTTAGATTCAAGGTGCTCGCTTATGTCGTTTCAAATTTTCATAGGAGGGAGCGGAGCATACGTCATAAGAGATAAGTCGTATTGTTCTGCCACCTGTGCTAATAACATGCACGGCACATGTTGCTTTATGAAGAATGATTTACATTCTACGTCAGCCTAACAATGCAAGAATTTACTCCCCATGCAATGTCAGCATTTTATCAGCTGAGTAAGGGACACTACACCGGTGTTTTATTCATATAACAAGGAAGTGGAGGCCACCGGTCATCTTGGATCAACAAACAATGCTTGGAGTTTGTACTTCGCTTCTGGGTCACCTCCTCGGCCGGAAATGTAACCATTTATGATGACCCTTATATTTAAGATTCACTCCTAGATAAAAGGAATGCCATTTGCATAATGAACAGGACACTGGTTGAGTAACATTCTAATCGCTCCGACTAATGGAACAAGGAGTAAAATTAGAGTTTTATGTCACATTTAATATTCTGATCACTGCACTAGCCGTGGGACCTGAAGTTCCATGAGGAATTTGAGCATGGACATAAATTATCTTTCACATGCATGATCAGGATTTAAATCAATCAATCAATCAATCAATCAATCAATCAATCAATCAATCAATCAATCAATCAATCAATCAATCAATCAATCAATCAATCAATCAATCAATCAATCAATCAATCAATCAATCAAACAGGGCTGTCGTCCTGGTGGCAAATACCCTATATATTGTTTACCCAGCACTTTCTTTATTATTTTCAAATAACTTGGAAATTTATCGAACATTTTCTTCGATAAATTATTCCAACTTCCTACTCCTCGTCCTATAAAGGAATATTTGCTCCAATTTGTCCTCTTGATTTCCAAATCTACCTTCATATTATGACCTCTCGTACCTTTGAAAGCTCCGCTCAGTCTTATTTAAACATCTACTAATGCCATTCCAGGTCATATCTCCACTGTCAGCTTGGAACATAAAGCTTAGCCGAGCATTTCGTCTCCTTACTCCCAAGTCTTCCCAGCCCAAAGTTTTCAACATTTTCGTAACACTGCTCCTTTGTCGGAAATTGCCAGGAACAAATCGTGCTACTTTCTTTTGTACCGTTTCCAGTTCTCGTATCCTGGTGCGGAACCCTCTGCTTTACAACTTTACTACAACCTTTGAATATCCTCGTTACCACGTGAAGTTATCTGTAACCTTTATTTACAGTCTCGTAAATGTTACCCCAATGGAGATCATTCCTTGGTATTTACAGCGATCTCCTTGAATTACTATCACACCATCAACACAGTACCGTAATTATAAGTGAGAGGATATTTCCTCTCACTGACTTCTTATCCCGTATACCATCGTACGACTGTCCGCTGTCCATCTCACAGCGTAGTCTCGGTCTTTTAGCAGTCGCTCACAACCGTGTAACTAATTTACTACTCTGTACAGTATAACATCATCCGTCAATAGCCTTAACTATGATTCCATTTCTTTACTCCTATCATTTATACGTACAGATGGTGGTCGTATAAAACGTGGACTAACTATATAAGCGTTAGAGTGTTACTCATACTGATAAATAGTTTGAAAGAAATAATTATACAGACATCCCACATTCCAGGAATAATTAATGAACAAGGGGAGTGTGTATGTGAGGATCTTCAAAAGGCAGAAGTATTCAGTCAGCAGTATGTAAAGATTGTTGGTTACAAGGATAATGTCGAGATAGAGGAAGAGACTAAGGCCAAAGAAGTAATAAAATTTACGTATGATAACAATGACATTTACAATAAGATACAAAAGTTGAAAACTAGAAAAGCGGCTGGAATTGATCAGATTTCTGGGGATATACTAAAGACAATGGGTTGGGATATAGTACCATATCTGAAGTACTTATTTGATTATTGTTTGGCCGAAGGAGCTATACCAGACGAATGGAGAGTTGCTATAGTAGCCCCTGTGTATAAAGGAAAGGGTGATAGACATAAAGCTGAAAATTACAGGCCAGTAAGTTTGACATGCATTGTATGTAAGCTTTGGGAAGGCATTCTTTCTGATTATATTAGATATGTTTGTGAAATTAATAACTGGTTCGATAGAAGGCAATTCGGTTTTAGGAAAGGTTATTCCACTGAAGCTCAACTTGTAGGATTCCAGCAAGATATAGCAGATATCTTGGATTCTGGAGGTCAAATGGACTGTATCGCGATTGACATGTCTAAAGCATTTGATAGGGTGGATCATGGGAGACTACTGGCAAAAATGAGTGCAATTGGACTAGACAAAAGAGTGACTGAATGGGTTGCTATATTTCTAGAAAATAGATCTCAGAGAGTTAGAGTAGGTGAAGCTTTGTCTGACCCTGTAATAGTTGAGAGGGGAGTTCCTCAGGGCAGTATTATCGGACCTTTATGTTTTCTTATATATATAAATGATATGAGTAAAGGAGTGGAATCGGAGGTAAGGCTTTTTGCGGATGATGTTATTCTCTATAGAGTGATAAATAAGTTACAAGATTGTGAGCAACTGCAACAGCTCGATTTGGTCTGGGTGATTTCCGACAAAAGAGTAGCGTTACAAAAATGTTGCAATGTTTGGGTTGGGAAGAATTGAGAGAAAGAAGAAGAGCTGCTCGACTAAGCGGTGTGTTCCGAGCTGTCAGCGGAGAGATGGCGTGGAATGACATTAGTAGACGAATAGGTTTGAATGGCGTCTATAAAAGTAGGAAAGATCACAATATGAAGATAAAGTTGGAATTCAAGAGGACAAACTGGGGCAAATATTCATTTATAGGAAGGGGAGTTAGGGATTGGAATAACTTACCAAGGGAAATGTTCAATAAATTTCCAATTTCTTTGAAATCATTTCGGAAAAGGCTAGGAAAGCAACAGATAGCGAATCTGCCACCTGGGCGACTGCCCTAAATGCAGATCAGTATTGATTGACTGATTTGATTGATTGTTATAATTTTATCAACTGCTGAAGTTAGCCAATCACATCGCATCACGGGCTTCGCGAGTTGCTAAATCCCAACGTGGCTTAAGACCGGCCCGAGGGCACCTCTTCGAAGAAAAACCACTTTGCCAGGTAAGAGATTTGAACACAAATGACATGATTGGGCCATAACAAGTATGCTGCGGTGACACTGGCTGTTAGAGTTCGTAGCTGATTTCTCGGCGTGGCTCTCAAGCCGTTCCTTTTTTGCAAGCTGCTTTACGTCGCACCGACACAGATAGGTCTTATGGCGACGATGGGACACGAAAGGGCAAGGAGTGGGAAGGAAGTGGCCATGGCCTTAATTAACGTACAGCCCCAGCATTTGCCTGGTGTGAAAATGGGAAACCACGGAAAACCATCTTCAGGGCTGCCGACAGTGGGGTTCGAACGCACTATCTCCCGAATACTGGATCAGGCCGCACTTAAGTCACTGCAGCTATCCAGCTCGGTATGCTGGTCTTCAGCCATGTGCAGATTTAGTAACACCGCCATTTCAATTCGCCCGCGAAGTGATCTGATTGGCTAATTTTAGCAGCTGACAAAATGACAACGGCCCATTATTTCGAATTCTTTCTTTCAAATTATTTATAAGTATGACAAACTCTCTTATGCTCATACACACGGTTCACGTTGTTTACGACCATCCTGTACATAATTTTTTTTTTTTTTTGCTAGTTGCTTTACGTCGCACCGACACAGATAGGTCTTATGGCGACGATGGGACAGGAAAGGGCTAGGAGTGGGAAGGAAGTGGCCGTGGCCTTAATTAAGGTACAGCCCCAGCATTTGCCTGGTGTGAAAATGGGAAACCACGGAAAACCATTTTCAGGGCTGCCGACAGTGGGGTTAGAACCTACTATCTCCCGAATACTGGATACTGGCCGCACTTAAGCGACTGCAGCTATCGAGCTCGGTCCTGTACGTAAAAAAACATAAAGGTAAAATAATACTGCCCTGTGGGACTCCCCCTCCCCCCCTTCCATCTCAGTCATTACAGGATCGTATAACACTTCACCTACTCTAATTCTCTGGTTATCGTGATGATGAGAAAATACTGGCTTATGACACTCAGCTGCTACATCCCGTTGAACGATATAGAAAGTGTAGGGTCCACATTCATATTCGCCATTTCACTGGCTAGATGACACTCCCATCATCTGATTACTTGAGAATCCGTAAAGAATGCAGTTAACAGTCCCATGCTTGTACTATAAATGTATTCTGACAGTCAGATTTTATAAGTGAGGGTTGCAGGCCCAAGCGGCAAACGTTGACTTGGCTTCTATGGAAGGAAGTGAGTTCGGTTCCCCGTCAAGAAGATGGGAAAATCAAAAAGCAAATGTAAAGTCGTCTCCGTATAGATCCGTGCAGGAGAGGTGAAAGGCGTCTCCTCATGTCCTTACTAGGAAGTCGGAACATTTAGAAATGAGATTTCTCTTTTTGGAGGGGCACCCGGCTCTCAGGTTCAGTCATACTACATAAGAAATGAGTACAAATTAATTCTTGGGGGTAAAGGTAACGTGAGATAGAGCTAACAACTCTACCCCACTTGGAGCCGAAGATTGTTTTTACAATTGGTTTTACGTCGCACCGACACAGATAGGTCTTATGGCGACGATAGGATAGGAAAAGACCAAGAATTGGAAGGAAGCGGGTGTGGCCTGGTGTGAACATGGGAAGGGCGGAAAACGATCTTCAGGGCTGTCGACAGTGGGGCTCGAACCAACTATCTCCCGGGTGCAAGCTCACAGCTGCGCGCCCCTAACCGCACGGACAACTCGCCCGATGTACCCGAAGTTAACGACAGTGGAGGCTTTTACCTTCCACTCCATGAAGGGCCCAAAATTACTTTCTGTATGCCACATATTAATCCTCGTGAATACCTAACTTTTAAAGAAAATCTTACAAGAACAGACTGTAGTACACAATAAGTAATCACTTGCCTGAATGTGTAATATATGCAGTACTATTGACGTAACCGAACGAGTTGGCCGTGTGGTTATGGTCATGTAGCTGTGAGCTTGCATTCGAGAGATGGTGGTTTCGAATCCCACCATAGGCAGCCCTGATGTTGGTTTACCGTTATTTACCATTTTCACCCCAGGAAAGTGTTGGGACTGTACCTTAACTAAAGACACGGCCACTATCTCCACAATCCTAGCCCTTCCCCATTCTTCCATCTCCAAAAACCTTGCTGTGTTAGTCCGACATTAAACCACTAGAAAAAAATATTGACCCACAAGAGAGAGAGAGAGAGAGAGTATAATTTCAGATACAGTATATTCTTTCTTGCAATATGTTAATACTGTAGCCCCATTCGATAATTTCATCATTAATAATTCTCTGTCTTCGCATGAAAAACCTATTTTTATATACTGTATACATATTATATCGATGACTTAGTTCTAGTACCACGTATCTGACAATGCACTTCCTATCCAGTGTTTTCCATAAGACTTCTCACGCCTGCCACTTTCATATGGATATACAGCCAGAAGGCCTGCAGATTATGAGGTGTGGTGTGGTCAGCACGACGGATACTCTCGGTCATTATTCTGGGCTTTCTAGACCGGAAATTCACTGTAACCGTTTGCCATATGAAAGTCGCATGCAATTATTCCTTTCTTATGTATGCTTTCTTTGTAAAGGCGAAACATGTTTTTGAGACTTACGGAAGTTAAACCTTAATTACGAATGCCTTTACGAGTATAACATATACAAATGCAAGGCTTATAACTAGATTCGAACTCCGAATCCCTGAAGACGACCATATGATGGCTGCGATTATTACCATGTAGCCACTCCAGGCGACAAACAATAGATCTCGTAAATCTGTACTAATGGAATAGTCTAGGCTATCGCTTGAAAACAGTTGAATTTTACAAGTTCTGAACTCGAATTTGAAGACAGGTTTACCTTGCTACAAACACCACAGTGTGTTAAAGAATCATGCTTCTCTTGGGGTATGCCCAGATAGTTGCAACCATTCCCTACGCGTAGCGATGCACTACTTGGTTGAACGAGTCCTGCGTAATGTTTTAGATGATATTCACAATGCATTTGTCCATAATCGGTGCTTACGTGTTGATTTATTATGGTATAACTTGCTTAGAGTGAGTTCGGAAAAAGTTATGGCTAGGCGATTGCGAAGTGGAATTAAAATAGGCATGACTGAAAGATTTTTTGTGCCGCTCTCCTTCAAGTAGTCTATCCAGTTACATGTGCCATGCATAATTCCAAGTTGCTGCTCCCACCGCGGAAGTTATCTCATAACTCTCTATTCACGACAAGAGCGAAAGTTCTCGCTTCGAATATTTACTGATGTATTATAGGCTTATGACTCTCAGTTTTATAACTTTATTGAACGCTCTTGACATTTCACACGCTATCATACCTGCTGTGCAGCATTTGCGGTTCATATATTTTAAAATACTGTGAAAAACACGATTCTATCAATTTTGATGTGATGAGAATGTACAAAATGTCGGTGAACTGACAATGTCATAATTTGTCCTAATCTATCACGTTTTGCCAATGGCCATAGCCGTGTTGAAACACCGGATCCTGTGAGATCTCCGAAGTTAAGCAACATTGGGCGTGGTCAGGAGTTGGATGGGTTGCCACGCGCTGTTGGTGGGGGTAAGGGAATGGAGGAGCGGAAAGGAACTGGCCACCCTACCGCACGTAAACTCCGGCTCAGGAACACCTCTGCGGAGGTTCGGACCTGCCTTGGGGCAGAAAAACCCTTACCTTACCTTATCACGTTTTCTATGATACAGCGACCACCCTTTTCTATCAAAAGAAAATTGCCTCTTAGACCAATTAGGTGCGCAGATCTCTACCGACAGCTATAGGAGTGGCTATGGCTTGTACAGAACAGTCATTTTTCCTAAAAATGACTAGAGGTCCGCCTCTGCGGTGTAGTGGTTAGCGTGATTAGCTGCCACCCCCGGAGGCACGGGCTCGATTCCAGACTCTCCCACGAAATTTGAAAGGTGGTCCGGGGGCTGAAACGGAGTCCACTCAGCCTCTGGAGCTCAACTGAGTAGATGTGGGTTCGATTCCCACCTCAGCCTTCCTCGAAATGTTTTTCCGCGGTTTCCCACTTCTCCTCCAGGCACATGCCGAGATGGTACCTAACTTCAGGCCACTTTTCAGAATAGCAGGTTAGGCCGCCTGGGAGAGGTACTGGTCCTCCTTCCCAGATGTATCCCACAACTCAAAGTGTCACGCTCCAGGACACTGCCCTTGAGGTGGTAGTAGTGGGATCCCTTTTTGAGTCCGAGGCTAAAAACCGACCCTGGAGGGTAAACAGTTCAATAAAGAAGAAAGAAAGAAAGAAAGAAAGAAAGAAAGAAAGAAAGACAAATGGCTAGAGTGCTCTACTCGTTTTACATAAAATGGTTCAGTGTTTTTGGGATGGACCCACACACTGCCTCTTGTACCGCTTTTGCATTGTGCGGGGAAGTGTATACCGTCTATGCTACTTAATAATACTATAAAATTTTGCATAAGATAGGACTAAGAAACATGTAAGTCCTAGCTGGTTGCATATGTTCGAGAAAAAGTAGAGCAGCTGTACCACCCGGTATATCACACTAACATTTAAAGCGTTCTCCGTGAGGAACTTCTTCCATCAACACAGTAAGTAAAAATTGGAGGACTTTTCCTCTTGGTGAAACTTACAACCTGACTTTTCATCCATTTTACCATCGTACCATTGACTGCTCTACATCCCACAACATCGTCGAGGTCTTCTTGCAATGGCTTACAATTATGTAAGTTACTTATTACTTTATTCAGTAGAACATCATCCGCAAAATATGTTATTTCGCAGGTTAAGAAACAATAAAGCGTATCTGACAATGCTCTTCCTACCCATTATTTTCCCTTAAGACCGGTCACGCCTTCCAGTCACATATGGATATCCAGACCTTCAGTACAATTTTCATTGGGTTCATGTTTCTATGCTGGCGATTAGGGAAAATGAACCTCAAATAAATTATACTGTAGAAATGCGAAATACGTCATGCAAACATACAGTCCTACAGTACGGCTAGGTAATTTTACTTTACACGTAGGCATAGGAAGTGAACACAACGAAAATTGTTCTGATGGAGTTCTTATCTATATGTGGTTGGGAAGTGTGACCAGAGGATAGGAAGAGCATTCACAGACATGTGGTAATGTTTCTTAACCCGCGATTCGTGATTCCAGTTCTTTACCCCAATTATGTACATGATAAAATACAAGGCTTTAATAATACTGCCATGCAACACCCCTCACTTAATTGTTACAGAATCAGATAAGGAAACACATAATCTAATTTTCCGAGTTCTC
The DNA here is from genome assembly GCF_040414725.1 of Anabrus simplex. Classification (NCBI taxonomy): domain Eukaryota; kingdom Metazoa; phylum Arthropoda; class Insecta; order Orthoptera; family Tettigoniidae; genus Anabrus; species Anabrus simplex. The sequence continues at coordinate 109,722,269 of NC_090266.1, read as the reverse complement.
TTTTCAAGAAATGTATCCACCCATTCGGTCACTCTTTTGTATAGTCGAACAGCCCTCATTTTAGTCATGAAAGTCATGATCTGCCCTGTCAAAGGCCTTGAATAGGTTAATAGCGATATACTTCATTTTTTTAAAATATCTTGCTGGAATCCTACAAGTTGAGCCTCACTGGAATGAACTTTCCTTATCACAAAGTGCCTTATATCAAACATTTATTAATTTCACAAACGTGTCTAATATAATCAGAAAGAATGCATTCCCACAGTTAACAAGTAGCACGTATCAAGGTCACTGGTCCGTAATTATTCGCTTTATGTTTATAACCCTTTCTTTTGAATAATAGCAACTCACCATTAACTTGGTATTGTTCCTTCACGCAAACAGTAATCAGAAACATATTTCAGATACGGTATTCTGGCCCGACCATTGTCTTTTGGTATATCACGAGAAATCTTACCAATCCCAGCTGCTTTTCTAGCTTTCAAATTTTGTATCTTCGTGTGCTTATCAAAGTGCTGGTTTCCATTATGATGGCGTGATTGGAGAAATACACAAGACAACCCTTTATGAAGCACCGACTGTCCACTGGATTGTCATCTATTTTGAGGTGATACCACACAAGTTCCAAGCATTCAGTTTCAACACAGGCTATTAAAAAGAGAGATTTCTCTTACTGAACACTCATGTTCTTGATCCTTACAACATAATGAGCTACCTAAAGTCACTATCTTCCAAAATAACTTAAAATGTGGTAATGATTGCTATAAAATAATACAAACCAAACGAAACAACATGGCGCGACAGCCCCGAAGGGCCTTGGCCTACCAAGCAATCACTTCTCAGCCCGAAAGCCTGCGGATTACGAGGTGTCGTATGGTCAGTACGACGAATCCTCCTGCCGTTATTCTTGACTTTCTAGAGCGAGGCCCCAATCGGGCCGTCGGATAGCTCCTCAATTGTAATCAAGTAGACTGAGTTAATGTCGAACCAGCCCTCAGATGAGGTCCCTGATCTGGCTGGGAATCGAACCCGGGACCTCAGCGTAAGAAGCAGGCACGCTACCCCTACGCCGCAGGACCGGCCATGAAATGATACAAACTTAAATGTACATATAATACATGTTAATGACAGAAATGAAGTATCGGATCATTTTAATATAATATCTTCCCTGACTTCTTTTTCTTCTTCTTCCACCGCTTTTTCCCCATACGCCTGTAGAATCGTGGGCCCGATGAGTGTCACTCATGTCTATTTGACCCTGTTCCACGACCGGATGCCCTTTCTTAATTCAGTCCTTTTTGGAGGGATGTATTCAGAATAGCGTGTACTGCATTTATGGTCGTTGGTAGTGCGGTGCGTTGTTTGTGTTGTTTGAGGAATTAAGTAAGTTATGGAGACAAAGACAAACGCCCAGTCCTCGAACCAGGGACATTAACTAAATTTTGCTAAAATTCCCGACCCGTCCGGAACCTGGGACTCTCTTGGCAGAAGATCTAGCCAAGGAGCCAATTCCGTCTTAATCGATATAATACTATAATCTGCCAAACAATTCACAAACGTCCCTTCATAACGTAACTTACACATGTACTGAAGTCAGACATGTCAAGGTCACGAGCTGACTGACAGCTCTGAGTACACGAGAAACAGCTGTTACGAGCGCTAGCCCAGGACGTTACCAGACAGCGCAAGCCTAGATCGGTGAAATGAAATGGCGTATAGCTTTTAGTGCCGGGAGTGTCCGAGGACAATTTCGGCTCGCCAGATGCAGGTCTTATGATTTGACTCCCGTAGGAGACTGCGCGTGGTGATGAGGATGAAATGATGATGAAGACGACACATACACCCAGCGAAATTAACCAATTATGGTTAATATTCCCGACCCCGCCGGGAATCGAACCCGGTAAACCTCTGAACAAAGCCCAGCACGCTAACCATTTAGCCATTTAGTCGGACAGCATAGAGCGGTGTTCATCACCCTTTCAAAACTACGGCACTGCGAGCAATACTGTATATATTATTTCGTACAAGGACGAAGCTACATAATCAAATGTGTTCAACACGGCGTTTGTATAAAATATGAGAGGAAAAATGCTTTGCTATCACCGTGTACCAGAAAATAAGTAATTACTTTAACAGTTGCCGTAAGCAATGAAATACAAAATAAGAGACATTTATTTTTAGAGGCTTAACTTGCTAAATTATGTACCATATTATGAAATATAATAACGAATACTACACAGCTACTACACCGCTTCTGCAGCAAAACGTCATGCTTTTATAAACTTAAACGAAAGAAAATAGGCCATGAAAAAAATAGCAGTTCTTCAAGCAACCATGTTGATACAAAAGTACACGAACACATACTAACAAATGAATGTGTCAGTGCCCGCCTCTGTGGTGTAGTGGTTAGTGTGATTAGCTGCCACCCCCGGAGGTCCGGGTTCGATTCCCGGCTCTGCCACGAAAATTTGAAGAGTGGTACGAGGGCTGGAACGGGGTCCACTCAGCCTCGGGAGGTCAACTGAGTAGAGGTGAGTTCGATTCCCACCTCAGCCATCCTCGAAGTGGTTTTCCGTGGTTTCCCACTTCTCCTCCAGGCGAATGCCGGGATGGTACCTAACTTAAGGCCACGGCCGCTTCCTTCCCTCCTCCTTGTCTATCCCTTCCAATCTTCCCATCCCTCCACAAGGCCCCTGTTCAGCATAGCAGGTGAGGCTGCCTGGGCGAGGTACTGGTCATTCTCCCCAGTTGTATCCCCCGACCAAGAGTCTGAAGCTCCAGGACACTGCCCTTGAGGCGGTAGAGGTGGGATCCCTCGCTGAATCCGAGGGAAAAAGCCAAACCTGGAGAGTAAACAGATGATGATGATGAATGTGTCAGTTCTTATGTAATAGCCTATGCATCTCAATTTTTCAACCATTACTCTTAGATCAAAATAGGTAAATTTGGGTACAAAACATGATGACCTCGCCTCACACCACTACACTCCAGCAGCAGCTCGCTGTCTATTACCGGCTTATAGGGTTTACTACGTCTACTACAGCCAGAGTTGCCAAATCGTCCACTGCATTCGACACGAAGAAAGGGTAAGACTGAAGAGAGTGTGTAAAAAAGTGGTTTGGCAACCTCTCCACACCAAATAAGATCACTTAGAATTCGTTAACACAGCAGGGTGCAGCGTGTGATTGACTGCTGGCTTCCAGCTCTCTTCCAGGAACTGAGGGCGTCATATTTTGTCCCCAAGTATAACTGGAGCCTATCACAGGTGGGCGTGCACAACACTGAGTCAGCAACGTCGGCAAGTACAAGCCGACTGAGAGGAAGCGACTTGCCTCCGCGAGCACGGGCAGTGCGCTTCATCATCATCATCATCATCATCATCATCATCTGTTTACCCTCCAGGTTCGGTTTTTCCCTCGGACTTAACGAGGGATCCCACCTCTACCGCCTCAAGGGCAGTGTCCTGGAGCTTCAGACTCTTGGTAGGGGGATACAACTGGGGAGTATGACCAGTACCTCGCCCAGGCGGCCTCACCTGCTATGCTGAACAGGGGCCTTGTGGAGGGATGGGAAGATTGGAAGGGATAGGCAAGGAAGAGGGAAGGAAGCGGCCGTGGCCTTATGTTAGGTACCATCCCGGCATTCGCCTGGAGGAGAAGTGGGAAACCACGTAAAACCACTTCCAGGATGGCTGAGGTGGGAATCGAACCCACCTCTACTCAGTTGAGCTCCCGAGGCTGAGTGGACCCCGTTCCAGCCCTCGTACCACTTTTCAAATTTCGTGACAGAGCCGGGAATCGAACCCGGGCCTCCGGGGGTGGCAACTAATCACGCTAACCACTACACCACAGAGGCGGACTGGGCAGTGCGCTGATGGCGAGCAATCTTTGACACCCGTGACCTAAGTTCATGAGCAGGTCAAGAATGATCGAAAATATTGACTTTAAGGATGGTGATCACTTCGGGTCCTTTACGAGGCAAAACTGCAGTTCTCAAATACTTCTTATGCCCGTGAGAAAACAGTTCTGATCTGAAAGAGTTAACGGGAAAGGAAAGCCAGTCATTTAGTGCAAACGTCATCAAGTAGTTGCACTAGGGAACAGTCGCTACTTGGTACTTGCTCCGCTCGGGACGGCTGGCTGCTACGTGAGAAGAGAGCAGCAGACAGGCGGTTTGCATACTGCGGTGGTACTTGCAGTAACCGCACGGAGATAATGTTACCATATGAATAATAATAATAATAATAATAATAATAATAATAATAATAATAATAATAATAATAATAATAATAATAATAATAATAATAATAATTTGGAGCATGGATCATGCAGAAAGAACAGTACACAGATTGTAGAGTATAACGGAGGCTCGGGTTCAATTCCCGGCTCGGCCAAGAAATTTCAAACGTTGTACGAGGACCGGAATGGGGTCCACACAGCCTCGGGAGGACAACTGGGTAGTTGGGGGTTCGATTCCTACCCCAGCCATCCTGGAAGTGGTTTCCTACTTCTTCCCAGGAAAAATGCCGGGATAGTACCTAACTTAAGCCACGGTCGTCTCCTTCCCTCTTCCTTGTCTATCCCTTCCAATATTCTCATCCCCACATTGGGCCCCTGTTCGGCAGAGCAGGCGAGGCTGCCTGGGTGAGGTACTGGTCCTCCTCCACAGTTGTATCCCCGACCCAACATCTCACGCTGCAGGACACTACCCTTGAGGCAGTAGAGGTGGGATCCCTCTCTGAGTCCAAGGGAAAAACCAACCCTGGAGGGTAAACTGATGATGAAGAAGAAGAAGAAGACGAAAAAGTTAGGGCATGGATCATGCGGAACGAACAGCACACAGATTATAGAGAATAACCGTGCAAGAACATTATTCATCGAGGAAGGAAAAGTACATCTGTGTGCAGTATGTCCTGAATTAATACATTCTCACGGTTAAGTAATTATGGATACCTGCATTTACTGAAAGAAAATACAGGCTTGAAAGTCGTGTGGTGTGAAAATAACGTGTATCACCCACTGCCCTCAGTACGTATTACGGCATACACTTCCCCTCCATACATGCTCAGCTGTTCTCGTTCCTCAACAGCGGCGAGCAAACTGGCTTCGAAACTTGTTCGCTCTGAGTTGACGCTAACTGATGTAGTGTATAGCAGGAGACTTAAAGTGTAGGTTGGATGTACACAATTACAAAACAAAACTAGTAATGGAAAAATTACAAGAAGATGGCCTTCTCCTATTAAATAACAGAAACATTCCAACCTGCATATCTCACAACGGAACAAGCGTGATAGATGTGCAAATGAAAGGAGAAATAACCCCTATCTGGTCAGCAAATCACACACCAATAAGAAAGCATATCCCCATGAAAATAAAAATTCATGGAGATTGGCGATCACCAAACAAACAAGTAAAATGCCTACTATCAAGAAAAAATGACGTTGAAAAAGTAGAAGGACAAGTCGACCAGATAAGAAAAACAGAAGAGCTCACTGAAGAATTAAGACTAGAAGAAGCGGCACAAACACTAGAGGAATTGCTAATACAAGCCGCAACCCCAAGAAAGGACCGAAAGGCGAAACAGTGGTTCGACCAGGAATGCTACCTGCTAAGAAAAGAAGTACTGAAGGCCCTGAATGAACTAAAAACAAACAAGAAGAACCTTACACTCTATCAGGTATACAACAGAAAAAGAAGTCTCTATAAAACGCTCACGCGGGAAAAGAAAAGGATATACTGGGAGGAAGAAGGTAAAAGAATAGTAGAAGAGGCAAAGAAAGACCCATATCTCGCTCTACGTCCCAGGAAGCAAACACAGACACGCTATATAAACAGGGAAGAATGGATGACACACTTTAGCAATATACTCAACAAGGAAGAAATAACAAACATCCCAGAAAATTACCAAAGTACCAATACACTAGCGCCAACAGCATGGACTCCGCTGGCAACAGATGAAGTCCAAAACGTCATCTCAAGCAAAAAGAAAAACAAAGCTGCAGGACCAGACAACATATACAGTGAGTATACAGAATGTTAGGGGTATACGTGCAGATATTAAGCTAGTCGGCAAAGAAAAGTACATCTCACAATATATGCTATGTACTTTTTACCTTGTCCTATTAGTTTGCTCATAACTGAGCCAAATATTTCAGGACCTAATGTGTTTTGAACGGCCGTAGCAGGATATGCCGGTTACGTCATTCTGTCCACGAGCAGTAGAAGTACAGTAGCAGAGTATAGGGCTTGTTGAACCTGTTTCTTATCGCAGGCCAACACATGTTGTGCACTTCCCCAAAAGGCTTGGCAAGTAGGAGAGGATGACTCACGTGCCAGGCCACTTGCTGTACTCGAAAACCGGTCTAGGGTACTCTGTGTGAAATGTACACAGAATCCTTACAGTGACCTCGAAGATACGTACCAGCACATACATGCCAATCACGTATTGTGTAGTTTTGTGTGATTTATAAGACGTCAATGGCATTACTCAGTGATCCAAGCTGACAAAATGAAAGGAAATAGTTAATAAGTAAATGAAAAAAGTGCGCAACATTTCTGTGCTGTTATTGCGACAGTCTACGATGAATTTCTGACAATAGACAATGCGAGTTTTCTATGCTTATTCATAAACTTTTCAGGGCAATGAAAGGACGGTGGACACCGAAAGAAAAGGCTGTAAGTGTTCAGTCATATTGTTATTAATGAGACAGATTTCAAAAATCGTAGTTGCAACCATGCGTGAACATTGCTCGAAGGAAAAATAGCTACTGTGGATTTTTTTGCTAGTTGCTTTACGTCGCACCGACACAGATAAGTCTTATGGCGACAATGGGACAGGAAAGGGCTAGGAGTGGGAAGGAAGCGGCCGTGGCCTTAATTAAGGTACAGCCCCAGCATTTGCCTTGTGTGAAAATGAAAACCACGGAAAACCATCTTCAGGGCCGCCGACAGTGGTATTTAGGCAAGGAGGAAATATCCCAGCAATGGCAGAAATCTTCATAAAGAGGCAGAAAGTAGCCATAGTAAGCGACTTCAAGTACCTTGGCATTACTCTGCAAACAACTGCCAAATGCTTTACAAAACATGTAACGGAGAAAGCAATACAGGCGGTACGGGTGATGCACGAAATCAACTACATCAGATCACTCAGCCTAGAGACGGCGATGGCACTATTTAGATAAAAAATAATGCCTATACTAACATATGGGATAGAAATCATATGGCCGTACCTCACAGAAAACAACCTATCCTCTCTAGAAAGAGTAAAAGCTCTATACATAAAAAAGAGCGATCGGTGTATCCAAGACTACAAGATCAAGACTCGTCTACCTCATAGAGCGAGAATCCTTCCTCACTGAAGACTTCAGAACACATCTGACTCTACCCAACACCAGAGCATCAGAAAATTCCCTAGCAACACCCAGCAAAAAAAGAAAAGACATTCCTTCAGAATTCTTTGGAACTGGGGCCATGATAGACCGGACAGAGACAACATCCAACTTCGAGATGAGGCACGTATTCACAAGACTGGCAGTACATGGTTTCCACCATCTAATTTGTACCAACACCTCATACCATGAACCGACAGAGACATGTAAGTGCAAACTATGTGGATACATGTGTGAACGTTACCACGTAGAACTCTGCATCAAACTAACAAAAACAATTAAAGAATATGCAATCCAAGGCGCAAGCGCGCGAGTACAGTGTATATAAATGTATTATTTTTCTCTCTTTCTGTATGGCTATTTCGCTGCAATAAATACATTAATTAATTATATAGTGTATGAAGAGACCGCCAAGTCCGTGAGATGTCAAGATGTCCAAAGAGTTGTGAATCAGAGCAATTGTGTGTGTTGCTTGTTGTTTGAAGGGGCCTAACATCTAGGCCGTTGGCCCAATCAGTTCACTGCTTCCTCGTAAGAATACATGGCTTAATGAAGGAATAAGCAAATACTGTTGCAAAGTAACGCATTAGCATTGAATCCATTATACTGTAGAGGAAGGATACGAGCACTCCCTGTCTCTGGAGTGTGCGAACGTAAAGCCTATGATCTAATAACTGAGATGCCGGCAAGTCGAGCAGAACGGCGCAGCGCTGCGGAGGGGAGTAATATAGAGAAATGGGTAATGTGCGAACAAAAGGGCAATAAACCGCAATGTTATGGCCACAGCGAGCGCTACCACTCAATGTTCCAGTAACTCCTTGCACTGCGGCGACATGGGTGTGGCTTACTCTCACACAAGCCAAAAGTTTAGTACCCAGTGGCATAGCTCGACAAGAACAGCGTGTACCAAGCTCAATAGTCCCCGCTTTCGTGTAGGTTTTGATTTCCGGTTGCAGGAACATATTACTCGATCACTATCCTCATTAATGAGCGGCAAAGGCGGTGATCAAGGTGCCCGTCACTTAACCAAGCTCCAGCAATGCTTTGTTGTCTCTCTTCCTTAAATATTGGTGTGCCCATCCGGTTATTAAATAGAAACCCAAATAGAAGTAAATGAATTCTTCCGTATTATTATGTATTATTTATGTATTTAATCCGTCCGACTCATTGGCTGATTGGTCAGCGTTGAGTCCTTCGGTTCAGATGATCCCAGGTTCGATTCCCGGCCGGGTCGGGGATTTTAATCGTGTTTGATTAATTCTTCTGGCTCGAGGACTGGGTGTTTGTATTTGTTCCAACACTTTCCTCTTCATATGCAAACAACACACTACACTACCAACCTCCACAGAAACACGCAATAATGATCACATCCTTCCATATAAGGTTGGCGTCAGGAAGGGCATCCGGCCGTGAAACAAAGCCAAATCAATATGTGAGACACAGTTCGGACCCGTAACCCCACAGGTGTGGGAAAAGCGGTAGACGAAGCAGAAGAAGAATAAGAAAATTTATATATTAAATCCGTTTCTGCTCCCGGGTTTGTTTTTCCCCCCAACTCAGCGAGGGATCCCACCTCTACGGCCTCAAGGGCAGTGTCCTGTAGCGTGAGACATTTGGTCGTGGATACAACTGTCGGGAGGACCAGTACATCGCCCAGACAGCCACTCCTGCTATGCTCAACAGTGTCCTGGAGCGTGAGACATTTAGTCGGGGATACAACTGGCCGGGAGCACCAGTATATCTCTCAGGCAGTCTCACCTGCTATGCTGAACAGGGGCCTTGGAAGGGATAGACAAGGAAGTAAGAAAGAAACGACCGTGGCTTTATGTTGGGTACCATCCCAACATTTGCCTGGAGGAGAAGTGGGGAAACCACGGAAAATCACCTCGAGGATGGCTGAGGAGGGAATCAAACCGCCCCTCTACTCAGTTAACCTTCCGAGACTGAGTGGACCCAAATCCAGCCATCGTACCACTTTCCAAATTTCGTGACAGAGCCGGGAATCGAACCTGGGCCTTCGGGGGTGGCAGCTAATCACACTACCAATACACCACAGAGGCGGACTCCTCGTTATTATTTGTCCTTTGAAATGTAACTGTTGCTCACACATACACTACTGAAACAGGACGGACTACAACCAACAGTTGTGAACACCCCAACAAGCACTGAAATATTCCACCGCCAGGATGAGTGGCTCAAACGGTTGAGGCGCTGGCCTTCTGACCCCAACTGTCCGGTGGTATTTAACAATGCTCAAATACGTCAGACTCGTGTCCGTAGATTTACTGGCACGTAAAAGAACTCATGCGGGACAAACGTCCGGCACCTCAGCATCCCAAAAACCGTCAGAGTAATTAGTGGGACGTGAAAGCAAAATTATTATTATTATTATTATTATTATTATTATTATTATTATTATTATTATTATTATTATTATTACACCGCTAACCCCACGTGGATTAGACATTCAAGCCTCAGTATGTTACTGCTATTGGAGAGGTGGTGCAGTTCTTTTCAAGTACACGCTCAATGGAGGTGAGCTGTATGTACCATAGATACATACCAGCCCACCTGCCATTCTTAAATGTCTGGCAGTGCCGGGAATAGAACCCGGGCCTCAGAAGACGGCAGCTAATAGTGCTATCCGTTGCACTACGAAGATGGACAATGTTAACAACAACAACAACAACAATAATAATAATAATAATAATAATAATAATAATAATAATAATAATGGCGTGTGGCCTCCGGAGAGGCCTGGTGCAGATTTTTCGACTTGGCGTCTGATTGGCGACCTGCGCGTCTGAGGATGGGGCCTACTATTTTAAATGAATGCTGAAGTACATGCTGTATATCACACCCTCGCACTGTACTCACAAATAAAATATATTATTACTGTCATTATTGGTGGGGGGGGGGGGCGTGATTAGCTCAGTGGCTTAGCTGCTGGTTTCCCACTTGGAAGGTTGAGGTTCGAATCCCGGTCGATCCTGGGTCGAGATTTTCATCTCAAGAATCACGTGGCTTCAGGAAGGGCATCCGGTCTTAAACCGCCTACCGAAAACCAGAATGAACCTGGGAGGCTCCAGCGACCCCAGAAATACCTGGGATAAGCTGAAGAAAGTTTTATTATTGTCATTATTATTATTATTATTATTATTTCATTTGTATATTTATTCGTAATATTTTAAGCTGTAAGGTCCTCATATCTGTTACGAGTAATTTGTTTTGTACAAGCGGATGGGGTCCGCCTCTGTGGTGTAGTGGTTAGTGTGATTAGCTGCCACCCCCGGAGGCCCGGGTTCGATTCCCGGCTCTGCCACGAAATTTGAAAAGTGGTACGAGGGCTGGAACGGGGTCCACTCAGCCTCGGGAGGTCAACTGAGTAGAGGTGGGTTCGATTCCCACCTCAGCCATCCTGGAAGTGGTTTTCCGTGGTTTCCCACTTCTCCTCCAGGCGAATGCCGGGATGGTACCTAACTTAAGGCCACGGCCGCTTCCTTCCCTCTTCCTTGCCTATCCCTTCCAATCTTCCCATCCCTCCACAAGGCCCCTGATCAGCATAGCAGGTGAGGCCGCCTGGGCGAGGTACTGGTCATACTCCCCAGTTGTATCCCCCGACCAAGAGTCTGAAGCTCCAGGACACTGCCCTTGAGGCGGTAGAGGTGGGATCCCTCGCTAAGTCCGAGGGAAAAACCGAACCTGGAGGGTAAACAGATGATGATGATGATGACAAGCGGATGGGAAAACAGTGCCATTTACAACTAGGAACGTTTCTGTAAGTCATGTGGAACAGCCCAGAGTCCGATGACGTAGTATTGTTGTTGTTGCCTTGGAAACCGGAAGAGTTTCGGGAATTGGTCTTGGAATGGCAATAGGATCTTTCACTAGTGATTGGATGGCTATGGGGACGAATCTAGACGTATCATGAGGTAGTTGGGGGAAGCTGAGGTCTATATAGGCCTTGTGAGAAAACAGCAGTGACTGGCCTTAAAATTTTGGTGGAACGTGTTTGACTTAAAAGTTTTATGAAACGTGAGGCATTAACATTTGGTGGAACGTGGTGGACATAAAACTTTGGTGGAGCGTGCTTGACTTAAAACTTTTGTGGAATTTGAAGTGTGGTACTGGCCTACGGACTGTGGAGTGCTTAGGCACTTGGTATTATATCACTTATGGTGGCTTGGCGTCTTATATGTCGGTAAAAGCTATGGGGTACTGTATCTCAGACTTTCCATAATTTATGATCAACAAGAAGCGTGTGTTGCTATTTAAACCAAGTGTTAGAATCAGTGAACATAGGATTATAAAGGTATAGTGTCAATATGATATAACAAGTGCCAATAGTCAGAATATGCAGGTTATGTTGATAGATAGAAACCGTGAAGGGTATTTATCCATATCTATGTTTTGTAATTAGTGCTTATCGGGCTGACTACAAATGGCAGCTTGGTCCTCGCATTTGCTATCCCACTGTGTTTTGTTGTTGTTGGATAATTGTGTAAATATAGAGTCTTCCAGCAGCATTTTGCGAGAGTATTCTATGTATATTTCGGTGTGATTGATGAGGTGCTCATGCATGGATATTATTCAGATTACAGTTAATTATTTTAGAATCAAAGGAGTTATTGTTGAACCTACGTGCAGTTCCCACCAATTGAGTCGTTTTCAGAAGGAAAGTTTAAGGCCTGAAGCAGATATACCAGTCCGCAGTCCGCACACGCCCTGGGAGAGAGAATTTTCATGCTCTATTAAATTTGAGGGATCTATTTAGGTGAACTATGGCTGCCATATTACGGACAGTTCGATTAATTATTTTATTAACTTATTCGAGTTATTTTATTTATTCAGATATCCTATTGATATATTACAAATGACACCCAAGCGCGAGGCGATTAAGTATTTTATTTTTTCATATTTGATTATTTTTTATCATATTCCATATGTCACTCTACAGTGGGGCAATGTTTATTAACTGTTATTTAAATAGATTTATTACAATTGGCACCCAATGTGGGGCAATGGTTATTAATTATTATTTAGGTATATTTCAGCAACCTGCCTCCGAAACATCGCCATTAAGCAATGAATGTTAAAATCCCCAACCAGGCCGGGAACCGAGCCCGGGACCCCTTTGACGAAAGGCCAGTACGCTAACAATTTAGCCACGGATTCCAAAATGGTTAACAGTAATACAGTAGTAATATCAATGTAACTTTTATTTACATTTCTTCAATAGCTACAGATTTTAAGAGATGCCCGACGAGACGGAATTCTTTCATGTATAAATTGCCCAACCGGGCGAATTGGCCGAGCGGTTAGGGGCGCTCAGCTGTGAGCTTGCATGAGGGAGATGGTGGGTTCGAACCCCACTGTCGGCCCTGAAGACGGTTTTCCATAGTTTCCCATTCTCACACAAGGCAAATGCTGGGACTGTACCTTAATTAAGGCCACTGCTTCTTTCCCACTCCAAGGCCTTTCCTATCCCATCGTCGCCATAAGATCTACCTGTGTCTGTGCGACGTAAGCAGCTTGTAAAAAATGAAAATGTTCATAGCGCCGAAAATCAACGAATTGGATCTGGGCCTTACAACACTGAGCACCTCAGTGTCCCGTTTCTGTTGATGGACAGGCTTAATCTCGGTAATGAAATAAAACGATTGTCATAACGGAATAGTTCTTAACTTTGAAACCTAGAGGACTGAACAGCAGTATCTTGTGATACCGTATGCAATATCATAAACATTTAACTGTCACAGCATAAATATTGCCTACAGAATATTGCTACTATTTTTCTACGTCGCACGAAGACATTGAATGATTTCGGCAATGCAAGGATGAAAAAGGCTAGGATTGGAAAGGAAGCGACCGTGGCCTTAATTAAGGTACAGGCCCAGCGTTTTTTCTAGTGCGGAAATGGGAAACCGGGCAAACCATCTTCAGGATGGTCGGTGATTCGAACCCACTATCTCCCGAAAGCAAGCTCACTCCTACGCAGCCCTTACCACACGCCCAACTCCCTACTGCCTCAACAGTGATCGACATTAGTGTTTGTATCTCGATACTGCCATGAATATGTTTTCTTGGCGCTTGATTTTTTTAAGTTATTACGAACTGCATGCGTACAATTTTTGCTAACAAGAATAGACTGGAGTATAATTATAGCATAGTACTGTATAAATTACATCCGAGATATAGAAATTATATTAAATCTGAGCATTAGAGATCAATTCAAAACAAAATATATTGATAATTGCAAATATTTACGGGAATGTACAGCAGTTTCCAGTTACCTGAGTGCAGGATTCGTTCCATTAAAAATTATTAAAAACATTGGAACTAATTCAAATGACTAAAGTGAGTTTGAATACATAAATAGTTTTAGGTACATAAATTCCCGTTGCCCACTGTGCTAATACTTTTAATCTTTGCAACGTATTATATATCAGAACAAATTACACTTTGCTATTAGTAATAGCGTATGGACTCCGGAATGGACTGGTGCAGGTTTTTTCCTACATTGCTAGTGCACTTGGTTTAGTTTACATTGATCAAAAGGGTAGATTTCCTCCAATCAAAATCCACGGAATGAGTTGGTTATGCAGCACGTAGCTGTGAGCCTGTGGGTTCGAACCCCACTGTCAGCAACTCTGAAGATCATTTTCAGTAATTTCCTACTTTCACACCTGCATCTTAATTAAGGCCAAACTCACTCCCTTCCCGGTCCTAGGCCTCTCCCTTTCCATTGTCGCCATAAGGCTTGTCTGAGTCGGTCCGATACAAAAAGAAATAACAAAATTACATAGATCTAGAGGAAGACAACGTCCGTTATACAAAGAAGTAAATATAAATATTAAACCGAACAAGTTGGCTGTGCTGTTAGGGTCGCACATCTGTGAGCTCCTTTTCGGGAGATGGTGGGTTAGAACCCCACCGTCGGCAGACCTGAAGGTGGTTTTCAGTGGTTTTCCACTTTCACACCAGGCAATGCTGGAGCTGTACATTATTTTTTTTATTTTTTTTGCTATTTGCTTTACGTCGCGCCGACACAGATATGTCTTATGGAGACGACAGGATGGGAAAGGCCTAGGAATGGGAAGGATGCGGCCGTGGCCTTGATTAAGGTACAGCCCCAGCATTTGCCTGATGTGAAAATGGGAAACCACGGAAAATCATCTTCAGGGCTGCCGACAGTGGGATTCGAACCCACTATCTCCCGATTACTGGATACTGGCCGCACTTAAGCGACTGCAGCTATCGAGCTCGGTGTGTACATTAAATACGGCCACGGTCGCTTCCTTCACGTCGTCCCCATAAGACTTACTGAATTTGTGTCCTTGCGACGTAAAACAAATTGTAAGAAAAGCGTATATATTAATTAAATCAGGCTTTTTTTTTCTTTAAGAAAGAAGTTAACTCGAGACGAAACAATTTTTACATCATTCTGCTTCAAAACCGTGCAAGGGAAATAACGACATGAAAGTAGAGAAAATGGTACGTGGTAAAATTTGGTGGGAACAATGGCAGGAGGGTACTCGGAATTAGGAGATAGATGCTAAGTTATGAATAAATTCGGTAAATAAGGCTGTTCGTGTAAACCAGGTTCGGTGATGGGGTTATGAGAGACGAACGAAAAAGGAGAACAGTGGACTTGGCCATGGATGATGTGAGACTGCGGCCGGCAGTCAAAAGTGAGAGCAAAAATCGGTCGGATACCTCCGACTGTACTGTACACTACAATAGCGGAGACAACCCCGACGTGCAGAAGTGGCTAGGATAATACTTCAACGATTCCAATGCAGGTGGCCAACTGTGTACTGACGTGATGGTTAGACTCACTTCTTCTCAATTATTTAATTTTAAGAGGTGTCGAACTAAACGATTCCTTATAACTTTTTTTGCTAGGGGCTTTACGTCGCACCGACACAGATAGGTCTTATGGCGACGATGGGATAGGAAAGGCCTATCAGTTGGAAGGAAGCGGCCGTGGCCTTAATTAAGGTACAGCCCCAGCATTTGCCTGGCGTGAAAATGGGAAACCACGGAAAACCATCTTCAGGGCTGCCGATAGTTGGATTCGAACCTACTATCTCTCGGATGCAAGCTCACAGCCATTCCTTATAACTAGTTGCATGCAGAGAATAGCGGATGTGCTTTGCTATTTAACAGATTATTGAAAGACACAGGCCTAACAGTGTATAAGGAAGATGTACGTATGCATGTATTTATTGTACTCTTGGACTGCTTCCATTATGGGTACCGTATGTATCTATGTATGTAAAAAGTGATGTTATGGATGCGGAATGTTTCCCAGAAATGGACTTTTTATCGCTGAGACTGGATAGATTCGATAGAAACGGTACTATTAATTCTGATGAAAGAAAAATGTGTAAGTTATAAAAATGCTAAGGATGAGAAACATGACATTCGAGGTGTAAGGCTCATCTCTAATGATAACAGGTAACATGACCTTTTTGAGGTGTACAGAAATGGAAGAGGTGATGCTGACGGTGAATTAATTGATAAGGTAATCAGCTATGTGTAGAATGACACAGAAAGGAACGTGATTGTAGTGGCTGACCTCGATTTACCGAATGACATAAAGCATTATTAAATTATGATAAGTAAGACAATCTGTGAAGGATAGCTGAATCGGAAAGTGATGCATCCACATAGAGGGAAGAATATTATTGACTTGGTGCTGATAAAACAAGATGTGATCTACAGGGTGTGTGTATCAATGATGATGTTACAAACTGCTTAAGTGCGGCCAGTATCCAGTAATCGGGAGATAGTGGGTTCGAAACCTGAAGATAGTTTTCCGTCTTTTTCCCATTTTCACACCAGGCAAATGCTGGGGCTGTACCTTAATTAAGGTCGCTTCCTTCCCGTTCCCAGGCCTTTCCTATCCCATCGTCGCCATAAGACCTATCTATGTCGGTGCGACGTAAAGCAATTAGCAAACTTTCAGGGATGATGTAGGACGGCAAATGGATCAATGTGAGATCAGGAACCATAGTCCGGAAATGTTCAAGTCAAAAGTTATTAATAATCCAAGTTATTTAACGTCCGTCCGTTCTTAACAGACGCCGGGGTGTCAGAATTTCGTCCCGCATAGTTCTTTATTGTACCGGAAGCTAACGACATGGGGTTGTCAACTTTGAATGGTTGTGAAACTAAGCAGAGATCAAGGGAACTTACCAGGATATTGAATTTAGCGAAT
This sequence comes from Anabrus simplex, assembly GCF_040414725.1. Taxonomy (NCBI): domain Eukaryota; kingdom Metazoa; phylum Arthropoda; class Insecta; order Orthoptera; family Tettigoniidae; genus Anabrus; species Anabrus simplex. Next base: position 109,705,659 of record NC_090266.1, on the reverse strand, counting down.
AAGTCAGCTAAGGATTACATGATGGCAAGCATTATTGGCAGTGATATGAATTTTACTAAACAAAGAACGGGTATATGTAGCAACTTATACTCCGTACGACTCCACTTCTAAATTGACGTTTTAGGGCTCTGTCTGGTGGTTATGCGCTGAAGCATAGACATCCAACCCATCCCAAGCTGTCATTCATATCGATTTATATCGGCAGACCACGATCTCGAAACCTAGTTGCCAACTCTAATATTTACACTCGCCACGTGGTTAACCTATCTCGCTCAGCGTGTATGGTATTCGGTACGGATCGCGATCTTTTGCATTTTTCCTTCAATATTTAGTGTGTTTCTCATATTGTTGGAGGGTTCCAGTGACTCTGAGATCAATGGAGTGTTCCCTTTGTAGGCCATAACTTCCTTTCTATGCCAGCCATTAGCCGTCTGTGATGTGTTATTTCCTCATTCTCTTTTATTGTTAATAATATATTCTCTTTTAGTGTCAGATATTGTTAGAAAGTGTAGTTCTTGTGAATTTGTTTTCAATCCATATTCATTCTTTTTTCTGAGTACTGTATTACAATTTAAAAGGGCTCTGTTTACCGCGGTCATATTGCATCAGCTGTTCTCGCAGGTGTAGCGCGCTGGCAACAGAGGGAAGGCGATGCTCATTGGTTTTGCGAAACTTCAATTTAGAAGTAAGGCCTTGCGGAGTATAAAGGCAGAAACGGGTTCCAGGGATGATGACATTCCTGGAATCGTAAATGAAAAATGGGAGTGTTTGTGAGAAGGCTGAAGAATTTAGCCAGCTCTATGTTAATGTAGTTTAACATGGAGATAATGTCGAGGCTGTGGAGGTGATTATTATTAGCGAAGTACTGAAATTTACCTATGATGATAAAGATATTTACAAAACGATCCAAAAGTTGAAGGCTGGAAAAGCAGCTGCAATCAACGAGATTTCTGAGCATGAACTAACGACGGTGATTTGGGATATTATATCATATGTGCAGTACTTGTTTGATTACTGTTTGCATGAATAAGCTAATCCAAATCAACGTAGAAACATCGAGTTACTATAGTGACCCCTGTGTACAAAGGAAATGGTGTTGAACATAAAGCGGATAATTGCAGGCCTGTAAACTTTGCATGTGTTACCTGCAAGCCCTGGAAAAACATTCTTTCTGATTATGTTAGAAGCTTTTGAGGAAATACTAACTGATTTGATGTAAGGCACTTCGGATTTCTGAAAATTTATTACAGCAAGGCTCAATTTGTAGGATTCCCGTAAGATATAGCTGATATTTTTGATTCAGGAGGTCAAATTGACTGTTCTCTAATGACGTATCCTAGGTATTGAGAGCGTAGATTTTGGAAGACGACTGACAGAAATGAGAGCTATTGTACTCGAAGAATGAGTGACTGAATAGGTGGCTATATTTCTACAAAATAGATCTCAGAGATTTAGAGTAGGTAACGCTTTACTTGTTCGTGTAAGGGTAGGGCCGGAGTGGGGGGGGGGTTCCGCAAGGCGGTTTTATTGGATCTTTACGTTTTCTTATATACAGGATATATATAGTATTCTTAATGATATAGGTATGTTTAAAGAGCTGGAATCAATGAAAAGGCCTTTCACGGACGATGTTATACTGTAGTCCTATAAAGTAAAAAATAAGTTAGAGGATTTTGACCGACTGCAAACAGATCTCGATAATGTTGTGGGACGGACAGCAGATAATGGCATGATAGTGTAGTATACGGGATGAAAAGTTGGGCTGTATGTTTTACGAAGATGAAAAGTCCTCGCTGTTTATGAAGTGGAAGTACTTCTTGGGGAGCATTGTAAGTACCTACGTGACAATAAGAGGAAAGATCTCATTGGGGTAATCACATTTACAGGATTGTAAATGAATCATCTTCATATGCTTATTGGGTATTTAGGGGTTGTAGTAAGGATGTGAAGGAGTCCGATCCCGTGGTGTAGGGGGCAACGCGTCCGCCTGTCATCCGGCGGTGCGATTCCCGGCCGGGTCAGGGGCTTTTAATTGTAAATGATTAATATCCCTGGCCTGGGGACTGGGTGTTTGTGTCGTCCTTAACGTTCCTTTCCTCCCATTCAACACTTTACACTTCCGCAATTACAATTACACGCAGGTTCATATCATATGGTGCAAGTAGTGGCAAAAGATCTACAGAGATCGACGGCACGAACAAATATCATTCTTTAAAAAGGATGTGATTTAGAGGGCACATGAGCCTCTAGTACGGTTCCCGTGTATGGGACACTTTCTAGGATAACTTGATTTGAGAACTGGAAAAGATCCGAAGGAAAGCAGTGCGGTTTTTCTGGGTGTTTTCCGACCAAAGATTAACTGTTACGAAAACGTTGCATACCTTGGGCTGAGAAGACTTGGGAGTAAGGACATGAGCTGTTCGACTAAGCGGTATGTTCTGAGCTGTCAGCGGAGATGTGGCAATGAATGACATTAGTAGACGAACAAGCATGAATAGAGTTCTTTAAAGTAGGAAATATCACATATGAAGGTAAAGTTGGAAATGAAGCGGACAAATTTGGACAGCTATTCCATTATAGGAAAATGAATAAGGGACTGAAATAATCTAACAAGGGAGATGTTCAATAAATTTCCAAGTTCTTGGAAATTATTTAAGAAAAAAGCAGGTAAGCAACTGACAGGGTACCTGCCACCTGCGGCGACAACCCTAACTGCCTATCAATAATTGATGTGGTGATGACGATGTGTGTATGTATGTATGCACGCATATTTTTACCCGTGCATTAAGAATTAATATATTTAGATCCAGTCATATTCATTTACCCAGGAGCATTCTTACTTGAAAAAACTGTACCCTACTCTGTCGCGACGAATCCTCCCGGGAGGAATTCAAGCTGTGAGATCGTCAAACAGCTATCATATACATTCAGAGTAAATGCTTTACAAAGTGTGAGTACAAAACACACGATTAACAGTTATACTAAACCTTATTCCTTAAACTAGTTTCATTTTTATGGCAGGAATTTTACGACTTCCATCATATAGCTCAGCTCTGCAGACTGAAAGAGCTCCAAGCAGTAACATAGCACGCTAAAACTCTTACAGTGTAAGGTATCGTAATACACATATTATATCCCATTTTATTACAGAGTAACCTTCCTTACCTGTTCCCGAGTGCAGAAAATCTAATTCACTAAGTTCGCTGCAGCAAAATAAAAAGAAAACAAAAAAAAAGACGAGACTTCGTACATCGCAACCTTACATCGAATAGTCGAATGAGTTAATTTTGACAAAGTTTTAGTGAATTAGTGATAAGTGCAGTGTTTCGTTCCTCGTTCGCTACCCGTAGTGCAAGTTAATAATCTGTTTTATGAACTCATATGAAACAGGCCCCGTGGTGTAGATGTAGCGTGCCTGCCTCTCACCCGGAGGCCCGGGGTTCGGTTCCCGGGCAGGTCAGTGATTTTTACCTGGACCTTAGGGCTGGTTCGAGATCCACTCAGCCTACGTGATTAGAATTGAGGAGCTATCTGACGGTGAGATAGCGGCCCCGGTCTAGAAAGCCAAGAATAACGGCCGAGAGGATTCGTCGTGCTGACCACACGATACCTTGTAATCTGCAGGCCTTCGGGATGAGCAGCGGTCGCTTGGCAGGCCAAGGCCCTTCAAGGGTTGTGGGGGCTATGGAGTTTGGTTTTTATGAACTCAGATGAGCAGTGGCGTAACTGAGAAAGGTGGGGTCTCTTACTGATTTACGATAGTGTCCTAGTGTTCGTCCACGTACATTCACGTTATCAAGCGGTCGATGGAACTCATGATATCCTGAAACGTCACTTTATTCAACTAGAACAGTATCAATATACAGAACATCAGAAAAGAGCACAAAACTGCCCTGAACGTGTTAAGAGTTGGACGTGGACAGTTACTATTGCTATGAGCTCAAGGTAGTTTTATATCTCTCAGTACGGTACCGCGGCGCAACGAATGACAGAATGAAATACAGCCCCATAAAAGTTTCTTCCAATTCGTTCATGTTATTCTGTTCTCAAGAGTGCTTTTGATGTCCTTAAGAAATAAATACGAGGCTACAGACAGTGAAGTTGCAGAAGACGTTTTACAATGCGGTCTTCGTGCCAAGTACTCCAGGTCGTCGCTGCGTGAGCAATACCACGTATCTGACAATACTCTTCCTTTCAATTATTTTCCTTACCGCTGGTCACGCATCCCAGCCACATTTCGGTATGCAGTCCATTAAAACCATTTTATTTCATCATTCCACAGTCTTGTTTGATTCAGTTCTCCATACTGCCCTATTCTGTGCTGACTTGTTCATTTCTACGTTACTAATACGTCCTACGTCCGGCTCCATGGCTAAATGGTTAGCGCACTGGCCTTTGGCCACAGGGGTCCCGGGTTCGATTCCCGGCAGGGTCGGGAATTTTAACCTTAATTGGTTAATTTCGCTGACACGGGGGCTGGGTGTATGTGTCGTCTTCATCATCATTTCATCCTTATCATGACGCGCAGGTCGCCTACGGGAGTCAAATCAAAATACCTGCATCTGGCGAGCCGAACTTGTCCTCGGACACTCGCGGCACTAAAAGTCATACGCCATTTCAATATGTCCTACACGTACTATAATCGGGTTCATATATTGACGCTTTGGTCTACCCCAACTGTTCCAACCGGGCGAGTTGGCCGCGCGGTTATGGCCGCGCAGTTGTGAGCTTGCATCCGGGAGATAGTGGGTTTGAACCCCACTGTCGGCAGCAATAAATATGGTTTTCCGTGGTTTCCCATTTTCACACCAGGCAAATGCTGGGGCTGTACCTTAATTAAGACCACGGCCACTTCCTTCCAACTCCTAGGCCTTTCCTATCCCATCGTCGCCATAAGACCTATCTGTGTCGGTGCGACGTATCGCCCCTAGCAAAAAAAAAAATTAAGGCCACGGTCGCTTCCTTCCACTCCTAGATCTTTCCTATCCCATCGTCGCCATAAGATCTGTCTGTGTCGGTACGACGTAAATCCAATTATAAAAAAATCCTGCTGTTCTTACCACCTGCACATCCCTCAGAAACTAATCAAGTCTTGGGTGTCGCAAAATGTGCCCTACCATTCAATCTCTTATTTTCGTTAAATTCCGCCAAGTCGCTCTCCACTCACCAAACCCCTTCAATATCACTTCATTCGTAATTCGATCTACCCATCTCACCTTCACAATTCTTCTGTAACACCACATTTCAAAAGCTTCTATTATTCCTTCTGAGCTAGTTATTGGCCATGTTTCGTTTCCATACAACTTCACGCTCCATCTTGCTCATTTCTACACCAATGATATAAGTGGGCAAATTTATTTTCTTAAGAAACGCCTTCTTTGCTTGTGCTAGTCCGTATTTTATGTCCTCCTTACTTCTGCCATCGTTAGTTATTGTGTTAACCAAGTAATAATATTCAGCTACTTTCTTTAAGTCTTCAGTTCCTAATCAAATATTCCCTCCAACATCTGCCTTCGTTCGACTGCATTCCATTGCTTCTGCTATACAGTTATTTATTTTTATCCTACACTCAATATCACTGTCTACACTCTTCATCAATTTCTCTAGATCTTCCGCAAACTTAGATAAAATGGTACCATCGAGAAATCTCAGAATATCGATTTCCTCTCTTTGGATTGTGATTTCTTTTCCAAAGTCATCTTTCATTTCCCTTACGGTCTGTCCTACATATAAACGTTGGAAAGGAGAGGGGACAAACTGGAATCCTGCCTAGCTCCTTTCGAGTGTGCTGTTTTTTCCTTAACGCACGAATCTTATCACTGCAGAGTGATTCTTGTACAGACTGTGGATAATCGATAATCCTTCTTTCTCGGTATTTGATTCCGATCACTGCGATTCTTATCACTGCAGACTGATTTTTGTACGTATTGCAGATAATCCTTCCTTCAAGATATTTAATTCCGATCACCTTCAGAATGTCCGACTCGTTGGCTGAATGGTCCGCGTACTGGCCTTCGGTTCAGAGGGTCCCGGGTTCGATTCCCGGCCGGGTCGGGGATTTTAACGTTCATTGGTTAATTCTAATGGCCCGGGGGCTGGGTGTTTGTGCTGTCCCCAACATCCCTGCAACTCACACACCACACATAACACTATCCTCCACCACAATAACACGCAGTTACCTACACATGGCAGATGCCGCCCACCCTCATCGGAGGGTCTGCCTTACAAGGGCTGCACTCGGCTAGAAATAGCCACACGAAGTAATATATATATAAACCTTCAGAATCACAAATAGCTTGGTCCCTTCAGTGTTATCGAAAGCTTTTTCTAGATCTGCTAATGTCATGTACGATGGCGTGTCCTTCTTAATTCGATCCTTTAAGTTCAGACTTAAAGACAAAATAACTTCGCGTGTAACTGCATTTCATCTGAATCCAAACTGATCTCCTCCCATCTCAGCTTCAACTTGTCTCTCTATAGTCCTGTGAACAAAACGTGTTAAAAGTTTGCAAACATGGGATAGCAAACTTATAGTGCAGTGATTTTTACAAAAGCTCTCACTTTCCTTCTTGGGAAATATGAATCCTGGTAATATTCGTTGCTGAACTCACTGATTATTCTTCTAGTTGTTGCTATTGTTGGCTATTTATTTCTGAGCTGAGAACATCTATGTTCATAAACACCATAATTGGTATGCATGAAAAGCGTCTGAATGCCAATGTTAATGTGGTATGTTCACTGTTTTGAGTAACTGTAACATTTACGGCTCAACAAGTGCCCTAGGACGTAAAAAAAGGACTTCATACCAATACTTCCTGAAATGACTGTAACGAATACCAGAGACAATCATAGTGTTCATAGCAACCGGGCATCATCATGGTACAGAATCCATTGTTCTTGTGTTTTTCAGTCTTTTCATTGAACTCTTCTCAGTGTGTGTGAAAGTGGAATCGTAATGGTCGTAATAGCGTCCACGTTGTCTGTCACTAGAACGCTATTAGATATATTCGTCGGTTCAGGATGTTTTGTTCAGAATACGCTACAGTTCACCGAAAACGAAGTGAAACATGTTCCAGTTAATTTCGCTTTATGTTAATTTACGCGATGATTACCTTTGTCCATGAATTAATTGTTGTTGCCAAGGAGGCTCAGAATGTGATTCCCGCTTTTGATTGACATAGTGACCAAGAAAGAGGTTGTCATGAAAATGTTGAAATCTGTTATGCAACATACGATGCGGGCTTATATAAATCGTCATCACTATCGGTGGAGTCCGTCAACCTGAGCACAAGACAGCATTTCTTGGCTCATGAGAGACTTCAGAGACGCTGTAGGACTATAATGCCAAGGGATACTGCGTGTAATATTAACAAACTGTACCTCAACTACATCAGCGCTGTCGAGCTTCGTCGCCGTTTACTGCGTAGGCTTCGGACTACAAGAGGCCACAGCTGGTCCGTGGTCCAACAGTTCTGCACTCCGACCGACCAACCGTGCACAAGAGGAGTGGTCACTGCTACACCGTGGCTGTACGCCTCTGTATTCGGGAGACAGAGACTAGGGCTCTCCTGATAATGGTTTTGCGTGGTTTTCAATTATCCTGCACTAAAGCGAATACCGGGACAGTTCCTAGTACAGATCACGGCTGCCAACCCCGTCACCTTCTCCGAGCATGTCCTTCACCGTAACAAATATCCATGCCTGAGAGACGGCGTACCGTCTAAAACGCCCGTCTCCCCCTCCCCGCACGCCCCCCTTGAGGAGTGGAATGAAAACTATTTAGTAGTAGTAGTCGTGCTTGGGTTCATGCTAATAGAAAATAATCTACTAACAGTAGTGTGTGGTGGCTCTTCCCGAAGGGAACTACGATCGAAGACACGTTTGTATGGGAGATTGATGGGAATTACGCTGCACCTTGAAAGATACTGTGTAATATGTTAAATTGTAGAATTCTGACTCAAAAGGACCTATCACGTATGACTGAATGTTACAGGAGTTAGATCAAAGGATGATACGCCTATATTATTTTCTGCGGATCAGCATCTCCCCGATAACAATGTCATGCCTCCAGCCCCAACGACGATACAATGCAGACTTCAACATGTAAGTTCTTAATGATAGATTTATCGGTCATAGTTTACATAGCTTAAATTACTCTACTGATACATAGTTCGTAGTTATGCATATACTGTAGAATATTTGCTTGTGGGATTTATGGAATCATCCTCTCTACTAATCTTCTTTCGAGCGTCTTGTTTCTGCACGCCTCTACAAGTTTTATGTATTACATGAGCATCCCACCTTGTTTTATTGTCCTTATCAATCAGATATGGTACTTGACCAGGTACTTTGGAAGGAAAGTTCTTTTTTCATGTTCAGATTCACCAAGACTACTCGGTTTCTGTTTTATATGCACTTTTATTCACTGAATCAATCCCTGGCGGATGATGATCATTAGCCGGGCAGAGTGGCTCAGATGGTTGAGGCGCTGGCCTTCTGACCCCAACTTGGAAGGTTCCATCCTGGCTCAGTCCAGTGATATTTCAGATTTTCTGGCACGTTAAGGAACTCCTGCGGGACTAAATTCTGGTACCTCGGGGTCTCCGAAATCCATTAAATATACATAGTTAGTGGGACGTAAAGATAATAAAATAATATTATGATCACCAGAAATTTGGGTATCATAAATGACACACAATCAGAATTGTCGTCATCAACCAAATGGCGTCTCGCAGTAATATGTTCTCGGTGAAGAGCACGGTTCACCGAATCCTTTTTATACACTCCGGAGAAGTTGATCAGTTATGTCTTGTTCCTTAGGATCCATGTCTTCTATAAGAATAAATAAAGCAATCAGCAGAATTAAGCATTAAGACACATATGGACACCGTAAAAACAAAAGAACAAAGCTAAACACGTTTATTCACGCACGGAAGAAAAGTCCGCAACTTCTGGCGAGTTCAGAATTTCCACCTCAAGACAATAATGGACATTAAACAATCCAAGAGGCGCAAGAGCATATGTAAGATCCTTGCAAGTTACTGGGGGGAAGTGAATATGCGGTCGAAATGACCGCGCAGCGAGTCCTCGAGGTAACTGACAGGAAGCTAAAGTGAAAGATGAAAGGGAGTATAGCAGCAGAAATGGAATAAATGGCGTAAAAATGACAAGCGTCTGAACGATGAAGCCGTATATCGCACCTCCACAAGAATAGTGACACAACTCAAAAATGAACTTTTCCGAGAAAACAAAGTTTAAAATTTGAAGACATCATATCAAATCAAAGATTTTTAATAGACCATTTCTCATCATCATCATCATCATCATCTGTTTACCCTCCAGGTTCGGTTTTTCCCTCGGACTTAGCGAGGGATCCCACCTCTACCGCCTCAAGGGCAGTGTCCTGGAGCTTCAGACATCGGGTCGGGGGATACAACTGGGGAGTATGACCAGTACCTCGCCCAGGCGGCCTCACCTGCTATGCTGAACAGGGGCCTTGTGGAGGGATGGGAAGATTGGAAGGGATAGGCAAGGAAGAGGGAAGGAAGCGGCCGTGGCCTTAAGTTAGGCACCATCCCGGCATTCGCCTGGAGGAGAAGTGGGAAACCACGAAAAACCACTTCCAGGATGGCTGAGGTGGGAATCGAACCCACCTCTACTCAGTTGACCTCCCGAGGCTGAGTGGACCCCGTTCCAGCCCTCGTACCACTTTTCAAATTTCGTGGCAGAGCCGGGAATCGAACCCGGACCTCCGGGGGTGGCAGCTAATCACGCTAACCACTACACCACAGAGGCGGCTAGACCATTTCTACATGATAAAATTTAGCATGTATTACACCATATAGTTTCAATGAAATAAATCACAACTAAGAAATGTCAATATCCTTGACGGACGATGTTCAGCATGCTGAAGTTATGTAATGGCATCTGTGAGTTTTCGCAAGAAAGAAAGGAGTTACACTTATGACAGTCTTCTACATCGAAAGAGTGAGGGTTTTCTTTCATATGGTGCATTTGATAATTAAAAAATTGCATTTTCTCTTGTTGTGCCACTATTCCTGCCGGGGTGCGATATCAGAGAACACCCACTACAGTCCTACGTCGAGATATGTTCTCGTGTTCCTGATTCACTTACAGGTTTGATACATCGCGGGGATTTGTTATATGTTCTAATCTTATGAAAAATCCTATTTTATAAACTGTGTAACTACACTGACCCTTTCGATGGCCTAATTCTAATACCACGTATCTGACAATGCTCTACCGTTTCATTGTTTTCCTTAAGAGTGGTCACGCCTCTCAGCCACATATGGATATGAAGTCACTGGAACAATCTTCCTTGTGTTCATCTTCGTATGCCTATGTGTAAAGGAAAATGAACCTTATCGTACCTTGGTGTAGGAATGTATGTTTGCACGATGTATTCACGCCCTCCTATAGTATAATGCATTTAGGGTTCATTTTCCTTTACACTTTGACATAGGAAAATGAACACAGCGAAAATTGTTCTGATGGACTGCATACCCATATGAAGTTGAGAAGCTTGACCAGCCATTTTTGTTGCTAGTTGCTTTGCGTTGCACCGACACAGATAGGTCTTATGGCGACGATGGGACAGGAAAGGCTAGGAGTTGGAGGGAAGCGCCCATGGCCTTAATTAAGGTACAGCCCCAGAATTTGCCTGGTGTGAAAATGGGAAACCACGGAAAACCATCTTTAGGGCTGCCGACCGTGGGGCTCGAACCCACGATCTCCCGGATGCAAGCTCACAGCCGCGCGCCTCTACGCGCACGGCCAACTCGCCCGGTATGACCAGTCTTAAGGAGAATAATGGATAGGAAGAGCATTGTCAGATATGTGGTATTAAAACTAGGCCATCGATATGTTATTGTTCAGCTTATCTCAGATATTTCTTGGATAGCTGAAGCCAACCAGGATCATTTCAGATTTCGACGGGGTTTTCTTACGGCACATGATATTACAAGTGAACATTTCAACATGGGATATCGTAGGATTCGACCCTCAGCCACACGGGTGGAAAGCCAGCAGCTAAGCCACTATGATAATACCCCCCCCCCCACCTTTCCCTAGTTAAAGGGGAACATATTTAATTGTCGTTTTTTTTTGGAAGTAAGTGATGAGAATCAAATATCCTTGGTCATAAGAATCGTATCATCCCATCACGTGTGCGTTGTAAAAACTGAGAGCGGAGGGAAACCTTTCGAAGGATGGCTTATATATATTCCATTTAGAAGAGTTTTACATCCCGAGTCCATCAGTACTACAATAGCATTAATACCCATCATATAGACGGATATATTATAAAAATTCTTAAATATCTTCACAGTATTTTTTTTCTCATAAAGAAAACTACCGTGAAAATTTCTTCCCCTTGAGAAAGTGTGATCGAGGTTTTCTGACATTACGTTAAGTTCTTCTCAATACGGTTGGATTGAAATTCTTGGTGAATTCGTTTCTTAATTGATTGATTGATTGATTGATTGATTGATTGATTGATTGATTGATTGATTGATTGATTTCCCTGTTTCATTTTTGGTGGACTAAGTACAAGTTACAAAACGTATAGGAAATTACGAAATTGTGTATGTATGTTTATTCCTCAGCCCTAAGGCTGGTTGGATCCTATTGACAGAGAGTTTCAAATTAAAATTCGTACTTCGAGAAAATGTGCGAAGATATACTGCACTAATGTGGTACATGTGTCGGTATGCTTCACGAACTACATGCTAAATGAGATGTCTTCCTCTCCGAAAACCGTCAAAGGTACTGTAGTTAGTGGGACGTAAAAACGGTAACAGTATTAGATGTCGTCCACATCGTGTTCATGAACGATTGTCTGGTACGTATTGATAGATGATTCTGAAACTAGTGTAACACAAAATCGAACACTAATGGCTTCACCTTGTCATCACAGTCAATCTCTTCTTCTTCTGCCGCTTTTATAAGTATCGTGAACCCCACCACCATCTTTACATCATTTCTTAAGAACCAAACCCACGTATCCCACAATGCTCTTCCTGTCCATCATTATCTTTAAAATTGGTCACCCCTCCCAGCCACATATGGGTAAGCAGTCTATCGGAACGATTTTCGTTGTATTCATTTTAGTATGCTTACGTGTACAGAAAAATTTATCTCAAATACATTAAACTGTAGGAGTGCGTAAATATTCCATGCAAATATAAATTCGTACAGCACAGTACGAAAAGGTTCATTTTCCTTTCTAAGTTTTACATTAACAAACATTTCATTAGCAACTCGAATATCCACTGGGTATATTAACAAATGGAAGAAAAGGTTGTTTTGTTACAACCCAACAGTACCAATGTCTATTCTTCATTATCCACCTATGAATTGTTTTTTCTCTCTATACGGCCTATACGGGTAACATTCTCCATGCACACATCTCAACTATTCCTTTTGCCGTCTTTACTTAACGTCTAACTCCTATCCATATTAAATTTCATAGTACAAACAATCTATTTCTTACCTTGAGCATGAGTATTTGTCACCAAGGTCCTATTTATCTTGTATCTTGAATAGTTGAATAAACATACTGCAATTTGACAGCAGTCATCCTGGATACCATTCCTATTGAATCTTATGAACCTCTTCTGAACACAAATCTGTGACATGGGCGTATACAGGCTGGTCGGAAACAACTTGAACCGTGTAACTGACCGCTAGAAGTGTGGTCATACTGATAAATAATTCGAAATAAGTAATTCGATATCTCGTGCTGTTGTCATTTTATCAGCAATTGAACTTAGCCAACCCGGTCACTTCGCGGGCGAATTCAAGTGGGCTTTATGAGGCTGCCTTGGCAAATCTGAACGTGGCTTAACCCTGAACTGGTATAGTGGATTTAGACTCTTTTAACTGGTATCATGGGGTGTTGGCACACCACAAATTAAGATTTTTTTCTTTGTAATGCAAAGGTATTTGTGTGTTCCATTATTACTTGAGGAGCAGCGACCAAGATTTATGCGGTGTCTTAGGCTTATTTTCGACTGCGTTCCCTTTCAGTCCTGGTAGGTGCGCAACTTAATTATGTTTTTCGAATCCGTGACGGAGCTGGTGCGGCTCTTGCCCAGTTATATCCCTTTTTTCCCATAAAAGTATTCACCTGTGGATCCGATTGTTTCACTCTGTCCCTCATCATGTTCTTCCGATAACTCAGTATCAGATTCAGTCATATGATCACTGTGAAAATTCTCTTCGTCACTCAAATCACTATCTTGTTCATTATTTAATCCTAGATTAGGGCCTTCGTCGTCACTATTTATTTCACTTAACTGTCCGGCACAATGTTCTTACTCATTTTACGTCAAATAATGCGCCATTAGGAAAACACCGTGACAATTTCAACTCACGTAACTGGTATTGTGAGGGGACACTGCACCCCAAACAGACAACTTTTACCGGGCGAGTTGGCCGTGCGTGTAGAGGCGCGCGGCTGTGAGCTTGCATCCGGGAGATAGTAGGTTCGAATCCCACTATCGGCAGCCCTGAAAATGGTTTTCCGTGGTTTCCCATTTTCACACCAGGCAAATGCTGGGGCTGTACCTTAATTAAGGCCACGGCCGCTTCCTTCCAACTCCTAGGCCTTTCCTATCCCATCGTCGCCATAAGACCTATCTGTGTCGGTGCGACGTAAAGCCCCTAGCAAAAAAAAAAAAGGACAACTTTCACGACACCACTCTAGTTACTAACATCTGCTCCGGGCCACAAATTCTTCTCTACTAGACTGGTACGACAATAAATAATCTGCATTATTGTCTCTACAATACCAGTTCAGGGTTAAGATTGGCTTGAGAGCCCAATTGAAGAAAATACTTCGCACTAGGAGAGACTAAAACACAGACAGGATCACGCCGTAGCATGTGCGCTACATTGGCACTGGCTGAAACCCATGGTGTGTTTATGTTTGATGCTGATTTTTCGACATGGCCCTCAAGCCGGTCTTAAGTCATGTGCAGATTTCGCAACACCGCCTCGCAAAGCCATTTCATAAATTCTCCATGCGATCTGATTGGCTAAGTTCAGAAGCTAATCAAATAACAACGGCGCGAGATATGGAATTATCATTTTTCAAATTATTTATTAGTATGATCAACCCTTTGTGCCTATCCCCAAACTATACCTTGTTTTTCCGTACGCAGGTAAAGCCGTGTTTGTGCCAAGCAGCAAGAAGTAACACTTTCGATAAGCCTCGAACAAAACATAGATTAACTTCCTTGATGCCCTGTCGTAAATGACTCAAACAAAGGGACCTGCTCATAGTCCAGAATTCGAGCAGTGGCGCCACTAGTAAGTATGAAGTTCGTTGAAGATATCGGTCTCGATTACTCGAGGGATTAATACATTTTATCATGAGAGCTTATTTGCAAAGCTCTTCAAGGATATCGACATAATTCTCGGGAGATAATTCCCGATTAGCACCTGTTTCCTTACTTAAACTTTGGTGTAATATACCATGAAAGTGCTTGGACGAGAGTGGCACTGATCCCAAACTACTAGTGACATGAAGGGTTGTGATAATTAGAGCTGGGATTTTTATATAGTATCACGTGGCAAACTGGGTAGAATGGGTAAAATATGGATTGAAATATATTTAACATATACTTACCATTGTATCAGTTACAAAACATTATATTAAATGTTATTGCACAGTGAACAATTACAGTATGTATTTTTCAATGTTCTCTGGGGTCATTGAAAGAGGTTCGTCACTCAGGATGTTCTTATATGCAGAGAAAGATCGTTCAACGTCATATCGTCCCTGCGCGAGCATTACCGTGTATCTGACAATTGTAGTAGAAGCGAATGAAAGTGTTTGCTGGGCAGTTGAAACATATATCCCTCTTACCCTCTAACACAAATTTGTCGCATAGCCTATGTACAAAATATACGTCTCCCTCTTCCAAGTATATTGTTTATTAATTTTGTGTTATTTCATATTTAACTCCCTTCTTCTTCTTTTCCTAACGCTTTTCCCACACCTGTGGGGTTGCGGGTGTGAACTGCGTAGCACGTGTGGATTTGGCCCTGTTTTAGGAACTGATGCCCTTCCTGACGCCGACCCTTATTTCATAGTTAACTCTATTCTATGATAATTACAGTTTCCGGTTAGTTAGTTATTTAAGAGTGCCGGTTTGTACTTTTAATTTTATTTCCACCTAGTTTGTGCTTCTTACAATTATTTAAATTTGTCATCCAACCAAATTAATTAGGAATTATTATTTTAGTGTGTTAACCAACAGACAACTTTATAATTATGCCCATAAGGAGATCTACTAAGTGAAATTAGTTGTATTGCTCAAATTTCAAAAACTTTAGTAATCAACCGGGATCGATAATGAAAGCCCGGGATCAAGAGGCGAGTACCGTACGTGTAATACCACAGTACAGACCATCAGTCATGAAGTAGAAGATCGTTGATAATCAACATCGTCAGTCTAAAGTAAATGAGCATAGTGTTCCATACACTTTGTAAGGGACTGTCCTTAATTTTCCCAGCGAAAATTCGAAACTATTCTAAACTGGCATCTATTTCACAAACAAAATTGCTTCTGAGGGAGTCTCGTGTAATGGAACATTTAAATCAAAAGGAATAGCAGGCATGAATAAGACACTACAAAATGAAAAGCAGCGAGTAACATTAGACTATGCATAAAATACACATAGAGAGAAGGAAGACGGAAATGGGAAGAGTTAATCATGTGCTGGTATACAAGACGAACTCCTTAAGACTGCGCCGCATTTATAAGTAGAAATTGTAAAAACAAGTAGTATCTTATAGTTAATTAAATGAAATACTGCTGCATTACAAGCGGCTCAGACGAATTCCGAGATGAGATTTAATCAGCTGCTCATAAAGACACACAGAGAAATTCGTTGCGTGTACAGCTGGCTTATGTATATTCTAAGCTGCTAATTAGGATGGGTAGTGTTGTCTGCCCCTTACCCGTAGGGCCTGAATACGATTTCCAGCTCCTCCAAAGGCTTCAATTCTGAACTGCTGGCTGGAAAGGGGAGGGATGGTTGATATGAGAGGCAGTGCACTCGGCCAACAAAGCCAACCACTACAGCTAGAGATGGTATCACTCTGACCATGTGGCACACCAATGTCTACAACTCATCTGGACGGGCAGCAGTCGTCTTAGCAGTAAAAGTCCCATCTTTATTCATTCGTTATAAAAGTAGTCCGACTCGTTGGCTGAATTGTCAACGTACTGGCCTTCGGTTTAGAAGGTCCCGGGTTCGATTCCCGGCCGGGTCGGGGAATTTAACCGTCATTGGTTAATTCCATTGGCCCGGGGGCTGGTTGTTTGTGCTGTCCCCAACATCCCTGCAACTCACACACCACACATAACACTATCCTCCACCACAATAACATACAGTTACCTACACCTTTCAGATGCCGCCCAACCTCATCGGAGGGTCTGTCTTACAAGGGCTGCACTCGACTAGAAACAGTCAAATGAAATTATTATTTTATTAGTTATAAAAGTAATTAAATTTGATATCCGGCAAGTCCCGGCTCTCACAAAAATGTCAAGATGCCGAAATTTTGTCTCGTAATGCGTGGGATTGTCACATTTGAACACACGTATTTGCCATCTCAGCCGGGATCACACTGTACTTACGGGGTCAGCATCAATGTATTAGAATGTTTCAGCTGGTAAGGCCTGTCCCACAACGGGAAGACCCATATTGCACACAAGGTAAGTTACGACAATTTGCTGTACGTCACATCGACACAGATAGATCTTATGGCGACGATGGGACAGGAAAGGGTTCGGAATGGGAAGGAAGCTGCCCTAATTAAGGTACAGCCCCAGCATTTTCCTGGTGTGAAAATGGGAAACCACGGAAAAAACATCTTCAGGGCTGCCGACAGTGGAGTCCGAACCAACTATCTCCTGAATGCAAGCTCACAGCTGGGTGCCCCTAACCGCACGGCAAATTCACTCGGTCAGGGAAAAGTAAAACATAGTTGAAAGGCAATACCCATATTAGGCATAGCTGACATTTTATTACTTGCGGTCACTCAATGCAACTTTCCGTCACATATTCAGATTTCTTTTTTTGCCAGGGGCTTTACGTCGCACCGACACAGATAGGTCTTATGGCGACGATGGGATAGGAAAGGCCTAGGAGTTGGAAGGAAGCGGCCGTGGCCTTAATTAAGGTACAGCCCCAGCATTTGCCTGGTGTGAAAATGGGAAACCACGGAAAACCATTTTCAGGGCTGCCGATAGTGGGATTCGAACCTACTATCTCCCGGATGCAAGCTCACAGCCGCGCGCCTCCATTCAGATTTTTAAGCTTAGGATTAGCAATGTAATATCAGAACATAATGGCAATAAGTTTTGACATCATTTCGCCGGTTAATAATTTACTTAATCATTGCTTTAAATTAACTTCAATTATAATTTTTTTACATCGTTACAGTCTTTGATGATTAGCAATGCATACTCCAGCAGAAACCAGCCCAATTAAGACCACTGAAGTGCGTTGTGTTTAACAACATTTGTTAGAAGGTGTTCGGGCAAATGTTCAGTATTTTCATGAGTATGCTCAGTGTTACCAACTTAGCGGATTTTCCGCTAAATTTGGCGGAATTAGAATGTCGGCGGAGAAATATACCATTTAGCGGACAGCGGATTTTTTTGCGGAATTATAGATTTATTTTAGCGGAATTTAGCGTTTTTTCCATTTTACTTTTTAAAAAATGTACTCCAGTCTGTCTCCGAGCTATTCCATATTTCTTGTCAGGAGCTAGCAGTCACATGAGGAAAATATGTTATTTGGATTTGATGTTATGAGATCGTGGTATCATAAATTTTTAATGAGTGGGGAAAGGGTACTTATCCCTTAGTTGACGAATGACGACAGATAATGAAACTGTGAGAGAGTAGCATTTATATTTATGCTATGAAGGATGACCGTTTAATGAACTGGCCTGCTCTGTGTGTGGCTGTTGAGGTAGGGGATTCACCTAGTTTGCACCCGGTAGTAAAACGCCTACAAGTTTTAGCTCGCCAGCTCGCAGGTAGGGGGTTAATCCCAGTGGAACTCACAGATCAGGTGAGTACAGACATTTACTATTACTATTATTATTATTATTATTATTATTATTATTATTATTATTATTATGTGCGTATGGACCCAATGGATCACGCCAAGCTCTAATGATTCTGTTTTTTGAGTTGCCAAACAGATCTCATCCTTTCTCCGTGGATCCTTTTTCGTTCTTCCGTCCACTTTGCTCCAGTCTTCTTTTTCACTTCGTTCTCTGGTTGCACTTTCTATCCATTAATTTTGTTCCTGTAGAGGTTTCTGTCCGCGGTGTCATTTGAGTTCATCTGGGCTTTTTCCAGATCCTTCTCCACTTCCAGTACCCATGGAATATTTTTTAGATGTTCTGTGTAGGTGAGAATCGTGTGTGTGTGTGTGTGTGTGTGTGTGTGTGTGTGTGTGTGTGTGTGTGTGTGTGTGTCAGTCTACTTGCCGGCAGTCTGCGGTCGTGCCCATAAAATTTCAGACGTCTTTTGCGGATGTCTGCTGCAATGTTGGAAAGCTCTTCTATCACTTTGCGTGACCTCAGTCTATATCCATCTTCTGTTTTTCGGGACCTAGAATTTTCCTCACATTATTATTATTATTATTATTATTATTATTATTATTATTATTATTATTATTATTATTATTATTATTATTATTATTATTATTATTTGAGATCAGATTTCTTGGCGGAATTTTAGCGGATTTTTAGTAGTATTTAGCGGATCTTGAAAATATAAGTTGGCAACACTGAGTATGCTCTCCTACAGACTCTGAAAACTCATCAAGATCGTCAGTAAACATCCGCGAACTACAGTTTCCTACCATACATCTCCACTACATTCATCTCCCAGTTAATGTCGTAGCCTGCATCGAAACTTAAAGCCGTCGAGAACTAAATAAGCTCTTGCTTGACATTAAAGACATGGCGATGTTCATACTGACGAATGCCACTACATCCTACTACTGCTTATTGAGGGCCATGAAACATGGGCATGCCAGACTTCAGAATATATTGCAGTGCATCCGATAGAAAAAATACCCTATCTGATGGCAGTTATACGAAATGATTAAATTGACTGTGGGTGCTATATAACAATTTATTTATTTGTTTCTTTCACAAGTCACTTTACGTCGCACCGTTTGTAGGGGTAGCCTGTCTGCCTCTTCACCGGAGCCCAGATTCGATTCCCGGCTAAGTTAGGGATTTTTACCTGGATCTGAGGGCTACGTGATTAGAATTGAGGAGCTATCTGACAGTGAGATAGCGGTCACGGTCTAGAAAGCCAAGAATAACTGCCGAGAGGATTCGTCGTACTGACCACATGACACCTGATTATCTGTAGGCCTTCTGGCTGAGCAGCGGTCCCTTTGTAGACCAAGGTCCGTCAGGGCTGTAGTACCATGGAGTTAGGTTTCTTACGTCGCACCAACTATGGGATAGGAAAAGACTAGGAGTGGGAAGGAAGCGGCCATCGCCTTAAGTATGGTACAGCCCCAGCATTTGCCTGGTATGAAAATGGGAAACTACGGAAATCCATTTTCAGGGCTGCCGACAGTGGGGTTCGATCCCGTTATCTCCCGAACGCAAGCTCACAGCTGCACGCCCCTATCCGCATGGCCAACGCGCTCGGTAGCCATATAACAATTCGAAAAGCCAATATACTGAAAGTTTGCACAATGTGGCCACTCCATCTACAATAGATGTGAAGCGTTTACAAATGAATGATATGAGGAGTGTTACTAACATATTGATAGGAAAATCCAAAAATACCGGAGAAAACCTGCCATACCTCCACATTGCCGAGCTGCGTAGTTCTTAAATCTCACAACAAAGGGGCATATATATCAATATAATCAAATTAACAACATACATTACTAACCAAACTTTTCTTGAAATTATGGAACGAGGTCGCTGCATGTTACGGGCCACGCAATAGTAAGTTTGCATTCAGAAGAGTGTAGGTTCTAACCCCAAAACCCTAAAGACGATTTTCCGTGATTTTCCATTTTCATACCAGACAAATGTTAGGAATATACCTCTATTAAGGCCACGGTGTTTCGTTCCCATTTCGAGTCTTTTCTTCTTCAATCAAAGCCGAAAACCTATCTGATTTAAAGGGACGTGCAATCCACTTGGATGAGTTCTTATCCTGGGTGATGGTTGGATCCTCAACAGTTCCACCTTCAGCTGTCATAGATACCCTGAAATAAATTCGAGATTAATTGAATGTTAATGAACTTTTACTTACTTTCTGCATGTTAGGACTTGGTTGGTTGGTTGGTTGGTTGGTTGGTTGGTTGGTTGGTTGGTTGGTTGGTCGGTCGGTCGGTCGGTCGGTCGGTCGGTCGGTCGGTCGGTCGGTTGTGTTCTCATCCCGGATGATGGATAAATCTTCAACATTTTCAGCTTCAGCTGTCATAGATAGCCTTGACTAACTAAAAGGGCGCACAAGGGAAATGGAAAGTGATGTAGTTAACGGTTGTTCTCCTTACCTAGGCTGAAAGTTCTATTACAATAATTTACCCATTGAAATACATATAACCGGACAAGTTGGCCGTGCGGTTAGGGGCACGCGGCTGTGAGCTTGCATGCGGGAGATAGTGGGTTCGAATCTCACTGTCGGCAGCCCTGAAGGTGGTTTTCCATGGTTTCCCGTTTTCACACCAGGCAAATGCTGGGGCTGTACCTTAATAAGGCCACGGCTGCTTCTTTCCAACTCCTAGGCCTTTCCTATCCCATCGTCGTCATAAGACCTATCTGTGTCGTGCGACGTAAAGCCACCAGCAAGAAAGAAATACAAACACCAAATAACTACTGCACGTATTTAGACTATGGATGGATTCATGGAGGAGTGAAACAATGAAGGAACAATGGTATACAGGTTACGATTTTCTCAATAAACGGACATCAACTATCTATGGATCCTTACTTCCTCATATCTCAATGACCACTGAGCCAGGCTAGATTTCATCCTACACCGTAAGACTTGTAAGTGCAAGTGGAAGAGATTTGATCAATCTCTGAGGCAGCGACTGTCCTGAAGAGTAATTTTCTAGCTATTTCAACACTCGGTATAGTAACGTGTCGGGATGAAATGAAATGAAATGTCGTATGGCTTTTACTGCCGGGATATCCCAAGACGGGTTCGGCTCGCCAGGTGCAGGTCTTTCTATTTGACACCCGTAGGTGACCTGCGCGTCGTGATGAGGATGAAATGATGATGAAGACAACACATACACCCAGCCCCCGTGCCATTGGAATAAACCAATTAAGGTTAAAATCCCCGACCCGGCTGGGAATCGAACCCGGGACCCTCTGAACCGAACGCCAGTACGCTGACCGTTCAGCCAACGAGTCGGACACATGTCAGGATAATACCATAACACTCTACTTTGAATATCTTTACCATTCCCAACCTTAACAACTGAACCTTATATACAACATAACAGGCATAATAAGAATGAAGTTTGCCGGTGAAGGAATGTATTCCGTGGTAGTTGCTATTGTGTGAAACGAGGTGTGTATTAACACAAACGAAAACATCCAGTCCCCCAGCAAGAGGAATTAAACAGATGCGGCTAAAATTCCTGGGAGTGAACCCGATACCCTCAGAACTGCCCATTCAAAGGGAGAAATATTTTTAACATATAAATATCAACCGAAGTGAAGTGAATTATTCTCTATTTCGAAGAAACACAAGAGCGGTTTCAACCGTCAAACTCAATTGATTTGCGAGATAATAATAAAACATTAATATTTTCTGATTACACAGTGTGTTAGTTTCACAATACTTGTTCAAAATATCTCATTACTTCTGATTACATTTCACTTTGCCTAAGTGCCAGGAATGTGCTATTCAGATGATCAATAGGATTATCATTAATAAATTAATTCGAATAACCCCACGAATACGTGTCAGGACTGGGAAGGTAGCACACGTTGTAATCCCTTGACCTGTGCCTATTATTGAGACTACTTGCAGCGGATTTCGAACCCACAATTTCACGTGTGCAAGTTTATATTCCCAACGGCCGTAGCCGTGTTGAAACACTGGATCCCATTTGATCTCCGAAGTTAAGCAACATTGGGCGTGGTCAAGACTTGGGTGGGTCGCCACGCGCTGTCTTTTGGGGGGGGGGGGGCCGGTAGTAAGGGAATGGAGGAGCGGAAAGGAACTGGCCACCCTACCGTACGTAAACTCCGGCTCAGGCACACCTCTGCGGAGGTTCGGACCTACCTTCGGGCAGAATACACCCTTACCTTACCTTAAGTTTATATTTACATTGCCTGTACCACGAACCACGATCCCAACCCCTTTCAAGATGCAACAACAACATTATTTGGACATTGGGCTAGAAAGGGTCATTTAATCTACCTACCTACCCCTATTCTAAGGAGAATTTCAAAAGTGACCACAATGGAGTCCGTCGAAGTGTTAATGAGTACAATATTTTGCCTGTCATCATATACCTGGAGAATGCTGTGGGATCTGTTATTCGACACTACGATTAAAAGCAACTTCGCCTGGGAACCTCACCCGACACAGAATGGGAAATGTTTTTACCAGTCCGCATAGCTCCATCGTGAATAAAAGACTTACAATATCTCACGAAACACAACCGCACGAGCTTTAGCCTAGCAAAAGAGTGTTCTTATCGGAGACTTTATTTTTTAAACATCACCTGCTGATTTATAGTGTTCAGTTCTCAATACAATGGCTCCCAAGCAACACGAAGAGAATGTTTACAAAATCCGCGAGCCTCTTAACGGTCCACAGTGGGTTCACCAACCTCCCATCACTTGACTGTACGAGCTTCTTGGCTAAAGAATGGCACTTTTCTTTCGACAACTCTCAGTTCATCGTGTTGAGTTTGGAAGCATTCATATTTTAAGTTCTTGTAAGTCACGTGTACATGTCGCGGCGCTTTCATAATATGAAGCTGGATATTTACTCTCCGACCCATCGGCATAAAATAATGTTAACTTAGTTGATTAAGTCGTATAATCATATTATAATAACAAAATATCATTCCCTCTCATCGAAAGTCAACATACATCAACGTCCAAGTATTTAAAATTAAAACTCGATATCATAGTAAAAAATATGGCTGAGAGAACCATTACGCTCATCAAGTGTCACTCTCATATTTTCTGTCAATTTGGTAGGATTGTGCGAATGATAGGGCCTCGTTTCGACTTCAGGTATTAACAGAGATAATTGAAATGAATATTGTTGTTAACTGCAACGGCCCTCGAAACATGATTCTGAATGGCATCGTTGCGGAAGCAATATTGCGTATCTGACAATGCACTTCCTATCCATTATTTTCCTTAAGACTGGTAACGCTTCCCAGCCACATATGGATATACAGTCCATCAGAACAATTTCCTTGTGCTCATTTTCCTATGTTGATGTGTAAAGGAAAAACAACCTTACTGTACCGCACTGTAGGAATGTATGCTTGCATAACATATTTTCACATTCCTACATTATAATGTATTTAAGGTTCAGTTTCCTTTACACAAACGCACAGGAACATGAACACAACGGAAATTGTTCTGAGGACTGCATACCTAGATTTTTTTTTACGTCGCACCGAGACAGATAGGTCTTGTGACAACGATGGTATAGGAGAGGCCTATGAGTGGGAAGGAAGCGGCCGTGGTCTTAATTAAGGTACCTGGTATGAAAATGGGAAACCGCGTAAAACCATCTTCAGGGCTGCCGACAGTGGGGCTCAAACCCACTATCTCCCGGATGCAAGCTTACAGCTGCGCGTCCCTAACCGCACGACGAACTCGCCCGGTATATCCATACGTGGCTGAGAGACGTGATCAGTCTTAAGTAAAATAACGAATAGGGAGTACACAGTGCATCTCTGCATCTTCTGAAAAGCGCTCAAAAGGGACAATTGAAGGTAAACCTGTGTTTCATTTTAGGAACATCCCCAGCAGAGACGGATATTGTAGAATAAATTAAATGTCACTGTAAGTACGGGAGAGGTAAGAAAGTACGTCATCTGGCACTGGTGAAGCTACTGGTCCTGCTGTAGTAGAATTAAAAATGTTATCATTACTTAATTTGTTTGCCGTTTCTGCTTCTCCGCTATGATTAGAAGAATTTAAGGATTGCAATTCAATTTCAGGAATTAAATTACAAGTGAAAACTCTGTTCTCTAAAATGTAACGATTACAAGTCAAAAATTACGAAGAGGATATTCTTTACAAGTAATTCGATTACTTTTTCACAATTACTACCCAAATCTGCACACATACACGAACAATCTTGAATATCCTGTACATTTTGCGCAAATTCGTATGTGATGGTGTCCTAGATGGAATGTAAATCGTAATGTTAAGGCATTGGACATATTTTAGGTTGTCTACGAATTCGCGTGTGATCGAATTTTAATAATAATAATACTAATACTAATAATAATAATAATAATAATAATAATAATAATAATAATAATAATAATAATAATAATAATAACATGCTACTTTCTAATATAATTTATTTCTTAATCTGGCTTACCCTCGAACTCGGCGAGGGATCCCACATCTACCGCCTCAAGAGCAGTGCCGTGGAGCATGAGACTTCGGGTCGGGGTGCTAAAACTGGGGAGGAGGACCAGTACCTCGCCCAGGTGGCCTCTCCTGCTATGCTGAACAGGGGCCTTGTGGAAGGGTGGGATGATCGGAAAGGACAGGCAAGGAAGAGTGAAGGAAGCGGCCCGGCATTTGCCTGGAGAAGTGGGAAATCACGGAAAACCACTTCGAGGATATCTGAGGTGAGAATCAAACCCCTCTTCTCAGTTGATCTCCCGAAGCTGTGTGCACTCCGTTCCAGCCCTCTTGCCATTTTCAAATTTCGTGGCAGAGCTGGGAATCGAAACCGGGCCTCCGAGGGTGGCAGCTAATCACGCTAATCATTACACCACAGAGGCGGACATTATTTTAATAATAATTGTTATTATTATTTGACTTCAATTACAAATATTATGTTTCTTGTATTTTCTTCAAAATTCATAATTTCTTGGTTCCACGTCATTTATGTAAATTATATTTGTTTTCTTCGGTTTTATTTCGCTTTCCAATATATTCTTAGAATACAGACAATTGAATTAAATCTGAATGTGGTGAAACGTAGCGGCGTGCCTCCTGTTATGCTAAATAACGATGTCATTACCTACTGCACGCCAATGACTAACTTAGGTGTTGTAATGAACGAGTTGGACTGAACACGTAACAAGCACCTGTCAAAAAATTCACAAATCGCTCTATACATTGAATCCCTACTCAATTCGTTGCTCCATCACCTTACCTATCTTTGACTACTGTGACACTGTATTACCGGACATAACGTTAGACAGTAATAAGAAACTAGACCGGAAAATCACTGCATTAGATTTACTTCTATTCTGCGTTACTACAGTCAAATAGTCATGGCTTTCGGTGAACTATACTCATCTACAGAACACTCATTTCATCATCATCATCATCACCATCATCATCATCATTTGTTTACCCTCCAGGGTCGGCTGTTCCTTCGGACACAGCGAGGGATCCCACCTCTACCGCCTCAAGGGCAGTGTCCTGGAGCTTCAGACTCTTGGTCGGGGATACGACTGGGGAGAATGACCAGCACCTCGCCCAGGCGGCCTCACCTGCTATGCTGAACAGGGGCCTTGTGGAGGGATGGGAAGATTGGAAGGGATAGGCAAGGAAGAGGGAAGGAAGCGGCCGTGGCCTTATGTTAGGTACCATCCCGGCATTCGCCTGGAGGAGAAGTGGGAAACCACGGAAAACCACTTCCAGGATGGCTGAGGTGGGAATCGAACCCACCTCTACTCAGTTGACCTCCCGAGGCTGAGTGGACCCCATTCTAGACCTCATACCACTTTTCAAATTTTCGTGGCAAAGCCGGGAATCGAACCCGGGCCTCCGGGGGTGGCAGCTAATCACGCTAACCACTACACCACAGAGGCGGACACACTCATTTCAAATAAACCAAATTACATTTCTTCACAATTTAATTTCATCTTATCAAATCGTCACCGCAGTACATGACCCGGTTTCTCTCTTACCATACCTTTACACCGAACTACTATCTACAGTGTAATAGCTCTTTCCCAATCTCTGCTACTAGGTCATGGAATTCCCTCCCTCCCAACATTAGAGATGTGATTTCCCTTAATAAATTTAAGGTGGACTATGGTAGGTATTAGCTTAATTCATCAAACTGACGTGTGGAATAATCGAGGTATGAATGTGAATGAATGGTCAATTGTTGTACTAAGGGCCGGGCTGGGAGGCTCAAATGGTTGAGGCGCTGGCCTTCTGACCACAACTTCCAAGGTTCGATCCTGGTTCAGTCTGGCATTTGAAGGCGCTCAAACATGTCAGCCTCTTGTCAGTAAATCTAATGATACTCCTGCGGGACAAAATTTCGGCACATGGACATCTTCGAAAACGTTTTTATTATTATTTATTGCCACAATGGGATAGCAAAGTCCTAGGATTGGAAAGGAAGGGGACGTGGCCGTAATTAATGCTCAGACCCTGCATTTTCCTGGTGTGAAAATGGGAAACCACCTAAATCCATCTTCAGGTTTGCTGACAATGTGGTTCGAACCCACTATCCCTTGGATGCAGGCTCAAAGCTGTGCGCTCCTAACCACAGGGCCAACTCGCCCGGTTCTCCGAAAACCGTAAAAGTAGTTAGTGGGGCGTAAAACCAATAACATTATTGTTATTAAGTTGAACGTAGGTTATAATTATGCATTAGAATTAGTTTCAAAGCTATTGTAAATTGTCAAATATTACTGCATTCAGATTATAATTTTGTATTACTGTTAGTATCAGAGTTGATGTTTTTTCTGACTTAGGCTATCATTTTATTACTATTATTATTATTATTATTAGTAGTAGTAGTAGTAGTAGTAGTAGTAGTCACATATTGTTGCTGCGTGAGCAATACCACGTACATGAAAATACTCTTCTTATCCTTTTATTTGCTATTTGTTTTACGTCGCACCGACACAGATAGGTCTATGGCGACGATGGGATAGGAAAGGCCTAGGAAGTGGAAGGAACCAGCCGTGGCCTTAATTCAGGTACAGCCCCGGCATTTGCCTGGTTTGAAAATGGAAAACCATGGAAAACCATCTTCAAGGCTGCCGACAGTGGGGCTCGAACCCACTATCTCCCGATTATTGGATACTGGCCGCACTTAAGCGACTGCAGCTATCGAGCTCGGTCTTCTTATCCTTTATTTTCGTTAATACTGGTCACGCCTCCCAGCGACTATGGACATGTAGTCCACCAGAACAGTTTTCGTTGTGTTCATTTTCCTATGCTAGAGTGTAAAGAGAAATGAACGTTAGATACATTATACTGTAGGAGTGCGGAAATACGTCATTCACACATACATTCCTACAGTGCGGTACGGTAAGGTTCATTTTCCTTTACGCATAGGCTTAGGAAAATGAATACAACGAAAATTGTTCTGATAGACTGCATATCCATATGTGGCTGGGAGGTGTTGCCAATATTATGGAAAATAATGGAAAGAAGAACATTGTCAGATACCTTTTTTGCTAGGGGCTTTACGTCGCACCGACACAGATAGGTCTTATGGCGACGATGGGATAGGAAAGGCCTAGGAGTTGGAAGGAAGCGGCCGTGGCCTTAATGAAGGTACAGCCCCAGCATTTGCCTGGTGTGAAAATGGGAGACCACGGAAAACCATTTTCATGTCAGATACCTGGCAGTGTTTCTTAAACGTGGACATCGTGCAATCTAACGTTGTTGGGTGTGATTTTCACACGTCTGAATATTGTCTGTTAACCAATTTCAATGTGGCATTTCCACAAGTGAGGGTACCTATTAAGAAAATGGCCAAGATTTAGAATGATTTGATAGATTAACAGGTCTGAAGTAGCGTGTACAAAACCGTCCCATGATTTTGAAAATCACACAGCTGGTTCTGTTTTATTCAATTATTTCAGTTTCACACTTCAACTTTCTTAAATACATGATGTACACTTAACAAATCTTACTGCACATAGCACGTGAGTGGAAGAGGGAATGTAGTGATTAGGATCCTGAATCGATCTACAATTAGAATTATATACCCATTGACACTGAATGCAAGTGTATTTTTAGAGGAGTTATAATAAGTGTATAAAATGCTGCTAGGTAAGGATAAAAATCCGTATCCTTTGTTTTTTGGAAGTAACAATTTTATTAAAGTCACATACAGGGTGCCCGGGAAAAAGTGGACCGAGTATATGGACGTTAGAGCGTTGGCCATACTGATGAGTAATTAAAAAATTACGTCGATATATCGCGCCGTTGTCGTTTTATCAGCTACTGAAGTTAGCCAATCAGATCCCTTCGCGGGCGAATGCAAATGGGCCTTACAAGGTGGTGTTGCTAAATCTGCACGTGTTTTGGTCGGGCTTGAGAGCCATGCCGAGAAATGAGCATCAAACCCTAACACACCCTGGGTTTCAGCTAATGCCACCATAGCGTGCTTGTTGTGGGGCGAGCCTATCAGCAGGGAAGTCCTTGTTCAAGTCCCTCCCCTGGAGTAGTTTATTTGTTCCATTGGTGCTCTCAAGCCGGTCTTAAGCCATGTGTAAACTTAGCAACGCCGCCTATCAAAGCCCATCTGAAACCGCCCGCGAAGCGAAGCGGTATGATTGGCCAAATTCAGCACCTGAAAAAATGACAACGGCATGAGATATCGATCAAAATATCAAAATATTTATCAGTATGACCAACACTCTAACGCTCATATACACGGTTCACGTTGTTCCCGACCACTTGCATAAGCACTTCGTTTTATGGTCCAATAAATGGTGTCAAATACTCTCGTGGGTATAAAATTAAGTAATTCACGATGAAATAAAGTATTTCTTGCATGTAATTTATTCAAATTTGAACCACTGGTTTGTATACTGTATTGATGATATTGCACTGGCGGCTTTACAAGTATTAACTATGATTAGTACCCTGAAAACTGAATCAGGTGTAGCAGCGTAAGCCTCTGTTACATGGTTTACGATTCGTTCCAGTTGTCAAAATTAATTATAACGCTATTGTAAAGCTGACGTTCTCACAAGCTATAATAGCCAGCGCCGTGACAATGGATGGCCTTATCAGGAAGAGGATGTGGGTTGACAAATGTTTCAGAATTGAACGAACCTTATGCAATGGATTAAGATAAGCATCTCCAACCACTTCCTTTAATAACATAATCATCCTGCTTGTTGTATAACGGATGTCATTACCGCAAGCAGCATATACGGGGTGACGTATGTCAATGAGTGATGCATAAATATACAGCTGCAGTCTCAGACGATTAATGTTTCTTCAGTTACGATTGAAAAAACTGTACAATACAATCTGTATGAATGGACATGCATTGTTTTTCTAAAAAAGTGAAAATAATTACTTGGGCTTTTCAGTCGGTCACTCTGATTAACTTTTAAAATTAACTGGATTACTTTTCAACGTAACCTCCTTACACGAATATATTTATTTAAAGGAAATTATATATATATCCGTTCTGTATTTTAGTCTATATATACGACAGTCATAATGAATGATATTATTTATGAGGAAAGAGACAATTATTACAACAGGATGGAATATCATTAGTTGATGCCGTGCTAGCCAGTACTCACTACATTCAGCTGCGTGCGAATGACTGTCGTTTGTTTAATTCTCTCGCGGCCTTCTAGCTGAGAAAGTGAGTGCGTGCTCGAGCGGTCAACAATGCCGCCAACCTGTTTAGTTAGGAACTAAGACTAGTGACAACACCATTCTACTGTGACTAACAAAGGGAGTCAGGGGGCGTAAGCCCCCAGGTTAGGGCCGCGAAGCGACTTTTAGGTCCCTAGCGTTCTGTAGGATGATAAAAGTGCATTCTGTTTCGCCGAAGGTGACAGGCGAATCCTTATTTAAGATCTCATTCCCCCTAGACGCGAGGATGCACGAATTCCTTAAGGCTGGCGCAGCCCCTATATCCGCCACTGCATTAAGGTAAGTTTAATATAAAATTATTGCTGTTGTGTATTTCACATTTACTTTACATAGTGCTTTTATTATTGCTTTCATTCATCCAGGGTTGGTAACGCAATCTAATTATCATCGTTGAGGGCAATGACGTCACATTCTTTTCAGGTTGGACAATAGGATTGCAGGTAGCTATTTTATCAATGGGCAAT
This sequence comes from Anabrus simplex, assembly GCF_040414725.1. Taxonomy (NCBI): domain Eukaryota; kingdom Metazoa; phylum Arthropoda; class Insecta; order Orthoptera; family Tettigoniidae; genus Anabrus; species Anabrus simplex. The sequence continues at coordinate 109,675,329 of NC_090266.1, read as the reverse complement.
GCCGTGAGCTGCTGTTTATTTGGTTTTAAAAGTAAATGTACTTCTGGGGGAAGGATGATTGGTTCCTAGACATCGCAATCAACACATCTCTCTTCTAATAACAACTCCAAGTAAGATTTGCATTGTTTCCATTTCCTTATAATGTTACAAACTTTGGGTTGCACGGTATCAACTTTTACTTGAGGAAATACATGTGTTACCTCAGGTTCACGATGATGACAAATTATACAAGACTCTTATAATTATGTGATATTACATAAGTTATATCACATCCTCGCACTGTGTTCTAAAGTAGGAGATATTATTTTCATGTTTCGTATTATTATTATGATTATTATTATTATTATTATTATTATTATTATTATTATTATTATTATTATTATTATTATTATTATTATTATTATTATATCATTTGTATATTTATTCTTAATATTTTAAGCTGGAAGGTCTGCATATGTGATATGAGTACTTTGTTTTGTGCAAATGGATGGGAAAACAGTGCTACTTACAACTTTGAAGCTTTGTATGAGTCATGTGGAACAGCCCAGAGTGCGTTGATGTTGTTATTGTCTTGAGATCCGGAAGTGGTTCGGGGCGTGGTCTTTGAATGACAAGAGGATCTTCCACTCGTGATTGGATGTCCAACATCAATTTAAACGTATTGAACCATATCATTCTATGCTTCAATTTATTTATAATAACACTGTGGCGTAATTTTATTTAGCGCGCCGTATAGTCGCGGGGAGTAAAGGAAGGAACCATGGATGTACGTGCCATAGGCCGTGAGAACCCCGTGTCGCTCCGGAAGGAACGATTTCACAGAGTTGAAATTGAGCCGCAAGCCGTGATTTCAATCATGTCATACGATGTCGGCACAACCCAAGCGCAGCAACCTCGAAGGGTTGAGATTTAAGCGAGGGGATGTACGGAACAATTGTTACAGGTTGACAAACTTCTCTTACCCAGGGCTGGAATCAGCTGAATTTCAATCAATTAATCCGCCACTGTGCTAAATTCCACAGATTTGACACCACACATAATAAAGATCAGAATGATCTAGTAGCCTAGAGACGATAATATTATTTACTTGTGCTGAATTGAGAGATGTGCGTATTTACAGGAGCGGCCGTTGACATCTGGCTGGCTTTTACAAAGGAAAACGGTTTGTTAGACGGGGCTTACCCTCGAAGCTAACGTCCTCTAGAGGCCATAAATTCTGAAGCAATAAAGGAAGCGCCCTTAGTTTATATTCAGTGGATTCTCACTTGACAGCTACTTAGCATCCGCTCATTGAGTCTCAGTCAGTCACGCACTCATTGTCTCATTGACTTATTTACCCGCAGTTTTGAAACGCCAAGTGCGGCGTGTAGGCATTCGCGAGCCAACTAGACATATTTAGTTTCGAAACTTTTGTTAGACTAATGTAATATCGCCGTGAGCTAGTGACGATATAACATATTTTAAGTATTTTTAACTCTTACGCGAATTGTGTTAATTACGTGTGCGAGACATTTAAAACATAACCGCTCCCAAGGACTGATTATAACCGGGCTGGTTCCCTTCAATTAGTGCAGCACAGATGGGACTCATTTCTGCGCGGAGGCTATAGTCAATAGTAGCCAAATACTAAGGTTGTAATCGTGTGTACGAACTCGCTAAGCGGTGAAGTAGATGCTTCCGACATAACTCAACAGTGCCAGATACGACCGACATCAAGCAGGCGACAACTATGAAGTATTCAGGAGTCGAGCAGAGGACCTCCATCCCTGTGCTGTGTACCGCCATCTTGGACTAGGCACGGACGACATAGCGGTCATGTGAGTCGTCGCTGATGGAGAAGTTGCTGTTATGTTAAGCCTCTTTGTTCTATAAGCATGTGAAGTAATATTTTGATGCACTAGTTAGGTCATAATTAAACAAGTAAATTAATCTTTAAATGTAAGCCAAAGTGGCATTTGCGTAGCTCAATTTTAAGTAATAATATTCAGGGCTGTGTGCATGTCAAGGCCCCGAGCTAAATGTTGTATATAAATTAGATGAGAACTAGGGATATAATAGGTAACACGTATGTGTGTGTATTAGTTATTAGTGTTTTATTCCAGTGGGAGTTGATTTTAGATAGAGTTGTTTGGGCAAAATCTTCATAATATCTGAAGGTCTGAAGGCCATCAGCGTCGCAATATTATATGTATTAGACTAGAGACAGCAAATGTTAGGATGTTTCTGTGCATGATGCATGGATTTCAGCTGCGATGAAACGCAACGGGAGATCTGTCAACGTCGAGAGTTGTTACGAATGTGGGGTATATGGAACTAAACATGTATCGATATGAAGCAATTCGTAGAAGGTAGTAATCCACATGACGTAATAATTATTTAGAGATACTGAACCATTCTGTTAATGGTCAGAATATGCTGATTCAATGATAATTATGATAATTATGTGAGACCACAAAGGAAGGACACTGGGTGGAATTTTATTGTGCAACATTGTCTAACATTGCGCGCTTTCCAGAAGAATTTGGTGTCAGAAGCGAGCTGAAGTTCCCCAAGATTCTTATTGAAATTTATTATCCCAAGCGAACCTCTTGAAGATAGCGTGGAACGCGAGCAACTCCAAGAAAAGCCGCGTGGGAATTTATATTGGAGGGAAACGAATTTATTAAATATCTCTGACCACTGAAAGTAGATTCACTTCATTATAAATATACAGTCTTATATCTCTGTTTTAGAATATAGTTAATGTTAGCCTGTGAGATGGGGAAGTTATGTTAACTATGCTAGGTAGGAAACTGTGTCTGAACTCTGGCCTTCTGTAAGATTGAGATATATTGAAATGATATAGCGGCATGATATTGATAAATATTTATAGGATATAATGAACGCCTAAGCTGATTTTAGCATATAATACAGTAAGTGCGTCAGTTTATTGCGTTGAAATCATGAGCCACTGATGATGCATTGAGTAAGTATTTATTTGTGGAGATGTTTGTTTCAAAGAGGTTTTTGTCCCGTGGCGTGAGCCCTGTCCAAATAATTTATGACGGTCTACCCGAGGGTGAGGAGCGTTTAAAGTGGAAGACAGGCTACCCGAGGTCTCAATACTCGCTGGTGGAGAAATGCATGTTTTTCAGACACAGCATTCATCTTTAGTAGTCGATATATTTTAAATTGGTTTCCACATTTGTAATAAGTTATGATAAAATTAATGCTGCAATATTTAATTGTTACCCTTAAGAACGCAATAGCTAGGGATTTGTTTTACAGGGTCCCAAATTACGCCGGAACCGAGGCTACCACTTCGAACCTTGCAGGCACGATGAGGACCGTTAGTCACACAGTAACGTGTAAATAACAATGCAGTCAATGTAGGTGTTATATGTTTTCTCTTCCAGGTTGTAGAAGTGTTTGAATATGATATTTTGATAATCATTGCTTTTTTGAAGTTAGACTAAGTGAGAATCTATTTGTAGTTTATTTCAAGTGAAGGGATTTAGACCCATATGACCTGTACAGTAGGTTCATCAAATGTGGTGATTCGTTACCATCAGAGTTCTGTTTACTTTTCTTATTCCTTTGATTATGTTGTGATTGTGTGGAATTTGTTTATTGCTTTCTTTTAATTTATATTTCACATATAATTCATTTGTACTATATTTAATTTAGGCGACCACGCTAAGACTAATCACAGAGTAAATCAGTGTTTTAAATATGTAAATTGGGAGTCTTCCCACGAGAATATCGCGCATTCGCAAGGTCGTAACTTATCACTGAATGATGAAGTTTAGAAGGATAAAATTACTTTTGTGTCGTATTCAACAGCCGGTATGAACTGTAAGGTTGATCAACAACAAAACCAGTTATACAAAGTTAAAACTTAGAAAGGTAATTCAACCTTCCTCAAATTATTTGAATCGTGTGAATGAACACTCATGTTCTTAATTAAAATATGTATGGATTGTTTAGTCGGTAAGTAAAATTTGACACCGTAATTTCAATAATCCACGTAGAGACACTTGTGAAAATGTGGACCGAAAGTTGACTTAATTGACAGCACGGAATTGATTTCCCTTTGCTTTATTGAGTGTCAAATGTATCTTTGAAGATTAATGAATTTAATCATTAAAATTGTAGAGTGTAAAGTATGTTTCAACGAGAGCTAATTAAACCTTTAGGAAAATTTATTTGTGCCTATCTTTGGCGGTTTTAGCATCCTTATCTCTTACGTTCAGTTTATGCCTATAAGTTAGATTTAAGTTGGTTGTAATTCGTAGCTGCGGACGCACCGTGGCCATGAGAGGCTCGTGCTCATGTTTCGGAACGGAAGTGTAGCGGTTGACCTCGCTATGTCAAATGGGGCATTTGTCATCTCATGTGTTCGGATTAGTCATTTCAATGAAAATGAGGCGGCATTTGTCACTAGACAGAAAAGGTCCCTTGACTGTTAATTGCTGTGGCGCGTGGTCCCATGTGTTCATGACCCGGTCGGGGTAAATTTGCGTCGTCACATAGTCCCATGAGCTATGGGAGTTGATGGGAAAGGTCCCATTATGTATACTTTGTAATTGATCTTCATCGGTCTGACTACAAATGGTAGCTTGGTCGTTGTTTCTGGTTTCCCACTGTTTTTGTTGTTATCGATAATTGTGTAAATATGGAGTCTTCCAGTGGTATTTTGTGAGTATTTTATGTATATTTTGGTGTGTTGATGAAGTGACCATGGACGGATATTATTCAGAATATAGTTAGTTTTTAAAATCAGTGGAGTTTTTGATGAACCTAGGTGCAGTTCGTACCTATTTAGCCGTTTTCAGAAGGTTAGGTAAGTCCTGAAGCAGATGTACCAGTACGCAGCTTTAAGTACATGCCCTGGGAGAGAGATAATTATCATGCTCTATCAAAATTCGAGGCATCCATTCTGGTGAACTCTGGCGCTCATACTACGGACATTTCCAAATATTATTTTATTTTAATTATTTTTATTTTTTCAGATAGATTAAATTTGGTGCCAAGCGTAGGGCGATTAAGTATTTTATTTTATTAATATTTGATTATTTTAATCATATTGCAATGGTTATTAATGATCACTATATTGAATTTTATTAATATATTTTATTTCAATAAATTTGTTTTTATTACTGTTATTTACACAGATTACAGTTATTATTATTATTATTATTATTATTATTATTATTATTATTATTATTATTAGTAGTAGTAGTAGTAGTAGTAGTAGTAGTAGTAGTAGTAACTTGGGTCGGCACTACATGTGGATTAAGAGCCGATTTACGACCGGATGCCTTTTCTGACGCCAACCACATGCGTAAGGATAAACAGCATTCGCTACTGCGTGTTTCAGTGGTGGTTGGTAGTGGGGCGCTTTGTGTTTAAATGAAAATATGTACATTAATAAAAACACAAATACACTGCCTCCGAGCGAGAGGAGACGCCACTAAAGTTCCACTCACGGCTGGGAATCGAACCAGGGTTCCTCCGAACCGAAGGTCACTACACTGATAATTCAACCACGAAGTCGAAAAATAGAACAGTAGAATTGAATTCGAATATTGGTCCTCCTTGGAAAATAAACCAAGAGACAGAAAAAGTATCAAGTTTAGAATAAAATTGTGGCAACGGATAAAAATTAATTCAAGTCTTCGACAATTTACCCACGTATATGAAGAATCAGTTGAAAGTAGATGTTACTGAAGATCATTTTTAACGGCGTATAAAATCTGGAGAGGCCTTGTGCATGTCTTCCAAACTAACGCCTATAGTCGAGCTGCGGTTACTGTGGATACAAGTACACATCACAGTATTTTGAATTTTCATTTCAGTATACCTTTCAGTTTCACTATTTTGCGTACTTTTTTCTTCGTATGTTGGGTGGAAAATGTCCTACCATGCTGAGGTTGTCACCAGAACCATGGATGACTGCTGCATGTCCATTATTCTTCTTCTTCTACCTCTTCTCTTCTTCAAACTTGGTCGTCGATCTTTTTGACTGACACGTTCCGAACGAAACCTGGTGCTGTAATTGAGTTCAGGTATTCTGCAGAGCACTGAACAGCATTATCTTCATTAAGTGCAGTAGCCGTTACCCGTTTCTCACGATTTACCAACAAATACAACCAACCTGTTCGAAATTGAATTTTGTGTTTACAGCTTTGGGTAACTGAAGATGAATAAACTGATTATCACTCTATCGTCTATCAGCGTAGCGTAACGGCTAGCAATATCATCTGCTATTATTACAGGGTACTTTAAATTTATCTCCCTTGTTGGTGTATCCGGAAAGATCTGTACCCCTCTGCTGATTTGAGGATATGACATGAATATAGATGAAGAGGAGTTCTTGACAAGCTTATAACCATAGGTTTCAACAAGATTTTCCCTATAAAACCTGACCGCTCACACGCGCTAGAGCCAAAGCCGGGTGGCTAGGTGGCTTTCTCTATACTCGCGGCTCACCTGACCGCAGTTGGCCTGTACTCCATCTGCGCTTATTAAATCTGCAATCCTCGTATACGGTATCAGATTTTTCTATTTGTTTTACGTCACACCGACACAGATAGGTCTTATGGCGACTATGGGATAGCAAAGGCCTAGGAGTGGGAAGGAAGCGGCCGTGGCCTTAATTAAGGTACAGCCCCATGATTTGCCTGGTGTGAAAATGGGAAAGCACGGAAAACCATCTTCGGGGCTGCCGACAGTGAGGTTTGAACCCACTGTCTCCCGAATACAAGCTCACAGCTGCGCGCCCCTAACCGCACGGCCAACTCTCCCGGTTTATCAGAAACTAAAGTAAAACCTAACCTCATACCATATGTTTGAAATGAAATGTCGTCCTTCCATAGCTTAACAGGAATTGTGCTGGGTAAACATATTTCGATAGACACGATTTAGCTCGGCCACTACAATGCACTTTATTGCAGTCCGTATGTTTTCCTTAAGTTCTTCTTATGTGCGTGGATTTTTTTGGTACACCTTGTCCTCCACAGTACCCCACAAATAAAAATCACAGACTGTTAGATCTGGAGATTGGGAGGGCCATAAACAAGTTATAATCACTCTATCTCCAAATACTTCTGTAATCGGACCTGTAATTGCTGTATGAGCAGTTGCTGAATCTTGTTGAAACCAGGGATATTGTTATTATTCATCCGTTAGCCAATTGAAAAATCGGGGCGAGAGTGGCATTTCGGTACCGCTCTCCGTTTACTGTATCCTCGTAAAATACCGGACCGATTATGCGTGTTGGGCTGATCGTACACCAAACTCTGATCCTCCTATCATAAAGAGGAATTCCCTCTATACATTGTGCGTGTTATCAGAACGTCAGCAGTAAGTGTTGTGAGTGTTGATATGAATACAGCGTGGGAAGTGAAGGACAGGGAGCGAGCCAGACAACCAGATGGGCCGCGGGTTTTGGGGGAAGCCAGCTGGTCGGCCTTGGCTCAGCAGCATGCGGGCATTTACGTTTTGAACGGAATTAGAGTTAGGGCCATTTTCTCCAAATCGAGTTAAACCTGGTATAAATTAAACACGTTTAACTTTAGTACCTAGTTTAAACCTGCATCCATTTTCTCCAACAATTTCTGACACTCGTTTAGTTTAAACGACAACTCGCCGTTTAAACTAATGATGTCAAGTCTGCGCTAGCGTTGGCTGCACTGAAAGGACAGTCGAATGTAGTGTCGATTGGAATTGGCCTATCAGAGCCAAGTAATTCAATGACCGAAATTTTTTATTAATATCAGCTGTTTGTGCGAATGAATGCTATCATACGTAGTTAATAAAGTAGAAATTCAGCGGGATATTAGCTCTACTGATAAATAAATTGTTTACATTTTGTGCGAATTGTAGTGTCGTATAATTTTACCCATTGTTGTCTACAATTTCTTAGAGAGCAGTTTTATTTTATTATTTTTCTCTAACATGCTTTACCATAAAGAAGTACTGTGGGCTTAATACGTGTTTTTTGATGTCAGAATTGTCTTACGGAACACACGGGAATGTTGAAATATTAAAATCCTGGTCTTTGAGCAATATTCCTTTGTTCAGAAAATCAACATTCATGTGAATTTCAAGTAAACAAATTCCAAGCATGCTCGAGATTTATCTCCTATTAAAATCCATCGCCCTCGGCCGGGATCAATCTCGCAAACCTCGGATCCAGCAGACAGACCAGTGAGGATATATTATTTGGAGATGTATTACTTGATTCTATACTCGTTTCTAACATAACCTAGTTGGAGGTATGTAGTACTGTTTGCATAATACTCTTCTACCTATAGCATTAATATTCCTATTGCTGGTATGCTGGCAATAGTTAGGATGAAACATTCTTAAATATAATTTATTTTATTACTAGTTTAAAACCAAACATGAAATACTTTATTATTTTTCTGATCCCATAAATATTTATTGAATATACAGTAGAGTCTCGATTATCCGACTTAAACGGGACCTGGAGTACGTCGGATCACCGAAAATGTCGGATAATACGGAATAACTTTGAAAACGAACTAAAACAAAAGGCTATACTGTATTATGTACTGTGTTTTAAGGGTATTCTATTTATTGACTTACTAATTCAATTGTACAGTAGATGCAGTACTCTTTTCTTACTTCGCTTGCAGCCAGGTGCAGACGTCTTGGCTTGGGCTGCAAGAGTTTTGATGTCAGCATCTTGAAATTCAGCCCAGTCTCATCACAATTAAAAATCTGATCACCGGATAATCCTTCAGCAAGAATTATTTCTTGAAATTGTCTTTTAAATTTCACAACCTCATCGGATTTAGCTGACAGTTTTTCTCCACAGATATTAAGCTGCCCAATGCTGTACGGTTTTTTCCACCGATCAAGCCACCCAGCACTGGCAGTAAAATTAGGGTCCCTTTATAAAACTCCTTCTGGATATACACCGCCATTTCTTGCAGAATGGGGCCAGATATTGACAAGCCCTTTTCCTGGTTTTTAGTGAACCAAAGAAATAGTGCTTCACTTACTTTTTCGTACTCACATTTTTCACTGTTTTTTTTCTAATTTTCAGTGCATCACTTGTTGCTCTGGTAGAACACCACTTTTTAATTTATTCCCTCGTATGCTTCCAGTCTACCACTGTAACACGTCCAACAGCATAATATGAAGCCATTTTTTGGAGAGTTTCCCCTTTGTCCAGTCTCTTTAACCCATTCTACTTGTCTTCCACGGAAACAATCACTTTCTTACGTTTACTCGCCATACTCACAGAGGATATGAAAACTATAACATCCGCACCCAACCAATACTACATTGAACAATCCTACCGCATGACTGCCAGTGCTTGTCCCACAGTCGCACCCTCCACACCCCGTGTCCCAGAATTGCATCCACCTAAAGTTCAAATTAAGACTACCGGCGTCGGATAACACGGAGTGTCGGATAAGCGAAGGTCGGTTGAGCGAGACTCTACTGTAGTTTATATTTTCTTAAGAGCAGTTGCCTTAAAGATGACGAAAGAAACATATTATGTAAGTCGTGTAATATTTGATCATATTCCGAAAATCCTGATCACTAGAAAATAAAGCTGTGGTACTGTACTTACCCTCCAGGAATGTAGTTTTCATAATTTCAGTATTTCTCTGCTGAGTGGAACTCATTCAGTCTACAGCATCACAGTTATTCGATATTTTCCGAGTGTAGCTGTCAAGAATAGGTTGGAAGAACTTGTAAAGTATCAGATTGGTTATCTGAGCGTGATCACAGTCGGGACATTGCAATATTTAGTCAAACTTCGGAGCTGCAAATAACAAGAATGTTTCCGAGAGATTTTCCCTCCAAAGTGTATTTTGTGCTCGGTCTGTCTGTTAGGTCATCTGCCCAGAGGATGGTTGTATCCTCAAATAGCACTACCAATGGCGACGCCAAAATGAGGCGTACTAAGCAAGATGAGGAGTAAGGTAGTAAATGTATTCTAAATGTAAGGAATTTTCTCAAGGGAAAGGCAAATTTTCTTGAGAAATACCATAAATCTCCCCGATCTTGAGGCTTTTTTAATGATATTTGTTCGTGGCGTCGACCTCTGTAGATCTTTTGCCACTACTTTCACCACACAGTATATGAACCTGCGTGTAAGTGGAAGTGCGGAAGTGTAGAGCAGGGCCTCTCAAACGCCCAAAATCTCACGCGTGCAGATAGAGGCGTAAGAGCTCCGTGCACTGTGCATCGCTGCCGCTCGGCATGGCTCGGATCAACGCTTCGTCTCTGGGCTACTCGGCTAAGCTCTGCTCAGCTCGCCTATACTCGGCTCAAGTCAGCCCGGATATGGAGCGCTACGGCGCAAGTAGGGCAGAGGGAGACAGGCGGAGCGAGCGAGACAGGCGTGAGGAAAGAGAGAGAAAGCGCTATTGCTCCAAATCGAGGAGTTGCACTCTGGTCAACCAAGCCAAGTCGTCTTTTGCACCGTGCACAGTGCATGCACCACGCGCATGCACCCTGAGAGGCCCTGGTGTAGAGTGTTGAATGCGAGGAAGGGAACGTTAAGGACGACACAAACACCCAGTCCCAGGCCAGGGATATTAATCATTTACAATTAAAAGCCCCTGACCCAGGCGGGAATACAACCCAGGGCCGGCGGGTGATAGGCGGACGCGTTGTCCCCTACACCGTGAGGCCGGACATCTTGAGGCTTACTTAAACATTGTGAAGCGCTGTCACCAGCACAAGACGATAAACAGGGTGTACATGTGATCTGGATTTCAATAGTTTTGCTAATGGACTTGTTCTTGAAGCTGGCCTCTTTATGACCGTATGTCCTTCCTGACGTCAACCATATCAGGGGAGACAATGAGATGAAATTAATGACGTGATATACGATAGTATGAAGGGGGCGCCGTGTTGAGTGGCTCAGACGGTTGGGGCGCTGGCCTTCTGAACCCCACTTGGTAGGCTCGATCATGGCTGAATCCGGTGGTGTCTGAAGGTGCTCAAATACGTCAGCCTCGTGTCGTAGATTTACTGGCACGTAAAAGAACTCATGCGGGACAAAATCCCGGCACCTCGGCGTCTCTGAAAACGGTCACAAGTAGTTAGTGAGACGTATTATTATTATTATTATTATTATTATTATTATTATTATTATTATTATTATTATTATTATTATTATTATTATTAGGAATGGGGAGGATAAACCCCGCTGTCGACATAGCCTACTACTATCCGAATAGCACCAAGGGTTCTACTCAGGGCTTAGCGTTCATCCGACGGAAGAATCACCATCAACAGCGTCAATGCCCCCACTCCATATTAACACGGTAGAGAGGTTCGGGATTGAATCCAGGCTTTTGGCACGCAGTCTAACCATTAGATTTTGTATACTTTTTTTTTTTTTTTGCTTTACGTCACACCGACACAGATATGTCTTACGGCGACGATGGGATAGGAAAGGCCTAGGAATGGGAAGGAAGCGGCCGTGGCCTTAATTAAGGTACAGCCCCGGCATTTGCCTGGTGTGAAAATGTGAAACCACGGAAAACCATATTCAGGGCTGCCGACAGTGGGGCTCGAACCCACTATCTCCCGATTACTGGATACTGGCCGCACTAAATTGTATACCACCACCTATCCTACAGTGCCGGCCAACATTCTGACGGTGAAAATTTTTCGAATAATTTGATTCGAACCGCTCTCGGACGATGCTGACCTAACGCTCTAACGACCACAGCCAACAGACACGGCACATATAGCGAACGTATTACACTACTTATGTATGAATATTCTTATGCTCCACATTGCAGCATTCAAGTCACTAACAGTATTTTGTATAATATAATTAGGAGACTGCAATTTAAGGTCTGTGGTCCCCGTTGTTAATGAGAAAAATGCCTGCTGTGTAATATCTTAAAGCAACCAGAATCGTTCCTTTTAGCGAAATAACATTATTTCGTGCAGTTGACGTTTTAAATGTATCCTTCTTTGATACAGGACAATCCTTGCTGTTCGCTTATGAATTATAAATCCATCAAAAAAACTTTCTTACATCCGATTTTCCAAAATTGTAAACTTTTGTTGGAATGCGGCTTCTCAACCTCACTTGCACATCAAAATTATTTCCTACTTAATCAAAGACTTCAATAAATTCTTCCATTTTACTAATGCTAATACTACAGTACGTTCAGCACTGGTGTCCACCTCTGTGGTGTAGAGGTCAGTGTGATTAGCTGCCACCCCTCGAGGCCCGGGTTCGATTCCCGGCTCTGCCACGAAATTTGAAAAGTGGTTCGAGAGCTGGACCAGGGTCCACTCAGCCTCGGAAGGTCAACTGAGTAGAGGGTGTTCGATTCACTTCTCTGCCATCCTCTAAGTGGTTTTCAGTGGTTTCCCACTTCTCCTTGAGGCAAATGCCGGAATGGTACCGGAATGGTACCTAACTTAAGGTCACGGCTGCTTGCTTCCCTCTTCCTTGTCTATCCCTTCTAATCTCTCCATCCCCCACTAGGCCCCTGTTCAGCATAGCAGGTGAGGCTACCTGGGCGAGGTATGGTCATCCTCCCCAGTTGTATCCCCCGACCCAGAGTCTGAAGCTCCGGGACACTGTCCTTGAGGCGGTAGAGGTGGGATCCCTCGCTGAGTCCAAGGGAAAAACCAACCCTGGAGGGTAACCAGATTATTAAGAAAGAAAGAAAGAAAGAAAGAAAGAAAGAAAGAAAGAAAGAAAGAAAGCACTGGTAGTCAAAACTAACCCTTCTACTAGGAAAATCACAGATACGTGAATAAGATGTCAAGAAGGCTGAATATAAACAGCAGTTTACACCCACAATATACAAGGTTCAACTTTGAACTAAGTTTAAACTAGGTACAACGTTTAAACAATGTGGGGAAAATGAATATTAGTTCAAACTCAGTCCGACTCGCTGGCTGAATGATCAGCGTACTGGCCTTCGGTTCAGAGGGTCCCGGGTTCGATTCCCGGCCGGGTCGGGGATTTTAACCTTCATTGATTAATTCCAGTGGCCCGGGGGCTGGGTGTATGTGCTGTCCCCAACATCCCTGCAACTCACACACCACACATAACACTATCCTCCACCACACTAACACGCAGTTACCTACATGGCAGACGCCGCCCACCCTCATCGGAGGGTCTGCCTTACAAGGGCTGCACTCGGCTAGAAATAGCCACACGAAATTATTATTATTAGTTCAAACTCAGACTTAAACCAGATTATAATAAACCTAGTTTAAGCTCATTTGGAGAAAACGGCCTTTAGAATTATTGTTGTCGGGCTGAGTAGCTCTGACGTTAACAGTACTGGCTTTCTGAGCCTAACTTGGCGTGTTCGATCCCGGCTCAGAGCGGTGGTATTTGAAGATGATCGAATATTCTAGCCTCGTGTCGGTAGATATACAGGCCTACTATCGCAACATAAAATCTTATTATTATTAGAAGAAGAAGAAGAAGAAGGAGAAGAAATCATGTTAATGAAGAACGAAATACCTAATGTTGTCTGGTTTCCAAGTCATGGACGTGAGAAGTTGAATAGCCTAAATAGCAACTCTGAGGTAGGTATCAGTTTTATAGACAGATCTTACGCAGTACTGTGGCTCAGTGTGTAACATGTCTGCTTCTGAAACTGTAAGATCACTGACGTCTGCCGTTGCACAACTTGGGAGAATTAAGGCTTCTCATAAGCGATAAGCGTTCCAACCTTCAGAGTAATCTCACGAACCGGTTGTCTTGGTGCTGCTGTAATTGAGTTCAAATATTCTGCAAGGTATTGAAGAACATCATCTTCATTAAGGGCAACATTCATCAATCAGTTTAGGTATCCCTTTCCCTCGTTTTAGCAACAAGAACAATTGAACTATGAAACGATGTCGACAACATCGAGCTCCAGCTGTATTAGCAGGCCAGATAACACTCTGGGTCATTATTCTATAATCAATAACATCTATTAACTCAAAATTAAAACCTTCAGAAGTTTTATTCAGCTGGATGCGACCATAGGAATGATTCTGGCTTTAAGTCGGGCCGGGCCGAACACCCATTCCTCCCTCCCTTTCCCAGTACATTTCGTATAGCACTAAGGAACGTCCTTTCTTTGCTTGCCGTAAGACCAAGATGAGTATTTGATAGATTGCAGGACCTTAGTTCCTCTTCTTCTTCGTGGCATGTGTTTTTAATTTATTGCGGTCACACTTCATGCGGATGCTCTTGCTGACACTAACCCTATTTGGAGAGATGCATTCACTATCGCACGTTTATGTTTAGTTTTATAGCGTGTGTTTTATGTAGATAGAGATTTGTGTAGTAAGACGAATGAAAGGGCTGATGAACTACATGTTGTCCCCCTTTAAACAACGAGCATCATCATCAACATCAGAAAGACTATTAAAAACACCCAGCAATGAACTTTTATGTCAAATTAAAATTCCCGGTCCAGCCAGGAATCAAACAACGAACCCTCGGAACCCTAAGCCATCACGCCGACCATTCAGCCATGTACCCGGAATTGATAACCTTTATTTCGATTAGACTCATATTAAGGGGGATATTAGTGACATTACTTTTCACTGTATGACCAGGCTCTTCTTTTAATAAGATTCGTAAAATGAGAAGCTGAAGTAGGCTATTATTTGCCCTTACCCTTAACTGAAATACTAGCGGGCGAGTTGGCCGTGCAGTTAGGAGCGCGCAGCTTCAAGCTCGCATCCGGGAGATAGTGGGTTCGAACCCCACTGTCGGCAGCTCTGAAGGTGGCTTTCCGTGGTTTCCCATCATCACACCAGGAAAATGCTGGGGCTGTACCTTAAATTAAGGCCACGGCCGCTTCCTTCCCATTCCTAGGCCTTTCCTGTACCATCGTCGCAATAAGATCTATATGTGTCGGTGCGACGTAAAGCAACTAGCAAGAAAAAGCAAAACTTAAATACTATGTTTCATGAAATTTCATCCTATGATACTTTTTATGCCCTAGGCTAACAGACAAATAGTCAAACATTAAAGTGAATCCGAAAAATATTCGATATAATTTGATAAAAAAAGCAGTAAGTTAGAATAATACTAAAACAGAACAGTCCTTTTATAGATATAGATGAACTAAGTTTAAACTTCTGTTACATTCTTAAATTGATCACTAATTAGTTTGCAAAATTATGCACCTACCGACCGATGAAGAAACGCAATTAACACTAACCAGCTAACACTGAAAGTAATGACTTCTGTACAAAACCATTTTCCGAAGTATATGCGCTACGAGGCATGCTATAATCGAATTGTCAACGAGGTGTACAGCATAAAATCTATATATATAAAATAACTTGTCCTGACTGACTGACTGACTGACTGACTGATTCATCATCGCCGAGCCAAAACTACTGGACATAAAGAAATGAAATTTTGTGGATACATTCATATTAAGATGTAGGTGCTCGCTAAGAGAGGATTTTTGGATATTCCGTCGTTAAGGGGGTGAAAGGGGGGTTGAAATTTTAAAATGAGTGTATCTATATCTCAAAACTTTAAAAGTTTACAGATGTAAAAATTGGCATTTAGAATCTTCTTTAAAAATAAGGAAATACGTATTTTTTTGTTTTCAGAAAATCCCAATAGGAGGGGTGAAAAACGGTGAAAAAGGGGTTGAATGCCTTTAATCAGGATACCGGTACTCATATCTCAGAATCTGAACATATTACAGACCTGAAAATTTGTACTTTTGATCTCTTTTAAAAATAAAGAAACACGTATTTTTTTGTTTTCGGAAAATCCAGTTAATGGGAGGGTGAAAAGGGGGCTGAATTTTTAAAATGAATGTATCTATATCTCAAAATTTTGAAAGTTTACAGATGTGAAAATTGGTATTTAGAATTTTCATTATAAATAAAGGAACATGTATTTTTTAGTTTTCGGAAAATCCCAATAGGAGGGGTGAAATGGGATGAAAAATGGGTTGAATGCCTTTAATGACGATACTTATATCTCAGAAACTGAAAATATTACAGACCTGACAATTGGTGTTTGGGATCTCCTTTAAAAATAAAGAAACACGTATTCTTTTGTTTTTGGAAAATCCAATTAATGGGGGTGTGAAAAGGGGGTGAATTTTGAAAATGAGTGTATCTATATCTCAAAACTTTTAAAGTTTATAGATGTAAAAATTAGTATTTAGAATCTCTTTTAAAAATAAAGAAACACGTAATTTTTTGTTTTCGGAAAATCCCAACAGGAAGGGTGGAAAAGGGTGAAAATGGGTTGAATGCCATTAATGAGGCTACTTATATTTCAGAACCTGAAGATATTACAGACCTAAAAATTGGTATTTGGGATCTACTTTAAAAATAAAGAAACAGGTATTTTTTCGTTTTTGGAAAATCCAAATAATGGGGGGTAAAAAGGGGGTGAATTTTTAAAATGACTGCGTCTACATCTTAAAACTTTAAAAGTTTACAGATGTAAAAATAGGTATTTAGAATCTCCTTTAAAAATAAATAAACATGTAATCTTTTTGTTTTCGGAAAATCCTAGTAGGAGGGGTGAAAAGGGGTTGAATGCCTTTAATGAGGATACTTATATCTCAGAAACTGAAAATATTACAGACCAGACAATTAGTATATGGAATCTCCTTTAAAAATTCAGAAACACTTATTTTTTTGTTTTTGGAAAATCTAATTCATGGGGGTTAAACAGGAGTGACAAATTGGGGTGAATTTTTAGAAAGACTATATCTACAGTATATCTCAGAAACGTAAAATGTTGCAGACGTAAAAATTGGTATTTGGAATCTCCTGTTAAACTAAAGAAACAGGTATTCTCGGAAAATCCAATGAAGGTTGGGGGGGGGGGTGAAAAATTGAAAAATTTATTGAATTAATTGTATGAGGATACTTACATCTAATAAAAACTAAAGTTGTTACAGACGTGAAAATTGGTATTTAGATCTTCTTTTAAAATAAAACGACGCGTTTTGGGGGGGGGGGCGGAGAATCATTTTTGGGGGCGAGTGTGAAAAGGAGTTGAATTCCTTTCATGCGGACACATATCTCAAAAACTGAAGATAATCGATATTAGAAGATCCTTTACTATTAAAGAAACAAGTATTTTTTTGCCGGAAAATTCACTTAAGGGGGGCGGGGAGTGTGAAAGTAAGTGAAAAAGTGAATTATTTTTATGGGAATACTTATATCTCAAAACTGAAGGTAACACACGTGAACATTGGTATTTGAAATCTCCTTTAAACATAAAGGAACACGTTTTCTTTTTGAGGGGGAGGGAGGTAAATCAATTTAACCGCGGTGGGGTGAAAACGGTGGTGAGACCAATTGATTTTACTGTTCCTAATGTGCTTATAAGGAGCCTCCGTGGCTCAGGCGGCAGCGCGCTTGCTTCTCACCTCTGGGTTTCGTGGTTCAAATCCCGGTCACTCCATGTGAGATTTGTGCTGGACAAAGCGGAGGCGGGACAGGTTTTTCTCCGGGTACTCCGGTTTTCCCCGTCATCATTCATTCCAGCAACACTCTCCAATATCATTTCATTTCATTTGTCATTAATTTAATCATTGCCCCAGTGGAGTCCGACAGGCTTCGGCAGGGCTTATTCATTCCATTCCTGCCCCGGTTGAATGACTGGAAACAGGCTGTGGATTTTCAATGTACTTATTCCGATCATAAACCGATCATTTTTAATCTCTCCTGGGTTCGTTTTCAAGATCCATCTTTTCCTTTGGAGAGCCTTCTTAGATTACAGTAGATTCTTCTGGCATATAAACAAAAATTTTAACATTTTTGAAATAAACGATAGATATATGATTGACCGTGCAATTGTTCATCTCTGTAATAAGGTCAATAATGCACGGAAGTATGTCATTCGTTTCGCCAGCAGTCCTGCGCACTTGCCTACGGGAGACAATGGTGCTGGTCATACTGTCATCAATGACAACGGCAGCAGATGTAATTTACCGCCAAGTAGAGGTTCAGTAACGCCAAGGCACCCAAGACGACACCACGCCGGATCTCCTCAAGGATTTGATCCACATTAAAAATGCTTATAGGAATAGATGGCAAAGATTTAGGGACCCAACTGACCGGGTGGAATACCTGGACCTATCACGGGAAGTACGAAATCGATTGCTGGAGAAAAGATTGAAAAATGGGAGGAACGTTGCCGTAATCTCTCAGAGAAAGAGTCAGATCGCAAATTTTGGCGGAATCTCTCAGAAAACGAGTCAGATCGCGAATATCGGTGGGTTATATATAAAACGATAAGCATTCAATTATAAATGTCATTATAATACCGTAGCGAAGCACGGGTATCTTGCTAGTATGCCTATATAAAGGAAATATCTGCATATACCGGTATAACGAAGAAAAAACGCTGTTGTAAGTGAACAAGTATGTGAGAAGCTACTGAACTTTTATTTATTTTCAAGTACATTTTCTCGAAAATTATTTATTTCAGTTTTACAGAATTTGGTGCAGTTTGCAATCTGTGTTAGTTATTATTTACCTGCAGTACATAGTGCATCTTCAGATCAGGAATGTGGTCTAAGTTTATCAAAACCAAACCAAACCAAACCCCATGGCACTACAGCCCTTGAAGGGCCTTGGCCTACCAAGCGACCGCTGCTCAGCTCGAAGGCCTGCAGATTACGAGGGTCGTGTGGTCAGCACGACGAATCCTCTCGGTCGTTATTCTTGGCTTTTTAGACCGGGGCTGCTATCTCACCGTCAGATAGCTTCTCAATTCTAATCACGTAGGCTGAGTGGACCTCGAACCAGCCCTCAGGTCCAGGTAAAAATCCCTGACATGGCCGGGAATCGAACCCGGGGCCTCCGGGTAAGAGGCAAGCACGCTACCCCTACACCACGGGGCTGGCGGTCTAAGTTTACACATTTCTAAAGTACAGAACCATTTCTAGGTAGATACATTTCAGGAAATATTTCATGGAACGGTACCAAATTTCACAGTTTTTACTATCACATTGCCGCAGTTTCACCCTACCACTTTAATTGATTTAGAACATAATGTGCCCTACTGCACTATAAAGTTCCGTCCAGGCGAAGGCCGGTCTCGAACCTAGAGTACAGTAGTGAACGAACTCTCACAGACGTGAGCTGGTGCACATAGTCTTACCTGAACACTGTCCTCTTCAATCAGCCGGGAGAGCGCTCTTCTCAGGGATAATATGGGTATAATGGGGCAACATAAAGCTCAAACACTAGGACATGTGCCTACTCAGGTAAGAATTCGACTAAGTAAAAAGAATTAAAATAGATATCTAACAGAAAACACCGCTGCATTCAAATTTTAACAAATAGGGATTTATTACATAAAATTGAATTATTTACAAATAAAATATCATTTTAATATGAGATGGAAAAATGACGCTGAGCCGATGACTATCAGTTCACTGCCTTCACGAGAATCCGTGAGCTGCAACAAGCATGTAACCATAGGGTAAGTAACGAAGTATAGAAAGGTGGATATCTGCTTACTGACACAAAAACAATGATTCCCATAAAAATTTACAATGCCTCGCGCCGTCGAACCCCGGTGCAAACAAAATCACCACAAAATTTACAATGACCTGACTCGGTCACGAACCCTAGTCCTATGACAGGTAAGGCGTCCAAGATACCTATGCAAACAATATAAAAGGATCCAATCAACACCTACAAGGGTGTCAGTCAAAAAACGGGCCAGTGTCAAAAGATTACGTAAATCAAATAGGACATAAAACAAATCTCTCTCTGCTCTCAAACCATGAAGGTCGTTTCTTCCCCTTCTGGCATACTTGAAATACTGCAGACGACTAACACACCCGCCTGTGACGTCAAGCTCAATGACCCCCATTCTCACCCCACCACTTGCGGCAGTCCCCTAATTTATGAGCTCTACCGGGGAGCCAGGCTAAAATCTTGCCTTTCAAAAGAACACTTCACGTAGTCAGCTGCTAAAGCCCTCATTTAAATATACCTGGGCGATCTGCCCTCGTCTCGATACCTTCAGCAATCTCGCTCATCTTACTTATGCCTCTCATGGGCTAAATCCAAGTGCTACAAAACCCTAATCATTAAGCGATCGTCACATTGCCATCCTAGGCATTTCCAAAATATATTCAATAAACTCTCAATGGTTGGGCTCTCTCAGGCCGACTGCAAATCTTACTTCTGCCTCTTATGGGCTCAAATCTCTTAAATACCTGGACTCGCTCGCTCTATCAATGAATCTGGGTGAATTACTGGTCACGGCTTGGTCACAACTTGGTCATACTTATACACTTCTACGTCTGCAGAAACAAATGCCTGAATGTGATCTAATGAAAGTACCTATCTGTAGACTAACCTCCTATGACAAAATGAGTTCAATCAGACCCTTACAAAAACACGTACTTTAAAATAACGCAATCAAAATGAACTATAAATACGCTAACAAGGACTCTACCAATAACATCTACCTTAAAGTACGGGGTTCGAGTTTGAGGCCTAGCTCTAAATTACAAGGGAAAATCTCCTATTCCCACAAATTTCTGCTGACTGACGGCCCCCATATACCTATCTAAATTTAAATGACATGCTTGAAACAGAATTGGAAAGCTCTGACCTTAATTTAGCATTCTGAAGAGGACATAGCGGAGCGGCCATCCCTGTGGACCACTGGATCTACCACATTCTGATAGACTGCAGAGCTTGCATCAGATACTGCTGACCATTTGGAGACATTCTTGCTGGTGTGGCGTCTTCGTACAGCTCCCTCTGTAGTCGGACGGTGTCCTCTTCGATGTTGTGCTGGTCAGGTGCTCCCAACGTTCCTGGATCGATGCCCGTTGTTGTGTTGGCTTCAGCTCCTGGTTGTGGCTTCTTTGCAATGATGCTGTCAAACACTCGTTCTGACTTGATGCTGGGGTAACTGAAAATAAATTCATATATTACAGACTGTTCAAACTCGATGCCTGTCTTCACTGTTAGTGTGTCTCACACGTTACACTGACCAAGTCTCGTTCAGAGTTTTAACCTGGTACACAAGAGTTTCTTCACTACTCTCAGTCATTGTTCTATCACCCTATCACACGGACAACATATAGTTTTAGAATTCCTAACCTGAGCCAATATTAATTCTAGCATTTCGTCCGCAATCCCTTGACCTCACAGAAATATGAAGCTACTAGCTCATTCGTCTCTTATAAGCAGTACCTCATCTCCCCATAGCATAATCTCACAGGTAAAATCTTCAATTCATCTGAATATTAGAGTTGATTACTTACATCTTTGCAGAAATAGCAGTACAGGTAGTCGTTGTAGCTTGAAGACAAAGCGTTGTTCTCAGTACCAACACGCCGTATGACGATTCGTTCCTGCAGCCTCTCGGTTCACGAATGACTCTGATATGCCCTGGTGGCCTTAATTTATAATTCCGGGTCGCGTCATCAAGCCACTTGGCTGCGTGCAATCTTAGCGTGCCCGGGAAAATTTTCCCGCATTAATTATCGTGAGCGCAACTTAGCGAATGCATTAATTAATGCAGCCCTAATGCCTATCAAAATAAAGCAGATATAATACAGGTTGCAATTCTTGTCTCAAATCCAATGCAACTCTTCTGTAACCAAAGATATTAATTTATTTCATTCTTCCCTCCTAGAATAAGTTTAGCCGGGAACTGGAAAGCGTCCCCAAGCTTCATCAAGAGGCTTCGCTTGGGACATAACTCCTTTTAATGCGTTCTGGAGATTTCTCATAATGACGCTCGCGCTCACTTCACATAAGAACGCTTCTTCTGGACCCCTTTATGACATATACTGTAAGACATCGGCTTCGTGGGTGGCCTCGTATTATTCCAATATCCAATACTCAAATTAATACAATTGCTCCAATGAACAGAATGGTTCAATAAACAATGGAAAGTATTGATATTAATATTTTGGCCAATGACTTTATATTATTGCAAATGTGTCGCAAACATCTACACGAAAATGAAACTTTTTCAACAAAATGGAGACTAATTTCTTTTTTCGTACAAAAAGTAGAGAATGCCGGTGTTGTACGACTTTATCAAAATTACTTTGGGTGGTCAATGTGCCTCACTTTACAAAATGTTAATTTTATAGGAAAACAAAAAAAATGTATGACACTAGTTGACGGTAGTTGACTTAACATACAGCTACTTACATAGAATTTGGAGGCGGTAATATACACGATGTTTCAGAAATACATGGCGTAATTTTAGGGTTAGATTCCTCATGTATAGAGAAGAAAGAATGTCTATACAAACATGGGTTCGGGAACGCGTACTTTATGAGATATCAGACTCTATCGTGAGCTAGAATCTCAAGTGTTTTAGGTTATCTTGCATGCACTGATGTACTCCAGTCATCACCTTACAGGAGGCGTTCAAAATGCCCACATCCTGCCATATTACAGCCTTATGCTCGACGTTGCATGGACTTACGAACACAGTCGAATACGTACGGTGTTGTACGTATTGTTTGAAGGGACCTTACAAGGTGGCGTGCCAGATGCGACCGTGCCGCCTGCGACCCGTGCCACTAGCGACCGCATAATCTGTAACCGTGCCGGATGCGCCCGGCGTTGACAAGCAAACTGTCATTTGATAAGTTGTGTCATCACCCAAGATAAGGTAA
Source organism: Anabrus simplex (assembly GCF_040414725.1). Taxonomy (NCBI): domain Eukaryota; kingdom Metazoa; phylum Arthropoda; class Insecta; order Orthoptera; family Tettigoniidae; genus Anabrus; species Anabrus simplex. Next base: position 109,652,716 of record NC_090266.1, on the reverse strand, counting down.
GCTAAACGAAGTGCAATGCCATTTCAATAAATAGTCCTATAAGCAGCTACTGCCTCTACTTTACATAACACTTCTGGGGGAAACTCGTTTTACAATACGAAACATGGTGATGCGTTTACGTCTTTTCCCACCGGGCGAGTTGGCCATGCGGTTAGAGGCGCGCGGCCCTGAGCTTGCATCCGGGAGATAGTGGGTTCGAATCCCACTGTCGGCAGCCCTGAAGATGGATTTCCGTGGTTTCCCATTTTCACACCAGGCAAATGCTGGGGCTGTACTTTAATTAAGACCAAGGCCGCCTCCTTCCCATTCCCATTCCTTGGCTGGTGCAAGTCTCTCTACCTGACTCCCTTGGGCGGTCTGCGCGTCTGGATGTGGGGTTATGATAATGAAGTAGGGAGAGATGAAACCCGGTTTCGGCACGTAGCCTACTCCTGTCGAATAATACCAAGGGTTCTGCTCAATGCTTTACGTCGCCATCCGACGGCCAATCACCATCAACAGCATCATATCCCCTTACTCCATTTGACCACCGCGAAAAGGTTTGGATTTGAACCCCGGCTTTTGGCATGCAATCCAGTGATTAGAAACTGTCTACCACCAACTTTACTACCCTGCCGGCCAACATTCTGATGGTGATTATTTTTTTCATCCAGGCTAAGTGGCTCAGACGGTTAAGATGCTGGTCTTCCGACTCTAACTTGGCAGGTTCGATCCTGGCTCAGTCCGGTGGTATTTGAACGTGCTCAAATACGTCGGCTTTGTGTCGGTGTATTTACTGGCACGTAAAATAACTCCTGCGGGACTAAATTCCGGCACCTCGGCGTCTCCTTAAACCATAAAAGTAGTTACTGGGACATAAAGCCAGCAACATTATTATATTTTTCTTTCGACCAACGGCACTCGAACCTGTTAACGACGGTGTCAGACCTTTATTTTAGAAAAGACCAAGTTAGCTAATTATAAGCAATCTGCCACTTGGTCACAGTCCTTAATGCAGATCAATTGTAAGTGATTGATGGGTCGCATGCGGCACGATGCTTATCCGGTCGGTCGCTATTGGCACGATAATGGCCGGGTTGCATCCGGCACGGTCGCAACTGGCACGTAACCCCTTACAATTTAGTCGTGAAGTGTTGCTTCATCCTGCATAGCAGTCGCGTACAACAAAGCCTTTGCTTAAACCCACACAAAGAAGTTCAAAGCGTTTCGATCAGGTGATTATGGAGGCCAATAAAGTACGCATTTCAGGATCCATGGTCACATATACTTTTGCCTTCTTTGTATGTGAGGAATCTAACCCTAAAATTATGCCGTATTTTTTAAACATCCTGTGTATAAACTATATATATTCTTATACAGGCCGGTTTCTACCACTCATCAGTGATAAAATATGAAAAATTACAGTTTCCGTCATTTTCTGACGTTCAGGTGTCCTTGCCCACCGTAAATAATATAGTCGATCAATATGGAAAGATTCAAACTTTTCTTTTTTAAGATTTGCTTAAAGTCGCATGTCTTAAAGAGACGATGGGATAGAAAAAGGGCTAGGGGTGGGAAGGAAGTGACCATGACCTTAGTTAAGGTACAGAACCAGCATTTGCCTGGTGTGAAAATAGGAAACCAAGGATAACCATCTTCAGGGCTGCCAACAATGGGGTTCGAACCCACTATCTCCCGAATGCAAGCAGATAGCTACGTTAGCCAAACCGCGCAGCAACTCGCTCGGTATTCAAAATTAGTTCGTTTATTTAATTACACAATGGCATAAAATTGCCATAATAATAATAATAATAAGTAATAGTAATAAAAATAATAGTAATAACCTTAAATGGTCATTTCCCCTGACTCGGGGACTGGATGTTTTTACTGTCCCGAACATCCCTGCAACTCACACAGAACACTCACCTCCACTACAAAAACACGGCAGATGCCCCACCCTCGCTGGAGGGTCTGTCTTAGAAGTACTGCACAAAACTAGCAATAACCGCACGAAATTATTATTGTTATTATTATTATGATTATTATGATTATTATTATCATTATTGTTATTATTATTATTATTATTTGACATGCTAAAATTGCATATTACCGAGCTCGATAGCTGCAGTCGCTTAAGTGCGGCCAGTATCCAGTATTTGGGAGATAGTGGGTTCGAACCACACTGTCGGCAACCCTGAACATTGTTTTCCGTGGTTTCTCATTTTTACACCAGGAAAATGCTGGGGATGTACCTTAATTAAGGCCACGGAAGCTTCTTTCCCAGTCCTAGCCCTTTCCTGTCCCATCGTCGCCATAAGACCACTCTGTGTCGGTGCGACGTAAAGCCAATAGCAAAGAAAATGCATATTTATGAAAACATACGATGTTCAGAGGTTAAGAGAGCAAATTCTCATGTTCTCAAACTAGTTCCTTTAATGGTTAACTTTGTGAGTTCACATTTAAAATGCCCAGTGTCACTTTTAACACTCATAGTATCCTTGATATACAACTTAATCAGCTATTACTCGTTACTCATCGTTCAGCTCTTCACAGCGGTACACTGGAAAGTAAAGTGAAAACCTGACTTCAAGGATACTTGAATTGCAGCTAGTTTGCATTGAAAATTGAACTCTCTCTGCGATATTGTATCTGAAAATCAAAGTTAGGTAATGAACAGCGGAAAACATAACAATATTGAATACAAACATTGTGAGATGTCGGATGTTAGATTAATTAAGTTATTGAAATCAATTTCAAGAGTAATCGAGTATGACGCTGCATAACTTTGTACACGTAATTTTATGGCTGGATGTGAGGTACTAAAGCATCGTTATTCGTCGGACTTACACGCCACTAATACTGGTATTGGATCAAACCTAAATCGAGGAAGGAGGTCATAAGGCATAAACAGACAATGAGTAGGAGATATTAACTTATTTGCTTCAGTAGCAAAGTAGCCGGCTTCATCTGAGGTATATCATTATATTTCTAGCCTGTGCATACATTGTAAAGCAGACCCTCTGATGTGGGTGGGTAGCATTTGCCGTGTGTGAGAAAATGAGTGTTGTTGTGGTGGAGGACTTGCAGAGATGTTGGGAACAGCACAAACAACCAGTCCTAGAGCCTAGGGAATTAATAATTTAAGATTAAAATCTCAGAACCAGCCGGGAACAGAACCCAGGACCCTCCAATTCGAAGGTCACAGTGCTGACCATTCAGCCAAGGGGCCGCATTTTGTTTGAGGTATTCAATTTGTGCGCTGCTCTATGAGGAAAAATTCATAAAAGGAACGAACATGTGATGAACTTATGAGCAGTTAGAGGGACAGAGAAGTCTGGGTGACGTAAGTCTACCCACTGCTGACCGCGTCATGCTTAAAGTGAAATGGCGTATGGCTTTTAGTGCCGGTAATGTCGGAGGACATGTTCGGCTCTCCAGGTGCAGGTCTTTTGATTTGACACCCGTAGGCGATCTGCGCGTCGTGATGAGGATGAAATGATGATGAAGACGACACATACACCCAGGCCCCGTGCCAGCGGAATTTACCTAGCATGGTTAAAATTACCGACCCTGCCGGGAATCAAACCTGGGCCCCAGTGAACAAAGGCTAGCACACTTTACACAGATAGATAGATAGATAGATAGATAGATAGATAGATAGATAGATAGATAGATAGATAGATAGATAGATAGATAGATAGATAGATAGATAGATAGATAGATAGATAGATAGATAGATAGGTAGATAGATAGATGGATGAATGTCTTTATAAGCGTAGTAAAGACCATTAGTCTTTCTCTTACACTAAACCAATTTGAATACATTAGACTCTAATGATTAGAGTCATAATTAATAATACCGTAATTAATATTAAATAAAGCATAATTAAACACAATCTATTATATATATATAAATACCATGTCCTGACTGACTGACTGACTGACTGACTGACTGACTGACTGACTGACTGACCGGCAGATTCATCATCGCCGAGCCAAAACTATTGGACATAAAGAAATGAAATTTAGGAGATACATTTATGTTACAGTGTAGGTGCTCGCTAAGGGGGAATTTTTGGATATTCCTTCCCTAAGGGGGTGAAAAGGGGGTAGAATTTTTTAAATCAGCATATCTATATCTCAAAAACTTAAATTTTTGTTTTTTGGCTAGGGGTTTTACGTCGCACCGACACAGATAGGTCTTATGGCGACGATGGGATAGGAAAGGCCTAGGAGTTGAAAGGTACAGTCCCAGCATTTGCCTGGTGTGAAAATGGGAAATCACGGAAAACCATCTTCAGGGCTGCCGATAGTGGGATTCGAACCTACTATCTTCCGGATGCCAGCTCACAGCCGCGCGCCTCTACGCGCACGGCCAACTCGCCCGGTCAATAATTTTAAAAAAAGTTTACAGACGTAAAAAATTGGTATTTATAATCTCCTGTAAAAGTAAAGAAACATGTATTTCTTGCTTTTCGGTAAATCCCCTAAGAGGGGAGAAAAACGGTTAAAAATTGGATGAATACCTTTCATGAAGACACTTATATCTCAAAAACTGAAGATGTTAGACATTAAAATTGTTATTTGGAATCTTTTTTTAAAAATAAGGAAACACGTATTTTTTGTTTTTGGAAAATCCAATTCATTAGGGGTGAACAGGAGGGACGAAGGGGTGAATTTTTGAAAAGTTTATATCTAATGTATATCTGACAAACGTAAGATGTTACGGACGAGAAAACTGGTATTTGGAATCTCCTGTAAAATAAAGAAGCATACATAATTTATTTTCTGAAAATTAACTTAAGGGGAACTGAAAAAGGGGGTGAAATTTTAAAATGAGAATATCTAGAGAACATCTCAAACTTAACCTGCAGCAGACGTGAAAATAGTTATTTTAACCTCTTTTAAAAATCCAGAAACAAACTTTTTCTTTCAGAGAAATCACCTGAAGGGGGTTAAAAAAGACCTGAAAATGGGTTTGAAATATTTTTATTATGATAGTAATATCTAAAAAACTGAAGATGTTACAGAGGTGAAAATTCGTATTTGGAGTCTCTATTAAAAATAATGAAATTGATTTGTTTTCGGAAAATCAACATAAGCAGGGGGGGGGGTGAAAGAATTGAAAAATGAGTTGAACTCTTTGTATGAAGATAGATACATCTCAAAAAACAAAGATGTTGCAGATGTGAAAATTGGTATTTGGAATCTCCTTTAAAAGTAAAGAAATATTGTATTCTTTTGTATTCAGAGATTCAATTTAAGGAGAGGTGAAAGAATTGAAACATTCGTTTATTTATTTGTATGAGGATGCTTACATCTTAAAAAACTGAACATGTTACAGATGTGAAAATTGGTATTTGTAATCCCCTTTAATAAAGAAACAAGCATATTGGTGGGAAACTCAACTTTAGGGAGATACATGAAGATACATTATCTCAAAACTGAAGGTTAGAGGCGTGAAAATTGGTATTTGGAATCTCTTTTAAAAATAAAGGAATACGTATTTTTGGGGCGATGGAATCAACTTAACGGGAGGTGGGGGTTAAAAAGGAAGTTGAATTAATTTTATGAAGATACTTATATCTCAAAAACTTAAGGTGTTACAGACATGAACATTTGTATTTGGTATCTTTTAAAAAAAGGAAAACCTATTAATTTTTTTCGAAAATCAACTTAAGGGGAAGGGGTGAATAAATTGAAAATTGCTTTGTATGAGGTACTTATATCTAAATACCTAAAGATGTTATAGATGTGAAAATTTCTATTTGGAATCTCTTTTAAAAATATAGAAACACGTAATTTTTTGTCTTCGGAAAATAGACATAAGGGGGAGGGTGAGAATAAGTAAAGAAGGAGTTGAGTTCTGTTTATGAGGATACTTATATTTCATAAACTGAAGATGTTACAAACGTGAATCTCCTTTAAAAATAAATAAACACATATTTATTGTTTTCGGAAAGTCCACTTGGTGCGAACCCCACTGTCGACTGTCCTGGGATAATTTTCTTTCTCTGGTCTCCCTTTTTCACATCCAGGCAAATGCCGGGACAGTTCCTATTCATAGGCCACAGTCCATTCCTCCTATCGACTTACCCAATTTCATTCTCCAGCATTCATTTCATGTTCATCAGCTCCCCAACTGAGTTGGTGTAAGGAAGAGCATCCGGCGGTAAAAAAGCCATATTAATTCATCTCACCTCATACCGGACCCCGTATCAATAAACGGGACTAATAAACCTAGGCTTACCTTACAATAATAAATGAACATGCCGAGTAAGATAAAGTGAACTGGGGAACAGACAATTTAGATAGAGAAGTACTGCATTTGAAAAAGGCACAGTGAAGGTACAATTTTTCACGTTAATTTTTTAAGGCAGGTGTCTTTTTTTACACAACTCCGCCCCCAATGAGAGTCTTCTGTTTTAATATGTTTTAAGGATGTCTGTTATCTACCATCTGAACCACTAATACTGTATGTATGCACACAAATTGTGTACATTTGATGCTATCGGACCTATTAATTTGCATGGAATCTGAAGGTAACATTACATTTTAAATATCTTACATGCTTTTACAGGGACTCGAACAGCAGGCAGACAGCAGAAAAATTACTATTATTATTATTATTATTATTATTATTATTATTATTATTATTATTATTATTATTATTTAATCCATTTACCGTACAGGTTTGGTTTTTCCCCAGGACTCGGCGAGGGATACCATTTCTACCACCTCAAGGGCAGTTTCCTGGAGCGTGAGGCATTTCGTCTGGGAGAAAACTGGGAAAGAGGACCAGTGCCTCGCCCAGGTAGCCTCACCTGTTATGCTGAACAGGGGCCTTGTGGGGCATGGGAAGATTGGAAAGGATAGGAGAGGAAGAGAGAAGGAAGCGACCGTGGCCTTAAGTTAGGTATCAACACTACATTTGCCTGGATAAAAAGTTGGAAACTACGGAAATTCTCTTCAAGAATGGGTGAGGTGGAAATCGAACCCCTCTGCTCAGTTGACATTCCGAGGCTGAGTTGACCCCGCTCCAGTCCTCGTACCACTTAATTTTTCAAATTTCGTGGCAGAGCCGGAAATCGAAACCGGGTATCCGGAGGTGGCAGGTAATCACACTGACCACTACACCACAGTGGTGGATAGACTGCTAAAAAATGAACGGCAAAATATCTGCACTGTCATGTTCGTGCAATTCAATCCAGGAATGGGCTTGTAAGTGGCCGGACCAGTATTAGTTATGATTTCGTAATAATAATGTTCTTGTTTTTACGTACGGTTTTCGGAGACGCCGAGGTGCCCGAATTGTGCCCCAAAGGAGTTATTTTACGTGACAGTAAATCTACCGACACGAGCGTGACAAATTTGAGGGCCTTCAAATACCACTGGACAGAGCCAGGATTGAAAGCGCTAAGTTGATGTCAGAAGGCCAGCTTCACAGCCGTCTGAGCCACTCAACTTGGCTTGTGATGTTACGACCATCCTAGTTTAACTGGTCTCCCAAGTAGGAGAAGTAGAGGAAATTAAGAAAGAAAAATAGAGGTGAATTATTATATGACCATATCCAAACTTACTTTCTGCTTCCTCGAGCAATGAGATAGCAGACGTGGAGGTAGGTCTGGGCGAGGTTATCTTAAAGTATATCCCCCCCAGAGTTACGTAAGAATCTACTGTCTAAGGAATTCCATCCAGGGGTCATTTTGTTTATTTTGCCGAAGAGTTTGTGAACTCAAACGAACCTAATCCATCTGCACTATGTACACTTCTGGGTGGGGGAAAGATAAACACCATGGCTTCCCAGAGGAACGAAATATTTCTACGATACTAGCTCACTCCAAGGCACGAACAAACACTAGGCCTTGCTGGAGTACAGATGACTAAAAGTTTCAATCATCCTCTGCATCCCTAGAGAGATGTTTACTTGATGAAGAAAACCTGACAGCAGATAGCCGAGAAAGAAACATGAAGTGATGTGCCCCTATTTACGTAGACACGCCTGTGAAATAGTTTCTTCTGACAATGAAAACGTTCTTAAATACTTTCACGAAGTTTATTTTACTGCACGTAGTAGAAGCTGAACGCTCGGATTCGAATTCTCTGCTACTCGCAGAAAGTATTATCAACGGAGATCCGAGGACCAAATAAAATTAAATAAAAACTAAATAATATCAGTGTTATTCTGTCTTGGGTGTACCCGGGTTCGTTCACAGTCCTTTCAAGGTGATGTATAAATGACACATTTTACTTTCAAATTCATGGTTTCTTTCCATATTCAGTCCAACACTCGTCAACTAGTAAAGCAAGGCAAAGCCATCTCCATATAGGTTAGGAAGGCCCATGGAGAAATGAAAGGTGAAGTCTTCCACCATCCGTAACCTCGGCATCAACTGGGATAGAAAGGTGATGACTGTGCCCGACCACCTTTGTCCCCAGAAATTAACACGGTAGGCATTTTTGGTTTAGACTGAGTGAACTCAGGACTGTGTGCCTTTGGAGAAATGGAAATCTCACCTCGCGTAAGCAGCCCTCTTGCATCACTGACGTCATCGGATATCAACATGCTATGGTCCGACTCGTTGGCTGAACGGTCAGCGTTTGGCCTTCGGTTCAGAGGGTCCCTGGTTCTATTCCCGGCCGGGTCGGGGATTTTAACCTTAATTGGTTAATTCCAATGGCACGGGGGCTGGGTGTATGTGCTGCCTTCATCATCATTTCATCCTCATCACGATGCGCAGGTCGCCTACGGGAGTCAAATAGAAAGACCTGCACCTGGGGAGCCGAACCCGTCCTGGGATATCGCGGCACTAAAAACCATACGACATTTCAACATGCTATGGATACGAACAGTGAATACAGGAAGTCTGGAGAGCTGTTGAATGATTCCGTATCGGTATCAACATCACAGTTCCCTGAAATCTGTTGGTGTATATCGATGGCCTGGTTGTAATACCACGTATCTGACAATTCTCTCGTCCTATCCATTATTTTCCTTAGGACTGGGCACGCCTCCAAACCACATACGGATATGCTGCAGTATAAAGGAAAGTGAACCATACAGTACCGTACTGCAGGAACGTGTGTATGCACGATGTATTTACGCACTCCCACAGTTTGTATAATGTATTTAACATTCATTTTCATTCACACATAACGCAAAAAATTGTTCTGATGGACTGCACATCCTATGTTGCTTGTAGGCATGAGCAGTCTTAAGGAAAATAATGGATTGGAAAATTAGATAACGTGGTATTAGATGTAGGTCATCGATATGTTGGTCATCCTATTGTCCATATATCCTCAATCAGTTCTGGACCGCCGGGCTGAGGCACTGGTCTTCTGACACCAACTTTGCAGGTTCGGAATTGGCTCAGTCCGATGGTATTTTTGGATGCTCAGATACCTGAGTCTCGTGTCGGTAGATTTGCTGGCACGTAAAAGAACTCCTTCAGGACAAAATTCCGGCACCTCGGCGTCTCCAAAAACCGATAAAAGTAATTACTGGGACGTAAAAACAATAAAAATATATTTAGTTCGGGACCAAGTGTGTCTGAAGACACTGTAGAAGTTCATTCACCTAAAAGATGTACGAGTTGAGTAATCAGGTTTGTAGGCTATACTCATATGAACTAAAAGCACGCTTGTAGTTTTACGCGACAGTTGACATCGTGATTATAGTCACAGGACCTCCAGTATTACGTGGAATCCGATCCACAGGATCCACGAATCCTCATTTCAAAAATCCCACGTTCATTGACCGTGATTCGAACCGCGGACGCCTCAGTGAGAAACTAGATCCACTCGGCTATCCCAATCATATTACCTACCTCTGCGAATCTGCAGTAAAGTGTAATCTTCCAAGTTCCAAGAACACGGACTCGAAACCAGCAGATGAAGTTGGATTTATGGAAGGCGGAATAGAGTTAATTCTGCATTTCATGTGCGATGTCACTATGTAGACACTCTCCAGACAAAAATAATTAAACAATCAGCAATGGATCTCGGAATAGACTTCCTGTTTCTTTGTCATCTGAGAGAGTAAAATGGAACGAAAAAAATGACAAACAGCCAACCTTAACGTCAAGTCGTGGAAAAATTCAAATCGAGATTCCTGCACATATTAACTGATACCATTTTTGCTTTGCTATTGTTTTATACTAGTTTTACGTTACCCAGGCAAGTTTTATGGCGATAATAATAATTTCGTGTGGCTATTACTAGCCGATTGCAGCCCTTGTAAGGCAGACCCTCCGATGAGGGTGGGCGGCATCTGCCATGTGTAGGTAACTGCGTGTTATTGTGGTGGAGGATAGTGTTATGTGTGGTGTCAGAGTTGCAGGGATGTTGGGGACAGCACAAATACCCAGCCCCCAGGCCACTGGAATTAACCAATTAAGGTTAAAATCCCCCGACCCGGCCGAGAATCGAACCCGGGACCCTCTGAACCGAAGGCCATGATGATGGCGATGATAGAACACTGGGAACGAAGCGACCGTGGACTTAGTTAAAAAAATCTCAGACCCAGCATTTGCTTGGTGCGGAAATGAAAACTACGGAAAACCATCCTGAGGGCTCGCCATGGTGGAGTTCGAACCCACCTTCTGCTGAATGCAGACTTGCAGCTATGCGACCCTTCTTATTCTTCTTTTTGTTATTATTATTATTATCATTATTAATAATAATAATAATAATAATATCGTCATTATAACCAATAGGCCTACCTACTGTCCATCCACATGATCTGCAAGTACTAGATTGTCACACAGCCGGGATGATGACATACTCACACCTATAGTTTGGCTTTCTGAAGAAAGTCCACTACTTCTCATATTATAAGGCAGTTCCTTAGTTAAACTGGTGAGTCAGAGAAGTCCCCTTCCAGCCGCCACCCAATCCCTCTCTAGGTAAGTGACAGATTCTCTTGCGGGAATGATACTCCAACGATCTGTTAAACCGAACGAATATTCTTCATCCGAGATGGTTCTAGTTATACAGTAACTGCATGTACAATATACAGAGACTGAGGTTATTTCGAATACATAAAGTGCTTTTATCAAAGCCAGAACAAACGAATACGGTGTACGGCCCATTAAATGCTTTAGGCATGCCAAGACGACGGCTGCCTTGTTATTGGAATTTCCCATTCAACTTATTAATATACAGATATACAGATGAATGTTGGGACGGTAATTTCGTAATAAGTCACGACTGTTTCCTTCCTAGTTCATTGCCCATCCCATTCTTATTCCCATCCCATAAAAACAGCCTGTTTACAATATTACATACATACACACATACATACATACATACATACACACATACATACATACATACATACATACATACATACATACATACATACATACGTACATAATAGAACCTTCTTCCGCAGGAGCTCGTGAGAGGGATATCAAACAACGGAAGATGTAAACGAGTATGACAGGGCTGAGTGGCTCAGACGGTTGAGGCGCTGGCCTTCTGACCCCAACTTGGCAGGCTCGATCCTGGCTCAGTCCGGTGGTATTTGAAGGTGCTCAAATACGTCAGCCTGGTGTCGGTAGATTTACTGGCACGAAAAAGAACTCCTGCGGGGTAAAATTCCGGCACCTCGGCGTCTCCGAAAACCGTCAAAAGTACTTAGTGGGACGTAAAGCGAATAATATTATTATTAAACGAGTGTGCTAAACCTATCTCCATGGGCTGATCTTGTACAACAACAGTTCTTCTTCTTCTCCTCTTTCTCCTTCTTATAATAATAAACATAGCATTATCGTTACTGTTATTAAAACGTAAACATTATGCCAGTTGTAGTACTCAGCTGTGGTTCCTAGTGTAAGTAATCATTCTCCCGATACCTATTTTCTAATATTTCTCCCCCACGTGTGTAACATGGTTACTAAAAATGTTCTCAATGTGAGAAATTTCTGGTGTTCAACATTAAATGGTCAATAATAGCACGGTGTCCGCCTCTGTGGTGTAGTGGTTAGTGTGATTAGCTGTCATCTCCGGAGGCGCGGGTTACATTCCCGGCTCTGCCACGAAGTTTGAAAAGTGGCACGAGGGTTGGAACGGGGTCAACTCAGTCTCGGGAGATCAGCTGAGTAGAGCTGGGTTTGATTCCCGCCTCAGCCATCCTGGAAGTGGTTTTCCGTGGTTTCCCACTTCTCCTCCTGGCAAATTCCGGGATGGTACCTAACTCAAGGCCATGACCGCTTTCTTGCCTGTCCCTTCTAATCGTTCAATCCCTCCACAAGCCCCTGTTCAGCATAGCAGGTGAGACCGCCTGGGCGATGTACTGGTCATCCTCCCCAGTTGTGTACCCCGACCCAAGGTCTCACGCTCCATGAGGCGGTAGAGGTGGGATCTTTCGCTGAGTCCGAGGGAAACCTGACCCTTGAGGGTAAATAAATTAAGAAAGGAAGATAATAGCACGGTTAGCCAGATTATTATTATTATTATTATTATTATTATTATTATTATTATTATTATTATTAATTGTAATTAATTTTCTTTGGATTTCTTCGTATGTATTATATTAACGTACTTAGGCAGCGAAATGTCAATTTACTTTATATCGTGTAGTACATTAGACATTTCTTGTACAGTAGGATAGCACGGTAGTCTGAATCCTTGCCTGAATGATCAGCGTTTGAGGCCTTTGTTTCAGAAGGTCCCGGATTCGATTCCCGGCCGGTTCGAGAATTAAAATCGCATCCTTAATCCTTCTAGCTCGGGGACTGGATATTTGTGTATGTTCCAGCACTACCCCCTTCATATTCAGACAAGTCACCACACTTACAACCAGCACAGAAATATGAATTGGTGATTACATCCCGCCGTATAGGGTTGGCGTCAGAAGGACATTCGGCCGTGAAACGGGGCCAAGTCCATGTGTGAGACACAGTTCGCATCCGTGATGCCACAGGTGCGCTGAAAGTGGTAGTAGAAGAAGAGGTAAGATATTGCAGTAGCACAATAATTTGTTTCAGTTGTTCATTTTATGTTACTTATGGTTAAGTGTAGGACAGTGACACGTATCCCTAACTTTGCCAGTAAAAATTAATCATATAGGCCTAGGCCTATCTATCTATCCATCTAAATACATACATGCATGCATGCATACATACATACATATATATTTATTATAGACTTATACCTTTCAGCGTTCAGTCTGCAAGTCTGTGAGAATTAATTAAGCGCCTCCACACTCTTCCATTTCTAGCGAGGTCTGTGACATTGTTCATGTCATTAAATCATTAAAACTAAACCGATCGATCATCACCTTGATCTCCCTCTGCTTCATTTACACTCCGTGGCGGATTCTATTTTTTTTTCCTATCCTCTGCCATTCGCCTCATATGACTCCACCGCTGAAGCCGGTTCACACGCACAGCTTCATCCGTCGTGTTTATTCCCAGCTTAGCATTTACCTCCCAAATCCGACAACCCTCTGCCATTGTCCCCACCTCCTTGTACCAGCAATCATTGTCGCTGCTCTGATGCCTGTTTCTCCAACTAATGAATAAGACATCCTGAGACCACTCAGCTTTACAGCCCAACAGTTTGAAAACAGACCGATGCAACGGTAGTTTGTTCTTTGAGCTGACTTCTTTCTTACAGAATGCCGCTGAGGGCAATAGAAAACTTTCTGCATTACCTTTGGTGCACCTTTATTCAATTACATTTTGTACTAATTTTCAGAAGACGTGCTGCTAAGATAAAAAATATTAACTAATCGATTAATTATCGACATGTATTTATCTATTCATACACTTATTAAATATCAATATTCTACCGCCGTTCATACGTTATTACGTGTTAGCCAAGTTACTGTGGGTAATTGTTCTCATTCATATGCACTCTCATGACGGGGCGTTTAACTTTCTTGTCTGAAATATTTCCTGAATAAGGGGGTACTGAACCCTGTTCCCAACTTTTGCATGGGAATGCAGCAGACGCTTTGGTGGAAAGTTAAGTAATTAATCACGCAAACTCTCAAACAATCCGCTGTGGTAATTATATTTCCTCTTAGTTATGTGGTAAACACAGTCATGCTCCACACCTAATTCAACACCGACCGACAACCAGGGCCATTCAGTGATACTGAAGAGCATATTAAACAACTACTGCGCCCCTGTACCTATATTTTCAATCCACAAGTATATTTGTGCCTTATCGGTAGGCAAATAAAGGCGCACTATCAATGCTTGACACTATCAGACTTTGTTGACTAGCTGGAGGTCGTGAGCAGACACTGGCACCCTGCCAACTCTGGACGACTTCTCAGACAATTTACAAAAGGTTTCTAATTAAAATACTTGCATCCTGCTGTTAAAATTGTTCAAATAATAACTGTGCTTATACCGTACATCTAACTTCACACATGTGGTTCAAAGGGTGATGAACAACGGCGAACAGCTGTTAAAGATTGAAGGCGGAAGATATTCCTGCTTGGCTGAGTAACTATCGTAGCAACTTCTATTTCCGACGGTCCCTAGTCCGATTCCCGGATTGGACGGGGATTTTTTGGCTTCTGGTCAATTCCTTTCTCTCAGGGACTGGGTGTTAGTGTTCACTAACACACACCACACTACTAACAACCACAGGGACACTCAAAAGTGAAACTGTCCCTCCACTTGGGGTTGGGAAGACTTAGGAGAAAGGAGACGAGCTGCTCGACTAAGTGGTACGTTCCGAGGTGTCAGTGGAGAGAACGCGTGGAATGACATTAGTAGACGAATAAGTTTGAGTGGTGTTTTTAAAAGTAGGAAAGATCAAAATATGAGGATAAAATTGGAATTCAAGAGAACAAATTGGGGCAAATATTCTTTTATAGGTAGGGGAGGTAGGGATTGGAATAATTTACCAAGGTAGATATTCAATAAATTCTCAAATTCTTTTCAATCAAATAAGAAAAGGCTAGGAAAACAACAGATAGGGAATCTGGCACCTGGGCGATTGCGCCAAATGCAGATTCATGTTGATTGGTTGGTTTGGTGTCAAGATGGGCACCTGACCATAAAACTCACCTTAGTCCGAACGTTGTTCTGGCCCCATGTAAATGGAGAAAAAGCAAGGAAGAACAATGATTAGATTGTTGACGATGATTCAGTCCAAGTTCTTGGGAAGTTCTGGTGACCACGTACGTTCCTGTGTGTGGAGTGAGGTGTAGTCTCTGTGAAGATTCCTTTTAATGGGGTCTGTGTCATTGCTGTGTAACTGTAATAATGATCCTATTGGTTTTATGACCCTCGTAACTACTTTGTTCAGCTTTTCGCAGATGCCGAGGTGTCCCAGTTTTCTTCCCAGAAATTTATTTTACATGTCATTAAATCTACAAACACGACTCTTGGGTACTTGTGCTCCTTTAAATAATACTGGACTGAGTCAGAATCGAACCGGCCAACTTGGGCTAAGAAAGGAAGCGCTGTACCCTTTCCTTCCGTAACGTCGTCAAAAGGTATGAATTCAGGCGCTCAAGGCGGCTACCCTCATGTCATCTTACTCTGGTTCTCCCTTCTGAATTTCAGAAACGTTTTTGTGTTATTGCGACATTGCATAGGTCGCAAAAAATCACGAAGTTAGAAACAAACGAGTGAAACAAATAATTTAATTTAATTTCGCGCAATGTGCATAAGTAGAGCACATAAAAGTACATAAAAGCACCTTAAGAAAACTTCTTTCTTCAGAGACTCTTTATTTTTTACAAGTTGCTTTATGTCGCATTGACACAGATTGGTCTTATGGTGACGATGGAACAAGAAAGGGCTAGGAGTAGGAAGCAAGCGCCCGTGGCCTTAATTAAGGTACAGTTCCAGCATTTGCCTGTTGTGAAAATGGGTTACCATAGAAAACTATTTTCAGGGCTACCGTCAGTGGGATTCGAACACACTATCTCCGGAATACTGGAAAATGGCCGCACTTAAGCACTTATATGTCATTACGGGAAATCTGTCACATGGGTTACCACAAAGTTTGCATACGCATACTTCGTCGGGTTAACAGTAGATGTCTCTCGTGCAGATCCCTCCCCCCCCCCCCCCGTCGCAACAGCTCTTGGAGGACCTTGGCCTACCAAACGACCGCTACACAGCCCGAAGCCCTGCCGATTACAAGGTGACGTGTGGTCAGCACGGCAAATCCTTTGGCCGTTTTCTTGGCTCTCGAGACCGGGGCCGCTACCTCACCGCAGATAGCTCCTAAATTGTAATCACGAAGGCTGAGTGGACCTCAAACCAGCCCTCAGATCCAGGTAAAATTTCCTGGCCTGGGCGGAAATCGAAGCCGGGTAAAAGGCAGGCACGCTAAGTCTACACCACCGGGCCGGCTGTCTCGTGCAGATACAGTGGTGAAAACCATGAATAAAAAAGAGCGTCATGATGTGACTCAAAGCATAATTGGCTTTTATCCACTCTCTGTTGATCATTGCACCTGTAGCGTAAAATTCAGAAAATATTTCCTCTCTTTTTCCTTGCATTTCTCGGAGTAGTCTCTGGTATGCTTCTGTTGATTGCAGAAATAGATAATAACAAAAATGGATTATGATTCTTCCTGGCCCGAACCAGGCCGATGATGTCCCAGACCTTTGACGGTGCGAGGCTATATGATGGAACTGATCCACATATCTAGAAAATTACCCATTATTCAGAACTCCCTTTCATTCTCCAATGTAACTCATTCTGGTAAACAACGTTTGACAGTCTAGATTACAATAAATAGCACCATGTGTACGGAATGTCCAGAGGAATTCTTCCCTTCATTGTAAGACGCGGAGAAGTCAGACTCGTCTCTGCCTCTTACACGCGGAATCATTGAACTGCAAAAAGTAAATAAGCTTCCAGGATCTCTTGTAATACTTGAGTAAAACAACGTAACAGATGTGCAAGAAGCAAAGAAGTGTCTCATTACTGTTGAGTAGAAACTTCCAAGAATTTTTGGTAAGAGCATGTCTGAGCGTTTCGTACACAGTCATATTGGTCGAAAGCATGTTTTAGACACTTATGCATTGCTTCTCTCAAAGTGTTCGTTCATTCAGAAGAAAATTTGACCACTCACGTCACCACTATTTACTTCCGTAATGTAAAAGTTAGAGCTATTAGCTGCCGTCCTCGGGGGCCCGGGTTCGATTTCCGACACTGCGAGAAATTCAATATTAGCAGGAGGGCTAGTATGTGGTTAAAACGGTGCATGCAGTTTTCCTCTATTAGGGATGAACCTGAAACGGAGCTGCACCACCTCGTGACGAGGACACGAATTTGGTCCGCTTCCGGCGCGTAACGATTAGCGTTAATAGTTGCCTTCCTCGAAATTCCAGGTCCAAGTCCTGGTGCTGCCAGAAATAAGCGGTTAAAATGGTAAAGGCAGCTCACCTACATTGGGGGACGGGTACCTTAAAAGAGCTCTACCACCTCGGGACGAGGAGTTTATTTTAGTTTTGTCCGGCTCCTTGGGACTAGGTTGTCCCCAGCATTCCTGCAACTCATATACCATACACAACACTATCCTCCACCATTATAACACGCAGTCTCTCTCTCTGATGCCATCCACCCTAGCGGTAGGGTCTGCCTTACAAGGGCTGCACAATAACCACACGAAGTTAAACCTTAAAGCCCTCACCACTAGGATGTTTTCTAAGGACTGGTAATTTAATACCAAAGAGCTGAATGTAATACTCAGGTAACGTATCCGTCTGGAGAGCAAGAGTCTCGGTTTCAATTCTCGAAAGAGGATACAATTTCAGCTCTTTCATCCTTGACAATGAAGGGAAGAATTCCTCTGGACATTTCGTACACATGGTGCTATTTATTGTAATGTAGATTGTCAAACGTTGTTTACCAGAATGAGTTACATTGGAGAATGAAAGTGAGTTCTGAATAATGGGTAATTTTCTAGATATGTGGATCAGTTCCATCATATAGCCTCGCGCCGTCAAAGGTCTGGGACATCATCGGCCTGGTTCGGGCCAGGAAGAATCATAATCCACTTTTTTTATTATCTATTTCTGCAATCAACAGAAGCATACCAGAGACTACTCCGAGAAATGCAAGGAAAAAGAGAGGAAATATTTTCTGAATTTTACGCTACAGGTGCAATGATCAACAGAGAATGGATAAAAGCCAATTATGCTTTGAGTCACATCATGACGCTCTTTTCTATTCATGGTTTTCACCACTGTATCTACCGACATGAGACTGGCATATTTGAGTACCTTGAAATACCACCGGACTGAGCCAGGATCGAACCTGCCAAGTTGGGGTCAGCAAGCCAGCCCCACTATCATCTGAGCCACTCACCCCTGCCCTAGCATTTCTACAAAAAGCGGATTCGTCCAATGTCTTTCAAACAAAAACTAGTCTTGATTTTGTTCAAGAAATAACTTGATGATGCATTTAGCGTTGTCTTCCTGTGTTTCATGTGCATATTGGTAAGTCTCTGGTTTAATAAGCAAGCAAATTTGTGGTTTTACATGAATGCTTATAACGTGATCATAGCCCCAGTACCTCCTTTGTTACGTGGAGTCCGAACTACAGGGGGCCGATGACCTAGATGTTAGCCCCCTTTAAACAGTAAGCAAGAACCATTATCACCACCATCATCATCATCCGAACTACAGGGACGTGAATCTGCATTTTAAAAATCCCACTTGCATTCTCTCACCACACACATCGACAATGTTAAATATGAATTTTCGCCACCAGGAAGTACACGACTCGTGAAAGCGGAGTAAACCCATAGGTCTGCATCTTTCCAGATGTTTAAGTCTCGTTCTTAAATTTCCCAACCTCCTGCAACGGAATCGAACCCACGTACTTACCACCTCGACTAGGCAGCCTTTCATATATAGTATAGTGAGACATAGATTAAAGTCGACCAGAAAATATTTTAAACTTATTAGAAATAACACCTCTTGCTCTTTTTGAATTTGCGTGATCCAATGGTTTTAAAAAAAGCCTTAGAACTCTGTTCCTTGGAGTCTGTGAAGTTTTTCCCATTATATCTATATACGACATGGTGAAAATGTTCTTCATTATTATTATTATTATTATTATTATTATTATTATTATTATTATTATTATTATTATTATTATTATTGTTATTGCCTTCATTAAACTCTATTATGATTTCTGTTACTAATCGAAAAGGCAATACCTCCCATTACGTTCCCCGCACAAACCATTATTATCAGTGACGCATTCCCTTTGTTTAGCAATTACTTCCTAACTCATTTGATCCCTCGTTTGCTGCATAACCCAGCACAATATTCACTTATTCGGTTTGTCTCTGATAAAAACACAACGCCGACTAATAATACATTGATCAGCCGATGGCATGAACTACCACAGCGATTCCTTCTACACTCGCTCTTGCAAATTATCACATAGTGTTGGAAAGCGATTCCCAGCCGTGTGTCTAATTAGAATAGTTCAGCGTTGTGTGGGCGCAACGATGGGTTCGAATCCCACATTTGGCCATATTTAAAGTGACTTCCGGCAGTTTCTATTTATATTCCATGCAAATGATACTGGGCAACAAATAATGAATTTATTGTATCTTCAAAGAAATAGTCGATTCGAGCGTGAAATTGTTGAAGTAGCTCACGTTTTTCAAGAGACTGAGGTAATTTTTTATTAAATACTGGCAAAAATTTAGTCTACTACGCACATGTTTTTAATGTGCAGACTTGCCTCCGACTCTTTTCATCTTGTACTCTGACTGAGATTGTCTTCAGCAGAAATCAGCCAGCAAAGGTGGAAGCCACTTATCCAAGGAATGTTTCACAGGAGTTAAAATGTTCTCTTGAAATTGTCCCCTTTGTTCTTCACATGCTTGACCGAGGTTTTAAGGAAATAAGTCAAAATGGGCAGGGAGGAATTTTTAGACATGTTACATCCCCTCCTTTGAAACGCCTTCAGCACATTATCCATGAATTGTCTGCGTTTGGAACCCTGATGTTACCAAGGCAATTTTACGACTATGACTGGAAGGAGACCAGAACTTCTTTCTGTGCTCCCTCCAAAAGGGTATGAAAATTTTCAGTTTTAATATAATTTCGAATCTGAGGGTCAAAAGATAAGCCCTACTTGATTTTTGCCTAACTGGGTCTATAATCTATCATATATACACGAACCAAACCCAAACCCCATGGTGCAACAGCCCCGAAGGGCCATGGCCTACCATGCGACCGCTGCTCAGCCCGAAGGCCTGCAGATTACGAGGTGTCATGTGGTCAGCAGGACGGATCCTCTCGGCCGTCATTCTTGGCTCTCTAAACGGGGACCACCATCTCAACGTCAGATAGCTCCTCATTTGTAATCAAGTACTGTAGGCTGAGTGGACCTCGAACCAGCTCTCAGATGCAGGTAAAAATCCCTGACCTGGCCGGGAATCGAACCCGGGGCCTCCGGGTACGAGGCAGACACGCTAACCCTACACCGCGGGACCGGCTCATATATACAAGAGGCTTATTGAAAATGTATTTATTATTCTTATTCTTATTCTTATTCTTATTCTTATTCTTATTCTTATTCTTATTCTTATTCATATCGTTGCTTACTGAATGCCTTCGTATACTGTAATGCATCTCACAACGGTATCATACTTGTTACCATAAATGTTACAATCTTTCAATGGTATAGTAACAAGTCTATGTTCTATTCATACAGCAGGCTGTCCGGCTCGTTGGTATTATCTCCGGCTAAAATCCTATTTGCACGGTCGCCTTAATTTCACTTTTCTAAGTCCAGTCACCGCACACAACAGTTGCGTGCAGACAGCTAGGTTTGAACTAAGTCCCACTGACTACACAGCATACGATGACTCTTCCTTGGTATGAGTCCAGAGACAGTCCAGTAGTTCACACAGTCAACAACTAGACATGAACTGTTCGACAGTGCTAAACGGCAGGAGAGTATTCCTCACAAGACGGCTGTTGAACACAGTTCCAATTTCACTCACGGTAGCTGATCCGGCCGCCGACTCTACGACGATCCTCAGTCCACAGAAATACACACCAACACACACACCCACACACACACAGTATTCTCAGGTAGTGAGTACACAGCCTTCTGTCCCGTACGCCATCTTCAGTCCAGGTAACCAATCGACATTCCGACGCAACAGACAAAATTCCTCGTTCAGACCTCGGTGCCAAAACAAAAATATCTGTCGCCCTCAGTCCAGCCACCAAACCTTAACTCCAAAAACGAGTCCAAAAGTGGGTCTAACACCAACACTGACTCCAACACGAAGTCCAAAACCGACTGACTGTCCGCGGCTAGCCTCCCTTTATATAGCTCGGGTGATGTGTACCAGAATATTCGCGACATGGTTGGAAACGGAGCATTCTCGTTGCATCTTCCGGAAACTCACAGGTAAGTGAGCCTACGAGAACAGTACACGGAAAGGCCGGCCCCGTCCTACAGGCCGGCTGGGAGATCCCCCAGGCGTATGACTCCTTAGCACCATCCAGGAAGTACCGAGAGGGGCTACCACAGTACTGGCACGTACGGTACCTTCGTTTATGTATCTTCTGAACACAAACAAAGTAAGTAAAGTAAAGGCCATTTTCTGATTCAGCTACTTTGAATTTACTAATCAGATCACGGGGTAACCAAAGATACATTTCTGCTCTTGAACAGATTTATTGGAATGCATTTCTCTCATAGTTTAGGGCATTCTAATTAGCATGTTGCTATTGCACTAAGAGTATTTACCGGGCGGGTTAGCCGTGCGGTTAGGGGCTAGCAGCTGTGAGCTTGCATCCGGGAGGTATTGAGTTCGAACCCCACTGCCGACAGCCCTGAAGATGCTTTTCCGTGGTTTCCCATTTTCACACCAGGCAAATTCTAGAGCTTTACTGTAAGGTTCAAATCACGTTACAACCTTTTATCTGTATTCTTCTTCTTCTTCTTTTATTATTATTATTATTATTATTATTATTATTATTATTATTATTATTATTATTATTATTATTATTATTATTATTTGTATTATTATACGGTAACTACTCTTATTGTAATTATTATTGTTGTTTGATTCAATTCCATACTCTGATTTTGCTATATATTGATTAATTGCCGTTTGTTTCATGGTATTTAATTTATTATGTATGTGTGTGCATGTTAGAATTAAAATAATGTAGAGTGAGAGTTGCTGCCTGATACCAGATATGGATATAATTTGTGAAATAGCTTTAAAGCATTGCAACATATGGTGTAATACTGTTACAGTAACTGTCGAATCATCTCTCTGTCATTGTATGCATTTAGAACCATGAGATAATTCAGGGAGTTCCTACTTTGCCTGCGGCTATTTCAACATAACCTGTTATACTTTGGAGCTGGGTGGGAGTGACATTATGTACTCTCTTAACTCTGACGTGGGTGTAATACCATGTTACAACTAATGTGTATATAAAGGGCTGTATCCTATACCAACTAGTCAATTGGAGTCAATTGGAACGAGACGGACGGTGAACAATGAGATAGTCAGTCATATGGAGAGTGAGGCCACAGTTGGTCAGTTGAAGATAGAGCAGTGATATCGATACGTAATCGTCAGTGGCCAAATGGATTATATGTTTGGAGTGTGTTTCGTGTATCTGTTCGGTCGAGTTCTTGTGTCAGTTCGGTGACAGCCGAATACTGAGTTGTCGTAAAGCGGACTAACATTTATCAGTGATTTACTTGTAAAGTTGATTGTGAAGTGTGGTAATAGTTTCAGGCCATGCTATATCTCGTTTTTGAAACTAAAAGGATACTTCTCCAAATTAGGTTTGAGATACCGACAGCTGATACCAATTCAAAGGAATACGTCGTAATAACACTCAAAGTGTTCAAGTACTATCAAGTGAAACATGGAGGGACAAATTTCTTGTACAACTTTAAAATGTCCGGTCATGAGGATTTCAAAATTAAAGCCTAGAGTTTCCTTCCGTTGTAGTTTCAGAATTTTATATTACCATCTCAATTGTGTGTTGAGTCATCAGTCCATAGACTGGTTTGATGCAGCGCTCCATGTCACCCTATCCTGTGCTAACCTTTTCATTTCTACGTATCTATTGCATCCTACATCTGCTCTAATCTGTTTGTCATATCCATACCTTGGTCTACCCCTACCGTTCTTACCACCTACACTTCCTTCAAAAACCA
The DNA here is from genome assembly GCF_040414725.1 of Anabrus simplex. NCBI lineage: Eukaryota > Metazoa > Arthropoda > Insecta > Orthoptera > Tettigoniidae > Anabrus > Anabrus simplex. The sequence continues at coordinate 109,629,584 of NC_090266.1, read as the reverse complement.
ACTGAACAAGTCCTGGGTGTCTTAAGATGTGTCCTATCATTCTATCTCTTCTTCTCGTCAAATTTAGCCAAATCGATCTCCTCTCACCAATTCGATTCAGTATCTCTTCATTCGTGATTCGATCTATCCATCTTACCTTCAGCATTCTTCTGTAACACCACATTTCAAAAGCTTCTATTCTCTTTCTTTCTGAGCTAGTTATCGTCCATGTTTCACTTCCATACAATGCCACGCTCGACACGAAAGTCTTCAAAAACAACTTTCTAATTCCGATATCAATGTTTGAAGTGAGCAAATTTCTTTTCTTAAGAAAGCTCTTCCTTGCTTGTGCAAGTCTGCATTTTATGTCCTCCTTACTTCTGCCATCGTTAGTTATTTTACTACCCAAGTAACAATATTCATCTACTTCCTTTAGGACTTCGTTTTCTAATCTAATATTTCCTACATCACCTGCCTTCGTTCAACTGCACTCCATTACTTTTGTTTTGGACTTATTTATTTTCATCTTGTACTCCTTACCCAAGACTTCATCCATACCATTCAGCAACTTCTCAAGATCTTCTGCAGTCTCAGATAGAATAACAATATCATCAGCAAATCTCAAGGTTTTGATTTCCTCTCCTTTGAGTGTGATTCCCTTTCCAAATTTCTCTTTGATTTCTTTTACTGCCTGTTCTATGTAAACATTGAAAAGGAGAGGGGACAAACTGAAGCCTTGCCTCACTCCTTTCTGGATTGCTGCTTTTTTTTTTTTCAAAGCCCTCGATTCTTATCACTGCAGACTGATTTGTATACAGGTTGTAGATAATTCTTCGTTCTCGGTATCTGATCCCTATCATCTTCAGAATCATAAATAGATTGTTCCAATCAACATTATCGAATGCCTTTTCTAGATCTAAGAATGCCATGTACGTGGGCTTGTCCTTCTTGATTCGATCCTCTAAGATCAGACGTAAAGTCAGGATTGCTTCACGTGTTCCTACATTTCTTCTGAAGCCAAATTGATCTTCTCCCAACTCAGCTTCAACTTGTTTTTCCACTCTTCTGTAAATAATACGTGTTAAAATTTTGCAGGCATGAGATACTAAACTAATGGTGCGGTAGTTTTCACACCTGTCAGCACCGGCTTTCTTGGGAATAGGTATAACAACATTCTGCCGAAAATCGGATGGGACTTCTCCTGTCTCATACATCTTACACACTATGGAATAACCATGCCATGCTGGTATCTCCCAAGGCAGTAAGTAATTCAGAGGGAATGTCATCAATTCCAGGTGCCTTGTTCCTATTTAGGTCACTCACAGCTCTGTCAAACTCTGACCTCAAAATTGGGTCTCCCATTTCATCAGCATCAACAGCCTCTTCATGTTCCAGAACCAAATTATCTACATTGTTACCTTGATACAACTGTTGGATATGCTCCTGCCATCTTTCTGCTTTGTCTTCTTTCCCTAGAAGTGGCTTTCCATCTGAGCTCTTAATATTCATGCAGATAGATTTCCTTTCTCCAAAGGTTTCCTTGATTTTCCTGTATGCAGCATCTACCTTTCCCAGGACCATACAGCCTTCGACATCCTTGCACTTCTCCTTCAGCCATTCTTCCTTAGCTACCTTGCACTTTCTATCCACTTGATTCTTTAATCGCCTGTATTCTTTTCTGCCCTCTTAATTTCTAGCATTCTTGTATTTTCGTCGTTCATCAATCAGGTCTAGTATCTCCTGAGTTATCCACTTATTCTTAGTTGATCTTTTCTTCCTTCCTAACATTTCTTCAGCAGCCCTCTCCACTCTTCCTCTATTGTGTTTCCTTCGGCCTTTTCATTTAGTCCTTGTGCAACATGTTCCTTGAAACAATCCCTCACACTCTTTTCTTTCAACTTGTCTAGATCCCATATTTTTGCACTCTTTCCTTTCTTCAGTTTCTTCAACTTCAGATGGCATTTCATGACCAACAAGTTGTGGTCAGAGTCCACGTCTGCTCCTGGGAAAGTTTTGCAATCCAACACCTGGTCTCTGAATTTCTGCCTAATCATAATGAAGTCTATTTGATACCTTCCAGTGTCTCCAGGTCTCGTCCACGTATACAGCCGTCGTTTGCGGTGTTTGAACCAAGTATTGGCAAGGACTAAATTATGATCAGCGCAGAATTCAACCAGCCGACTTCCTCTTTCGTTCCTTTGTCCCAATCCAAATTCTCCTACTGTACTACCTTCTCTTCCTTGGCCCACCACTGTATTCCAGTCTCCCATCACAATTAGATTCTCGTCACCTTTTACATATTGTATTAAATCTTCTATCTCCTCATATATTCTTTCAATTTCTTCATCATCCGCTGAACTAGTAGGCATATAGGCCTGCACTATTGTGGTGGGCATTGGTTTGGTGTCAATCTTGACGACAATAATTCTTTCACTATGCTGGTCGTAGTAGCTTATCCGCTGCCCTATTTTCTTATTCATTATTAAACCAACTCCTGCATTTCCCCTGTTTGATTTTGTGTTGATAATTCGGTAGTCGCCTGACCAAAAGTCCTGTTCTTCCTGCCAACGTACTTCACTTATACCAACTACATCTAACTTTAGCCTATCCATCTCCCTTTTCAGATTCTCTAACCTACCACAACGATTCAAACTTCTAACATTCCACGCTCCGACTCGCAGAATGTCAGTATCCATCTTCCTGATGATCGCCCCCTCTCGTGTAGTCCCCACCCGGAGATCCGAATGGGGGACTAGTTTACCCCCGGAATATTTTACCCGGGAGGAGGCCATCATCAGTACATCATTCATACAGAGAGAACTGCATGTCCTCGGGAGGTAGTTACGGCTGTAGTTTCCCGTTGCTTTCAGCCGTGTAGCAGTATCAACACAGCTAAGCCATGTTGAGTATTATTACAAGGCCGTATCAGTCAATCATCTAGACTTCCGCCCTTGCAACTACCGAAAGGCTGCTACCCCCCTTTCGATGAACCATTCGTTAGTCTAGTCTCTCAACAGATACCCATCCGATATGGTTGCACCTGCGGCTCGGCTATCTGCATCATTGGGACACGCAAGCCTCCCCACCGCGGCAAGGTCACATGGTTCACAGAATTATCGCAGCAAATCTCGCCATTTAAATTACACATTTAAAGAATATATTTTGTTTAGTATCATATACAATTAATTGTTTTATTTCAATAGTAGATAAGATAACCTCAAATTTTAGTTGGGAAATTAAATATCCATGTCCTTTTCCCAGAAGCTATATGTTATGCTGTCAAAGTAAGCTTATTACCTCACACCCTACAGATATTAAAGATTCTCATTCTATTATCGTTACATTTATTTGTAGCTGGCGCCCATCAACAATTGTATGTGTAAGTAATTAGGTAAGTACTAAGTGTGAGTACATAGTCCGGCGATTGAATATTTTATTTCTTGAATATTATAATTCAGTTTCATTGTAAAATTAATGAGCTAACCGCAGTACCTTTATTAAGGCCACGGCCGTTTCTTTCCACTCCTAGCCCTTTACTCTCCCATAGTCGCCGTAAGACCTATCTGGGTCAGTGCGACGTAAAACCAACAGTAAAAGAAAAGAATATTTCGCTCGTCAGTCCCATGTGTACAATGTGTCCGATACATGTAAAAATGTGTCTAACGTTAGGTGTGTTGAAACTCTAGATCTTGTGAAATTTACAAACAACGCTGGATATTATCTGTTCTCGTGTACATGTCTGTGCTGTTAGCTTGTGCTACATTAGAGAACTTTAGTATCTCGTGGCCAGAAATATTAATTTCAGGCAAGAAATCAGTACAGCCCTCAGAGCTGTCCAGTACCTGCTTACACGTTCTCTCTCATTGGTCACACCAATTAGGCACGTAATACATACACACATTTGAAGAGTGGAAGGGGAGGTGGAGAGAGTGAAGTACGGGATATCTAGCAAGAACGAAACACGCGGAGAGGAAGGTACTTGCTCCCCGCCGACTCGCACGTCCCCCCTGGCTTGAGAACGATGAGAGAGGGGAATGAGGAGAGTCCTTGAAGGCAACAGACGTACTGTGTATGTCAACTCATTGAGGGTCAAATTCTCCAGTTTCTTTGTAAATCCTGTGTGCGAAGGCTGGCTGAAATGATAGCGGTCTCGACCAAGACTTCGTTACCATCGCGCTCAACCACTGTAAGAAAGAATGACCCATATTTTCGTCAATATATGTGCATACACTGTCAAAAGGAGAAGGAATATACTTTGCACTAAAATATACACGGATATCAAATTTGAACGTAAGAAATTAAGATGGAGGAAGGTAACTGTTTCATATAAAGATTCAGGTCCTACTCTTTTACTGAAATATTATACCATTCGTTTTCCTTAATATAATGATGGGAAACCGGATAGAAATTAAATGGGATAAAATGACGTATAAAATACAAGACAGAAACAGTGCTTAAATGTAAAAGACATGCAAATGAAGAATATTATTGACAATCCAAAAAATGGTAGGTAATAAAAAATAAGATATTCTCATAATATCAGAGTAAAATGTCTTAAAAGAAACAAAGGAGTACATTTTGTAAGAAAAATGTAAATAAATAAAATAAACGCTTCCTGCGCACGGAAGTAATTGTATTTGTATAATCTTAAACAGTTGCAACGGTTCAAATGCCGTTACAAGATGATATCTGTATTATTATTATTATTATTATTATTATTATTATTATTATTATTATTATTATTATTATTATTATTATTATTATTATTATTATTATTATTATTATTATTATTTCATCTGTGATATTATTACTGTTATTGTAACTATTATTATTGTTCAATTCAATTCTGCAATTCTTGTCGCTTGCGTGATTGTAGTCAAATTGTTACGTATATATATGTGTGTAGATTAACACTAAAAACATGTTATGTAAGAGTTGCTGTACATCAGATGTGGATGTAGTGTGTGCAATAACTTCTGACATTGTAATATTGCGAAATAGTGCTGGAGTAGCTGCAGAGTCATTGCTACGTCATCGTGAGCATTTAGCGGTGAGCACACTTTCTTGAAGTAACTCAGGGTGCCGCGGGCGGTTTCACCATAGGGTGTAACATTCGTCGCGAGGTGGGAGTAGATCATAGTTATTCCTGTAGATTGATTAGGTGTGTCAACCAAGTCTATATAAGGTGGCTGTATAATGTAGCGTAATGGAAGGAGAGGCCACAGTTACTCGGAGGAGTGAACGTGATGGAGAGGCCTCAGTCGGTCATTAGTTATTAGCCAAGTGGAAGGTGAAAATGGATAAGTGAACAGTGAAGGAGTTAATGGGAAGGAGAAGCCACAGTTGGTCAGTCAGTGAGATGGAGGAGAAGCAGTCACATGGATACTTAGTCGTCAGTGAAACAAAAGGATACATCACCAAATTAGGCTTGATACATCTACAGTAAACACCAGATCAAAGGAATACGTCGTAATTACACTCAAAGTGTTGAAGGTACAGTCAAGTGAACCAATAAGGAATACATTTCGTGTATAACTGTTAAATGTCCGGTCAAGAAGAATTCAAACTCATTTCTAGTTTCTTTCAGTTGCAATGTCTTCATTTTATATTTTCATCTGTTTTATCGCAGCAAGAGATACTATTTTTCTATACAATTTAAAGAATATATTTTGTTCTATCAAATGAATTTATCGTATTATTTCTATGACAGAATTAAATAACCTCAAATTTAATGGGGAACCCGAACGTCAATTTCCTTTTCCCAGAACTTATATGGTATGTTGTCAAAAGTAAGCTTATTACCCCACACCCTAGAGATATTCAAGAATCTCATTCTCTTATTGCTGCACTGAGTTGTAGCTGGCGCCCTTCAAATAACGTATGTGTAAGCAATCAGGTAAGAACAAGTGTGCGTACAAGGTCCAACGATTGAGTATTTTATTTAATGAATATTCATTTTCATAGTTGTCATATTAAATTCAGATTTGTATATCTTTAAAATTACGAAAAGAGTTAGGAACTTCTCACAGTGCACTAGTTTACCATAAAAATAATAATATTCTAGGAATAAAAATGATTGGAGGAAACTAGTTAGGGAAAACAGAAAGAATGGATCTTCATTACATTGTTAATAGCAAGGGTGTTTGGAAAACCGTTCCTATGGAGTTATTGTCAGCGCTGATCGAACAGTTAAATGCCACAAGTTTTGGGGCAGGATTACATCGCGCACATATTTTGGCAAGTAAATTAAGTTAATTAATTGTTTTCTTTGATTAGGAGAAGCCAGTATAGCCAGAAGGTTTAACCATAGAATCATCTTAATCAGTTCCCGAGAAAATGGTGTGGGAAGTAATTTCTGAGTGCTTAACGGGACAGGCTACACCTCCTGGACGACAAACACATGTGACGTTCCCTTGGTTACTTCTCCTTCATTCTCAGTGTTGGACAAAATCTTCGCCCAAACGTTGCCTGTTTTCTTTTCCACCCGGAATTCGCCATTGTACAGCTGATAGGAAGTAGCTACACCTCACTGAGCAAATTCGGGCTCGGTATGCCTGCCTCATCGCTGATCGTATGGCTTGGACTAAGATGCTGAAACTGTCGCCAATCAGCAGGACTGGAATGCCTCAAATTTAGGTAAGCCTATTGGAGTGTGTGAAGCCGTAGCTCATACGGCTTGAACGTCTTAGAGACAACTTGCCACCTGTGAATATTGTCTAGTAATTAAACTGAGTGGCCTCCGCGGCTCAGGTGGCAGCGCGCCGGCCTCTCACAGCTGGATATCGTGGTTCAAATCCCGTCACTCATGTGAGATTTGTGCTGGACAAAGCGGAGGCAGGACAGGTTTTTCTCCGGGTACTTCGGTTTTCGCTGTCTTCTTTCATTCCAGAAACAGTCTCCAATATCATTTCATTTCATCTGTCAATCATTAATAATTGTCCCAGAGGAGTGGGACAGGCCTCGGCAGCTGGCGCAATTCTTATCCTGGCCGCAAGATAGGAGCTTCATTCATTCCATCGCTGACCTGGTCACTGACCGGAAAACAGGTTGTAGGTTTTCATTTGCAATTAAAATGAACTTCAGGGCAATAGCTCGCTTCAGCTTAGAAAACTTAACGTACACTTGTGTGCAGAAAATCTAGCCTTACCCGTACATCGCAATAGTGTTTCTTCTTCCGTGAGGTTTCCCAACCCTCACTGCAAGAGGTAAATCCAGAGAAACAAATAGGGAACAATGAACGATGTCACATTCAGAGCGAAATGAAGAGTGGATCAAAACTAGCCTCCCACTATGAAATTTGCTGTGATTGAGGTAAATATGGAGAGGTTGGACTAGACCAATGTACCAATATTATTAGAAACTCCACCTTATAGAGGGAGGGGTAGGGTTATTCTCTACTCATCTCTCAGGGTGAAGTTAGTAACTTGTCAATATTGTTGCTAGAAGTATGTAAGACAGGTAAGGAGTTTGACACTGGGACATTTTCATAACCTGATTTTCACGCACCGACACAGATAGGTTTCATGGCGACGATGTAACCGTCCAGGCTTCTCCAGCCATACTAATTTATTGTACAGTCCTATTACGTGATACACTCGATATCAAGATTATCCGTCATCGGAAATTATTCATTAACACATATTAATTTTACTTCAATCAATTATAAATAAGGCTTTTGTAATCATATTGTATATATTAGAACATCATTTATTATTTAAATTATAAGATATGAATTCATTATATACTGTAAATATGGTCAATATATTGAGTCTGAGTTTGTGTCATTTCATCTCATATTGTGTACACGGAAAAGTTATACTTGAAGCGGGGAAGTCATTGGGTTTATCACATGAGTACTGTACTATACAGCGATCCGCGTGCAAGGCTAGCAAGCTAGGAGACTACATCATCGACACGCCTACTGGTTACGGGTGAAGAATGAAGAGAGGGAAGATATGATATGAAATCTACGAATCAGATGCTTCGTTGTATAGAGATTTGGAATGGAGTAGTTACCGAGGGTGAGGAGCGCCCGGGTATATTATCTTGCCCGGAGCAATCCTCAACACACAACTACAATTTATTTTCTGAACAGTGCGTTGTCGCTTCAAGACACAGTACGTAGCTGCTGTGATGTCGGATCAGGGTGAGACGAAACAAGCATACGGCTTGTGATATATTCTATATTTATTCTGGACGAAGAACTACGTTAGTTCAAGTCCACGGTACTTGGTACAAGTTTGTGTTGTATCAGTAGAATAGCTAAGGTGGATTAAGATTTCTGATAACATGGAAAAATTCACAACATTGAATTTTCTCCTCATACGATCAACGGTGATCAATTTTCACAAGCATAGGCCCAATGTCTAATTTAAAGACTAGGCAGTTAGGGAGTGCTAGTCCAGATAGCCCAAACGATATCGCAGAAGGAAGGAAGGATGTCCATGGAACCAGTCTGCAACGGGAAAAGGGGAATGAGTAACCACGGAATACAGATGACCTCAACGGAAACTACAATTGGTGAGCCACAATTAGACAATGCAAGCAACAGTAAATTACAGTAACGTTAAAGTCTTAATTCCCTCCAAGCTAAAAGTTACTTTTCGGACTCATCTCATTTTTTTGTTTAATAAATTCATTTGACAAGATATTGCGTTATTTTTCTTTCTCAAAGCGATACTTAATGGTTAATTATTTAAAATCCCACCCCTGTGATTTAAGTATAAGTCTCTATGCTAGTAAATATAAATTTTGCTGTACAGTTTTGTTTAAAACTGTAAAGCTGGCGCCCAAACATTACATACAGAAATGGGAAACCATGGAGTGATTATTGATTCTATTTGCTTGGCAATTTGCGGGCAAGCTACGTGTAGTTTATATTTATATTCGTGTGTCCCCAGCTATCAACTTTCGTCTCTCCAAGTGTGAAGCTTAGGAGAGAGAACAGTTACAACGATGTTATAGGAAAGGGCTAGTAGTGGGAAGGAAGTAACCATGGCCTTAATTAAGGTACGACCCCAGCAAAGGGTGAAAATGGAAAACCATAAAAATCCAATTTGTTGGCTGCCGACAGTGGGGTTCGAACCAACTATCTCCCGAATGCAAGCTGATATCTCCGTGACTCAAAACGCACAACCACTTGCTTGGTCACACTGGTAAGGGTGGGACAGAGAAATTTCATTACCAACCTAAATCGTTGCCCCTACAGATGAACCTGCCCTTAACGACACTTGGATTAAGCGTAAACATGCATTTATCGAAATGTTTTGTAGACATAAAGAAATTCTGCTAAAAATCCATGTAAATTAACCTCGATTAAACGGAAACATTCCAACGCGGAAACGGAAACGAAAATCGGCCATATATAGGAAATTATCAATTTCGAACAAAGTTGAATATTGCTTATTATTCAATCAAGTTATTTCCCTGATATAGTGTACAGAATTGACAAACTCACACCTTTGGCATGGTGGGTGGGCCTCAAGTACACAAATCTTTTCCGGGTGGGTAAACTCACTGTGCTCAAAATGTCTCCACTCACAAGGACATTCCTTGAGTTCAGGCAGTTAATTGTGTTTCTGTGGTGATACAGTACAGAAATTACTTCAAATCTGAGTTACAACTATGGCTTCAATAAAGAGAAATATTCCGGGCGAATTGGTCGTGCGGTTAGGGCGCGCAGCTGTGAGCTTATATCAGGCAGGTAGTGGGTTCGAAGTCCACTGTAGGCGGCCCTGAAGATGTCTTTCCGTAGTTTCCCAATTTCACACCAGAAAAATGCTGGGGCTGTACTTCAATTAAAGCCACTGCCACTTCCTTCCAACACCTAGCTCTTTCCATCCCATCGTCGCCATAAGACCTATCTGTGTAGGTGCGACGCAAGGCAAATTGTAAGAAAGGAAGTTATAGATGGGTGTGAAAAAGACAACTTATCAGCAAAACAAATTATCGAAGAAATGACAGCTTTAAAGATTAAAGATAACTAAAATTTAATGTTAAATGAAAATAAAATTATGGAAGACAGGAAATGATGATCTAAACAAAAACGGGGGACTGGTTTATTTGCGCTTGTGGGTTTGTTTCATGTATGTACGTAAATAAATAAAGTCGAGTAACAAAGTGAAATCTGTCTGCACATGAATAACGGTAAAATAAATCTCCAGGGCGAGGAAATTAGACACAAGTACATGGAGGTGATTAATGAAAAGATTCAAACAATGGACAGTACGCAGGTCCAGGATATAGAAAGGCAATGGGTGACATGCAGGGATGCTCTAGTAGAAGCAAGGGAATGTCTAGGAACAACTATGTCTAAAGATGGGAGAAAACTAACATCTGGTGGAATGATGAAGAGAGAGAGGCTTGTTGACGTAAAAATAAGGCGTAGCAGTAATGGCTCCAAACAAGGGCTGATGCAGACAGGGAATTGTACGTAGATTAAAAAAAACAGAGCGAAACAAATAATTGTTGAATCTAAGAAATCGTGGGAAGATATCGGTAATAATCTGGAAAGGCTAGGTCAAGCAGCAGGGAAACCTTTCTGGACAGAAATAAGGAATCTCAGAAAGGGAGGGAAAAAGAAATGAATATAGTTTTGGGCAAATCAGCTGAACTCATAATAGATCCCAGGGAATCACTGGATATGTTGAAGGAGTATTTTCAAAATCTGCTCAACGTAAAAGGAAATCTTCCTGGTGACGTCACGAGCAACCGAGTTTATGAGGAGGGCAAATATGTTGGTGAATGTACGCGTAAGGAAGTGGGAAGGATGGTGAATAAACTCCATCATCATAAAGCAGCAGGAAGAGATGAAATTAGACATGAAATACAGTGGAAAGACAGCGATGATAATAATTCATATTATTGTTTTACCGTCCCACTAACTACTTTTGACGGTTTTCGGAGACGCCGAAGTGGCGCAATTTTGTCCTGCTGGAGTCCTTTTGCGTGCCAGTAAATCTACGGATACGAGGCTGACGTATTTGAACACCTTCAAATTCCACCGGACTGAGCTAGAACCTGCGGAGTTGGGGTGTGAAGGCCAGCGCCTCATCCGTCTGAGCCACTCAGCCCGGCAGGCAGGGATCCATTGGCTTCATAGAGTAATCAGGTTAACATCGAATGTTAGTAAGTTACCTTCTGATTGGACGGAAACAGTAACTGCACCTATCTATAAGCAAGCGAAAAATATCGAGGTATTTTATTGATCAGTACACCAGCCAGGGTGTTCACTGGCATTTTGGAAGGGAGGGTACGATCAGTGGTTGAGAGAAATTTGAATGGAAAACAGTGTGGTTTCAGTCCCCAGAGGGGCTGTGAAGATCAGATTTTAAGTATGCGACGGGCAACTGAAAACTGTATTGAGAGGAATGGACAGTTATGTTTATGTTTCGTAGATCTAGAGAAGGCATATGAGAGAGTACCCAAAGAAAATATGTTCGCCGTACTAAGGGACTACAGGATTAAGTGTAGAATATTAAAGGTAATCAAAGGAATTTCTGTTGACAATTGGGCTGCGGTGAGAAATGATGGTAGAATGAGTCCATGGTTCATGTTCCTTTCAGGAGTTATACAAGGCTGTAAAATTTCACGTTTGTTGTTCATAGTTTACATGGATCATCTAAGGCATCAAGTGACAGGGAGGGATGCATTTAAGTGGGAATGTAGTGAACAGTTTTGCCTATGCCGATGACTTGGTCTTAATGACTGATTGTGCTGTAAGTCTCCAGTCTAAAATCGTGGAACTCAGAAATAGGTTTAATGAGTATGATATGAAAATTAGCCTTCCTAAGACTGAAGTGATATCAGTATGTAAGAGACCTAAGAGAATTGAATGTCAGGTTGGGAATACAAAGCTGGAATAGATAATGTCAAGTATTTAGGATGTGTGTTACCGGGATGTTACTATAGTAAAATGAAATGGCGTGTGGCTTTTAGTGCCGGGAGTGTCCGAGGAGATGTTCGGCTCGCCAGATGCAGGTCTTTTGATTTGACACCCGTAGGCGACCTGAGCGTTGTAATGAGGATGACATGATGATGAAGACGACACATACACCCAGCCACCGTGTCAGCGAAATTAACTAATTTTGGATTAATTTCCCGACCCCGCCGGGAATCCAACCCGGGACTCCAGTGAAAAAAGGCCAGCACGCTAACCATTTTGCCATGGAGCCGGACGTTAGTATAGTAAATGATATTGAATCAAGGTGGAGCAAATGTAATGCAGTGAGTTCGCAGTTGCGAGCACCAGTATTCTGTAAGCTGAAAGCCAGTTAAAGGACAAAGGTATTTTTACACCGGCCTATTTTCAGACCGACTTTGCTTTACGGGAGTGAAAGGTGAGTGGACTTAGGATACCTTATCCATAAGTTAGAAGTAACAGACATAAAATTAACTAGAAGTATCGCTCGTACATCCAGGTGGGAACAATGGCAGGAGGGTGCTCGTTATGAAGAGATAAAGGCTAAGTTAAGAGTGAACTCGATTGATGAAGCTGTACTAATAAACCGGCTTCGGTGGCGGGCCAACGAGGCGAATGGAGGAGATAGGTTTACCTAGGAGAATAATGCACTCAGCTGTGGAGGGTGAGAGAAGTAGAGGGAGACGACGATGGTTATATTCAATTTCTACTGATTTAAGAGGTATAGAACTAAACGAGGGCACAGAGCTAGTAACAAATGGAGGATTATGGCGGCTTTCATTAAATAGCACAGGGGTTGCAGACTGAACACTTTACGGCGTAACTGTCTATAATAAAGATGTATGTAGATGTATGATGTAACTTCAAAGATTATGTTACATCAATTTCTTCAGAAAGTAAGTTGAGTGATCATGTAGGCTTGGTGGCTCAGTAGCTGGATTTTGATCATGGAGACCGGATTTCAACAATACTCTGCCTGAATGTTAGACATACCAACTGGCATCAGAAGGAATATTCGTCTTTCAATTCTGACCAAATCGTAATGACCTTCAGAATGTCCAGCAACCCAGCGTCAAATACTTTGCATCCGTCCAAGGGACTTCATGGCCTGTCGGAAGACGTTTTTGCTTTTCTTTGCTTTATACACATCATTCGTTCGTTTACGTTCCTGACAGAAACTAGCTGCGTGCCATGGTTCCTCTCCGTACCCTGTGCTTCCACTTTCAAAACCTTTTCGGAACACTCGATACTTTCTTATATCTTCTTCTTTATCTCCCTCTGCCCGAACATAATTAACTCCAAACAAGTCCAGATCCATCCTCTTTCCGGACTTAACCAGTTTTAGTTTATTTCCTCCATAAGCCCCACTTATATTGACAGCACCCCATGGAATTCTGTTTCATTCGCCGCTATTCCAAAGGAGTCCCTAGTCTGGCATGTGGAGGTGCGAGTTCATCACTTTCATATGTCCGAGGCTTGCGTAAAATATTCTGAGCTCGGAAAATGTGTGTGAAGTGGGATGCTACCTTTAATATGTGCAGGTAAAGTTGCTAGTCATCTCAAGTCTACATTTCATTCCTTTAGTGGAGCCCCAGTCTTCACGAAGTTTAGGACTTACCGTACCTAATCAGAGTGTAACACTTTCTAGCCTCCCTCGGCACCCGAGTCATGTAAAATAAGGAATAGTAGCCATATTGTAGTCCGGGGACACTTACCTCAATCGCAGGTGAACATAACTTTAGAAGGCTGGCATATTAATATACTCAGTACGCAAATACTATAGTTGTTTTTTATCATACAAAGGTACAGTCGCTCTAAAAAGAAATGAGCTCTTGGTATTGCAACTTATAAATGTCATATTGGTACCGTATTGACAGTATAATGAACAAATATTCAGTTAGTATAAAAGAACTTATTGATAGGTCCACCTGCTCAATACTTATCGTAACTTCAAAGCTCTTCAGTCTCTCTTACACACAAGTCAAATATAAATATTATACTACAACATACCTGTAAAAAAACATTATTAAACAAGGGGTAAAAATAATCTTAAACAAATAACGGCATGTTTCGTTCTTAAAACATCATCAGATTTTATCAAGTCACACTAAAATATTTAGAAATAATATTTATGTTTACTTCTGTTTAATACTGCAATATAATAATTGGAATAATTAAAATTGAAATAAATTAATAAATTCATTGAAATAAAATTAATGAAAATAATTTACGCGTCTGTGGTGTAGTGGTTAGTGTAATTAGCTGCCACCCCCGGAGACCCGGGTTCGATTCCCTGCTCTGCCATGAAATTTGAAAAGTGGTAAAGAACATTTCCCATCCGTTTGTAAAAAAGCAAATCACTCATATCACATGGAGTCCCTCCAGCTTAAACTATTGTGAATAAATATACAAATGAAATGATAATAATAATAATAATAATAATAATAATAATAATAATAATAATAATAATAATAATAATACGAATACCGAGCTCGATAGCTGCAGTCGCTTAAGTGCGGCCAGTATGCAGTATTCGGGAGATAGTAGGTTCGAACCCCATTGTCGGCAGCCCTGAAAATGGTTTTCCGTGGTTTCCCATTTTCACACCAGGCAAATGACCTTAATTAAGGCCACGGCCGCTTCCTTCCCACTCCTAGCCCTTCCTTATCCCATCGTCGCCATAAGATCTATCTGTGTCGGTGCGACGTAAAGCAACTAGCAAAAAATAATAATACGAATAATAATAATAATAATACGAACAATGACAACAATATATCTTGCTTCTGAATACAGTGCCAGAGTGCGATATATGTACTATCACAATACTGAGCAGTAAATGCTGAAGTGGAGACAAAGCTGAACATTATTAGGATAAGTTCCAGAATTTAAGTTCCTAAGTATTAAACAGAGATAAAAATAAATATTATTTCTAAATATTTGAGTGTGACTTGATAGAATCTGATGATGTTCTCTTAAGAACGAAGCATGTCATTCTTAATTTAAGAGTGTGTATTTTCATCCCTTGTTTAGCAATGTGTGTGTTTCGAGATATGTTGTAGTATAATACTTATATTTGTGTTCGACAGACTGAAGGGCTTTATAAGTTACATTTAAATGAGTCGACACGGGGAAGTATGGCTTCCTTTTTAACAAACAATATTTATCGTATTTTAAGAAAGTATTGAACAGGTGGATCTATCAATAAAATATTTTATAAGAATTGAATCTCTGTACTGTCCGTTTTGAGTAAGCTCCTCGCAAGTTCACTTTTACCAGAAACAGTTGAGCCTACAGATATATTATTATCTTTGTTTGGGATTAACCATGTAATTTGTATCTACATGGGATGTGAATTATACGCTGATAAATAATAATTAAATTAAGTCTGACGAATTATTAAATGCGAGGAGCATAAAGTACCATTCGCTCTTTCTTTTATTGAGTGACTCGTCCTGAATGCACACCTATGATCATTGCTTTTGCTAATGTCAAAATAGTTGTACTCAAAAGACTTATTTCTCGAATTCAGTCGCTTACGATTTCTGTCTAAATCATGGGCTTTGACATCGCTATTTCATACTTCAAACTTTGATTTATTTTTTCTTCTCGGCATGTTGTGCAGATTTTCTGATATCACCAATATCCACGCCCTCGTAGCCTACCGATTATTGAATTAGCGTCTCCCATTTGGTCTACCTTTTCACCCACAAATCTGAATCACGTTGACCGCGTACAATCATTCTTCTGTGCCCTTGTTAGAGCCAGATTATGTATCTGATTGTCGAAACTTGAGCAACAATCAGATACCGGATAAGTTAAACCTTCGCCCGTTATCTACTCGCAGGAATGTAGCCGACCTTAGATTCCTATATATCGCTGTTAACTGTTTATTCCATTCCCCTGTACATGCATCCTTCTTTTCCCTACATGTCCCAACTCGCAAAAAGAGGATAAATACACCCCTTCATAATCCGTATTTCTCTCTCTCTCTCTCTCTCTCTCTCTCTCTCTCTCTCTCTTGTTCAAAGAACTGTATTTATCCGTATTTCAACCCTCCTTAATTCTTTATCTTCTGACAGGAACTTGGACGATTTTTCTTCGTATGCCTCCTTTAATCCATTCTTCCTTAACTTAACCTGTCTCATTTGATTCATACTCCTATTTTCTCTTCTCAATGATGTCCCCTCTATTGTTCATAATGTAATATTTATTTATTGTTTAGCTGGCCTGAGTGTCTCAGACGGTTAAAGCCCTGGCCTTCTGACCCCAACTTGGCAGGTTCGATCCTGGCTCAGTCCGGTGGTATTTGAAGGTGGTCAAATACGTAAGCCTCGTGTCGGTATATTTACTGACACGTTAAAGAACCCTTCAGGCACGAAATTCCGGCAACTCAGTGTCTCCGAAAACCGTAAATGTAGTTAGTGGGACTAAAGCCAATAACTTTATTATTTATTCTTTACTGTACTATACCGTTACTTATGTGCCTACTTATGAGTTCTTCTCTTCACTTTACTTTCAATCTTTAATTTTCCTCGTTCCTTTCACTTTTCTTTATGTTTTAATGTCAATTGTTTTGTCTCTATTGTTATGTTGTTAGTTTTTAATTTTCTTCTGCTACTTTTCACTTTAGATGATTTTTCTTTATTGTTCTTTCATTTATTTTTTATTCTTGCATTGTGCCACACCAATGTAAATATATTTGTCTTTGCGGAACTCTGTAATATTAGTATTCTCACTATTTTGGTTTCCCTAATAAATAAATAAATAAATAAATAAATAAATAAATAAATAAATAAATAAATAAATAAATAAATAAATAAATAAATAAATAAATAAATAAATAAATAAATAAATGATTGATTGATTGATTGATTGATTGATTGATTGATTGATTGATTGATTGATTGATTGATTGATCGATTGATTGATTGATTGATTGATTGATTGATTGATTGATTGATTGATTGATTGATTGATTGATTGATTGATTGATTGATTGATTGATTGATTGATTGATTGATTGATTGATTGATTGATGTCGCACCGACACAGCTGCGCGACCCTAACCGCACGGGCATCTCAATCGGAAACTTTGATTTCACTTTCAAATCCATTTACTGAGGCAAATCGATGGCCGAGATTGAATACCTCGTATCTCAAAAAGTTCTTCCTATCCATTATTTCCCTTAAGACTGGTCACGCCTCCCAGCCACACATGAATATGCAGTCCATCAGAACAATGTTCATTGGGTTTATTTTCCTATGCTCATGCGTAAAGGAAAATGAACCTTATAAAATTATACTGTAGGAGTCAGTAAATACGTCACGCAGACATACCTTCCTATAGTACGGTACGATAAGGTTCATTTTCCTTCACACGTCGGCATAGGAATAAAGAACACAACGAACATTTTGTGATGGACTGCGTATTCATGTGTGGCTGGGAGGCGTAACCAGTCTTAAGGGAAGTAATGGATAGGAAGAACTTTGTGAGATACGAGGTTTTCATTCTAGGCCATCGAAATATGAGTATTTTATAGAAGGTTGTACAATCTGCGCTACGTCGCATCGACACAGATAGATTTTATGGCGACGGTGGAATAGCCTCCACCCGCACAACCAACTCGCCCGGTATATAGAAGTTTATGGTAGAGTGAATAATGCCTGTATACCTTTGAACTTCCGGAATGTAGTAGTGAATTCGTATCTTTCCCTTAACTTCCATACAACTGGCCATACTGAGAGGGACTATATATTATTATTATTATTATTCGATTTTACATTTGTATTAAACGAACATCATCTTATCACAGCATTGATAATCCAATTCAGACGAGGTGTGAAAATGTTTTCTTTTGAATTAAATGTATCGCCGCCGTAAGACCTATCTGTGTCGGTGCGACGTAAAGCCATCAACAAAAAAATTAAATGTGCTGAAACTGTGTCATCCCAGTTATTTCTGAGGTAGATGTAGTCCCCTAGGATCACATTCGTTTTGGCCGGAGGTTTCAGGCAGGATGCCCTTCCTGACGCTACGTGATTTCTGAGATGAAAATCTCGACCCACGATTGACCAGGATTTCATTGTCTGGGATGCGTATTAATTCGGTACTGGGTTCGCGTCGCATCGCCTCGTGCAAAGGGTACAGATCTCTGCACATGGTTATGACGATATTTAGGGGCTGTAGTAAAGATGTAAAGGATAGGGCATATATGTCTCTGGTAAAACCCCAAATAGAGTATGGTTCCAGTGTATGGGACCCTCACCAGGATTACTAGATTCAAGAACTGGAAAAAAACAAGGAAGGGCAGCTCGATTTGTTCCGGGTGATTTCCGATAATAGAGTAGGGTTACAAAAATGTTGCAAAGTCTGGCCTGGGAAGACTTGGGAGAAAGCAGACGAGCTGATCGACTAAGTGGTATGTTCCGAGCTGTCATTGGCGAAATGGCGTGGAATGACATTATTGGACGAATAAGTTAGAGTGGTATCTTTAAAAGTAAGAAAGATCACAATACGAAGATAAAGTTGGAATTTAAGAGGACAAGTTGGGGCAAATATCCGTTTAAAAATAGGGGATTAAGGGATTGGAGTAACTTACGAAGGGAGATGTTCAATAAAGTCCCAATTTCTTTGCAATCATTTAAGAAAAGGCTAGAAAAACAGCAGATAGGGAATCCGCCACCTGGGCGTCTGCCCTAAATGCAGATCCGTAGTGATTGATTGACACAGACAGATCTCGTGGCGATGATGGAATACGATAGTGTACGTCTGCGAAGGAAACGGCCGTAAACTTTATTAAGGTACAGACCCAGCATTTACCTATTGTGAAAATGGAAATCCATGGGAAATCACCTTCAGGGCTACCGACTGTGCGGTACGAATTCCCCCTTTCCGGAACCAAGCTAACCGCGCTACGCGGCCAGGACGACACAGCAAACACGCTTTCTTTCTTTCTTTCTTTCTTTCTTTCTTTCTTTCTTTCTTTTCCTTCTTTCTTTCTTTCTTTCTTAATCCGTTTACCCTCCAGGGTTGGTTTTCCCTCAGACTCAGCGAGGGATCCAACCTCTAACTCCTCAAGGGCAGTGTCGAGGAGTTTGAGACTTTGGGTCGTGCGGATACAACTGAATAGAAGGGCTAGTACCTCACCCAGGCGGCCTCACCTGATGTGCTAAGCAGTGGCCTTGTGAGGGATTGTAAGATTGGAGGGGATAGACAAGGAAGAGGGAAGGATGTGGCCGTGGCCTTAAGTTAGGTGTCATCCCCATCCGGGCGTTTGTCTGGAGGAGAATTTGGAAACCACGGAAAACCACTTCGATGATGACTGAGGTGGGAATAGAACCCTCCCCTACTCAGTTGACCTCCCGAAGCTGAGTGGACTACGTTTCTAGCGCTCGTACCACTTTTCAAATTTCGTGGCACAGTCGGAAATCGAACCCGGGCCTTCGGGGATGACAGCTAATCACACTAACCACTACACCACAGAGGCGGACACAACTAAGACGCACATTGTATTATTAATCTTACGTACACTACATCAGGTTCCATAATTACACGTACATGCTGGCCGTAGTGATATTTAAAATCAATACATTGAATAAATAAATAAATAAATAAATAAATAAATAAATAAATAAATAAATAAATAAGCCTTTGTTATAAACTGTTATGCCTTTAAGCGTTGAATCTTCAAGCTTCTGTGAATTAACTTAGTGCCTTCACAATCCTCCATTTGCAGCTAGCTCTATGGATTCGTTTAGTTCTGTACTTCTTTGTCTTCTTCTTCTTCTTATCATTCTTCTTCTTCTCCTTCTGCTTCCACCTCTTTTCCCACACCTGGGGTGTTGCGCGTGCGAACTGTGTCGCACACGTGGTTTTGGCCTTTTTTATGCCCTTCCTGACGTCAACCATATATGGAGGTATGTAATTACTATTACAAGTTTCTGTGGTAGTTTGGTAGTGTGGTGTGTTGACTGAATTTGAAGAGAAGAGTGGTGGGAAAAACACATTCATCCAGTCCCCAAGCCAGAAGAATTAATCAGACGGGATTAAAATCCCCGACCCGACCGGAAATCGAACCTGGGGCCCTCTGAACCGAAGGCCTCAACGTGACCATTCAGCCAAGGAGTAGGATCAAGCTTATCATCCCAGTTATTTCTGAGGTAGATGGAGTTCCCCAGGATCACATTCGTTTTGGCCGGGGGTTTAAGGCCGGATGCCCTTCCTGACGCTACGTGATTTCTGAGATGAAAATCTCGACCCTCTATTGACCGGCATTCGAACCTCTGCCTTCCGGGTAGGAAGCCAGCAGCTAAGCTACTGATCGAATCACGCCCCCAGTCATTATAATAACATTAAAAATCTAGTCTAGTCATTTCACGGGGCTTTCTCTCTACTTATCTTGCCCTCCAGTGCACAGTCCGTTAATTTCACAGGTAGCCTATTCTCCTCCATTCTCCTCTCATAACTCAACCAACAAAGCAGAATAATTTGCACGGCACCTTTTAACATTTATAGGTATCGTTATTATGTGAAAGTCATCCTATGCTTGTTCTCCGTTGTTCTCATCAAGAATTTCGAAATTGAATTCACAACAGTAAATTACCTCTGACTTAGTTTCCTTCACCATGCGGTTTTCCTGAGCAAACACATAAGGTGAATATTTGAAGTGATCCACTTGATTCAATTTTATGTTCCTCATCAAGGATACTGTGAACACCAACGGAAGGAAAGGTAATTCACTTCAGGATGTTGTTGATCTACTTTACGTCAACATCTTAGTGAGTGTGAAGGCTTATTTAAGGTACTCGAAGCTGAGCTACTACTTTTGAACTACATAACGACTGTACATTGTTTTTATGCCATTTGGGAGGTAGTTTTTTAATTTCGTGTGGCTATTTCTAGCCGAGTGCATCCCTTGTAAGGCAAACCGTCCGATGAGGGTAGGAAGCATCTGCCATTTATAGGGAACTGCGTGTTATTGTGGTGGAGGATAGTGTTATGTGTGGTGTGTGAGTTACAGGGATGTTGGGAACAGCACAAACACCCAGCCCCCGGGCCACTGGAATCAACCAATTAACGTTCAAATCCCCGACCCGGCCGGGAATCGAACCCGGGACCCTCCGACCCGAAGGCCAGTACGCTGACCATTCAGCCAACCAGTCAGTGCTTTTGCGAGGTAGTGTAAGACATAACATGTATGCATTGCTTATATAGAAGTAACTTTTGTGACATTGGGTCTTTGTGGACCTGGTTGCTGTAATGATTGCCGTATTATCTTGTAATTATTTGGAACTTCCATTAGAAAAGAAGTGGTCGTTATCCAGGTTCTACACATCCCAGCATTCTCCTGGAGGTCTTGACAGAGAGTAGAATTTAAACTTGGTCCCATTTACAGCGGCTCAGACTGGAGAGAACAGGCGTTCTGAGCCCACATCGGTGACTTCCATACCGGCCCAGTGATATATAAAAGTGCTCAAATACGCCAGCCTCGTGTCAGCAGATTTAGTGGTACGTAAGGGAAATCCTGTGGACCAGAAAAATTTCCAACTCTACGGTGTCTCCGGAATCCATGAATGAAGTTACATTATTATTATTATTATTATTATTATTATTATTATTATTATTATTATTACTATTATTATTATTATTATTATTATTATTATTATTATTATTATTATTATTATTATTATTATTATTATTATTATTATTCGAATTTGAATACTCCATAACATAGCTGGAAACTGAACTTCAACCTACGTGGAAAGAGAGAGCATATCGGTCCGTAGATTGAGCACCAGCTCTTAGCTCTTACCATGAAGAAGAGCCCACGTGACGTTTGGGTACCGTCTATAGAGGTCGTAACATTTTCACCGGAAATGTACTTCCCTATGCTAAGTACAGTAATTCCCCAAATGAATCGTCACTCAGATTAAAACTGTGGCTGTCAAGTTGGAATTTCAATAGACGAACCTTTACATCAGTCACTAGCAGAGGGAATAAAAGTAATGTATCGCTTGAAAGAAAATGCTCTACGGAAGTTAGGAGTTCGAAAAAGTAATTTATGTTTCCTACGACATTTCGAGTTATAACCATAGCTTTAATTTGATTTCCGGTGGCGATTTACGGTCGCGAGTTTCGTTTATAGTCATGGCCACCGTTGACAACAGTTCCATACGTCATTGTGTTAGAGAAAATCAAGCCGGATTTACGCACCTAGGTCCACGTGGCAGATGGCCAAAAGACCGCTAGTCTAACAAGGTCGTGGACATGCTCCCTGGGGGTATTATTGTACCTCGAGTGCCAAACAGTATTGAACCCTTGACTTACCGTTGCATCGTTGATCGGCCACAGCTGCTGCAGTAGAGCAATATTGAAGTCTTAAATCTTGGGGTCGTTGCTGGAATAATTTGGTCACGACCTTAACCAAACGATGGGGTTCAGAAGAGAGCCCAACTACTTGAAATGAGGAGCAAATATGTGCTTACTAAATTTTATTGAAGCAATTAATTGCACAAAAAAATAATCTTTTATTTATATAAATCCTTGAGAAAAAATTTATTAATTATTAAATGTTTCAAACGCAGTCACATTGCATAGCGTTATTTTTATTAATTATAATATCGAAGAATTTTCTTCGGAAAAAGTAGGAATCTCATAAATTAGTGGACAGCGAAACTGAAAAGAGAAAAGAAAGCCTGAAAAATCGGGCACCTATTAATCCAAATGATAACTGAGAATTAATCCACAGGATCCGTGGAAAATCTGACCTTCAACAAGTAGAACGCCTGATTTCCTCTTAAGTAAGGTTATCCACCAGTCGAATACCCTTTCGGATACGGAAACACCCGCTGAATGGCCCTTAATCGAACCAAATTGACTATCAGTTGCTTTGGATAGGTTGCGAAATATTATTGTAAAGCATGGTGTTCACTACAAGTTAACAGCAGCATTCACAACTGAAACAAAATTCCACCATGTATTGTCATTTCATGACACCCTTAAGTTATAAAATAATCCCGATGCTAAAACCTGCATCACCCAAACAGCTGTCCGACTCGTTGGCTGAATGGTCAGCGTACTAGCCTTCGGTTCAGAGGGTCCCGGGTTCGATTCCCGGCCGGGTCGGGGATTTTAACCTTCATTGGTTAATTCCAATGGCCCGGGGGCTGGGTGTTTGTGCTGTCCCCAACATCCCTGCAACTCACACACCACACATAACACTATCCTCCACCACAATAACACGCAGTTACCTACACATGGCAGATGCCGCCCACCCTCATCCTGAGGGTCTGCCTCACAAGGGCTGCACTCGGCTAGAAATAGCCATACGAAATTATTATTATTATTACCCAAACAGCTGTTCAGAAGGAACCAACAACAACACGATCCGAGAGGATCTTACGTTACGTCGTTCTGAAGGAACAAACCTGCGAAATGCAGGAAACACTTATTCATCACGCATTTAGAAGAAATGCTAAACACTGTAGTTAAATAAAAAGTGGTAAATCACTTGAAAAATATTATTATAAAATCGACTTTCAGGTTATAAATGGTTACGTTACGCATAATAAAATTACAGGTCCATATGGTTAAATAAAACAAAATACAGAATTCTTTCCTTTTTAACAATGACTACCATCACAGATCCATCTATTTATTGTTTGTCCCAACACACTACCTACAAGTTATCAATTGACAACACTCAATTACCCATAAAGATGAAAGAACGACAAAAATTGAAAATAAAATATATTACCGGCTGACGAATCGAACCCGCATTCGTAACTCAAGTCTCACACAAATACGCTGAGTGTCAACACGCACCCTACCAAAGCAAAAACGGACGTCAGAACGACAAACAATAAAGTCCGTAAATAAAATAAAATACTGAAGTTCATTGAACTCAAACACGCATGGCGAACTGCAGTAACTATTCAATCAACATGAACTCAGTACCCAATGTTGGACAGCCCTCATATGCCGTTACTTGTTCCATAATCTTAGGTAAACACCTTCCAGCCGATGAGAGCTTCGCGCAAACCTGGCATCAATATTACTGAGCTAACACTCTTCGCATTGCATACACTACCATCGCTCAAGTCACTTCGCAAAAACATCTAATCTAAGACTTGAGTATGTACAGCTGACATCCCAGACCTATCGTCGGGCTTACCTAATGTCTGCACACCCTAACACTAACCTCTATGTACACATACACCTTCCCAACCCTATCGTTGAGCTTGACCTAGCACATCTCATCATCGGTATACTCCTAGGATAAGATGTGAAGTCCTAAATCTATTGTCGAGCGGAAATTGGGTCGTGTACGCTTCCTCTAGCATATCAGGCGAAATCGTGACTTCAAACACACTCTTAGATATTTTAGCTGTAAACCTGGTCGAAACTAATAACACACAATGAAACGAATCTTGCCACAGAATGATCGCAAGTCGGGAAATGCAACTAAGTCCCTATCTTGTTACTAAAACGTGAAACTGAAAATAAATAACCCATGCTGAGCAATCCACAACTCAAACACGATCTCAGCATGCGCAATGAAGTTTGGAAAAATAATAACAACTTCCAACACACGTCTAACACTACTCGACTATCGCCAAACAATAGTCATTACCACCGCAAAAATCCACACTGTAATTTTAGGGTGAAGCTCTCAAATCGCCAACCGTCATTTTCCAAATATTCATATCCATGACTATTCAGTGAAACGAAACCCAATGAAACTACACAGCCAAGCATATCGCTTTAAAACATCCAATATCTCATCCCACAATGTTTCCGATTTAATGATAAATTACCGCCTCGTAATTTATGAACTTTAATGCTCTTCTATCTTTGAGGTCATATTACTATAATATTCATTATACTGACTTTTCGCAACTAGTCACTTGATTTTTACTACCAAGAGTTACAATCTTCGCCAGGAATTGTTTTTTTCACTTGGGATCTTAATTTGAAATTTTACTGTGCTTCACACCATAATCATATCGAACCAACCTTCTCCAGGTCTCAGTTTTCGGATTGTTAGCAGAATATACTACAGCTTGCCACATAAATATCACATTTAATATACAGCCTGTCTCAAAATTCTTCACAATCAGCAAATATAGCCTGTCTCAAAAAATCATTCTCATCGCCTTCTCACGGCGGCATTATTTAAAATCCAGGCTCCCTTTGCTTTCAACTTCTATACAACTCTTATCTCAACACACATAAATTCTTCGCCCTCAATCCATTTTCTTATATTTCAAGACTTTTCAAACCTCAATCCTCTCGTGACAAACAACTTTTATAAAAATATACCTTTTTATTTTATTTTTAAACTTTCGGACCTCAAGAATACAACAACGCACCGTGATATTCCATATCACCGACATACACGATGTCACAAAATTTTACTTCCCATGAAAAAAACATAACTTTATCGGATTTCACTGGAATTTTCTAGACACCCAAACCTTGTAGAACATACCTGTTAAATCCACTTTTAACATAGAAAATTTTTATCCCGCGGTAAATATGATTATTATATTATATATAATTCGCTGGGGCCATCAAGGACCACGTTAAGTCTTGTTGCATTTGACACTGAACTTGGCCTTCTTTAGAGCCCAAATTTCCCTCATTCTTTGTGAGTGGGCCTGCATACGCTCCTCTGTCCAAGGGGCACCGTGTCTTCTCTTCGGTTGCTCGTCTCGGTTAAGCCCGTTTGTCAATATTTTCTTGCTGAAGAGTTCTCTGTTAAGGGCGTCCTCAGCTGAGATATGGAGCATTTGCAGGTCTTCTTTAGTATTTCTAAACCAGGGAATAGTGGTTTTGGGGTTTGAATCAAAAAAGTGAAAGATTTCTTTAGTTAACTTTCTTCCGTCCATTATTTTCAGATGAACGTAAAATCGTGCCCGCCTTTTTCTGATTGTGTCGGTAATTTTCTCTATTTTGCTGTAGACTTCCTTGTTGGATCTCTTTTGATGGATTCCATTTATGTACTTTGATCTCAAGATTCCTCTCACAATTTTGCGTTCTCTTTTCTCCAGTTCTTCAAGGAGTCCTTTGTTGGCATTTAGAGACAGGGTTTCGGCTGCATATAGAACTACTGGCTTCAGAACTGTTTCATAGTGATGTATCTTGGTGTTTTGGGAAAGGCATTTTTTGTTGTAAATTGTGCGGGATGTTTGGTAGGCTATTTCCAGTTTGCGTACTCGCTCCTGAAGTGCTTCTTTGTCCAGTCCATTTTTCATGATGATCTCACTGTGAGTTTCCTATGTCGCTGACTAAATTTACAAATATTATAAAACTGCATTTAACTTGAAAATTATGAATATCTGCATTTTAAATGGAAAATCTGAATATCTGAAATATCTGCATATATATTGGAAATTATGAAAATTAACATTCATTAAATAAAATACACACTCGTCGGACCTTGTACTCACACTTACTTGTTACCTGCTTACTTACACATACGTTATTTGAAGGGCGCCAGCTGCCACTCAGTGCAGCAATAATAGAATGAGACTCTTGACTATCTCTAGGGTGTGGGGTAATAAGCTTACTTTTGACAACATACCATATAAGTTCTGGGAAAAGGAGATTGGTGTCCGGTTTCCCCATTAATTTTGAGGTTAAGATATTTTACTGTCAATGAAATAAAACTATGAATTCGTTTGATAGAACAATATATATTCTTTAAATAATATATCAAAAATAGTGAGTCTTGTTGCGATAAAACAGATGAGAATATGAAATTATGACATTGCAACTGAAAGAAACTAGGCATGAATTTGAATTCTTCTTGACCGGACATTTAACAATTTATACGAAATATTTCCCTCACTGATTCACTTGACTGTACCTTCAACACTTTTAGTGTAATTACGACGTATTCCTTTGATCTGGTGTTTACTGTAGATGTGTCACGCCTAACTTGGTGATACATCCTTGTGACTGCTTCTTCTCCATATCATCTGACTTCTTTGTAAGTCAATATGGTATTACCTCTTGGCAGGTCCAGGGTTGCCCTCTCTGACTCCATGGTAAGCCCTTGCGTCCGTGTCTTCCACTAAGTGACGGACCAACTTTGGCCTCACTCTCTCAATGACCAATGATTAATAGCTCACTGAGTCTTCTCCATCTCTCGTTCACACTTGTTGACTGACCGACTGAGGCCTCTTCATCTTGTAGACTACTTCACTGTTCAGCTTCCGTTTAAATAATGACTGACTCTACAATATGCATCCACCTTTTATAGACGTTGGTTGACACAGCTACGTAATCTCCAGAAATAACAATGACATACTCCCACAACGCCTCAAACTGTTGCATGTAATGGTGAAATGCCCTCCGGCTCGCTGGGTTTCTCAAAGAAAGTGAGCTCAGTGCTAACTGAATACGATGACGTAGCCATGACGTGGCAATTACTTGGCAGAATCGCCAGCAATATTGCACAATGTAACGATGCCATATCCACCATCTGATATATAACAATTCTCACTGTACATGTATTGAATGTTATTCTACACATACGTATACATGCATACATCTAAGTACAATCCTGCAAGCAACAAGCATTACACAACTGAATTGAATAAGACTGATAATTACAATAATAGTAACAATATCACAGATAAAATAATAATAATACTGACATAATAATAATAATAATAATAATAATAATAATAATAATAATAATAATAATAATAATAATAATAATAATAAAAATACAGATATCATCTTGTAACGGGATTTGAACCGTTACATCACCCAGGTATTTGAATTTGTCTACTCGGGTGATGTCCCCGTATTTTGTATGGAGTTTTGGTGGAACCTCTTTGATGTTAGTCATTACTTCTGTTTTCTCAAACGATATCTGCAAACCAGTTTGTTCGGCAATTTCCTTTAAAATTTCAACTTGAACTCTAGCGGTTTCTATGTCGTTTGAGAGAACAGCAATACCATCGGCAAATGCTAAGCAGTCTGTTGCGATCCCCTTGGATTTGGTTCCTATTCTCAATGGACTGTAGTTGGTTTCCTGTAATCTCACCCGCCAGGTTCTGATGATCTTTTCAAGAACACAGTTGAAGAGTATCGGGGATAGCCCATCACCTTGTCGGACTCCTGTTTTGATGTCAAAGGAATGCGAAAGACATCCGTGGAACTTCACCTTGGATTTTGTATCGGTCAGGGTGGCTCTAATTAATGCCAGCAGTTTCAAATCAACTCCAAATTCATTTAAGATGTTTAGCAGGACTTCCCGGTCAATGGAGTCGTACGCTTTCTTAAAGTCCACAAAGACAGACACATACTGCTTGGACCTTAGTGTACAATATCTGATGATTGTTTTGAGATTTTGGATCTGTTCAGCTGTTGAGCGACCTTTTCTGAACCCCCCTTGGTATTCACCTATTTGATGTTCGACTTGTGCTTCCAAACGCTCCAGGATGACAAGTAATAGAATTTTGTAAGTCACGGGTAGAAAATATATCCCTCTGTAGTTGTTGATGTTCTTCATGCTGCCTTTTTTGTGTAATGGATGGATCAAAGCTCTTTTCCAATCTTCGCGTAGGGTCTCCTTGTTCCAAATTTCTTCTATTTGCTTTTGCAAGATATCAAGTGATTCCTCTGGGGCATATTTACATAGTTCTGCTACTACTGAGTCTTCCCCCGGCGCTTTGTTATTTTTGAGACGGGCAATGTGGCGCTTGATTTCATCTCTGTCGGGTGGTCTGGAAACTGGGTACCTGAGTAAGGGTTCCTTGTTCTCAATGGCGCTTTGCGGTTTAGAGCAATTAAGTAAATTCTTGAAGTAATCTGCCAGAATGCTACAATTTTCTTCATTTGACGTCGCCAGTGTGCCGTCCTTTCGCTCAAAGCATAGAGATGGTGGTTTATAGCCAGCGAGTTTGCGTTTGAAGGCACTGTAGTACTCTCTGCTTTCATTCTTCCTAAAGTTTTTTTCTATCTTTTCAATGAGGGATTTTTCGTATTTACGTTTCTCAGTTCTGAACACCCTAGCTGCTTGGGCACGTTGGGTTTTGTAGGTTTCCCAATCATTTTCTGATTTCGTACAGTAGTACTGTTTCCACGCATTGAGTCTTTCTTGGAGGACTGATTCGCGGGTACCATTCCACCAGGCATGCGTTTTGCTTCTCTTGATTTCTGCAACGTCCTTGGCGGCCTCAACAAGGAGACTCTTGGCGTTGTTAAAGTCACAGTCATTTAGTCTAGCCTTCTCCTCGAACTCCTCGACCCTTCGCCAAAGTTTATCATTGTCGAAGCGTGTGATCTGTTTGGTTGTCTTCCTTGTGTTTGCGGGAATTGGTTTGAATTTGATAAGAGACATATAATGATCTGAGGCCACATTGATGCCTTTCTTTACCTTGACATTCATAATATCAGGGCTGTTTCTCCTGGAGATTGCAACATGATCAATTTGGAACTCTCCGAGAGCTTGGAGGGAGAACGCAAAGTCATTTGCTTTCTGGGTAGATGGCGAAAGTGGGTCGACATGACCTGCAGGTTGTGCTTTTCGCAAATGGACACCAGTCTTTTGCCGTTGGGATTGGTTCTTTTGTGAGCAGGGTAATTACCTATAACTTTCTTGTGCTTCTATTCATGACCTAGTTGGGCATTGAAGTCACCCAAAAGAAGCTTGACATGGTGTTTGGGGATTTTGTTTAATTTTTCATCCAGTAGGTCCCAGAAATTATCAACTTCGTCTGGATCAGACTTGTTCTTATCGTTTGTAGGATCATGTGGGTTAACTAGGGCGTAGGTTTTGTTCGCGCATTTAATTGTGAGTATAGACAATCTGTCATTCACTGGTTCGAAATTTACAACCGATTTAAGGATCTTGGTTCTAACAGCAAACGCGGTTCCAAGCATCACAGCTCCATTGAGGATTCCTCTTTGCGCTTTGCTCTTAAAAGATCGGTAGCCTTCGGATTCAAAAATCTCTTCATCTGGGTACCTTGTTTCCTGGTAGTGCCATTATGGATATCTGATTTTCGTGAAGAGCTTTGGTGAGGGTTTTCAGCTTGCCAGTTTGTGTAAGTGAATTTATGTTGAAAGATGCTAGAAACGTTTTAGACTTTGGCCTGAGTTTTTGACTCTTCGGGGTACACCGAGACGCGCCGACTCGTCTCTTGCATGATGTCGAGTCTCCCCGAGAATCCCAGAATCCGAACGAGACTCGTGCGGCGTGGCGTTCACTACGAGGGATTTATCCGAATATTTACCCCCTGGGTTATGTTTCTTGAAATGTTGTACCATCATGCTTTTTGACTTGACTTTGCTTTGGACGGGTACCCATCCTTTTACAGCTAGGGTTGTTAGCCCTAGAGGTTGCCTCGAGATGTTTTCTGGCTTCTGGTCATTTACCAGTCTTCGCCGTAACCCTGGCAAGGGACCAGTTTTTTTTCACGGTGGTATTTTATTTCCCTACTACCCTCTGACTCTGCTGGCGGCAGAGCCAGCGAGCTTCCCCAATTCCAATGGGACGCGCCCGATGGAGGTAAACGGTAAATCCCCACAATTATTATTATTATTATTATTATTATTATTATTATTATTATTATTACAGAGTTATCCGTGGTAGTTAGAGGTGAAAGAAGGTGCGGGCGGGAACAGGTCTCAACTACAAAATTAAAACTTTAACAAATGTTATATTCTCTTTTCAAAATCAACAAATAACAACAACAGAGAAACAGGTACCAAGTAGCAGGAAAACAAGTTAATAAATTACATTTGCTGGGGTTCAAGCCCCGGGTGAATAATTAATGAGCTCCAAGCTCCACTTTACCAATATTCAACCAGACCACCTGGGGCAGAATTCCCCTGAAATCAAAGAGCACTTGCTCTCACCAAATACATTCCGGCCTTCAAAAGACACTCAAAACCTAATTTGAAACGAGCGAACCGGCTCCCAGTTACTCACGCCTATTTAAGGCATCCTCGACTTTTACAATCGCTTGCCTGCAGGCACAACTTACAAATTTACACAGGGTATCATGTACCCAACCTACTGGGCCTACTCAGAAAAGAAACAGGTTAATTACATGGCCCAAAATACCAAATTGACTGGAGGCGTAGTTTGCACTCCTAATACACTTTTTAAAACCTAAGTGGCTCTAGGCCGATATACAGGGGCTAATCCCAAGCTAGGGAGGTGACACGTATGAGAAAACTTTAATGCATAAGGAAGAGAAGAAACGGTTATGAAAACGTAGTCACCTCAATTTCAAAATGAAGGGGAGTTCGCGAGGGTGAAGCACTCTCTATCCCCGCTTTACAGTAAAAGAGATATGAAGTTTTGTACATACACAGAAAGTTAATTTATATTTTAAAGGAATTGGTTACATATTAAAAGTTTCGAACCCTCCCCGAGAGTAGACTGCTGAGCTAGCAAGAAATGAAGATGTTAACAGGCCATTACCTTGTAGATGAGCTGCTGCTTGAAGAAAGAGGCGCTTCCCGCCCCCTGCTATATATTCACACACTGAGAAAGATGTTACTGAAGTTGCACCGAGACAAGAAAATCAGCAGTTTATATACCCTCGTGGAACAATCAAGACCTTTCATGAATGACAACAACCCGCCCACAAACTTTTATTGGCTACCAGCAAAAACTAATACACAAGACGATGGGAAATTAATTACAGAAATGTATGATTGGCTAATTTCAAAACTGGCGGAGGGAAAGGATTTATATTGCCAACCCACAAACAACAGAACAAAATTTAGTAAAAATAAAACTTAGGAATACAATATTTCTTCAAGAAAGTTCATTCCATTGCACCAGAGTGTGTTACCATAGTTTTGGGTAGCGACATCTGTTAGAGAATGTTTAAACTTCTTGATACGGAGCAAACAAACACAAATCAAAATAGACACAGTTCAGAACACTTCAAGATTACCAAATGTACAGTAGTGACATCTTCCGAGAAACCGTTGAGTTAATGCAGTTTGTTAAAGTTCAGGCTTTCACCTGTAGAGAGGTTTCAACTGGCGCAACATTTGAATTCGCGGCGTGGAGGTGTACCGCGCGGTACAATTATTATTATTATTATTATTATTATTATTATTATTATTATTATTATTATTATTATTATTATTATTATTATTATTATTATTATTATTATTATTATTTCGACAATTTTTTTTTCTTAATTCAAACGATATTCGAAATTAAGACATTCACCACGACTACGTTATCGTTATCACCTTCCTAACTTTTCTCAATTCGGACAATATCTCAAAGAATATTAACACAATATTTAAACCTCGCATTTTATAGTTTTTTGACGTGAATTTTACAGCACTGAAGAGTTCCACACGACTACCAGAAATGTAATACCTTCGCCTGATCATTATTAAATACCAACCCGACACACGCATTGAAAATTGGTTGGGACAAACAATGTTCTAAGTACAAAATTGATACAAAATATTCACAGACCTGTAATCGTAGTCACCAACCTGGATTCTGGCTGCATCTAGCCAGCAGACCTCGCGTCTAGCCTTCCATGGCTACATTTACCATCATCTTCTCATACATATAACTTAAATTACACAATAATTTACACCCGGGGTCGACTGACGCCGCAAACAACGCACTTTCAACACGTTTGCCCTTGTGACGAGCTCGCTCCTCAAATGGCGACTGACACAATTTTCTCAGGAGTCTGCTCTCGTTCACCCTACTGAGGGCAAGGTGTTCCAAACAGATAAGAAACCACACCCCGTGGCCAACTCCCAGACTTCTCGTTGACAAATATTAGACGCACACACTGAATAAAGAAAGAAAATCAATTACTTATTCACCCACATATCTAAACCTTCAAAGTTCCCATTAGCGGCAGCTCAGAAAATTTCTACCTTCTGCTTTAACAGTATATTTGAACCATAGACACGAACATGTAATAAGTTACTTGTAGAACAAATTTCCGCACCTTCCTGCTGACGAGTGACGTGGGCTTCGCCGTTCCAACAACCAGACATAGAGTTTCAAATATACGGGGGGGGGGGGGAGGGAGATTTCTTTTATACTCTATGGGAGCACGCTCACCCACGCCATGAAGCTTGGTTGTGTAATATGCTAATTCCACATCCAATAGACTAATTTTTCTGAAATTTGTTCCATAACTTCGGACAGACTTACGATTTATTACGGTGTTAATTTCATATTTTACCCATATTCGCAAGAGACGAAATGAATTATTTCTGCCCGGGCGTTTCGCGGGTTTTTCGTCATCCGTTGGCCTTGGCACGTGTCGCTGATCCGCGGGCCGGAAGCAAATTCTTCTCTAGGCTTAACTGTATTTATTTTTAACATAGGGGTTCTGTCTTCACATAGGGTTAAATAATTTAGATTCTTTATTCCTGGATTTACCATGTCGCCAAAATCTCTCGTTATGAAGAATTTCTTAAATTTGATAAATTGTTCAATATTCGAAGTCCACCGAAGTGTCCCGGTATTTCGCGATCTTGCGGCTTGCTCGACACGGGGAGTTCCTTCCCACGAGACAGCCAGACCCTTGAAATAAAACATGGCTGCTCTCAAAAAGTAGTTTGTAGCTGAAATAAATATTTGGAATAAAAAATAATTTTCTCATCGTAGAATTATGGTTTCAGTATATTACTTCATTGAGAAACGACGTTTAAGTATTATTTCCGAAGTGTTAACATTGATGGCCATGCGTCCCTTTTCAGGAATTCGAGATTCGAAATCTAGAACTGAAAGAAAGCGACTGTCCTAAATATGTTCTGAATTTACAAACAAAACCCCATGGTGCAACAGCCCCGAAGGACCTTGGCCTACCAACCGACCGCTGCTCAGCACGAGGGCCTGCAGATTACGAGGTGTCATGTGGTCAGCACGACAAATCCTCTCGGCCGTTATTCATGGCTTTCTATACCGGGGCCGCTATTACACAGTCGGATAGATCCTCAATTGTAATCACGTAGGCTAAGTGGACCTCGAACCAGCCCACACAACCAGGTAAAAATCCCTGTCCTGGCCTGGAATCGAACCCGTAGCCTCCGGGTAAGAGGCAGGAACGCTACCCCTACACCACGGTGCCGGCCTGTTCTGGATTTAACTCAAGTCAAATACAGGAATATTACCTTATTTCAGGAAATGTAATACTGATAATTCTAAAAGTTAAGAAAATAAAGAAAATGTTTTTCCGTACAAGACCATTAGGTTCCCTTCTAGAATAGAAAGGAAAGACTTCGACAATTCACGAATGAGGTAGAGATCGAGAGATTAGCTCTATGCTCCACCCTCTTTGTCACCACCAGTCAGAACTTAACAACATGCTCACTGAATGCATGGTAAGGAGTATGAAACTGGATAGTTAGGCTTTCTATTCTTCCACGATGGCGGTGGAGTAAGTTAATTCGAACTAAGGTGCAAACAAGATAGTGCAATGAGTTTACGGCTGCGTTGAACAATTTTCGGTAAATGGTAATTGAGTTCGCAGTCGAAACAAGCATTGCATCACACTATTTAAGGACGGTCCGCCTCCATGGGTAAATGGTTATCGTGCTGGCATTTGCTCACAGGGATCCCGGGTTTGATTCCCGACAGAGTCGATAATTTTAACCATCGTTGCTTGATTCCACTGGCACGGTGCTGGGTATATCTGTCGTCTGTACAATCATTTTATGCTCATCAAGACGGGTGTCAAATCAACTTGGCGAGCGAAATATGTCCTCGAACACACCCGGCACTAAAATCCATACGCCATTTCATTTAAGACGGACATTGCAATGCGAATCTGAAAGTTACGTGAACTGAAAATATCTGATTACAAAGCCTGAAGGAACAGATTTGAAAATAGCGAAAATTATTGCTTGCACATACATGTTGGCTGGCGGGCACTCAACGCGATGAGATAATGGCTAGGTTAGGAATGAACGCGTTGGATGAAAAATTACATATGAACAGACTTCGGTCATGTTTCAAGTGAGGTGAATGACGGAGGGTACGTACTTAGGAGAGTAGAAGCAAAGCAAAGTCATCTCCATACAGGCTATGAAGGCCCTTGGAGGGGTGGAAGGTAAAGGCTTCCACTATTCGTAACCTCGGCACTTGCTGTGGTAGAGTGGTTAGCTCTACACCCGGCCGCCTTTGCCCCCAAGAATTAACCTGGTACTCATTTTTGGTGTAGGCTGAGTGAACCTCAGGGACATGTGCTCCTCCGGAAGTGGAAATCTCGTTTCTTAAATGTTACGACTTAGTGACTGGGATTCGAACCCACGTCCTTCCGGGCGAACCAAGCACGCCTTTACCTCCAAGGCCAGGCATCCCCTACTTAGGAGAGTAATGGGCTTAAATGAAAAAGAGGGAGAACAAGGAAGTGAAGATTAGGCTCGGGTTTTAATAACTTCAAAGAACAAGGCGTCAAATCAGGGGATATCACAGCTCCACTTACAGTAAAAGAAGAGGGTTGTGGAGGTGTTAAGTGCAGTCATAGGCGATTGCAGGCTGAGTGCTGAAAGGTATGACATCCTATGAAGATTTGTGTATAGGGCGGTCAGAAACACCGTGATCCGGGTATGCAAGCATTAGAGCGTTGGTCATACTGATACGTAATTTGAAAAAAATACGTCGATATCTGATGTCGTTGTAATTTTATCAGCTGCTGAAGTTGCCCAATCAGGTCGCTTCGCCGGCGATTGCAGGTGGGGTTTACGAGGCCTTGTTGCTAAATCTGCACGGGGCTTATGACCGGCTTGAGAGAGCCAGTAGAAGAGCGAAACTTCTCCAAGCGACGGACTTGAACAAGGACCTCCCTGCTGATAGGCTCGGCCCACAGCAAGCACACTGCGTTGGCATTGGCTGAAACACACCGTGTGTTAGGCCCTCAAGACTGACCAAGCCACGTGCAGATTTAGCAACAGCGCCTCGTAAAGCCCATTTGAATTCGCCAGCGAAGTGATCTGATTGGCTAACTTCAGTAGCTGATAACATGAAAACGGCGCGAGATATCGACGAATTTTTTTCAAATCACTTATCAGTATGACCAACGCTCAAACGCTCATATATTCGGTTCACGTTGTTTCCAGCTACCCTGTATGTATGTACAAGTATGAATGGATTCCATTATTATTATTATTATTAAATAATAATAATAATAATAATAATAATAATAATAATAATAATAATAATAATAGCTTTTTGATAATGTTTCATGATAGGATTAAGATAATAATGGGCTTTGTCCGCCCAAAATCTCAGTCCCGCTCCAAATCAAGGATTCTTAGCTCTTAAAAACCAGTGAGGAATGTGATAAAAAGACCCTGTTGAAGCCAGTCGTTTTCAATTATTAACGGGGTGTGACCCTGGATACCCACGAGCTCATTCCGCACTTTCACACTATATGGATACAGGAAAGAGAGTACCACGGTCATTGGAGTGAAAATGTCCCGCCTGATCAGATTTCAACCACACGAAGTGAAAACTGAATGTGGCAAGATGTTCTGATAATTCTTACGCCTGAAATATTCAGTGAAACTCTCTTTCATGGCTTCGATAAGGATGACTTTGCTGGAAGATGACAGTCCGTGTTCACGAGCCGGCTTCACTAGTAACAGAACATTTTTTTCTGTAATTCGATCGCGTATTCTTGAAGACTCATCATTAACGAGTGGATTCTTCGTTAGATATAATTACTATTATACATGGGTGGACTCCATTAGTAAAGATCAGATGAGAGAGATTAAAGATTAGATATTACATCGCACAATAGCACGAAGATTTCTCGAATATTCACTGTGTACATGTTGTTAGAGAATCGCAGTAAAGACATGTGAAGCAAAACCGTAAGTCAAAGTCATCTCCATACAGATCTCGAAAGGCCCTTGGAGGAATGGAGGGTAAATACCTCCACCACCCGTAACCTCGGCACTGAGAGGGATAGAGTGCCGCCTTTGCCCCCAGGAATTACCCCGTTGGAGCCTCCATAGCTCAGACGGCAGCCCGCTGGCCTCTGATCTCTGGGTCCCGTGTTTCAAATCCCGGTCACTCCATGTAAGATTAGTGCTGGACAAAGGGGAGGCGGCACTGGTTCTTCTCCGGTTACTCCGGTTTTCCCTGTTTTCTTTCATTCCAGCGACACTCTCCAATATCATTTCATTTCATCTGTCGGTCATTAATCACTGCCCCAGAGGAGTGCGACAGGCTTCGGCATCCGCCACAATTCCTATCCTTGCTGCTAGATGGGGGCTTCATTCATTACATTCCTGATCCGGTCAAATGACTGGAAACAGGCCGTGGTTTTTCATTTTTCAATTAGCCCGGTACTCGTTTTTTGTTTTTATTTTTTAAGGCTGAGAGAGGCTGAAGTTTCGATTTCCTGACTGGGTACCGAGTGCATGTCCTGTGTACAAGGAGTACTCCTTTGCAGCCTCGGCTAGGCAGCCGTTGCTGAAGATATGTATCTAAGATTAAATACATTAAAGCTCTTTACACATTAACAATCGTGAAATTAACAGTGTTTCGGCCCAGCGTAGGAGTGGGCTCACCATTTATAGAAAAGGCATGAAGGGCTTTAATGTTTTTAATATTTTCAGTCGATGAAATTAAATTATAGTTCCCTCCTGGGAACTTAGTTTCTTGATGTACTGTATCTAAGAGTATTTACTTTGCCTATAACATGTTAATTTCCCGTTTTTTCACTTTAAAATGGCCACAATAGTGTTCATGTCTTAAAATATGTTGTTGTTGTTTTTGTTGTTGTTGTTCCCAGCCGGGTCGGAGATTTTAACCTTAAATGATTAATTCCCTTGGCTGCGGAGACTGTGTGATAGTAATGTTTCCAACATCCTGGCAATTCACACAACACTACCCTCCAGTGCAATAACACATATGTTCCCATACATGGCAGATACCTCCCATCCTCGTCCGAGAGTCTGCCTTATTATTTTTTTTTTTTTTGCTTTACGTCGCACCGACACAGATAGGTCTTATGGCGACGATGGGACAGGGAAGGACTAGGAGTGGGAAGGAAGCGTCCGTGGCCTTAATTAAGGTACAGCCCCAGCATTTGCCTGGTGTGAAAATGGGAAACCACGGAAAACCATTTTCAAGGCTGCCGACAGTGGGGTTCGAACCAACTATCTCCCGAATACTGGATACTGGCAGCACTTAAGTGACTGCAGCTATCGAGCTCGGTAGAGTCTGCCTTAAAAGGGCTGCACCAAGCTGGCAAAACCCACACGAAATTATTATTATTTAATCTACTGTATATGGATACAAAATTTACACCTATTTGACCGAACGGGTTGGCCGTGCGGTTAGGGACACTCAGCTGTGAGCATGCATTCGGGAGATAGTGGGTTCGAATCCCACCATCTGCACCCCTGAAGATGGATTTCTGTGTTTTCCCATTTTCAGTCCTGGCAAATGGTGTTTGCTATAACTTAATTAAGGCCACGGTCGCTGTATTCCCACTCCTAGCTCTTTCCTACCACATCGTCACCATGAGACATATCTGTGTCGGTGCGTCAATAAGCAGATTGTAAACATTTATATTAATAATAGAACCATGAAGGAAGGTATTTTTAGATAATGCAGAGAGCCAAAAATCTTCGCTGAATAGTCAAGGCCTTCCGTTCATATGGCCCTTGATTCGATTCCCCGTTGGGCCCGGGATTTGGCCGTGTCTAGTTAATTCTTCTTGTTCGGGGGCTGGATATTTGTGTCCTTCCTAATACTCACTTCAGTTTACATACGACACATTACGCTAACAATCGCCACAGAAACAAGCTATAGTGAATACATCCGTCTACACAGAGTTAGCGACGTGAATGACATCCGGCGGTAAAAATGAGCTTAATCTGCGTAACTGCTGACACCAGATAACTGTGATAAAGGTCAGGATCAAGAAGAAGAAGAAGAAGAAGAAGAGGAAAAAATTGAAATGAAAAAAGGAAGGTTCATTGGCGACTCAAACCCGTGCACTTTTTACAATTTCACACGACCGTTTTCCTAAGTGCTGCCTTAAGCGTCAGCTTATAGGTAACTGCTGTTTGAAAATTAAAACGTTACAATATCGAAAATGAAGACCGATTCGTCGAATAGAAATACCAGTGGTGTGCACTGAACCCCATCTACCCCAGCGCTGCCGGGACAAAGAACTTTGTATTAACATTTTATAATTATTTCTTAGAACGCTTTTTATAGTGTTTAAGAAATTGCGAACATCTAAACTGAGCCAAGTACAGCTGTCTCGACAATCCGCATGCACTACCGACCAGCTTCTCCAGCGACCTGGGTTTCCTTGCCGGCGCGATAGAGAGCTACCCCAGAGAAATTTAAGGTCGCTTGGGTGACGCATGCACTTGAAGCTGCCTCGAGGCGGAGTTGTAGCCCCTCCCACGACAGCAATTTACAGCGACAGGCCAGCTAGATTTGGTAAGGGGTGTTAGATTTAATACTTGACACTCGAAGTCTTCAGCGCAACACACTAGAAACGGCAAGAAAA
Organism: Anabrus simplex; assembly: GCF_040414725.1. Lineage (NCBI taxonomy): Eukaryota > Metazoa > Arthropoda > Insecta > Orthoptera > Tettigoniidae > Anabrus > Anabrus simplex. The sequence goes on along the minus strand of NC_090266.1, from coordinate 109,590,181 downwards.
ATATCAACATCTTAACAGTAGCCTATAGCCACTTGTACATCGTCTTGCTAATAAAAAAAGCCAGTATATGAAATCAATTGTAATATGGAAGAATATATTTTAGTCTTGAGTTTCGGCATGTATATACGTCGTGACAAATATTTTCCCTCGTCTGTCGTTGATGCACGTACACATATTATGCGAGTGAAATTATAAAACTTCAACGACGGTAAATACCGTACCATTTAAATTTTGCTGATTAGTTTAGATTAGGCTTTTTAAGTAAAAAACAAATACTTAGTCCCAGTATATTTTTGTTCAAACCATGATTGTACTATCACGAAGCGTCACCGGATGAAACTGTAAGTACATTGTTTAAAATATACTGTAGATTAAGTTATGATGGTGTCGTCATTGCCGTGAATATCAATTTAGAAGTATGTGCGAGCATGTGGTTGAAAATATTCCTGAAAGATCTTTCTCAGGTAGACCTTTACACGAAAAATGCTGCCTTATAAAATAGTAATGTTGACTTTAGACTGTAGTGGGGCTACGATTGTTTATATTTAAAAAACTTTTTTTGCAGCTAGGGTAATGAATATGTTCACCGCACGCCACTGAGGAATACCATTGTAGATTAACCTCCCGAAAACTGGAATAAATTATTGTCCTTGTGAGTGAAAGACGTTTTATTAGAATGGGCTTGGAAAAAACTATTTTGAGGCCCTTGGTTGTAGTTTTCTCTCACATCAACCAAGCTGTGTTTTCTTTGAGAGAAGTAAGTCTTCTGAAAATAAAGGAGGGCATTCACCTCGACACGTTTCACTGAAAGCTGTCCTCGACTCGTGGACACCCACTGTGAAATTGAGTTGTTTACGCAGGCTGCGTTATATTATACTCAACTAAACAAGCATCCAATCTCTCCCCGAGAGGAAACAGGCCACGGCCGTCATATTCCCCGCCGCAATCAATCCTTCGTTATACTCCGATAGCGTCTTATCACTTGTTCTACTCCACTACAAGTTACAAAATTACACAGACAACTTGATAACAAACGTCGATGAGGCACGAATAAGTCAATACCACATTCGAGAGAGAATCTCCATTCAGATCAACAGTCCTGATTGTTACCGCACAGTACAAAGTTTGCTCCGAGCTTGCAATATCACGTTTGCAATTTTCAATCAACTGAAGACAAATAGAAAGATAATATACAGTTCTGAATCTCTTTTCCACTTGCTCCGTAAATTATTATTCAACAGATTCATTCAAATCTTAATGCTGCCGTTAGTTATTATATAACATTTTGATTCTTGCAACATCACGGTGATAACGCTATGTATATATTTCATTTAAGACCTGAAGCAGTTGACGCCCTATAGGCTACCTGCGAGTCTGAGAGTTTGGGGACCTGCTTATAATGAATTCTAATTTTTAAGAGGACACACACACACACACACAACCACCAGCTCCTGTGAAAGATGAATTAACCAATGAAGTTTAATCAGTCAGTCGATCAGTCATCACTGATCTGCATTTTGTGCTGTCATTCAGGTGGCAAATTCCCTATCAATTACACTGATATGCATTCTAATATTTTTTTCTGCTACAAGGGAAAATATTACTGATTCTTTAAGTATTTAGGAATTTTTTTATCGTGAAATCACCAGCGTTTCGCCCCAGTACAGCAGCGGGCTCATCAGTTGGAATGTTACACCTTTCAAAGACACTGGCGCTAGTGCGCCGTTGAGACACTACTGCAAGCCTCCTATGTAAGACAATACAGGGGCGGTGCACTAGGGGAAGCATGTGCCTCCACCTAAATAAATGCCGCCTTGACCTATATAAAAATAAGGTTCCTAGAAGGAAACCATAATTTGATGTCAAAGACATTTAAGCTCTTTAAACCTTTAGCCTTTTTATTACTGATTCTTGTTAAACAAAGTGCCCTAAATTCATATCTGTGGTCAGATTTTCGCCAGTTTTATTTTGTAATTATGACAATAAAAACGAAAAACATCAAAACTGGCAAAGCTCATCATTAACAGAATACATACAATTTAATAAGACAGTATAACTGAAATGACTGCTTAGCTTAGGTATTGAGGTATGTAGAAAACAAGTTTGCTTTCAGATTCTCTCTATCGTTGTTTTCTTTGTTTAGTTTTGTTTTTTGCTATTTGCTTTACGTCGCACCGACACAGAAAAGTCTTATGGCCACAATGGGACAGGAAAGGCCTGGGAATGGGAAAGAAGCGGCCGTGGCCTTAATTAAGGTACAACCCCGGCATTTTCCTGGTGTGAAAACGGTGAAACCACGGAAAACAATCTTCAGGGCTGCCGACAGTGGGATTCGAACCCACTATCTCCCAGATGCGAGCTTACAGCTGCGATCCCCTAACCGCACTGCCAACTCTCCCGGTATATGTAATTTTTAGAAATAAAAACGAAAAATGTCAACATTTTAGCAAGAATTTCAATAACATCCAATTAGGTACATTACTTTACAAACGTGTTTTAACACTTCTATATAAAATTCGAGTGTATAAAATTAACTATAAAACATTGTGTTACGGGGATACCCGTGGAGCAGAAAGAGGTTAAAGAAGGTATGGGGCATGAATGGGTCTAACTAGGGTATCAAGAATTGATTTAAAACTTTAAAAGGTTATATTTGTTTTCCAAAAACAAACTTAATATTTTTCACTGAGTGAACATAACAATATATCTTGCACCAAGACTAGGAAAATCCAAGATTCAGAACTTTAACAATTTTTGGCTTCAAGCCACTATTTTACAAAGTCAGCGATACCTGATTCACTTTACCAAAACTTTAATTCTCACTAAGGAATCATTTATCTAAGGGCAGAAATCCCCTTAATTCAAGAGCACATGCTCCCTCAATTACAATCTCTAGCCTCCCAGAGACGTTCGTTAATCTTACAAAAACTTTGAAAACGAGTCAAGGCAATATCAGAAAATTACAATCACTGGCCCATCAAGGCACAACTTACAAATTAAAAGATAATGTTGTACAGGGGTATCTAGTACCCAACCTACAGGGCCTTGGCGAAAAAGAACAGGTTAAATAAACGGCCCGAACACAAACTGACTGGAGGCGTAAACTGCACTCCCAGATAATGAAATATTAAAACCTATAGGGCTCTCGGCCGATGAAACATGGGCTATTCCCAAACTACTTGAGGTGGCACGGATGGAAATAACTTAAATACATTACAGAAACGAAAGGTTGGGAAAACGTAGCCACCTCAAACCAAGATGAAAGGGAACTCGAGAGGGTACATCATTCTCTATCCCTGGTCTACAGTTAATGATTTAATGAAGTTAAAGGAGAAGATACATTTAGAAAGGTAGGTTACATAGTAAATGATTCGGACCTTTCCCTCGGATTAAACTGCGGAGGTAGCAAGAGAGAATAAAGTTAAGTGGGCCCTGTAGGTTGGGTACTAGATACCCCTGTATAACATTATCTTTCAATTTGGCTTTGGGGTATACTGTAACCTTTCCAAGGCATCAGTACATGAACCAGTTACCATTGTTCATAAATATGACGTTAGAATAGAGCACCATCGGTGAGCTTCGAACTCAGCCCGGTTTGTCGAAGCCTCACCCTCCCCTACTAGAATAATTCGCTAGCCGAGTCGGTATCGCATTTTCGGGTCTGTGGACTGTCCGATGGGGCGGTAAGTCCTTTAGTAATAATCTCTATAGTAGGGGGAAAAGTTAATTATGAGAGGAATACCATTTCATTACTAATGAGAAGAAAGACAATATCTTGTATAATAAATTTTTACTTATACTAGTGAAACACATTATTTACATGGGTATGCCGTAGAAACACTTTACATATATTAACTTGGGTGATCTTAACGTTTAAATGTTCGGTAGTCTTTTCTACACTTCATTATACGTTTAAATATTCAAAATTAAGAAGGCGCTCCCTCTCGAACTATTACACTACCGGTACCTCAGACTTAGAGAGGCGTTTTCTCTCTAATTATTTCACTTTACACTTACACTAATCACTTTACACACACATCTATTCAACATAGGCATACCCAGCTGTAATTCTGTTTGTTTGTCGAAAATTAATATATTCAACTTGCATCAAATTATGATATAAGTTTGCTAGTATCGTATGAACTGAAATAGGCAATTTACACTCCCAATCCCTTGAAAGTCGCGTTACAACTGTACTTTAAGTTATACGCTGCCAAATATGCAGTATGACAAACACGCCCATTTCATTAGGATTTTTATCAACACATATATCAGGACATTATTTACACAACGATGTTACCTATGGACAAGCATTTAGCGACTTCAATACCAGACATCATAAACAAAGTATTATAGCACTACCTGCAACCAATGGACAAGAATATATACATTTCACATACACACGATGGGCCGCAGGTGGTCTTATTTCACCTGCCGCTTGTGACAGGAGGCCTTACTGTCTCCTGCGATGAACTCAGGACCTTCTGAGACGGGGTATATCTGACCTGGAATTCCCTATACGCTGTGGATAATTAAAGAAATAAATTGGAGGGGTCCTTCATTTAATGCTCATTTGGAATCTCTGCGACGTTGGCTCTTTTTAAATTAACACGCGTAATCTTTGTACCGAAAAGGAAAGAAACTCACTACTTGTCTCTGTTCTATTTCACTGAAGAAAAACGCCTTCACTCCCCCGTTTAAAGGGGCTCATAAAACTCCAGCTGGGAGCTATCCGTGACACCCTTCCAACGAGCGGTCTACTAGCCTTCTCGGGCAATGGCTCCACGGCAAATAATCTATTCACTTCTTTCAATACTAGCCACAAATGGCATCACATAAATCACGGCCCTATATCAGGCCTAATCAACATGTTCACATCACGAGATCCACTTCGTGTACATTACTAAAGAGTTCCGAGGGAACTTAACATTCTCATTTCACACTATATCTTATGGCTACCGCCTGTTCACCCATTTCATTTCTCCTCTCGGTACATTGACTACGATGCAGATTTATTGATGATCTCCTGCCATCAGAGTTCAAGTTAACTTGCGTATTCGCGAACTAATTAGCGATGTGAGATATATACCCCAATCTCATGCTCCATTCGTTGTTCCAGCAGTTTTAATTTCTAGTAAGGAGGATTTCCTAAGAGCTTGTGAAGTACAAAAAAAAATCAGTTACTGAGATATCTTTGAGGACTCCTATTGGCTGTAGAAAGATGATAACTGGAGTCGTTTACGTAGAATTATTTAAGCCCCTTTACTTGACAGTACTTCACACATAATTAATCTGAGGTCCTTAAACTTACGTCATGCATTATCAAACCCTTGTAAAAAAAAAAATGGTAGTGAAATATGGTCGTTCCCAAACCATGAAGAAAGTATTCTATAAGAACCCAAATAAAAATGAAATTATAATTATTATCCCTCTGAAATGGCGTGCTTGCAATCTACGTTACATCTAAGTGAAAAATTTACATATTTACAATGGGACACGACCTTCAAAGATATAAATAATTGGAAATGTACTCAGCCTTCTGGATACCACGTTCACAGCATTACAGGGAGGCACTTCATGGATTTTAGACTGCTTGCATCACGTCATCGGTGATGTGAAGACCCATGATGACTTCCTGGCAGGTCACGAACATGACGGCTTGATCTGGTATGACGTTCTCGACGTTCTCTGCTACACCAGGCGAAGACAGCTAGGCGTCTGGTTCTCTCTAATATGCAGGCAAAATTCTGGCATTCAGATGGGCGTCGGCGTTCACTCCGGCGTTCACGTAGACATGTAAATGAGGGGAAATTATCTCAAGTGAATACGTTAGTTTATCACACACCACAATTTGAACATATGGTTGGATTTGCTCAATAGCACGAGCATTCCAACCTAATGTCGGTAATGTCCCAGAAGCCCGACATTAATCCCTTCTCATTTATCTATTCTTCTTGTAGGCAGCGATTATAGGCCCTGAAATTTCACTAGTTTCCCTAGAAACGACAGTGGTTAGGCCACTAATGTATTAGCATTCTCGTATTCATGACACTAGTTCAGGCCTGTTCTAATGCACTTAGCCGTAAGTCGAGCTCTCACTGTACTGCGGGTTATTTTAACGTGGCGCTGTCCTCAATTAGGTCTAACTGAGCTGTTCACTGACTTTCTTGGTAATTCATATTGATATCAAGCACGTACGCTCCACCCACTTCGCTAACTACGTCACTATATATGTTAACTGAGCCGTATTAACTTAGACACATAGGAGGCTTGATGTACGACCTTTTTTACACACGGGTATCAGTTATTACGGTTTCGTACCGTTCCTATTTATTAATTTGCGGCACACTGTACACGCTAACATCTCACTCAGAGGGTGATTATTTCCACATACTCACAGAATTTAATGAATCACTGTATTACACTACTCAAATTACAAGATTATTTCTTCACAAACGACTCACTCACAAGCCACGACGAAATACTACCGTACTGGCATTACAATAAGAACGCACTGGTTGGTGTCTCCTTCTCAGCTCATGAATATATAGGCGCGCTACGCTAGAGACCCGAATGCTGAGGGTGGGGGAAAACATGCAATCCTTTCTCACACATTGGTCCGTTAATACGCAACGTACAGTAACGAGCAGGATATCAAAATGTAGCTCTTGTATTCCCATCTCCACTGAGTGACTGTTATTAAAATAACTTCGTAGGTTCTGAAGCAATCTTAAAAGCGTCCTTTAGTTTTCTGGCGGTGAATGATGACGAGCACAGGGGATTCCTTGTGTTCCCTGGCACGGCTAGAGTCCAACATCTGTTAGTCATTAAGACGCGCCCTTGTTTACAGCGCAGTTATCTCTCTGTCAGTTAAGTAGAGCACTTCTCGGTCTCATAATTATGCGTAAAATTCCCTGATTCAAATGAATGTTTGCGCTTAATTATCCAGTGGGTATTTTGTGATTTATAAAAATTAACAGAAATAAAACAGCTGAACGCGATAAGTTGGTAGTGGTGGATGAGCGAGGAAAACATGGTATAATGTTAGTTTTCACGTTGGACCTACTCTCTGGGCTCAGTTAGTGACCTAGATTCTTTGTCACGTGATAACGCGTATGGTTTCATCTCGCTCGCGGTGGGAGCGAGAGAGTTTCGAGTACAAGCGCTCTTGCACCGCCTTGCTGCTAATTACCAGCAACTAGAGCTGGGTCGCGCGACTCTGGATATTGCAACTCGAGTCCTGGAGCGGGCAGAAAAGTTCTGACTTGGGCAGTTTTTATCGTAGAATGACGCGGAAAACGGCATATTTCATCTCCTGGATATCATGACATACTATAGGTGACGTTGTGAACGGTCACATCCCTCCCCTGCTTAAAATAAGAAAAATCACGGGTAGGGATTTTTCTTACCAATCACATGGTTCTCGTATCATTAAAAGTGAGTGTATCGTAGGATGGCATTTTCTTGTCTTAGAACGTATCTGGACATAAGGATATGCAAGTATTCTTGGGTCATGATATCTCGTCTTTCCGTGCATGCTAGACAATCTTCATCTCCCGACTCGCCAGTGTTATCATCCATCCCATGTTGATCTTCCAGTTCCATGTAGTTTACTCCATCCATCTCTTCTTCAGGATCCTCCTCATCCGCGACGTCCACTCCGTCGTCGTCCTCGTCTTCTTCTGGAGGCTGTCCTTCATCTTCTAGGTCATCTGGATCGTTTGGATTCTCCTCCGGTAATTGTCCTGGCACATAGTATAGTTTTAGATTTGAGGCGTTATAGATAGCCTCAGTTGTTCCATCCATGGATTGTACCTTGTACGCGTTATTTTCTAAATTTTGAATTATTCGATAAGGCCCAATATACAGCTCTGCAAATTTGTGGTAAAATTTCCGTGGTGGATCCGAAGTTGCGGGACGTTTGACCAATACAAGTTCTCCCACACGTAGAGGTCTGTGGAATCGTTTGCGTCGCAATCGTCGTAACCGCTTCTCTGCCTGTTTCTTCAGAGATTCCAACGTATCTCTCACCCTCAACTCTACTGATGGTCTAGGATCTTCTGGACATGGCACGGCATCTGTCCATGGTCTCTCGGGATGTTCGTTGAAGTGCACGACGCTAGGAATCTGCCCTGTCGATTCGTGTACGGTTGAGTTTATGCATTCCATGATGGTTGGAACAACATCTACCCACCGCCAATGCTGTCTCGGACAATAGATTCTGCAAAATTTTCCGATCTCCCTCATAATCCTTTCAGACGGATTCGATTCTGGATGTCGAATCGAACTCATGAGGTGTTGAATTGCCATCTGTTCCATGTCTCTACGGAACGCGGCTGATGTGAACTGCGATCCGTGATCGGTTAAAAGTTTATCGGGTTTGCCCATCTTGGGAATGATCTTATTCCTTATCTGGTTGACAACGGTACGCGTATTCGCTTTCTGTACTGGACACAGCATAACATATTTGCTGAAGACGTCCATGCACACCAAAATGAATTGGAGCCCCCTGGTCGCCTTTGGAAGCGGACCATAGAAGTCCATGGAAAACAGTTCACGGGGCTTCTCAGGAATCAACGGCTTCGGTGGTTGTTTGAGTAAGTACGCGTTGGGCTTAATACGTTGACAGATGTCACAAGTCATTAAAACTGTACGAGTCATCCTCCTCATTCGCGGCCATGTAAAGGTTTCTCTAAGCGTCGCCATGACTTTGTCTACACCAGCGTGTCCTACGGAGTGATGCGTCAGCCATATTAAGTCAACCTGGAGAGCGGGTGGAACGACCACTCTAAGACGAGTATGCGCATCATCCACATATTTGTACAAGATCCCATTAATGTAGTTATAGTTTTGCGCATGTCTCTCAGCGTCTTGATATTCTGGCGTTCCTGGTTGCAACTGTTTTCGCAGAAACTGAATCATTCGACGGGTCTCCGGCCAACTTCCTTGTTCTTCAGGAATTTGTCTGAGTCGATCCAAGGTCTCTCGATCTTCCTCAACTAGCTGTAGATGATGTATGGCTTCGCCCTCGGGATCAGGATTTCTGCTAAGGGCGTCTGCAATGATATTTTCTTTGCCCGCGCAATGTTCTATCTCCAGATCAAATTGTTGAACGAATAAGGTCCAACGATTTACCCTTTCAGAGGCCATGGTGGATTTGAGTACAAATGTTAAAGCTCGATGATCCGTTCGTAATAAAATGGGAAAACCATAGATGTATTTGCGCCAGTGATTCAGTGCAGTTACGATCGCAAGCATCTCCAATTCGGTAACGATGTAATTTTGCTCATGTCCGCGTAGCTTGCGGCTCATGAAGGCCAAGTAATTTATTCGTGGCTCAGTTTCCTTCTCCTGATATAACACTGCGCCGACACCAATCATGGACGCATCCGTCTGTATTATAAACTTCTGGCTATAATCAGGATATCCTAATTTAACGCTGTTACTCATCAGATCCTTAGTCTTACGGAAAGCTTCCTCACAAGCTGTATCCCACTTCCATCGGTTGTTTTTCTTTAATAGCTCTTGCAAGGGAGCAACCGTGGTGGTATATGACGGACAGTGATCCGCAAAGAATCCGCATAAGCCTAAGAACTGCCTAACGTGCTTCACTCTGGTTGGCTTCGGGAAGTTCTGAATCGCCTTGATTTTCACAGGATTTGGAGAGATACCCTCGGCATCAATGACATGCCCTAGAAAGAGGATACTGCGCTGACAAAAATGGGATTTTTCAAGGTTAATTTTGAAATTGTTTCGGCCTAAATGTTCCAAAACGAGACGCAAATGTTCCATGTGTTCTTCCAAAGTTTGCGTAGCTATCAAGATATCGTCTACATATTGGACTGTGATTTTCTTCACCTTATCACTTAAGTTGCGATCAAGTGCTCGGATGAGGGCTGACCCAGCGTTCTTCAGTCCGAACGGGAGACGGTTGTAAACGTATGTCTGCTGGTCAAACAGAAAACCAGTCAAGACCTTTGACTCGGCTGACAGCTCTACATGATGGTAGGAGGCTCGCAAATCTACACTGGAAAAGAACTGCATATGCTGAAATTTCTTTAGGAGCTCCTTGATATTCGGCGCACGGTCGTATTCCGGCACGAGTCTCTCGTTAATTGCCCGGGCGTCTAAGCAAACCCTCAGAGATCCGTTTGGTTTGGCAACAATGACCAATGGATTTAGAAACGGTGTTGGAGCCTTTGAAATGATGTCATTGTCTTCCATCTCCTTGATGATCTCACGCACCTTAGGATAGTGCTTCTCTGGTACAGGGTAGGGGTTTTTCTTAAATGGTTCCCAACTAGTTACAACCATGTTATATTTGAAATTTAGGATCTTCCCTGGTTGAGATCCAAAAACATCCCGATAAGTTTCCAAAATTTCCTTCAATTTACACTTGCTCTCGTCATCAATCTTCGCCTCGCTCAATTTGACCTGTACAATATCCTCAAACTTCGGTTCTGCTTCTTCCACTTTCTCCAGATTAGCAACCATCTCGTCGAATTGTTTTCTAATTTCTTCAACTTTCTGTTCGTCCCAATTCAAGAATTCGTGGTAGTCTTCCGCTGTATCTTGTGACAACTGGGTCGTCCATATCCGTTCTCCGTCCATGGTCTCTGGTTTATCATTCAGTTTCACGTTCTCTTGAATCATATTTATGTACAACTTAACATGGTTTTGATCCATGTCGACGACTGCCTTATATTCACGTAAAAAGTCAGATCCCAGGATAACGTTGTATTCCATTCGGTCCATGACCAGAAATGGAAGTGCGAGTGTGGCGTTGCCTATTTGTAAATCCAAATACACTTGCGTGTCACATACTGCCGTGCGATCCGGAATGATGCCTCGCACCTTCACCTTGGAAACGGGTAAAGTCGGAATTTTGAATTTTGACTGTATTTCACGTACAAACGTTCTTGAAACTACACTGACACTAGCTCCTGTGTCTATTAGACAGCGTACGCGTAACTCTTGGACACGAATATAAATTACCGGAAGTTCTCGGATAATCTTTTTACAACATGGACTTGGATCCTCTAACAAATCTTCGGGTTGAATTTCCCATGAGTCAATCGTGACAATGACTAAGTCTGAATCGTCTCGATGGTTGCTAATGTTTGGAGAAACTATCTCCTCGCTACCTAGTTCTGCTTTTTTTTAACAGCTCCGCCCCCTGCGAAGTATTCTGACGCATGAGGGTTCAGCCGGTTTCCTCGGTCTTGTTCCCTTTGAGCTTGAAATTCGATACTCTCAGCTCCTGTGACTTCCTCAGATGATGCCATCTCTTGGATAGGCCTTTGCCATTTGTCCGTTCTTGCGGGCTGGTTTCGGAGTTGTTCGACGTACCTCTTCGATTCCGCCTGTCGATCCCGTATCTGGTTGTGCATATTCCTCGGTCTATCCCATGACCGTCTACTCTCTCCTCTCCATCTACCGTATGGCCTTCTACAATGGTCGACCTGACTATACCTGAACCTATTTCTCCGTTCAGGTCGCCTTTGGTAGTCATAACTCCTGGAATTCCACTCTTCACGGCGTCTATCTCTCGGCTCACTCCATCTCGGAGGATTTCTATCACCATCCCTCGACGTTGAGTAAGTTTCTCTTCTCTCCTCGGTACTCGTGCCCTGATTTCGACGTTTCGGTGATCCTCCTTCTGATTTCACGTCTATCGTGTGCACCGTCTCGTGGTGTCTCTGTCTCAAATGACCTCCACTTGTTGTCTGGTCCAACTGGCGCAAAATGTGCTCGGCTTCTACTGCGGTCTTAACATTGGCAGAAATGAGAATCTTTTGGACTTCCGGCGGAAGTTGCTTCCCGATCGCTGATATCAGCTCTAACTCGGAAGGTGGGCTGTCTAACTCTTTCATGCGAAGAAGCTGATGGACGAAGTACTCACAAAACCTCGTTTGTCCAGTTGCCGAGTATCGCCGTGAGTACAACTCGAGACGTAACCCTTGCTGTGTCTCGATCCCCCAGTATTTCTCTAAAAACCTACGCCGGAATTCTTCGTATCCGTCAAAGCAGTATTTAAATGCCTTGAACCATATCAACGGCTGGTCCGCGAGATATCTTTCAACTATCCGTAGGCGCCTATCTGCGGGGACATTGTGGTCGGAAAAATATTGGTCCATCTCATTTAAGAACCCTTTCGGTGTCATATGGGCATTGGACCCGAATTTCTTAGGTTCATCATGACTGAAACGCAAAAGGTTGTAAAAAGGGATCGAACCAAGATCCTGTGGTGTTGAGCTGCGTCCTGACATAAAGCGAGTTTGATTGTTCTCATGGGTTGGAACTGATTTTCCCGTCAAGTCAGATTCGTTGTGCGTTCCTGGCGGTTCCTGGTCCTTCTTATCGGACTTGTCCAAGATGGACTTCAACAGGTCGTCTCCTCGAGATTCTTGCGTCTTGAGGTTCTCTACTTCTTCTTGGAGTTCCAAGATTAGCCTCTCGTGGACGTCTAATTTAATGGTAGCTTTATGAGCCTTCAGTTCAAATTTATCAATTTTGTCCTTCAACTCCTGGACCTTTCCCTGCGTTTCCCGATGTTTTCCCTCGGCGGTAACGTTCAATTCATTCTTCGCCCGATCCATGTGCTGATCAATATATTCCTTGCATTTAGTCTCTGTGCCGTCCCGAACCTGCGTTATTTTTCCTTCCATTTCTTCAGTCCTTAAAGACAGATCCTCAAATCTTGTTTGTAGGTCTAACATGGCTTCCGTGCTGGCGTTAACCTTCGATTCCATTTCTTCCATTTTGCTTTCCTGAGCTGTCATTTTTATTTCTATTTCGGCTGTACGCTCATCCAGACGGCGACTGGTTTGCTCTAGCTTCAACGCGAGGGAATCTATGCGTGTCGTCACGTCATCAATGCGAGAGTTAACATGTTCTTTGAGCTCCGCAGCTTGGGCTTTACACGACGCCTCGTATCCGTCTAACCGTGCAGTGAGCTGACCTACTCGACTATTGTGCTGGTCTAAACGTTCTTCAATTTGAGTGGTTGCCTGTCCTAGTTTATTTAATAGTTCTGCCTGCCTATCACTATCAGCCTTTAACTGCTCCTTTAAAAGTCCTGCCTGTCTTTCACTATTGTCCGCATTAGCCTGTTCCAATTTCGCAAGACGCTCATCAAACTTCGCACTCTGTTCCCTGAAAAGCTCTGCCTGCTTCTCACTTTGTTCGGCCAGTAAGGCGGCCATCAACTGTTTAATACCTTCCACATCCATAATACTTCACTTCTTGAGAAATGTGTGCCCCCCTGAATTAAGCTGCTCGTGGTATTTCAGTTCATACGATTCAGTTTCCTAAACTTAGGAAGGTGTGCAATTTTTGAAAATGACCAAGTCGTTTTACGCCAAAATTAGCTTCAAAACAGCTGCGTCACACCTCCTAATAATTACTTGTGTTTCCCTAGTATTTTCCTACGTAATTCATAAACATTATCCCGACATATTGTTTTTTTATAATTAAATTTATGTAGCCCTTTTTTTTAAAAAAATAAATATTACCTAAATCCGCGACCTAAATGGGCTCGGTACTTTACGTGTGCCAGAAATGTGATGCACTTAATAAACATTGGATGTTTTCAGCCTCGAGATTTGGAAGATGCTTTAGCAGACAATTCCCCGTCTCGAACTGACAACATTGCACTGTTCATTTTGAGAAAAAAAAATTAAGAGTGATGAGGCTTCCACTCTTGTCCGCGATATCTACTCTGTTTACATTGGATGAATCCCCTAAACTACCAAGGCCTGCTACAAACGCATCGCCTTCGGCATGAACCTGTGACCAGAAGAATTTGAAGAACTCAGTCCAGTCATTTTATCCTCACAATGGGAAGGTCATTTTATTGCTCCCCTGAAGTTACACAACTCCATAACTTTTTTCAGGTCCGCCATATTTCTGAGTGACCATCGTGTATATTTCCACTTAACCTGGTACACGATCTCTTCATTCTTCTCCCTACATCCGTCGGATTTAATTTATTCCAGTCACTCATTCAAATATCGTTGCGCGTGACGTAACTGTCTATGGTAGCGGCTTACGCACTCCATCCGACACATTATCCATATTAACTATCACGTTCACACGCTCTGATTCTATTTTGTATTCCTCTCTTCTAGCAAATTTAATATACGGGTAAAATTTGGTATTTCCATTCGTTCAGTTCTAACCGAATCAATTTGATAATCCTACTACCTTAGGTACTCCTTTTATAGTAGTGGTATTCGAACTTGTGCCTTAATATTGGCTATATCAATATTTATGGTGCCGTAGGGCTTTACAAACTTGCCCCAACAACGGGACGCTAAACTATGCGTCGCGAGAACAATATGTAACTCGCCCCAAACAACAATAAGGCCACACGTTACGGGGCGCCAATTATGTAACATTTCCAGGGCATCAGTACATGAACCAGTTACCATTGTTCATAAATATGACGTTAGAATAGAGCACCATCGGTGAGCTTCGAACTCAGCCCGGTTTGTCGAAGCCTCACCCTCCCCTACTAGAATAATTCGCTAGCCGAGTCGGTATCGCATTTTCGGGTCTGTGGACTGTCCGATGGGGCGGTAAGTCCTTTAGTAATAATCTCTATAGTAGGGGGAAAAGTTAATTATGAGAGGAATACCATTTCATTACTAATGAGAAGAAAGACAATATCTTGTATAATAAATTTTTACTTATACTAGTGAAACACATTATTTACATGGGTATGCCGTAGAAACACTTTACATATATTAACTTGGGTGATCTTAACGTTTAAATGTTCGGTAGTCTTTTCTACACTTCATTATACGTTTAAATATTCAAAATTAAGAAGGCGCTCCCTCTCGAACTATTACACTACCGGTACCTCAGACTTAGAGAGGCGTTTTCTCTCTAATTATTTCACTTTACACTTACACTAATCACTTTACACACACATCTATTCAACATAGGCATACCCAGCTGTAATTCTGTTTGTTTGTCGAAAATTAATATATTCAACTTGCATCAAATTATGATATAAGTTTGCTAGTATCGTATGAACTGAAATAGGCAATTTACACTCCCAATCCCTTGAAAGTCGCGTTACAACTGTACTTTAAGTTATACGCTGCCAAATATGCAGTATGACAAACACGCCCATTTCATTAGGATTTTTATCAACACATATATCAGGACATTATTTACACAACGATGTTACCTATGGACAAGCATTTAGCGACTTCAATACCAGACATCATAAACAAAGTATTATAGCACTACCTGCAACCAATGGACAAGAATATATACATTTCACATACACACGATGGGCCGCAGGTGGTCTTATTTCACCTGCCGCTTGTGACAGGAGGCCTTACTGTCTCCTGCGATGAACTCAGGACCTTCTGAGACGGGGTATATCTGACCTGGAATTCCCTATACGCTGTGGATAATTAAAGAAATAAATTGGAGGGGTCCTTCATTTAATGCTCATTTGGAATCTCTGCGACGTTGGCTCTTTTTAAATTAACACGCGTAATCTTTGTACCGAAAAGGAAAGAAACTCACTACTTGTCTCTGTTCTATTTCACTGAAGAAAAACGCCTTCACTCCCCCGTTTAAAGGGGCTCATAAAACTCCAGCTGGGAGCTATCCGTGACACCCTTCCAACGAGCGGTCTACTAGCCTTCTCGGGCAATGGCTCCACGGCAAATAATCTATTCACTTCTTTCAATACTAGCCACAAATGGCATCACATAAATCACGGCCCTATATCAGGCCTAATCAACATGTTCACATCACGAGATCCACTTCGTGTACATTACTAAAGAGTTCCGAGGGAACTTAACATTCTCATTTCACACTATATCTTATGGCTACCGCCTGTTCACCCATTTCATTTCTCCTCTCGGTACATTGACTACGATGCAGATTTATTGATGATCTCCTGCCATCAGAGTTCAAGTTAACTTGCGTATTCGCGAACTAATTAGCGATGTGAGATATATACCCCAATCTCATGCTCCATTCGTTGTTCCAGCAGTTTTAATTTCTAGTAAGGAGGATTTCCTAAGAGCTTGTGAAGTACAAAAAAAAAATCAGTTACTGAGATATCTTTGAGGACTCCTATTGGCTGTAGAAAGATGATAACTGGAGTCGTTTACGTAGAATTATTTAAGCCCCTTTACTTGACAGTACTTCACACATAATTAATCTGAGGTCCTTAAACTTACGTCATGCATTATCAAACCCTTGTAAAAAAAAAAATGGTAGTGAAATATGGTCGTTCCCAAACCATGAAGAAAGTATTCTATAAGAACCCAAATAAAAATGAAATTATAATTATTATCCCTCTGAAATGGCGTGCTTGCAATCTACGTTACATCTAAGTGAAAAATTTACATATTTACAATGGGACACGACCTTCAAAGATATAAATAATTGGAAATGTACTCAGCCTTCTGGATACCACGTTCACAGCATTACAGGGAGGCACTTCATGGATTTTAGACTGCTTGCATCACGTCATCGGTGATGTGAAGACCCATGATGACTTCCTGGCAGGTCACGAACATGACGGCTTGATCTGGTATGACGTTCTCGACGTTCTCTGCTACACCAGGCGAAGACAGCTAGGCGTCTGGTTCTCTCTAATATGCAGGCAAAATTCTGGCATTCAGATGGGCGTCGGCGTTCACTCCGGCGTTCACGTAGACATGTAAATGAGGGGAAATTATCTCAAGTGAATACGTTAGTTTATCACACACCACAATTTGAACATATGGTTGGATTTGCTCAATAGCACGAGCTTTCCAACCTAATGTCGGTAATGTCCCAGAAGCCCGACATTAATCCCTTCTCATTTATCTATTCTTCTTGTAGGCAGCGATTATAGGCCCTGAAATTTCACTAGTTTCCCTAGAAACGACAGTGGTTAGGCCACTAATGTATTAGCATTCTCGTATTCATGACACTAGTTCAGGCCTGTTCTAATGCACTTAGCCGTAAGTCGAGCTCTCACTGTACTGCGGGTTATTTTAACGTGGCGCTGTCCTCAATTAGGTCTAACTGAGCTGTTCACTGACTTTCTTGGTAATTCATATTGATATCAAGCACGTACGCTCCACCCACTTCGCTAACTACGTCACTATATATGTTAACTGAGCCGTATTAACTTAGACACATAGGAGGCTTGATGTACGACCTTTTTTACACACGGGTATCAGTTATTACGGTTTCGTACCGTTCCTATTTATTAATTTGCGGCACACTGTACACGCTAACATCTCACTCAGAGGGTGATTATTTCCACATACTCACAGAATTTAATGAATCACTGTATTACACTACTCAAATTACAAGATTATTTCTTCACAAACGACTCACTCACAAGCCACGACGAAATACTACCGTACTGGCATTACAATAAGAACGCACTGGTTGGTGTCTCCTTCTCAGCTCATGAATATATAGGCGCGCTACGCTAGAGACCCGAATGCTGAGGGTGGGGGAAAACATGCAATCCTTTCTCACACATTGGTCCGTTAATACGCAACGTACAGTAACGAGCAGGATATCAAAATGTAGCTCTTGTATTCCCATCTCCACTGAGTGACTGTTATTAAAATAACTTCGTAGGTTCTGAAGCAATCTTAAAAGCGTCCTTTAGTTTTCTGGCGGTGAATGATGACGAGCACAGGGGATTCCTTGTGTTCCCTGGCACGGCTAGAGTCCAACATCTGTTAGTCATTAAGACGCGCCCTTGTTTACAGCGCAGTTATCTCTCTGTCAGTTAAGTAGAGCACTTCTCGGTCTCATAATTATGCGTAAAATTCCCTGATTCAAATGAATGTTTGCGCTTAATTATCCAGTGGGTATTTTGTGATTTATAAAAATTAACAGAAATAAAACAGCTGAACGCGATAAGTTGGTAGTGGTGGATGAGCGAGGAAAACATGGTATAATGTTAGTTTTCACGTTGGACCTACTCTCTGGGCTCAGTTAGTGACCTAGATTCTTTGTCACGTGATAACGCGTATGGTTTCATCTCGCTCGCGGTGGGAGCGAGAGAGTTTCGAGTACAAGCGCTCTTGCACCGCCTTGCTGCTAATTACCAGCAACTAGAGCTGGGTCGCGCGACTCTGGATATTGCAACTCGAGTCCTGGAGCGGGCAGAAAAGTTCTGACTTGGGCAGTTTTTATCGTAGAATGACGCGGAAAACGGCATATTTCATCTCCTGGATATCATGACATACTATAGGTGACGTTGTGAACGGTCACAATACCTCCCGGTACACATTGAATTACATTAATAAAAGTGCTTGCAGCCTTTCAGATGTTCAATTTCTCGGTCGAAATGTTGCACCGTTTTGATGCTCTGCTGTGGCTTTGAGTCGTACTCCACTTTAAGCACCGGCAATAATCCGCTAACATTGCTTCATTCCGCTTGCCCAGGTATCTTATTTCCATCGTTTTAATGAAAATGAAAATGAAAACCTACAACCTGTTTTCCAGTCTTTGACCGGGTCAGAGATGAAATGAATGAAGCATATATAGGCTATTATTACGATGGGGTCGCCACTCCCAAAGTGATTTTATGAATGACTGACAGATGTTAGGAAATGATAAGGAAGAGTGTTGCTGGAATGAATGATGACAGGGAAAACCGGAGTACCCGGAGAAAAACCTGTACCGCCTCCGCTTTGTCCAGCACAAATCTCACATGGAGTGACCGGGATTTGAACCACGGTATCCTGCGGTGAGAGGCCAACGCGCTGCAGTCTGAGCCACGGAGGCTCCATCGTTTTAATATCTTGATGAAATCTTTCACCCTTTCTTTCATTCTTTCTTTCTTTCTTTCTTCCTTTCTTTATTTCTTTCTTTCAAGGAATGACATTCATACAAAAATGTATAAATGAATTGAGTTTTTTAAAGTATGCTTGCAATATTAAGCGGGGAAAAAATAACACTATGCAACGAATTTCGAGGTCACAAAAAACCTTTTTCGAAAATGTACGCGTTCTTCATGTATTTTGACCTCCTGAATTCGAAAATGATACTGAAAACATCGTATCATCCACAATTTTTGCTCAAACCGCATAAATTTGTAATTAATGGTAATGCAATTTAATGGTATTATAATAATATTCTGATTGATATTCTGAGCTTCATATAGGGTTTTAATGTTTATTATAATAGGCATGAAAACACCATATGAAGCTCAGAAGCGTTACATCGCTTTCAACTGTTCAACACTTGCGCTCCTAGTGGCACGTAGCGAACTGTCACGTTACTAATGACGCTGCCTTTCCCTCACTGTGTTGTGTTTGTGCAAGGAAGTACGTGCTAGTCTTAGTGCAGCATGTCTACCCGAGGTTGTGTAAACTCTCCTAACAGTTTTTGTTATATACAGTGTGTGGTGAACTTGTGGTGAAAAAGGACCGAGGAAACCTTACTACTTTCGTGAAAAAGGTCTACCATGCCTATTTCGGATTGAAACTTCGCGACATCGATAAACCATGGGCTCCACAGGTCGTGTGCATTGTGTGTGTAGAAGATTTACGACGGTGGGTGGCAGGAAAGAAGATGTCATTGCGATTTGGCATCCCTATGGTCTGGCGAGAGCAACAGGATCATACCGAAGACTGCTACTTCTGGTCTTGTAAGGTAACTGGTTTCAACAAGAAAAACAAGAAGCCCACTGTCGGCAGTCCTGAAAATGGTTTTCCGTGGTTTCCCATTTTCACACCAGGCAAATGCTGGCTGGGGCTGTACCCTACCTTAATTAAGTCCACGGCCGCTTCCTTCCCACTCCTGACCCTAGCCTGTCCCATCGTCGCCATAAGACCTATCTGTGTCGGCAAAAAAAAAAAGAAACAAGAAGACTATTGAGTATCCGAACAACATTCGCTCAGCTATTCGTCCTATTCCACATGGCCCGTATTTACCTATATCACAGCCTCCGCAGACATTAGATATGGATGACAGTGATGACATGGATGCCATGTAAGAGACGGTTGATACTGACTTTGAATTAGGCACAGATGAGGCCCCACTTCTGTTCGCTCAGCCAGATCTAAATGATTTAGTCCGTGATCTGGAACTGTCAAAGGATAAACAGAGCTCCTAGGGTCAAGACTGCGTGAAAGACATTTCTTAGCATCCGGAAAGTCCGTTACATTTTATAGAAAAAGGGGCTTGATATTCATGCAACTGCAGAGATGTAGAAGGTTTGATAGGTCAGTTCAACATTCCGTACGCACCCGGTGACTGGAGACTGTTCATTGATTCATCTAAAACAAGCCTGAAGGCAGTTCTGCTGCAATATGTTAACATGCATGCCTCAATACCTGTCGGCCATTCTGTGCACCTGAAGGAAACATACGACAATATGAAGGTACTTCTTACTACCATTCATTATGAGAATCACAACTGGATGGTGTATGGCGATTTGAAAGTGTTGGGTATGCTCCTAGGACAACAGACCGGATATACAGTCGTGCTCGTGACAAACATTGGGAGCAAAAGCAGTGGCCGCGAAGGTTGGAATTGGTTCCAGGGGACAAAAATATCAAGTGTGACCCTCTAGTGGAAAGAGATAGAAAAGTCTTGCGCCCTCTGCACCTCAAACTGGGCATAATGAAGCAGTTTGTCAAAGCAATACCTAGGTGTGGCAACTGTTTCAAATATATATGTAAGAAGTTCCCCAACCTGTCAGATGCTAAGCTGAAGGAGGGTGTGTTCAATGGTCCCGATATTCGGAAGGTAATGCTAGATGAAGATTTCCTTAATTCAATGAATGCCGTGGAGCGAGAAGCCTGGACTGCTTTTAAGTGGGTGGTTCAAAACTTCCTGGGACACAATCGCAGCCCAGAGCATGTCGACATAGTGGAGAACATGCTGACGAAGTTGAAAATGCTGGGATGCTCAATGAGATTGAAGTTACATTTTTTACATTCTCACCTTGACCTTTTTCCTGGAAACCTGGGTGCTGTAAGTGAGGAACAGGGTGAAAGGTTCCATCAGGATATAAAGGACATGGAACGACGACACCAGGGAACTTGGGATGTTCGGATGATGGGCGACTACTGGTGGATGCTTCACCGTGAGCACACAGAAATGCCACATAAAAGGAAAAGCAGGGGCCACCCCATGACAACAAAGAAAGCACGGAATAAATTACGTTAGTGCATGTTATTACTACATCCTCTGTATGCATCTGTTCACTGTGTGCATATTTCAATATGTTGTTGGTTTAAACTTGTATTCTAGTTCAGCATGATTCGTGTGCCATATATATATCTACTACTTCAATATGTGATATTATTAACAAAGTATACGTTTTGTGCCAAAACTGTGCGTGATACGATATTTTCAGTGTCATTTTTGAATTCAGGAGGCAGAAATGCATAAAGTACACCTACTTTTGTGAAAAACGTTTTCCCTGTTGCATACTGTAATTATTGGGTACTTTGCTCATAACTTTAATTTGAATTGTTTTATTTTTAGTAATGCTATTATGTCTAAATTATCAACTTTAACGTAATAACAATAGTATCATTGATGTAAAGATACATTTTGCATCCATCTGATCAAGTAGACATTTTCATGAATTTCAAAAGACATTTTTTTAAATTGGAAGTGATAAAACGAAACTGCATATGGGCTTTGTAACAACCACAGGGGGAACTAAACGATATAAAGAGTTTCTCTGTAGCAAAATGGTGGCATATCAGTGTTATCTACCTAATATTTACTTATATTTCTTTCAAGGCAAGGTAAGGGTTATTCTGCCCGAAGGCAGGTCCGAACCTCCGCAGAGGTGTTCCTGAGCCGGATTTTACGTGCGGTAGGGTGGCCAGTTCCTTTCCGCTCCTCCATTCCCTTACCCCCCACCAACAGCGCATGGCAACCCATCCAACTCCTGACTACGCCCAATGTTGCTTAACTTCGGAGATCTCACGGGATCCGGTGTTTCAACACGGCTATGGCCGTTGGCATATTTCTTTCAAAAAACCTGTAAATAAATACGACACTTCCCTTGATAAATTATTCTAATCACTCTTTCCTCATCCTATAAAGGAATATTTGTCCAAGTTTGTCCTCTTAAATTCCAACTTTATCTTCTATTTCCTACCCTTAAAAGCTCCACTCATGCTTATTCGTCTTCTAACGCCATCCCACGCCATCTCTCCACTGACACCTCGGAACATACCGCTTAGTCGAGCAGCTCTTCTCCTAACTCCCAACACTTCTCTCCCCAATATTTTGCAACTTTCGTCAGTAGTGCCCACAATCTACCCTATCAAAAAGCCGTGGATAAGTTAATATCGATACAGACCGTTTTATTTCCTGAATCTAAAACTATCTTCTCTATCTTGCTTAAATCCTACAGGTTGAGCCTCACTGGAATAACCTTTCCCAAACCCGAACTGGCTTCTCTAAAACCCGCTAGTAATTTCGCAAACGTGTCTAAGATAATCAGAAAGAATGTTTTCCCAGAGCTTACAAACAACACATAGCGAGCTGACTTGCCTGTAATTATCCGCTTTACGTTTATCACCCTTTTCTGTGTACGCTAGGAGAATCTTATCAATCCCAGCTTCTTTTCTAGCTTTCAAAATTTGTATACCCTTGTAAGTGCTTTAAAAACCGCGGCATGGCCATGAATCGAATCCGGGACCTGATGGACCAAAGGCCAGCATGCTAACCATTTAGCCACGGAGGGGGATATTCCTTATATTCACATTGTGTTTGAATTAGCATTTAATCAAATATATTTAAGAATTCGTCACCGAGCGAGTTGGCTACGCGGTACGCGCCATGTAACTGCAGGCTTATATTCGGGAGGTGGTTGGTTCGAATCCTGCCATCGTCAATCCTGAAGATAGTCCTATGTGGTGTTTCATTATCACACCACGCAAACTGAAAGGATGAACTTTGAATTTTCCAGTTTACTTAAACAGTTCACACTTAATGTCTGTTACCATCTGAATTCAAAACAGTCTAGGAGTCACAAATTAACGTGTGCACCTGTGTGTATGATGCGTCCTGAGCCCGAAGGCTGGTTGAATCGCATTGAGCTGTCATAAACAACCTAAGCGTCACTGAAGAGGCCTATAAGGGAAATGGACAGTGAACCAGTTTCCCGTTGTTTTCCTCGGTCAGCTGGAAATTGATACTGCATACCAGTCTGACATGTCCACAGAAATGTACTCATCAACTGACCTTATGAGTGACGCTTTCACATCATTCATGATGAGATTGGCTGCATAATGGATGGCATCACTAGCATAGCACATATCTCAGTCACTTTCATATTTTGGAAGTCAAGGGTGAGACATAGATACATGAATAAATGTTACAATTTTGTTATAGCCCGTACCAGTAGGTAGAGTGCAAGGTAAACACTATGCCTCGCCAGAAACGGGTCAGCGATAACACATGCACCTGTGAATAATTTAGTTCATTCCAGTCTAAAATTATGTGGAGTGAATGGAAGAAAACAGTTTGCACAATAAGTACTCTATTAATATCCCTTTCTTTCGGAATTCTTAGCGCTGACGTCATATGACTTATCTGTGTGCATGCTGTAGTCCTCCCATGGAATGTTCCATTGAACTACAAGAACTACAATAAATAACACATTATCTCTCGTGACAAGTTACAAACGCATCCTCGTGCTGTCAGCTCAGTGGTTGAAAGTGCTTCAACTATTCAATTACCGTTAAAAATGTGTCGATATGCTGTGACTGTTCGCCCATTCATTTAAAAGAAGCCACCACTTAACCGAAAATATTAAAAACTAGCAAGATACCCGTGCTTCGCTACGGTATCATACTGAAATTTATAATTGGATGCTTTACGTTTTATGTATAATACGCCGAAATACGCGATCTGACTCGTTTTCTGAGACAATCCACCAAAATTTGCGATCTGACTAGTTTTCTGAGAGATTACGGCAAAGTTCCTCCCATTTTTCAATCTTTCTTTCTAGCAATCGGTTTCGTACTTCCCGGGCTACGTCCAGGTATTCCACCCGGTCAGTTGGATCTCTAAATCTTTGCCATCTTTTCTTATAAGCATTTTTAATATGGACCAAATCTTTGAGGAGATCCGGCGTCGTGTCGTCTTGGGTGCCTTGGCGGTGCTGAACTCGCGGCCGGACTGCATTCGTAGTCATTACCCGTCCAGGACACATGTCGAGTGCTGTCCTCACATTTTGACGACGATCCAAGACATTATTATTATTATTATTATTATTATTATTATTATTATTATTATTATTATTATTATTATTATTATTATTGTTGTTGTTGTTGTTGTTGTTATTGTTGTTGTTGTTGTTGTTGCACCGAGAGGTACACCCCAACACCGCGCATTCATATTCAGCGCCTAAAGAACTCCTCTATTGGCAAAAGAGTGAAACTGAAAATATGCCTGCTTAGAACTTTACTCTGATGATGTCACCAGTACAATCTGATATCATTTTGTTATTGTGAAGTTTCCTGAACTGTGTGAATTTCTACTTGTTTTGTTTTCCACTCATCAAGAAGTTTGGACATTCTCTCATAGATGACACAACAAAAAATCTATGATCTTGCACCCTGCTGGGTGGTATAAGAATTTATAATTCAAAGAAGTTTTGTATTCATAAGTGCTTTCTGATCGATGTTCATTAGTTTTTGGGTTGGCAATATTTCCTTTTTATTTCCGCCAGTTTTGAATCTAGTCAATCCCTAATTTTTGTAATTAATTTTCTACCAATCAAGGTCTTCTTCTTCGATTTTGAGTGTAACTTTTAAACTGACCAATAAACATGAGAGGGTGTGGCTAGTTTAATCTTGAATGATCTCGAACTTCCCCGAGGGTTTATAGGCTGCGGATTTTCTCGTTTCGTGGCCAACTGATCGTCATCTTACTGAGTTTGTGTGTCAAGCAGGAGGCGGGCGGCCTCTTCTTCAGCTTCTAGAACTTCTACATGGTAATGGCCACATAACATCTTCATTTCTTGCTAGCTCCGAATTTTAACCCGAGGAAAAGGTCGGAATCATTAACTGTGTAACACACTTTTGCTAAAAATGCAACTGTCTGCCAGCTAATGTAAAAATTTCATAAAATCATTAACTGTAAATTGGGGATAGAGAGTGATGTACCCTTTCGAGCTCCCCTCCATATTGGTTTGCGGTGACTACGTTTTGTAACTGGTTTTCTTCCTTTCCGTAATGTTTTAATTTATTCTCATACGAGTCACCTCCATAGTTTGGGAACAGCCCCTGTTTCATCGGCCTAGTGCCTTTTAGGTTTTATGAGTTCATATCTAGGAGTGCAAGTATACGCCTCCATTCATTTTGTTGTTCGGGCCATTTATTTAACCGTTATTTTACATGAAGGCCCAGTTGGTTGTGTGTTAAATACCCCTGTATAATCATTTTCCTATTGTAAGTTGTGCCTTCAGAGGCCAGAATTTGTAAGCTGATGTTGCCTTGAGTAGGCTTGGAAAACTGAGAGCCGGTTAGCTCTTTTGCAAGGTTTTTGTAAGATTTATAAATTCCTCTTGAAGGCAAGATGTTGTAATTTCGGGAGCAAGTGCTCTTTGAATTAGGGGATTTCTGCCATCGTACAATTTGTGCTCTTTTGTAAATTTGAGCTAAGAGCTCAGGAAAAGTAAAGTGAGGGCTTGAAGACCACGATCTGTTTATACCACCAATGTTGTCTTTTCTAGACTTGTTTAATGATTGCTACTTGTACCTGTAAAATTGTTAAATTTTGTGTTTTGAAAAGATAACCTTCAGTTTACGTTTTAAAATCAATTCTGGACATTGTAGTTAGACTCATTCACCCCGGTACCTTCTTTCACCTCTGCGATCCACAGGTAACCCCGGAACAATTATTATTATTATTATTATTATTATTATTATTATTATTATTATTATTATTATTATTATTATTATTATTATTATTATTATTGTTCTGGACCCCACAGCAAGATGCAAGGCGGCTACTTGGCGGTAAATTACATCTGCTGCCATTGTCATTGCTGAAAATGTGACCAGCACGATTTTCGCTGTTAGGCAAGTGCGAGGGATTTCTGGCGATACGAATGACATACTTCCGTGCATTACTGACCTTACTATAGAGGTGAACAATTGCACGGTCAATCTCATTCCTATCGTTTATTTCAAATGTGTTTAATTTTATATATGTATATATATATATATATATGCCAGGAGAATCTACTGTAATCTAAGAACATTCTCCAAAGGAAAACATGGCTCATGAAAACGAACCCAGGAAAGATTAAAAATGATCTGATCAGAATAAGTACATTGAAAATCCACAGCCTGTTTCCAGTCATTCGACCGAATCAGGAATTGAATGCATAAAGTCCCCATCTAGCGGCGAGGATAGGAATTGTACCGGCTGCCGAGGCCTGTCGCACTCTTCTGGGGCAATGATTAATGAATGACAAATGAAATGAAATGATATGGGAGGGTGTTGGCTGAATGAATGATGACAGGGTAAATGGGAGTACCCGGAGAAAAACCTGTCCCGCCTCCGCTTTGTCCAGCACATATCTCACATGGAGTGACCGGGATTTGAACCACGGTACCCAGCGGTGAGAGCCGGCGCGCTGCAGCGTGAGACACGGAGGCTCCTTATAAGTAAATTATGAACGGTAAAATCAATTAGTCTCGCCTCTTTTTTCACCCCACCATCGTTAAGTTGCTTTACCTCCCCTCTCCGCCCAATCCCAAAAGGAGGCGCGTTTCTTTTTTTTTGAAAAAGGAGATTCCAAATACCAATGTTTACGTCTGTTACTTTCAGTTTTGTGATATAAGTATCCCCATAAACATAATTACCTCTTTTCACTTCCTTTCACACTACCCCTTAAGTGAATTTTCCGGCAAAAATAGTTGTTTCCTTAATAGTAAAGTATATTCTAAATACCAATTATCACGACTCTAACATCTTCAGTTTTTGAGATATGTGTCCTCATGAAAGGAGTTTAACTCCTTTTCACTCCCGCCCCCCAAGATGATTATTCCCCGTCTGTAACATTTTACGTTTCTGAGATATACTGCAGATATCAGTATCCTAATTAAAAGAATTCAACCCCATTTTCAGTCACTTTAACCCCCGCACCCAAGTGGTTTTTACGAAAACTAAAAAAACACGTTTCTTTATTTTTAATAGAGATAAAAAAATACCATTTTTCAATTCTGTAACGTGTTAAGTTTATGAGATATACTGTAAACATTCTCATTTTAAAATATCACCCCCTTTTTACTTCCCCTTAAATGGAGTCTCCAAAAATAAATGGCCTATGTTTCTTTACTTTTAGAGGAGACTCCAAATATCAATTTTTACGTCTGTAACATTTTACGTTTCTGAGATGTACTGCAGATACAATCTTTCTAAAAATTAACCCCAAATTGTCACTCCTGTTTAAACCCTTTAATTGGAATATTTTTAAAGCAAAAAATACATGTTTCTTTATTTTTAAAGGCGATCCCATATACCAATTTTCAGGTGTGTAATATCTTCAGTTTCTGTGATATAAGTATCGACATTAAAAGCATTCAACCCCTTATTCACCCTTTTCACCCCTCCTATTGGGATTTTCAGAAAAAAAAATTAATGTTTCTTTATTTTACACATATTCTAAATATCAATTTTTACATCTGTAAACTTTTAAAGTTTTGAAATATAGATACACTCATTTTAAAAATTCTCCCCCTTTTTCACAACCACTATTTGGATTTTCCAAAAAAAACAGTAAATGTTTCTTTATTTTTAAAGAAGATCCCAAATACCAATTTTCAGGTCTACAATATCTTCAGTCTCTAAGATATAAATACCCTCATTAAAGGCATTCAACCATTTTTCACAACTTTTCAACCCTCCTCTTAGGATTTTCCGAACACTAAAAATTTGTGTTTCTTTATTTTTAAAGGAGATTCCAAATACCTATTTATACATCTGTAAATTTTAAAAGTGATGAGATATAGATACACTCATTTTTAAAATGAACCACCCCCTTTTAACCCCCTTAGCGACGGAATATCAAAAAATTCTCCCTTAGCGAGCACCTACATGTTAATATGAATGTATCCCCCAAAATGTCATTTCTTTATGTCCAGTAGTTTTGGCTCGGCAGTGATGAATCAGTCAGTCAGTCAGTCAGTCAGTCAGTCAGTCAGTCAGTCAGTCAGTCAGTCAGTCAGTCAGTCAGTCAGTCAGTCAGGACAAGTTCTTTTATATATATGGATAAAATATTGTACCATTCTATTTAACCGCGAGAATGGATATTTAACGCAGTAAAATGTTTCAGTAGGACGCCGCTTGTGAGGGCGTGATGCTATATGGAGCGCGGGAATCGAGAAGGTGATTTCCCGAGGCAAGGCGTGGTCATGTGTGACGAAGAAAGAATATGTGAGGAAGAAAGAAAGAGAGATGGGATTTTGTCTGGGGGAGATGCCTGCCATCTTAACAGAGATTTTTAGCGGGAGCAGACAGGCCCACCACATTACGGAAATTGAGTCGTAATTCCCGTAATTGGAGGTTTCTCAGGAAAATGAAAAGATGGAAATGATTGCCAGAATTTTACGAAGCTATAGATACGTCTAGGTTTATTAACATAGAATTAGATCAATAAATATAACCACCGTGGGAAGCTCTGTAGTGGCCACATTCCAGACTCAAGTTGTTTCTCGGGGCTTTCCCTGGCGTCTTTTGTGTGTTGCCTCATATAAATGTTGAGTGATATGGGGGGAGATGATCCAGTCGACGATCATATTGCTGCCAGTACGCGTCGCACGTCTGCCTAGATTGCGCCAGAAACCTTTTGTTTAGAACAAAGACAGTGTGTAATTATTGCAGTGCGATGACTTTGATCCAGTGGATCGGTGACTTACAGAGTTACAGGTGGTGGATTTATAGGTGGGGCGATGTTCAGATACCTATCAGTGAGATCGCGTGTGGTTAATTGTATCAGCAACAAAAGAACGCCGTACTTATAGACTCTGATAAATAGCGGTAGGGGCGAAGCTCCCGAGGTACCGAGGAAGAGCGGACGATCGGCTAAGGAGGTCTATATTTATCCTCTGATAGACTGTTGAATCCAAATTAAGCGGGCATAAAAACACAATAACCGAGTGGATAGTCTCTAGAGCAGAAAATAGTTTGTGGCATAGTGCACAAGTTAGCGAGTATGCAGTTATACGAGAATGGAGGACGAGGAATGTATATTGCAAAGTGTTAGCGCTGTGTGCTAGCTCAACCTAAATGAAGTCCAGAATGTTGCGTTGTGTTTAAAGTGAATATTTCATTGTAGTAAGAAGACGAGATATTCCGAGGGAAGTGAGGTGCAAGAACTTCAGAACGTGGCTTCGAAGACGCTACCTTGAACGAGGCATCCCTCAAGAAGAAGACAGCACCATGGACCAGCGGGGCGGGAAGACCGGACTCCAAGAATCGACCCTGGCCGAGACCTCTACCATGATGGGCTAAATCATGATAGCCTACCCGGAGGGACAGGGGAGGAGATCCTCATAATGAGATAAGTGGACCATGAGATACTAGACATGTAGTAGAGTTAGGGTGTCACGCAGAGATGGTAGAATTAAACTTGTAAATATTAACATAGGATTTGATTGTGGCCCATCAGGCTGCATATTAAGATAGTTTGGATATATCTAAAGGGTAAGTGTAGATAGGTTTTCTTTTCTTTATGTAAAGCAGACAATGATGTAAATTTGTTAACGCGGCAAGAGGTAGTGTGCCTAGTTGATACATATTGTTTGAGTACGATAGACCGGACATTTTTCTTTTGGGTCGGTTAGTTGTATACATGTCCCTTGTAGGATTAGGATCACTATGTGTAATTCCCATTATATCCCTGGGGGAAGGGCAGTCATACCTGCGTAAGGTAAGGCATGCTGATGGTATTTATTTAGTTAAGTGGCTCTATTAACGTGGCTTAGACGGGCGTAAACTATAGCGGAGGCGCAGGTTTTAAAGCTATTTGACTCTGTGCTACTCTGCCAAACGTTGGGTTTTAACCTCTGACGCCCAAGGTTACTGTTGACGCGCCGCATATTGACGGTGATGGTTTGATGTGATAGTATGGTAGAACACTTTATGTGATTCAACTGCGACCCGTGTGGGTGGTTAACTGAAGTCAGGTGCGTAATGTGAGATGTGTCTTTCCTCACTTATTTTGTGGCCATTTGCTGTTATGAGTAGAAGCTTGAAAGTCCCTTTGTGAAAGAATGTAGGGTAAGACGTCTAGCGGTAGTTTGTGTACAAGTTTTTTTTGATGTAGGGGGAGGCTCCAGACCAGACTGCGGGTTAATGTTCGCCTGCTCTGTGTTGGGGTGAGCTCGGCCATTTTTAAATCGCTCTGGAGGTAGGTCATTCTCCTTTGGCAGAGAAGCATTTTGCAAACACAGTGCGTCATTTATTTTAACCATTTTACCTCCTTTTCCTTTCTTGTTTGATTCGCATTCTTAGGGTTGCGTATTTTACTAATGTGATCTTGGCACTATGCGACTGTTATGATTGCCCTGTTGACACAAAGTTCTGCCTGGTGGACGTGGGTTCACGTCCGTGTAAATATGTCATTGAGGGCGCTAGAGTAGGTTATCTGAGATTATTTTTATCACTTATTGTGCTGCTATTTTTGTGTATATAAATATCCCGATATGGGAGGAAACTTTCATAATAGCGGTAATCTCTGCGGGTATCCTTAATTCTACCATCATGTCATTTTATGTCGCAGGCATAGTGATGATGTTTTCCATGTTGGAGACACATCCGTTTCGTTTCCTGGTTCACAGATCGACAAACTTCAGCACAACGTCATAACCCAGATTATGTTTTCTTTTGAACTGTAGACGTGAGCCTTTGGGGCATTTATTTTGGCACTACAGGTGCAATCCTTGTAAATAACTTGTGTTGTGAATACAAACTTATGCTCAAAAATTCTGATCACAGCGAAAGTGTTCCTCATTTCGTAGTTTAATGTAATTGTACTAGCCCCCATGATCCTCTCGTCACAAGAACCCAACTATCGACCATTTCTGCCGACTGCAGCTGAGCTGGTGCCCGTATGCAAGAGCAGGTGAGCAGGTAGGTATGATCCTGCAGTGTTGATGTGCCCTGTAGGGTACATAAGAGTGTCGCCCAAGAGCGTGCGGCGAGAGTATCTTTGGGGAAGGATAATAATATCCATCATAACGTAGTAATTTGCCTTTAATTGTGTATAACGAGAGTATAGATGCAGACGCTATGAATATCCAAGGTAGGATACAAAACGTGTCTGAATGAAGGTGGATTATTAGTTAGGAGTTTTCTTTGATAAATGAGGAACTGAAACAGAGAAGCCAGTAGTTTGGCATTGAATCTGTTCAAATTTTGGTGCGTTATTTTAACAGTGAATATTGTACATGTTTTGGTGTCGATATTCTGTCTTATATTTCGTAATCATGGTGAGGATGATTTTCTTTCAGGACTGTGATCTGGTAATAAACCATTGCTATGCAACACACTGCTATTTAGATTTAAACTATAGTGTGTTATGTCATTTTGGTCAAAATTTCTGACGTTTGTGGTTCATATCTGATCAGACAGAGCATAAGTTGATAGGTAGAAATTTAACGAAATCTATGGTGATGACGGTGTGCGGGTAAGACCTCTAAGTCTCTCTTGAAGGGTTGGCGTATTCGCAGTATAATAAAATGCCGCTGACATTAGAAAGTTTTCGGGAGATGTTGCGGGAGGAGCTAGGACTGTTTAAGGCACAGCTTCAGGAAGTGTGTGACGAATTGAAGGCGGTAACAGAGGGTATAAAGACACAGCCTGCCGAAGCTGGGAAGTAACGGAAAGTGAAATTAGGACAGTTAAAGATACAAGCTCCTGACGTAAAAGTACAGCTTACAGACGCAGATGAAACACAGTCGATAGACACTAAAGAACAATTAGACTCGGTAGCGGTCAAGAATCATCAGACACTCGTTAGTGTGGTAGAAGCAGATCAGAAAGTTGAAAATACACACCCCAGCTACATGGCTATTTAGGAGAACATAGAGAACACAGTTGAGGTAGAAAGGCAAGGCGAAGCGACCCTAGCTTCTCAGATAACCAACGAGGGGGAGAATCGCGCCAGTATGTCTGAGGCGACTAATGCTACAACGATGACAGATGAAGGTAACAGCCTCCACGGAGCGGAATTGGAGGGGAAGTTGAAGGCTGACAGAGTTGATTTAAGGCGTGAAGGAAGTCCAGCTGAACAGCGTACCCAAGAGATGACGGCAGGCTTTAAAGCGAATCCAAAACAACCCACACTACACAAAAATGCTAGACAACGGAAGAAAAGGAAGGAATTTCTGCAATTTACGTTGAAAGGATGCTACTCTAAATTGTACCGAGGATCAAGTAAGAAGAGGAGACGACAAAGAAGAGAAAAGTGGCTGTATGGAAGAAGGATGAGATGGCTACTGGTACCGCGCGCGAGGCGTAAGAACAAATTACGGTACGAAAAGGACCGGTATTATTATGGGAAGGCCGGTAGAAAGCGGAAGAAGAAAAGGGGAACTTTGAACTCTAAGCTCAAGAAAACGGAGCTAGAGATAGTAAAGGGTATCTCTCATAATGGACCCTCATTGCCACAGGTTGAATCGGAGACAGATTAGACCAAGAGTGCTGGCGTCGAGACTAAATTGTATCATATGTAACAAAAAAATTTCTAGATATAATTTCCTGTAAGTACTATATAATTGTATGCAAGAAACTCAGAAATGACACTGACACGAGAATCGAGGATAATACAGAGAATGAAGAGAAAGATGAAGTAGAAGAAGAAGAAGAAGGAGAAGAGGAAGAAGACGTGGTAGGTGCAGATGAATCAGTGGAGACGCGAGATGCTGGAAATGGAGACCTCGACCACAATCCGAATGAAGTATCCCTAAATGTAAGAAAGGTAGATGAAGTTTCGCCGCAGAGCAGCGCAATAAAAGGAATGGCTGCAGTGGAGTGCAATGAATGTTCGGGGAATCATAGAAAATTCTTGGCTTTGTTGGATACATACTTTGAAATTAAGAGGCAACGTGAAGAACTATTGGAGAAAGTTCCGAAAGCACCACAGGATGGCTCGGAATGAAAGAAAGGGCCACGTGAGCGTTAAATATCAGACGCAAAGAAAAATACAAAAAAAGAATTTTTTCATATTTTTATTTGGTGTGTAGGGAGGCAAATGTACCATTCTATTTAACCGCGAGAATGGATATTTAACGCAGTAAAATGTTTCAGTAGGACGCCGCTTGTGAGGGCGTGATGCTATATGGAGCGCGGGAATCGAGAAGGTGATTTCCCGAGGCAAGGCGTGGTCATGTGTGACGAAGAAAGAATATGTGAGGAAGAAAGAAAGAGAGATGGGATTTTGTCTGGGGGAGATGCCTGCCATCTTAACAGAGATTTTTAGCGGGAGCAGACAGGCCCACCACATTACGGAAATTGAGTCGTAATTCCCGTAATTGGAGGTTTCTCAGGAAAATGAAAAGATGGAAATGATTGCCAGAATTTTACGAAGCTATAGATACGTCTAGGTTTATTAACATAGAATTAGATCAATAAATATAACCACCGTGGGAAGCTCTGTAGTGGCCACATTCCAGACTCAAGTTGTTTCTCGGGGCTTTCCCTGGCGTCTTTTGTGTGTTGCCTCATATAAATGTTGAGTGATATGGGGGGAGATGATCCAGTCGACGATCATATTGCTGCCAGTACGCGTCGCACGTCTGCCTAGATTGCGCCAGAAACCTTTTGTTTAGAACAAAGACAGTGTGTAATTATTGCAGTGCGATAACTTTGATCCAGTGGATCGGTGACTTACAGAGTTACAGGTGGTGGATTTATAGGTGGGGCGATGTTCAGATACCTATCAGTGAGATCGCGTGTGGTTAATTGTATCAGCAACAAAAGAACGCCGTACTTATAGACTCTGATAAATAGCGGTAGGGGCGAAGCTCCCGAGGTACCGAGGAAGAGCGGACGATCGGCTAAGGAGGTCTATATTTATCCTCTGATAGACTGTTGAATCCAAATTAAGCGGGCATAAAAACACAATAACCGAGTGGATAGTCTCTAGAGCAGAAAATAGTTTGTGGCATAGTGCACAAGTTAGCGAGTATGCAGTTATACGAGAATGGAGGACGAGGAATGTATATTGCAAAGTGTTAGCGCTGTGTGCTAGCTCAACCTAAATGAAGTCCAGAATGTTGCGTTGTGTTTAAAGTGAATATTTCATTGTAATAAGAAGTCGAGATATTCCGAGGGAAGTGAGGTGCAAGAACTTCAGAACGTGGCTTCGAAGACGCTACCTTGAACGAGGCATCCCTCAAGAAGAAGACAGCACCATGGACCAGCGGGGCGGGAAGACCGGACTCCAAGAATCGACCCTGGCCGAGACCTCTACCATGATGGGCTAAATCATGATAGCCTACCCGGAGGGACAGGGGAGGAGATCCTCATAATTAGATAAGTGGACCATGAGATACTAGACATGTAGTAGAGTTAGGGTGTCACGCAGAGATGGTAGAATTAAACTTGTAAATATTAACATAGGATTTGATTGTGGCCCATCAGGCTGCATATTAAGATAGTTTGGATATATCTAAAGGGTAAGTGTAGATAGGTTTTCTTTTCTTTATGTAAAGCAGACAATGATGTAAATTTGTTAACGCGGCAAGAGGTAGTGTGCCTAGTTGATACATATTGTTTGAGTACGATAGACCGGACATTTTTCTTTTGGGTCGGTTAGTTGTATACATGTCCCTTGTAGGATTAGGATCACTATGTGTAATTCCCATTATATCCCTGGGGGAAGGGCAGTCATACCTGCGTAAGGTAAGGCATGCTGATGGTATTTATTTAGTTAAGTGGCTCTATTTACGTGGCTTAGACGGGCGTAAACTATAGCGGAGGCGCAGGTTTTAAAGCTATTTGACTCTGTGCTACTCTGCCAAACGTTGGGTTTTAACCTCTGACCCCCAAGGTTACTGTTGACGCGCCGCATATTGACGGTGATGGTTTGGTGTGATAGTATGGTAGAACACTTTATGTGATTCAACTGCGACCCGTGTGGGTGGTTAACTGAAGTCAGGTGCGTAATGTGAGATGTGTCTTTCCTCACTTATTTTGTGGCCATTTGCTGTTATGAGTAGAAGCTTGAAAGTCCCTTTGTGAAAGAATGTAGGGTAAGACGTCTAGCGGTAGTTTGTGTACAAGTTTTTTTTTGATGTAGGGGGAGGCTCCAGACCAGACTGCGGGTCAATGTTCGCCTGCTCTGTGTTGGGGTGAGCTCGGCCATTTTTAAATCGCTCTGGAGGTAGGTCATTCTCCTTTGGCAGAGAAGCATTTTGCAAACACAGTGCGTCATTTATTTTAACCATTTTACCTCCTTTTCCTTTCTTGTTTGATTCGCATTCTTAGGGTTGCGTATTTTACTAATGTGATCTTGGCACTATGCTACTGTTATGATTGCCCTGTTGACACAAAGTTCTGCCTGGTGGACGTGGGTTCACGTCCGTGTAAATATGTCATTGAGGGCGCTAGAGTAGGTTATCTGAGATTATTTTTATCACTTATTGTGCTGCTATTTTTGTGTATATAAATATCCCGATATGGGAGGAAACTTTCATAATAGCGGTAATCTCTGCGGGTATCCTTAATTCTACCATCATGTCATTTTATGTCGCAGGCATAGTGATGATGTTTTCCATGTTGGGGACACATCCGTTTCGTTTCCTGGTTCACAGATCGACAAACTTCAGCACAACGTCATAACCCAGATTATGTTTTCTTTTGAACTGTAGACGTGAGCCTTTGGGGCATTTATTTTGGCACTACAGGTGCAATCCTTGTAAATAACTTGTGTTGTGAATACAAACTTATGCTCAAAAATTCTGATCACAGCGAAAGTGTTCCTCATTTCGTAGTTTAATGTAATTGTACTAGCCCCCATGATCCTCTCGTCACAAGAACCCAACTATCGACCATTTCTGCCGACTGCAGCTGAGCTGGTGCCCGTATGCAAGAGCAGGTGAGCAGGTAGGTATAATCCTGCAGTGTTGATGTGCCCTATAGGGTACAATATGATCTCTCTCCTTTAAAGTATGCGTTCGAGTAGGCTATACGCGTAGGGTTTTTGGTATGAAAAATGAAATGTCGTATGGCTTTTAGTGTCGGGATATCCCAGGACGGGTTCGGCTCGCCAGGTGCAGGTCTTTC
Source organism: Anabrus simplex (assembly GCF_040414725.1). Taxonomy (NCBI): domain Eukaryota; kingdom Metazoa; phylum Arthropoda; class Insecta; order Orthoptera; family Tettigoniidae; genus Anabrus; species Anabrus simplex. Next base: position 109,553,917 of record NC_090266.1, on the reverse strand, counting down.
TATTTGACTCCCGTAGGCGACCTGCGCGTCGTGATGAGGATGAAATGATGACGAAGACATCACATACACTCATCCCCCGTGCCATTAGAATTAACCTGTTAAGTTTGAAATCCCCGACCCGACCGGAAATCGAACCCGGGACCCTCTGAACCGAAGGCCAGTACGCTGACCGTTCAGCCAACGAGTAGGGTTTTTGATGTAATGTCCGTACAGTATTTTCTGCAGAGTAAATGGTCACATCTGCTTGTTCAGGCAATTGTGTCAGAAATTCTTCCGAATTTCGTACAATAGATCCTCTGTCAAACCTGACCGATGTTCTGCATGTTTCTTACTTAATTCTGGGGCCAAGTTCGTTCGTTATGAAATGAAAAAAGTGTAAAAATATCTTCGTTCCCCGCTTATTTCTACAGAAATTCTAGCGTTAAATTTGTTGGACACTTAATCAGCGACCGAGGAACAATGCCTGTATTTTTGTGCGAAACATCTGCGAAATCTGGAGTTCCTAATAGCATACACCTAGATGTATCATTAATGATCAAGGGTTCACTTCGAATTATTCACAATCACCTTTACAACCAGCAGCGGCGATTAGGGGGTGCGAAGGGGCAGGGGCAGTTGCCCCTCCCACTTTGTGAAGGAACCATTGCTCTTTTATTCCAGTTTTATCCGTCAGAAACTAGGAATTATATGAATTATTAAAACAAGCAATTTCTACAAGACGTGTTGTCTTATTAGCTAATGATTTTTTTTCGCTAATAGCTTTACGTCGCACCGACACAGATAGGTCTTATGGCGACGATGGGATAGGAAAGGCCTAGGAGTTAGAAGGAAGCGGCTATGGCCTTAATTAAGATACAGCCCCAGCATTTGACTGGTGTGAAAATGGGATTCCACGGAAAAACATCTTCAGGGTTGCCGATACTGGGATTCGAACCCACTATCTCGCGGATGCAAGCTCACAGCCGCGCACCCCTAACCGTACGGCCAACTCACCTTGTATGATTTTCCTTAATTATTAACAAAATTACTAGCGGAAATACCCACAAAATGTCGTTCGTCGTGGATAACAGATTTGTATCGTGCCACAGCTAGTAGTGGGCACATTGGATGTGCTGTGAGGAAGGGTAGCAGGGTTTTATATATTGCCAGTCATGGACACTGAGGTATGATTCACCTGCTTGCCGTGCGCATTCGTCAGTCTGGCAGTCTCTTTAGTGTCTGTTAGTTTCTTAGTGTATAGCAAATGCTAAATTATTTTTAATTATATAGTCCCGCAGAACTTCTATTTAACTGTAATAGATGTGTACATGTTGTACGGCGAGTTGGCCGTGCGGTGAGAGTCGCGCAGCTGTGGGCTTGCATCCGTGAGATGGTGGGTTGTATCCCCACTGTCGGCAGCCCTGAAGATGGTTTTCCGTGGTTTCCCATTTTCACACCAGGCACGTGCTGGGGCTGTACCTTAATTAAGGCCACGGACGATTCCTTCCCAAGCCTGGGCCTTTCATATCACATCGTCGCCATAAGACCTGTCTGTGTCGTTGCGGCGTAAATCAAGTTGTAAAAAAACTGTCAACCTATACCTCTCTGTTGAAATTCGCTCAGAGGGCATAAAAAGCCATTTTGTAGCATTTTCTCTGTGTTGATATATATCCCCCCTCCCCCAGCCGCCGCCCGCTATATCCTTGAGACCGGGTACTTTTATTGTCTGTACACTTCTAATTCCCAATCACCGTTACTGTTTACAAACCATTTTAACGCCAATGGTTCATTATTATTTTCATGTTCAACACTGTGCCCGTTCACACGTCCGCGACAGCTTTCAAAATGGTGCCGACTGAAGGTATGGGCCATGTAATCTATAGGAAGCAAAGAATAGACACCAGTTGCGGTGACACAGAAGGCCATACACGTCATGGAACGGTCAAGTATTCAGGGTGAAACGGACAATGGACTGTCTACTGTATTGTTTTACAAAAAAAAGTAGAAAACTTGATTGTTAAGAAAACTCCATCTTAAATTTTCTCAACGGAGAGTGAGGACGGAATTACCGACCGCGGTATAATTCTTTTAGGAATAACAAAGGATCTAAAGATATATTAAAGGAAAAAGCATCGGAAACGAGAAGAAACAAGTCAAATCACCGAAAAATAGCATAGTTGACTCGAGATATTAAGAAGGAATCACCTACAAGAGCTACGAGATACGCGTGGGTGGATACTCAGTGCAGTGATCTATAGTCTGCAAAGGGAGACCAAGCCAACATAAAAAGGATCACACACAAGAAGAGAAACATCTCCAATGATTGAATCAGAATAAAAATAAGTTTGTCTCAAGTATTATTACTTGTAAAAAGAAGTTTTCCTCAAGATCTACAAGAAGGGCAGACAGAGAATAGATGCACTGAAATCATTACCAACGAAATCGAGGATACGTCGGAGAGCCACGAAAGAAATAATAAAATTAAGGATTACAGACGTCAAAAAAAAGAATTGTATAATGGCTGTACACTGCACTATAATCATTAATTTAGATGCTGACAAGAAGACCATGAGGATGATGTGCTAAATACACATGATGGACCAAGCTGGGGACCAGTACATCTTGCTATACGACCGAGCCATGATGAGGAAGACGACGGGAAACCATCCGACCGAGCCATGATGAGGAAGGCGTCGGGAATCCAGACAGCACTTCCGTGATGAAGAAGCGGATGATGTACCAGATGTCCAACCCATGACCTAACCGAAGACCCAACTACATCCATTTGGGAGCAGAACAGCTGGACCAGGGACAACCATGAGCGAGCTAAGTCATTTACAATATTTAATCGCATAATTTTTGGTTTGCCTACACATGTACCTTAGGTATGTGCCGATGGGCCAATTAGAGACCGATACATAAGAAATGCAAGTAAATGTTACCAACGAAGTGTGAGATATTTAAGTCCGTAGTTACATGATTTAGCAATATAGCAGTAGTTTCTGATGTAATGGATATATACGTCAACGTATATCGGTCAAAATACTCGTATGTAGCGTGAGGTTTGAAAGAGAAGTTTGGAAACAGCTGATTATAATGACATACTGGCAGATTACAGAGATTTCATAGAGGTAATGTTACAAGTTGACGTCACGATTGGTTGCGCGCGGTGTAAAAATAAACAGATGGAATCACACATTGTTTTGCTTCACAATAAGGGCATTGAACTCAATCATAGGTTATGAGATATAGCAACTTTTAAATGTTGTCTTAAGAAACAGTGTGGTACTTTGACATGGTCGTGTATTTGGGAACGCGACGAGTTATTATTGAGGCTACGATGTTAAGATATTATATGGATGTTGAAATAAGGTTACGATTGTGCCAACTGGAGGAAAGGTATGAGTTATATAGTGATATGAGAAGTTTTATTCGCACTACGCAGGGGCCATTGAGTGCCTGCAGCTTAAGATATCCCACACTACATTTTTTTAGATTCGTATACGTGAGATTGCCCACACCGCTGGAGCGACCTAAGCCAAGGTATGAACAGAATTTACTATTGTAGAAGTATGCTTGTGACGGAATCGTATGTCAACTTTAGATGTGTTGTAATGAATATAGGAATACAACGATACGTTTGATAGCTGTATTTGACCAAATGCATTCACGACACCGACATATATGAGAGTATGTTTCTGAACACCGCGGCATAGCGCTCGCATAGTAACTGCGTAAGAATAAAGTAGCTTGCATTGAAGTAGAATGTTATGGAATATAACGAAGGAAAGGGACATTGAACCTAAAAGGACATGTGTATGACAGCCAAAGATTATGTTGAAATTAGTTAGATAGCTAAATAGATTAACATTCTCTGTTTGAACTTACATTTTCTCAACGAACTATAGCTAGGGAAAAGCTAGAATAGGAGACGTATTTAACAGACACTAGGAACGAATGCCTTAGTTCGTAAGAAGTTATCCATGCACAACGAGAACGTAGCAATAAAACATGAGTTCGGATTTACTCAGATTTACTCAGATTTATTCAGATTTACTCAGATTTATTCAGATTTATTCAGATTTACTCAGATTTACTCAGATTTACTCCGATTTACTCAGATTTATTCAGATTTATTCACATGGAATTATGCATTTAAGTTCACTCATATGGATTCATCCAGTTAAATTTACGCATCTAGATTTACTTATTTCAGTTTGCTTATATGAATTTACTTATTAGTGACTCGTCATTGACTGAGTATTAGCTACAATTTACCATGTGATGTTTTTCAACGCTCAATCCTAATTGGATCGGCGAGTAAATATATCTGTGATACAGTTCAGTCCTCCGATTTAAAAATGATGTTTGGGTTCAATTTAAGGTTGAACTTATTAGTGGACTTGAGATACACTTCGGCTTAACATTGTGTCTAAGTGAGACTTGTTTAATTAGTCTTAAAGCAAATGAGCTATCGTAACAAGTTGATTGTGTTGGTATTACACCTATGTCTCAACTGCAGTATCGACCTTAAATGTCCAGTGATCTATTGTAAATATGTACATACTCAATTTTTACTTCACGAAGGAACTGATCTTCATAGTTTAATACTGGATATTGTTTCCCTTTCTACGAGCCAGCGCTGACTCATAATCCATACTTGTTTTTACGCAATTCCAAATAATGCCTCGCATAAAATGCCAATTTAATAATCCAATATTTTATCAATAAATATCTTATTTATTTTCTACAATTGTATGTGTCATGAATTCTTCCATTACAGCCTAGTTCATAAGTTAGTTGCTAGCTAAGAGAAGTATTGAGTAATTAAGTATTGCATTTAATCATGACCAGTTCTCACGTAGTCAAATATTCAGATAAAATTTGTCGACGGTTACTACTATTACGTCGTGAGTTTCTATAGGCGTCACCCGTGAGTTGCTAATCTCTTCGTACTCACGTTAAGCGTATCTTGTAGTAAGATAACATGTCTTACTTGCCATTAGAAAACCCTGAGGTATCCGCTGAGCGACCCCATTTCGTCTGACTAGGCTGCCCAACGACGAGTTGAAATGGAGGTATCGGGTAAAGAATGTAACGTTCGAACAGACGCAATTGTTACAACACTGTTGATGTGGTACATTGTGTCATGTTCGGCAATCCACAAATTGGGAAGTATTAATAAATTGTCCTCTATCTTCTCTGATTCTATAGGGAATCTATCTTCTGGATATGTTGACATTGGTTGCAAGGACAGTGTGGGGTAAAAACCTTTTCCAAGCTGAAATGTATATTTCACGATAGTGTTTATGAAAGGTAGAGCTTCAGTAGTTCCCAAGTTTCCTGCACAGTATCTGCATTCTTTGAAAGAAGAAAGAGAAATTTTGATCCTTCTAACACGAGTAGAAATCTTTGTAAATGTTTCAGCCGATACGGTCCGGACGACTTAATTCTTTTCCATACCAAGCGATCGGAATTGGCCATGTGAGGTAACATGGAATGGCCTATGGCTTTTAGGCCGGCCCCCTGATGTAGGGGTAGCGTGTGTGGCTCTTACTCGGAGGCCCCGGGTACGATTCCCGGCCAGGTCAGGGATTTTTACCTGGACCTGAGGGCTGGTTCGAAGTCCACTCAGCCTACGTGATTAGAATTGAGGGACTATCTGACGGTGAGATAGCGGCCCCGGTCTAGAAAGCCAAGAATAACGGCCGAGAGGATTCGTCGTGCTGACCACACGACACCTCGTAATCTGCAGGCCTTCGGGTTGAGCAGCGGTCGCTTGGTAGGCCAAGGCCCTTCAAGGACTGTAGTGCCACGGGGTTTGGTTTGGTATGGCGTTTAGTGCCGGGAGTGCCCAAGGACAAGTTCGGCTCGCGAGATACAGGTCTTTTGATTTGACGTCCGTAGGCGACCCTCGCTTCGTGATGAGGATGAAATGATGACGAAGACGACACATACACCCAGTCCCAGTGTCAGCGGAATTACCCAATTATGGTTAAAATTCAAGACTCTGCCGGGAATCGAACCCAGGAACCCTGTGGCCAAAGGCCAGCACGCTAACCATTTAGCCATGGGGCCGGAACCTGAGGCGAAAAGAATAATATTAAAAGCCGATTTTAGCTTCGTTTCATTTTCAGCAGCAAGATTTACTTAATATGGAGCATGAATATTATCAGCTAGCCTATACAGGGTAGCCGTAACTTAATGCGCATCATTTAAGGATATATTTCTTGTTAAACTCCATATATGTTGAATCAACCACATTAAATACAATTTCTAACAGTTTACGGGATAGGCAAGACAGAAAAAACGACAATTTATGTGATACGAACTGTTAGACTACGGCAGTAATAATGACACTAAATAATTATCTTTACTTTATGAGATAACTAATGACGGTCAGCGAAAGTCCTGTTGCTGTAGCAAGTTACTGCAAACTTATGGAGACCTTTTTTTTCCTGTCATTTGTATTTTTACCGCTGTTAGTTTCCTAGAAATGAACACATAATTGCCAGGTTTTATATGATTATTACTGAAATATTACACCATTCTATTAAAGGCACGTGATTTATAATTTTGCGTAGATCTTGACGCGGAATTACGTCAATATTGAGAAGATTATATTTAATACATTTATATGGGCCTACTGTGTGAGGTTGTCATAACAAAACCTCCATCATTTAAAAATATATTCCTGGTTTAATTCTATACCGTTTTTTCCAAACATATTTCAGAAAGAATTATGTCCGGCTCCATAGCTAAATGGTCAGCGTGCTGGCCTTTAGTCACAGGGGTTCCGGGTTCGATTTTCGGGAGGTTCGGAATTTTTTACCCTCATTGGTTGATTTCTCTGGCACAGGGGCTGGGTGTGTGTGTCGTCTTCATCATCTTTTCATCCCCATCACGACGCGCAGGACGCCTACGGGTGTCAAATCGAAAGACCTGCACCTGGTGAGCCAAACATGTCCTCGGACACTCCCGGCACTAAAAGCCATACGCCATTTCATTTCAGTAACAGTAGGTTAGGAGATGTCTGAAGTTAGGAACAATTCGACAGCGATTTCTGTAATAGAAAATTTAAGTTTAAAAAACTGAAGATATTGAAATATTCGGCATAATTGGTTAACATGGTAGCATGGTAGCTTCCGACGAATGGCTTGTATTTCGTTCCCAGGTGAGAAAGAATCTAAGATTGATTTGAGAGTCTCGAATAAGGTACATTCAACCACAAGAACACAAAGCGGGTTAAAATGCCTTTCTCGACATTAGAAGGGGGTTTCCTGTGGTTTCCCACTCCAACGTTAATACAAGTAGAAATGCCTATTAGAATCGTCCGTACACCGAACAATATGAAGGGCTGCAAGTAACCAGCTGGGACATAAATGGAAAGAGCTCCATCATATTTTGAAATGCTTCCTGCCTTTATGAATACATAACGGCAATGGTTAATCAGCCATCGCATGTGGAATGTTCTTGAAAAAGATGGGAAGAATTCATGTAGAAAGAGAGGTTAACGACCCGGTATTAAGGAGGAGTCCTCTATTATACAGGAAGTAAAGGAAAGAAATCAATCAGACGCCGCGTTCTTTTCAGAGCTGTGATGAAAACGCATTCATTGTAAATTGTTAGTTTAAGATATGTATTAAACCTATTGAGTGTGGTCAATGACCCCGGAATTGCTGTATGTAACTATCAGGTGCTCTTATAATAATTTAAAGGTGCATTGCTTTGTTCAGAAATTCTGCTATTTAATGAAGATGATATAATAATAATAATAATAATAATAATAATAATAATAATAATAATAATAATAATAATAATAATAAAAGTAATAATCTAGAGAGTTGGTTACCCGGTTTTAGTCACGTTAGCTGTGAGTCAGTAGGTGCGAAATCCACTTTCAGCAAATCTCAAGGTGGATTGCCTTGGTTTCCCATTTTCACACCAGGCAAATGCTGGCTGGGGCTGTTACTTAATTAAAGCCACGGTCGATTCCCTCTCATTAGAAGTCCTGTCCTACCCCATCGCCGCCATAAAACCTCGCTGCGTCGGTGCGAAGTAAAACAAATATGATAATAATAATAATAATAATACTAATAATAATAATAATAATAATAATCATAATAATAATAATAATATAAGAGAAGAAGAAACTGTGGACAGATACATTTTTAAAAAGAGGGTAGTAAGTATGGAAGGATTCCAAGGAAGATTGAACAAGAAGCCTGGTGCGAAGTGGTCCGAGGACAGGAGGAAAAAGCATAGTGAAAGGATGAAAGAATATTGGAAGGAGCGGAAGAGAAAACAACACAGTATTAATAACTGAATTGAAATTGGCACGCGGTCCTTAGCAGGCCTCATCCGAAATAATAATGATAATAATAATACTAATAATAATAATAATAATAATAATAATAATAATAATAATAATAATAATAATAATAATAATAATAATCATTTTTATTAAAACAAGCTTCATGGCGAAATAGCACCGAAGGGCCATGTTCTACCAAGTGACCGCTGCTCAGCCCGTAGACCTGCACATTACGATTCTTGAGTGGTTAGCACGGCGAAACTTCACGGCCGTTATTCCTGGCTTCCTGGACTGCGGCCGCTATCTCACCGTTAGATAGCTCCTCGTTTGAAACCACGTAGGCTGAGTGGACCTCGAACCAGCCCTCAGATCCAGGTAAAAATCCCTGAAACGGCGGGGAATCGAACGCGGGACCTCCGGGTAAGAGGCAGACAGGCTACCCCTACATCACGGGGCCGGCTAATAATATCTTAATATTAATAATAATAATAATAATAATAATAATAATAATAATAATAATAATATGGCTGCTAACGATTTTCAACGGCACTCGAACGCGTAGAAGCTTTTCGGTGACAAGGGTGAGAAGAGGCTGGGAATGGGACGTAAGGATCACGGCTTTAAGATATAGCTCCAGCATTTGCCTAGCGTAAAAAATGGCTAAACTACGGAAATCTATCTTCGGAAATGCCGACGGTGAGTTTTGAACCCACCATCTACCGAATGCAAAGCCAACTTACCCGGTAATAACACTAATCATCATCATCATCTTGTTCATTTTCCCAATTAACTGGGGTCGGCATATCGTATAGATGTGTTCCATTTTTACGACGGATGCCTTTCCAGACGCCTCCCAGGCACATAGATACAGGGTGTAACAAAATGTACGGCACACATTGCAGGACACATTCCTTAAACATAGATGAAGGAATTATGTTATATGAACATGGATCCGGAAACACTTTATTTCCATGTTACACCTCACTGTCTCCAACTCATTAATTATGGGAAACACACAACATACCACACGCAACTCTTCCTCACAGGGATGTTCAATATGCCCTCCGTGAGCGTTGATACATGTTTGCCAAGGTCGTGCTGACCACTGGAACAGTGGATGTTACCTGTAAACAAGCAATGAGGTAAGTCGCATGGCAACAGAGACATGTAAAACAAAACAAAACACTGGCGGTGCACCGTTACCAGACGTAACCAAGAGAGCATGTTTAAGGTGTAACATGGAAACAAAGCGTTTCGGACCCATGTTCATAGAACATAATGTATTCGTCTACGTGCGAGGAATGTGTCCTGCAATTTGTGCCGCACATTCTTGTTACACGCTGTATATGAAATCCATCAGGAGAATTTTCGTCGTAATGGTTTTCCGTGGTTTCCCATTTTCACACCAGGCAAATGCTGGGGCTGTACCTTAATTAAGGCCACGGCCGCTTCCTTCCAACTCCTTGTCCTTTCCTATCCCATCGTCGCCATAAGACCTATCTGTGTCGGTGCGACGTAAAGCCCCTAGCAAAAAAAAAAATCGTCGTGCTCCTTTTCCTATGCATGTATATAAAGGAAAGCGAACCTTACCGTAGCACACTGTAGGAATGCGAATCTCCATCACGTATTTACGCACTCGTACAGTGTACAGTACTTCATTCAAGGTACTGCCCTTTACTGTACACCTTCACATATGGAAATAAACACAACGGACTGTGTTGTGATGCACTGAATACCCATGTGTGATTGAGAGGCGTAACCAGTCTTATGGAAAATAATGGATAGGAAGAACATTGGCAGACAAGTGATATCTTTTGTTTCTTAACCCCCGATATAATGATGAACAGCCTATTTATAACAAGCATAGCAGTGCAGTTAGCTGATCATTTCCCTTCCGTTCTCAAAAAAGAAAGAAAGAAAGAAAGAAGGTTCGATTACAGCCCAGGATGGGATATTGTTCCTCCGCCGACGATATGTTCCTCGTAAATGTATTTGTGATACGGAACTGAAGTGAAATAGTCTCCCTATTTTAACTCCAAATATAGAATCCTCATCACCAGTTGATTTGCCTCCTAATTTCTCGCCTAGTGGCCGCGCGGTTTAGGCCACGTAACTGTGAGCTTGCATTCAAGAGATAGTGGGTGCGAACCCTACTGTCGGCAACCCTGAAGATGGTTTTCCGTGGTTTCTCATTTTCACGCCAGGCACACCTTTCAACTCCTAACCATTTACTATTACATCGTCGCCATAAGATGTATCTGTATCGGCGCGACGTAAGGCAACGTGTAAAAAGATAAAAAAAATAAAAAAATGATTTCTAGGAGCCGATGAGCTCGATGTTAGGCCTTTAAACAGCAAACATCATCATCATCATCATCAAAAATGATTTCTCGCTACGAAACTTGAGTCAATGTCCCCGCTTTGCTTCAGACGACTAGACGTGGGTTTTTCACCACTGTCCTTCGTGCGGCTCCATGTGAAATTTATACTGGACTAATTTTGGCTGAATTATATAGTTTTCAATATTTCCACTTTTCCAATCAATCTCATTCTATTATCACCTCATAGCAGTACGTCATGCCTTCCTAGTTCCACGTTCTTTTTCCTTGGTATTAATTGGGAACGTCAGCATCTATTTAAACATTTATCTGCAATCAAATTAAGTAGAATTGTATACCTGAACATTTTAATTATGTAACTGAACATACTTCCAATAATAATAATGTTACTGGTTTGTACGTTCCACTGGCTACTGTTACTGTTTTTGGAGACTCCTAGAACATACTACAATCACAGTTAACCAGCGTGACAGACCACGTGGAGCACTTGCACTTGTTGCTCTTTTTTTTTTTTTTTTTTTTTTTTTTTTGCTGACGACAGATGTAACTGACGACAAATACCTTCGAGCACTTGTGTACATTGGATTTGAAGGCATAACCAAATCAACGAGAACATAAATCAAAAGCTGTTTAAATCACTCGTGTATATGCATTACCCGAACGGGTCGAGGATAGTTTAATAACGGCACTCCTCTGACATGATCAATACAGCGAACTTACAAGGAACCTTTCCCAATCGACCCCATCAAAATCCCACTATTCATCACCCACTTCTGACGTATTTGTTGTGCAGGCATCTACCAACGAGAGTCTTGGCTAGTTACGATGCCGTGGTCTTGTGCCGCGTCAATAGAAGCATATATAAAAAGGAACTCCAGTTTAACTTGTCTTTCTTTCATTCAAAAATTATTTCAGAACTACGTGAGATTTTGGTTTGTTTCTTGAAAAGTTAAAAGTGCCTTACATAACAGATTGACAATAATGAAACTGCACAGCTATATTTACCATCAGTTCAAGTCTGAACGATATGAGCCGCTGGTTAAATATTTCATAAGTCCGATGACTCCATATACCGATCTGACTGCGTTGATAATCATATTCCTTTCGTTTGTACTACGGAAGGAACTCATCACTCTGGACAGGATAACTGTTCCCGTACCTGTTTCATTCGCTGTTCATATTGTAAACAAACGTCATTTCTTAAATACACCTCCGTCTCCTACCCGGTCATTTCCCAATTTATTAGGTTCGGCACATCTTGTGAATTTGGCCCATTTTTACGCCCGGATGCTGTTCCTGACGCCAACCCTATATGGAAGGATTATTCGCCATTGCGCATTTCTTTAGTGGATGTCATTGTGATGTGTTTTATGCGTACATGAGAAGAAGTGTATTATTAAACGAATGCAAACGCCCAGTTCTCGAGGCAGAGGAATTAACAAAACGCAGTTTAATTTCCCGACCTGGACAGGAATTGAACCTGGGCCCTCTAAATCGAAGACAAGTACACTAACCATTTAGCCAAGGATACTGATGAACCTCCTTGAGCTTACCCTGATATTTCTGGGGTCTTGGTCATGAGTTTAAGGCCAGATACGATTCCTGACGCCAAGTGATTTTGGGATGTAAATCTCATTCCAGGGTCGACCTGGAATCGAACCTCATCTTTCTGGGTGAGAAGCCAGCAGCTAAGCCAGTGAGATAATCAGGACCCCCATTTGCTAAATACACCAAGAAAATTCGATACTAAATCCAAACAGCAAATTTGATTTTAACTCACACCACAGTGTTGAAACACCTGAGTCGAGAAAAATAGTAGTATTTCGCAGAAAACTTTCGATGTGTTAGCGCGACATTAAACCAGTATCAGAATACAAAACAAAGGAAAAGTATTGAGTAAGGGAATTTGAAAAGAGTTAAATGTAGGATAGAAAATATCATTTTGGGAAATGCAGTATTTTTATCACTTTAATTTGATATTACCTGGGAGGGTACCTTGTTAATTGTTTGTCTTCGCATCCAAACATTTAATTCAGATTTCTGAAAATGAAAACCTACAACCTGTTTTCCAGTCAGTGACCGGGTCACGGATGGGACGAATGAAGCCCCCATCTTGCGGCGAGGATAGGAAGTGTGCCGGCTGTCGAAGCCTGTCGCACTACTTTGGGGCAATGATTAATGACTGACAGATGAAATGAAATGATAGTGGAGAGTGTTTCTGGAATGAAAGATGACAGGGAAAACCGGAGTACCTGGAGAAAAACCTGTCCCGCCTCCGCTTTCTCCAGCACAAATCTCACATGAAATGACCGGGATTTGAACCAATGTATACAGCGGTGAGAGGCCGACGCGCTGCCGTCTGAGCCACGGAGGGTCTAATTCGGATTTCTGCTGTTGCAAAATTGTAATTGGTGATCGTGGTACCTTAACTGCGGTTTAATATGATTCAGCAATCTATTCTGGTATTATCAAAATGATTCCGTTTTGCTAGTCCACATAAAGTCATAAACTTTAAATTTGAGTTATACTTCTTTAACATATTGTGGTCACCGGGTGAGTTGGCTGTGCGGTTAGAGTCGCGCAGCTGTGAGCTTGCATCCGGGAGACAGTGGGTTCGAATCTCACTGTCGGCAGCCCTGAAGATGGTTTCCCGTGGTTTTCTATTTTCACACCAGGCAAATGCAGGGGATGTACCTTAATTAAGGCCAAGGCCGCTTCCTTCCCACTCCTAGGGCTTCCCTATCCCATCGTCGCCATAAGAACTACCTGTGTCCGTGCGACGTTAAGCAAATAGCAAAAAGAACATATTGTGGTCAAGGTGTCATTCCTGTTGCTTGAAACCATTCGTCATACGCACCTGAATTTTTTGCATGGAACATATGATTAAACTGTAGTACTTCTTGTACACGGACGCTCATCTCTTTACCTATGGGGTCATTGGGTGAGGGTTCCTTGTTTGTTTTGGGCTCCACTTTGAACTGTCCATGCTCAGCATATGATGCTAGTGAAAGCGCTATCTGTTAACATAACAGTAACACAAGTAAGTTTTAGACCTCGCTGGGAGAGGAAAGACAGTGGTCGTGGCCTGAACTAATACGTTTGCCTGGAGTGAAAATGGAAAACCACGAAAATTTATCTTCATGGCTGCCAAATGTGGTTGGAATATAGCTTGCCTTATAGGTAGTTCGTTCGGGGAATTCCTACTTTATTTTTTCTTCTAATGATATTCATTATACTTTGAAAAATTGTTCGGAAGATAGGGATTTTTTGGGGGGATTTTTATTATTTATCATTCCTGTCTAGGTGAAGAATATTCGATGGGATGTACGCGTGAATTTCTGCGCCAAACTTTTTCCTAAACCTGCAATGTGCAACCTGGTCTGATTTAAATATCTCCTGGCCGTATCTTACGCGACATCTTACCGCAATTTAAATGCGCATATAGTCTCATGTAGGCTTCCCCGTACACAATAAAACCGTATCAGAGACAGTGAGTGAGGCCCATCTTAAAACACTGATCCCTTGTTATATAATAATAATAATAATAATAATAATAATAATAATAATAATAATAATAATAATAATAATAATAATAATAATAATGTTATTTGCTTTACGTCCCACTAACTACTCTTTTACGGTTTTCACTCTGTTATTTATTTTTTTTGCTAGGGGCTTTACGTCGCACCGACACAGATAGGTCTTATGGCGACCATGGGATAGGAAAGGCCTAGGAGTTGGAAGGAAGCGGCCGTGGCCTTAATTAAGGTACAGCCCCAGCATATGCCTGGTGTGAAAATGGGAAACTACGGAAAACCATCTTCAGGGCTGCCGATAGTGGGATTCGAACCTACTATCTCCCGGATGCAAGCTCACAGCCTCTCGCCTCTACGCGCACGCCCAACTCGCCCGGTCTCTGTTATTTAGGGCGGAGTCCACTTTTCTAATAATTGTTATGATAACTTACTGTACTGAGCAAACTATATCCACCTCTACAGTTGTTGCTGGAAATCGCGTATCTGATTGTTTCAAGAGCCCATTCTTTTCTGAAAGAAAATGACGGAGCGGTTGCATGAAAGGCTTGACAGCTTATGACCAATTACAGACATACTTATTCACCATCATATAATTCTGTTTCACCACATCGATATTGATGGTAACGCGGGTTTTCATATTATTCTATAAACTATGGAACATGAATGTTATGTAGGAGATGTGATTGCTTACGACATGTAATTACTTCTGTTACATAAACAAGTTTTCGAAGTGAGAACTTCGCTCCGTAGTTAATACAGATTTATTATTCCCGGCAGGGTCGGGAATTTCAACCATCATTGGTTAATTTCTCAGGCACGGGGTCTGGGTGTATGTGTCGCCTGCATCATCGATTCATCCTCATCACGACGCGCAGGTCGCCTACGGGTGTCAAATCGAAAGACCTGCACTTGGCGATCCGAACATGTCCTCGGACAATCCCGGCACTAAAAGGCATACGCCACTTCATTTTTCACAGAGTTATTATACACAAAACCGGACGCAGCAACGGAAATGTTCGATGTATTCCAAGTTATTCGAAAGCATTTAAGAAACTGTCCGCCTCTGTGGTGTAGTGGTTAGCGTGATTAGCTGCCACCCCCGGAGGTCCGGGTTCGATTCCCGGCTCTGCCACGAAATTTGAAAAGTGGTACGAGGGCTGGAACGGGGTCCACTCAGCCTCGGGAGGTCAACTGAGTAGAGGTGGGTTCGATTCCCACCTCAGCCATCCTCGAAGTGGTTTTCCGTGGTTTCCCACTTCTCCTCCAGGCGAATGCCGGGATGGTACCTAACTTAAGGCCACGGCCGCTTCCTTCCCTCTTCCTTGCCTATCCCTTCCAATCTTCCCATCCCTCCACAAGGCCCCTGTTCAGCATAGCAGGTGAGGCCGCCTGGGCGAGATACTGGTCATACTCCCCAGTTGTATCCCCGACCAAGAGTCTGAAGCTCCAGGACACTGCCCATGAGGCGGTAGAGGTGGGATCCCTCGCTCAGTCCGAGGGAAAAACCGAACCTGGAGGGTAAACAGATGATGATGATGATGATTTAAGAAACTATCAGGTAAACATTTGATAGAGAATCTTCCACCTGGACGACGGTGTCAAATGCGGATTGATTGATTGATTGATTGATTGATTGATTGATTGATTGATTGATTGATTGATTGATTGATTGATTGATTGATTGATTGATTGATTGATTGATTGATTGATTGATTGATTGATTGATTGATTGATTGATTAGTAAACAGCAAAATGCAATGCATGGGAAGCACAAGACTTAGTATCAAGAACGATTTCCTAGACGAACATAACCAACTGCAGATACGTTTCGAAGGGCTGAAAGACGTCTGCGATGTCCGCTGGAAGAGAACTACCCGTTCTGGGTGTTCTGGTGATGTCTGGTGATACCCAAAATGCAGTTGAGAACAACCTGCATACCAGTCATTGTGAGCACTTGCTTCATTTATTAGTTTATTAAGCGTCAAAAAGTTGAATGATCATCCACAATTTCATCGCACCTCCGGCTATAGGCTATCAATCAATAGAGATAAATTTAGAACTACAAACAGACAAAGTGAGGCAAATATTAGTTTATAGGAAGAGGAGTTAATGATTAGAGTAATTTGCTAGGGGAGGTGTTAGATTATTTTCCAGATTTTTTGAAATTATTTATGACAAAACTAAGTAAACAACTGATTGGGAATCTGCTACCAGAGCGACTGCCCTAAATGCAGATCGGGGTGATTGATTGATTGATTGATTGATTGATTGATTGATTGATTGATTGATTGATTGATTGATTGATTGATTGATTGATTGATTGATTGATTGATTGATTGATTGATTGATTGATTGATTGATTGATTGATTGATTGATTGATTGATTGATTGATTGATTGATTGATTGATTGATCTTTCCTACATGTAAAAGCTCTACTCAGGCTTATTCGTCTACTAATTTTATTCCACCTCATCTCTCCATACTGCTCTAGTCAAGCAGCTGGTCTCCTTACTCCCAAATCTTCCCAGCCCAAACTTTTGAACATTTTGGCAACGCTACTCTTTTGTCGGAAATCACCCAGAAAGAATAGATCAGCGTTTCTTTGGATTTTTTCCAGTTCTCGAATAAAGAAATTCCGGTGAGGGTCCATATACTGGAACCCTGCTCTTAACTGTGATCTTAGCAGAGACGTATATACTCTCTCCTTTACATCCTTAGTACAACTCCAAAATACCCTCATAAACTTATTAAGAGATCTGGACCTTTATTTACAATCACATTTGTGTGATTACCCCAATGAAAATATTTTTTGTACCACCTATGAACCCACGAGGAACATTCACCCCATTAGCGCAGTAATCAAAACTTAGAATACTTTTGATCTTTGTGATAACCACAAACTGATTTTTCCTTCCGTTTGCCATCATACCATTACCTGCTGTCCATCTCAAAACACTGTTGAGATCTTTTCTTGCAATCTCTTATCTCTTATTTATTACTCTATCATTCGCAAAATCCTTCACTCTGATGCCAGTTCTTTACCCATATCGTAAATACACTGAGTGGCCAAAAGTCATGGTATGACCCTGAATGTGATATTAATAACGAGTTGCTCCTCTGCGAAGCCTCAAAACGGCAGAAATAGGGCGGGGCAGCGAATCTACAAGGTGTTGAAATTGTTCTGGAGGGATCTGAACCCACACATCCTGCACTGCTACCCACCATTGGTCTTGTGTAGTTGGTGCGGGGTTCATGGAGCGTACACCAGCATCGACGGCATCCCACAAATTCTCGATTGGATAAAGATCGGGGGATCTGGAGGGCAAATCCATGCTCCTAACTTCACTGGAAAGCTCCTCAAACCCACCTGCGTTCCACCACATAGCGGTGACATGGCACATTGTCGTGTTGAAACATGGCATCTCCACCACGGTACTCTAGGGCCAGAAAGGGTTGCAGATGGTCTGAAAGAATGTCCACATAACGTGCACCTGTCAGCGCTCCCTGCAGCCGGAAAATGGGACCTAATTACGCCAATGAGAACGCCGCCCAGACCAGAACTGAGACACTTCACGGCTGGACACAACCTTGTTGACACGCAGGATCCATAGCTTCATGGGGCATACGCCACACTCCCAAGCGCCCATCAGCTCGATACAACTGGAGCCGGGATTCATCTGACCTTACCACACGCCGCCACTGTTTCATGATCCACTGCCGATATTCGCGGGCCCATGCACTTCGTTGAGCTCTGTGTCACGGTGTCAGCAAAGGGACACGAGTTCGTCGTCGGTTTGTGAAACCTATGAGGTGCAATTAGCTCCTTACAGTCCTGGTAGAAATGGGTTCCTGATTTCCAACATTCAAACGAGCGGCGATCTGACTCACAGTAGCCCGTCGAGTATGGTCTTCCCACGCGGCAGTTTACGCAGGTGGTAACATTCTCTCTGCGATACTGAAGATCCACGCTTGACACTGTTGACCTCGGAAACCCAAATCCGCGTGTAATCTCTTCAATGCTATGGCCCATGCGCCGTGCGCCGATGATCATCCTACGTTCACAGTCAGTTAACTCGTGACGTGTTGTCATATTCACGACACTGGTATCTGTGACAGACTGCTCAGCTACTCCGCAGCTAGCCGCAAAGCTCAGGAGTCATACATGGCACATTTTCTTGTGGGAAACCCCATCCCGTGACGTTTGGCCACTCACGAGGGAACACATATATGTTACGCTCGGATTCGGTTGAAATTTGGTAGGAATATTCGTGGGAGGCAGTAGAATGCTAAGGTGAAAGCTGTATGTGCCCAGCGCACGTTTAAACGCCAAAATTGAACAAATAAATAGTCGTAAAATCAGAAGTGCCGCGGGAGTATCGGGGTGTGGCAGAGAGGTAGGGAGGAGCGAAGCAGCGGACGTGAACCAAGCAGGCTGTAACGAGCTGCGCCAGCAGGCAGGCAGCGTATAGTTAGATCAGATGTGCAAAATATAAATATGAAAACAGCACATGAAACAAGTGTTCAAACGTCGTCCTTTGTATATTTGTTTCATGTGCTGTTTTAATATTTTCGTTTTGCACATCTGATCGGGAAGTTAAGAGGAACGCGCTAACTATACGCTGCCTGGCTGCTGGCGCAGCTCGACACAGCCCGGTTGGTTCACGTCCGCTGGCTGCTTCGCTCCTCCCTACCTCTACGCCAAACCCCGACACTCCCGCGGCACTTCTAATTTTACGACTATTTATTTGTTCAATTTTGGCGTTTAAACTTGCGCTGGGCACATGCAGTTTTCACTTTAGCATTCTACTGCCTCCCACGAATATTCCTAACAAATTTCAACCGAATCCGAGTGTAACAGATGTATGTGTTCCCTCGTCGGTGTATATACTGTATATACTGTACTACTTCACCAGGGAATTGTTGCCGCTAGACATGGAGCGCTGCTGCTGTGCATACATTACGTCAGCTCGCCACGGTATGGCTGCCGCAGACGGGAGAGAGGCAAGAGGGGGAACGCATGTACAGTCATACAATGAGAACAGTACCACTAACCTACTTGAAGTTACATTGTACTAGACGATGATGGTCCTGCACACAAAGGATAGATACCAGGTTCTTCATCAGCTGTGTCGGTCTCACTATTCTCACTATTGTCCGTACCAGGTTCACTTGCAGTATCAGTATCCATATCACTTTGTTCAGTGTTGTCACGACACTCATTTTCATTTGTATTTTCATCATCACTATCGTCACTGTCAAGGCCAACATTTATGATGATATTTTCTATGGTTTCCTCCATTAACCCATCCCTGTACCAATAACTTTCCTCAACTGTTCGTACTTTTGCGCAAGCTTTTGCCCAGTCCTGTTGAGTGATTTCACTTAAAGAAATGTTGGTCAGTTCCTTTAGTGTTTTTAAGCTAATAGCAGATACATTTTTAGCAGCAATCTTTTGTTTTAACAAATTCGAAATAAGTTCAATCGGATTAAGGTCACAATGGTATGGAGGGAGCCTTAAGACAGTAAACCCCTTTTGTTCCAACATTGTATCCAATCTATATGCCTGTTTTGGCTTATTACATGTTATAAGTTTCAAAAGTTCATCTCGTCTCCAAGTGGGATCACAATATGTGTTATGCTGAGTAAGCCATTCTACCATTTCAGCCTTACGAGATGCATTAGTGGGGGCTTTATTGACTTGCGCAGTATGATAGGGCGCGTTATCGATAACAAGTATGCTCTCAGGTGGAATATTTGGAATAAGTTTATCTTCTACCCATTTCTGATAATTATTGCAGCTATTAATTTCATTATGGTAATCTTGTGATTTGAATTTTGAGTCATAAATTAAATCTGCTCCCTCACGCATGGACGACAATAGCTCGTTGTCCTGGACTGTGATTCGTCATAACCCCTGCGACGTCTTCATGTTGCCTACATATTTTTACAGTGTAGTGTGTATGAACCCACGTTTCATCCGTGTACACTACTGGTTTATTTGGACCCTTCGCGTTATTTCTTATAGCTCGTAAGTAGTCCGCACGTCTAGCAACAATGTCTGACATTCCTCGAGGATAGTTCGTTTATTTTTACACTTCCGGAAATAAAACCCCATTTCCTTTACAGTTTTCCGGAAAGTTTCCTTTCCTCCCTTAAACTGTATTTCATGTTTCGCAAATACGAGCAGTTTCCGCAGTGTAGGAATTTATTTCTTTTGTTCGTAATACTCTAGGAATTTTCTACGAATACGACATTTATCAAAGTCATCAATAGAAATCATTTTTCTTTCAGACCGTTTTTTTTTTCGTGGTGTTGTAACCTTTTCGCCGGTTTGCTCCGCCTTTTCAATGTCTTTCAAAATATTTCTTACGGTTTTTTCGGACTTACCAACTATATGTGCCGCCCCTAAAACTGCTTTTTGAAGAGGTATAATTACTTTTCTTCTCTTTTTTTCTTTTGCTTACAAAACTGCACGATATTGTATATCGTTTTCTTCTCCGCGGAATGAGTCTATTTCCCCCTTTTCCTGTTTCGACGTTTCGATTATTATTATTATTATTATTATTATTATTATTATTATTATTACTATTATTATTCGTACTATGTACTATGCACTATTATTATGTTAAAGTACATCTACTCCACTGCTCAACGAACAATATAGTCTATTAACTGTTTTCACTTACGTACGTACTTACGTACACGGGTTCACTAATCTACACGCACAATGCACGACCCAGCACGAATCATTCACTCACACGACATGCGATGAAGTTTCGCTGGCGACAACTGCACTTCTATCGCAGGCGTGTGGCTGGGCGGAGCGCATTAGTTCCGATTTCCGCCACCGGCAACAATTCGCTGGCTGGGTAATATAAGAAAACATAAAGGCGCAAAATTACTGCCTTGAGTAATTCTCCTCTTAATCATTGCAGAATCAGATAGTGCTTCACCTACTCTAATTTTCTGAATTATATTTTATAGAAATAGTTCAGCATAAGAGTTCAACTATAAGAGCTGCTTTCACTATAATCAGCCCCTTTAGGACTACCCAACATGCAAACATAGTCGAGTATATCGAATGTGAAATGTGATCATAATTACTATTATGCGGCTTATGTGGGATTGAAGAAAATGCACAAAATATTTTGCCTGTTTTGGGTTTGAATCTCCGAGTACACCGTTGGTCGTTAACCACTACGGCCATACAGTAGTCTGTAGAAGCTCTCTGTTTAAAATGTGTCATTTCCACTCCGAATGTACTTATAAGGGCTTAAGTGAAATTCTGCGTTGCCTCACATTAGCGCTCGTAGTGGTGCTTAAGTGAAACAATGCATTGACTCACATTAGCGCATGTAGTGGTAGAAAAAGGCAAACTGCTAATCTAATCGACCGGATAACGATGATTAAGAAAAGGATTGCAGTTTTTAGGAATATTATTTTTTGCTAGTGGCTTTTACGTCGCACAGTCACAGATAGGTCTTATGGCGACGATGGGCCAGGAAAGGCCTAGGAGTTGGAAGGAAGCCGCCGTGGCCTTAGTTAAGGTACAGCCCCAGCATTTGCCTCGTGTGAAAATGGGAAACCACGGAAAACCATCTTCAAGGCTGCCGACAGTGGGATTCGAACCCACTATCTCCCGGATGCAAGCTCACAGCCACGCGTTCCAAACCGCATGGCCAACTCGCCCGGTGTTTTTTAGGAATAGATAAAGAATATATTCTCATAGTTTATTATATTTTATTTAGGCCACCTCAAATAATTCTCACCTCATATCCCTAGGATGTTTTTAACATTGAGTTGCTTGCCTGATGGCCTAGAAGTGTGAATTTTTAGATATCATTCATATTTAAAGGAACATACGGAAAATTCCGGAAAATGTAGTAATCGCTAATATCTCCGTAATTAATTATTTCTCGTAAGGTAAAAATTGTATGAAGCATAAAATGTTGTGAATTACATTTTGAGTAAGTTTCATTATTCACAGTTTTATTTTTTATTTTAGTTCTCAGCCCAGGAAACACTGTAGAGTTGTACTCGTTAAATGAGGAGTGAGCTAGTTTCCCGTTGCTTTCCTCACTGATCCAGAAGTTGCTATTACATATCAGTCTGCCAAGCCCACTGAAATGCCCGCACCAACTGACCCTATGAAGAACATGTTTACACCATTCATAACAGGCAATGACTGCATAAGAAAAGGCATTTCTAGCATTTCTCATGCCTCGGTCACTTTCATGTTGTCAAAGCCAAGGATGATACTGATACAGGTCAATGAAAGTGACAAATTTGTTTTAGCCCAGGTGAGAAGACCAGTGTAAACACTAGGTCCTGCCACCAAAGGCGTAAAGCTTGTTGATACAGCTAATAATAAAGGAAATTTAGGTATAGTCGCTGCTGTGCCAAAACCGGGAATGTGATAATGTTCTTCCTATCCATTATTTCTCTTCAGACTGGTCACGTCTCCCAGGCATGTATTTACATAATATACAGTTCTTCAAAACAATTCTTGTTGAGTTCATTTTTCGATGCGCGTATGTAAAGGAAAAT
This sequence comes from Anabrus simplex, assembly GCF_040414725.1. Lineage (NCBI taxonomy): Eukaryota > Metazoa > Arthropoda > Insecta > Orthoptera > Tettigoniidae > Anabrus > Anabrus simplex. The sequence continues at coordinate 109,531,201 of NC_090266.1, read as the reverse complement.
TAAACGAACTCTAGGAACTCAACGAAAATTGTTCTGATGAGCCTCACCTCAATATGTGGCTGGGAGGCGTGACCAGTCTTAAGGAAAATATTGGATAGGAAGAGAATTGTGAGATACGCGGAATTTGGCACAGCAGTGACGATTATAACCTAGTACACACCACGGTCATCTTTGAACTAAGATGCGGAGATTCGAGAAATATTGTTGAGCATTTTAACCGTAATGTCGTCCAGCTCCATGGTTAAATGGTTAGCGTGCTGGCCTTTGGTCACAGGGGACCCGGGTTCGATTCCCGGAAGGATCGGGAATTTTAACCAAACATTTGTTAATTTCGCTGACACGTGGACTGGGTGCATGTGTTGTCTTAATCATAATTTCATCCTCATCACGACACGTAGGTTTCCTACGGGCGTCCAATTGAAAGACCTGAATCTGGCGAGCCGAAATGGTCCTCGGACACTCTCGGCACTAAAAGCCATACGCCATTTCATACCGCAATGTCAACACAGACGCATTGAGAGACAAAACTGAACGGAAACTTCCTTCGACCTTCGGCAAAAAAAAAGAAATTGCTACTTCGCTAAATGGTCAGCGTAGTGGCCTTCGGTTCCGAGGGCCCCGGGCTTGATTCCCAGCCAGGCCGGGAATTTTAACCGCATCTGGTTTATTCCTCTAGCTCGCAGACTGGGTGTTATGTTCGTCTTAACGAATATTTACACACAACACACCACACTACAAATAACTATAGAAAGACGCAATATTTAATACAACTTTCCACAAAAGGTTATAGTCTGGAAGGGCATCTGACCGTAAAACTAGGCCACGTCCATATTAAGTGCTGACCACAGGTATTGAGAAAAGGCCAGGAGGGAGAAAATAGCACAGCAAGCAAAGCTATCTCCGTGCTGGATTGTCTTGGAGAAAAGGAAGGTAATGACTTCCAATTTTCCGTTACCTCGGCACTAAGTGGAACCGTCTTTGCCTTCTGTAATTAACCTAGTAGACTGCTCGTTATTGTTGTAGACAGAGAGAAGATCGGGACCCTTTGCCTCTCCACAAACGAAAATCTGTCTACATTTTTCGGCTTTATGATGTTGAATCGAATCCACGTCTTTTAGGGTAAACCGAACACGCCTTTACCGCCTCAGCTAGGCCAACCCCTGTAATAATAATAATAATAATAATAATAATAATAATAATAATAATAATAATAATAATAATAATAGCCGGTCCCGGGATGTAGCGGTAGCGTGCATCTTATCCAGAGGCTCCGGGTTCGACCTCTGGCCGGGTCAGGGACTTTTACCTGGATCTGAGGGCTGGTTCAAGGTCCACTCAGCCTGCGTAATTACAACTGAAGAGCCATCTGACGGTGAGATGGCGGACCCGGTCTAAAGAGCTAAGAACCGCTTGAAAGGACTCGTTCGTGACGACCACACGACACCTCGTAATCTGCATGCCTTCGGGCTGTCCGGCGGTCGCTTGATAGGCCATGGCCCTTCGGGGCTGTTGCGCCATTGGTTTTGATTTTAAAATAATAATAATAATAATAATAATAATAATAATAATAATAATAATAATAATAATAATAATAATCTTATTGGTTTCATGTCTGAATAACTACCTTTACGGCTTTCGAAGGTGCCGAAATGTTTTTCTGCAGGAGTTCTTTCGCGTACCGGTAAATTGTCCAACATGCGGCTAGTAGGCTACATCTGATCACCTTCAATTACCACCGGACTGAGCTAGGATCGAACTCGTCGTTTTCGGAGTCACCCAGCCTAGCATTTTGTTAGGGTCATTAGTTGTTACTGGTAGAATGCACTTTTTGTAGATCTTGCTCTTTAAACTAATTTGTGGTCAAGATTAATCCTAGCTTCCTGAGTGTTGCCCAATTCAGTCCTTTTCCGCGAGGAGGTTGTATTTCCTTAGTTTGATGAAAATAACATCACCCCACTCTAATACTGGCAAAGGCTTTGGGGAATGCACAATGTAATTTTTCATTCTTAAGAATTGATCGACATGAAGACGGCAAGTCTTTCTCATGGTTGGATCTTATATTTAGAGCTATGGTTTATTGTAGAATAAACAAAACGAAACAAATTGTATGAGTCCGGCAGCTGCAAGCTTGCTAGGAAAGTTGCTATTCAAAGGCTCCGTCCAATAGGGGGAGTGGAACACAGTACAATGATTGCTGCAGGGTTCATAAATCCAGCGAATTTTCTAAGCGCACCTCCTATCCTTACCTGATGTTAGGAAGGTCTCAGACCTAGAAACCTATTGTTAAATTATGAATGAAGGAAGTTGTACTCGCAGACCATATTTCTCCTTGTACTTACAAAGAGCAGACGAAATACCGGAGGTTTGGAGTTAGCATGTGTATGTAACTTTCCATGTTCCAAATAGGAACAACGGGAGGTTGGGCTAAGATGCTATCGGCTGACGTGTTCAGAAAGTAAGATGAGGGAAGAGACACTCTTTATCAGCAAGATACTCATTAGAACGACGCAGCCAACTGGACAGAAGCATTCAATTGCAATTGCAATCTTCAAATTATGCAGAAAAGACGTCTTTGAAGAGGATGTTACTAAACTAAACATCATAGGACAATGAGTTGTATTTGACTGTACAAACTGAGGGCTTCTCATTCCGAGTAAACAATTCACGGTTAATCTCAGGTAAATTAATGACACGAAGATAGGAATGTAAAAGTTATTCGTAACGCTGAATGAAAGGTGAGTACTGACAGAAGACAGGATATAAGGAGCATTTACAGAAGCATACTAAGTGAGATGGGACATAACCATATGCCATAGTACTTCCTGGCGATTAACTACAAAATTAGGAATGAAATTTAAGCAATTATTCTTATTGTTTCTGATATGCAATTATAAATATCAAGCAAGTGTACTGTACCACCAAACGAGTTACAGTTTTGCATATTATGTTTCTTCGTGATTAGCCAACTCGCAGTTTTACGTGGTTTCCCAATCGCAGGAAGAGTGCTTGAAATTTTCAAAATTCCATGTGGGTTATCAGCAGATGCCTTAAAACCACATAATTGTAAAAATAAGTAATAAGTAGTTTGCTCAATATACGTTGTAATAGACTGTAATACATACAGATTAAATTTAAATTTAAGTCAAATGAAGATATCTTGCAAGGTAATTACAATAGTTCAATAATAATCCAACTGCTTTCATAATGATGATGCTTTTCAACTATGATAATTCATTTTAATGGACACGATAACATTCGCGGTTTAGCGAAAACTATTAATTTTTCTCTTTCTCTCGGAAGTTGACATCGATGGATCACTATTGAAGTTTTAAAATCTAACTAGTGGCCTGTGGCAAATGCTGCAAAAAGAACTCATGGTTTCAAATTAACTGAAATAATAAGTTATGACACTGAGCAAGCTTCTGTGGTGATAACCTAACACAGCGAAATCCTATTAGAAAGTCCTCTTTTTCCATGTTTACCTCTAAATGAAATTCGGTTTAAGTAGATCATTGTAGTCTCACAGGTATGCCATTCTTTAAAAAAAATGCATTTTCTATAACGTCTAACGAAATTAAGAAGGTAAATTCATTAATTCTTACTTCATTTAACAAATTTCTTCTTTCAAATACGATACGATGCGATATGGTTGGTACTGAAGGCATGAATGAGACTTGATTCATGTTACAGAAGAACGTCATCTTAGACAGTGCCTTTTGTAAAGAACCGTTCTTGTTTCCTCACAGATGTGACAGTGTATTGTATAAATTTTATACAGCGGAGGGAACTACGGTAGTTTGTAATAACAAACCTTCCAGCCAGAGCTCGTAGTATCTTCACGTTACTGTCTTAAGAGTACGCTAACACGCTACTTCTTCAAATGTATCATTCTCCTGCTATGGTGCTAACAACGTTGATAGCAGCTGCCACGCGGTATGTAGCAGAGGGCCTTCGTCTATGCGTGTTACCACATGGAACCTAGCCGCGCTCTTGGGTACCCAGAGTAAGACCTTATAAATATTCAAGAAAATTAAAAAAATGAAATAAGAAATTCGGCAATTCTATAAATATCTACGATTTTTCAATGACCTTCAGATTATACGCTTTACAATGAAGGGTCTCTCATTGAAGTCTGTTCAGCCGCTTTCTCACAATTCCCATTTTCGGAAATCGGCTCATCAAGCTATTATCTGCATAGAAATTGCGTTCTTCGTCCGTGATGGACCGCAACGTTCTCTGTACATTAATGTACAGGCTGCCTACGTTTCGAATACATTACAGTATGCTTCATATTGAACCTCTACTCGACGCGAGATAATCAGTATCCCCCGAATTTCAAGGTCGACTACCAATTCCTGTTATCCTTCCATGGAAATTGTGTTGAACCTAGATTATCACTCTCCACTGGTTCGACTTGGTAAACACACTATGGGAAATTTTCGCGGATGAGTGTAAAATGTGAGGATATTAGAAAAGTATACAATGGTAGAAATATTGACAGGAAACGTAGAAATGCGAATGATTTCTGGTTGTTTTCTTAAAAGTTTTGCTCCTTGTGTTGGTGACTGAATATCTGCAGAATGTTTCTTGGAGCGATTTTTCCTCCCTTGTAAGGATTCGTGGTTGTTATTCGATTAGGTTATGCTATGATGTTAGTGATTTGTAGTGTTCCCAAAATAATCTTAACTGAATGTCACACGGATTACATCCAGGTGAACTTGAAGATCTTTCTTTTCCAAACAGTTTAGGTCTATACCGTAGACAGAGCAACTCATTCGTTGTATTCACCTTCAACAAAGTCCGACTCGTTGGCTGAATGGTCAGCGTACTGGCCTTCGGTTCAGAGGGTCCCGGGTTCGATTCCCGGCCGGGTCGGGGATTTTAACCTTCATTGGTTAATTCCAATGGCCCGGGGGATGGGTGTTTGTGCTGTCCCCAACATCCACACATAACACTATCCTCCACCACAATAACACACAGTTACCTACACATGGCAGATGCCGTCCACCCTCATCGGAGGGTCTGCCTTACAAGGGCTGCACTCGGCTAGTAATAGCCACACGAAATTATTAAATTATTGTACCTTCAATAAAATGCCCTGTCTCACAGTAAGATGTTTACTGCTATAACAAATAAAGTTGAAAACAATGCGGTACTTCATGTTGTACCATTTACAGACGGACTAGTGAAGTACCCTTATGACAGTTTCACGTGCAGGGTGCAGAAAAGCTTTTCTTCCTAAATTAAAGGAGAGTTAAATTGTACAAATAAGTTACAAGTATTATGAACATAAGAACCATAGGTCTGCGGTGATTAGATTCGGCTCTACGACGTGTTGGCAGCCCTGAAGGTGGTTTTCCGTGTTTTCCTATTTCCTCAGTAGGCACAGTCATCGTCCTAAGACCTGTATGAGTGTATTTTACATTAAAAATATATCAAAATAAAGTAGAATGCCTTCATTCCCAAATTCCCAAGAATTAATAATGTTATATTCATTGTCCCTGGGTGAGTTTATAGCCGGCCCCACGGTCTAGGAGCAGTATACCTGTGTCTCACACGGAGGCTCCCAGTTTGATTTCCAGCCAGATCAGGGATTTTTACCTGGACATGGGGGCTCAGGTTATGAACCCGTCAAGAACAACCTGTTGGAAGAGCGTTTCTATTCTGTATGCACAAGCATGTCTAACATGAAATTTCCATCGTGTGACCATTCTTTCCTATGTTACTTCTTTGCGACGTATGTGAAAGTTCTAACTTTTTGGAAGTTCCAAAACATTTCAATGCAGCAGTGTGGCTTAAGTTTCTTCAACCAATCAATCAATCAATCAATCAATCAATCAATCAATCAATCAATCAATCAATCAATCAATCAATCAATCAATCAATCAATCAATCAATCAATCAATCAATCAATCAATCAATCAACATTGATCTTCATTAAGGTTTTTCCAAGGTGGCAGATTCCCTATCAGTTTATTACCTAGACTTTTCTTAAATGATTTCAAAGAACATGAAAGTTATCGGGCATTTCCCTTTATTATGTTTTTCCAATCCTTAATTCGTCTTCCTATAAATGAACATTTGCCCCGATTTGTCCTCTTGAATTCCAATTTTATCTTCATATTTTGATCTTTTCTACCTTTAAATGCTCCACTCATGCTTATACGTCTACTAATGTCATTCCACGCCGTATCTCCACTGATAGCTCGGAATATACCACTTAGGGCCGGTTGCATAAAAATCGCTAACTGTAGTTCAGTTTTGATCGAAGATCGGAAATGAACTTCGTTCTTTTCTCTGTGTGAGTTGTATAACACTAATCTGAGGTCACTGAACCAAGTTCAGTTTTGATCTAAGGTCTTCGAAACAGAGTTGACAACATCGCTAAACAAGAGAGATAATTGCGATTGTATCGAATCGAGTTGTATCGAACATGCGATTTAGATAGAAACGATCGACAATTCTCGACGCTATTCGACATTCATTTGTCTGCAATACGTAAACAAAGCCGCAAAATGGAGAAGAAAGATGAGTAACAAGAAGACGCGTACTGCAAATTTTAAGAAAGAGGAAAAAGATATGTCCTTCTTACTTCACCCTCCTCAGCAGGCATCTTGATGAATTGAGGTTTTAGAGCTGCAATCTCTCTAGTGACTTTGTGTATAGTCCTACTTGCAGTTCCTTTATTTACATTGAATACATCTCCAATTACTATTTGGAAGCTTCCAGTTGCGTAAAATCTTTAGTGTGAGAAGGATCACATTGGATTCAGTGCATGATTTCGTTTAATGTGTGTCCTTAATTGTAGATGTAATCTTTGTTCTACTTCTTCAACTACACGTTTTCCTAATCGAAACCGTATTTTAAATTGTCGATCATTTAGTTCTAACAAGGGATTCCTTCTATGTTGAAACACGCGAGGAGCTCTTTGGAGTTCAAACTCTCCATTCTCGGATGAAACGTCAGAGTAATCTGAAATCTGAAAATAGCATAACCTATAGGCCCTAAGCATAAAACAGTGGAGAACAAACAACTTGTTAATAGTAGGATTATTGTTCAAATAATTACAATTAGCATTAGGCCTACTTATTATTTTATTTAATCAACAGTAGGCCTATTTATTATTTTTCTTTGTTATTGTGTCATAGACACCTAAACAGATTTATTTCTCACAAAAATAATAATTATATTCCTTCTGCTGAACTTAGTTCAACCAGGTTAATCTGAGAAAATTCACCAGTCAGATTTGATCTACCATCAAGAAGACATGATCTTGGATTAATGTTTATGCAACCAAAATTCTAAGTTCAGCTTGACTGGAGATCAGTTTCAGGTGGTTGAACTCAGATTAACTTTTATGTAACCGGCCCTTAGTCGATCAGCTCGTCTTCCTTCTCCCAAGTCTTCCCAGCCCAAACTTTGCATCATTTTTGTAGCGCTGCTCTTTTGTCGGGAATTACACAATAAAAACTGTGCTGCGTTCCTTGCGATCATTTTCAATTCTCGTATCAATTAATCATGGTGTGGATCCCATGTAGTGGAAGAATACTCTAATTGAGGTCTTACTTACCCATCCTTACTATAACCTCTAAATACCTCATAATCATGTGAAAAGTCTGTAAATTTTATTTGCATCTTCGTTAGTGTTATTACCCCAATAAGATATTTCCATATGTTAACACCTGAGGACTTACAGTGATCACCGTGAGGCACTCTCACCCCATCAGCACGGTTATTAAATGCGAGAGGACTTTCCTCCTTGGTGAAACTTACAACCTGACTTTCGTGCCGTTTATCGCAATAGCATTGTGTACTGTCCGTCTCGCAACAATGTAGATGACTTTTTGAAGTCGTAGCAGCTGCCTGGCCTAGGTGGTAAAGGCGTGCTCGGTTCACCCGGAAGGACGTGGGTTCGAATTCCCGTCAAGGAGTCGAGATATTTAAGAAACGAGATGTTCACTTCTGGAGGTGCATATGGCCCTGGCGTTCACTCAGCCTACATCAAAAATGAGTATCAGATTAATTCCTGGGGTACCGAACTCGATAGTTGCAGTCGCATAAGTACGGCCAGTACCCAGTATTAGGGAGGTAGTGGGTTCGAACCCCAATGTCGGCAGCCCTGAAATGGTTTTCCGTTGTTTCACATTTTCACGCCATGCAAATGCTGGTGCTGTACCTTAAATAAGGCCATGAGCGCTTTCTTCCCACTCCTAGTACATTCCTGTCCCATCGTAACCTCCGAGGACCTTCATGGCCTGTAGGGAGGTGGCTTTGCCTTTTTATTTTTCTTTGCAGTCGTTCACTGTCCCCTTACTTATTTACTACTCTATACTATATAACATCACCTGAAAAAATGCCTTATCAATGATTGCAGTTCTTTACTCATATAATGTATAGCCTATACATAAGGAAACATGCAGGTCCGATAATCCTGCCTCGCGGGGCCACGTCGTAATCATTACAGGACCAGATAATGCTTCACTCTCTAGCAGTGTACTCACGTAACAAAGAATACCGCTACATGTGAGCTCTGGATACACTAATAGAGAGCGCTTAACTTTGCTACGTGCTGGGCCTACTAGAGCACAAATGTAGGTTAACAGATATTATTTGCTTGCCAAAGAAGGCAGTATGATGACGCCTTCAGTACACCGTTCACATTGCTCCACTCCTATATACCTAACTGTAAGTAGCCAGATTCAAGATACCAAAACCCGTTCCCATCATGACAGATAGTATCAGATTATGACGATGATAATAATAATAGCCGGGCTGAGTGGCTCAGACGGTTGAGACTCTGGCCTTATGAACCCAATTTGGCAGGGTTCGATCCTCGCTAAGTCCGGTAGTATTTTAAAGTGCTCAATTACTTCAGCCTCGTGTCGGTAGATTCACTGGCGCGTAAAAGTACTTGTGCGTGACACAATTCCGTCACCGCGGCGTCTCCAAAAACAGCAAAAATAGTTAGTGGGACGTAAAATCAATAGCATTAATGATTATTATTATTATTATTATTATTATTATTATTATTATTATTATTATTATTTTAGCCGGGCTGAGTGGCTCAGACAGTTCAGGCGCTTGCCTTATGTTCCCAACTTGGCAGGTTCTATCCTGGCTCAGTCCTGTGGTATTTAAAAAATCCTGCGGGACAAAATTCCGTCACCGCGATGTCTCCGAAAACAGCAAAAATAATTAGTGGGACGTAAAGCCAATATCATTATTATTATTGTACCGGGCGGTACACCTCCACGCCGCTAATTTAAAAGGTGCGCCAGTTGAAAATCCTCTGCTGGAGGAAGTCTGAACTTTATTGACGGTATTAATTTTCTACCTTCTCAGAAGATGTCACTACCTGTAAATTTTGGAGTTTTAGAACTGTGTCATTTTTGATGTGTTTTTGTTTTGCTTGAAGTAAGAACTGTGAACTTTCTCTTCTAGAGGACACTACTGAAGAACTACAATAGTGCACCCTAGTGCGAAGAAAAAGAACTGTTCCTTGGAGAAAATTTTATTTCAAAAGTTTGTTCTTTGTTAAATTTCTTTCAGTCATTGGTTAAGTTGGCAATATTACCCCTTTCTTTCCCCTTGTTTTAAATCTAGCCAATCCCGAATTTCTGAAATTAATTTTCCACCAATAATGTGTTTCTTCTTCATCTTGTGTAGGGGTTTCTCTTTATTCTCCAATAAAGTGATTGTGGGCGGGTGTTCTCATTCCCCTAACGCCTAGAACCTTCCGCGAGAGTATATAAACTGCTGATTTTAGGGTCTCTGCACCACTTCTGTTCCATCTTTCTGTGTGTAAAGTACATAGCAGGGGGCGGGAAGCGCCTCTTTCTTCGGCAGCGGTCAACAACAAGGTAATGGCCAATTAATAACTTCTTTCTTTGCTAGCTCAGCAGTTTAACTCTCGGGGCGGGTCCGAAGCTTTTTCCGTTATGTAACCTTTCTTAAAATGTAAAGAAACTTGTATCTATTTCATCTTTTAAACTGCATATCGGGATAGAGAGTGCTTAACCCTCTCGAGCTCCCAATCATATTGTTTTGAGGTGAACTTATTTTTCTCAACCTATTCTTCGTTAATATAATGTAAATTGTTCTTTTCTGAAGTCACCTCTGTAGTATGGGATTAGCCCTTGCATTAACGGCCTAGTGCCAAGTAGGTTTTAAATAAAGTGTATTAGGAGTGCGGAGAGCCTCCTTTCAAGTTGGTATTTTAGAGGCCATATAATTAACCTTTTCTCACTTAATAGGCCTCAGTAGATTGGGTATTTTACCCCTGTGTTTATGTCCGTTGAGGACAGCTTGAAGGTGGAGTTTGGTGTGGCCTGGGAGAGGCTTAAAGTTGAGAGTGAGTGGCTCTTTTGAAAATTGAGTGTTGTATGCCTCGTGGAGGCTTTTCAGTGTAAATTGGAGCAAGGGCTCCTAGGCATGAATGGGGTTTTCTGCCCCTCTGTTGAAACTTGTGTTTGGGGTAAAACTGAGCTGATTGCCCAAGCATTGTGAAGTCAGGGCGCGAAGCCCAAATCCTGTAAATATTGTAACTACCCTTTGGACTTGCTACTTTGTACCTGCCATGCTTATTATTTCCTTGTTTTTGAAAAGAAAATATAACCTTGTTAAATTTTAAATTAATTTTACTTTCGTAGCTTGAGACCCGTTCACACCCGCACCTTCTTTCACCTCTACCTACCGCTAAAACACGGTAACAAGTGGTAGCAGAGCATGGTTGAATGGGTCTCAATTTAGCCCTTTTTTGACGACTAAACATTGTTTTGTTCCGAACTCTAACAATTTTCTCAGTTGCTGGAATTTTTTTTTTGAGTTTTTCAAAATTGTTCTGTCATCATGCCCGGACCTCGCGATGTTCTTCATCTTAACTATTTGCGCAAAGAGGAGTTGATATATGAGTTAACTATTAGAAATGTGCAATCTGGAGGCACGGTTGCAGTAGACACAAACAAGCTTAGAGAGTCCCTTGAATTGCCCATTTCAATCCCCACCTTGGGAGAGAAAGAAATTGACGACTCTCTTTCCACGATCGTCGAGAATATTACTGGGCTAGCATCTGTAGTTAGTTTTTTTGATGAAAATGATCCTTCTCCTAATCAAATTAAGCGTGTGCAAGCCAGGCTATATCACTTTTCAAATAGAGTTAACGATCTGTTGTCTCTGAAGTTGAATGACGTTCAGAGGAAGGAAGCTAGTACGCTGCTTGAAAATATTTCTGAATTATCTAGCAAGGTCACTCAATTGTTAACTGGGGAGGTTCCTCCCAAAACTGATCAACCCGTCACGGTGAATGTAGGTAGCGAGGAAGAGCCTCATAAGGAAGAAGTCAATAGGAAAACCATTGCTGCTCAAACAACCTCTGCCCCATTGGACGAGTCTGAACGCCGTAACTCATTAAATAATGTACGTTCTGAATTAACCACCTTGCCATTGAAACCTTTACCTACTATGTCACCCGGGTTTAGTAGCTTGCCTCATCCATTGGCAATGTTGCTCAGAGGTATCTCTAAGTTTTCCGTTAATACCACCAGTGACGTATTTTCATTTTTAAGATTTCTAGTTGAATTTCAGGATCATGCCCTTGTTTTTTCTCTTTCTCCATGTCAAATTTTGCAAATTATCTATCCGTATGCTATTGGTATTCTCTCTGATAAAATCGTAAGAGCCATTGCCGAGCAATCATCTATTGAGGATTTCCATGCCCACTTGCTAGCTAACTTCATCCCTGCGAGAGCCAGGTCCTCCCTTATTCAGAAGTACTATTATCGGGTACAGCGCTTGGATGAAAACTTGGCAGACTTCATCCAAGATATTAAGTTTTATACTAGCGTGTTTGCTCTTCATTTCCCTGAGGATCAGATTGTACAAGCTATTGTGGAAGGGATCTCACCACCCTACAGGTCATATTTGTGTTTCGCGGCGTGCCCGCAAACTTTCTCGGAACTTGAAGCATTGGCCGTCTCAGCGGAAGGAGTTAGATACGCCGATTCTTTGCGTGTAGCGAAAGAACCCCCGCCTTCCTTTAGTAATACTCGGCCTCCACCTCGCCGATCAGTCACCCGTCGTAAATGTTATGCTTGTGGGTCGCCTGACCACCTGCGCAATAAGTGTCCACTGATCAAGTCGAGTGGGACAAGTAATGGGGCTGGTTCATCACAAGGCTGTTTTAAATGTGGGGCTTTCTCACATATTGCCAAGAATTGCCCAAATTCGAATAGCACCCCCTCCTGCTCAACTTCTGGTGCAAATTCCACCTATGCCAATAATAAAAAGTGACTAGTGGCTTCGGCTGAGTCGACTAATCCATCTTCCCGAGACTCAGCCCCTAGTAAACAGGTTGTAAATTCAGGGAACGAGCAATTTTCAAATGCATCTTTTGAATGCCCCAAAGAGTGTCTTAGGATTGCGGCGGATTCCCCCGCACCTATTCCTTTTCTTAAGATTGAGTTAAATAATGAGCCTATAACCGCTCTATTAGATTCAGGCAGTGTCTGTTCGATTATTTCGGCTGAATGGTATTCTAAATTGAAATCTGTTTGTAAACTACCTGACTATGTCTCATCTCCTGTTCTATATGTTTCGGCTAATTCATCTCCATTAGAAATTCTAGGTTCCTTACTGGTCAAAATTCGTATTTTTAAATTTACATGGAAAACCAAACTGTTTGTGGCTAAGCACTTGTCTTGCCCCATCATACTGGGAGCGGACTTCATTTCTCACACTGGTCTTGTGCTCGATCTTCAGAGTAAGTCGTGCACATTCAAATTTGCGTCCAATTGTAACATTCCCTTGTTAAAGTGTAATTCTGTATCATGTTCATCTATTTCGCCTACCCAGGATGAGATGTTGTTAGACCTTAGACATCTACCTGAGGAGCAGGCTGATAGTATTCGCAAATTGTGTCAGTCCTTTCCAGAGGTGTTCTCTGATACTCTTGGTGTTACTGACCTTATTGAATACAAAATTGAGGTCACGGATTCGATTCCTGTCCGTTTTCCACCTTATAGGCTATCTCCACCTAAAATGAAGGCTCTGAAAGAAATTATCGATCAGATGTTGAAGGATGGTATTATTAGGCCCTCTAAGTCAGCGTATTCTTCGCCTATTTTTCTAGTCCCGAAACCCCAAGGGGGCTTCAGGCCTGTCATTGATTACAGGGCTCTCAATCGGAAGGTGGTGTTACAATCTGTGCCGCTTCCCGACCTTCATTCTTGTTTTTCATGGTTTCGTAAGGCCAAGTTCTTTACTATCTTGGACTTGAATCAGGCCTATAATCAAATTCCCCTTGCCGAAGAGTCTAAACACCTTACAGCGTTTGCCACGGACTGGAATTTATATGAATACAACCGCGTGCCTTTCGGGCTCCCCACGGGAGCAGCTGTACTCACTAGGCTGCTAGATAGGGTCTTCTCCGACATCAAATTTGAATACTTGTACCACTACTTGGATGATGTCGTCGTATTTTCGGAAACCTTCGAGGAACATCTAGATCATCTGCGAGAAGTTCTCAATCGCCTTCGTAAGGCTGGGTTAACTGTCAAGTTGTCCAAGGTTGCCTTTGCTAAGCCCTCTATGTCATTCCTAGGGCATATTGTGTCACCTGATGGTGTTGCAGTCGATCATTCGAGAACACAGGCCATCCGTGATTTTAAACCTCCCAAGGACGTTAAAGGTATCGCCAGGTTTATTGGTATGGTGAATTTCTTCAGAAAGTTCATTCCTAACTTTGCTAATAGAGCGGCGCCCTTGAACCTTCTTCGTAGGAAAGGCATCAAATTCGAGTGGGGACCTTCTCAACAAGCCGCTTTTGAAGATCTTAAATTAGCTCTCTGTAATGCCCCTGTACTTGCTATGCCTGATTTCTCGAAGAAATTCATCGTCCAAACTGACGCGTCGTCGTCAGCAGTAGCTGCAGTCCTTCTTCAAGAGACTGAACTAGGGAGGCGACCCATCGCCTATGCATCTAGGACCTTGTCGGCTCAAGAAGCCAAGTATTCCATCTATGAGCTCGAAGGTTTGGCAGTTTTATTCGCCTTAGAAAAGTTCCGTCTCTATCTGGAACACGTCAAATTCGACCTGGAGACAGATAATCAAGCCTTAAGCTGGGTCTTAGGTAGGCCGCGTCGTACTGGTCGTATAGCCCGTTGGGCCATCCGTATTTCTGCCTTCCAATTCGATGTCAGGCATATCAGAGGTACCGAAAATGTTGTTGCTGATGGACTCAGTCGTATGTTTTCTAACGACGTCGAGACCCATGAACCGGTCGACAGTTCGTCACCTCCCGAGTCCATACTATCTGGTGTTAATGCCATCTTAACAGATGCTCCCATGCTTTTTAGGGATATTGAGAAATACCAACGTGAAGATCCGACGCTGGCTCCGGTAATGGAAACCCTTTCTTCTGGGAAACATGTCGTCCCTTATGTTCTGAGGAATGGTGTTTTATGTTGCCCTTCGAGGCATGACAAGGTGATGAAGGTTGTCGTTCCAGCTGTTCTTGTGCCTATGATCTTCAAATACTATCATGAGACCCCATTAGGGGGGCATCTTGGAATCTTTAAAACTCGTGAAAAGATTCGTGAAATGTTCATCTGGAAAGGTATGGACGGCGAAATCCGTGAACTTGTAAAAGCTTGTAAAGCTTGTTTGCTCAGTAAACCCACCATGTCCACCAAGGTAGGCCTTTTGTCTTCGCATCAAGCGTCGCGCCCCATGGAACGCCTGTATATTGATTATGTAGGACCCTTCCCCCAGTCAAAGGGAAATGCTAACAAGTTCATCTTTGTATGCGTAGATGGCTTTACTAGATTTTCTTGGTTATTTCCGACTAAGCTGGCTACCGCTCAGTCTACCATTACTTGCTTAATTTTTTTTTTTTGCTTCTTTTGGTCCGTGCCAATATATTGTATCTGATAATGCTAAGGCTTTTACATCTAATTTATTTCGTAAATTCTGTTTTGACTTGTCCATCTCTCATGTAACTACTTCTGCTTATTACCCTCAACCATCTCTGGCTGAACGAGTTAACCGTAATCTCAGGTCCGCACTTATTGCCTATCATCATGAAGATCATTCCAGGTGGGACACGTCCCTGCATTGGTTAGCTTTTGCTTTGAATTCGGCGGTTCATGAATCACATAAATTTACTCCAGCCTCGTTGATGTTCAAGTTTGCTCCCAACACGCCGCTCTCTAACCTCTGGTCTCTGAGTGACATTCTACCCGAGACAATAGATCCGGACAACATTAAAGATCTTTGGAAGAAGGCTAAAGCCAATCTTAAAGTGTCTCATGAAAAGGTTAGGGAAAGGTATGATCGTGGACGGAGACCCACCCCTTTGAAGGTAGGTGACCAAGTTATGGTCAAGAACTTTGTTCCCGCGGGCAAGCTTGCCCCCAGATTTCATGGGCCTTGTATCATTCTCGATTTTCTTACGCCGGTTACATTGTTAGTAAGCAATCCAGCCACCGAGAGGATATTTAGGGTTCACCTGTCCCAGGTGAAACCAGTGTAAATTTTGTGTCAACTTGCTTCATATAATTTGATAGGAATATGAAGGTTATATTTTTTTGAGTTTCCACTCTTAAGGCATTCTGCTCCTATAATATTTTGTTTTATATGTAAGCTTTTTGTAAAACCTTCCCCGATCCGTTAAACTGCCATTTTGTCCTTACCATGGCCATTACCACGCTCCCGTCTCCTGCTATACACACTGTGGCTTGTTTATATTAAATGCCATGGATATCTGCACGCCGCTGGCCCCTCAACCTCTCCAACAAGCCTGCGCCCTCAAAAATGATGATAGTCCAACAATTCTGCCGCCTAGCTTAAATGTTTCAGTGCCCCCGCAGCCGCGCGGCGCCGTGCCGCGACTGGGTTTGAGGATGGGCCCCCTCGACCCCAGCGAGGACGACATGTGCACGGCGAGCCGGAGCTCTCCTCCCGGCCAAGGCTGACGTGCGGCGCACGACCTGCTACTTGCCCGCAGCCTGTATATCTTCACCGCGGGTGCGGCGTGTTTCAACACCACTGCTCCCCTCATGGTGCGGGCGAGCGGTATCTCAGGGTACTTGAGGGGTCCGAGCGGCCTCTCCTGGACGCAAGCGGCAACGGCCGATCTGGCCATTCAACTTAGTCTACATCAACTACATGGACATTCCAGTTCGACATTACTACCTTCTCTTGGATTTTTCTGCTATACCTGGTGGATTTAGAAATTTTTTTTTCTCAACTTTAAAAACTAAAGTTTATCTTCTGTATTCAACTTCTACAAGCATAAAGACTTTACTTCACCTGCAACAACAAAATTTTGAAACTGAATCAAACCATATTAAGAAAATCTTAAAAATACTTCTGCAATTAATCTCCACATCTACATCAAAACTTGGACCTAGTTTTCAAACAAATTTCATGTGTCACCCGTGGAGGAACTTTTTTTGGGGGGGGGTCTGTACCGGGCGGTACACCTCCACGCCGCTAATTTAAAAGGTGCGCCAGTTGAAAATCCTCTGCTGGAGGAAGTCTGAACTTTATTGACGGTATTAATTTTCTACCTTCTCAGAAGATGTCACTACCTGTAAATTTTGGAGTTTTAGAACTGTGTCATTTTTGATGTGTTTTTGTTTTGCTTGAAGTAAGAAGTGTGAACTTTCTCTTCTAGAGGACACTACTGAAGAACTACAATAGTGCACCCTAGTGCGAAGAAAAAGAACTGTTCCTTGGAGAAAATTTTATTTCAAAAGTTTGTTCTTTGTTAAATTTCTTTCAGTCATTGGTTAAGTTGGCAATATTACCCCTTTCTTTCCCCTTGTTTTAAATCTAGCCAATCCCGAATTTCTGAAATTAATTTTCCACCAATAATGTGTTTCTTCTTCATCTTGTGTAGGGGTTTCTCTTTATTCTCCAATAAAGTGATTGTGGGCGGGTGTTCTCATTCCCCTAACGCCTAGAACCTTCCGCGAGAGTATATAAACTGCTGATTTTAGGGTCTCTGCGCCACTTCTGTTCCATCTTTCTGTGTGTAAAGTACATAGCAGGGGGCGGGAAGCGCCTCTTTCTTCGGCAGCGGTCAACAACAAGGTAATGGCCAATTAATAACTTCTTTCTTTGCTAGCTCAGCAGTTTAACTCTCGGGGCGGGTCCGAAGCTTTTTCCGTTATGTAACCTTTCTTAAAATGTAAAGAAACTTGTATCTATTTCATCTTTTAAACTGCATATCGGGATAGAGAGTGCTTAACCCTCTCGAGCTCCCAATCATATTGTTTTGAGGTGAACTTATTTTTCTCAACCTATTCTTCGTTAATATAATGTAAATTGTTCTTTTCTGAAGTCACCTCTGTAGTATGGGATTAGCCCTTGCATTAACGGCCTAGTGCCAAGTAGGTTTTAAATAAAGTGTTTTAGGAGTGCGGAGAGCCTCCTTTCAAGTTGGTATTTTAGAGGCCATATAATTAACCTTTTCTCACTTAATAGGCCTCAGTAGATTGGGTATTTTACCCCTGTGTTTATGTCCGTTGAGGACAGCTTGAAGGTGGAGTTTGGTGTGGCCTGGGAGAGGCTTAAAGTTGAGAGTGAGTGGCTCTTTTGAAAATTGAGTGTTGTATGCCTCGTGAAGGCTTTTCAGTGTAAATTGGAGCAAGGGCTCCTAGGCATGAATGGGGTTTTCTGACCCTCTGTTGAAACTTGTGTTTGGGGTAAAACTGAGCTGATTGCTCAAGCATTGTGAAGTCAGGGCGCGAAGCCCAAATCCTGTAAATATTGTAACTACCCTTTGGACTTGCTACTTTGTACCTGCCATGCTTGTTATTTCCTTGTTTTTGAAAAGAAAATATAACCTTGTTAAATTTTAAATTAATTTTACTTTCGTAGCTTGAGACCCGTTCACACCCGCACCTTCTTTCACCTCTACCTACCGCTAAAACACGGTAACAATTATTATTATTATTACTATTATTATTATTATCATCATTCCACTTCAACGTCGCACCAACTCACACAGATTGCCTGGCGACGATTGTATTAGAGAGGACTAGGACTGGGAAGCGAGCGGTCGTAGAGTTAATTAAGGTACAGCCCCAGCATTTGCTTGGTATAAACATTGGAATCCTAGAAATTAATTTTCAGGGCTGCCGACAGAGGGGTTCGATTCCCCCGTTTCCCCTGAAGAACAGATATACCGCCCAAACTGCGTAGCCAACTTTTATATAATAATAATAATAATAATAATAATAATAATAATAATAATAATAATAATAATAATAATAATAGTACTAACAGCCCTACTCTCATGAACGTCTTGAATATCCTTCAGGAAGTACGACTGGACCAGAAGACCCATAACCTTATCCAGTAGACTTTTAATAACACCAGGTCACAAGTAAAGTTCAGAGGAACGCTCTCATAACGTTTTGAAATCAAGACAAGTGTAGGATAATAAGGAGACGGCCTCTTCTCTCTCCTCTTTAACTGTGCCCTGGAAAAGGTAATAAGAGTGTGGCGAAAGGAGCCAACTAGATAGGGGATAATATGTGGTATCTCTCTGGGACACAAGCCTTCGCCGACGGCCTGTTACTTCTATCTAATTCACTAGAAACATCGGTGAAGGAACTCAATGTTCCCAGTCAACAAGCAGTAAAGGTACGGCTACAGATTTCACTCGAGAAAACACAATGCATCACGAACATAAGTGAATGTCCTTGAACACTGCATCTGAAGCAAGGAAAGATCAGGAAAACCAACAGGTTTAAAGACCCGGGAGAATGGCTGGAACCCAATATCTCTGAAGGAGTAGCATTATCAACTCGAGTTAATAAGCTAGTACTGGCATACCAACTAACCAAGAACACCTACATTAAAAAGTGTCTCTCCCAAAACACTAAAATGAAGCACTACCAGTCATCCACCCTGAAGCCTTATTTACTTCAGCATGTCTAATATTCAACAAGAAGGGACTCACGGACAAGCTCAAAATCCAGGAGAAAAAATATTGTGTAAGATATTGGGATCAGCCAAGGAAGGGAATGAATACAAAAGGTGACCTAACCAAGAGCTCTACAAATACTGTGAAAAAATCACGGACGTGTCCCGGAAGAGACGCCTAGCATTTTGTGGACACGTCTACAGAATCTGACTGACAAACCAGCTTCTTGTTTATTGGCTAAAGAAGAAGACCAAGTCACCATAGTTGATGGAAGTAAACAAAGATCTACAGGAAATGGGATTAATAGAAACAGAATTGAAAGACCGGACATCTTTCAGGAGGGTGCTGAAACAAAAAACGTTCCACGACAAACCACCAAGAAGAAAAATAAATACCCTCTGGACAAATGAAAGAAAGGAACAACACGGCGAAAAGATGCGCAATTACTGGGTAAACATCAAAACCCACCCCAGACGCAATAGTTGAATATCGTCGTCTTATGCCGGCCTATACGAAATAATAATAATAATAATAATAATAATAATAATAATAATAATAATAATAATAATAATAATAATAATAATAATAATAATAATAATAATGCGCTCGTGACCAACATTCAAGAGGCCCTTCACTTGTTGAAGATAGGAGACAAAAGAAAGGAGAGTTAAGAGCTTTATGTACTTGGGAGAAACATTAAAACAAAATGGGTCGGAAAAGAATGCGGGCGAGAAAAATGGAAATTACATTTCAACTGGCAAGGAACACCTACAACGAAAAGGTTTGATCTTATTGGGCTAAAATGAGGCATCTGAACCCGAGTGCCTGTATGCAGGGGTAACAATGAACATGATTGGTAAAGGTGTTCATGAAGAGAGAAAGAAAAATGCTATGAAAAATTCTGGACACAACTGCAAACATGGGGAGAGGAGACCAAACTCTAACACATAATTTTAGCTAAGAACGGAAGGAGTGGTTGAACTGATGAGGAAGAGAAGGTTACAGTTCTATGGACATGGGTTGAGGATGGGCAATAATAGACTAACGAAGAGAATCTTTAAATTCTTCGGAAAGAGGAAGACAGATAGAGCTGAAAACGTTTCGACAATAGAGGTTGGAATTTACGAAGATGGGAGTTCCGGAAGAATTATCATGGACAGAAATCCATTTAAACAACTTGTCAAAAGTTTCCGCGGTTTCAAGGAGACTGGGGAAAAGCTACTGAGGAAAGGGAGGTCCTATACAGAAGAGCAGAAGAAGGAAGTAGGAGAAAGGATAAAAAGATATTGGCAGAGACTGAACTCAGAGAAGGGTAAAACTACTGCAAAGATTGTCAAACGTGGTCAGAGACGGCCAAAACAAAAAAATTAAAAAAGGTATGTGGGAAATAGAAAAGGAGAAAGAACGAAGACTTTCACAGACACAGAAAGATCCGAAGTGAAATAATGAAGAGGCTGTGGGAAGAGAAGGAGAAGAAGAAGAGATTTACAGATGATATTACGTTCGCTAAGACACATAGTTGGCCAAATTCGGATTATTATGATTATTATTAACAATCATAATAATCGTAATAATAATAATAAAAACAACAATAGTCCCCCTCTGTGGTGTAGTGCTTAGTGTGATTACCTGCCATCCCTGAAGGCACGGGTTCGATTCCCGGCTCGGTCACGAAATTTTAAAAGTGGTACGATGTCTGGAAAGGGGTCCACTCAGCCTCGGGATGTCAACTGAGTAGAGTGATTTCGACTCCCACCTCAGCCATCCTCGAAGTGGTTTTCCGTGGTTTCTTCACTTCTTCTCCAGGCAAATGCCGGAGTGGTACCTAACATAAGGCCACGGCCGCTTCCTTCCCTCTTACGTCCCTATCCTTCCCAAACTTTCCATTCTTCACAAGGCCCCTGTTGAGCATAGCAGATGAGGCCGCCTGGGCGAGGTACTTATCCTCCTCCCCGGTTGTATCCCAGGCCATAAACGTCTCACGCTCCAGGACACTGCCCTTGAGGCAGTAGAGATGGGATCACTCGCTCAGTACGGGGGAGAAACTAAACCTGGAGGGTACCCAACGGATTAAATAAATCAAATGTTAAAAAAAATTGCTTTACGTCGCACCGACACAGATAGGTCTTATGACGAAGTTGGGATAGGAAAGGGTTTAGAGTGGTAAGGAAACGGCCGTGGTCTTAATAAAGGTACAGCCCCAGGCTTGGCCTGGTGTGAATGTAGGGAAACCACGGAAAACCATCTTGAGGGCCACCGAAAGTGGGGTTCGAACCCACTATCTCCCGATTGCAAGCTATAGCTCACTTCTAACCGCACGGCCAACTTGCTCGCCAAATAATAATAATAATAATAATAATAATAACATAAGCAGTATATTATTATTATTATTATTATTATTATTATTATTATTATTATTATTATTATTATTATTATTATTATTATTATTATTATTATGACAGATCAAAGAAGTTCTTACTTAAACTGAAGGGAACGAATCTTCCCATGTCGTAACAGTTTTATGAAAGATGATTTGTGAGGAACTTGAAGGCACTAACTACTACGCGAAGAGAGGTCTCTGGCTGTGACGCATGCTATCATTAGCCCAGATCGTGCAGTGCGAACATCGAGCGCAGGCCAGTCCCTCCAGAGGAAGAGAGACACAGGGGAAATTAATGTGAAGAACTGATGAGGCGACAAAATGTAATGTGAGGGTTGAAGACAAGACACGGCCAGGCCCGGGGAGCGACTGCAATTACTGACAAGGGAGGGGTTCTTTAGGCACGTACTGCATGCCTGACTCGCTCGCTGGACACCAGACAGACCGAAAGATGGACGAACGTGCATACTGCCTTCATAACTCGACCAAAGCTAGGATTGTCCACACCAGACTGTCGCCCTACAAAACATTTCGTAACATAAGCAGTATGGGTATGAAATACGAGTAATTCTTGTTCATGTCGTTGTTTCTTTTAATTTTACAAATTCAGTAGGCCTACTGCGCTTGTGATGTGATTTTCTAAACTGTCTCACGTTCTTCTAGAAATTATGTAACCGAGCTCGATAGCTGCTGTCACTTAAGTGCGGCCAGCATCCAGTATTCGGGAGATATTAGTTTCGAACCCCACTGTCGGCAGCCCTGTAAATGGTTTTCCGTGGTTTCCCATTTTCACACCAGGCGAATGCTGGGGCTGTACCTTAATTAAGGCCACGGACGCTTCCTTCCCACTCCTGGCCCTTCCCTGTCCCATCGTCGCCATAAGACCTATCTGTGTCGGTGCGACGTAAAGCAACTAGAAAAAAATGTGTACATTAAGATTCAAGAAACATTAAGCAAAGTGATTCACAATTTGTTAGGTACATTATTATTTATTCATTTTTAATCCGTTTACCGTTGGACTTAGCGAGGGATCCCACCTACACCGCCTCGTGGGCTGTGTCTTAGAGCATGAGACATTTGGTCCGGGATACAACTTGAGAGTAAGATCCGTACCTCACGCAGGCGGCCTCACCTGCTATGCTGAACAGGGGTCTTGTGGGAGGTTGGGAAGATTGAAAGCGACCTACCATCCCGGTATTTGAATGAAGAGGAAGTGGGAAACCACGGGAATCCACTTCGAGGATGGCTGAGGTGGAAATCGAATGCCTCCCTATTCAGTTGATCCCCGGAGGCTGAGTGGACCCCGTTCCAGTTCTCGTACCACTTTTCAAATGTCAGGTAAATGTCGGGATGCAACCTAAATTAAGTCCACGGCCAATTCCTTCCCTCTTCCTTGTCTATCCTTTCCAATCTTCCCATCCCCCCACAAGACCCCTATTCAACATAGCAGATGAGGCTGCCTGGGAGAGGTTCTGGTCTCCCTCCCCAGTTGTATCCACAAAGTAATACAACCTTGCCGCGCTGCCATATCGCACGGTCTACATCAAATATCAGTACGTACCTGGAGTTAACATGTTTAATTAACTGACCACTCTTTGTCGGGGGTACAACTGGGAAGCACGGCCAGTATCTCGCCCAGGCGGCCTCACCAACTATGCTGAAGGAAGGAAGCGACTGTGCCGTTACGTTAGGTGCCATCCCGGCATTTGCCTGGAGAAGAAGTGGAAAACCACGGAAAACCACTTCGAGAATGGCTGAGGAGGGAATCGAAACCCCCTCTACACAGATGACCTCCCGAGGCTGAGTTAACCCCGTTTCAGGCCTCGTACCACTTTTCAAATATCGTGGCAGAGCCGGGAATCGAACGCGGGCCTCCGGGGGTGGCAGCTAATCACACTAACTACTACACCACAGAGGCGGATTTCTTTCTTTCAATTTGTTTTACATCGCACCGACAAAGAGAGGTCTTTGGAGACAAATGGAATATGAATGGGCTATTATTGGGAAGGAAGCGGGTATGGCTTTTAAAAGGACTAGGTAAACAAGAGACAGGAAATCTGTCGCCTGAGTGACTGCCATAAATACAGGTCAAGTGATGATTATTTGATAAGGTACAGCACCAGCATTTTGCTGGCGTCAAAATTGGAAACCACGCTAAATCATCTTCAGGGTTGCCGACAGTGGAGTTCAATCCCACTATCTCCCGAGGGCAAGCTCAAAGCTGCGCAATCCTTGCCGCGCTGCAAAATCGCACGGTCTACATCAAATATCAGTACGTATCTGGAGTTAACATGTTGTTTAATTAACAGCACTGATGAAAGCTTGTGTCATGACCGCATGTACCAAATGTATACGTTTCTTACTTATGGCATAATTTTAAAAAACATTTGAAAAAATTTCCTCCCCGAAAGTTTCCGCTCTAGGGTCAAAGCCCATGTCGGCCCATGCGTAAATAGGGTCCTTTATCTCGAAGTTCACTTAATGTCATTGCTAGGAGTTAATTAGAAGGTAATTACCGCATATCTTCTATCTGTTCGCTCTGCCATACGGGCTAGTTAGTCTTTTGTATTTTCTCCTTCTGGTACAACACGCTTGTCGACATGAAGTGGCGCACTTGGGTTAGTCCAGAGCGATTGCAATCTAACTTGGCAAAATGATCCATTTCTTCTAAGGTTGTCAACCCTGAGGCTGGCTGGCTGCTGTTCGCCGAGTGTCCTGACTTTGTGCCAATCTCTTCAGCTTCACGTAAGATTGACATCCCAGCTCCTCCATTAATTGCCCGTTGTATTTCAGTCTAGGACTGCCACTAGGATTTCTTCAATTAAATATTGATCTATGCATGTGTTTCACGCATTTGAGGTAATATTATCCCCACCGTGCAAGCCTGTGGCGTAGTGGTTAGTGTGATTAGCTGACACCCTCGGAGGTCCGGGCTCGATTTCTAGCTCTGCCACGAAATTTGAAAAGTGGTACGAGGACAGGAACGGGTTCCACTTGGCCTCGGGAGGTAATATACAGCGTAAGTCACTCAGAAATTCACTCAAAATTTACGGCACAATTACAATAAAAATGTACACGAAATTTACCGGATACTGGAGTCTTTGCTCGAATTAATTTATATGTTTGGGAAAAGGCTACGACTTCACAGTCCCAGGACCAGTTCCCAAATGTACAGACAATTTTTACCATAGTTTGTTTTCTGCGGCCTATAGAGGAGCATGTGAGCCTCCGTGACTCAGGTGGCAGCGCGCCGGAGTCTCACCGCTGGGTTCCGTGGTTCAAATCTCGGTCACTCCATGTGAGATTTGTGCTGGACAACCAGGAGGCGGGACAGGATTTTCTCTGGGTACTCCGGTTTTCCCTGTCATATTTCATTCCAGCAACACTCTCCAATATCATTTCATCTGTTATTCATTAATCATTGTCCCAGAGGAGTGGGACAGGCTTCGGCCGCCGGCGCAATCCCTATCCTCGCCGCTAGATGGGGGCTTCATTCATTCCACGGTTACTAGACGGTAGGGGTCACGCGCAGGCTCGCTTTGGCTGGTGACGTCATGTGGCCTCCACTGCCGAGCTTACAGTGAACACGACCCATTGTATTTGTGCGCTTCTGTTAATGATTTGCTTGTTTATATTTAACCACTTGATTAATATTTTTCAATTTTGTCAAATATAATTGTCAGTTGTTATGTGTAGATAATTAGGCCTATGTTGTAATTTATTTCAGTATTTTTTCAGAGCATTACAAGTAATATAATAACACTGATTAACACGAACAATTCTAGTAGCTTTCTCAGTACTAAATTATATTTCGCCACGCAAATAAAGTATTTACGTTTCGGTTTTCGTATTTTCTATCCATCCAGTGATTTTAGAACTGTTTTAAACGCAGTTTTTACTATTTTATTTCTAAAACTACTTACTAAAAATTAAGAAACATGACCAATCGCATGGGATGCTTTTTACCGCTGTTTTGTTAGCATTAAGTAGTATTGTAAAAACCTAACATTATATTATTGTATAAGTAATTATTTATAAATGTGTACTGGCCGGTGGAATGTTGGTGAAAAGCCCCTGAAGAAACGTCAACCTCTTCCACCATGTCAGGGGTCACTCGTTTTTAGGGGAAAGAGACTTCCCATGGTGAAAATTAATTCGAATAATTCGTCAAGAGCATGCTTTTGTTGTTCTATACAATTCCCATAGGCACTTTTTAAGCTGTTCGTACCACACACCTGGACACGGGAGTTTAGGACTCAAATCCATTACTAATAGTGATTACAGTCTCTCCTACATAGCTGAGCTCTGAAAAGTTGTGGCATATTGCTTTACCCACAGTCAGTGATAACAGTTCAGCGGCTTTCCATACATTTTGCCTCTCCGTTCCAGTCACAAGAATATGCTGCATTGAAACAGTATGCTCATATTGCAGGTTTTCGCCCTCACTTTGCATTTCAATTAATTCTGTAAATGCTTCTTTTGAACAGATTGCCCACTTTTCAGCTGATATCCTTCCGCAGTAATTCAAGTGCATGTGGCACATCGCAAGAAAACCACACATTACGTTCTGTACTTGATGAGTTTTTCAGCGAGGGTTTGTCCAACGAAATACTTAGATCAGTCATACATTTCCTATCTGAAGTTCCCATGTCACAAACAACTGCTCTAACTTTAAATGCAGTGGTTTCTACGACTTGAATTACTTCTATTAACAGTTCTCTTGACATCGCTGTATCAAAGTTGTAGTAGATAGGTTGCATCAATTTTTGAGCTAAGCTTCAAATTACAATGACTTGGATATTATCATGGGGTCCTCTAATCATTTCTTCATTTTACCACAAACACAAAAAAAAATCTCAAGACAACCGAGAGTGGTGTAACCCGCGAGTCTCTCGAATGTAGGGCTTGTTTCCAAAGCCGTAGCGCGTTAAACACGCACCACCACTTCGCTCGGTTACTGCAAAAAACGACATCAGTCACTATCACCCAACACGTCTTATTACGAGGTAAAATTTCAATTCATTTTTCTCCCTCTTTTCAAGGATTAGGCATACCTTCAACAGTTTCACATAAATATAAGCCTTGCGGCGAACGGACACGGCTGATGCCTATATACCACCTATTCCGCCATTGTTATCTAAAATTCATGTGGCCGCCAATAATGTTGCCATCATGCTATTTCTAGCTGACATTTTTGCTGAATTTCATATCCTCCAATTTCTCCTTACTCCCGCAAACAATACTAATTCTACTTCTTTGTAATCTGCACTTCCTTCCGAATTTTATTCCCTGTTACAACATAATGGGTCCTTACCATCCCTTTCCATCTTGAAAGGCACATACTCGTTTTCACACTCATCAACGCTTTTTTTACAATAGGCTTTACGTCGCACCGACACAGATAGGTCTTATGGCGACGATGGGACAGGAAGGGGCTAGGAGTGGGAAGGAAGCAGCCGGGGCCTTAATCAAGGTTCAGCCCCAACATTTGCCTGGTGTGAAAATGGGAAACCACGGAAAACCATCTTCAGGGATGCTGACAGTCGGGTTTGAAACCATTATCTTCCGAATACTGGATACTGGCCGCACTTCAGCAACTGCAGCTATCGAGCTCGGTCAACGTTGTTTGATTAACTACTAAACGCGGCAAATTTCTAAGGGTGTTCAGTCCTATTTTCTTCAGACTTCGGAAATGGCAATGCAAGGATAAGAAATAAGTTTACAAGATATGCTTTCGCACAAATTGTCCAACAAGAAGTGTAACTGAATTTGCATCAGAACAGGTTTCAGCGATATGTCGTTAAAGACGTGATATGAGCGAATTGATTCGTGTGATCTGTGTTATTGATGTGAGAAGTAAATCGTAGAGACGAATGAACATACCTAGCAGAGGGATCTGCCATGTAATACGAGTCACAGACATATCTCCTTGGAAATAATGAGGAGGGTGTAATGTCGGAGTGACATCGATCATGTACAAAATAGACATGATAAGTGGCCATTTTCCCAGGACGGACGTCTCTCCTTCAGAGCCGAATGTGGTTCCAGTTAGGAAGTGTAATTATAGACCTCCAACACGGTAGTTGAGTGGGAGCTGAGCCACAAGTCTAGCACTAGTACCAGCACAACTGTAGAATGTGCTATAATAATAATAATAATAATAATAATAATAATAATAATAATAATAATAATAATAATAATAATAATAATAATAATAATAATAATAATAATAATAATAATAATAATAATCGAGGTATCTCATTGATTAGTATACCAGGCAAAGTATTCACTGGCATCTTGGAAGGGAGGGTGTGATCAATCGTTGAGAGGAAGTAGGATGAAAACCAGTGTGGTTTCAGACCATAGAGAGGCTGTCAGGATCAGATTTTCAGTATGCGCCAGGTAATTGAAAAATGCTACGAGAGGAATAGGCAGTTGTGTTTATGTTTCGTAGATCTAGAGAAAGCATATGACAGGGTACCGAGGGAAAAGATGTTCACTATAATCTGGGACTATGGAATTAAAGGTAGATTATTAAAATCAATCATCATCATCATCATCACCATCATCATCATCATCATAGGCTTACCCTCCAGGTTCGGTTTTTCCCTCGGACTTAGCGAGGGATCCCACCTCTACCGCCTCAAGGGCAGTGTCCTGGAGCTTCAGACTCTTGGTCGGGGATACAACTGGGGAGTATGACCAGTACCTCGCCCAGGCGGCCTCACCTGCTATGCTGAACAGGGGCCTTGTGGAGGGATGGGAAGATTAGAAGGGATAGGCAAGGAAGAGGGAAGGAAGCGGCCGTGGCCTTAAGTTAGGTACCATCCCGGCATTCGCCTGGAGGAGAAGTGGGAAACCACGGAAAACCACTTCACGGATGGCTGAGGTGGGAATCGAACCCACCTCTACTCAGTTGACCTCCCGAGGCTGAGTGGACCCCGTTCCAGCCCTCGAACCACTTTTCAAATTTCATGGCATTGCCGGGAATCGAACCCGGGCCTCCGGGGGTGGCAGCTAATCACGCTAACCACTACACCACAGAGGCGGACTATTAAAATCAATCAAAGGCATTTATGTTGACAATTGGGCTTCAGTGAGAATTGATGGTAGAATGAGTTCTTGGTTCAGGGTACTTACAGGGGTTAGACAAGGCTGTAATCTTTCACCTTTGCTGTTCGTAGTTTACATGGATCATCTGCTAAAAGGTATAAAATGGCAGGGAGGAATTCAGTTAGGTGGAAATGTAGTAAGCATTTTGGCCTATGCTGACGACTTGGTCTTAATGGCAGATTGTACCGAAAGCCTGCAGTCTAATATCTTGGAACTTGAAAATAGGTGCAATGAGTATGGTATGAAAATTAGCCTCTCGAAGACTAAATTGATGTCAGTAGGTAAAATTTGACAGAGTTGAATGTCAGATTGGTGATACAATATACAAGAGGTATATCAGAGGATGGGTACCCGTCCAAAGCAAAGTCAAGTCAAAAAGCATGATGATACAACATTTCATTTCAAGAAACATTTCAAGAAACATACCCCAGGGGGTAAATCTTCGGATAAATCCCTCGTCGTGAAAAAAATAACAGACAGGGAAATAAAATAACAAACATGAAAATAGCAAGAATGATTGCTGGTACAAACAGGTGGGAACAATGGCAGGAGGGTACTCGGAATGAGGAGGTAAAAGGAATTCGATGAATTCGATGCATGAAGCTGTACGCATAAGCCGGCTTCGTTGGTGGGGTCATGTGAGGCGAATGAAGGAGGATAGGTTACCTAGGAGAATAAATGACTCTGCTATGGATGGTAAGAGAAGTAGAGGGAGACCAAGACGACGATGGTTAGACTCGGTTTCTAACTATTTAAAGATTAGAGGTATAGAACTAAATGTGGCCACAACACTAGTTGCAAATCGAGGATTGTGGCGACGTTTAGTAAATTCACAGAGGCTTGCAGACTGAACGCTGAAAGGCATAACAGTCTATAATGATAATGTATGTATAATAATAATAATAATAATAATAGTGGAGATTTACCGGTTACCTCCATCGGGCGCGTCCCATTGGAATTGGGGAAGCTCGCTGGCTCTGCCCCCAGCAGAGTCAGAGGGTAGTAGGGAAATAAAATACCACCGTGAAAAAAAAACTGGTCCCTTGCCAGGGTTACGGCGAAGACTGGTAAATGGCCAGAAGCCAGAAAACACCTTGAGGCAACCTCTAGGGCTAACAACACTAGTTGTAAAAGGATGGGTACCCGTCCAAAGCAAAGTCAAGTCAAAAAGCATGATGGTACAACATTTCAAGAAACATACCCCAGGGGGTAAATCTTCGGATAAATCCCTCGTCGTGAACGCCACGGCGCACGAGTCTCGTTCGGATGCTGGGGGAGACTCGACATCATGCAAGAGACGAGTCGGAGCGTCTCGGTGTACCCCGAAGAGTCAAAAACTCAGGCGAAAATCTAAAATCTTTGCAGCAACTTTCAACATAAATTCAGTTACACAAACTGGCAAGCTGAAAACCCTTACCAAAGCTCTTCACGAAAATCAGATATCCATAATGGCACTACAGGAAACAAGGTACCCAGATGAAGAGATTTTTGAATCCAAAGGCTACCGATTTTTTAAGAGCAAAGCGCAAAGAGGAATCCTCAGTGGAGCTGTAATGCTTGGAACCGCGTTTGCTGTTAGAACCAAGAACCTTAAATCGGTTGCAAATTTCGAACCTGTGAATGACAGATTGTCTATACTCACAAATAAATGCGCGAACAAAACCTACGCCCTAGTTAACGCACATGCTCCTACAAACGATAAGAACAAGTCTGATCCAGACGAAGTTGATAATATCTGGGACATACTGGATGAAAAAATTAAAAAAATCTCCAAACACCATGTCAAGCTTCTATTGGGTGACTTCAATGCCCAACTAGGTCGTGAACAGAAGTACAAGAAAGTTATATGAAATTACCCTGCTCACAAAAGAACCAATCCCAACGGCAAAAGACTGGTGTCCATTTGCGAAAATCACAATCTGCAGGTCATGTCGACCCACTTTCGCCATCTACCCAGAAAGCAAATGACTTGGCGTTCTCCCGTCCAAGCTCTCGGAGAGTTCCAAATTGATCATGTTGCAATCTCCAGGAGAAACAGCCCTGAGATTATGAATGTCAAGGTAAAGAAAGGCATCAATGAGGCCTCAGATCATTATATGTCTCTTATCAAATTCAAACCAATTCCCGCAAACACAAGGAAGACAACTAAACAGATCACACGCTTCGACAATGATAAACTTCGGCAAAGGGTCGAGGAGTTCCAGGAGAATGACTGTGACTCTAACAACGCCAAAAGTCTCCTTGTTGAGGCCGCCAAAGATGTTGCAGAAATCAAGAGAAGCAAAAAGCATGCCTGGTGGAATGGTACCTGCGAATCAGTCCTCCAAGAAAGACTCAATGCGTGGAAACAGTACTACTCTACGAAATCAGAAAATGATTGGGAAACCTACAAAACCCAACGTGCCCAAGCAGCTAGGGTGTTTTCAGAACTGAGAAACGTAAACACGAAAAATCTCTCATTGAAAAGATAGAACAAAATTTTAGGAAGAATGAAAGCAGAGAGTACTACAGAGCCTTCAAACGCAAACTCACTGGCTATAAACCACCATCTCTATGCTTTGAGCGAAAGGACGGCACACTGGCGACGTCAAATGAAGAAAATTGCAGCATTCTGGCAGATTACTTCAAGAATTTACCTAATTGCTCTAAACCGCAAAGCGCCATTGAGACCAAGGAACCCTTACTCAGGTACCCAGATTCCAGACCACCCTACAGAGATGAAATCAAGCGCCACATTGCCCGTCTCAAAAATAACAAAGTTTACACACCAGGCAAATGCTGGGGCTGCACCTTAATTAAGGCCACGGCCACTTCCTTCCAAATCCTAGGCCTTTCCTATCCCATCGTCGCCATAAGACCTAACTGTGTCGGTGCGACGTAAAGCCCCTAGCAAAAAAAATAACAAAGCGCCGGGGGAAGACTCAGTAGTAGCACTATGGAAATATGCCACAGAGGAATCACTTGGTATTTTGCAAAAGCAAATAGAAGACATTTGGAACAAGGAGACCCTACCCGAAGATTGGAAAATAGCTTTGATCCATCCATTACACAAAATAGGCAGCATGAAGAACATCAACAACTACAGCTACCCGTGACTTACAAAATTCTATCACTCGCCATTCTGGAGCGTTTGGAAGCACAAGTCGAACATCAAATAGGTGAATACCAAGGAGGGTTCAGAAAAGGTCGCTCAACAGCTGAACAGATCCAAAATCTCAAAACGATCATCAGATATTGTACACTAAGGTCCAAGCAGTATGTGTCTGTCTTTGTGGACTTTAAGAAAGCGTACGACTCCATTGACCGGGAAGTCCTGCTAAACATCTTAAATGAATTTGGAGTTGATTTGAAACTGCTGGCATTAATTAGAGCCACCCTGACCGATACAAAGCCAAGGTGAAGTTCCACGGATGTCTCTCGCATTCCTTTGACATCAAAACAGAAGTCCGACAAGGTGATGGGCTATCCCCGATACTCTTCAACTGTGTTCTTGAAAAGATCATCAGAACCTGGCGGGTGAGATTACAGGAAACCAACTACAGTCCATTGAGAATAGGAACCAAATCCAAGGGGATCGCAACAGACTGCTTAGCATTTGCCGATGGTATTGCTGTTCTCTCAAACGATATAGAAACCGCTAGAGCTCAAGTTGAAATTTTAAAGGAAATTGCCGAACAAACTGGTTTGCAGATATCGTTTGAGAAAACAGAAGTAATGACTAACATCACAGAGGCTTCACCAAAACTCCAGACAAAATACGGGGCATCACCCGAGTAGACAAATTCAAATACCTAGGAGAGATCATCATGAAAAATGGACTGGACAAAGAAGCACTTCAGGAGCGAGTACGCAAACTGGAAATAGCCTACCAAACATCCCGCACAATCTACAACAAAAAATGCCTTTCCCAAAACACCAAGATACGTCACTATGAAACAGTTCTGAAGCCAGTAGTTCTATATGCAGCCGAAACCCTGTCTCTAAACGCCAACAAAGGACTCCTTGAAGAACTGGAGAAAAGAGAACGCAAAATTGTGAGAGGAATCTTGGGATCAAAGTACATAAATGGAATCCATCAAAAGAGATCCAACAAGGAAGTCTACAGCAAAATAGAGAAAATTACCGAATCAATCTGAAAAAGACGGGCACGATTTTACGTTCATCTGAAAAGAATGGACGGAAGAAAGTTAACTAAAGAAATCTTTCACTTTTTTGATTCACACCCCAAAACCACAATTCCCTGGTTTAGAAATACCAAAGAAGACCTGCAAATGCTACATATCTCAGCTGAAGACGCCCTTAACAGAGATCTCTTCCGCAAGAAAATATTGACGAACGGGCTAAACCGAGAAGAGCAACCGAAGAGAAGACACGGTGCCCCTTGGACAGAGGAGCGTAAGCAGGCCCACTCACAAAGAATGAGGGAAATTTGGGCTCTAAAGAAGGCCAAGTACAGTGTCAAAAGCAACAAGACTTAACGTGGTCCTTGATGGCCCCAGCGAATTATATATATATGTATATAATAATAATAATATCTGCCTCTCTTGTGTAGTGGTTAGTGCCACCCCCGGAGGCCCGGGTTCGATTCCCGGCTCTGTCATAAAATTTTGAAACGCAGAACGGGGTCCACTAGGCTCTGGGAGTTCAACTGACTAGAGAGGGTTCGACTCCCACCTCAGCCATCCTCGAAGTGGTATTCCGTGACTTCTCACTTCTCCCCCAGGCAAATGCCGGGATGGTACCTAACTTAGGGCAATGCAAAATCCTTCCGTTATCTGCGTCTATCCCTTACATCTTCCCATCCCCTCCCAACAAGGTCCCTGTTCAGTATAACAGGAGAGACCCCCAGGGCGGGGTACTGGCCCTCCTGCCCAGTTTTATCCCCGACCCAAAGTCTCGCGCTCTAGGTTACTGCCCTTAAGGCGGTAGAGGTGGGATCCGTCGCTGAGTCCGAGGGAAAAAGCCTGCCCTGGACGGTAAACGGGTTAAGAAATAATAATAATAATAATAATAATAATAATAATAATAATAATAATAATAATAATAATAATAATTTTTGATTTCCCATCTAGTGATCTACCTTTTGATTTGATGAGTTCTGACTCTACAGTCAGATAATAGAACTGCAACACATATTAGGATACAGTCCACTCACATATCAATACGTGGGTTATTGTCCAAAGATATCTCTCTGTACCTTGCAAGTGGCCGTGTGGTTTGGGTCACGTAGCTATCAGCTTGCATTCGGGAGACAGTGGGTTGAAACCCCACTGTCGGCAGCCCTGAAGTTGGTTTTCCATGGTTTCCCATTTTTACACCAAGCAAATGCTGGGACTATACCTTAATTAAGACCACGGTCACTTACTGCCCAATCCCAGCATTTTCCTATCTCATTGACGCCATAAGACCTATTTGTGTCCGTGCGACGTAAAGCACATTTTAAAAGAAAATCTCTCAGGAAAAAATACAACACACCTCGCGAAAGTTATGCAGAATCGGTATCCACCACGGTATAGACTCCCTTGTGAGTGTTTATATTATGCATTGTGGAAGGCTTTATATTCCATCCTCTAGGAGCTTCGATGGTTTTATCGAAGATGGTTCTGCTTTGTTTTAATAGTAATAATAACAAAATAACTAAGGCTTCGTGAAGTTTAAGGAGTCCGCAATATTTCTGAAGAGGTTGAATTATTCAATCTTTCACCCACGCCATGGTCTCATCAACTTAAAAAATCGACAGCTTAGACTGTGACTGAATGCATAAGCAACCACTAGCCTTCAAAGAAGTAAAATAATCTGGGCCGAATGGAAGTTATCAAGATAAGAAAATGAGTAAAAAATGAGAGAGCGCCTGACCATGATTGATGTACAAAGGGTTAGAGATCCAGCTGAAGCAACTCTGTCCTCACAAACTACGTCATACCTTTTGACAAGTAGCATGTGCAAGCTGCTGCACTAGTGACCACTTCTCGACAGAATCAGCTTCATTTCTACCGTACAGTAAGCTGACTAACGTAATGAAATGATATGGTGATTATTATTATTATTATTATTATTATTATTATTATTATTATTATTATTATTATTATTATTATTAACAACAACGATGTCCGGCTCCATGGCTAAATGGTTAGCGTACTGGCCTTTGATCACAGGGGACCCGGGTTCGATTCACGGCAGGGTCCGAAATTTTAACCATCATTGGTTAATATCGCTGGCACGGGGGCTGGGTGTATGTGTGATCTTCATCATCATTTCATCCTCATGACGACGCGCAGGTCGCCTACGGGAGTCACATCAAAAGACCTGCATCTGGCGAGCTGAACTTGTCCTCGGACACTCCCGGCACTAAAAGCCATACGCCATTTCATTTACAACGATCAGTGTTATTATGAACCGACAATTAATAATAATAATGCTATTTGCTTTACGTCCCAATAACTACTTTTACGGTTTTCGGAGACGCCTAGGTGCCGGAATTTTGTCCCGCAGGAGTTCTTTTACGTGCCAGTAAATCTACCGACACGAGGCTGACGTATTTGAGCACCTTCAAATACCACCGAACAGAGCCAGGATCGAACCTGCCAAGTTGGGGCCAGAAGGCCAGCGCCTCAACCGTCTGAGCCACTCAGCCCGGCTGTACCGAGAAATTCACAGAACAAATACGGTGAGAGAAGATTAGGAGTACTAGTGCCATGCCGGAATTTCAAACCAAACTACCAAATAATCTGAAATATCTGCATTCAACAACAAGACAGAAAAAGGTTCAAATCGTTTCTTGTGAGAAGTACACTGACTGACAGAGCAAATGCAACACCAAGAAGGAGTGGTTCGAAAGGGATGAAAGTTGGGGAAAAAACAGAGACGGCACGGACGAATAATTGATGTTTATTTCAAACCGATATGCAGGTTACACAATGCGCACGGCATCGACTCAGTAGGATGTAGGACCACCGCGAGCGGCGATGCACGCAGAAACACGTCGAGGTACAGAGTCAATAAGAGTGCGGATGGTGTCCTGAGGGATGGTTCTCCATTCTCTGTCAACCATTTGCCACAGTTGGTCGTCCGTACGAGGCTGGGGCAGAGTTTGCAAACGGCGTCCAATGAGATCCCACACGTGTTCGATTGGTGAGAGATCCGGAGAGTACGCTGGCCACGGAAGCATCTGTACACCTCGTAGAGCCTGTTGGGAGATGCGAGCAGTGTGTGGGCGGGCATTATCCTGCTGAAACAGAGCATTGGGCAGCCCCTGAAGGTACGGGAGTGCCACCGGCCGCAGCACATGCTGCACGTAGCGGTGGGCATTTAACGTGCCTGGAATACGCACTAGAGGTGACGTGGAATCATACGCAATCGCGCCCCAAACCATGATGCCGCGTTGTCTAGCGGTAGGGCGCTCCACAGTTACTGCCGGATTTGACCTTTCTCCACGCCGACGCCACACTCGTCTGCGGTGACTATCACTGACAGAACAGAAACGTGACTCATCGGAGAACACGACGTTCCGCCATTCCCTCATCCAAGTCGCTCTAGCCCGGCACCATGCCAGGCGTGCACGTCTATGCTGTGAAGTCAATGGTAGTCTTCTGAGCGGACGCCGGGAGTGCAGGCCTCTTTCAACCAATCGACGGGAAATTGTTCTGGTCGATATTGGAACAGCCAGGGTGTCTTGCACATGCTGAAGAATGGCGGTTGACGTGGCGTGCGGGGCTGCCACCGCTTGGCGGCGGATGCGCCGATCCTCGCGTGCTGACGTCACTCGGGCTGCGCCTGGATCCCTCGCACGTGCCACATGTCCCTGCGCCAACCATCTTCGCCACAGGCGCTGCACCGTGGACACATCCCTATGGGTATCGGCTGCGATTTGACGAAGCGACCAACCTGCCCTTCTCAGCCCGATCACCATACCCCTCGTAAAGTCGTCTGTCTGCTGGAAATGCCTCCGTTGACGGCGGCCTGGCATTCTTAGCTATACACGTGTCCTGTGGCACACGACAACACGTTCTACAATGACTGTCGGCTGAGAAATCACGGTACGAAGTGGGCCATTCGCCAACGCCGTGTCCCAATTATCGTTCGCTACGTGCGCAGCACAGCGGCGCATTTCACATCATGAGCATACCTCAGTGACGTCAGTCTACCCTGCAATTGGCATAAAGTTCTGACCACTCCTTCTTGGTGTTGCATTTGCTCTGTCAGTCAGTGTATATAATGAACACAGTAATATCAAATAACAAAATGTGTACATTTTAATCTCAAATATGTTAAAATCAATAATTAGGCCTAAACTGTAAAATGTCAAGGATATATTCAAGCATTATAATAACATGCACGTAAGTTAATACCAAACAATTTGGGGTAAAATATATTTCAATTACTATCATCTTCTGACAAGCCCATGGACGTTTAGAAGACGTAAATGGTAGAAAATATAAAATAATAACTTAGACTCTGCAAATAAGTAAAGATGAATAAATTGTAATTTTTTAAAAGATTGAATTAGAGCAGTCCGCCTCTGTGGTGTAGTGGTTAGTGTGATTAGCTGCCACCCCCGGAGGTCCGGGTTCAATTCCCGGCTCTGCCACGAAATTTGAAAAGTAGTACGAGGCTGGAACGGGGTCCACTAAGCCTCGGGAGGTCAAGTGAGTAGAGGTGGGTTCGATTCCCACCTCAGCCATCCTGGAAGTGGTTTTCCGTGGTTTCCCACTTCTCCTCCAGGCAAATGCCGGAATGGTACCTAACTTAAGGCCACGGCCGCTTCTTTCCCTCTTCCTTGTCTATCCCTGCCAATCTTCCCATCCCCCACCAAGGCCCCTGTTGAGCATAGCAGGTGAGGCCGCCTGGGCGAGGTACTGGTCGTTCTCCCCAGTTGTATCCCCGACCCGAAATCTGAAGCTCCAGGACACTGCCCTTGAGGCGGTAGAGGTGGGATACCTCGCCAAGTCCGAGGGAAAAGCCAACCCTGGACGATAAACAGATTAAGAAAGAAAGAAAGAAAGAAAGAAAGAAAGAAAGAAAGAAAGAAAGAATTAGAGCACCTTTTTTTTCACACGAGATGTCATTCAACAGGAAGTTGACATGTAGCTGGCTGCTTACCCCAGCTGGTTAGACGCTCATTTTCAAAACCAGAAGTTACCGGGTCGAATCTCAGCCCAATCGGCTGGCCCAAATGTGAGGAACTCGTGTCGGTAAATTTAGGTAATAATAAAATAACCAGTTTCAGGGCAATGTTGCGGGACTCTAACATCTATTAACATCGACAGATTCAAGGAAGCCTGTAGTTTTAGATGAGAGTTAATATCACGATCACTGTCACGGGACCTCTTTATGATCGTGGCTAGGCAACGAAGTATTTCCAAACGTAGTCGCAGGAGATAACGGAAGTTTACCAGCTTAGGTTAAGTACAGAAAACTTTCTCAACGTTACTAAGGTGACAGTGGAAGACTACTACATTCATAATTTGTCTCACGTGTTCATAACATCACAATCATGACAAGTTTCCGCAACGTAAACAGTATTGTACATGCATACGCATAATTAAACATAATTTGATAGAATCTGAGAATATTCGTGTACAACGAAACATGTCATTCTTTGTTTATTAGTGTGTATTTGTTTATGTGTGTTGGTTTTTTTTTCTTCTTTTGCTAGTTGCTTTACGTCGCACCGATACAGATAGGTCTTATGACGACGATGAGATAGTAAGGGCCTATGAGTTGGAAGGAAGCGGCCGCGGTCTTAATTACGGTACAGCCCCAACGTTTGCCTGGTGTGAAAATGGGAAACCACGGAAATCCCTCTTCAGTGGGATTCGAACGCACTGTCTCTCGGATGCAAGCTGACAGCCGCGTGTATATGCGTTGTAATTAGTGTGCTTGATAGATTGAAAAACTTTACATTTACAATAATATGCACAGATGGAAGGTTCGCTAACATCTGAGAAAAGTTACATATAAGCGCCTAGAATAGCTGAGTGAGCTTAATAGATTCCACGGTGGACATTATTTATGAATTTAAAGAACAAGTGAAAATGAATCCTACCATCAACTATCCTCAAAAGGGTTTCATGTGAACCTAAACTTCAGTTGCACTTAAAAGCTTGGACTGTGATCATTTTCCAACAAACTTCCAGTCTGTACGTCCTATGTCTTCCACCATAAATGTAAGGCCTTTCAAAGTCCATAGTATGTACTATTGCTGATACTCATGATCACTCAGTCCATACATACCCGCTTCCTTTTCTGACTTGTTATTGTCTTGAAATTCGGTTCTCGAGGCCCTGGTTTCGATTCCCGTACGGATCGAGGTACTTTAATCATAAGCAGTTTAATTTCCTTGGTTCAGGGACTGCGTATTTGTGCTGTTTCCAACATTCCTACAACTCATACACTTCACACAGCACTATCCTCCAACAAACTAACATGCAGTTCGCTACACGGCAGACGCCGCCCATCCTAATTGGAGGGTCTGCCCTAGAAGAGCTGCACCCACTTGGCAATAGTGACACGAAATTATACAGGGTGGTTAGAAACAACGTGAATCGGGTATATGCACGTTAGAGGGCTGGTCATGCTGATAAATAATTTTAAGGAAATAACTCGATATCTCGTACCGTTGTCAATTTATTAGCTGCTGAAGTCAGGCAATCAGATCGCTTCGCGGGCGAATTCATATGGGCTTTGCGCGACAGTATTGCGAAACACCGTTAATTTCAGCCAGTGTACTTGCTTTGGCGTAATCCTGTCAACTCGGAGGTCTGTATACAAATCCCTTCCCTGGCGAAGTTCCATTTTTCGACTGGTGCTCTCATACCGGACTTAAGCCATGTACAGATTTAGCAACACAGGAAGTGACATGTTTCGTTGTACAAGAATATCCTCAGATTCTATCAAATCATGCATATGTATACACAATACTGTTTACGTTACGGAAATATGTCAATAATTGTGATGTTATGAACGCGTGAGACAAATTATAACTGTAGTAGTCTTCCACTGTCACCTTAGTAAAGTTGAGAAAGTTTTCTGTATTTAACCTAAGCTGCTAATCGTCCGTTATCTCGAGCGACTTCGTTTGGAAACACTTCGTTGCCTAGCTACGATCATAAAGTCGTCCCGTGACAGTGATCGTGATATTAACTCTCATCTAAAACTACAGGCTTCCTTGAAGACAAGGTCGCTGCTGCGGTAATACCTATGAATGAAATCAAGCACCTGCGGAGTCTCTCAGTGGTTACACTGATGAAGCTCTTTAAAGTGAAGATTTCACCAATATTGAGCAGACGAATATGTTTGAGTGATGTTTCAAAAGTAGGAAAGAAGGTATGAAGATAAAGCTGAAATTCAAGAGGGCAAATTGGGGTAAATATTCATTTATAGGTACCGAAATGAAATGAAATGGAGTATGTCTTTTAGTGCCGGGAGTGTCCGAGGACATGTTCGGCTCGCCACGTGCAAGTCTTTCGATGTGATTCCCGTAGGCGACCTGCGCGTTGTGATGAGGATGAAATGGTAATGAAGACGACACATACACCCAGTCCCCGTGTCAGAGAAATTAACCAATGATGGTTAAAATTCCCGACCCTGCCGGGGATCGAACCCGGGTTCCCTGTGTCCAAAGGCCAGCACGCTATCCATTTAGCCATGGAGCCGGACTATTTATAGGTACTGTAGGGGTGTTAGGGATTGGAATAACTTACCAAGGGAGATGTTCAATAAATTTCAAATTTCTTTGCCATCATTTAAGAAAAGGCTAGGAAAAAACAACAGATAGGAATCTGCCACCTGGGCGACTGCCCTAAATGCAGATCAGTAGTGATTGAGTGATTGCGTAACGGACTACAGCTAATATGGGACCATCTTACCAAGAGAAATTTAAGAGATTTAGAGAAGACCAAAGCTGTTTATAGAAAGAAAGTTCTAACCCTATCGAAATTTACTCCCTGACGATTGCTATATGAACGAGAAAGGGAAAGGTTCTTCATAGAGGACCTACGAGAGTGGATGCTAGTACATTATACACCTAGCTACGGCAGTTTTCTACAAGAACTTTATTCAAAGAAGAAGAAAATATGGAACACGTTTTATACGACGGATGCCATGATGAGTCAAGATTGGAAACAATCAAATAGTGAGCTACAACATGTCATGGCACGATTTGCGGTAGGCCTACATGGCTTCTATCACAGAATATGTGACAATACGAAACATCATGATCCACAGGAGGAATGTATGTGTCGGCTGTGCAAGAACCGTTGTTATCGCTGTGACCTCCAGGAATGTGGAAAAAGGGTGGCGTCTTTGACCAAATTTTGTAGTGATTAACACAGAGAACTACATATTGTATTCTAAGTGAACATTCATCCATGTATTTATGTATATATCTATTTCATGGCCATTGGCTGCATTAAATTATATTGCATTAAACTGAATTTCCTGCTCACCATGCTAGAAGTCGTTATTAGTCAAACGCTGTTAGACAACGAATTGTACGTGTCAACGATTGTGTAAGGAGAAAGCTTGTTTCCTAACGTGAATATTTAATGTCCTTATTAAGACATCCCTTGACTATTTACTCGAACTTCAAAATAACCAGTTATCTGATGTCAACCGTTATAGCATGATGGATGACGCCTACAGTACTCCGTACTCTGCCGTTCCTTGGGATGCATAAATCACTGATGTTGATTGCCACACCCACTGCTGTCCTTGTCCTTATATGCGATACAGTTTGACAATTCACAAGACACTTCTCACCGAATTGGAGACACATATGTTCCTTATACGGATTTATTTGTATGTGAATTATTGTGCAAATTACTAGAAAAGAAATATATACACAGTCAACTCTCGATTTAGCGTAATAGGATCAGCCGCGTTGCGGCTTAACCGCGATATCAAAAACACTAAAAATGCACGAGTGTTAGGAATTACAAAGGGTCGGGATAATATTGCCAGGATTATGCTCTCATCACCGAAAAAACTTGTTCTGAGAAACTTGAGAAGCAAAATAAAGAAAAAGTGTTTCTCGGAACTAAAGCAGAAAATCACGACCGATTATTTTCAGAAATAGTAAAGTTAGGTCATCTGAATATGTTTTTGCCTTATTGAATTCAACGAAAAGTGCTGTTTATTTTTCCACTTACTAATTGTGCTAATATCGTCGCCATAAGACCTATCTATGTGACGTAAAGCCACTAGCAAAAAACATTTGCTAATTGCTACTTTCATTGCAATATATTGGGTAAGTTAATTAAAACAATAATGTAGTATCATTTATTATCATTTTAACTGTACTTTCAGTACGCCTGTTCTATACTTAACTTTTTGCGGAAGCCTTAACCCTACATTATCCCGTTTGATCGAGAGTTGAGTGTACTTATAAACAGCTTTTCTTTATTATATGTTGGATTGATACTTTCACGGCTCATAACTGTAAACACGATAAGTTTTGGGCATTTGTTTCCTAGTTCTTTAACGTCACACTAACTTATCGAAGGTTTCCAGTGACGGAAGAATGGAAAAAGGGCTAGGAGTGGCAGAGTAGTGGCCGTTACCTTAATTGAGGTGCAACCCTAGCATTTGCTTGGTGTGAAAATGGGAAACCACGGAAAACCACCACCGGGACTTTCGACGTTGGGATTCAAACCCAGTATCCTCCGAAAGCAAGATGACAGCTGCGCGACCCTGAACGCACGGCCAACTCGCTCGGTATATACAGTTTATATTGTCCGGCTGCATGGCTAAATGGTTAGCGTGCTGGCCTTTCGTCACAGGAGTCGCGGGTTCGATTCCCATCAGGGTCGGGAATTTTAACCATAATTGGTTAATTTCGCTCTCACTGGGGCTGGGTGTACCTGTCATCTACATCATCATTTCATCCTCATCACGACGCGCAGGTCGCCTACGGCTGTCAAATCAAAAGACCTGTCTCTGGCGAGCCGAACTTGACTTCGGACACTCCCGACACTAAAAGCCATACGTCATTTTATTTCATTTTATATTTTTCTGACATTTTATTGCTGCATGTAGGTACTGCGTGAACGCTAGGACCGAGCTGGATAGCTGCAGTCGCTTGAGTGCGGCCAGTATCCAGTATTCGGGAGATAGTAGGTTCGAACCGCACTGTCCTGAAGATGGTTTTCTGTGGTTTCCCATTTTCACACGAAGCAAATGCTGGGACTGTACCTTAATTAAGGACATGGCCCCTTCCTGCCCATTCCTAGCCCTCTTCTACCCCTTCGTCGCCATAAGACCTATCTGTGTTGGTGGGACGTAAAGCCAATTGTAAAAATAAACGCTAGGAAAAAAATCTTCTCAATCCTACTCCACAAAATAATACTGTGTTGCAAATAGAGTACTTAATACTCCTACGTTTTTTGAAGTTTTTACTTTCTTCTTTTAATTAACCGTGTAACTTACGTTTCCATCCTTAAACTTACAGATATGACACTTTTAGCAACCAAAAAATGGTTTTTGCGACTATTGCTAATAATAACTGTTAATTTCTGTCCCTTCGGAGTCGCTATAACCGGTTTCGACTGTATATGCAGAAAACACCTCAAAAGTGTATAACTAAGTTTCAGATTCTCGGTAAATCTTCCGAAGCAACTAGAAGGACGTAGATTCTTTTTCCTGCGCTTAGCTTTGCGCCGCACCATCACAGACAGGTCTTATGGCGATGATAGTCAGGGCTAGGACTGGTAAGGTAGCGACCGTGGCCTTGCAAATGGTACAGCCCAGCATGTGCCTAGTATAAAAATGAGAAACCAAGCAAAACGTTTTTTTTTTACATCGCACCGACACAGATATATCTTACGGAAACGATGGGATAAGAAAGGTCTAGGAATGGAAAGGAAGCGGCCGTGGCCTTAATTAAGGTACAGCCTGGTGTGAAAATGGGAAACTACTGAAAACCATCTTCAGGGCTGTCGACAGTGGGGTTCGAACCCACTATCTCCCGAATGCAAACTCATAGCTGCGCGGCCCTATCCGCACGGCTAATTCGCCCGGTACAACATTTTTGTAACTTTACTCTTTTGTAGAACAAATCGAGCTGCTTTTCTTTGGATATTGTCCAGTTTTCGAATCATGTATTCCTGGTGAGGGTCCGGTACACTGGAACCATACTCTAATTAAGGTCTTACCAGAGAGACTTATATGACCACACCTTTCCATCCTTACTACAACCGCTAAATACCCTCAATACCCTCATCGCATAACCATGTGCAGAGATCTGTACCCTTCATTTGCATTTGAAAAACTTCCGGGCTGCAGATAGAGGGGTCCAAACCCACGACTTCCCAAACAAGCTAACACCTACGCCTCGAATGTTGTATGGCGACGACGGGACAGGAAAGGGTTAAGAGTGGGAAGGAAGCAGCCGTTGTCTTATTGTCAATGTACATCCCCAACATTTTCTTGGTGTGAAAATGGGAAACCACGGGAAACCATCTCCAGGGCTGCCGACAGTGGGGTTCAAACCCACTATCTCCCGAATACTGTTGGTGGACGTGGAACTAATAAATATAATAACAGCAATACTAATAATATTTGTTTTAAGTTCCACTAAATAATGTTTTATAGTTTTCGGAGATGTCTACATGCCGGAATTTAGTCCAAAAGAGTTATTTTACATGCCAGTACATCTACCGACAAGGCTGACGTATTTGAGCACCTTCAAATACCACCGGACTGATCCAGGATCGAACCTGTCAAGCTGGGGTCAGAAGAACAGCATATCAACCGTCAGAGCCACTCAGCCTGGCTGGAACTAATAATATTAAAGTATTAAAATATCTCCTAAGATTTTTCTTTTCAAATTGCTGTTCCAAGAGCCTTGTGTTGTTATATTTCGTACGTCGTTGTAGCAGTGATATTGAAGATATGCAATCTGAACATCTTGCTCTTACATTCCGGTGTCTCAGAACAGACAGCAAGCAGCGTATGTGTGGGATCTAAAGGAGAGAGAGATCACTTGAAGTTGTATACACTGGCGTGGCGCCCATATGTCCACACACTGAGGTTACCCTGAGTAGAGGAGACGGACTCGTATCAGATATCTCCAAGTGCTGAATGTCCGACGCCAACTTGCACCAAAGTGCTACTTAACTGTTGAGGTCACGCGGACTTCCCTTGGTGTCTGGCCTCTGAATTA
Organism: Anabrus simplex; assembly: GCF_040414725.1. Taxonomy (NCBI): domain Eukaryota; kingdom Metazoa; phylum Arthropoda; class Insecta; order Orthoptera; family Tettigoniidae; genus Anabrus; species Anabrus simplex. The sequence goes on along the minus strand of NC_090266.1, from coordinate 109,486,618 downwards.
TAGACTTGAGACGTAAATATTTTGGAAACCTACGTCACAAAGAATGTAGAAGGAGACCGTGATGTATAATATTATTCCAGCCACAGTATTTCAAATTTGCTTTATTCTGATAATCTAAAAAGTAATAGAGAATGTATTCAAGTTCCTAAAATATAATTAATTACAGCGTTATAGCAAACCACAAGAATTGATGTTGTTTTGAACTGCAGAAACCCATCGCAATTTTACAAGAATCTTCCAAATGAAACCAGTTCAAAAATGTTTATTTGCAGTCGCTTAAGTGCGGCCAGTATCCAGTAAACGGGAGATAGTGGGTTCGAACCCCACTGTCGGTAGCCCTGAATATGGTTTTCCGTGGTTTCCCATTTTCACGCCAGGCAAATGCTGGGGCTGTACCTTAATTAAGGCCACGACTGCTTCCTTCCCATTCCTAGGCCTTTCCAATCCCATCGTCGCCAAAGACCTATCTGTGTCGATGCGACGTAAAGCCACTAGCCAAAAAAAGTGTATTTGTAAGGAATGTTAACACGTCCTAAAAGTATTCCACGTATTTCACGTAATGATACTACTAATAATGATGAAATGAAATGTCGTATGGCTTTTAGTGCCGGGATATCCCAGGACGGGTTCGGCTCGCCAGGTGCAGGTCTTTCTATTTGACACCCGTAGGTGACCTGTGCGTCGTGATGAGGATGAAATGATGACGAAGACAACACATACACCCAGCCCCCGTGCCATTGGAATTAACCAATTAAGATTAAAATCCCCGACCCGGCCGGGAATCGAACCCGGGACCCTCTGAACCGAAGGCCAGTACGCTGACCGTTCAGCCAACGAGTTGGACCTAATAATGATAATCAGCATGGACGGAGATACCGCAAACAAACATTCAAAGACCCAGCCTCTCAATGCCGCTCCGTGCAGCAGCGATTACTGGGGGTAACTACTGATTTCTCCGTGTTCTGAACGTTGTTCTGAGCTGAGAGAGTAGTCATGTCACCTATGTATGATGGGTTCTGAACGTTGTTCTGAGCTGAGAGAGTAGTCATGTCACCTATGTATGATGGGTGTATTCCATACAAAAAATCTCTTTGTAACGCTCACGGCCTTCTTTGTGTTGCAAACTTAATGACCAACACTGTATTAACCGCTGGAGTATAATTACTGTAGTCTTCTTCTTCTGATGATGATGATGATGGCGATCACGATAATAATAATAATAATAATAATAATAATAATAATAATAATAATAATAATAATAATTATTATTATTATTATTATTATTATTATTATTATTATTATTATTATTATTATTATAAATTGTTTGTTTTTCTACCCCTCAGCCCTTTCCTTGACACGCGGTCCGGGATGAGGAAAGATGAATTTATGTGGCAAACTTTTACGGCTTGATGCCCTTCTTGACGCCAACCTCAGTTGAGAGCTAATGAATATGAAATGAATGATGGGGAATGAATTTTGGAAAGAAGATGGAAGAGACCGACCATGGCCTATGGATAGGAACTGCCCCGGACTTTTGCCTAGAAATGAAAATGGGAAACCATATAAGGTCATTCTCGGGAGAGCCGATGGTGGGCTTCGAACCCACTCGCCTCCTGACTGCAGAGCTTGGCTTCATAGCCGTAGCGCGTTAATATAAGCGGCCACTTGGTTCAATAATAATAATAATAATAATAATAATAATAATAATAATAATAATAATAATAATAATAATTACTGTCGGTCTTGAGAGATTGCACGACATTGGAAAAAATATATTGGAATAGGGTTCTTCAAAGTGGCAGTAAATTCACTGACACGTATCTTTTCCATTCAAACACTTTTAAATATTAACTGACAGCGCGTAATTCGATGTCGTAATCTCGGGCACAGGAAGTGAGAGCACAGCTGAATACGTTATGAAACTTCTTCATATGTGTAGAGTCAACAACAATATAAATGCTTCTTCTGTTGCATTACTACATCATCTACCTACATTACTTAAAATTGAGTAAATCCATCGAGTAGCCTACAAATTGAAAATCGTGTTTTTGGATGGCATCTGAGGCTGGTAGTTTCCTTGGAAATCGCCCATCACCGTCTATTTGCTGTTGTTGTTGCCAATTTATTTTCTAGGGCAAGGGCATAATTGGAGCGCTTAAATTCAGTGATAATTGGAATGAAATTTTCTGTGCTGTAGAGCCGTTGTCTAAGGGAGCTTTTCCAGAGCTGAAAGATATACCTTCGGTGATGTTTCTGTCATGATCGACTGATGTATGGCGCACCACCCGCAAGCTATTTGTGGACTGTAAACAAACGTCGCATCTGCGGCGTGCAGCACGACTACCCCTCTCATAGTGCGGGAGAGCGGTATCTCAGGGTACTTAAGACGTCCGAGCGGCCTCCTGTGGACACAGGCAGCGGCGGCAGGTCTTGCCGTCAAAGTAATCGGCAACTAATGTACTTATTCAGCTACATGGACATTCCATATCCACAATTACTACGTTTTTGGATTCAATCGACGATTGCTTCCTATCACCAAAATGGCAATAGTTACCTCTTTACTATTACCTTTGAAACGTCAAGTGTGAACTATTTTCTGAGAACTTTTGTCTCCTTGGCGGCATGAAGCGATATTTGTCCAAGTCCTACAATTCAGTGTGATGTTCACTGCCTCAGCTGCAGGCGAAACGTCTGGAAATAGGAGTTCCTTTAGACCACCGCTCTCGAGCCTTGAAGAGTTTGCTCCTCGTCTACTCCGATATGTTAGTAAGAAACTGAACTGCTGCGTTGTCTGATCCAATGTGCGCGTTTTTGAATTAATTTAACCCTAGTCTATGAAGAGGCCGTTGCACTGAGTGTGATACCACGCCGAGAAAGATACAGAAAACAGACGATATAATTCAAACCCAGCCGTCACTCCTATTTCTAGTTACACATCACAGTATTTTGATGCCTTGATCAGTCGATGTCAATTGAGCATTCTGTGTTAAATGTGTTCAACTACTGGGTTTCATATTTGTAAAACGCATTTGATTTGTGGTAACATAACCACGATTACCCCAAAATCCGACCAATTTATTATGAGATACATATAACATTAATAAATGCTATTTTCAGGAGACGAGGCACGTATGCATTATAGCATGTAAATGAACCTTTAAATGATGTACATTTCATGATGACGCAGAGCTGTGGAGCATGCTTTATCATTCACTATACATGAATAAGATAAATTATCATAAAGAAGCTGGGTGGATAAGAGGTCGGCCATCAGTGAGGTAGTATGAAGATCAATCAGAATGTCACAAGACGGAATGCTAAGTAGGAAGGACTGGGGCAGGTTACAGCGATATTTGGTTTGGTAATATTGGTATTTCTTTTATTCATTACTTAAATTCTTCTTTTCCCAGATATGCTTTCGCTAACCGCACTCAGTTCCAACGTTGTAACTTACATTAACTACAGTAATGTTAAATTAATTCCATTTTAACAGAATATAAAACAACATCAACAGGAATCTTCGTAAATATATCTGTAAAATGTTCTAGCAATCTGATGCACACCCACAAAACATAAGGAAAGTCGCTTAATTTGTAAGGAAAGAATATATCGAGCTGCTTTTAATGGTCTGATTCGTCTCTTACTTGAGAAGCCAGGATACATTTGATTATGGAAGGCTTGTTTCTTTCTGTATCAGAATACTAAAACAGGTTCAGATCTAATTTGAGGTTGTATTTTCTGCTGGCGAAGAAAGGAAATTTACGTTCAAAAACCGTGGTAAAAGTGGTCATTAATTCACTACGGATGTCTTCTAGTTTTACATCAGAGTTCAAATACCCTGTCCCTTGTGGCGCATTCAGCCAGTGAAGAGCCCTGGCCTACCCAGAAGACTACTCCCTAGCCAGATGATCTACAAGTACTGGAGTACTGCATGGTCAGCGAAACGACATCATCGTAATATCTGTCACTCCTCAGTTGGTCTTACGAGGCTAAGCGAACTCCGTTCCAGCCCCCAGTGCGGGATTAAAATCCTTGGACGAGCCGAGAATCGAACTCGGGGCGTAAGGTATACTACCCTTAAACCCCGAATCGGCCATATTATGGTATGGAAATAATTGTGTTATCAGTTGTATGTATAAATCAACTGACCGGTCATTTCTGCAAATGAGCGTCCTCTAGCCGAGGGCGTGTTTGATTCTCCAGGAAGGATATGGGTTCGACTTTCTGACCCGGGTCGATATTATTTGAAAGGAGACTTCTACTTCTCGTTCGCCTCTGTGGTGTAGTGGTTAGTGTGATAAGCTGCCACCCCCGGAGGCCCGGGTTCGATTCCCGGCTCTGCCACGAAATTTGAAAAGTGGTACGAGGGCTGGAACGGGGTCCACTCAGCCTCGGGAGGTCAAATGAGTAGAGGCGAGTTCGATTTCCACCTCAGCCATCCTGGAAGTGGTTTTCCGTGGTTTTCCACTTCTCCTCCAGGCAAATGCCTGGATGATACCTAACTTAAGGCCACGGCCGCTTCCTTCTCGTTTCCTTGTCTCTCCCTTCCAATCTTCCCATCCCCCCCCACAAGGTGAGGCCGCCTGGGCGAGGTACTGGTCATCCTCCCCAGCTGTATCCCCGACCCAGAGTCTGAAGCTCCAGGACACTGTCCTTGAGGCGGTAGAGGAGGGATCCCTCGCTGAGTCCGAGGGAAAAACCGAACCCTGGAGGGTATGCAGATTAAGAGGGAGAAGAAAGAAGAAGACTTCTACTTCTCAAGAAGCTTTGAGATACACACAAACTCCTTTTCGGGGTTACTGGTTGAGTGTTGGCTTGCGAAACCTGATTTCATATTTTAGTGTTTACGCAAGAAAATTACGCAAGACTTACCAATGGATTGCTCAATAGCGGTTGGCTTCTCTTCCATCAGGAGTAAAACGGAACGTTGAATTAAGATTTAGTATCGTAGCCTAAATGGGATGAAATAAAAATTCGCTTTTTCATTAGCTGACGTCATACGTTATTATTATTATTATTATTATTATTATTATTATTATTATTATTATTATTATTATTATTATTATTATTATTATTATTATTATTGTTACGTAGTTATCCGTGGTAGTTAGAGGTGAAAGAAGGTGCTGGGATGAATAGGTCTCAATCTACGAAATTAAAGTTAATTTAAAATTTAACAAGGTTATATTTTCTTTTCAAGATCAAGAAATAACAAATATAACAGGTACTCAGTAGCCGAACAACAAAACGAGAATGTACAATGACAGTGTTACAGGATTTGGGCTCCGAGAGCCAGACACACAATTCTTGAGCAGTAAGCCCAACTTTATCCGTATACAAAATTCAACCAAGGGGCAGAACACCCCAATCATGCTCAAGAGCACTTGCTCCCAATTACATAGCAAAAGCCTCCTCGAGGCACACAGAAACAATTTTCTTTGGAAGAGCAACCCGCTCTCAAAGTTCCAGCCTATCAAAGGCCACACCAAACTCCACCTTCAAGTTGTCCTCTAAGGACATAAACACAGGGGTAAAAATACCCAACCTACTGAGGCCGATTTAGTAAATAAACAGGAAAATTTCAAGGCCCCAAAATACAAACTTGAGTGGAGGCAAAACTGGCACTCCGAATATAATTTATTAAAACCTAATTTGGCCCTAGGCCACTTACGCAAGGGCTAATCCCATTCTACGGAGGTGACACGATAGAAAACTTTATGATATTACGAGTAGAAGGGAAACTGTTAAGAAAACGTAGTCACCTCAAAACAAAATGCATGGGAGCTCGAGAGGGTTAGGCACTCTCTATCCCAATTTGTAAATTAAAAAGACAGAATTTATACCAAGAGTCTTTTACATTTTAGAGGAAGGTTACATGGCAAAAGGTATCGAACCTGCCCCGAGAGTTAAACTGCTCAGCTAGCAAGAAAATAAGTTATTAAAAGGCCATTACCTTATTGAAGAAATGCTGCCCGAAGAAAGAGGCGTTACCCGCCCCCTGCTACATAATTTACACACTGATAGATGTTACTGAAGTGGCGCAGACTCGAAAATCAGCAGTTTATATACCCTCGCGGAACATTCGAGACCTTTCAGGAATGATAACACCCGCCCACAATCATTTTATTGGACGGCCAAAAGATTACATGTCAAAACTGAAGAAGAAAACCAGGATTGGTGGGAAATTAATTACGAAAATTACTCATTGGTCGAATTCAAAACTGGCGGAAAGTGAAGGGTTATACAGCCAACCTAAACAATGACTGAAATAAATTTAACAAAGAACAAACTTATGAACACAAAATTTCTCCAAAAACACAGTTCTTTCACTTCGCACTAGGGTGAATAATTGTAGTCCTTCAGTAGTGCCATCTAGAAGAGAATGTTCACACTTCTTACTACAGGCAAAACAAAAGTACATCGAAAACGACACAGTTCAGAACACTTCAAAATTTACAAGTAGGGGCATCTTCTGAGAAACTTGAGAATTAACACTGTAGTTAAAGTTCAGGCTTCCTCCAGTAGAGGAGTTTCAACTGGCGCAATGTTTGAATTAGCGGAGCGGAGGTGTACCGCCCGGTACAATTATTATTATTATTATTATTATTATTATTATTATTATTATTATTATTATTATTATCTGCTAAAGCTTTAACGTCGCACTAACTCATCGAAGATTTACGGCGATGCGAGTATGGGAAACGGCTACGAATGGAAAGGTAGCGGCTGTGGCCTTATCTAAGATACAGTCCCAGCATTTGCTTGGTGTGAAAATCTGAAACCACCGAAAATCACATTCATGGCTGCCGACGGTGATTTTCGAACTCAACATCTCCTGAATTCAAGCTTATTGCTACGGGACCTGAACATTATTATTATTATTATTACTATTATTATTATTATTATTATTATTATTATTATTATTATTATTATTATTATGGGGATACCGTGGTGGGCAGAGGTGAAAGAAGGTGCGGGCATGAATGAGTCCCCCTAAGACAGTCAAAAGATTAATTCAAAACTTTAAAATTTGCGTTCTATTTCTTTTCTCGGTTATCTTTTGGTTGTTTCAAAGACAAAACTTTATAATTCAGATACAAAAGTTCATAAGGTAGGGTAACAATTTTAGAATATCGAATAACAACAACCGTGAGCTTGAAGCCCCCTAATTATACTGTACCCTATAGGGCATAAGCAACACTGCATAATCGATCTTACCTTCTTACCTGTTATCTGATGAATGCGCCAGCTCAACTGCAGTCGGCAGGAAAAGGTCGTTTACAGGGTTCTTGTGAACGAGAGTAGGGAGATAAAAAAAATTGTTCTATACGTATGCTTACGAAATGAGGAACACAAACGCATTTACTAACATTTTGAGCCAAAGTTGTGTATTCTTAAACCAACATTTTCTTTTCTTTTATATTACAATTGATTGCACTAATAGTGCTAAAATGGATGCCCCAAAGGCTCACATCATAAATCCAATAAAATAGCTGGTCGATGTCGTGCGGGAGACGATAAGTGAACCAAAGAAACAAATGTGTCCTTACACGGAACAGCATCGCTGTACCTACAAATAGAGTATATGATGCCAGGGTGAGAAATTGTCCTGCAGAAATAAAGCCATACATAATTTTGGGAAATACACACAACAAAATAGTAAGTTTGAACCTACAACTACAGGCATATCTATTCCGTCTCGCATGAAATAATATTTTATGGATGTGAACCAAGGTCCATTAAACAAACGTTATATTTACAAAATGTACTGATTAAGCTAGTTTCCTTAGTGCCCGGTTCCTACCTATCTCAATTAACAAAAAAAAAAAGAAAGAAAGAAAGAAAGAAAGAAAGAAAGAAAGAAAGAAAAAGAAAGAAAGAATGAATGAATGAAACTGCCGCGGCGGCGTGTCTCGCCTGCGAGAGAGAGAATTCCACACACCAGCAGTCCTTTTAAAGATGGCGTCGAGCCTCCCTGCCGTGCAGGCTGGGGAATGACCTCCAGGACTCGACCGTGAAAACACCCTCACAACAAAAAAAGAAGATAAAAAACATAGCCTAGTTTCCAAACATGCAGAGACCTTTGCCCCTGCTCCTACCCTCTTCTACACATGACGAAAAATAGCCATATAAATGAGTGAGGAATCATCTACTTTTCTAACTGTCCAACACCCGTGGCAGACCGCCCTGGGTCTCAATTATAACATATGAAGTATAACATTCCGTTATTCACATCAACCTCGCCGTCAACCCATGCGACGAGTTCCAGCTACCCTCAAGTCTAGGGTTCAGTCCCTTACTTGGCAGAGTATGAGGGGTCGCAAATATACGTGACATAGCCTACGGTGTAGTTTCATTACACTCACCGTCAATCAAACTCAATACAAACACGAAGTAAACAATTAAATCCCGGCCGCATACGTGCTCTACAGTTATGCAGACAGATTCCCTTCCCAATATAAAGAAATGGTACACTATCATTAATACCCCATCATTACAAGCAGATATCGTCTGATGCCAGGCACTAAGAAACATTGATCTAAGCTCGTAATTAAGCTTCCCTACGACTATGTGTACAGCTACACTATCACCTAAGCTACCTTAATCATTGCTTTCTATAAAAATAAAATAAAAATGTATATGCCTTACCCTAAAATATATAAAGAAAATACCTCAATAAATGGCCTAATGGGACGTAATCATATTCCCTACTATATTTACAAATTAATCACCGTATTTCTGCATAACAACCCCCCGACCCTACACATATATATTAATTATAGTTCACTTATCTATCATCTTGGAGACCTCTTCCTCACCGTCCGGGTTGACTGCGAATGCTTAAGCAGTCATGGCGGCAGCGTGGTCCCAGATCGATCCCTTAGGTCCAGTCTTCCAGTGTACCATGTTCATGATGTCTTCTTCCGCCTGGGTGGCCCGTTGGTCGCCTTCTTGGGTCGTGGACGGCAGTTCGTAACACCAGTCTCCTGCACACCTCACCGCTCTTCACTAAAATGAAATACTCAGTTTATTCACTGCACACCACCTCCCGATCTATTTATTCCCTTTGACATGGGAATCAGTCCAGGATATCTGGAATCTCGAAACTGACTTTACTATTCCTGCTTCACTAATCTAGTCTTCTACATCTGACCGGAATAAAACCAACTATCCTAGCTCATTGTTATTGGTATTCTTTCGCCCGTCGCCACTCCTCTCTCATCGCCTCATAATGAAAGTCTACGCAGGTAGCACTCTTTGCGTCACATACTTAAACACTAATTGTCATTTACTTAAATTGCTACCGGGAATTTTACAAATCTCGAAGCTACTGTATCAAATTATCGCCACAACACTTATTAGTCACAATCTTTGTCTTAAACAAAGGTTTCTGGCGCGAATATCAGCAGAGACGCGACGCGCACGGACAGCGATCTTATCATGGACTGAACACCTCCTTCCACCTTTCTCTGCTCTTATAGAATCCAGGAACCCACGCGACGTGCTGGGAAGTCCCGGGAAACAACTTGAGATTGGCATGTGGCTTCGAAATATTTTCTCACGGTAGTCGGCCTCCCACGTAGTTATTTATTCTATTATATATTAATAGACTTTGATGTACCTACGGCTTCGTAAAATTCTGGCACTGATTTCCATCCTTTTACTTTCCTGGGAAACCTTCAAATATAGGAATTACGACTCAATTTCCGTAATGTGGTGAGCCTGTCTGTTCCCGCTGAAAATCTCTGTTAAGATGGCAGGTCTCTCCCCCAGACAAAATCCCATCTCTCTTTCTTTCTTCCTCACATATTCTTTCTTCGTCACACACGACCACGCCTTGCCTCGGGAATCCTCTTCAGTTCCCGCGCTTGGTGTAGCATCACGCCTTTGCAGTTAGCGTCCTGCTGCGCATTATTTTATCAGCGTTAAATATCCATTCTTATAATTAACAGAATGGTACAATACATTCTCCATAAGCGCTGAGGCTCCTTTCAAAGAAAAACAGTCAAGGAGACGAACCTCCCAATTTCTTTTACAGAGTATTCAAAGTATACAATGTTTCGAGAGCCCCTTTTGCTCCACAAAATTATCTAGGAGGCTGCTCTCCAAACATTATACCACACCGACCGTCCAAAGGCATTATTTAACCTTTACAGAGAAAGAGCATCTTTGCTCTATTAAAATTGGAAGCCTAGTTCCAGAAAGGTCCAGGCCTTTCAAAGGCACAACCTGCATTTTCCAAATCAAAACAGTATTCACTGCCTTAGACACTCAACAGTCTTAACACAAAGGAATGAAATTGAATTTTACAGGGGTATCGAATACCCATTCTATTGGGCCTTTGTGGAAAAGAACAGGTTGAAGTTACTGGCCCAAAATCAAAATGATATGGAAGCGGACACCTGCACTCTTTGAAATTTGTTTTTCTGGCCCGAAGTTACAGAGGCTAAGCCTAAACTACCGAGGTGACTAGATGGAGACAATATTTAAATTACAATGATTTCAAACTGAAACAGGTTACAAAATTATAGTCACCTCAAAATCAAGTTGATAGGGAACGCCAGACGTTATCACACTCTCTATTCTCTGATTTCGGCTAAGTTATATTGACTTGTTTGAAAGTTACATTTTAGAAAATTAAAGTTAGATTAGTAAAGACTGGAAACCTTCCCCTCGAGCTAGCTTTCCAAGAATATCACTTAGATAGGATTCCTTTATAAACACTAGACTGGAGCGATGATTAAGACCCCCTGGTCGAAAAATGTGCCAGGATTTATACCCGAGAGGAAGGTTCTAGAGAGCTCTGGGCTAAGGTCCGGCACACCCCCAATGCTTTCTGGTAATTATATAAATAAAAGACAGATCTAATTGGTTGAAAAATAAATATACACAATTTTCTATTGGCCAACATCCAAAATTGGGGGGAATAGATAGAAGTGTAGCAAACTTTGACGCACCAAAAACAAAGAATAATCAACTCAATTTAGTAAACCTTAAAATAAAATAAAAATACTTAACGATTTTAATAATTCCTCTTCACACCAGAGGGCATAACGTCGGTTTTTTGTAGAGATATCTGTTGACAAATGTTCAGACTTCTTGCACTAGTTGGTGCGAGTATTAGATTTAAGATGGCATTTCCAAGGCGCTTCATTTGAATGAACGGGGCGGGTGTACCTCACGGTAAAATTATTATTATTATTATTATTATTATTATTATTATTATTATTATTATTATTATTATTATTATTATTATTATTATTGCAGCTAAAATAAGTAAATTTGACAAAAACGACCAAGCGAGAAAATATTAGGCCGGTCCCGCGGTTTAGGGTAGCGTGACTTACTCTCACGCGGAGGAACCTGGTTCGATTCTCGACCAGGTCGAGAATTTTTACCTGGATCCCAGGGCCGGTGCGAGGTTCACTCAGCCTACGTGATTATTTGAGTAGCTTCGCAGCTTCGGTCACATACCTAACAGCTTGCGTTCAGGAGAAAGAGGGTTCGAGCCCCACTATCGGAAGCCCCAAAGATAGTTTTCGTGACTTCCCCTGTTCACACCAGGCAAATGCTGCGGCTCTGCCTGAGTTAAGACCACGATAGTTTTCTTCCCACTGCTTGACCTTTTCTCTCTCATCGTCGTCATAAGACCTATCTGCGTCGGTGCGACGTAAAGTGAACTGTAAAAAAAAGAAAGAAATACCTTCACTTTGAGATCCACTGATTTGAAGATGCCGGGCTGAGTGGCTCAGACGGTTGAGGCGTTGGCGTTCTGACCCCAACTTGGCAGGTTCGATCCTGGCTCAGTCCGGTGGTATTTGAAGGTGCTCAAATACGTTAGCCTGCTGTCCGTAGATTTACTGGCATATAAAAGAACTCCTGCGGGACTTCATTCCGGGACCTCGGCGTCTCACCACAGAACGACAGCAGCTTTGTTTAACAAAGAAGTCCTAATGAGTAATGACTAATTGAGATATGGCACAGATTGTGGTTACACAATTGAATGAAAATGATAATAGTTCGCTCTGGGTACAGCTTTCCACCGGTATCGGAACAGGAAAGAAGATCTTCTGGAATGCTTGACGAAAGAATCCCACCTCAATCTATTGCAACAACATGGAAGGCGGATTTTTCAAGATTTTGTAGTATATTTATCAGTGATGAATAAAAACCACTAAGAGGTTCATTAAAAAGAAGCCCTAGAGCTGCCCTACACTATCTGATCAAAAGTATCGGAACACCAACCTCAAACTGAAGCAGAGTTTGCTGGTAACATTCTCTAATAGACGACAGTCGATATTGGTCCGCCTTTTGCCTTTATTTGTTGTGGAGATTTTCCACCAGGTGTCTGAACGTTTCCACGGAATAGTATCCCGAAGAGCAGTAGCCTGAAGACATGCTGATGTTGGACAGTGGGGTTTGGAACGAAGTCGCCCGTCTGACTCATCCCACGAGTGTTTATTAGCTTTAGGTCGGGACTCTGGGTGGGTCAGTCCAGCTCCAGAATATTATTATCCTTAAACCATTAGCTTACCGAGCCCGCTTTATGTCTCGGAGCGTTATCATGTAAGTATAAGGAGAACATATGCACCAATAGGTAGTTGTAATTTACAGGAATGTTACTAGCACAAGAATCAGCCTTCACTACGTTCACTTGCTTCCTGTGTGAATGGGATAGCCGAGACCATGAATTATATTGGATTAGAAAAGAGTGGCCCATTAGAACAAGAATGAAACCTGGAGAGAAAATATCGTAAACGGAAGTTTCGGTTGTCATGAATAGATAATTTAGCTACCACTTAGCATTAAGCTGGGCACTTAATAAGGGATAACATAGATAAATATTTTAGATATATCAGTCCTGGGTTTCTTCCTCTGTGAAACACCTGAAGGTATATACTGTATGTTAGACCAGAGATAAGATATTTGTTGAAATTCCCTTGATCGGTGAAGAAAGACTAGCATGCTTAGGTTTCAAGAATTTGGTAGTAAGTTCCATAGGAAAAATACACAATGATTTGAAAAATATTGCAGCAAATACACTGGAGTCCATTAAATTGTGTCAGATATTATTTTAAGGGGAAGTCAACTTGGCAAACATCCCGAGGAGTCTTACCTTCATAGTCACCTTGTCTTCTCCGCCGATAACCTGGAAAATTTAAGCTATCAAAGTTTCACGGGGGAGAGTCATTAGTAATGAGCCTTATCAGCTAGCTTTCCAACCCGGCGACCGAGAATTGAATCGCTCTGGATCCTTGAGTAGAATTTTCATCTTAAAAATCACACAGTGTCACAAAAGGGGTCTGTCCAAATCTTCAAATTGGCCAGGGTGACTCCAGCGCATCCAGAAATAACTCGGTTAAGCTGGGGGAACTTTTCCTGTATGAGAAAGATGGAGTAGGGTCATCTAGGCAAATGGGACAATGTGATGAAGACAGACTTAATCTAGTCAATAAAAGAAGAGAGAGTGTTGAAAATTACAAAAATAATCTCCAAGCACTTTTTCAGAATAAAATGAAGTACTCCTATAGTGATTTGATATTACCCAGCATGATCTGTAGCAATTGATTTATAAGTATTTAGAGTTGTAATTTTTTCGTTTAAGTACCTACCTTAAATATACGGCACGTACTTTTTAATCAAGCCTAATGTATTTTCTATGTTCAACAACATTTTCTTAAATTCGTACCTAGCTGTCTGAGTGGTTCATGTGGTTGGGGCTCTGGTCTTCTGACCTCAACTTGGCAGGTTCGATCCTGGCTCAGTCCGGTGGTATTTGAAGATGCTCAAATACGTCAGCCTCGTGTCGGTAGATTTACTGGCATGTAAAAGAACTCCTGCGGGACTAAGTTCCGGCACCTCGGCGTCTCCGAAAACCGTAAAAGTAGTTATTGGGACGTAAAGCAAGATAGCATGATTATTATTATTATTATTTAAATTCGTACGTGATATATCTTCAAATGAGTAATCAGTCGCCTTAAATGAAAGAGGCCAAGGGCGATGGACTTATCGAAGCTCATGCGTCTCTATAGCTATGTACAACTTCAAATAAGGTCCGACTCGTTGGCTGAATGGTCAGCGTACTGGCGTTCGGTTCAGAGGGTCCCGGGTTCGATTTCCGGCCGGGTCGGGGATTTTAACCTTCATTGGTTAATTCCAATGGCCCGGGGGATGGGTGTTTGTGCTGTTCCCAACATCCCTGCAACTCACACACCACACATAACACTATCCTCCACCACAATAACACGCAGTTACCTACACATGGCAGATGCCGCCCACCCTCATCGGAGGGTCTGCCTTACAAGAGCTGCACTCGGCTAGAAATAGCCACACGAAATTATTATTATTATTATTATTATTATTATTATTATTATTATTATTATTATTATTATTATTATTATTACTTCAAATAAGGCTACTATGCATTTATCCTTTTAAGGCTAAGCAGAACTCTAAAATTTGGCTGCTGCTCATATGAGTATACGCCTGTTCAGAACTCTGCACATACGGCTTGCTCACTTCACTCAGAAGGACGTAATTTTGAAACCCCGTTTGGATCTCGAAAAATTTAGAAACGGAATTTTCTCTTCTCGAGAGGCACATGGCCTAAAGGTTCACTCAGCTTTAACTAAATATTAGTATTTACCACATTAATTACTGGGGACAAAGGCTGTTGCATAGAAACCACTCCATTACACTTGATGCTTCCTTCAATCGCAACCACAACAAGAAACTGCGTGGCTTGTGCGAAGATGGTTCAAAATAAAAACTTTACCCACTAGAATGAGCATGTCAGGAAGAAAAACACCTAACACAGACTTGTGTTATTTGTGGTATTCGATGAAGGGAAGTCGAAGAACTCTACGTCTCGTGTGTTCGATGTATGATAATGTTCGATAACATAGGTCATGACTTGAGACGTCTGCTGCATAATTCTCGTAATTCGCCCCTTCAGTCAAGGAGAACAGAATAGCATTGCATATTATCCAGTTACTCGTACCGAATGACTTATATCATTGTTTTGGTTATTGCTATTACTGCTGCATCTGACGTCATGTAACGTCTCATGATTGGAGATAACGGCACGGAGTATGGATTCAATTGGAGACTTCAAATATGTCACCCCAGCGTCCGTTTGGTCGGGCAGAATACATTTTTGGAAATAAGAGGAGCATATTGCAAGTAGTTCAACGTCGCATTAAGACAAGAGCTTTTAGGCAATGCTGGAATTGAAAAGGGTTAGGGTTCGAAAGGTACCGATCCTGGCCCTGATTGAAGTATATACTAGTATGAAGATGCTAAACCACGGAAAACCATCTTCAGGGCTACCGACGATAGAATTCGAACCCAAATATAAGCTACAGCTACACGACACGCGTCGAGCAGCAAACTCAGGCAAGGAGGTTTTCAGAAATGGTACTGTAAATATACTGGTTGTCCCGGATGGAATGTTCAATATTGAGGAGTATGATAGGAACGATCATTTGAAGCAAAAAAACTTAATTTGGGTATGTGTCCTGTTCCGAATGATTTCCGAGAGAGAACACCTTTAATGTATATTCGGTTTTCGGCTAGTGGCGCACGCATCTGTCTTACCCACCCAACCTCTTTGTAGTGGCGAAGCGTGCTAGTATCCACTGTTACAACTGGTAACAGTTTGAAAATATAAAAATCTAATATTCTTTAATGTTAATATTTAATATTTTTGTTTCTTCGCCTGAGCATGTCGCGATAATGTACCGTACCCAGGGGTAATGACCCTGTAGGACGATGCCTCCATTCCTGTTTAAACATCCGACTAACTCAGATTTGGGCAGAGAGGTGGGTTGGTTGTTGATGGGCAAGTCTAAAAGTCGAAGTTCATCACCTAATTATAAGTATATGACAGGAAATGGAGGTTTAACTCGAATGAGAAACAATAATACGGGGTAGGATGAGTTTATTTCATAAAATAACCCCGAATCATATTAACATAAATGAAAATCAAATAAAATATGATTATAACATTTTCAAAGAAATGAAATGGATATGCACATCAAAACGTTAATTACTCAAATAATTAAATGCTAAATGAAAGTTCAAACACAACATTAAATACTCGTGAACTTCAAATGACTTCTCATGATTGTCAAATGTCCATATTCACAATAGTATTCGTATTCGTATTCATATACGTATTTGATTCGCTTGGAGTAGCACGATGTTAAGTATCACAATGATACGGATTTAAATTTCGGAGAGTCGTCACCAAAGTTAACATAAAAAGAAAATTAAGACGCAATGGGACATGATATGAATTATGAAAAATACTATTGGCATTCCCCTACGCTATATTTACAATGAACACAATATAAACAAAGTATCTCAAATATTTACATCGGATTAGGAAAGGGAAATCTTACATACTACACTGACTCGACGTGAAACGCGGTTCACCAAAAGATCTAGTGAGAACTAGATTGACCACCAACTTTCACTCAGCACTCGGGCTGTTCCCCATTAAACAACGAGACAACATATCAAACATCATAAAATTGCAAAAAAACACCATCCTGTAAGGGAAAACATATATTATCCTTTATTAAACATGTGGAAAGCAATGGGCAACATTGCGTTCCTCTGCTGCATTCGCGCAACCAAAAGCGCGTTCATCCGTCACATATTCCCTGCTGTGCTGTGGGCTGAAAGGAAATGTTAGAAGTCAATACTGCACTGAGGGCTTGGTTGCTGTTCGACAAGATTGTATTACGGAAATGACATCTCATTCACGCTGTCTATGTAAACACGGCTGATAAGTAAACCTGTAAGGCGAGCTCATATTTCCTCAACTGCACGGAAATTCACATCTTGCTAGCATGCTATAATAATTTAACACACGCATCAGACTCACTGGCCTGGTATTAATTTCCCGTCAATTCTGATTCTCAATATTATCTCAGAATACAATTGCAGCACTCTTCGCACTGCACTTCATTCTTATCACTTCATCAGGCATGCATTCGGCCTGCATAATCAATAAATCAGCATGCATTAAATCCACTTATATTTATTACAATCTTATCAGCCTTTCTCATTATAAATCCAGGTTCGATTCCCATTCAAAACATTGTAAAAAACAGTTTCCAACCCATATTGGCAGACTCCTTTCTCATTCAACGTTGCGATACAGCTCCACACGTGTTACAGCTCCTGAAATAACATGCGTCATGTAATCTAACTGTTACTGACTTTCTAAACAAAAAGAAAAATCGAATTTACTCTCAACGCAGCAAGTGTTTAACTCGGAAAGTGGATGATCTTGTCAAACTAATCCTCCTATCTCTAACATGCAAGAATATCGGAATGATTAACATGCATAAAGACACAAAAACGAAATAAATCCTAACAACTCCCTCAATATCCCATCTAACTAATCGTAAAGTAAAATAAAAATATAGAAATCATGCCTTCCCCTACTATCCGTATCTACCGCATCACAAATGTAAAATAAACACACACACACCGGGCGAGTTGGCCGTGCGCGTAGAGGCGCGCGGCTGTGAGCTTGCATCCGGGAGATAGTAGGTTCGAATCCCACTATCGGCAGCCCTGAAAATGGTTTTCCGTGGTTTCCCATTTTCACACCAGGCAAATGCAGGGGCTGTACCTTAATTAAGGCCACGGCCGCTTCCTTCCAACTAGGCCTTTCCTATCCTATCTGTGTCGGTGCGACGTAAAGCCCCTAGCAAAAAAAAACAAGAACAAAAAAAACACATGCGTCAGGCAAAAATTACGTTAAAGAAAAATCCCTACACTAAACTTCACTAGTATTTAAACATAATTCATATAACATGCCATCTAATTAAAAAACATGCGTCTTAATTTTGACGACTCTCTGGACATTGGCAACGGCTCACATCCTTGCCCTGGTGATGTCCTACTCCATGTTCACCACAGCTTTAACAGATGGAAACTATCTTCTTTCTTCTATGGGCGGTGCCATCTTCTTGATGAAATTTCCTGTACACTGCAACACAGAATACTTCAAGTAAACCCCTCTTCACCGCTCGATTTGCACGTGCCGAATAAACCCTTGTTAGCTGTGAACTAAGCCAACATTAATCTGACAAAACAAACACACGTAAAATTAATATATCACATTTAGGGTTTTATACAGTTATTTAGAGCGGTTCGCTGTTCGGTACGAAAGTCCTTCGCGATACGTGACCGACACGAAAATGCCATAAAGCTAAGCGTCTCTTCTTCACTCATCAGTCTGCGGCTGATATTACCGTCTGTTACACTGGAGTAAAACTTTGCGTCATAATGAAATCGGCAATTTAGGACTGCACCAGTTAATTCAACAAACTTCACAACTAAAAACGCTGTTTCTCGGTCGAAATGACCATACAATGTAATGTATCTATCCACGTGGCAACATTTGCGCACAAGTATCAGAGCAGTACCGAACAACGTTCACACCACGTCGGCTCCCACAGAGTGACGCTCAAAAAGCTTGGGACGCTTGAGAAGCTTGGCTAACGCCGTTGTAGCTATGAGATTCCCGCATGTTCAAAGAAGCAACCAATCAGCGTGCTTGCTATTCACAATGACTTTTATATTAATTAAAATTAACATAAAACACACTCCAAATGATATAAAAAATGACTCAGACTATTTCTATAGCATATTCCTTATTGTTTTACACTTTCCGACCTGTGGAAGTCCGTCAACTAAAAGAACTGATTCCTTTACAGCTATGTCTTCTTTATGCAGATATCCATGTTGGTCAACCTGGGATTTTAATCCCGCGCGGTCCAAACTCCATATTGGCCACACCCACGCGTTCTAATTGGCTGAATGTTCCTTTTGGCCAACGTCTTCTACACGTGCCGACCGAGATGTGCTATCTTCTGGTGACGCTAAGCCTTTCCCACGGTCCCAGGGAAGCATCGCGCAATATTCAGCGACTTTATGTCTCCAAGGACTTCCGGTCTCAACTATCCTGCGATCTACTACTTTTACTATGCCTGATTTAAATTTATTTCTATAAAATTATTTAATATGACAAATATAAATCTGATTGTCTCTTATGGGCCGTCAGGATACGGCTCAATAACTCTATTGCAGCAGTTTGCCACTGTCAAAGTTGAGCGAGAAGCTGTTACCACTCCATGCAGTGGTTACGCTTTAAATCTCTTCGAACAGCTAGGCTTGTAATATTGTGCCTTCGAAAAGCAAGAACCCTTCCCCTCGTCCTGCTACGTTCTCCGGTGGTGTTACCACAGTGGAAAGCGGAAACAAAATCATATAACGTCGGTGCTGAATCGGTCCGTCCGTTCGTTCCACCGCGCTACCCAGTGCATTGTTATATTATTGTGTTATTGTTTCTTATTATAATACGATGTGTCTTCTCTTGTTAAAGTGTGAATTTTTATTTGACTAGAAATTACCCGCGGCTTCGCTCGCGTGGATTTCGTAATTTGATCAAAGTAATCGGTCCTCGGCATTTTACTAAGACATTATCTGAAATTTCCTAAAGTATAAAAACTAGCACAAAAATTGAGTTTCATTTACCCCAGAAATTATTTGTAAACCATGTTTGTGGTATGACCTTTTGTGGCTAAGACGACCATGCGACATAGAACTGGGTACATGTGAGAAACAAATAAATACATGTTTCTTTATTTTTCAAGGAGATTCCAAATACCTATTCCCACATCTGTAACACCTTCAGTTTTTGAGATATACATAAGTATCCCCATAAAAAGAATTCAATCCCATGATCAGTCCTTCCCCACCCTCACCTCCATCTAAGTGTATTTTCCGAAAACAAAAGTATATGTTCCTTTATTTTTTAAAGGAGACTCCAAATACCTGCTTTCACGTCTGTAACATCTTCAGTTTTTAAGATATAAGTATCCTCATAATAATAATTCAACTATTTTTCATTTCTTTTAATCCCCCGTGAAGTGCCTTTTCCGAAAACAAAATGTTACATGTTCCTGTACTTTTAAAGTTCTTCCTAAACCCAAGTTTCTTGTCTCTAACATATTTTTGACATATAATATAGATATACTGGTACTCATTTTTAAAATTCACCCGCTTTTCCAATTCTTTTCAGCCCCTTAACTGGATTTTCCAAGAACAAAACATACGTGTTTCTTTGTTTTTAAGCTTAAAGCTTAATCTCAAATACCAATTTTGAGGTCTGTAATATCTTCAGTTTCTGAAATATAAGTGTCCTCATAAGAGGCACTCAACCCGTTTTTCACCCTTTTTCACCCTTTTTCACCCCTCCTATTGGGATTTTCCGAAAACAAAAAATACGTGTTTGCTTATTTTTAAAGGAGATTCTAAATACCAACTTTTAAAGTTTTGAGATATAGATACACTCATTTTAAAATTTCACCCCCCTTTTCACTCGCTTAGCGACGGAATATCCAAAAATTCCCCCTTATCGAGCACCTACATTGTACTATGAATGCATCCTCAAAATTTCATTTCATTATGACCAGTAGTTTTGGCTCGGCGATGATGAGTCAGTCAGTCAGTCAGTCAGTCAGTCAGTCAGTCAGTCAGTCAGTCAGTCAGTCAGTCAGTCAGTCAGTCAGTCAGTCAGTCAGTCAGTCAGGACAAGTTATTTTATATATAGATGTTAGGTAAGGATAGCCTATACGACTGCACTACTTATTAAACATTGAAACATTTACCTCGAAGATAATTGAGTTGGCGGGCCCGGATATAAAGCTTAATGAACACGCCATTTTCGTTAAGAACATTTAAAAAAAAGAAAAACATACTTGAAAAGGGTCGACCCACGCCTTCTCTTAAACATTTATTCAAGGAATCGAAACGAACAGTACGATATTTTCATGACTCGTGGTGGTTATGTGGTTGTGCAAAAATGAATAAACTGTACTATTGGCCATGTATTCTATTTTCCTCAGAAAAGAATGCTTGGAATAAAGACGGTGTGGACAATGTAGATAGTTTCAGAGTTTTAAAGAGACGCCATGAGGTGTCTCAAGCACACATCAACGCTGTTGCTGATATGATTCAGTTCGGAAGGTCCAGAATAGAATTCTGTATGAGTACAGCTTACAGAAAGAAAATTGACGGGTATAATAATCTAGTAAAATAACAGATATATTGTCAGCACTTCAATAGACACTGTGTGTTTTCTTTCAAAGCAAGGATTACTTTTAGGGGTCATCGATAAACTGAAGAATCCGATAACAGATGTAATTACAGGGAGTTACTAGCATTAATTGCTAAGAAATATGACATATTTCGGCACCACTTAGAAATATCCACAGTTTTCTCAGGACTTTCATCTGATATCCAAAATGATATTATTGAAGCCATAGCTACTTTTATGACCAGCGACATTAAAGACGAGGTTAAGAAAGAAAACTTTATTTCCATTATTTTGGATGAAAGTACAGACGTTTCTAACAGAGCACAACTCTCGACTGCATTTAGATATGTTAGTCCCGAAGGTGAAATTCAAGAGAGATTTTTGAGACTTAGTAATGTAAGCGGTGACCGTTCTGCTGTTTCTCTCTCTAAACATCTCTCTGGAGTGTTACAAGAATTTCAGTGTGGTGAAAAGTTAGTAGCAGGAACATTTGATTGCGCAGCAGTGATGGCAAGACAGCACAGTGGGTTGCAGAAGTTAGTCAGGGATAACTATGACCAGACTACATTTGTTCATTGCTATGGTCATGGGCTCAACTTGGTATTACAGCAATCTATTAACCACATCCAGGAATGCAAAGTATTTTTTCAGACCTTGTCCGGGTTAGCAGGTTTTTCTTCAT
The DNA here is from genome assembly GCF_040414725.1 of Anabrus simplex. Lineage (NCBI taxonomy): Eukaryota > Metazoa > Arthropoda > Insecta > Orthoptera > Tettigoniidae > Anabrus > Anabrus simplex. The sequence continues at coordinate 109,464,815 of NC_090266.1, read as the reverse complement.
CATCACCTAAAAGGGCGGCTGTTCTTGACAGAGTATTACAGAGACGATTACCAACAGCAGCGCCTACCCGATGGATATATGCCGGTAGGCTCGCTGAAGTTGTGTCCTGTCTCTATACATATCCCCTTGAATTCTGCAGAGAAATGAAAGATAACGCAGACGAATGGGACGGTGGAACGAGAATTCAAGCTGAGGGTTACTATGCTACGCTGCAAGATTTTGATTTCTATTTTCTATTAAATTTATTTGCTGAAGTGCTTCGTCAATCTGGTGTTTTGTACCAGATTCTTCGGAAGAAAATATGAGATACTGCCTTCTGCTCCAAGGAGATTCAGCAATTTAAAGTGTTTTTGCAGACAAACAGAAATAATTTTGAAACTATGTGGTCAAAGTTGCAGGACAATGAAGGGAGGCAAGATTACCCTCAAAAGCGCCAGCGAATTGATTTTATAGGGACTAAGAAAACATCGTATCTCCGATTGTATTTGGAAAGAATTGACATCATATCCGTACAACTATCAGATCGATTTTCTGATATTAACAAGCTGGAGTTCCTTTAGTTAATTCATATTGACAAGTTTAACAATTTCGCGAAGGAGTTCCCGAACAGCGCCTGTCAGTCGGTAGTGAAGACCTATTGACGAAATTTTGACTGCATGAAACTTAAAAGTGAACTGTCTGTCCTGTACACAAAGCCGCACCTTATGAAAAATAATGCATATGACCTCTACCAATATTTGCACACCAGTGGTCTTAAGAAAGCATATCCAGAAGCAACGAAATTGATTGATCTCATTCTCACCATCCCGGCAACTAGCGCTTCCGCTGAAAGAAGCTTCTCGGCCTTAAAAAGGATACACACCTTCCAAAGAAATTCACAAATACTGCACTTTCTTTGATTGTGATTGAGAAGAAAATTTCTGAGTTACTTACCTAAGAGGCCTAATTTCTACGATGCTGTGATAGATATTGTAACGATTATAGCGTGCGCCATGCCAAGTCGCTACGCGCCGAGCTCGTCACCCATCGCCCCACCCCCTTAGGCTCGAGCGCGCCAATCGCGAGCAACATTTAAGTGCTGGGCGGGCCCTTCTCTCTTCTGTCCGTGGTCGCGCAGCATGGGACGACGGAAATTACTCGACGATTAATCTGGAGTCTTCCATCTCGCGAGGTTCCTGGAGACATCTAGCATCCGGACTGTTCTGGAAGGCCCAGAGCAGGTATATAAGGAGAGGAGTAACTTGGAGTGACAGTCAGAATGAGAGTTAGACGGAGTTAGTGAGTGAGTGTGTGAGGAGCGAGATTGAGTTCGCTGGCGTGAGTTAGCGAAGAGCGCAGTCAGTGATAGCCTGGCTGAGATGTCAGCCTGATTGAGTATCTGACTGTTGGAGCCGAGGACTCGTTCCTGTTCCCCTGACGTCGTGTGTGCGTGCGTCCCTTGTGGCTGGCTGCTGGAGAAGAACCTTGGGTCTTCTGGAGCGGCGAAAAAAGGAGCACCGGGTGACGACGTGTGTAGACTGCGAACGGGGTTCCACGAAATGAGTGAACAGCGGATACTATCCCGACCTGCGAGACTGACGTGTAGGCTGTGGACCGTGACAGCGCTAGCGAGTGTGAATGAGTGAGTGTAGTGTACATAATCGATGACTCTGTGTGTGTGTGTGTGTGTGTGTGTGTGTGTGTGTGTGTGTGTGTGTGTGTGTGTGTGTGTGTGTGTGTGTGTCATTGTAGATGGAACATGAGGAACTGAGAGAGAGAGAGAGAGAGAGAGAGAGCGCGAACCGTGTGAGTGTACTTGCGTAAGTTGTAATCTCGGCTATCATCTGTGTGTGTGTGTAAATCTGTAATTGTAGTTCTAAGTTAATAAATCGTAGAAATAGGACGCTACGAGGTTCTGTACTCATTTATTCATTTATTTACCCCGCCAACACGTTACAATATTTTTGATGCCACAACATGCCGTCGTATCAACCTGAAGTGCAAATAGGAAATACTGAGGTAAGCCTTGAAGTTCCGTTAGAAATTAATTTTAAACTTAATGTTTATGAGTGCATGAGTAGCCTGCCATACGTTTTTCATGATGTGAACTATTTTCAATTCGTGCAAGATCGAGACCGCTAGTTTCTATGATGTTGACGCTCACTGGTGTTCAATACATTATGTGCCATTTCATCATTTTCAAGTGATGTTATCTTATACACAAGTAATATCAGTGATGAGGTCTTTCACTTTTATGAAATGACATCTGTACTGCTCATAAAAATGCTGCAGTGCGAGCGACAATATACTCTCAGAAGGAGTGTGATTACACTTTTCAAAACGTCACGCGTCGCCATTGCCTATTTGACGTTTTATTCCAGCCCAAGCTACATCGTTGCTTTCAATGTCTTTGCACAGGATGGTTTCCCGTTGAACGCGCAGTTGCCCATGCTGTGTTTAAGTGAAGTATTGCGACGGATTGAGAGTGTATCAGAGAGAAGCATCAGTTAACAGTGATTTTACACGCGCTTGCTAAAATACCACACATCTACACTAATCTATATATATAAAATAACTTGTCCTGACTGACTGACTGACTGACTGACTGACTGACTGACTGACTGACTGACTGACTGACTGACTGACTGACTGATTCATCATCGCCGAGCCAAAACTACTGGACATAAAGAAATGAAATTTTGGGGATAGATTCATATTAAGATGTAAGTGCTCGCTAAGGGAGGAGTTTTGGATATTCCGCCGCTAAGGGGTTGAAAAGGGGGGTGAAATTTTAAAATGAATGTAGCTATATCTCAAAACTTTAAACGTTTACAGATGTAAAAATTGGTATTTAGAATCTTCTTTAGAAATAAGGAAACACGTATTTTTGTGTTATCAGAAAATCACAATAGGAGGGGTGAAAAAGGGTGAAAAATGGGTTGAATGCCTTCAATCAGAATACCGGTACTTATATCTCAGAAACTGAAGATATTACAGACCTGAAAATGGGTACTTTTGATCTCTTTTAAAAATAAAGAAACACGTATTTTTTTGTTTATGGAAAATCCAATTAATGGGAGGGTGAAAAGGGGAGTGAATTTTTAAAATGAGTGCATCTATATCTTAAAACTTTTAAACTTTACAGATGTAAAAATCGGTATTTAGAATCTTCATTAAAAATAAAGAAACACGTATTTTTTTGTTTTCGGAAAATCGCAATAGGAGGGGTGAAAAGGGGTGAAAAATGGGTTGAATGCCTTGAATGAGGATACTTATATCTCAGAAACTGAAGTTATTACAGACCTGAACATTCGTGTTTGGGATCTCCTTTAAAATAAAGAAAGAAGTATTTTTTTTGTTTTTGGAAAATCCAAATAATAGGGGTGAAGAGGGGGTGAATTTTTAAAATGAGTGTATCTATATCTCAAAACTTTTAAAGTTTATAGGTGTAAAAATTGGTATTTAGAATCTCCTTTAAAAATAAAGAAACACATATTTTTTGTTTCCGGAAAATCCCAATAGGAACGGTGGAAAAGGGTGAAAAACGGTTTGATGCCTTTAATGAGGCTACTTATATTTCAGAACCTGAAGATATTACAGACCTGAAAATTGGTATTTGGAATCTACTTTAAAAATAAAGAAACACGTACTTTTTTGTCTTTGAAAAATCGAACAGGGGGTGAATTTTTAAAATGAGTGTATCTATATCTCAAAACTTTTAAAGTTTATAGATGTAAAAATATGTATTTAGAATCTCCTTTAAAAATAAAGAAACACGTATTTTTTGGTTTTGGAAAATCCCAACGGGAAGGGTGGAAAAGGGTGAAAAAGGTGTTGAATGCCTTTATGAGGTTACTTATTTTTCAGAACCTGAAGATATTTCAGACCTGAAAAATTGGTATTTGGGATCTACATTAAAAATAAAGAAATAGATATTTTTTTCTTTTTTGGAAAATCCAAATAATGGGGGGTGAAAAGGGGGCAGAATTTCTAAAATGAGTGTGCCTACATCTTAAAACTTCAAAAGTTTGCAGATGTAAAAATTGGTATTTAGAATCTCCTTTAAAAATAAAGGAACACGTATTTTTTTCTTTTCTTTAAATCCCATTAGGAGGGGTGTAAAAGGGTGAATAATGGGTTGAATGCCTTTAATGAGGATACATATATTTCAAAAACTGAAGATATTACAGAACTGAAAATTGTATATGGGATCTCCTTTAAAAATAAAGAAACATGTATTTTTTTTTTCTTTTGGAAAATCCAATTAATGGCGCTTAAACAGGAGTGACAAAGTGGGGTGAATTTTTTGAAAGACTATATCTACATAATATCTGAGAAACGTAAAAAGTGGGTATTTGGAATATCCTGTAAATGTAAAGAAACATAGGTGATTTGTTTTTGGAAACTCCGCTTAAGGGGAACTAAAAAGGGGTGAAATTTCAAAATGAGAATTTCTACAGTATATCTACAGTATAACTTAACAAGTTACAGAAGTGAAAAATGGTATTCCTTATCTCTATTAAAAATAAAGAAACGTGTATTTTTAGTTTTCGGAATTACCACTTGGGTGGAATGGGGGGGGGGCTATAAAAGTGCCTGAAAATGGTGTTGAATTATTTTAATTAGGCAACTGATATCTCAAAAATGAAGACGTTGCAGACGTGAAATTTGATATTTGGAATCTGCTTTAAAAGTAAAGAAAGACTTATTCTCGAAAACTCCAGTGAAGGGGGGGGGTGTGAAGAATTGAATAATTAATCGACTTAATTGTATGAGAATACATGCATCTAATAAAAACTAAAGTTTTTACAGACGTGAAAATTGGTATTTGGATCCCTTTAAAAACAAAGAAAAACGCGTTTTGGAGGGGAAACCATCTTCGGGGGCGGGAGTGAAAAGGAGTTGAATTTCTTTCATGAGGACACATAAATCAAAAACTGAAGAAGTTAGAGTCGTGATAATTGGTATTTAGAAGATCCTTTACTATTAAAGAAACAAGTATTTTTTGCGGGAAAATTCACTTATGGGGGGGGGGGGAGTATTGTGAAATGAAGTGCAGAAAGTAAATTATTTTTATTGGGATACTTATATCTCAAAACTGAAGGTAATAGACGTGAACATTGGTGTTTGGAATCTCCCTTAAACATAAAGAAACAAGCATTCTTTTAATTTTTTTTTGGGGGGGGGGGTTGGCGGTAAATAAACTTAACGGCGGTGGGGTGTAGAAGGAGGTGAGACCAATTGATTTTACTGTTCTTAATGTACTTATAAGGATCCTCCGTTGCTCAGGCGGCAGCGCGCCGGCCTCTCACAGCTGGGTTCCGTGGTTCAAATCCCGGTCACTCCATGTGACATTCGTGCTGGACAAAACGGAGGCGGGACAGGGATTTGTCCGGATACTCCGCTTTTCCCTGACATCATTCATACCAGCAACACTGTTCAATATTTCATTTCATTTGTCATTCATCGATTATTGCCCCAGAGGAGTACTTCGGCAGCCGGCATAATTCCTATTGTCGCCGCTAGATGGGGCTTTAATCATTCCATTACTGACCCTTTCGAACGACTGGAAACAGGCTGTAGGTTTTCGATGTACTTATTCTGATCATAAACCGATCATTTTTAAGCTTTCCTGGGGTTCGTTTTCAACAGCCATATTTTCCTTCGGAGAACGTTCTTAGATTACAGTAGATTCTCCTGGCATATAAATAAAAATGTAAACACATATAAAATAAACGATAGCAATGAGATTGACCGTCAAACTGTTCACCTCTATCATAAGATCAATAATGCACGGAAGTATGTCATTCGTATCGCCAGAAATCCCGCACACTTACCTACGCGCGACAATGGTGTTGATCACATTGTCAAAAATGACAATGACAGCAGATGTAATTTACCGCCAAGTAGCGGTCTTGCATGTTGCTGTGGGGTCCAGAATATCTAATAATAATAATAATAATAATAATAATAATAATAATAATAATAATAATAATAATAATAATAATAATAATAATAATAATAATAATAATAATAATAATATTCAGGACCGTCGTCAAAATGTGCGGAGCGCGCTAGAAACGGGTCCTGTACGGGTAATGACTACGAATGCAGTCCGGCCGCGGGTTCAGTACCGCCAAGGCACCCAAGACGACACCACGCCGAATCTCCTCAAGGATTTCATCCATATTAAAATGCTTATAGGAAAAGATGGCAAAGGTTTAGGGACCCAACTGGCCGGGTGGAATCCCTGGACTTATCCCGGGAAGTACGAAATCGATTGCTGGAAAGAAAGATTGAAGAATGGGAGGAACTTTGCCGTAATCTCTCAGAGAACGAGTCAGATCAAGAATTTTGGCGGATACTCTCAGAAAACGATTTAGATCACGAATTCCGGCGGATTATATATAAAACTTTAAGCATTCAATTATAAATTTCATTATAATACCGTAGCGAAGCACGGGTATCTTGCTAGTGAAGAATATGCAGATACGGTGTATGTTTACGGCCTCTGCGATGGTACTGCTCCTGCTGCTGTCGAGGAATACCGCCGGCACTTTCCGACAGGTCGAAGAGTGTTTACCAGAGTTTTCAGCACATTGCGTGAAACAGATCTTCTTCCAAGTTCTCATTTATCTACTGAACGTGTAGATCAACAACCTGTGCAGGAACAGCAACAGATTGTTGAAATGGTGCAGCGTAGTTCTACTACCAGCACACGGCGACTTTCTGCACGTATCGATGTTACACAAACATGAGCGTGGCGAATATTACATGCGGAAAACTTGTACGCATTTCAAAACGTCAGGAGGTTGGGTGGATAAGGCATACGTGCGCGCCGCTAGCCCAAAAACAAGTGTACATTAAATGTGTTCTACCTCGGAAACTATTAGGAATAGGGCATAGAGCGTATGTCCGGCTCCATGGCTAAATTGTTAGCGTGCTGGCCTTGCTCACAGGGGTCCCGGGTTCAATTCCCGCACGGGGGCTGGGTGTATACGTTGTCCTCATCAGCATTTCATTCTCATCACGACGCGTAGGTCACCTACGGGCATCAAATCAAAACACCTGCATCAGGCGAGCCGAACATGTCCTCGGACACTCCCGGCACTAAAGGCCATTCGCCATGGGGCCTATGTCCTTTTGAAGTGTTTTTGCTTCAAGTGATCGTTCCTATTGTATCACTGAATATTGACCATTCTTCCTGGGACATTCTGTATATAGAATGTAACAATAAGGTACAATCAAACTTTCAGGAGAGGTAGAGGAAGAAAATATATTACATGGGCATGACCCGGAAACGCTATATTTCCATGTTTTCTCCCTGTTTTTCCTATTTGTTTTACGTCGCACCGACACAGATAGGTTTTATGGCGACGATGGGACAAGAAAGGCCTAGGAATGGGGAGGAAGCCGCCGTGGCCTTAATTGAAGGGCTGAGAACCATAGTGGGCCAAGTGCCATTTTTTAAAAATGGAGAAAATTAAGCTTAAAGTTTAATCATTGCTGTAATTCACAGACACAGATTACAGAGACTAAAACACTTGCATATTATAGTTAATAGATCCATTAGTCACTACAAAGCAAAATACAAAGATTATCTGGCTTTTTAATACAAATAAAAAGTAAATGATTACCATCATTTTCCACTGGAGTGGATTTGGCCCAATTTCGCTCTAAACAGAGAGGATGACTTTTAAAAATTCGCCAGTGGGCCAACTCCACATGGCACTGTAAGGTACTTCATTTTGCCGTAGTTACATCACAATATTGCAAATCCTTAAAAAAACTTATGATTAACTGGTGGAATGAATGGAAGCATGCAATCATATTTAGCTGTTGACAGCTTAATGGGTACTGCGTAAGCAGGACTCAGTTCCCATGGTGAAGGTACTGAAGTTGTTACCTTTACAGATGGCCTGCCCTTACGAGAAGGTGAAATATCAAGGATTTTCCATTCTTCCATTTCGTTGAGGGTGTACCTGAACTTAATCTTAAGAAGTTCATCAGACTGGAAACGAAATCACCTAATTTTGAGCCACTCAACATTCTCCCCATATACTGTTTACTTACGAATCCCAAAGTTTTGTGAGAGCTCCTTAAGGTTCACAAATTCTTTCTGTTCCATTTTCTCCACACTAAAGGGCTTATTACTCCTACATTCCTTAACTAAGGTCACATAATATTTTACCGAAAACAGTGATTTTGCCTTACATTTTGAAGTTCGATGGTACTAAAATCTCTGTCATTAGGCAAATATGAACGGCCAGGTTCTAGGAACTTACGATCAATAGTTTTACATTGGGAATAATGAACTAATGTGGCCCACAAAGTTGCAATATACTGATTCTTATTCTGACCACCACAAGTGTCTGAATAGGCTATTAAATGATTTGCTGTTGTGCTGACGTTCCTCAGGTAATACAGAATACATGAACCTATTTCTGTTGGGCCCCTTTGTGCTGTATCTTCACCCCACAAATACATGTACCCGTTCTCATCCTCACAGTTATGTATTACTACATTATACAAAAAAAAATCCTCTTGTAAAAATAAACGCTACTTATTATTAAGGGAAGGAGGAGGGTCTGCTGCATGTCAAATACCTGCTTCTATTTTCCTCGTGGCTGATGTCCACCATGATACTACACATATCACGTGACAGAACAAGCGAGGGATTGGTCATGGGGATTTGGCCCACTATGGCACTAACTCCAGCGGCTAGTTCAATTTGGTTGATATTTCGTGACCCTGTAGCACATAAATGGGAAGACGTAGAGATAGCCCAGTTGGAGAGATAATACCTAAGTCAGAAATGAACCGCTAGATGGCATTAACTCAATTTCAACGGTTGGTGGATTTGGTCTACTGTGGTTCTCAGCCCTTCAATTAAGGTACAGCCCCAGCATTTACCAGGTGTGAAAATGGGAAACCACGGAATACCATCATCAGGGCTGCCGACAGTGGAGTTCGAACCGATTATCTCCCGAATGCAAGCTCACAGCTGCGCACTGCCAACTCGATCGGTGCCCCTGAAAGTACTCCTAGTTACACAACATTGGAACTCAGTATTGCAGAAAACAGGTGAGTCTTACTCAATTCAGTGGGCGTTATATCTGATTAACATCACAACTGGCTTCTCTCTAAGGTTTCCGCGGTTTAAGTCACGACTAGTGCACGCAAAAATGAGAAAATCATCTCCCTATGACTCAAATTCTGCAGTCTTTGTCCCAAGAACTTTACCTGGTCTTGGAGCCATAAGAGCTGAATGGTATCGTCATTGCCTTCTGATCAAGAAGGCGGTGGTTCACATCACGATCAGTGCACTTAGGTTTTACGATATCAACAGTCATATAAAACCACAAATTTCCTTTAATATTCATAGTTTACACGAATCATCTGCTGAAAGGTATTAAGTGGCAAGGAAGGATTCAGTTAGATGAAAACGTAATAAGCAAATTTGGCCTATGCTGACGACTTCGTCTTAATGGCAGATTCTGCAGAAAGCCTGCAGTCTAATTTCTTGGTATATCAAAATAGGTGCAATGACTACGGTATGAAAATGAACTTTTCCAAGACTAATGTCAGTAGGTAAAATATCCAAGAGAATGAATGTCAGATTGTGGATAAAAATCTGGAACAAACAGACAGTTTCAGGTATTTAGGATGTGTGTTCTCCCAGGATGTTAGTACAGTAAGTGAGATTGAATCAAGGTGGTGTAATGCTAATGCAGTGAGTTCGCAGTTGCGATCAACAGTATTCTGTAAGAAGGAAGACAGCTCCTGGATGATCTTTACATCGGTTGGTTTTCAGACCAAGTTTGCTTTACAGGAGTGAAAGCTGGGTGGGCTAAGGATATAGTGGATATCGTGTTCATAAGTTAGAAGTTTTTTGCTAGTTGCTTTTACGTCGCACCGACACAGATAGGTCTTATGGTAAGTTAGAAGTAACAGACATGAAAGTAGCATGAATGATTGCTGGTACAAGCAGGTGGGAACAATGGCACAAGGATACTTGGAATAGGGTGATACAAGTCAAGGTAGGAGCGAACTCTGTGAATGAAGCTGTACACTTAAACCGGCTTCGGTAGCTGGGTCATGTGAGGTGAATGGAGGAGGATAGGTTATCTAGGAAAATAATGGACTCTGTTATGGAGGGTAAGATGAGTAAAGGGAGACCAAGGCGACGACGGTTAGACTCAGTTTCTCACAATTTAAAGATAGGAGGTACAGAACTAGTTACAAGTGCAGAATTGTGGCGGCGGTTAGTAAATTCACAAAGGCTTGCAATCTGAACGCTGAAAGGCGTAATAGTCTACAATGATGAAGTCATCAATTTTGAAATAATGAAAAGGAATATTGTTAATGTATTACAGGTAATAGTTTAATTCTGCGTGGTATTTCCGCCAGTTATGCCCGAGTAACCATTGAACCTACTGGAAACTGATGTGGTAGGAAGGTCTGTATTTCCTTTGCTACTACTTGAAGATACGTCAACGGCTTTGAAATAATAAGCAGTGAATAATTTTAATATAGTAAACTATAAGGTTTTAATTCCGGGTGGCTTTGCAACCAGCTCTGCTCCGAATGACCTTTGAACTTACTGGAAATTGATGTGCTATAATTCTAAACTTTATCAGTTATTCAGTCGTTTCACAAAGGGGACACATATCAGGGAAGACTCCTGACAGCATTATTTCCCGCATCCCTTTCTGCTGTCACTCTGTTTGCATTCGCTCAAATGTGCGACAGGATTGCGTGTATGACAAAGGACAGTGGTCTATTCCTGCCTTTCAGAGAGAGAGAATATGAGAATCGAACTCTGCCCAAGCCAGTAGAGATGTGATTTTCGCCGCTCGACATACATTATACAGTTTGAAAACTCAGCGACTATCAAACTTGCTGCTTCAGATATAACATTTCCGTTATAGCCTCACTTTCTAAGTAACCATATTGGTACAAATGCCATATTTATAATTGCAAAGTAAATTCTTTTCTATACAGATGTTTTTACAATTTTGCTGTAAGTCGCACCGACACAGATAGGCCTTATGTAGACGACGGGATGGGACTAGGAAGGAAGCGTCCGTGGCCTTGATTAAGGTACAACTCCAGCTTTTGCCTCGTGTGAAAATGTGAACCACGGAAATACATCTTCACGGCTGCCGACAGCGGGTTTCGAACCCCATTGACTTACCTAAGGCATTTGATAGGGTATAAAACGGAAGTGTTAAGAGGAGAATTCCTCAAGGCAATATTATTGGAGCTTTATGTTTTCTATACTAATATTATAACGAGAAAAAGTTTTGTATGTTTGTATATTTGTTTGTATTGGTTAAACTGAAAAACTACTGAAATGATTTTAAAAATTATTTCACCTAAAGAAAGCTGCACTACCAGTGGGTAACGTGGGTTGCAATCTACTTTCAAAACAATTGGAGATCCCTACGAAAATTGAAATAACGTAACCCAATGTATCAAAAATTTTCCTATAAAGTCATTACATGAAAATATAGAAGAAATATCGAATTTGTCGCACAAGGACGAGACAAAGATCATTTTAAGCCTCACGACACGAGGAACAAAACTAGATAAGGCCCTATGGGCCCCGAAAATCACCTTTTTAGGACCTAAACCCAACCATTACCGAGATATTGCCATAACACTACCCCGCTATAGGAATCAGATTACGAAATGACCAGCTGTAATCATGCCAACGTCAGCTCAAGGATTGTACAGTAGAATACAGGCCTGCGGTTCGAAGTAGGCACGTGCATAAATGTAGGCTGGACCAAGGAGAGATTCTGCTACACATATGACTGTCTGGAAAAAACACTGTGGGGGGTAAGCCACCCTTACGGGTGGAGGTGGGGAGAGGGTGGCATATAACAATAATCGAAAATATTGTCGAATCCACAGGTTTCGGGGTAGCTGAGATGGACACTCCGCATGTCTTTGAAGTCCAAGTTCAGCCCGCATCGGCATGGGGGATGACAAGGAGTGAAAAAACTCAAACATTGCCCATATTATGGATTTACGTGTGTGCACCGTTCTGGGCGGGGGTGGAAAGGGGGTGAATTATCAGACACGATAACGAAATTACAAAAAATCACTTCACACATAATTAACAGGTAATAAAATACCTGAAAGTAAACAATCAATAAAGTGCCCGCGCAGCGCCCGGTAATACAGCTGGTCTTATACTGTATATATATATAAATGATATGAGTAAAGAATTGGAATCGGTGGTAAGGATTTTTGCGGATGATGTTATTTTGTATAGAGTAATAAATAAGTTACAAGTTTGTGAGCAACGCCAAAATGATCTGGAAAATGTGAATTGGACAGTAAGCAATGGTATGACGATAAACGGGATTAAAACTCACGTTGTGAGTTTCACAAATAGGAAAAGTCTTCTCAGTTTTAATTACTGCGTTGATGGGGTGAGACATTTTAATGGGGTAATGAAAGATCTTCATTGGGGTAATCACATAAATGGGATTGTAAATAAAGGGTACAGATCTCTGCACATGATTATGCGGGTATTTAGGGGTTGTAGTAAGGATGTAAAAGAGAAGGCATAAAAGGCTAGGGTAAAACCCCAACTTTTGTTTTTGTTATTTGCTTTACGTCGCACCGACACAGATAGTTCTTATGGCGACGATGGGATAGGAAAGGCGTAGGAATTGGAAAGAAGCTGCTGTGGCCTTAATTAAGGTACAGCCCCGGTATTTGCCTGGTATTAAAATGGGAAACCACGGAAAACCATCCTCAGGGCTGCAGACAGTGGGGCTCGAACCCACTATCTGCCGACTACTGGATAGTGGCCGCACTTAAGCGACTGCAGCTATCGAGCTCAGTAAAACCCCAACTAGAGCATGGTTACAATGTATGGGACCCTCACCAGGATTAGCTGAATCGAGAACTGGAAAAAGAAACATTCCAAAGAAATGCAGCTCGATTTGTTCTGTGTGATTTCCGACAAAAAAGTAGCGTTACGAAAATGTTGCAAAGTTTGGGGCTGGGAAGACTTGGGTGAAAGGAAACGGTCTGCTCGACTAAGTGGTATGTTCCGAGGTGTCAGTGGAGAGATGGCGTGGAATGACATTAGTAGACGAATAATGTTGGGTGGTGTTTTTAAAAGGAGGAAATACTACAATATGACGGTAATGTTGACATTCAAGAGAATGAATTGGGGCAAATATTCGTTTATAGGTAGGGGAGTTAGGAATTGGAATAATTTACCAAAGGAGATGTTCGATAAATTTACAAATTCTTTGCAATCATTTCAGAAAAGTTTAGGAAAACAACAGCTAGGGAATCTGCCATCTGGGCGACTGCCGTTAATGCAGATCAGTGTTGATTGATTGATTGATTGATTGATTGATTGATTGATTGATTGATTGATTGATTGATTGATTGATTGATTGATTGATTGATTGATTGATTGATTGATTGATTGATTGATTGATTGATTGATTGATTGATTGATTGATTGATTGATTGAACCTACTACCTCGCAGCCACTCGCTCGGTACGGATGTTTTAAAGGCCCCTAAGGAAGTGGGAGGTAAAGGCTTGCATTAATCGTAGCTTCGGTATCTTGTGGGTGGATAATTTTTTTAGGCTGAGTGAACTCCAGGGCCATGTACTCTCCATAAACGGAAGTCTCGTTTCTAAATGCCCTTAGGGTAAATCAAAAACACCTTCACCATCTCGGCTATGTAGTCACTACATTTATAGTCGTAACATTATGTATCATATTTATTTTCTCAGGTATAATTGGGAGGGTGTGGCTTGTGACACTTGAGTGATATCATCATTGAGTTCTTACTAAAGCAGGCGGGGTTCAAATCCCGGCTAATATACCTGAGATTTCTGTGGTGATCACGGTATCAACAGTAGGCTGTAGGCTAGCTTTCTCTGTTACAGCTGAATATATTAAATAACTTTCCGAGAAAGCCATCATCGAAGAAACCAACAGACATGTGTAATCGAATCTAGTCACTGATGGTCGTGAACTCCAATAATAATACCTCTCACTGTGCACGGATGTGGTTATATTTTAATGAATTCAGTACGAGGAAGCATTTTTAGAAAAAAATGGTTTAGATGGCATTCGACACAGGAACAGTCATAAAAACACATGTCATTCTGAGAACACATAGGCGAGGTCAGCCTACGTGGAAAAGAATGTAGGTTGGATCTCTCCATTTAAAACCGTAAGAAATTCCACATTTTGGGAGACGAATAGCCAAAGAACAGAAATGAGTGTCAACTATGTATACAAAATCCATTACATTTTATGTCCAGCTTTGTGTTTGTCCGAGGATTTGTAGCATCTTCCCAATAAACTGGAAATTTTCTTGGCAGACGGTCCACTGGATTAGTTAGTTATTTTGGTGTTCATTATTGATAATATAGTTGGTTTATTTCTGACAGTTGCATTTGCATACTTATTTTGGTTTACTTTGTATTTATCCTCTCTCGAACTTCGTGCATATTTGTGGTGTTAGCTGTATTTATAGCAGATATTCACCAGTTTGCTTGGTTTCTTTGCTGATAATATTAATGTATTCGTATTGATTACACCTACAGTACTTATATACGTGCTTTAGTTCCTTTCCTTGTATTTTTACAACTTATGTTTACGTTGCACCGACACAGATAGGTCTTATGGTTGCAATGTGATAGGAAAGGGCAGATCTGGGAAGGAAGCGACCGTGGCCTAAATCAAAGTACAGCCCGAGCATTTGTCTGGTGTGAAAATGGGAAACCACGGAAAACCATCTTCAGGACTGCCGACAGTGCGGTTCAAACCCACTATCACCCGAATGCAGCTCACAGCTGCGTGACCCTAACCGCACGGCCAACTCGCTCGGTACCTTGTACATCCTCAAGAGTACTCGAATTTATTTAATTACCCGCCCAAACATCTGGCCTCCTTAATTAAAAGAGTTGACCTCCAGGAAAACAAACGTTATTCTGAACTACAATACGCCAGGCCTTTCCTTGTTAAGCTGGATGGAGACAGGCCCTTCTATAACTCTCGCAATGCTTTCTGGTAACTGAACACACCACGGAATTTTTAATTTGACCTCAAAAGAGCGAGTTTTCTGATTTTAAGCTCAGTTCAATATCTGATGGAATGAAATAACCTTTAGCTTTTCGTGCCGGCAGTGTCCAAGGACATCTTCGGCTTGCTAGGTGCAGGTCTTTGATTTCACGCCTGCGGGTCACGATAAGGATGAATTCATGATGAAGACCACACATACACCCAGCTCCCGTGTCAGCGGAATTATCAAATTATGGTTAAAATTTCCGATTCTCCCGGGGGGTCGAACCTGGGACCTCTGTGACCAAAGGCCAGCACGCTAACCGTTTAGCCATGGAGCCGGACTATACTTTTATAATCTGGAAGTGACTGAAGTACGAGCGATGTTAGTGACGCCAGACCGAATACAGCCAGTTCCTGTGGAGAATGGTGCGAATGCATGGCTTATGGAGTCGGCTGGCGGACTTGGCAAACTATAATATGATGGTATCTTCTAGCTCGGTGAAGAAATCAAAGGGAACCTACCTCGCTCCTCGCATCCATAATACGCCCGGGCTTTCAATAACAGTGGAACAATATTGGGGATACATCCTGCCTCGGGCTCAGTTCTACGTTTACGTGTATACACACAAAAATACATTGATCTACTCTTTCTTTGAAATATGACTTAATACTTATTAGAAAGTATATGTCCGCCTCTGTGGTGTAGTGGTCAGTGTGGTTAGCTGCTACCCCCCGGAGGTCCGGGTTCGATTCCCGGCTATGCCACAAAATTTTAAAAATGGTTCGAGGGGTGGAACGGGGTCCATTCAGCCTCGGGAGGTCAAATGAATAGAGGTGGGCTCGATTCCCACTTCAGCCATCCTGGAAGTAGTTTTCCATGGTTTCCCATTTCTCCTCCAGGCAAATGCCGGGGTGGTACCTAACATAAGGCCACGATCGCTTCCTTACCTCTTCCTTGTCTATCCCTTCCAATCTTTCCGTCCCCCCACAAGGCCCCTGTTCAGCATAGCAGGTGAGACCGTCTGGGCGAGGTACTGGTCATTCTCCCCAGTTGTATCCCCCGACCCAGAGTCGGAAGCTCATGGACACTGCCCTTGAGGCGGTAGAGGTGGGATCCCTCGCTGTGTCCGAGGGAAAACCCGACCCTGGAGGGTAAATAGATAAAGAAGAAGAAGAAGAAGAAGAAGAAGAAGATTTATGTAGGTAGCAATTGAAAGGTGATATGCCGGGCTGAGTGGCTCAGACGGTTGAGGCGCTGGCCTTCTGACATTAATTTGGCAGGCTTGATCCTGGCTCAGTCCGGTGGTATTTGAAGGTGCTCAAATACGTCTGCTTCATGTCGGTAGATTACCAGTGACAATAAATTTTAAATATTCACAGCTATACAGAGACTACATGAAAAATGGGTGTTGACGAGGCTTTAGATGGAGCTGTTGAACAGGTCATCTCGATCCCCATTATTCGAAGTGGAATAAAATCAAACGTATATCGTTGTCAATACACTTGTCTAGCCTACTGTACTAGGAAACCTGTGGGATCGGATTTGGACGATACCAATACTTCCTTTCTTAATCCGTTTACCCTCCAAGGATGGATACTCCCTCTAACTCGGTGAGCGATCCCACCTCTACCGCCTCAAAGGCAGTGTTATGGAACGGGAGATACAACTGAGGATGAGGACAAGTACCTATCCCAGGTGGCCTCATCTGCTATGCTAAACAGGGGCCTTGTGGGGGAATGGAAGATTGGGAGGGATAGGCAAGGAAGAGGGAAGGAAGCGGCCATGGCCTTATGTTGGGTACCATCCCGGTATTTGCCTGGAGAAGTGAGGTACCACGGAAAACCTCTTCGAGGATTGCTGAGGAGGGAATCGAAACCCCTCTAACTCAGCTTACCTCCCGATCTTGAGTGGACCTCGTTCCAGTCCTCGTACCACATTTTAAATTTCGTGGCAGAGCCGGGAATCGAACGTCGGCCTCCGAGGGTGGTAGCTAATAACACTAACCACTACACCACAGAGGCGGACGATACCAATACTTATTAACTAGAATTATATTTGTATTTCTTTCTTGTAAATTATAGGTATACTTCTCGATGATGTCAGTTCTTCAAACCAGGGGGTTCCGGTTTCGAGTTCCGGCTAGATCAGAGATTTTTACCAGGATCTGAGGGCTAATTCGAGATATACTCAGCCTGCGTAATTAGAGAACAATTGAGAAGCTATCTGAGTCGAGATAGCGGCCCCGGTCTAGAATGCCAAGATTAACGAACGAGAGGATTCGTCGTGCTGACCACACACCACCACGTAATCTGCAGGCCTTCGATCTGAGCAGCAGCCGCTTGGTAGGTTATGGCCCTTCAGGGTTGTTGCGCCATGGGGTTGGGTTTTTTGTTAGATGTTCAAAAGAAATTACAAACGTAACACCAAGAACTAGTCCGGCCGGCTGGCTCATTAGCTGAATGGTCAGCTTCGAGGCCTTTGGTTCACAGGATCCTAGGTTTTATACTCGGCCGGCTCGGGCAATTTAATCGTGGCTGAGTAATTCCTCTGACTCGAGGATCCTTTTTGTAGTGTTTGCCCCAGCACACTCCCCATTGCCAACCACCACCGAAACGCGCTATGGTGAACATCCCGCGTCAGGAAGGGCATCCGACCGTGAAAGTGGGCCATGTTCAAAAGTGAGCCATATTTCGCACCTGTGACTCCGACCAGGGTGTGGAAAAATTTACGAAAGAGCCAGAAGAAGGAGATGAACCCCAAGAATTAATCCCATCATTCCAGTTGGCCTACCTCGCTATGCTGACTGCTATCAAGGGGCTTATGAAATACATTTGGGGTCAACCCATACTTGACCATCTCCCAAAAAATTCCATAGTCTCCTCAGTTTAATAAGTAAACACCGCAATAGTGTGATTGTCATAGATCATGGTTGCTTTGTTTTTTTTATTTTTTTTATTTTTTACTAGTTGCATTACGTCGCACCGACACAGATAGGTCTTATTGCGACGATGGGACGGGAAAGGGCTAGGAGTAGGAAGGAAGCGGCCGTGGCCTTAATTAAGGTACAGCCCCAGCATTTTCCTGGTGTGAAAATGGGAAACCACTGAAAACCATCTTCACGGCTGCCGACAGTGGGATTCGAACCTACTATCCCCCGAATAATGGTTGCTGTAATGCTAACTTTCTGCCCAACTGATCTTTCCCTCTTTTATATTTAACATCGCACTAACACCTACGTATTTTCAGCATTATTAGGAAATGAAAGGGCTCACTATTCCCTTAATTTAGATACAGTCCCGACATTGGCATCATGTGAAAATGAGTAACCACGAATAAACATCTTCCAAACTCCAGATGGTTGCGTTCGAACCCACGACCTGTGCCGTATAGGCAACACATTCAGTCAATCCATCTTTCAGCACATGTTGATAAATCCCCTTTTCATGGTTATGGATATTGCCGTATGGGAGATAGATTGATCGTCATATCTAATTTAAAAATAAATAAATAATGTGTCATCTCCAGACCAATGCCTGGTGAAAGATGAAATATAATTTAGAGAGAAGGAAAGGACGGGAGAAAGGATTAATTGGTTTTTAATTAACTAAATTAATTTTTTAATGGAAGCCGGGAAGATAATACTTTATTACTCCCTTCCTAAGTAATGATTATGACGTGCCATTACAATGCAGGGTATACTGTGTGCCATTATGAGTTTTTTTTACAAGTTGCTTTACGTTGCACCGAAACAGATAGATCTTATTGCACGATGGGTTATGAAAAGGCTAGGGGTGGGAATGAAGCGGTCCTGGCCTTTATTAAGGTACAGCCCCAGCATTTGTCTGGTGTGAAAATGGGAAACTACCGAAAACCATCTGCAGGGCAGCCCATAGTGGGGTTCGAAACGATTATCTCCCGAATGCAAGCTCACAGCTGCGCAAGGCCAACTCGATCGGTGCCACTGAGAGTATTGCTAGTTACACAACATTGGAACTCAGTATTGCAGAAAACAGGTGAGTCTTACTCGATTCAGTGGGCGTTATATCTGAGTAACATCACAACTGGCTTCTCTCTAAGGTTTCCGCGGTTTAAGTCACGACTATTGTACGCGGAAATGAGAAAATCATCTCCCTGTGAGACAAATTCTACAAAAGAAGGGATGTCGAGAGTACCATCACCATATCAGCAGTCACAAGAACAAGGTCCCAAAAACTACTTTCACGATTTTCAGAGACGCCTAAGTGCCAAACTTTTCTCCCAGAGTACATCTCTTACGTGCTGATAAATCCACCGACACGAGGCTGGCGTATTAGGGGGTCCTTCAAATACCACTAGACTGAATTGGGATCGAATCCATCATTTTGGGCTCAGAAGGCACTCACTCCAGCACAACAATCATTTAATCACTACAAACCGGCTAGGCTTTATACGAATCATTCAAGAAATAAGAATACAGATGCATCGATGGCTTAGTTATAATACCACGTATCTCAAAATTCCTATCAATTATTTTCCTTATGCCTCCCAGCCACGTATGGAATATGCATTCCACCAGAACAATTGGGAACATGCATCATTTTCAAAAATATTTGTTTTGAAAAGTACACCAATGAAATAGTACGTAAACGTATTGCATTGTGGTATGTTGCCTTGTTTTCTACCATTAAAAAAATATTTAATAGTGCCTTTCCGCACGGCGAGTGAAACGGCCTCTGACGTAAGCGGCGCGCTGTGACGTCACAATCCAGTACCGCATGGAGCTCTACCAGCCGTTGTGCATCAGCCGTTGCTAAAAGCCGATTGTTTATTATTCATGATCGCGAATAACTTCGAAATGACAGAAGAAAGGTTCAAAACAGCACAGTCAGACAATCTACCATGTGTAGATGTCATCATTCTTGAAAAATGTGACTTTTGTGGCCGCAGAAATTCGCGGATAACTAGCAAGTTTGTAAGTGGCGTCTTTTATGTACGTGCAATGTACTGTAACCCATAGTATTAGGATAACAACAAACCTGGATAGAAATAACATCACTTTCAAAATTTCCTTCTAGACTGATTCCCATATTAAAGAATAACATTACATTTTCGGGCTTTCAGCATTAGTAAAGTAAGAAATCGGATTTCAGCACTAACATAAACATATAGGTAGCATTATAGTACTAGTCCGCTTCTGTGGTGTAGTGGTTAATGTGTG
Organism: Anabrus simplex; assembly: GCF_040414725.1. Lineage (NCBI taxonomy): Eukaryota > Metazoa > Arthropoda > Insecta > Orthoptera > Tettigoniidae > Anabrus > Anabrus simplex. The sequence continues at coordinate 109,444,580 of NC_090266.1, read as the reverse complement.
CCACTCCCGGAGGCCCGGTTTCGATTCTCGGCTCTGCCATGAAAGTTGAAAACAAATAGTACGAGGGCTGGAACAGGGTCTACTCAGCCTCGGGAGGTCAACTGAGTAGAAGGGTTTCGAATCCCACCTCAGCCATCCTCGAAGTGGTTTTTCGTATTTTCCTACTTCTCCTCCAGGCACCTAAGGCCACGGCCGTTTCCTTCCCTCTTTCTTGTCTATCCCTTCCGAGCCTCCCATCCTCCAACAAGACCCCTGTTGAGCATAACAGGTGAGGCCGCCTGGGCGAGGTAATGGCCCTCCTCACCAGTTTCATCACCATACTCAAAGTCTCACGTTCCAGGACACTGCCCTTGAAGTGGTAGAGGTGAAATCCCTCGCTGAGTCCGAGAGAAAACCAACCCTGAAGGATAAACTGATTAAGAAAGAAAGAAAGAAGGAAAGAAAGAAAGAAAGATCATAGTACTATAGGGCTATAATCTATCATTCCCCCCAAAAAATATATTTATGGTTGGGACAACTGGCCTACCCACTTCCGGGGCCCATGAAAGAGAATTAAATATCTTTGTGGAGGGAAAAAGTTAAACATGATAAAGATAAATATGACTTCATCTAGTTTTCACAAGTCGGGCTGAGTGGTTCAGACTGTTGAGGTGCTGGCCTTCTGACCCCAACTTGGCAGGTTCGATCCTGCTTCAGTCCGGTGGTAGTTGAAGGTGCTCAAATACGTCAGCCTCGTGTCGGTAGATTTACTGGCATGTAAAAGAACTCCTGCAGGACTAAATTCCTGCACATCGGCGTCTCCGAAAATCGTAGAAGTAGTTAGCGGGGCGTGAAGCCAATAACATTAATTACATTTGGCTTTTAACAAGCTGCGCATATCAAGAAAGAAAAGTGTCCTGGTGACATTTTAGTCGCTCAATACAGGAATGTCTTTGGGTGCTGTGACTTTTACTTTTTTTTTTCTTTCCTTTACGTCACACCGTCACATACAGGTCTTATGGCGACGATGGGACAGGAAAGGCCTAGGAATGGGAACAAAGCGGCCGTGGCCTTAGGTACAGCCTCAGTATTTGCCTGGTGTGAAAATGGGAAACCACGGAAAACCATCTTCAGGGCTGCCGGCAGTGGGGGCGCGCTCCTAACCGCACGGCCAACTCGCGCAGTATTTTTACCCTTCGGTTTATTGACTTGGCTTGTATAACCTAAAACTTAGGCGAAGTTGGATAATATTTTAAACACCTACATCACTATTTTCACCTGTGTGCAATTATGTTATTTATTTCATTAATATTATGATAATTATTATAATTGAGCATTGTTAACTTATAAGACCCCAACAGACAAGCATTGGTTTTGTGTAGAGTTATACATTTGTTAAATTCACGTTGTTTCCTTTCATGATGTACACGCCTATTCTTTGCCATTATAGAGTATTTAGATATAGCCTAAATTTCTTTATCAATTAAGCTCTTCAATAAAGACATACATAACTGTCCCATGCCAAGATAGAATTAGAGCTGTCAAAATGGTTCATAACCCCTTTGATTTATTATCTTGACATGGATCACCCAAAACATAGGTTAGGTTTGGAGAATACTTTAATAATCAGCATTATTTAATGCACTGTTTATTACTTTCATATTCCAAGATGTAATTGAAGCATTTAAATAAAGCAGCATGCGTTAAAATTTAAAGTTTTACCACTAGAACAGCTGACATGGAAAAGTGATTTGAAAATTCAAACAAATTAATCTTACGTTAAAATCTTCAAAAAGTAAACTGTAGACTTTTCCGATATATCACCAGCATTTCTCCGGCTCGCCAAAATCCATTTCTCCCTAGTTTTAGCGTCTTTGGAACATTTATAAACAATTTGTTTGGTACGGTATGCGATGTGCTATTGCACATCGGAACTCTAAACCATTTATAAGTTTTCTGCCTCACTGTCTGCGTAGGATTCATTTTAAGTCTAAAATATACCACTCAGATTATTATCCAATGTATAGATCTCTAATTTAACCATACTAGACACTAATGTAAAGTAGAAATACGCGAAGTGTATCCTGCTTCTCACAGCACACTATGTGTTATTTCGTCTGCTAATTCAGTCAACCTGTACGATGACGTCAGACCAATGAGATCGCGTACTTGCGTGACGTGACATTTTCGTAGATTTTTATCATGTTTGGAGTTATTATTTGTACATTCTGATCACATTTTTGAATTCTGCATGAAATTTTGAATCAGATTAGCATATTTTTAATTAAAACCCCGGATCATGCATGTTCCCTATTCTCTTTGTGTTCATTTTCTTATGCTAATGTGCAAAGGAAGATTAAACTTCCCGTACCGTACTGTAGGAATGCATTTATGTATTACTTTTTTTACGCATTCCTACAGTAATGTATTTAAGTATGCAGTATAATGCTGACAGTATAACGTATTAAAATCGCGGCAGCTTGTGGGTACGTCACAAGTAAGAGATACTACACACTTAGGCTCAAACATCAATCGTGATCGACAATGAGAGCTCTCTTAATCAATCTGTTCATTATGCAGTGCTGCACCAGGGGTCCAGGGCATATTTTAATTATCTGAATTCACAAATACTATGATTGAATGGAATATGTTAGATGAGACCTTCGGAAACAACCCCCGACATCGAAGTCCATCCTCCCTACTTTCACATTTTACCACGGCTAAACACGAAAGCAAAAATGGGTCGGTGGTCTGTTGGCAATAAAAATGGGCACTAAATTAATTATCTAGATGGACGGGAATCTAAATACGAGAGGAATACAACTATCACTACCAAATATAGTTGGGGACAAATCATGACGATCTCGCCTCACACCACTACTTTGCAGCGGCAGCTCGGTGTCTATTAGCGGCTTATAGGATTTACTACCTCTACTGCAGCCAGAGTTGCCAAATCGGCTACTGCACTCTATAGGAAGAAAGGGTAAATACTGCAAAGAGTGAGGAAAAATATGGTTTGGCAGCCTCTCCAAAACAAACAAGGATCACTCAGAACTCGCTAACTCAGCGGGGTGCAGGGTGTGATTGACTACTGGCTTCCAGGTCGCTTCTAGGAACAGAGGGCGTCATGTTTTGTCCCCAACTATAGGAAGTATGAAGTGCAAAAACGCGCTATAGTGAACATCGCGCGTCAGTAAGGGCATCTGATCGTAAAAGTGGGCCATATCCAAAAGTGATCCATATTTCGCACCTGTGACTCCGACCAGGGTCTCGTGTGGCCCGAAACCTATTCCTTCTCATTTGCCTACCACAGTTAATAATGATCAATTGGGTAATAGATCATCACACTTTCATCCGAACACCGTTTCTGGGTACACTAACGATTCTCATTACTTTAACACTTCGCGTATTACTGATATTATCTCTGCCTGATTCACGGCACTTACTATTCGTAGGACAAATACTCACTGAGTTTGTAGTATTGAGCAGACGCTGCCCGTTCTATTAGACTCGCGCACATAAGCTGCTATTTCTTCGAGCACTTTTACTTCACTATATTTTCGTTGTTTCACTCGTGTCACAGAGCTTCACAGTAAATTAATAAATTCATATCACCGTCCAATCGGGCAGGTAATTGCACATGTCGGAAATTGAAACCGTGTTTATAACTTGCTGGGTAACAAAGTCTATGCGAACGGCACAAGATAATGAAAACACTGCATTCCGTAAGTCGCTGCGTACCCGCACAAGATATAGAATATGCTGGGATTGAGTGAATGAGTAACTAAGTAACTGACTTCAGAAAGTTATTTTTATATAGCGGTCCTAGAAGAGGTGACAGACAACTACTCTCCAAACATCAGGCCGCTAATAGCTGCTTCTCAACGTCGAACGAGATATCAAAATGAAAGCTCAAATATTCTTCTTTTCACTGATCAAGTTTCATCCCTATCGCATCGTAGGATCGCCCGCAATCTCTAAAACGTCACTTGATAATTTTCAGTTTGAGACGCCACGCCGTGGGGAACCTTGAATTTCTGTCTTACGATCAGGATCCAAACATCTGTTTGTAATTTGCTGCGCCCGCATAAAGTGCGTCATTAGTGATACACTAATTATGTAAGACATATCTTGATGCCATAAATCAGTATAAAATCTCCTGATTCGTATGACACTTTACTCACAAATATATAGGCTATCACGTAGTTCTGAATTTCCCTTATTATTATTATTATTATTATTATTATTATTATTATTATTATTATTATTATTATTATTATTATTATTATTATTATTAATAACAACTGAAGACTGTAGGTTGGCATCAGTAAATTTGTAGGCAAAATCACAGAGATTTGCTGTTTCATGCGTTGACACGCCGCGATAAGTCCCTCCACTTGACGTGAATCTCCTCTCACTTGCAATGTGGCTTCTCTCTTCTCTCTCACTCTCTCTCTCTCTCTCTCTCTCTCTCTCTCTCGCTCTCTCTCTCTCGCAGAGTGAGAGCGCTTTTCAAGTACCTGCTGGCGCGAGCTCTCTTTTCTCTAATTGCGGGTAACGAGACCCCACTTCTTCCACCAGCAGAGGGCTACTCGGTACTCGGGTCCCGAACAGGGCAAAACATTATTTTTTTTTTTTTTTTTTTTTTTTTTGCAAGTTGCTTTACGTCGCACCGACACAGATATAGGCCTTATGGCGACGATGGGACAGGAACGGGCTAGGAGTGGGAAGGAAGCGGCCGTAGCCTTAATTAAGGAACAGCCCCAGCATTTACCTGGTGTGAAAATGGGAAACCACTGAAAACCATCTTCAGGGCTCGAACTCACTATCTCCCGGATGCAAGCTCACAGATGAGCGCTCTTAACCGCATGGCCAACTCGCCCGGTAAAACATGCTAATTATGACACTATTCATCATAGAATGTCGCGTAAAAGGGCAGATTGTGTTGCCAGGATGTCATGGCGTACTCATTACGATGTAGTGAACGGTTTCAGTACACACAGCAAATTTGTAACTAAGGCACAATTACACTACCACTTTGAAACTTCACGACCCACCACAGTTCGCAAGAGCCACCGCAAACGGAACAGATGTTTATTGTCAGGCCTTGAGATTTGAGACAGGCTCATGCGCGGCAGCCATACGTACCCCTCGCACCTCTTACCACGCAGTCATGCGTCTTCTCGTCAGACAACCAGATGAAATAAGCCATCGATATACTACCTTCCGCACCCGTCATTAATGGCACTATCACGTGGCATATCCATAAATACACTCTTGTTTATCCTGAGTTTCTGAGGCTTGCCTCTCCCTGTCAACGTCTTGTCGTGACGTACCAGCTCCCTGCCTCTTTATGGCCGTTTGCATTTTAATCATGCTTTATCTTTTGTCACTATTGATTTGACCTCTTCCTTCCAGTATAAAAACCAGCTATCATTTTAATATTTAAAAAAATACAGACGTTAACGGGATGAATCCATTGCATCCCTCCATAGAGTCAGTTATCGACTCTTCGACTTGAAACTTTCACAGGACCTCCACTGATATTCCCCTTATTTAACTTCCACAGCACCACCCCTTATTTTTCACTGCATCGGAAAAATGCCTAGATCAAAAATGTTTGTAAATAATTTTGTAATTTTATGCTTCAGGCCCACTCTGATTCAAACGTCCTGCTGAAAGCTTTCGAAATCATTCAATCAATCAATGCTGATCTGTATTCAGGGCAGTCGCCCAGGTGGCAGATTTCCTATCTGTTATTTTCCTAGACTTTTCTTAAACGATTTCAAAGAAAATGGAAATTTATTGAACATCTCTCTTGGTAAGTTATTCCCATCCCTAAATCCCCTTCCAGTAAACGAATATTTGCCCCAATTTGTCCTCTTGAATTCCAACTTTATCTTCGTATTATGATCTTTCCTACTTTTAATGGCACCATACAAAATTATTCGTCTACTTATATCATTCCACTCCATTCCTCCGCTGCCAGCTCGGAACATACCACTTCAGTCGAGCAGCTTGTGTTCGTTCTCGAAGTCTTTCCATCCCAAACTTTGCAATATTTTTGTCACGCTACTCTTTTGTCGGAAATCACCCAGAACAAATCGAGCTGCCTTTCTTTGGATTTTTTCCAGTTCTTGAATCAAGTAATTCTGGTGAGGGTCCCATTCACTTGAACCATTCTTTAGTTGGGGCCTTATCAGAGAACAACTAATGACTAAGATCCCACTCGTCTTTATCTTCAACATAAATACCAAATGTAACGAAAAGTCGCCTTTTCATTTTCCCGTGATGCTGAAACAAACAGAAAAATGGATCGATCTTAGGCCTTTATTTGACCAATCCGGTATAAAAAGACAAAATAAGTTTTAAAAAATTCAGACAGAAAGGCGATTTTGTAAGTACAGTTTGATCGGAAATAATGTGAATCGAGATTGTGGGTGTTGTAGGGTTTGCCACAATGATAAATAATTTGAAATAAATAATTCGATATCTCGCACCGTTGCCATTTTATCAGCTGCTGAAGTTAGCCAGTCAGATCGCTTCGCGGGCGAATTCAAATGGGCTTTGCGACGCGGTGTTGGTAAATCTGTACGTGGCTAAAAACTGGCATGAGAACAAGAGTAGAAGAATGAAACATCACCGTGGGAGCGGTTTGAATAAAGACTTCCGAACAGACAGGATCGGGCCATAGCAAGTACGCTACGGTGGCGCCGGCTGAAACGAAAGGTGTGTGTTTGTATTTGATGCTGATTTCTCGGCATGGCTCTCAAGCCACATGAAGTTTAGCAACACCGCCTCCTCGCAAAGCTCATTTGAATTCGCCCGCTAAGCGATCTGATTGGCTAAATTCAGCAGCTGATTAAATGACAACGGTGTGAGATATCGAATTATTTCTTTGAAATTATGTATCAGTATAACCAACCCTCTAACGCTCATGTACCCTGTTTACGTTGTTTCCGACCACCCTGTATATTGAACATATGTGTAATTATGCGCCTGGTTTCATCCAATGAATGAAAATTGCAACCGACTGAAATATACGTTCTGCATTGTTCGTGTAGATGGTTGTAGGTTAACTCATAAACAAATTAATTTAAAAGTGTCATATACTCGCTGCTGTTTGAACTGCAAAAGGTTTATTATGAATTAAAAAGAGTGGCAATTACGGACTGGCGTGGGTTAATCTGTTTAATCGGATCATGTGCGAAAGGGAAGCGGCCCTATTTGCTAATTAATTGTTTCTAGAATACGTGGAAGTGTGATACTTGCTCTGCTACATTTCAGAATGATCAAACGTAACAAATCCATTGGCTTAATTCTCTGTACAGAAGCATGAGCCGATAATCCCTCGAATATTATTCATTTTCAAAAGTGCTGTACGTATAAATTAATATCACTGGTAAACCAACTTACTTTGTTTCTGTTCTTGGTTTTCAATACTAACTTCATTACTCTGATTACTGTGTAGCAATTTTTTCGGTTCTTTAAGCATTGATGTCGTGTAGTTTGCTTGGAAAGGGGTAGGAATGGGAAGTAAGCAGCTATGCCCTTAATTTAGATACCGTTCAAGCATCTGCCTAGTGTGAAAATGGGAAATCGCGGAATAACATCTTCAGGACTGCCAACGGTGGGTTTCGAATCCATCTCATTCTCACCGCTACGTGAACCGAGCCGCGTAGCAAACTCGTTCAGTAGACCTGGTCCGATACCCGCCTAGTATGAGGATTTTCATCCTTGGGTGAGGACAGGAATAGAGCTCAATAAGTCTGGTGACCTCATCTGCGATGTGAGAAGCAACCTAAACAGTAAACCAGTGACACTGAAATTTCTACAGACCATCTGGCTGGGCAGCAGCTGTCCTGGCAGGCAAGTCAAGGCTCAGTGTAAAAGCATCCGTTAGTGGGAACTGAAACACAAAATTATTCATGTCACTTGTTTGGTACAGTGAGAATGCGATGGCATTGCTACCGGCTTCACATTAAGACAGTCGTGGTTTGAATCCCGATCAATGAATGTCGGATCCCTGCGGTTCGGAACCCACGAAAAACGGGAAGTCCTGTGGCTGTGATTACGATAGCGAAAATCATGTAAAACAAACAGCTTGTTCTTTGTTTAGTTAAGAATTGTCTACTGATTTGAACTGAGATTAAAGACAAGAACAATGTGAGAGACTAAACAATTATCACAACATGAGTTCCTGGAAGAGAAAGGCTTATTATGTTGCAGAGTCGCTCAAAAAAAATGAGCGCATGGTATTGTATAAGTTCTTCGTATATACACTTTTCCCGGAAACAATTGAACCTATACATGATGTTTGTTGTGGGTATTCACAGGATTTGTATCTACATGGGAGGTGAAATATACTTTGATAATAAGTCTAGTGAAATGTTAAATGGGAGGAACGTGCAGTACCATGTGGACATTCTTACATTAAGGGGAGGGAAAGGTGGTGGTGGTGGTGGTGGTGATTATTGTTTTAAGAGGAAGTACAACTAGGCAACCATCCTCTATATAACACTAATCAGAGGGAAAAATGGAAGGGATCCGACACTTCGAAAAATGAAGATATCGGCCAAAGGAAGACAAGGGCCACGAAGGGCGTGAAAATGAAAGACTCCCTAGCCCTCGCAAACCTAATAGCGTCGGGGTCGAAAAAGAACAAGAGTTGACCAAGAGAGGTCCAATAGGATAGATGAAAGTGAGGAGCCTGGCACAAGTAAGTGGAAGCAATGCCAGGACTCAGCTGAGGGCCCTGTGGTCGCCAACCCACACTCAAAAGTTCAGAGCCCCTGGGGCCCCCTTTAGTCGCCTCTTACGACAGGCAGGGGATACCGTGGGTGTTATTCTACCACCCCCACCCACAGGGGAGGGAAACTGGGAATCAATCATTCATTCAATCAATCAATCAACCAATCAATCAATCAATCAAACGATGGTCTGCATTAAGAGCAGATTCCCTATCATTTGTTTTCCCAGCTCTACTTAAGCGTTTTTAAAGAACTTTGAAATTTATCGAACATTTCTCTTGATAATTTATTCCAATCCCTTACATACTACGTAACTTAACTTTGTTCCAAGTTGAAAAGAATGTGAACATAGTCAAATCATCACCGCAAAAATTCATGACGATCCGAGGTGGGTTGAAAGGTAAATGCTTCCACAATTCGTTAACTTCAGATTTTTTTAATCATTTAAATTACAATTGGCTTTACGTTGCACTGACACAGATAGGTCTTATGGCGACGATGAGATAGGAAAGGGCAAGGAGTGGAAGGAAGCGACAATGGCCTTAATTAGGGTACAGCCTCAGGAATTATCATATATGTGTTCTAGACCAAGTAAACCCCAATGCCATGCCCCAGTGGAAGCTACGTTTGTTAAAGTGGAAGCCATGTCTTTTCATTTTCGACCAGGTTAATCTATAACTATCACGTTCTTCAGTATGTTGAAACTAATTGATGATAAAACAACATTCTTAGAGAATACATAAAAACAAAACATCCTAATTCTAATTTAATTAATTTGTTTCTTTTTAAGGTATAATCCATAGTGGAATGTTTTCTTTTATTTTGTCGAATCTAGGCCTTTCTGTGAAGACCAAGAAAGCCTATTTAAAATCTTTTAAAATCTACTGAATAGAATGTGAAGATAATGTTACCTGGTAAATTCTAAAAGTTTGAAGTCGAAAGTAAGTTCCAGTGATACCGCATTGTACAGTATTCCGGGTATAAACTCAACTAAAGCTATTAGTTGAAACCAGTTTTAACTGACGTATTAAACTATTACTATATTTGCTTTTTGATGTACGTTGCACCGACGCAGACAAGTCTTATGGCGACGATGGGATGGCAAAGGATTAGGTCTGGAAAGGAAGATACCGTGACAGTCTGCCTGGTGTGAAAATGTGAAAACGCGGAAAACCACCTTCGGGGCTGCCAACAGTGAGGTTCGAAGCCACTATTTCCCGAATGCAAACTGGCAGCTACGTGATCTAAAGAGCGCAGCCAATTCGCCGGCTCGGCTGTATCAAGCAATTTATATGTCTGTGCACTGAGTACTCAGTCCTAGGATAGTTTGGATCCAACAATTAGCTGTGATAGATAGCCTATACTGTACATCACTGCTATTTGCTTTACGTCGCACCGACACAGGTATGTCTTACGGCGACGATGGGATAGGAAAGGCCTAGGAATTGGAAGGAAGCGGCCGTGGCCTTAATTAAGGTACAGCCCCGGCATTTGCCTGGTGTGAAAATGGAGAACCACGGAAACCATCTTCAGGGCTGCTGGCCGCACTTAAGCGACTACAGCTATCGAGCTCGGTGTACATCACTGAAGAAGCGTACTAGGGAAATGACGAGTGCGGTAGTTCCCCGTTGTTTTCCCCGGCCGAGCAAGAAGGCACCACTGCACATCAGTTTACAGCCATGCACTTAATATGGATACAGTTGTAACAATTGCTTAGTGTGAAAATGGAAAATCACGAAATAACATACTCAGGACTGCCAACGGTGGATTTCGAACCCACCATCTCATGCTCACCGCTACGTGAAACGAACCGCCTAGCCAACTCGCTCGGTAGGCCTGGTTCAATACCCGTCTAGTATGGGGGTTTTCATTCTTGGCTGTGGACAGGAATAGAGATTACCAAGCCTGGCGACCTCATCTGAGGAGCTGTGCGATACGAGAAACAACGTACCTAGTGACACTCCAGTATTTGCACACCATTCATCACACGAAGTGGCTTCGTACTTGCATCGCTCACGCCCGAGTGCTATTCATACAGTGAAAGGCAAGAGACAGGCTTGTGAAAACAACCAACGTGCTCCAGCCAACATAAGATGTTATTGTAAACACTATCTCTCACTACAGATGGATCTGGGTTGCCAAGCTAATTCACAGAGCAATATTAACAGCATAGCTCTGCCAGCTTTCTTTGTCGTTCACAGACGCTAAACGGTGAAACCAGGTGCACCTGCTTGAGAAGTACGGTGGTGCAGGGAGGGAAAACTTCTCCCTACCGCAGTCGTTGAACCGTAATGTTAACATTAGTTCGCGTCTATCTCGTTCACACCAAGTAACTTCCTATAGTCTACCATATAACGGAAACACGCCTAGACTCTAATAAACAGAACTGTTATTAAAACATTCACGTCTAAATGCAGTTCTTTCATGCAACAGCTCAGACGATAAAAGCATGGTGATGATATTAAAGTTGAAGTGATTACTGTAGTGTTGTTTTCGTCGGTCGTTGTGAGTTTATAGCTGTTGTTATTGGTTCGCTATATGGACTCAGGTTATCTTTGGTTACCCCCTGTCGGTGTGACGGTATAATACGTATTATTATTATTATTATTATTATTATTATTATTATTATTATTATTATTATTATTATTATTATTATTATTATTATTATTATTATTATTAACAGATACGTTGCAATTGGGAAATGTGGTACCCTCCGTCCGTCGTAAACTCCAGTGGCTCTGAACTTCGGAGCGTGGGTTGGCGAACACGGATTCCCTAGCTGAGTTTGGCACTGATTCCATTTACTTCTTTCAGGCTCTTCACTTGCATCCTCCCAGTCAGACCTCCCTTGGCCGACTGTGGTTCCCATTTGAATTGCATGGCTTTCTAGACAGAAGCCGGTATATCACCGTCAGATAACTCAACAATTATTGTAATTACGCAGGCTGAGTCGACCTCGAACCAGCCCTCAGACATAATTGAAAATCCCTGACCTGGCCGGAAAATGAACCCAGGGCCTCCGCCGTATCATCGCTACTTACGTAACCGAGGAAGTACTACGCAGCTTGGGTCACCCATCTATCAGTTTGCATTCCGAAGGTAATGGGTTCGAACCCCACTGTCGACAGCCCTGAAGGTTGGTTTTCCTTGGTTCCCCATTTTCACACGAGGCAAATGCTGCGGCTGTACTTTAATTAAGTCCACGGTCGCTTCCTTCCCACTCCTAGCCCTTTCCCATCCCATCGTCGCCATAAGACCTGTCTGTGTCGGCGCGACGTACAGCAGATTGTAAAGAAAAAGCTACTTATATATTTCACAATATTCGTTTTGTAGTAAATTTCTTCTTCTTATTTTTATTCTTCTCCTTCTTCTTTATCTCTTTACCCTCCAGCGACGCGAGAGTTGGGATCTGAGGATACAATTGGCGGGGAGGAGGGGTAAGGGGGGTGACAGGTACCTCGCCCACGTGGCCTCACCTGCCATGTTGAACAATGGCCTTGTGGGGGGATGGGAATATTGGAAGGGACAGGCAAGGAAGAGGGAGGAAAGGGGCCGTGGCCTTACGTTAGGTACCATCCCGGCATATGCCTGGAGAAGAAGTGGGAAACCACGGAAAACCACTTCGAGGATGGCTTATGTGAGAATCGAACACCCCCTCCACTCAGTTGACCTCCGAAAGCTGAGTGGACCCCGCTCCAGCCCTAGTACCACTTTTCAAATTTCGTGACAGATGGGAATTGAACCCGGATCTGCGGGGTTGGCAACTAATCGTGCTAACCACTACACTACAAACGTGGATTTATTTATTTATTTATTTATTTATTTATTTATTTATTTATTTATTTATTTATTTATTTTGTCCGACCCCGCTTTCTAGAGGTGATCCCGGGTTTGATTCACGGCCAGGCCAGGGATACTGTATTTACCTGGATCTGAGGGCTGGTTTAGGCCCACTCAGCCTACGTGATTACAATTGAGAAGCTATCTGATGGTGAGATAGCGGCCCCGGTCTTGAAAGGCAAGAATAAAGGCCGAGAGAATTCGTCGTGCTGACCACACTTCATTATTAATATGCAGAACTTCGGGCTGAGCAGCGGTAGACCAAGCCGTCAGGACTATAGTGCCACGAGATTTATTTCAAATATTTCGTATCAAGTTCACAAGACTTACCCGTAAGGAAAAAATATTCTGACTTAGAAAGTAAGAAAGACAAACGGAACATTATCTCTCATACCAAACACTCTCAAGGTTGGAAACGAACAAGTGTTGACCTAGAGTGACCAGACTGCAAAAGCAAAGAAACATAGCCCATCACAAGTAAACGAAAGCAATGTCAAACAAATCTGCAGTCCCCATGTTCCCAACTACGCTGAGAAACACTAGAAAACGGCAGAAATATGGTGCCGATTAATAATATTGCATTTCTGTCACATCGCACAAGGTATTTGAAAGAGAGTAGAAGTAAATTACCACCCGGGAACATACTAATGTATAAAGAAATGTGTAGAAAACCGATACATAAAACCACATCCAGGGTAACAACGGAGGGCACCGATGGGAATCAGACCATGTACGTTTTATTTAGTTCTTCTTCCGGGTTAAACCGTGATATAGTAACAGTACTATCAGATATAGTACTAGAAAAAATAAACCGTTACTGTAAGTTTTCGTTTTCGAGTAGTTTGTAAATTTATTACACAAAATAAGTTTCGGCAGGCTGAAGAAACTAACAGTTATAAATTAACTGAGTCAAAACTGAAAAGAGATGGCCTCGGATATTATGAATATTATGAAATGAAACAAATAAAAAAATAAAGCATTTCTCGATTGATCAAATGGATCGTAAATCATAACCTCCAATTTAATGTGGCTTATACTCAGATTATTTGCATAGGTTATACAAAACTCCTGAAAACTGTTGACCTTAAATCCCTGATGTCCCTTACAGCGTTACCGTTAATAATCTAGGTCTAATTTTCAACCTATCATTATCCTGTTCTGATTATACGTCAAATGAGACAAGAAAGTTTGTGTCATCCATGCATATTTTGAAACTAACGTCTCTTGCACACCACCCTACATGCGAAAGCTACTTGTTGAACGTCTGATATTCGCGATCATTGACTATGGTTCACTCGTATATAACGATTTATCTGAAACTTTGAACCTCAAACTACAGAGAGTGCAAAACGCATGTCTTTATTACGTTACAAATGCCAGGTGTGATGAACAGGTAACACCCATATGTCATACAGCTGTAATAGGTGAAGCTTCATGAATGTCGTGAGATCTCAATAGATGTTGCTACACACAAAATTCTGAAAACGAAGACTCCTATGTATGTATATAGTGAATTTAAAACTAATGAGTCACTACATAACAGAGATAATTGGTTTACGAAAAACTACTCTTCTAATTCCCAACTATCGTAGATATTTTATTTTATTTTATTTTATTTTATTTTATTTTATTTTATTTTATTTTTTTATATAATTTGCTGTACGTCGCAGCGGCACAGATAGTTGTTATGGTGACGATGGGATAGGTAAGGCCTAGGAGTTAGAAGGAAGCGACTGTGGCCTTAATTAAGGTAGTGTGAAAATAGAAAATAACGGAAAACCATCTCTAGGGCTGCCGACAGTGTGGTTCGAACCCACTGTCTCCCGAATGCAAGCTGATAGCTACGTAACACAAGCCGCGAAGCCGTTTGCTTGGTCACGACTAAATTTAACAAATATTTTATTTGCACAGCATCACGTCTTTGAAGCCTTTAACCTTCACCGTTTCAAAAATGCCACTAACTGTACTCAACTAACGTAACCTAACCCCTTGGCACTACAGCTCTTGATGGGCCTTGGCCTACCAAGCGACCATTGCTCAGCCCGAAGGCCTGCAGATTACTAGGTGTCGTATGGTCAGCACGACGAATCTTCTCGGCCGTTATTCTTGGCTTTCTAGCTCCTCAATTCTAATCAGGTAGGCTGATTGGACCTCGAACCAGTCCTCAGATCCAGGTAAAAATCCGTAGCCTGGCTGGAAATCGAACCCAGGGCCTCCGGGTAACAGGAAGGCACGTTACCCCTATACTGCGGGGCCGGCATATTTATTTCTATAGGAGTACGCAACGGGACGAGAAAACGAGAAAACCCAAGTTTGTGTCTATCAGTCAGACGCCGTATATTTCTTGGACAATTGTTTTAATCACTGCTATGTTTTAAGAGTTTTTTTAAGAGTTAGTGCATAATGTATGTTTTATTTTATTTTTTTCTGGATTTAGTGTCTGTACAATCAAAATATTAATTTAACTATGCTTTTAAGTTTAATGTTTAATTTAATATTATAATAAATTAGTTAGTGTGTTCTTAAACCTCTACCATATCATAAGAAGACGCTACATACAGTAAAGGGGCTCTTCACTCTCACTTGGCAGTAGCATGTAAATCGTCAATCAGTTCAGTTCAGTTCAATTCTCTCTCTCACCGCACGACACTTCCTTCCACCACACTAACACACAGTTTCACCCAGTTTTACCCATCCTTGTCGGAGGGCTTAAAAGGCCTGCACCAGCCTAGCAACTAGCATAGCCACAGTAAATAAGTGTATCAACTGTATTACCTGTTCTAGCTTAAGAAATACTTAACAGTTGAGACTAGGATAGAAGATGATCTCAGAACTTGAAAGGTAACACTGCTGACCTTTGTTATCTTATCTTTCTTCTTCTTTTTCCCTTATCCTCTACCTACACCGAAATTTAAGAAAGATGTGGTTTCATACTTAAAGCCTCTTTCCTTTAGACTTCAGATTACCATGACCTCAACAAATATTCAAATAACTGCTTGCCTTGACATAAGACTAGCAATACACCACAATGGCTATCTCTAAATGTGCTTACAAGTGGTGTTTACTGTAATTAGCAATAAAGGGTACTAATAAAAATAATAAAATTATCTAGAGATTCCCCCGCGTCCTAAGATTTGATTAATCTTTTTGTGAATGTTTTGATACGCATTGAAGACACAGCAGCATTGAAATTGCTTTGTTGTAGTATTTATCTTGAAGTGTTTCCAGATACATAACTCTTCATTACTTCTTATTTGGATGCAAAGTAGTATAAGTTTAAGGGGCCCATAGACGTGCAATATTATTGCGCAAAATGGATTGCACAATACATTGTTAGCTGCCTATAGACGTACAATATTATTGCACAAAAATCGAGTTTGTGCAATAAAGAGGATCGTGTGGAGATAATATTGATAGTTGTGCAATATATTGTGCAAAGCGGTCATAGACGTACAATATGCGTTGCAATATATAGTCAGTCCATGCTGGTACTTTGTTGGTGATTATATTGTGTGACACTGATTTTTGCTGCGTTTTGATCGCCGTGGGCGTAAGTGCCAAAAAGAAGCAGAAACGGAAAAGAAGCACAAGGGCCAAACAGTGGTTTCTAGACAGAGAAAAGTACACTCATGAAAATTTACTCAATGAACTGAGAAAATGGGAACCAAATGATTTTCGAAACTTTCTGCGCATGAATGGTGAATTGTATGATGAACTCCTCGCTTTGCTCTTAACGTCCCACAGAGCCGGAAGGCCATGGTACTCTTCGATAAACTCCAAAATAAACTTTTTCTCCTCTTTTTTGCCTGCCATCACGATACTTTCTCCAACGCTTGTTGATACCAACGGGCGGGAGGACGGGATATTGCACAATATTGCCAACACACAGCACAGTATTTTGCGATTTGCGCAATATATTTCAAACTTTCTTGATTTCGTACAATATATTGCACAACCCTTCAATATTAAATACACACTGTCAATTTTATTACACAAACCCCGATATTGCGCAATAATACTGCACATCTATGGGCTCCTTTAGGTATGCAATTTTAAAAAGATTGACTGTGGTTTGTGAGAAAAGAATCATTGCATCACTTACGTGTAGATAACATAAAAATTATGTACACAATTCATATTCCTCAAAATCTAGATATCCATCGAAGCTCTGCATGTATTATAGGGTAGTTTGCAGTCTCTTGTTCCATAGGATAATTAATCTTCGCCTAAGTGGGAGAAACATTTTAAATATGTTTTATATCAGCGAGAAATCTCTTAAGGGTAGGTGATTCACTGTTATCTCGAATGTATGCCTGGCCTTTTTATACCTGCCAGTTAATTGATGAGGGACAAAGAAGATCAGGGGGAAGGGGAACGGTCGTGGCCTGCACGTTAGGTGCTATTTCGACTTTTAAAATGGCTGAAAGTGGAACTGAATTGTATTACGTTAGGTTTTGTGTAGGGGAAGCTAGGATCGGTTGTAACAAACTGCACATTTCCCTTAACCTACATTTAACAGGGTCAAAATTAGTGTTATGTACGGGCCGATGACCTTCGATGTTAGGCCCCTTAAAACAACAAGCATCATCATCATCATCAAGTGTTATGTACAGGCTGTAAGGAAATCATTGAACATTTGGGAATACTTGCTTTACAGTATTTTTTTAAAAATGAATACACATACAAAATAGTTATTTATTTGTATCAGGGCGTATTGTTGCAACTGTCCCCGCTACTGGAGCGACTGTAAGAGACTCAAGGGTCAATTGTATCATAGAACGTTTTATTTCAGGATACAATGTATTTAGCAGAGTCATACCCTAAAAGGTGTTTATGCTAAAATAACATAACAGGAAATCATGAAAGCGCTCTTTTCACAATAAGCAGTTACAACACGTAATAAATTGAAGCAATTCATTCAAATCTTGAAATGCTCTTAGATTAAAGTTGAAACATTTAATAATAGCCCATATCTTTCTTTCATTCGTAATCTGTTTATTGTCCAGGGTTGGCTTTTTCCTCGGACTTAGCGAGGGATCCCACCTCTACCGCCTCAAGGGCAGTGTCCTGGAGCTTCAGACATCGGATCGGGGGATACAACTGAGGAGAATGATCAGTACCTCGCCCAGGCGGCCTCCTCACCTGCTATACTTAACAGGGGCCTTGGTGGGGGATGGGAAGATCAGAAGGGATAGACAAGGAAGAGGGAAGGAAGCGGCCGTGGCCTTAAGTTCTGTACCATCCCGGCATTTGCCTGGAGGAGAAGTGGGAAACCACGGAAAACCACTTCCAGGATGGCTGAGGTGGGAATCGAACTCACCTCTACTCAGTTGACCTCCCGAGGCTGAGTGGACCCCGTTCCAGCCCTCGTACCACTTTTCAAATTTCGTGGCAGAGCCGGGAATCGAACCCGGGCCTCCGGGGGTGGCAGCTAATCACACTAACCCCTACACCACAGAGGCGAAATAGCGCATATAAGGAGCAAAATGTTTACGTATTGATCAAAGAAGCTGCTTGGACACTCACATTAAGAGTTCATGCTAATTTTTGTCTTTTTTAGAGATATTTGTTCTGCAGATCTTTTGCCACTACTTTCACCATATGAGAGGAACCTGCGTGTAAGTGTAATTGCAGAAGTGTAAAGTGTTGAATGTGAGGAGTTCCCAGGCCGGGGATATTAATCATTAACCATCAAAAACCCCTGGCCCGGCCGGGAATTGAACTCGAGGCCGCCGGGTGATAGGCGGACGCGTTGCCACCTGCACCGAGGGGACGGATTCGTGTTAGTTTAATACTTTTCTTGTTTTGAAAGTTCTGCATAAGTGCTCCGCTTTGTAGAGGTTCGAAACAATCTCTAAATATCATTAATATTGGGCATATTTAATTACCTTCGTTGTGTGATTCATTTCCGGAATTGTTTTAAGTTCAACTGCCTCTAAGCACAAGCCTTAGCACATAAACCCAAAACAAACTCCATGGCGCAGCAGCCCCGAAGGACCATGGCGTACCAAGCGACCGATGCTCAGCCCGAGACCTGCAGATTATGAGGTGTGGTCAGCACGGCGAATCTTCTCGGCCGTTATTCTTGGCTTTATTCACCGGGGCCGCCATCTCACCATCAGTTAGCTCCTCAATTGTAATCACGTAGGCTGAGTGGATCTCGAACTAGCCCTCAGATACAGGTAAAAATAAATGATTTGGCCGGGAATCGAACCCGGGGCCTCCGGATAAAAGGCAGGAACGCTACTCTTACTCCGCGGGGCCGATAAGCATTAGATCATGCTGATAATAAATGTCTGTACTTACTTGTATATGTGCTTCTTGAATAACTTTTATCAAAAAATTAAGAAAATGTAATGAATAAACGAGGAGGTAGGTTGTGCATGTTTTAAATAACATGTTACATTTGACCCCCAATCGCAATGAATGTCTGAGGCTGCATTAACAATTGAAGTTTAAAATTCCACGACCCGACCGCTAATTGAACGCGGGCCCATTGGATCAAAGACCAATAAGCTAATAATCCGTTAGTCACGGAGCCGATCTCACCGCCACTGAAAACCTACGTGAGTTAGTGCGACAATAATCTGGTATCAAATAATAATAATAATAATAATAATAATAATAATAATAATAATAATAATAATAATAATAATAATAATAATAATAATAATAATAATAATAATAATAATAATAATAATAATAACAAACAGCCACCTCTGTGGTGTAGCGGTTAGCGTGATTAGCTGCCACCCTAGGAGGCCCGGGTTCGATTCTCGGCTCTGCCGCGAAATTTGAAAAGTGATACAAGGGCTGGAACGGAGTCCACTCAGTCTCGTGAGGACAACTGAGTAGAGGACAATTTTCCTTTTTTTTTATTTTATTTTTTACGTCGCATAGACACAGATAGGTCTTATGGCGACGATGGGACAGGGAAGGGCTAGGAGTGGATAAGGAAGCGGCCGTGGCCTTAATTAAGGTACAGCCCCAGCATTTGCCTGGTGTGAAAATGGGAAACCACGGAAAACCATCTTCAGGGCTGCCGACAGTGGGGTTCGAACCTACTATCTCCCGAATACTGGATACTGGCCGCACTTAAGCGACTGCAGCTATCGAGCTCGGTACTGAGTAGAGGGGTGGGGGGTTTCGATTCTCTCCTCAGCCATCCTCGAAGTGGTTCTCCGTGGTTTCCCACTTCTCCTCCAGGCAAAAGCCGGGATGATAACTAACTTAAGGCCACGGCCGCTTCCTTCCGTCTTCCTTGTCTATCCATTCGGATCTTTCCATCCCACAAGGACCCTGTTCATCATAGCAGGTGATTCAGTTGGGCAAGGTACTGGTCCTACTTCCCAGTTGTATCCCCGACCCAAAGTCTCACGCTCCAGGACACTGCCCTTGAGACGGTAGAGGTACGATCCCTCGCTGAGTCCGAGGGAAAAAGCAACCCTGAAGGGAATACATATTAAGAAAGGTAATAATAATAGCCTAATAATAATAATAATAATACGTAAAAGCAAAGTCATCTCCGTACAGGCCATGAAGGCCCTTGGAGGGGTGGAAGGTAAAGGCTTCCACCATTCGTAACCGCGGCACGTGATGGGGTAGAATGGTTAGCTCTACGCCCGGCCGCCTTTGCCCCCAGGAATTAACCTGGTACTCATTTTTTATGTGGGCTGAGTGAAGCTCAGGGCCATATCCACCTTCGGAAATGGAAATCTCGTTTCTTAAATTTTACGACTTCCCGACGTCCTTCCGGCGAACCGAGCACGCCTCTACCACCTTGGCCACGCAGTCCCAATTATAATACGTACTAATATTAAATGGTAATGCGTATTTTGTATTAAAATTCGCATTATTATTATTATTATTATTATTATTATTATTATTATTATTATTATTATTATTATTATTACTATTATTATGCAGTTAAAGTAGAACTTCGTTTAAAAAGTAATCCAGTGTACTCCAGCAACGATAGCCTGAAGACAATTGCTTTGGAGCTAATTTATTCACGTTGTTTTGCGCTTCCGTTTAAGCAAAATAGTCTTCCTCATTAAACTGAAATGTGTATTTCATATATATAACCTTTTAGCATCACAGATCTCTCCACAGTATTTAGACTCTCCATGAAATGGCTTTCCGTACTCGTTAGATGAATCCTGTGGTATGGGCAAAACATGAAGCGAGTTCATTATTTAGAAACGTCAAACAAGGCGCCGCAGTTTGTTCTCGAAAGTCGGTGGTTTTGTTGGAATCAGCTCCACGAGTAAGCTACAACATTATTTCCCTCAGACCAGTTTTCCTACAAAAAAAGGAAGTAGCAATTGCCAAGTAGAAGGAATTTTCAGCCTCTTCTTTGTTTTCATAGACCGAACTCAAAGCACGCTTCTCCATATTAATTAAGCTGAGTAGCTCCCTCCTATTGCATTACCCAAGGGATACTTCGATTTTGTAAACAACTACTAGGAACTGATCAAAACCCATTCCTGAAATTCTTCCCTGTAACAAAACCGTTTATAATGACAGTACTCGCTGCCGTGAACAAGACAAGAAGACTGTTTTTTCTCCTTGAAATATGAAGCGGTGATCAAGGCTATCACTTTCATCCTTTACCTAAGCGGATCTGGTACTGTATAATCATTTGTTTCTATCTTTTATGAATATGCGTAGAAACAAGATATTCTCGCGTTAATGATAAACGTGAACAAAGTATTTTTGAATCATATGATTCTGGTTAAGAAAATAGTGATTTCGATTCTGCGAATCACAACGAATTAAAGCCATAAGGCCAGTTTAAAGCGAAATTTACTTATTTTGCGGTAAACGCGAATTTAATGGATATAAAGAATTTGAAATTTTATTCTAATATTAGGGAAACGGGAGACAGAGTAAGGATTTCTCAACTCGAGAGAAATACCTGTTCGTTTTAATTTTCTTGGAAATCCTCTAAGGCTATGGCTATATAGGATGAAAATGTAATTTATTACGCAATCTTGATTAGGACTATATTAAGAAAGTTGTTGAAAGACGCAAGAAAACGTATAATAAAAGGCACATGTAACGTACCCATGATCGGGTATGGTACTACTTTTAAGAAATTACATCTTTCTGATCTGGATTACTCATGGCATTCGATAGCATTCAACTATTGCAAATACGTGTGGACGAAATACTTAAGAAAAAAGTTGAAATAGGACCTTTAGAACGGACACACCTCATATCTTCAATACAGTGGCGTGCACTGAACTCCATCTACCTCAGGGCTGCCTACCCCTAAATAACTTCATACTTACATTACCTTATCATTCCTTAGAACGCTTCTTATAAAGTTTAAAGAACTGCGAGCATCTAAGCCATGCCAAGTACAGCTGTCTCGACAATCTGCTCGCACTACGCAGTTCATCTTCTTCAGCGAGCTGCGTTTCCTTGCCGGCGCGAAAGAACGCTACCCCAGCGAAGTTTGAGAAGCTTGGTCGATGCATGCATTTGAAGCTTCCTTGTCCTGGGAGCGGGGCGGGGCTGTGCGTCCACCCCACCGACACAAATTTACGGCAACAGGCCAGCTAGCTTAGGTAAGGTACTGTATGTTAGTTTTAATACTTGACACTCGAAGTCTTCAGCGCCACACACTAGAGACTACAAGAAAAATTTCAACATGTGAACAGTGTAGCCACTTGCACATCGTCTTGTTAATAAAAATATAGCCAATTTATGAAATCAATTGTAATATAGAAGAATATAATTTATTTTTGGATTTCGGCATGTTTTCGAGCAATTTATTAATGGCACGTGTAGAGTATGTTTTTCGATAGCCACAGAAAAAAAAATTTATGGTGCCCAGCATGAACACAGAACTAAGCACGAAGTACTAGAAATTTGTATTTGGTTGTCTGTGATGGTGGTATATAGTGAATTTTTGTGGGTTCCTCTTGGATTATAGGTGAAGTTTTCGTGAGTTCTGTGCCATTCTTCATTAATATAACGTGTGTTATACCTCGCGACGAACACTTTCCCTCGTTTGTCGTTGATGCATGCACACTCAGTAAGCGAGTGAAACTATAAAACTTCGGCGACGGTAAAATGCCAGTTAAATTTTGCTGATTCAGTTTAGGTTAGGCTTTTTAGGTTAAAACACAAGTAGTTAGTCCCAGTGTATTTTGGTGAAAACCATGACTTTACTATCACGAAACGTCACCGGATGAAACTGTAAGTAGGCCTACATTGTTTAAAATCTGCTATAGATTATGTTATGATGGTGTCGTCACTGCCGTGAATATCAATTTGGAAATAGGTGCGAGCGTGTGGTTGAAAATATTCTTGAAAGACCTTTCTCAGGTAGACCTTTCCAAGAAAAATGCAGCCTTATAAAATGGTAGAGTGCACTAAGGCTACAATTGCTTATATTTAAAAAAACATTTGTGCAGCTGGGGTAACGAATATCTTCACCGCAAGCCACTGCTTCTACATATATATATATAAAATTCACAAATCACATGAATGAAACTTTTTGTTAATTTTTCTGGAAAATTATTAAAGCGAAATTCAAGCGATGGGGAAGAACTATTTTGCGAAATAATGCGAAAATCGGTTCCATTTCGTGAAATCGGTCATCAATTAATGCAAAAAATCACGTCTCTACGTATGAGTTATGTTCTTAAGCTTCAGATAACATTGGAAGGGCTTAATTCCAGATTGACTTGAATTTTTTTATGTATGCTATGTTATGCATTTCTTAGTGCTATGTTATTACAGTATATCGCATAGCGTTTCTTGATTTTTATACTAGTCATCTAATGTCACACCAACATATCGAAGATTTTCGGCGACGCAAAGATGGGAAAATACCTGGATTGAGAAAGTGGCGGCCGTGGCCTTAATTAATTTACAGCACCAGCATTTGCCTTGAGTGAAATGGGAAGCCATAATCAAGAGGGTTTCGTAAGGCATCATAGCCATCATCGTAGAACTTTGGTAATCAAGAGGATCTGATAAGTTCTCCTAGCTCATATCATAGAAATTACCGAGCGAGTGGCCGCGCAGTTTGGGTCACGTGGCTATCAGCTTGCATTCGGGAGATAGTGTGTTCGAACCACACTGTCGGCAGCTCTGGAGATGGTTTTTCGTATTTTCCCATTTTCACAGCAGAAAAATGCTGGGACTGTGCCTGAATTAAGGCCAGGGTCGCTTCCTATCACATCGTCGCCATAAAACCTATCTGTGTCGGTGCAACGTACAACAAATTATAAAACAAATGATAGAAATTTGATGATCAGGAGAGTCTCGTAAAGCATCCCAGCCAACATCATACAACTTTGCTCATCTAGAGGGTCTCATAAGTTATCTCAGCCAGTATCATGGAACTTCGGCAATCAAGAGAGTCTGGTAAGTCATCCCATCCAGCATAATGGAACTTTGGTACTCCAGAAGGACCGGTACGTCAAGCCAGCAAATATCATGGAATTTTGGTAACTGACAGGGTTTGGTAAGTCATCCCAGCCAGTATCATGGACGTTGGTAACCAAGAGGGTCTGTTAAGTTATCCATGATAATATTATGGGCATTTGGTAATGAAGATGGTGTGGGAAGTCATCCTGGGCAGTGCCATGGAACTTTAGTAATCAAGAGGGTGTGGTACGTTTTTTTTCTTTATTTTACGTCGCACCGACACAGATATGTCTTATGGCGACGATGGGAGAGGAAAGGCCTAGGAATTGGAAGGAAGCAGCCGTGGCCTTAATTAAGGTACAGCCCCGGCATTTGCCCGGTATGAAAATGGGAAACCACGGAAAACGATCTTCAGGGCTGCCGACAGTGGGGCTCGAACCCACTATCTCCCGATTACTGGATACTGGCCGCACTTACGCGACTGCAGCTATCGAGCTCGGTGGTGTGGTACGTAATCCCATCCCAATTCATAGAACTTCGTTGAAAATGAGGGTCGGATAAATGATCCCAGTCAATCACAGGCCTCTGGTAAGTTATCCCAGCTGCATCATCCCAGGCAAATCATAGAACTCCAGTAATAAGGAAGGTCTGGTCATTCATCCCAGCCAATATCGTTCAACTATGATGACCAAATACTAGCGAAGCCTCGTATCGCCTTACTTGATGGTACAATGTATTTATATTTAGTACTTTTAGCATAATTTGTTGAGCATATCGTTATTTTCTCCAATTAGCTGTTCAGGTTCTCAGGAGGTGGTTAAGGATAGCATGTCTACCCTGAGCCTGGCAACTTTTCATGATAAGAGGGTATCTAATTAATATTGTTCTTAGAAACATATAAAATGTCTCGACGGACTTCGTGTTTGTCTATCGAAGAACACTCAATCACGATGCCTTCAAACACATGGACACAAGTGATAGGACTCGCAGTATTTCAGTGGTGGGAGTAACAATCAGTTTGTATTTATTCAGGAAATGAAATGAAATGGCGTGTGGCTTTTAGTGCCGGGAGTGTCCGAGGACAAGTTCGGCTCGCCAGATGCAGGTCTTTTCATTTGACACCCGTAGGCGACTTGCGCGTCATGATGAGGATGAAATGATGATGAAGACTACACATACACCCAGCCCCCGTGCCAATGAAATTAACCAATTATGGTTAAAATTCCCGACCCTGCCGGGAATCGAACCCGGGACCCCTGTGACCAAGTGCCAGCACGCTAACCATTTAGCCATGGAGCTGGGCATTCAGGAAACAAATAAACGATACGCTACTTCCACGAGAGAAAATGAGTAAGGCCGGACCCGCTGATGCTAAACTTCCATTTAGCAGGCATATGCTGAACCCGACAGGGGCATGAACCAAGGACCTTTGGTTGATATTGATCTTCGTAATTACGCACGCAATGATATTAAAGGGAAAGAATGCCGAAACTAATTAATATTCATATCATTAATAGAGGTCATGCCGAAACTAATTAATATTCATATCATTAATAGAGGTCATGCCGAAAATAATTAATATTCATAACATTGAGATAGATAAATTGTGTCTTTTAAAAATTATTCTACGAGATTTCTTTGTCTGCAACTTATTGCGCAGTATTGTCCTTTGTGTCGCGGGTGCCCGCATAGGAAGCCAAGCCAACTTAGACCCGGGAGGGGTTATGAATGGGGATTCCCCGTGGCATCACTCGAGAGAAGTCATCCCTCCTCAAGACTCTCAGAATGAGGGGAAACCAACTTTTTCGAATCGAAATATAGGAGCCATCTTGGACTCGTACTGGCCAACTTAATTACCTACGATCTAGAAAATTAATGAAACTCGAATTACTGGGTCATCTCCCGATTTAAAAGGGATAAATGTCACTGGGACATTTCTTTAGAGTGTTTAATGTCCTTTTCCTTGATAACTTTCAGAAGAAGAAAGAATACTGTGTGGTTTCTGCGTGGAAAAGTACTGGGTCATCTGTTTATTCTCACGACACCTCCTCGAGAAAGGTAGTTCACCACGCAGGGTGGGGGAAGCAGGACAGATTTTAATTAATTTAAGGAGATTCACCGAAGGATATGTGATTGGTTATGTCTCAATCGCATCAACTAAATACCGGTCACCGATTAACCGTTCTATGATACCTCGAGTACGCCGGGAATAGGCGCTACGCAAATTAGTGGAAAGGGTATCGCTCCCTTGTAAAAACTACTGCAGGAAGGGACAAGCGTCATTCGGGGGTTAGCGGCTCATCGACGGCGGAGCTATGCTCGGTTAAGCCCTCGTTAGTTCTTTGCTCAAGTGAAGTTAACTCCCATTTTAAGTGAAATAATACAATTTGCATAAACAGTGTATAGTTTTGATCTCTGTGACGCCGGTGTTAACTTTTTAGAAAACCGTGATGTGTAAAGTAATATTATTAGCATTACTATAGTACAATAATCTTACGTAGTCGCTTACGAGATCGTGACCGGACGTTCACATTGAACGCTGTCAACCGGAGTGTGAATTAAACAGTGACGTTGTGTGTGTACAGGATTAATTGCCAGCGGCTCCACCATCATCGAACAATGGGTCTTCAACTTCAAGATGGAATGGAGATGAAAGTAATCACCGTGGTGCCCATGGAGGAGGAGGATGGACCTCCTGAGCTGACGAAGGTGTCATCATGTGACAGAGATGAGTACAAAGTCTTATTATCTGGCATGCATGGCGGGATGGGAATGTTTATTGTAAACTGACGCTATAAGAGATTAAAGATGTAGTCCTGGTGAAATAGAGCGCCAAAATGGGCGCGTAGTTATTAATTCTTAGTTTAGGAAACCGACGACAGGTCTGAGTAATTGATTGTAAATAATTTAGGGAATATAATACTTTAGCTTTTCATGGGATAGAGACTTATTCAATTATTTCTTTCTTGGGAGATTCTGTTTGTTTATTGGCGTCAGAAGACCAGGAGTAATTAGTTTAGGGGAGTGCAGTGTGAGTAGTTATTAGAGTAATCATTAATTTGATAAGTGTATGGCAAGTAAAACGGTAAGTACTATTGTGTGTAACTACGAGGCTCAGCGGCCGAACTGACAGCCATAAAAACTCCACCCTTTGAAATACTTAGATAGGAAGTGATAAGATTAAATTGATTATGTGAATAAATTTACCAGGAAGTGATCATAATGCGTGTGTCAAATATCAATCCATGTGAATATTAATTAATTAATGAATGTATTGCCGTGTGACGAAAAAGTAGCCACGTACTGACCATCGATTAATTAGCAGTCAGTAATCTGTTGTTAATTGCCGAGCGAGCACTTAATTGTGTTGTAATTGCTGAATAGATTCCGCACGATGATCATGTATAAGTAATGTCGCGGGTAAGCCATGTAGGACGGCAGGAATAATAATAATAATAATAATAATAATAATAATAATAATAATAATAATAATAATAATAATAATAATAACAATCGGGCAAAGATTACCATTGTAATACCGGGGTCGCGTTGTGAAAATGACGTGATACTGTTGGGTAAATATGTGTTGAATTCAAGGTGATTTGCGCGAGTCTCTCAGACCGCAGTTTATTGTAGAAGTACTTCCGAGTGAAGTGTTACGGTTTCCTTTTGAAAGGAAATGTTACGCCTGTTAATGGTGGGTTGTCGACCGCGTGTGGAATGGGGAGCATTTCGTCTGGCCTGCCACCAGTCGTGTTTTTTCTATGCCCCAGCTGTGGGGGAAGCAGGGGCTTTTTGAAATAAGAGGAAGAGGCCTGTTTGAACGGCAAAATAATGTGATTTACCTAACACGGCAGAGCAGTGTAATAATTAACAAGCGACCCGGCCGATAATGATAATGTTTGCCAATGAATCATTGTTAATTGCTCGAGTATAATATAGATAGGGATTACAGGACCCTGTCTTCATCGCAAGAGGTTGTCAGTTCGATGCTCAACGTAGGCATTGGAGGCCTACAGCGTCAGAAGAAAGATCAAAGTGCCTTTTACGTATTTTGTTGCATATCATGTATCATTTATGTGTTCTTTATGTCATGTGTGGTTGTACATAAGGCCAGTGGTGGTTCTGTCCATCAGCTTGGCGATGTCTATAATAGCGAGGGTCGGTTCGAACCCAGGTGTTGTATCATATGTGTGTATTTTTTTCTTTTACGTCGTTTCATTGGGAAATCTAGGTCTTCATTAGAATAGGAATTGCTCAGACGTGTTGTCGGATGCATGTTAGTTTTATGTGTTAGCGATAATATAGCCTCAGTGTTATGATAAAATTACCATTCGCCATATGCCACGATACATCGCTTCGCGATAAACGTACTCGTTTCTATCAAGTATAACGGACAGATGCCCACCGAACAAACCACAACAAACATTTATAAATTTTAATGTAATTCATTAGTGTTATTTAGTGCGCCATTTCCCATCATAATTAAGGTTGAATAAACCGGTTTGTGAGTTAAATATTTTAATTCGAATGTGTTCTCATTTTAGTATGTATGCCCCGCTTCTCCGCCCCTGTACGCCTTTAAGTTTACTTTAGTTCAGCGCCTATTTATTTCATACTTCATGACCCATGTGCGACCCTGTAGATTCCATGCCGGTGCCATTTAGGGAGGGGGCGGGTGCAATACATAGTGGTCCTGGCCTTAAGACACATTGCGATGTTGTCTTATGTGCATGCAATTTAATTCAGCTGCATGGACGTCAGGTAAACAGTACGGTGCAGAGAATTTGTACAAGACAAAGTACTGTTAGTGAAACGACGCAAAGTAATTTACGTAGAAATGAGTTAGCATTACTGAGCACTTGCTTTTAATGTAATGAAAGCCATTTTATTATCAATATATACATATATATATTTCATATGAATTCCTCCTTTTAGTTAATTCATGGATAAACTATAAAAAAGGAAAACTGATACCAAGATAAATTCCGTTCCATATTTGCAGTAGGGTTAGTGGGAAAGTTCATAAGAAAACTCAAATTTCCTAAATTATCTCATTAACGAACGTCCCTTAATTCAAACCAGTGGCTAAATTAATATCATAAAAATATTTAAGTATGCTCTTTCGTTTTTTATTACTTTTATTGTTGTTTTTAAAATCACGAAAAGTGTTCAATTTCATTTTAAATGTGAATGTACTTTTTGCAACTGAAGAATACTTGTACTTTTCACGATGAATTTTCTTGCAACCGACGTTATTGAAGTTTCAACAAGGATGAGTGTAATTAAAATAATTTTACAATTCCACAGTTGGGTACTATCGAAGTATTTAAATGAAAGGAGGTTTATCACTGGAGATATCCCTGTTGGAATTGTATCTTCACTTTACTAATCTTTGTAGTTTCCTTACGACATCCTCACGTTTAATATAATTTGTAAATCACTCTCCCGTTCAGCCGCCGGCATTTAAGACAACCTCTGAATGGAGCACCCTCACATATTTCAAATTGAACATGCATTGTTAAACTATCCCCCGTCATCTTCTGTGTATCCATGCATTAATTATAATAATAATAATAATAATAATAATAATAATAATAATAATAATAATAATAATAATAATAATAATAATCAGAAGAAGAAAAAGAAGAACAAGAATGCGTATATGGAGTTTGCTAAGCACTCCACTCCAAAACTGAGTCTAGAGGATAGGAAATCCGCCGGATTGGATTTTCGCTTGGATACCTGGTCTTATAACCCCACATCACGTAAACGTTGGATGATGACACTGAATAATAATAATAATAATAATAATAATAATAATAATAATAATAATAATAATAATAATAATAATAATGTCCGTCTCTGTGGTGTAGTGGTTAGTGTGATTAGCTCTCACCCCCGGAGGCCCGGGTTCGATTCCCGGCTCTGCCACGAAATTTGAAAAGTGGTACGAGGGCTAGAACGGGGTCCACTCAGCCTCTGGAGGTCAACTGAGTAGAGGTGTGTTCGATACCCACCTCAGCCATCCTGGAAGTGGTTTTCCGTGGTCTCCTCCTTCTCCTCCAGGCAAATGCCGGGATGGTACCTAACTTAAGGCGACGTCAGCTTCCTTCCCTCTTCCTTGTCTATCCCTTCCAATATTCCCATCCTCCCGCAAGGCCCCTGTTCAACATAACAGGTGAGGCCGCCTGGGCGAGGTACTGGTCATTCTCTCCAGTTGTATCCACGAATCAGAGTCTGGAGCTCCAGGAACGGAGGCAGTAATGGTGGGATCCCTCGCTGAGTCCGAGGGAAAAAGAGACCCTGGAGGATAACAGATTAAGAAAGAAATATAATAATAATAATAATAATAATAATAATAATAATAATAATAATAATAATAATAATAATAATAGTACCGGGCGTACACCTCCGCGCCGCAAAATCAAATGTTGCGCCAGTTGAAATCCCTCTACAGGAGGAAGCCTGAACTTTAACAAACTGTATTAACTCAACGGTTTCTCGGAAGATGTCTCTACTGTAAATTTTGAAGTGTTCTGAACTATGTCTATTTCGATTTGTATTTGTTTGCTCTGTAGCATGAAGTGTGGACATTCTCTTCTAGATGGCACTACTTAAGGACTATAATTATGCACCCGGGTTGTTTTCATTCATGAAAGGTCTCGAATTTTCCACGAGGGTATAAAAACTGCTGATTTTCTTGTCCCCGGGCCACTTCAGTAACATCTTTCTCAGTGTGTGAACATATATAGCAGGGGACGGGAAGCGCCTCTTTCTCCTAGCAGCAGTTCATCTACAAGGTAATGGCCTGTTAACATCTTCATTTCTTGCTAGCTCAGCAGTTTAACTCTCGGGGAGGGTTCGAAACCTTTAGCATGTAACCTACTCTTTTAAAATGTAAATTATTTTCTGTCTATCTACAAATTACAAATATGTAAAGCGGGGATAGAGAGTTCTTCACCCTCTCGAACTCCCCTTCATTTTGAATTTGAGGTGACTATGTTTTCGCAACCGTTTTTCTCTTCCTTCTTAAAGTCTTAAACTTATTTGCCAACTCTCCATAGATTGGGATTAGCCCCTGTATCATCGGCCTAGCGCCACATAGGTTTTAGTCAAAAACTTTGTGTAGGAGTGCAAGTTATCGCCTCCATTCAATCTTGTATTATGGGCCAGTAATTTAACCTGATGTTTTGTTTTCCTCATGTAAAGGCCCTCTAGGTTGGGTATCAAATACCCCTGTTTCTTAGTGTGCCTTAAGGGCAGTCTGAAATGAAGGTTGTAGCCTTTGATAGGCTGGTAATATTGAGAGCGGTTCTGCTCTTTTCTTTAACATTGTAATTAGGAGCAAGTGCTACTTGTACTTAAGGGTTTTCTGCCCTGTTTGTGAGCTGAGAGCTCAAGAGTTAATGAATTCGGGCCGTAGCCCAGTATATGTAAAAATCACTTAACTGGTTTTTGGTACGGCGGCTGTATACCTGATTGCCTTTGTCATTTCCCCTAGTGGGAACCGGTTAAATTTTCTCTAAATTGTGTACCTGATTTAACTTGGATGTAATTTGTTGTATACTCAAAATTCTGTGCTACCATTGTTAAGTTTTGAAAATATAACCTTGTTAAAATTTTAATTCATCTTTCGTGCTTCTGTAGTTGAGACCTATTCCAACCAGCACCTTCTTTCACCTCTAACTACCACGGAAAACTCCGTAACAGGTGGTAGCAGAGCGTGGTTGAATGGGTCTCAATTTAGCCCAATTTGACGGCTAAATATTGCTTTTGATTTGAACTCTAACAATTTTCTCAGTTGCTGGAATTTTTTTATTTTTCTAAAAATTTTCTGTCATCATGTCCGGCTCTCGCGACGTCCTCCATCCCGGCTATTTGCGCAAGGAGGAATTGATCTATGAATTAACGATTAGGTATGTTCAATCTGGAGGCACGGTTGTGATAGACACCAATAAGTTAAAAGATTCCCTTGATTTGCCTATTACCATCCCGACTTTGGGAGAAAAAGACATCGATGACGCTCTCTCCACGATCACTGATAATGCTACTGAGCTAGAATCTATAGTTAGTTTATTTGAAGTAAGTGATCCATCTCCTAATCAACTCAAAAGAGTAGAGGCCAGATTGTACCACTTTTATAATAGGGTATGTGATCTATTGTCCCTGAAGTTAAATGACCTTCATGGTAAGGTAGCTAGTGCTGTGGCTGAAAACCTGTCTAAAATGTCTAGTAAAGTTAGCCATTTGTTATCTGGATCTGCTATTCCAATAACCGACCAGCCTATGGTAGTAAATATCGTAAGTGGGGAGGATTCCTCTAAAGAGGAAGGAGGTAGTACTGCGGGGCCAACGAACATCTGCCCCATTAGAAACTGTGTCCGATCGTCGCACGTCCATTCCACCCTTCAAGTTAAATAATGCTCCTTCTGAATCTGCTTCTCCGCCACTTAGGCCCCTTCCTACTACGTCCCCGGGTTTCAGCAGTTTGTCCCATCCTTTAGCAATGTTGCTCAGAGGTATTTCTAAGTTTTCTGTTAACTCTACCAGTGACGTAATTTCATTCTTAAGGTTTTTCGTTGAGTTTCAGGATCATGCCCTGGTTTTTCTCTTTCTCCGTGTCAAATTTTGCAGATCATTTATCCCTATGCAATTGGTGTTCTCTCAGACAAGATAGCTAGGGCAATTGCTGAACAGTCATCCATAGAAGACTTCCGCGCCCATCTGTTAGCTAATTTTATTCCAGCTCGAGCTAGGTCATCTCTAATTCAAAAGTACTACTACCGAGTACAAAGGTTGGATGAAAATTGGCAGACTTCATCCAAGACATTAAGTTCTACACTAGGGTATTTGCTCTACATTTCCCTGAAGATCAAATTGTACAGGCTATTGTGGAAGGTATTTCTCCATCATACCGATCATACTTGTGTTTTGCGTCGCGTCCGCAAACTTTCGCTGAGTTAGAGGCTATGGCTGTCTCAGCCGAAGGAGTTAGAGGAGCAGGCTCATAGTATTCGTAAGCTGTGTCGGTCGTTTCCTAAGGTTTTCTCGGATACTCTTGGTGTTACTGACCTTATTGAATACAAGATTGAGGTTACGGATTCCATCCCCGTCAGATTTCCACCTTATAGACTATCTCCGCCTAAAATGAAGTCTCTGAAGGAGATCATTGATCAGATGTTGAAGGATGGCATTATTCGGCCCTCTAAGTCGGCGTATTCATCGCCTATTTTCGTTGTTCCGAAACCGCAAGGTGGCTTCAGGCCCGTGATTGATTATAGGGCACTCAATCGGAAGGTGGTGTTACAATCTGTGCCCCTTCCCGACCTTCATTCTTGTTTTTCATGGTTTCGTAAAGATAAGTTCTTCACCATCTTAGACCTCAATCAGGCTTATAACCAGATTCCGCTAGCAGAGGAATCCAAACACCTGACAGCTTTTGCCACAGATTGGAACTTGTACGAATACAACCGCGTGCCTTTTGGGCTCCCCACGGGAACAACTGTACTCACTAGACTGCTAGACAAGGTCTTCTCCGACATCAAGTTTGAGTACTTGTACCACTATCTTGATGATGTCGTCGTATTTTCGGAGACCTTTGAAGAACACCTTGATCATCTGAGAGAAGTTCTCAATCGCCTTCGTAAGGCTGGGTTAACTGTGAAATTGTCCAAGGTCGCCTTCGCTAAGCCTTCCGTGTCATTCTTAGGGCATATTGTGTCGCCCGATGGTGTTGCAGTCGATCATTCTAGAACACAGGCCATCCGTGAGTTCACGACTCCCAAGGACATCAAAGGTATTGCTAGGTTCATTGGTATGGTGAATTTCTTCAGGAATTTTTTTCCAAATTTCGCCATTAGAGCGGCGCCCTTGAACTTACTACGTAGGAAAGGCGTCAAATTTGAGTGGGGACTTTCTCAACAAGCCGCTTTTGAAGATCTCAAATTAGCTCTGTGTAATGCCCCTGTTCTGGCTATGCCGGATTTCTCGAAGAAATTCATCGTCCAAACCGACGCGTCGTCGTCGGCAGTGGCTGCGGTCCTTCTTCAAGAGACCGAACTAGGGAGGCGACCCATCGCCTATGCATCTAGGACACTTCCGGCTCAAGAAGCCAAGTATTCCATCTATGAACTTGAGGGTTTGGCTGTCTTGTTTGCGCTTGAAAAGTTCCGCCTTTATCTGGAACATGTCAAGTTCGACTTAGAGACTGATAACCAAGCCTTAAGCTGGGTCTTAGGTAGGCCGCGTCGTACTGGTCGTATAGCCCGGTGGGCCATCCGAATTTCTGCCTTCCAATTTGACGTTAGGCATATCAGAGGTACTAAAAATGTTGTGGCA
Source organism: Anabrus simplex (assembly GCF_040414725.1). Lineage (NCBI taxonomy): Eukaryota > Metazoa > Arthropoda > Insecta > Orthoptera > Tettigoniidae > Anabrus > Anabrus simplex. Next base: position 109,410,285 of record NC_090266.1, on the reverse strand, counting down.
GACGGACTCAGCCGTATGTTATCCAATGATGTAGAGACCCATGAACTGGTCGATAGTTCTTCACCTCCCGTGTCCATACGACCTGAGGTTAATGCCATTTTAACTGATGCTCCCATGTTGTTTAGGGATCTTGAGAAATATCAACGTGAAGATCAGACGCTGGCCCCTATCATGGAAGCCCTTTCTTCCGGGGAACATGTTGTCCCTTATGTGCTGAGGAATGGTGTTTTACGTTGCCCGTTGAGGCATGATAATAAGATGAAGGTTGTGGTTCCAACTGTTCTCGTTCCCATGATCTTCAAATACTATCATGAAACCCCGTTAGGGCGGCATTTAGGTATCTTCAAAACCCGTGAAAAGATCCGGGAGATGTTTATTTGGAAAGGTATGGACGGTGAAATTCGTGAACTAGTTAAAGCTTTTAAATCTTGCTTGCTTAGTAAACCCACCATGTCTACCAAGGTAGGCCTATTGTCTTCTCATCAAGCATCGCTCCCAATGGAACGTCTGTATATCGACTACGTCGGACCCTTCCCCCAGTCAAAGGGGAATGCCAACAAGTTCATCCTTGTGTGTGTAGATGGTTTTACTAGATTTTCTTGGTTACTTCCGACAAAGCTGCCTACCGCTCACTCCACCATTTCCTGTTTAAATTCTATCTTTGCTTCTTTTGGTCCTTGTCAATATATCGTGTCCGACAATGCTAAAGCTTTCACTTCGAATCTTTTCCGTAAATTTTGTTTTGATCTATCTATCTCTCATGTAAACACTTCTGCTTACTATCCTCAACCATCTCTGGCTGAACGGGTCAATCGTAATCTGAGATCGGCGCTGATTGCATATCATCATGAAGATCATTCTAGGTGGGACACGTCCCTGCATTGGTTAGCTTTCGCTTTGAATTCGGCGGTTCATGAATCTCATAAGTTTACTCCGGCTTCTTTGGTGTTTAAGTTTGTTCCCAACACGCCGCTCCCTAACCTTTGGTCTCTTAGTGATATTCTACCCGAGACAATAAATCCTGATAACATTAAAGATCTTTGGAGGAAGGCTAAGTCCAACCTTAAAGTATCTCATGAAAAGGTTAGGGAAAGATATGATCGTGGAGGGAGACCCACCCATTTGAAGGTAGGCGACCAGGTTATGGTCAAGAATTTTGTTCCCGCGGGCAAGCTTGCCCCCAGATGTCATGGGCCGTGCGTCATTTTAGATTTCCTTACCCCGGTGACGTTGTTACTAAGCAATCCAGCCACCGAGAGGATATTTAGGGTTCACCTGTCGCAGCTGAAACCTGTGTAATTTCCGTGCTAACTTGGTCCTTATAATTTTGTAAGAATCCTGAAGGTTATATTTTTAAGTTCATTTTAAGGCCTTCTGCCCCTAGTTGTTTTACATTTGGTTGAATCTGCCTTGTATAAATTGTGTGAAATCGTCCCTCAGGTTACTCTGCTGCTCCGTAAGGCCATTACCAAGCTCCCGTCTCCTGCTAAACCACACCAGTGGCTAATTAAAATGAAATAAAAACTTCCACGCCGCTGGCCCCTCAGCCTCACCACAAAGATTGTACCCTACAATCCTTATGGTCCAACAAAATTCTGCCGCCGAGATCTTAATGTTTCAGTGCCCCCGCAGCCGTGCGGCGCCGTACCGCCACTGTGGTGGAGTACGGGCCCGCTCTACTCCAGTGAGGTCAACCAGTGTACGGCGAGTCGGAGTCCTCCTTCCAGCCAAGGCTGATGTGCGGCGCACCACATGCTAACTGCCCGCGGACTGTAAACAATCGTCGCGTGTGCGGCGTGCTTCACCACCACTACCCCTCCCATAGTAGCGGGAGAGGTGTATCTCAGGGTACTCGAGGGGTCCGAGCGGCCTCCTCTGGACACTAGCAGCGGCGGCTGGTCTGGCCGTCAAACTTAATCAACAACTAATGTACTTATTCAGCTACATGGACATTCCATACCCACAATTACTGCGTCTTTGGATTCAACATCAACATCTGGTGGACTTAGAAAAAAAATTCTTCTTCCAAGAATTAAAGTTTTTCTTTGGAATTCAATTTCTACAACCATAGAGACCTTTCATCAAAAACTACTACAAAGAGATTCCAAAACTGGATTTTATTTAACCCACTTATATCAACTAACTTCTGAGACCTTCGACTATTGAAAAGTTATATTTTTCTGTTCTAAATTCTTCAGCTCCTCAGCAAAAAACTTGGACTTTTTGTTAAAAACAAATGTTTTGTTTTCTTCTGTGTCACCCCTTGGAAGGACTTTGGGGGGGGGGGGGAGATCTGTACCGGGCGGTACACCTCCGCGCCGCAAAATCAAATATTGCGCCAGTTGAAATCCCTCTACAGGAAGAAGCCTGAACTTTAACAAACTGTATTAACTCAGCGGTTTCTCGGAAGATGTCTCTACTGTAAATTTTGAAGTGTCTGAACTATGTCTATTTCGATTTGTATTTGTTTGCTCTGTAGCATGAAGTGTGGACATTCTCTTCTAGATGGCACTACTTAAGGACTATAATTATGCACCCGGGTTGTTATCATTCATGAAAGGTCTCGAATTTTCCACCAGGGTATAAAAACTGCTGATTTTCTTGTCCCCGGGCCACTTCAGTAACATCTTTCTCAGTGTGTGAACATATATAGCAGGGGACGGGAAGCGCCTCTTTCTCCTAGCAGCAGTTCATCTACAAGGTAATGGCCTGTTAACATCTTCATTTCTTGCTAGCTCAGCAGTTTAACTCTCGGGGAGGGTTCGAAACCTTTAGCATGTAACCTACTCTTTTAAAATGTAAATTATTTTCTGTCTATCTACAAATTTCAAATATGTAAAGCGGGGATAGAGAGTGCTTCACCCTCTCGAACTCCCCTTCATTTTGAATTTGAGGTGACTATGTTTTCGCAACCGTTTTTCTCTTCCTTCTTAAAGTCTTAAACTTATTTGCCAACTCTCCATAGATTGAGATTGGCCCCTGTATCATCGGCCTAGCGCCACATAGGGTTTAGTCAAAAACTTTGTGTAGGAGTGCAAGTTATCGCCTCCATTCAATCTTGTGTTATGGGCCAGTAATTTAACCTGATGTTTTGTTTTCCTCATGTAAAGGCCCTCTAGGTTGGGTATCAAATACCCCTGTTTCTTAGTGTGCCTTGAGGGCAGTCTGAAATGAAGGTTGTAGCCTTTGATAGGCTGGTAATATTGAGAGCGGTTCTGCTCTTTTCTTTAACATTGTAGTTAGGAGCAAGTGCTACTTGTACTTAGGGGTTTTCTGCCCTGTTTGTGAGCTGAGAGCTCAAGAGTTAATGAATTCGGGCCGTAGCCCAGTATATGTAAAAATCACTTAACTGGTTTTTGGTACAGCGGCTGTATACCTGATTGCCTTTGTCATTTCCCCTAGTGGGAACCGGTTATTGTCTCTAAATTGTGTACCTGATTTAACTTGTTGTTATTTGTTGTATACTCAAAATTCTATGCTACCATTGTTAAGTTTTGAAAATATAACTTTGTTAAAATTTTAATTCAACTTTCGTGCTTCTGTAGTTGAGACTTATTCCAACCAGCACCTTCTTTCACCTCTAACTACCACGGAAAACTCCGTAACAACAACAACAATAATAATAATAATAATAATAATAATAATAATAATAATAATAATAATAATAATAATAATAATAATAATTTCGTCTTGGCTCCTTCCAGCCTGGTGCAGCCCTTGTAAGGCAGATCAACCGACGAGGGTGGGTAATATCTGCCGTGTATGGGAAATTGCTTGTCATTCCAGATGAGTATACAGTAGTGTTATTTGTAGTGTATGAATTGAAGGGATATCGGAAACAGTAAAAGTACCCAGTCCCCGAGCAAAGGGAATTTACGATTTAAGGTTGAAATATCCAACCCGACCAGGAATTGAATCCGTGGCACTCAGAACTGCAGATCACTACGCTGACCATTCAGCCGAAGGCCTGAAATAATAATAATAATGATAATAATAATAATAATAATAATAATAATAATAATAATAATAATAATAATAATAATAATGTTTGTTTAGGTCATCAGCACAGAGGCTGGTTGGATCCTCAAATAGCACCACCAAAGGTTATGCGGTTATAAGGAAACCCCAAAAACCAATGGCAGCACCAAAATAAGGCGTACTAGGCAAGATGAGGAGTGAGGTAGTTTGCCATTGCTTTCCTCACTGGGTCAGAAAGTACTATTGTAGCACGACTGACGCTATGAGCAGCATCTTTCATAACACTCAGATGCAGTAGTCATGCTCTGAATGTCATTACTCAGCACTACCCATACCCGAGCAACTTCCATATTGTCACAGCCATGGATGTTGACTGGGACTTCGGTGGAAGCTACACTTTACTCTTGCCTGTGCCAAGAGATGGATGCAAAAGTACTGTTTCCATCAAGAAATGACAGCAGGCAGAATAATAATAATAGTAATCATACTAATACTAATACTAATAATAATAATAATAATAATAATAATAACAATAATAACTGAACGGGTGGTGGTACATGTCCGCGCAGCTAATTCAAACATTCTGCCAGTTGAAACTCCTCTACTGGAGGAAGCCTGAACTTTAACACCCATGTTAATTCTAAAGTTTCTCAGAAGATGTCGCTATTGTAAATTTTGAAGAGTTCTGAACTGTGTCTTTTTCGATTTATATTTGTTTTCTCTGTAGTGAGAGGTGTGAACATTCTCTTCTAGATGGCACTACTAAAGAACTGCAATTGTGCACCCTAGTGCGAAGTGAAGGAACTGTTTTTTGAGAAGTTTTGTGTTCATAAGTTTGTTCTTTGTTAAATTTCTTTCAGTCATTTTTTGGGTTGGCAGTATAACCCTTCTCTTTCCGCTTGTTTTGAATTTAGCCAATCCCGAATTTCTCTAATTAATTTTTGACCAATAACGTATGTCTTCTCCGATATGGATATGTTGCTTGATCCTAGCCAATAAAGTTGAGGGGGGTGTGGGTTTTCATTCATGAAACGTCTCGAATTTTCCGCGAGGGTATATAAACTGCTGATTTTCTTGTCTCCTGGCCACTTCAGTAACATCTTTCCTAGTGTGATTATGTAGCAGGTCGGGCAGCAGTTCTTCTATAAGGTAATGGCCTTTTAATAACTTCTTTTCTTGCTAGCTCAGCAGTTTAACCCTCGGGGCAGGTTCGAAACTTGTATCATGTAACTTTCCTTTAAAATGTAAAAGACACTTGATATAAAATTCTACCTCTTTAACTACAAATTGGGATAGAGAGTGCCTAACCCTCTCGAGCTCCCACTCATAGTGTTCTGAGGTGACTACGTTTTCATAACAGTTTCCCTTCTCCTTGTAATGTAATAAAGTTTTCCTATCGTGTCACCTCCGTAGTATGGGATTAGTCCTTGCATAAGCGGCCTAAGAGCCAAATAAGTTTTAAAAAGGTGTATTAGGAGTGCAAGTTACGCCTCCACTCATGTTGGTATTTTGGGGCCATGTAATTATCCTGTTTCTTTACTTAATAGGCCTCAGTAGGTTGGGTGTTTTTACCCCCGTTCTTGGGTGCCTGGAAGGCAGCTTGAAAGTGGAGTTTGGTGTGGCCTTTGCATTGGCTTGAACTTTGAGAGCGGGTTGCTCTTTCTTAAATTTGGTTTCTGTGTGCCTCGAGCAGGCTTAACTGGGTAATTGGGAGCTAGTGCTCCTTGGTATGATTGGGGTTTCCGGCCCCTTTGTTGAACCTTATACATTGGTAAAGTTGGGCTCATTGCTCAAGGATGGTGTGTCTGGGGGACTCGAAGCCCAAGTCCATTAACAAATTGTAATTGTACATTCTTAACTTGTTGATATATAACTGAGTTCCTGTCATACTTGTTATTTCTTGATCTTGAAGAGAAAATATAACCTTTGTTAAATTTTAAATTAACTTTAATTTCGTAAGTTGAGACCTATTCATCCCAGCACCTTCTTTCACCTCTGCTGTTCCACAGATACCTCGGAATAAGTGGTAGCAGAGCGTGGTTGAATGGGTCTCAATTTATCCCCTTTTGACGGCTGAACATTGCTTTGATTCGAACTCTAACAATTTTCTCAGTTGCTGGAAGTTTTTAGATTTTTCTTTCGAAAAATTTTCTGTCATCATGTCCGGCCCTCGCGAGGTTCTCCATCCTTTCTGTTTGCGTAAAGAGGAATTAATTTATGAACTATCTCTCAGAAACGTTCAATCTGGAGGCACGGTTGCAGTCGACTCCAATAAGCTAAAAGATTCCCTTGATTTGCCTATTACCATCCCGACTTTGGGAGAGAAAGAGATTGACGAAGCTCTCTCCACGATCAATGATAATACTACTGAGCTAGCATCTGTAGTTAGTTTTTTTGAAGTAAGTGATAAATATCCTAATCAACTTAAAAGAGTACAGGCCAGGTTGTACCACTTTTATAATAGGGTGTGTGATCTATTGTCTCTGAAGTTAAATGACCTTCAGGGTAAGGAAGCTAGTGCCCTTGCCGAAAACTTGTCCCAAATGTTTAGTAAAGTTAGTCAGTTGTTATCTGGACCTGCTATCCCTAAAGTCGACCAACCTATGGTAGTAAATATTGTAAGTGGGGAGGATTCCTCTAAAGAGGAAGGAAGTACTGCAGCGGCGGCTACCCAACGAACATCTGCCCCATTAGAAACGGTGTCCGGTCGTCGCACGTCCATTCCACCCTTTGTGTTAAACAATGCGCCCTCTGAAACAGCTTCTACACCCCATAGGCCGTTACCTACTATGTCACCCGGGTTCAGTAGTTTGCCGCATCCATTAGCAATGTTGCTCAGGGGTATTTCTAAGTTTTCTGTTAACTCCACAACCGATGTCATTGCTTTCTTAAGGTTTTTAGTTGAATTCCAGGATCATGCCCTTGTTTTTTCTCTTTCTGCTTGTCAGATTTTGCAAATCATCTATCCCTATGCAATTGGTGTTCTCTCCGACAAGGTAGTTAGGGCAATTGCTGAACAGTCATCCATAGAAGACTTCCACGCCCATCTGTTAGCTAATTTTATTCCAGCTCGAGCTAGGTCATCTCTAATTCAGAAGTATTATTATAGAGTGCAACGACTTGATGAAAACCTGGCAGACTTCATACAAGACATCAAATTCTATACGAGGGTATTTGCCCTTCATTTCCCTGGAGATCAAATTGTTCAGGCTATTGTAGAAGGTATTTCACCTCCTTACAGATCATACTTGTGTTTTGCGTCGCGTCCACGAACTTTCGCTAAGTTAGAGGCTATGGCTGTCTCAGCCGAAGGAGTCAGATACGCCGATACGTTGCGTGTCGCGAAAGAACCCCCTCCATCCTCTAGTAGTTTACGGCCTCCTCCTCGCCGACACATCACACCCCGTAAATGTTATGCTTGCGGGTCGCCTGACCATCTTCGCAATACATGTCCATTGAACAAGTCTAGTGGGACAAGGAATGGAGCACGGTCACCTCAAGGTTGCTTTAAATGCGGCGCGTTTTCACATATTGCCAAGAACTGCCCTAATGCTAACAGCACTCCCTCCTGCTCAACTTCTGGTGTCACTTCCACCAAGGCCAATAATAATAAGTGACTAGGGACTTCGGCTGAGTCGGCGAACCCTTCTCCTCGAGGCTCAGCCCCAAGTAATCATGCCGAAATTTCAGAGAAAACTCAGGCTTCAAATTTATCTTTCGAAGGTCCCAAAGAATGTCTTAGGATAGCGGCGGATTCCCCCGCACCTGTGCCTTTTCTCAAAATTGAATTAAATAATGATCCTGTAACAGCTCTATTAGATTCTGGAAGTGTTTGTTCTATTATTTCGGCTGAATGGTACTCCAAATTGAAAACTGTTTGTAGTCTTCCTGATTTTTGTTCGACTTCGGTTCAATATGTTTCCGCAAATTCCTCTCCATTAGAAACTTTAGGTTTTCTGTTTGCTAAAATTCGTATATCTAAATTTACTTGGAAAGTTAAATTGGTTGAGGCAAACCACTTATCTTGCCCCATTATATTGGGAGCCGACTTCATGAGCCATACTGGCCTAGTGCTCGATCTTCAAAGTAAGTCGTGCACATTGAAATTTGCTTCTAATTGTAAAATCACCTTATTGAAATGTAATTCGTTTCCAGAGGTGTTCTCGGATACTCTTGGTGTTACTGACCTTATTGAATACAAGATTGAGGTTACGGATTCGATTCCTGTCCGTTTCCCACCTTAAAGGCTATCACCACCTAATATGAAGGCGCTGAAAGAAATCATAGATCAGATAATGAAGGACGGTATTATTCGGCCCTCTAAGTCGGCGTATTCTTCGCCCATTTTTCTAGTCCCGAAACCCCAAGGTGGCTTCAGGCCTGTCATTGATTATAGGGCTCTCAATCGGAAGGTGGTGTTACAATCTGTGCCCCTTCCAGACCTTCACTCTTGTTTTTCATGGTTTCGGAAGGCTAAGTTGTTTACCATATTGGATTTGAATCAGGCCTATAATCAAATTCCTCTGGCTGAAGAATCTAAACATCTTACAGCGTTTGCCACGGATTGGAATTTGTATGAATACAACCGCGTACATTTCGGGCTCCCCACGGGAGCAGCTGTACTCACTAGACTGCTAGACAGGGTCTTCTCCGACATCAAGTTTGAGTACTTGTACCACTATCTTGATGATGTCGTCGTATTTTCGGAGACCTTCGAAGAACACCTAGATCATCCGCGAGAAGTCCTCAATCGCCTCCGCAAGGCTGGGTTTACTGTGAAGTTGTCCGAGGTTGCCTTCGCTAAGCCCTCCATGTCATTCCTAGGGCATATTGTGTCGCCCGATGGTGTTGCTGTCGATCACTCTAGAACACAGGCCATCCGTGATTTCAAGACTCCCAAGGACATCAAAGTTATTGCTAGGTTCATTGGTATGGTGAATTTCTTCAGGAAATTTATTCCAAATTTCGCCAATAGAGCGGCGCCCTTGAACTTACTTCGTAGGAAAGGCGTCAAATTTGAGTAGGGACCTTCTCAACAAGCCGCTTTTGAAGATCTCAAATTACCTCTGTGTAACGCCCCTGTTCTGGCCATTCCAGATTTTTCCAAGAAATTCATCGTCCAAACCGACGCGTCGTCGTCGGCGGTAGCTGCAGTCCTTCTTCAAGAGACTGAACTAGGGAGGCGACCCATCGCCTATGCATCTAGGACTCTATCGGCTCAAGAAGCCACATATTCCATCTATGAGCTCGAAGGTTTGGCAGTCTTATTTGCTTTAGAAAAGTTCCGTCTCTATCTGGAACATGTCAAATTTGACTTGGAGACCGATAACCAAGCCTTAAGCTGGGTCTTAGGTAGGCCGCGTCGTACTGGTCGTATAGCCCGGTGATCCATCCGAATTTCTGCCTTCCAATTTGATGTTAGGCATATCAGAGGTACTGAAAACGTGGTAGCTGACGGACTAAGCCGTATGTTTTCTAATGATGTGGAGACTCCTGATCTGGATGATAGTTCTTCACCTCCCGTGTCCATACTATCTGAGTTTAATGCCATCTTAACAGATGCTCCCATGCTCTTTAGGGATATTGAGAAATATCAACGTGAAGATCCGACGCTGGCTCCGATCATGGAAACCCTTTCTTCTGGCGAACATGTCGTCCCTTATGTGTTGAGGAATGGGGTTTTATGTTGCCCGTCGAGGCATGATCAAAAAATGAAAGTTGTAGTTCCAGCTGTTCTTGTACCGATGATCTTCAAGCACTATCATGAGACCCCATTAGGGGGGCATTTAGGCATCTTCAAAACCCGTGAAAAGATTCGTGAAATGTTCATCTGGAAGGGGATGGACGGAGAAATCCGTGAATTGGTAAGAACTTGTAAATCATGCTGGCTTAGTAAACCTACCATGTCAACTAAGCAAGGGCTTTTGTCTTCTCATCAAGCGTCGCGCCCCATGGAACGTCTCTATATCGATTACGTAGGACCCTTTCCCCAGTCAAAGGGGAACGCTAACAAGTTCATCCTTGTATGTGTAGATGGTTTTACAAGATTTTCTTGGTTATTTCCGCCTAAGCTGGCCACCGCCCAGTCCACCATTACTTGTTTAAATTCCATTTTTGCTTCTTTCGGTCCGTGTCAATATATTGTATCTGATAATGCTAAAGCTTTCACATCCAATCTCTTTCGTAAATTCTGTTTTGACCTGTCCATATCGCATGTAACAACATCTGCTTACTATCCTCAACCATCTCTAGCGGAACGGGTCAAGCGTAATCTGAGATCGGCCCTTATTGCCTATCATCACGACGATCATTCTAGGTGGGACACATCCCTGCATTGGTTAGCTTTTGCTTTGAATTCGGCGGTTCATGAATCCCATAAATTTACTCCAGCTTCTTTGATGTTCAAGTTTGTACCCAACACGCCGCTCTCTAACCTTTGGTCTCTTATTGATATTCTACCTGAGACAATAGATCCAGATAATATTAAAGATCTTTGGAAGAAGGCTAAAGCCAATCTTAAAGTGTCTCGTGAAAAGGTTAGGGAAAGGTATGATCGTGAACGGAGACCCACCAATTCGAAGGTAGGTGACCAGGTGATGGTCAAGAATTTTGTTCCCGCGGGCATGCTTGCCCCAGATTTCATGGGCCGTGCATAATTGTCACGTTGTTGCTAAGCAACCCAGCCACCGAGAGGATATTTAGGGTTCACCTGTCCGAGGTGAAACCTGTGTAATTTCCGCACTAACTTAGCTCGTTTTATTTCTTGTTACATTTTGAAAGGAATCTGAAGGTTATATTTTTGGTTTCATTTTGAGGCCTTCTGCCCTTGGAATTATGTTCTTTGTTTCCTAATGTTCATTGTACAACCTCCCCCGAACAGTTTAACTGCTATCCTGTCCTTGCCATGGCCATTACCACGCTCCCGTCCCCTGCTCCACCACAAACAGTGGCTAATTAAAATGAGATAAATATTTCCACCCCGCTGGCCCCTCAGCTCCACCACAAGTACTGTAACCGAAAATTATTATGGTCCAACAAATTCTGCCGCCGAGATCTTAATGTTTCAGTGCCCCCGCAGCCGCGCGGCGCCGTGCCGCTACTGGAGTAGAGCACGGGCCCGATCTACTTCAGTGAGGTCAACCAGTGTACGGCGAGCCGGAGCCCTCCTCCCGGCCAAGGCTGATATGCGGCGCACCACCTGCAACTTGCCCGCGGTCTGTAAACGTTCGCCGCGTGTGCGGCACCACTACCTCTCTCATAGTGCGGGAGAGCGGTATCTCAGGGTACTTGAGGGGTGCGAGCGGCCTCCTCTGCCCACAAGCTGCTGCGGCTGGTCTCGCCATCAAGTAATATACTTAATCAGCTACATGGACATTTCATATCAACAATTACTACATTTTTGGATTCAACTGCAACATTTGGTGGACTTAGAATTTTTTTTTTCCTTTCAAGAATTAAAAGTTTTTCTTTCTGAATTCAACTACTACAAGCATAAAGACATTACATCAAAAGTTACTACAAAGAATTTTGAAATTGGATCCAACCAATTTAAGAAAACTTGTTTGTAAATCCTTCTGCAATTAATATCTATATCAACATCATAACTTGGACCTTGTTTTAAAACAAAACTTGGTGTTCTTCTGTGCCTCCCCTTGGAAGGACTTTGGGGGGGGGGGGAGGACTGTACCGGGTGGTACACCTCCGCGCCGCTAATTCAAACATTCCGCCAGTTGAAACTCCTCTACTGGAGGAAGCCTGAACTTTAACACCCATGTTAATTCTAAAGTTTCTCAGAAGATGTCGCTGTTGTAAATTTTGAAGAGTTCTGAACTGTGTCTTTTTCGATTTATATTTGTTTTCTCTGTAGTGAGAGGTGTGAACACTCTCTTCTAGATGGCACTAGTAAAGAAATGCAATTGTGCACCCTAGTGCGAAGTGAAGGAACTGTTTTTTGAGAAGTTTTGTGTTCATAAGTTTGTTCTTTGTTAAATTTCTTTCAGTCATTTTTTTGGGTTGGCAGTATAACCCTTCTCTTTCCGCTTGTTATGAATTTAGCCAATCCCGAATTTCTCTAATTAATTTTTGACCAATAACGTATGTCTTCTCCGATATGGATATGTTGCTTGATCCTAGCCAATAAAGTTGAGGGGGGTGTGGGTTTTCATTCATGAAACGTCTCGAATTTTCCGCGAGGGTATATAAACTGTTGATTTTCTTGTCTCTTGGTCACTTCAGTAACATCTTTCCTAGTGTGATTATGTAGCAGGGGGCGGGAAGCGCCTCTTCCTTCGGGCAGCAGTTCTTCTATAAGGTAATGGCCTTTTAATAACTTCTTTTCTTGCTAGCTCAGCAGTTTAACCCTCGGGGCAGGTTCGAAACTTGTATCGTGTAACTTTCCTTAAAAATGTAAAAGACACTTGATATAAAATTCTATCTCTTTAACTACAAATTGGGATAGAGAGTGCCTAACCCTCTCGAGCTCCCACTCATAGTGTTTTGAGGTGACTACGTTTTCATAACAGTTTCCCTTCTCCTTGTAATGTAATAAAGTTTTCCTATCGTGTCACCTCCGTAGTATGGGATTAGCCCTTGCATAAGCGGCCTAAGAGCCAAATAAGTTTTAAAAAGGTGTATTAGGAGTGCAAGTTACGCCTCCACTCATGTTGGTATTTTGGGGCCATGTAATTATCCTGTTTCTTTACTTAATAGGCCTCAGTAGGTTGGGTGTTTTTACCCCCGTTCTTGGGTGCCTGGAAGGCAGCTTGAAAGTGGAGTTTGGTGTGGCCTTTGCATTGGCTTGAACTTTGAGAGCGGGTTGCTCTTTCTTAAATTTGGTTTCTGTGTGCCTCGAGCAGGCTTAACTGGGTAATTGGGATCTAGTGCTCCTTGGTATGATTGGGGTTTCCGGCCCCTTTGTTGAACCTTATACATTGGTAAAGTTGGGCTCATTGCTCAAGGATGGTGTGTCTGGGGGACTCGAAGCCCAAGTCCATTAACAAATTGTAATTGTACATTCTTAACTTGTTGATATATAACTGAGTTCCTGTCATACTTGTTATTTCTTGATCTTGAAAAGAAAATATAACCTTTGTTAAATTTTAAATTAACTTTAATTTCGTAGGTTGAGATCTATTCATCCCAGCACCTTCTTTCACCTCTGCTGTTCCACAGATACCTCGGAACATAATAATAATAATAATAATAATAATAATAATAATAATAATAATAATAATAATAATAATAATAATAATAATAATAATAATAATAATAATAATAACAGAATTTCTCTAGCATTCTACGTCTGAGTTTATCATGTTAATAGGGGGTTCTGCAGATGTTAATATAGGAAACATCGTTGTATATTAGATGCTGTGCTATAGTGCATGAGAATAATGAGAATGACGTTCTAGACTACGAGATGGTACTGCCAGATACAGGGGCCAGGGTAGTAAAAATGACATTGAAAAGCCATGAATCTAAGTGCGCCCAGTATCCAGTAATCGGGAGGTAGTGGGTCCGAGCCCCACTGTGGGCAGCCCTGAAGATGGTTTTCCGTGGTTTCCCATTTTTACACCAGGCAAATGCCGGGGCTGTACCTTAATTAAGGCCACGGCCGCTTCCTTCCCATTTCTAGGCCTTTCCTCTCTAATCGTCGTCATAATACATATCTGTGTCGGTGCGACGTAAAGCAAATAGCAAAAAAAAAAAAAAAGAAGAAAAAGCATAGAATCTATGTTTTACTTCGCTTGACCTATGGACAATTAGGCATATAAATTATGTAAATTTCATCAGAATTGAACAGTTCGTAGAACGGAGCTCACTTCTCTAACAGTGATGTTTAGTTTACTTGAAGTTAATGGATTGGGGAAGCATTAGCAAATATTTTGTATGCTCTCCAGTAAGCTTTAGCATTTCATAAAACATGTATTTTATTTCAATATTGCAGTATACTGCTATAAAAGTATCACACATTGTAATGGACACTTGTTCGCTTAAAGTAAACAACGACTTTTCTAACACTTCTTCTGTCTTAACTTTCCGTCTGTATTATAAATCCTTTTCGACCAACTGGAAGTGTCTAACTTCTTTCACATTCATACCTATACTAGGAGTAGAAGGGTTTAATTAAAAGCTAAACTAATTTCATTAATACATATTGAATAACTACAAGTTCTTTTTCGGAAACTGTCATATAGTAATTTATGATACTTCTTAGAGATTTTAACCGACAGTATTTCATATGTCAGTCCCATGAGGACAGGGGTATTGTACGAGTGGTATCCCTCTTACTCTCAAGTGCCGGGTTCAATTCCCAGTCCATCGAAGTACTTTAATCCTGGAACGGGCTTCACTTATCCTTGTGAAATAGGTTAAGGTACTGTCTGATAAGAAAGGTGGTGGAACTAGGTAATAAAGCCAAGCAATACTGTTCATAATGTCGTCACCTTGACCACGTTGCACTCCAAAATCTGCAGGCCATCTGGTTGGACTACAGGCCAAGGCTCTAAATGAGCTTCTTGTGCCTCAGTGTTCGTTTTTTAAATGATTTTTGGTTTCACAAATGGATTGCTCAATATATTTTTCTTGCGAGGGAAGATAATTTATTTATAAATAATTCCAAGTATTTTTATTACAAGGCAAAGGTCTATGAAAATAAATGCCCATCGAGAACAAATCTATAGAAACTCTAATTAGAAGTTTAGGAGAAAGTGGATTTCTATTAACTGCTGATAGTGATAATGACACTCAGTTATAAGACACTCAATTTGAAATTAATCACTTTCATCTATTGTATAAGGAGATTTGCAATACGTTAGGGCCTACTTAGTATTGTGAAAGCACGCCCCAACGCCGCGATCACACGATATCAAACACTGATAATAAATATTTAACCAGTATAGGTTGAAGAAATAATTGTTTCTCCACAATATTTCCGAGCGGATACCAATTGCTGGGATTTGCCAAGAAATACCGATGAAAATAAGCCGCTTGTGTTCAAGATCTGGTGATTTTCTAAGACCGATGAGAGACCGGGAGCATCATATTGCAGAGGTAATGTCATTTTGATGGAAATAATTTCGGGGAGATGATGTCGTAAATACATGAGCAGAAATACCATATATGGCGTGTGGATCATCAGGTAAAGGCCAGAGAATATTGTTTTACGAATTGTATGAGTCGTCGACAAGTCTTGGTATTTGATTTAGAAATGAGGAGATTGCTAATGTCTCATTCTATTAAAGTAGCCTCAGCGTCGCTTTAGGGCCCTGTGTTGAATAGGCCAGTGTTTTATTTATACACTGACAGAGCAAATGCAACACCAAGAAGGAGTGGTTCGAAAGGGATGAAAGTTCGGGAAAAAACAGAGACGGCACGGACGAATAATTGATGTTTATTTCAAACCGATATGCAGGTTACACAATGCGCACGGCATCGACTCAGTAGGATGTAGGACCACCGCGAGCGGCGATGCACGCAGAAACACGTCGAAGTACAGAGTCAATAAGAGTGCGGATGGTGTCCTGAGGGATGGTTCTCCATTCTCTGTCAACCATTTGCCACAGTTGGTCGTCCGTACGAGGCTGGGGCAGAGTTTGCAAACGGCGTCCAATGAGATCCCACACGTGTTCGATTGGTGAGAGATCCGGAGAGTACGCTGGCCACGGAAGCATCTGTACACCTCGTAGAGCCTGTTGGGAGATGCGAGCAGTGTGTGGGCGGGCATTATCCTGCTGAAACAGAGCATTGGGCAGCCCCTGAAGGTACGGGAGTGCCACCGGCCGCAGCACATGCTGCACGTAGCGGTGGGCATTTAACGTGCCTTTAATACGCACTAGATGTGACGTGGAATCATACGCAATCGCGCCCCAAACCATGATGCCGTGTTGTCTAGCGGTAGGGCGCTCCACAGTTACTGCCGGATTTGACCTTTCTCCACGCCGACGCCACACTCGTCTGCGGTGACTATCACTGACAGAACAGAAACGTGACTCATCGGAGAACACGACGTTCCGCCATTCCCTCATCCAAGTCGCTCTAGCCCGGCACCATGCCAGGCGTGCACGTCTATGCTGTGGAGTCAATGGTAGTCTTCTGAGCGGACGCCGGGAGTGCAGGCCTCCTTCAACCAATCGACGGGAAATTGTTCTGGTCGATATTGGAACAGCCAGGGTGTCTTGCACATGCTGAAGAATGGCAGTTGACGTGGCGTGCGGGGCTGCCACCGCTTGGCGGCGGATGCGCCGATCCTCGCGTGCTGACGTCACTCGGGCTGCGCCTGGACCCCTCGCACGTGCCACATGTCCCTGCGCCAACCATCTTCGCCACAGGCGCTGCAGCGTGGACACATCCCTATGGGTATCGGCTGCGATTTGACGAAGCGACCAACCTGCCCTTCTCAGCCCGATCACCATACCCCTCGTAAAGTCGTCTGTCTGCTGGAAATGCCTCCGTTGACGGCGGCCTGGCATTCTTAGCTATACACGTGTCCTGTGGCACACGACAACACGTTCTACAATGACTGTCGGCTAAGAAATCACGGTACGAAGTGGGCCATTCGCCAACGCCGTGTCCCATTTATCGTTCGCTACGTGCGCAGCACAGCGGCGCATTTCACATCATGAGCATACCTCAGTGACGTCAGTCTACCCTGCAATTGGCATAAAGTTCTGACCACTCCTTCTTGGTGTTGCATTTGCTCTGTCAGTCAGTGTATTTAGGCTACGAATCTATGGAACAATGCGAGATGTCCCTTTATTGTTTCTTTGTCGAGTTATTTTGCAACTTGGCAGATAATGTGTATTGCTGCCTAGAAGCGTCTTATGTCGTAAAGTGTAAGCCTGTGGTACGTAGTAATTAATATCTAAGTCAATAATTAATATCTGTGTCTCCCACGTTTCATCACAAAAGAATTCCTACTGCAATGGCATGAACTTGTTGAACTTGATGACATTTGCATGTAATCATGTGCAAGATTTCCATTTCCATTTCCATTTCTGGATTTTGTTATTTGGACTTTAATCACAACGCTGGTAGAATTTGCGGAACCTAGCAGTTTCAATTTTAGCATACTTGGAAAACACTTTGTGAGTTATTTGAGTTATAAAATGTAATCAGGGTGTTGTTTAATGTCCAGATGGCCTACGCTTATCTTTTGGTATTTGATGTCAAGATCCTGATCTTTGTTTTCATATGATTGTGAATGCTATCATCTGTTTATTCCCACCATGAATCTTAAATATTTGGTTACATGTTCCAGCAATTGGTCTTCGATAATAAATGTGTGTTTTTCGGATAGGGTGTTAATATTGTATTTTATTTGACTTTTTTGAATCCACCGGTGTTACGTTTGACATTTAATAATTTTATTCAACTTAGTGTGTGTGTGTTTTTTTTAATGTGAACTATCGACCCACCGTGATGTTACACGAAAATGGTATGGAATTCTCATCTAACAACTGATGATAACAATCAACTCGCCAGTGAACTGAATAAAGTAGTCCTTGCATGATTTTCCTCATCGTTTAGTGCGCCTGCCTTATTTCAATACATTTTTGTGTGTTACAACTGTTCGCCCGAGTTTATTTGTTGTTTATCACCTTGGCATTTTTTCGTTTCATTACTTATATGTTCCCCATTTTTTCTGACTGTATTCATAATATGAACGTTGCACACCTGAGTTCTGCATTAGACCGGAGCATTAGCAAATTTGAGAGACTTTCGGGGACAGGATATTTTACAAAAGTTAAATTCGTGGTTCATCTACACTATGAACTTTTACATCTCCAGCATTCAGCCTGCAAACCCCTTTACAATCCTCGATTTGCTACTGCCTCTGTGACATCTTCAACATCTATGTCTCTTGCATCTAAAACTGTTTCTAACAAACCTCTCCTTGTCTGGCGTATCCTGACGGAAAAATATGAAATCACCGACGAATAATACTTTTATTTTCTTCTTCACTTCGTACCTCAACAGTATTTTGGTAGACTTGCGCAAACTTAAGACTTAGTTCTCATCATAGCAAGCAGAAACATCCTCACCTCATTGGCTTTAACCACTTCATTGTTCCCTCCTGCCTACATACCATTGTTCCTACCTATTTGTACCAGTAATCATTTTCATTATTTTCACGTCCGTTACCTCCAGATTGCGAGGAAGTTCTCTGAGTCAACCCAGCATTCACTTCAGTATAGTTTAGTTGATCTGATAACTGTGCAAAGATCGAATATCTTAATCTGTGGACTCGCTACATCAGCTTGGCTACACCTTGATTAGGTGAAAGGTGATAATACAACTTCAACAAGCCCCTCTTAACATGAATAAAAGATTAAGAATAACTCTTCATCAGCAAGTGAGGCAGTTTGAGGCACATATTGTGAAACTAGAAAGTACCTAAGGGAGATTCCTACGCTACTTGGTCGAAATTCTTCTCTTGGACAGGCTGGAGCGTACAAAACGTTCCAATCAGACATCTAATATGGCAAGTTCTCTGAATGTGACACAGACTATGACGGATGACCAGTACCGTTATCCACGAGAGAGAATCCTCCTCAATCCTTCTCATTATGACAGCTGAGGTCTCCTGTAAGGAAATTCTCAAACCACTGACTAGGCTGAGTACTAGACAGATCCACACAAGTTATCTGTGATTTCGCGTCAATACATTCGTGAATTAGTGAGACTATAGATACAAGCAATTGCAACGGCAATGACAAGATTCTGAAGCCCGTCAGATTGCTTTCATCTGTGGACTCACTACATTAGCTTGGCTACACCTTGATTAGAGTAAAGCACTAGTGCACCTTCAGCAGGACCGTCCTAAAATGAATAACAGGCTAAGAATAGATCTGTATCAGCTTTATCGATTACAAATTTTCGGCCATGAACAAGAAATCACAAACCTGCATAATGATTCTTCGTTGACGATTTCTCATCACACAGGTTTTCTGTGTTCGTTTTCTTGTTTACCATTTTCTACATTACGCCCATAAAAGTGGAAAAACAATATGATCTGTAATTACCACTAAGTGCTGATGATGAAAAAGAATCAATTTCAACTAAATCAATACTTGAAATCTAAGAGAAACTCACAAGAAGGAATTCAATGAAGTCCCATCAATTGTTGTAGATTCTTAAGAAACATCAATGGATGAGAAATTTATCCCGCTGGATTTCTATAATGTGCCGGAAAAGAACAATACGGAATTGCACCGTTTAAGCAGCCTTAAACATATCACCGACCTCAACCAGGATCGTGGGAACGGGACAACGATTTATCGACTTCACTGGTGAAATCGGCTTGACTAATATAACTCCTAGTTTCAGTTACGTTCACACAGAGAAACCATACTTTTCATGAAGATAATAATGGTAGAAAGATATACGGAATGCGGAAATGAGGGCGAGGTTACGAATGAACTCTATGTTGCTGTGCGCATAAACTGGCTTCTGTAGCTGGGTCACGTGAGACGAATGAAGAAGGATAGGTTAACCAGGAAAACAATGGTCTAGACCACGGAGGGTAAGCGAAGCAGAGGGAGACCAAGACGACGTTGGTTAGACACAGTGTAGAGATAGTTATGGATGAAAGGTGTGGAACTAAACGAGGCGCACAGCTAGATGCAAATAGAGGATTGTGGAGGCGCTTATTTAATTCACAGCGGCTTCCAGACTGAATGCCGAAAGGCATAAGTCTAATATGTATGTATGTATGTATGTATGGATGGATGTATGTATGTATGTATGTATGTATGTATGTATGTATGTATGTATGTATGTATGTATGTATGTATGTATGTATGTATGTATGTATGTATGTATGTATGACTGTAAATTTTTCCGGTCTGCCGAAGTAACTAAATTGGAAACTATCTGAAACATACAGTAAGAAATGGAAATTTATCGCGAAAATAGCAGACCAGAATAAATTCAACGACCACAAACACCTAAATGATTCCCCCACTACTCAATCTACAGTACTAAAGTAAATCTCAAAATATCAATGAAGCACAACAATTCAATCTCCATTACATTAAATAATAGATTGAATCACTAATGCTCATTAAACATTCCCTAAATTTCCAAACCAATTTAAAACACTATAATAATAATATTAATAATAATAATAATAATAATAATAATAATAATAATAATAATAATAATAATAAAACAGACTACAAATACAGTTCAACGAACCGGAGTACGACATAACGGAGAGTTACCAGTAAACAAGCCAGCTGGCCAGACGTCAGGGACGTTTTAATTCCCAATTACTACTCATGGTTTTCGCATTGCAGTCCTAGCTGGACCAGTGAGGAGAGTGGAAGGCTAATATTTCGACAATTTTTAGGAAGATGTCCACGTAAATGTGTTTACGTTTGTTCATAATATTCATCAATTCTTAAGAGAGATATAAATACAATGAAAATGAAAACCTACGACCTGTTTTTCAGTTATTGACCAGGTCAGGGATGTAATGAATGAAGCAGATATAGGCTGTTAGTACGATGGGGTCGCCACTCCCAAAGTGATTTATTAATGACTGATAGATGCTATGAAATGAGAATGGTGAGTGTTGCTGGAATTAAAGATGACAGGGAAAACCGGAGTACCCGTAGAAAAACCTGTCCCGCCTCCGCTTTGTCCAGCACAAATCTCACATGGAGTGACCGGGATTTGAACCACGGTATCCAGCGGTGAAAGGCCGACGCGCTGCCGTCTGAGCCACGGAGGAGCCTTATCAATATAATAATAATAATAAATTAAAAAGTGTATTTTAATAGAATCTGATTACACTGACTTAGCAAATGTCATGGGATAGTCACTTAATAGCGTGTGGGTCCTCCTCTGGCCCTGCGAACTGCAGTGAGACGCCGTGGAAGTGAGTCGACAAGTCCCTGGTAGTCCTCTGGATGCAGCTGACACCAAATCGTTTGCAGAGTGGCCGCCAATGCTGGTCTGTTCGTGGGTGCAGGATCGATGGCACGGAGCCTGCGTTCCAGGACATCCCAGATATGCTCGATAGGGTTCATATCGAGGCTCCTGGGTGGCCATGACAGTCGGTCATTGGACCTCCGCTGCATGTTCCTGGAACCATTCCCGGGTGACGTGGGAGCGATGTGGCGGCGCGTTATCATCTTGAAACACCGCCGAACCGTCTGGGCGCTGGAAGGCCAAAAATGGGTGGAGATGGTCTCCGAGCAGCTCAACATACCGCGTACCATTCAAAGTCTCTTCCAGAACAACTAGGGGGGCCATTCCATGCCAAGAAAATGCACCCCAGACCATAACAGAGAAACCAGCGCCCTCGACCACACCTTCGAGGCAGGTGGGATCCATCGCTTAGTGTGGTCTGCGCCATACATGGCGCCTCCCATCGGCATGGTGCAGTTAAAATCGTGATTCGTCCGACCATATTACGTTACGCCATTGTTCCAGTGTCCATCCCTGGTGACTGGCGACAAATGCGCGTCGTTATGCCCGTTGACGTTGGGTTAACAGTGGGACCCGTGTGCGGCGCCGGCTCCCATACCCCCATAGAACCCATGTTCCTACGGATTGTCCACTGGGTGACGTGTCTAGCACGGCCTGTGTTGAATTGAGCTGTGATTTGTTGCACCGTTGCCCATCTGTCACTATTGACAATCCGTCGATGTCGCCGGTCACGGTCATCGAGGGTGGCTGGACGGCCGGTCGTTCGTCTGTTGTGGACGATGACACCCGCATTCAACCATTCACGGCACACCCTGGACACGGTCGATCGTGTGAAGCCGAATTCCCGCACCACTTCCGAAATCGCAGTTCCCATTCGTCGGGCACCGACCACCATACCCCGTTCGAACGGTGTCAGCTCTCAACGACGTTCCATGTTACACCTGTCACATGCACAGCCACTGCTCACAAGGTCTCCTATACAATTGCCGCTGCCACAGGAGACGTGTGGTGCGCAGACAAAACCCCTGCGCATCAGTGCTCCGCTATCCCATGACATTTGCCCAGTCAGTGTATATTCTTTCAAAAACAAGACATGTCATCCTGTCAAAGAATACACAGAAACAAGTTGAAATTGTCTCTTCCACTAAGAATTATTTATCTGGTAGCCGGTTTCAGCCATCAGGCCATCTTCAGAGCAAACGAATGCCTGCACACGATAGCTGACACCAGTTGACACCATACGATTATTATTATTATTATTATTATTATTATTATTATTATTATTATTATTATTATTATTATTATTATTATTATTATTATTATTATTATTATTATTATTACGTAAATGAACTTCATCTTCGATAAACGCTCCCAGAATTCCCACCAGCCACTAGAGAAAATGCAGTAAGGTGGTCCCGTCAAGCAGTTAGTCAAAGATACCAGATTTGGTGGGAAAACCGCTAAACTACGTAATACAGCAATTTCGACAGTTAAGCATGTTTCTGGAATAGCGATCAATCCCGATTAATTTTTGATACCATAGCCCACCTACACTGCTTTGGTCATGAAGGGAAATTAATAAGGCCTTCATATCATGTGTGGTGTAAAAGGAAGGTGGAGGAAAGGAAGGAAGGTAGGAATTTAATTAATATAAAAACAGTGCATGCAGTTTTAGAGGCGCACATATCCGTGAGGTTTACTCAGAGCTGAGTACAACGGTAATTGCTGAGGGCAGAGGCGAGTGCACACATAGCTCATGAAGAGTGCCGAGGCTATGGATATCGTCCACTTCTCTTGGGGCCTTCAAAACCTATAAGGAAATGACTTTGCTTTGGTTTTCATCAGCACCAGTTTGGGGTAATTCACACAACAGTAGCTATACTTTTATTTCCATTGTCCACGCTGAGATTTCGATAAGTGCTTCAGACTAGCAAAGCTATAAAGAAATTAATACCATAGGCTTTAATTCAAGGGCTTCAATTTTTGTTCCGTAGGCATCATTTCCTCTAAAAGTTCCACACCAAACTTGGTTTTGTACTTAAATATACGGAGAATTAAAACGTCGTTGAGTACTAATTATAAAAGCAGAGGTTTTTCATCTCTAACATTAAACAACCTTGACAATATAGTAGGTACCGTAATGGGAAACATTACATGTGTAAGAGGCATGTCTAATGAAATGGGTCAGCCCATTCCTTTCCACTGTAATTATTTATTAATCATCTGTCTGCTTAATTTATTGTGAAGATAAGCTCATTACGACCAGTACTGAAGGAGCTCTTTCTTCCTTATAGAGGAGATTATCACCAGCTTAATCACTCCTGAGGTTGGAAACGATCCATGAAAGGTACCCACCCGAGCAGAGATAAATAGGAATTAGAAGGTATCTTTTGTGATAAAGTTGCGTTTGAGTTCCTTCTCCCACTTACTTCAAGAAATCATTACCTCAGACGTATGATGCCAACGAAGTGGATTCGTTTTACGAAACTACTAGGTGGCATGTTGTGTATAGTATAATATATGTAGCGTGTATCACGAATTGGACTGTACAGACGAGGAAGTTCTAGTGATAGATAGATAGATAGATAGATAGATAGATAGATAGATAGATAGATAGATAGATAGATTTGTATATACTATTTTTAAGCGCTCATTCGTATGCCAGCTCTGTGGAACCCGCTCCCCCGCCAACACCGCAATGTCCCAGAAGGGATGAAAGTGAGTCAGACCGGAGACCATCTAGCCGGGCGTGAACCTGCCTTTCCTTGTATTGTGCTCTCCGTCTGGTGACTCACTTGATTTTTCTGGAAAGCGAAACTCGAGCGTTTCCAAACTGGACGCAACCCGGTGATACCAGAACTTCATCACCAGGAATTGGGCCATCCAAATATCTTGGAACCAGAGCGATATGTAGGGGAGCTTGCGGGGTCTACCGGTTCTTGCTTTGTATCCCAAAGTAGTTTGTTTCGTGTGCAAAGTAAAGTAAGAATAGATGGATACGGAATTGGCTCGTACTGTTAGGATATTATTTCAAGACAAATTCCCAGATATTCCAATCCCTAACTCCCCTTCCTATAAACGAATATTTGCCCCCATTTGTCCTCTTGAATTCCAACTTTATCTTCATATTGTGATCTTTCCTACTTTTAAAGACACCACTCAAACTTATTAGTCTACAGATGTCATTCCACGCCATCTCTCCACTGACAGCTTGGAACATACCACTTAGTCGAGCAGCTCGTCTCCTTTCTCCCATGTCTTCCCAGCCCAAACTTTGCAACATTTTTCAAACGCTACTCTTTTGTCGGAAATCACCCAGAACAAATCGAGCTGCTTTTCTTTGGATTTTTTCTAGTTCTTGAATCATGTAATCCTGGTGAGGGTCCCATACACTGGAACCATACTCAAGTTGAGGTCTCACCAGAGACAAATTTGCTCTCTCCTTTACATCCTTACTACAACCCCTAAATACCCTCATAACCATGTGCAGAGATCTGTACCCTTTATTTACAATCATATTTATGTGATTATCCCAATGAAGATCTTTCCTTATATTAAGACTTAGGTACTTACAGTGATCCCCAAAGGGAACTTTCAACCCATCCTCGCAGTAATTAAAAACGAGAGGACTTTTCCTATTTGTGAAACTCGCAACAGTTTTTTGAACCCCGTTTATCACGATACCATCGCCTACTGTCCAGAAATTGAGCAACGTCTGAAAAATTCCCCTAAGAAATCTCTTAGCCGCCTTTCTCAGCAAACGGGAATTTCTTACCGTTCCCTACAAAAGACTAAGAAGTGACTTCTGTTAAAACCCTACAAAATGTACTGAGATGCAAGATGTGAAACCGGGTGGTCCTGTGTGCGGGATTAGATCTAGTGAATGGATTTTGAATTGATCCCAGTGTCGTAATCTTCTCGGACGAAGAGTGGTTTCAATTGCGCTGGTACGTAAATTCTCAATACTGCTGATAACGGGGTGCCGAAAAACTTAATCTGCCCCATGAAGAACCTCTTTACGACGAAAAATTGGGGGTGAAGCCTGGTGTTTAACGTGCATCAGAGTTTATCATGCAGTCTTTCTAGCTTGCTGTCGAATTGCTGCTCGGTCCACGTAAATGCCAGCCAACTGGCCACGTGTTGTGAGGACTAGAGACTTTGTAAATAGCCACTAATTACTGAGATGTTGTCATTCGTTGTCAAGTATAATCGCGCGCGCGAGCGCGTGTGTGTGTGTGTGTGTGTGTGTGTGTGTGCGCTCTAACTGGGTCATCGTAGATCAAATTAGTCCGATAAAACAACTAGTGTTTTATTCGGAAAAATATATTATTGTCAAAACCGTGGTGCAGCGTGCCTGCCTCTTACCCCCGAGACACCGAATCCGATTCCCGGCCAGTCCAAGGACTTTATTTCTGGACTGAGGGCTGCAACAGGTTTCACATAGCATCGTGAGACTAACTGAGTAACTGTGCGATATGAGAGGCAGCAGACTCAGTCACCAAAACCAAACATACACAGAGGACAACGTCGTTTAAGACGCCGATGTACCTAATATGTGTTCGGCAGAAATGTTTCTACGTGCTACACACACGACACATGTTATTGCATTACTGAAACAGTTGTGTGTTGAATGTAGCAATCAAACAGAAGATTTTTTTGGTGTTACTGAACGTTTCCGTTCGCTGTGATCTTGCCGGTTGTAAGTTGCAACTGGTGCAGATTTTTTTTAACGCAGGGGCTAATGAATGTGTCCCTATAGTCACTTCCACGTAACATACACAGTCACTGACCACATAATTCAGAAACGGAGGTGCATAGTTATGTACCAAGATTCGGAAGAGGATTGATAAAATAATGTTTTAAAATTGTATTCTTTGTGAATAGTAACACTATCGCCATACTCTGGAGTTTTAAGTCTAATGAGAGGAGCAGTTAGATGTAGATTCACAGCTGAAGGAGAAGTCCATTTAGAACATTTGTGCTAGAAAACAACAGGGATAGGGGTGGTGAAGTACAGGTAGACATAATTATCCCATTCACACCAAGTGTCCTTTCTGATATATGCAGCATTATTTATTATATTCCAATACTTCATCTTCGTTCACAACTCCTTGAAGGGCTTGCACGTGTCCATAAACTTATTTGCTTCTGCTGTTGTGAAATATCTTCTAGTATACTGTATGCCAGAACGAATTTGTTACTTTGCTCTATATGACTATCAAGGGAAAGTGGGATCAGTGTAACATTATTACCTTGAATGTGATGTAGAAGAGAGGGAGGAGGGGAAGGAGAAGGTGGTAGTGTTTCACGTTGGTACCAACAACGTAAGGGAAGCTGATATAAGTACCAACATAGTTGGAGATGTGTGGGATCTGGTAAATGCAGCAAGGTTGAAGTTTAAGACAGCGGAGATTGTTATCAGTGGAATACTGTGTAGGAGGGATACTGACTGGAGGGTGATTGGGGATTTAAATGATACTATGGAGTGGGTATGTGGGAAACTGGGAGTGAAATTTCTAGATCCTAATGGGTGGGTAGGAGATAGGGATCTGCGCTCAGATGGCCTTCACTTAAACCGCAGTGGTACGTATAAGTTAGGAAATGTGTTTGGAAGGGTAATAGGGAGGTACATTCAGGGAAACGGGGTGGCCTGGGGAGCGGTGATAAGGGAACAAGGAACTGGAAATCAAGTAGGGATGACATAAAAATGCTAGTGTTGAACTGTAGAAGTATTGTAAAGAAAGGAATAGAATTAATTTAATAGATATGTATTTACCAGATATTGTAATAGGCGTTGGATCATGGCTGAGAAATGATATAATGGATACAGAAATTTTCTCAAGGCACTGGAGTGTGTATCGTAGAGATAGGATAGGAATGGTGGGAGGAGGGGGGGGTGTTCATTCTGCTGAAAGAAGAATTTGTAAGCTACGAAAAAGTTAAAGATGAGAAACATGAAATTCTAGGTGTAAGGCTCATTTCTAGAGATAATAGGCAGCTTGATATATTGGAGTGTACAGACCGGGAAAGGGTAGCACTGACACGGATCCAGAATTATTTGATAAGATAATCAGCTATGTGGGAAACGACATGGAAGGGAATGTGATTGTAGCGGGAGATCTGAATTTACCAGATGTCAATTGGGAAGGGAATGCGAACGACAGGAAGCATGATCAACAAATGGCACATAAGTTAATATGGGAAGGACAGGTGATTCAGAAAGTGATGGAACTAACCAGAGGGAAAAAATATCCTGGATGTGGTGCTGGTAAAACCAAATGAGCTCTATAGAGAAATCGAAGTAATAGATGATATTAGTGATCACGAAGCGGTTTATGTCGTAGTCAGAAATAAATGTGATAGAAAGGAAGGTCTTAAAATTAGGACTATTAGGCAGTACCATATGGTGGATAAAGCAGGCATGAGGCAGTTTCTAAAAAGTAACTACGATAGGTGGAATCGGTAAATAAAAACGTAAACAGACTCTGGGATGGGTTTAAAGCAATTGTTGAGGAATGTGAAAATAGGTTTGTACCTTTAAGGGTGGTAAGGAATGGTAAAGACCCACCTTATTGTAATAGAGAAATAAAGAGACTGAGAAGGAGGTGCAGACTGGAAAGAAATAGAGTTAGAAATGGCTGTGGAAATAAGGAGAAATTGAAGGAACTTACTAGAAAAGTGAATCTATCAAAGAAGGCAGCTGAGGATAACATGATGGCAAGCATAAATGGCAGTCATACAAATTTTAGTGAAAAATGGAAGGGTATGTATAGGTATTTTAAGGCAGAAACAGGTTCCAAGAAGGACATTCCAGGAATAATTAATGAACAAGGAGAGTGTGTATGTGAGGATCTTCAAAAGGCAGAAGTATTCAGTCAGCAGTATGTAAAGATTGTTGGTTACAAGGATAATGTCCAGATAGAGGAGGAGACTAATGCTAAAAAAAGTATTAAAATTTACATATGATAACAATGACATTTACAGTATGATACAAAAGATGAAAACTAGAAAAGCAGCTGGAATTCATAAGTTTTCTGGGGATATACTAAAGACAATGGGTTGGGATATAGTACCATATCTGAAGTACTTATTTGATTATTGTTTAGTCGAAGGAGCTATTCCAGATGAATGGAGAGTTGCTATAGTAGCCTCTGTGTATAAAGGAAAGGCTGATAGACATAAAGCTGAAAATTACAGGCCAGTAAGTTTGACGTGCATTGCATGTAAAGCTTAACCCATTCAGTCACTCTTTTGTCTAGTCCAATTGCACTCATTTTTGCCAGTAGTCCCCCATGATCCACCCTATCAAATGCTTTAGATAGGTCAATCGCGATACAGTCCATTTGACCTCCTGAATCCAAGCTATCTGCTATATCTTGCTGGAATCCTACAAGTTGGGCTTCAGTGGAATAAGCTTTCCTAAAACCGAACTGCCTTCTATCAAACCAGTTGGTTGTTAGTTTCACAAATAGGAAAAGTCCTCTCAGTTTTAATTACTGCGTTGATGGGGTGAAAGTTCCTTTTGGGGATCATTGTAAGTATCTAGGTATTAATATAAGGAAAGATCTTCATTGGGGTAATCACATAACTGGGATTGTAAATAAAGGGTACCAATCTCTGCACATGGTTATGAGGGTGTTTAGGGGTTGTAGTAAGGATGTAAAGGAGAGGGCATATAAGTCTCTGGTAAGACCCCAACTAGAGCATGGTTCCAGTGTATGAGACCCTCACCAGGATTACCTGATTCAAGAACTGGAAAATATCCAAAGAAAAGCAGCCAGATTTGTTCTGGGTGATTTCCGACAAAAGAGTAGCGTTACAAAACTGTTGCAAAGTTGGGGCTGGGAAGAATTGGCAGAAAGAAGAGGAGCAGCTCGACTAAGTGGTATGTTCCGAGCTGTCAGCGGAGACATGGCGTGGAATGATATTAGTAGACGAATAAGTTTGGGTGGCGTTTATAAAAGTAGGAAAGAAAACAATATGAAGATAAAGTTGGAATTCAAGAGGACAAACTGGGGCAAATATTCATTTATAGGAAGGGGAGTTAGGGATTGGAATAACTTACCAAGGGAGATGTTCAATAAATTTCCAATTTCTTTGAAATCATTTAGGAAAAGGCTAGGAAAACAACAGATAGGGAATCTGCCACCTGGGCGACTGCCCTAAATGCAGATCAGTATTGATTAATTGATTTTACATCTGGTAATGGGCAAAGGTACTGTTTCATCAGTAGAGCAATGCTGGGAGCTGTGATATACAAGCAACATAGTCACTGGCTTCTTACTGAGGTAGCCAAGGTTCAAATCCCAACCAACGCATGTAGTATTTTTGAAATGAAAAGTCGTGTCCTTGTTCAGATTCCATGGAAAACTGGAAATCTCATAACTATGATCACAATATCAACTGTTGTGCAATCTACATGCTTTTATAGAGATGTGGTCAATTTTTTAAAATTTTAATTTGCCATTTGCATAGCAGCAGGAAAATAATAAGATCGGCACAGCCAAAATGTTTTGCAGGAGAAGGATGTTAAGAATTCCACGGACCGCTCACCGCACAAATGTCCCATAGGAACTTAGAATTGAAAGGAGGCTACTAACATAAATACTTTGGCCATGTAATGGGAGGACAAGAAAATATGGAAAAGCTAATCGCCCCGGGCAAAATGAAGGAACAGAGGGTACAAAAAAGAATACCAACAACATGCATAAGCTAGATAACCAGCGCTTGTGTAAGAATAATGCGTGATCAAATCAAGCAAGTCATTGACAGGGCATCATGGAGAATTATCTAATAATATCACGGTGACCCTCACACCTCCTGCAGGAGGTCACTATTCAAGAGAGAGAACATAGTTATAAAAGTTAGGAATCAGGAAAGATACCTTGTTTTTGGCATGTTACTCGTGTCCGTAAACATGTCAAAATGTAATAATAATAATAATAATAATAATAATAATAATAATAATAATAATAATAATAATAATAATAATAATAATAATAATAAGTTAATAATCTTTCTTTCTTTCTTTCTTTCTTTCTTTCTTTCTTAATCCGTCTACCCTCCAGGGTTTTTTTTTCCCTCGGACTTCTACCGCTCAAGGGCAGTGATTTGGAGCGTGAGACTTTAGGTCGCAGGGACTATAACCTTTCCCAGGCATCCTCACCTGCTTTGATGAACAGGGGCCTCGTTGGGGGATGGGATGGGCCTTAAGTTAGGTGCTATCCGGCCATCGTACCACTTTTGAAATTTGTGGCAGGGCCGAGAATCAAACACGGACCTCCGGGGGTTGCAGCTAATCACACTAACCACTACACCACAGAGGTGTAATAATAATAATAATAATAATAATAATAATAATAATAATAATAATAATAATAATAATAATAATAATAATAATAATAGTAATAATAATAATAATAATAATAATAATAATAATAATAATAATAATAATAATAATAATAATAATAATAATAATAATAATAATTGTTGGACACTACCTGTATAATCTTTGTAGGCCTATACCATGGTTACAATGATAAAGAAGGAAAAAGAAAAAAAGGAAACACATGATACTTGTCAATGATGGTGAATTCGCTATATTTTACGCAACGCAAGCAATATTGTACATATAGTAAGGTGTTGGCGGGTAGATTAATAAACGCACAACCGTTAGCGTTTACTCTGGAATATATTAACTAACTAATAATTGCTCACGCATCTGCATAGGCACAAAATTACGCCAGCTCTCTCTCTCTCTCTCCCTCTCCCTCTCTCTCTCTCTCCTTCTCTCTCTCTACGCAGAAAATTCTCAAACTGAAGACACCATCCTACCTTTATAATGCATTTAAACCTATGGTGTCGGTACATAACAGAGATAATAGATTTACAAAAACCACCCTTCAAATTCCCCTTCATCGTACCACTAAATTTAACAAATCCTTTGTTTGCACTGCATCACGTATCTTCAACGTCTTTAATCTTCACCGTTTCGCAAGTAACACTAACTGTACCCAACTAAAGCAGTTCTTAACATCTGTCTATCTGGAGGAGTACGCAAGAGGCTGAGATCAGGCATTCTTGTGTCGAACAATCAGGAATATGTATATTTCGAAGAAAATTGTTTCTCTGCTTTAGCTTTATATTCTTTAAACCCATGTAGTCCAGAATAACAGAAGGGCTTAATGATTTACTTTCTTACTTATTATATAATGTATGTCTTAACCTTACTGGATGTGGTATCTGTATTTTCATTTTTTTTTAAGTTTCTTGTTTAGTTTAATACTTTAATATTATAAAAATGTAGTTACTGTTTTCATAAATCTGCATTGTATTATAAGAAGACGCTGCATAAAGGGGCTTTTCAGTCTCAGTGGCATGTAAATCATGATCAATAAATTAAAATTCAAAATTCAAATTCTCTCTCCTCTCACTGCTCACTCACTCTAGTTATTCATTCTATTGCTTAGAAACTAAAACAAATCACACTACGCACTCTTCTACAACCGTCACTTAGACCCTAGGGCAGTACACGATTACGCTCTCTATACACTAAAACGATAACATAGTTCACAGCTCGTGCGTGCGCAACACAGTCGTGCAATTCTGTGCGTGGTACATTGTCAGCACACTCACGACCGCCTTCGTTCACTGTTCCTTACAGCTCAGCTACATTCCCGCACTCGCCTTTAGTTCACACACACAGCATTAACAGTAGTCGGTCGACATTGCCCACTGACGGATCCAGTACACCACAGCTGCACTCAACCGAACCACTGACAAAACTGAACCGTCTCAATCGCTAGTGGAACTGAACCCTGAAGCTCGTCCGGCCTGCCTTAAGTAGGTAGGCCTCGAGAGTCCTCTGGAATCCGAAAGCTCCTCTGTGTTTACCTTCTAGTTCTCTCTAACACCGCCGGGAAGGCCTCCAGTGGGATAATGGGACGATGACAAAGTGATGGCAGACCAGCCTGGCCTTGCACGTCTGGGTCGTCCCTGACTGGTTACTGCAGCGGCGAGTGGGTGGGGCCCTAACACGATGACGTCACTCGCATTTGAAACGTAGCTAACTTGTTCCTCTCAAGCCCTTACAATAAAATGGCAGACATCGTTGCAATATTTACGTATGGCTTCAAGTGATTTGATAGAATATGAGGATGTTCCTGCAGAACGAAACATGTCATTCTGCTTATAATTCTTCATTTTTACAGGTATATTATAGTGATCTAAGTGTTATATTTCGTGTTTCGACAGAGCGACCACTTACAAGTTATTTTAACTAAGTCGACACTGAAAAATAATGTCTTCCTTCTTAACAAATCTATCTCGAATACCTTAACAATACGATCCATGACAGACTGAGTAGTGCAATGACTTAGGTCCTACTACAAGTTTTACAACTACCTTAACATGAACATATTTTCTTTAAAAATAACTTTCAATATGTGACCTTTTTATAATGTTATTAAAATAATTCATCGTTCTACCTGTGGTGCAAACTTTCAGGTGTTGTTTGGTTTTCGGAGATGCCAAATCGACGGAATTTTGTCCTGCAAGTATTCTTTTACGATCCGGTAAATCTGTGGAGAGGCTGGCTAATTTGAATACTCTCAAATATCATCGTTGTGAGCCGGGATAGAACCTTGCAACCTGGTCTCATGCGGCTAGAATTGTACCGTTTGTGTCACTAAGCTGAGCTGAAAGTGTTTAAAGCTCGCACGGAAAAGTATGAGTTTATAACAGGGTACGTGGAGAGAACACGATGAATATACCCTGTGCAGAAATTAGGAGCATATTATATCATAACATTGAAAACTATCTTGCAAACAATTCTTTTACTAGCAGATCTTTACTTAGAATTATTATGTGCCCTTGCTGGCGAGATGTAGTGTTTACAGTGCGCTATGTCTTCTGGTACGTTCTAGAGCAATTTGTTACTTTCATTGACCTGTCTCAGTTTCATCCTTGGCTTTGACAATATGAAAGTGACCGAGGTATGAGCGTTGCTAGTAATACCATCCCTTATGCAGCCAGTCCCTGTTATGACTTGTGTGAAAATATCTCCCATAGGGTCGGTTGGTACATGCATTTCAGTGGGCTTGGCAGACTGATATGCAATAGCAACTTCTGGTTCGATGAGGAAAGCAACGGGAAACTACCTCACTCCTCATTTCCCTAGTATGCCTCTTCAGTTCAGTGACGCCTAGGCTGTCTATGATAGCCTTTGGTGGAACTGTGGAGGATCAGACCAGCCTTCGGGCTGAATACCCAACATACAACACATGTGCTTCAACCAGTGTGTATACTCCTTTCTTACATTTCTTTTTACTAACACTTCTCGATCACCCTGTAGATGAGAATGACCAAAAAAATGTTAACGTGCCAGAGTTCTTGGGCTCATTTACGTCATGTTTTATTTTTATTGTATACGTTTTGTTCTGCCAGTAAATTTATTTTTCATTAATTTGAACAACCACCCGAGCCTAATGGACATTATTGTTTGGCGTTGACCGACTGAAAATTTCAGTTTAATTACCACCGGCTTCTCCTTTCATAGTATAGGTATAGTTTGTGCTTCACGCATGCCGATGAAATTCATTAACTTCCATTAGCTTCTAAATGATTGTTTTCACTAGATCTTGATAAAATGTATCAACCGTAACAGAACTTTTCAGGTTTATCATTCCGTACAAACCATTAGCTTCCGGTCAGTCCGAGTGGCAACAATCATTCGCAATTATATTTTGATAAATATTTCACGAATCTGTGCAGAAAACTACGATGATATAGCCTACTGGAGAGATCCTAATGCATCAAGAATCAACATCTTGATTAATGATCGAGAATACGTAGCATGACTTGAAATGAAGCTTTTAATACTATAGAATTGTTTGTGAATATCCTGATTAGCATTTGATTGGATACTATTTAGTAGTCACGCACACATTACCAAGATCTTTTTTACTGTAGCAATTAACCTTTAGAAGAGCGCACGATCGATTCCCGCTGGGAAATCTTCAGTAAAGCACTCCCTGGAGCTCTCTAATAACGTGAGAGAGGTCGCAGCCGCTAGACGACAATTTATTTCCTCAGCCATTCCTGATTTATAGCCGGGAAATGAATAAAACTGTAATGTACCCTACGGTGACGGTGTCCTCTCTAATTCATCAATCTTTAAATTTCTACATTCAGTCTTCATGGCCAAAATTGCAAAACTCGTTCTGTATTCAAAGAAACGACATTGGCTGCAGTTTAAGACCCTCGACGAACGTTCCCACTGAATGCTGAAGAAAACTGGAACGCAGAATCAACTTTGGACGCGAAGTTATGGGTAAATTTCCCGTTAAATAATACTTGACAGATGTTCCGAGGGCGCTAATAATTCTTAGCACGCTGATTTCCGTATACAACATCAAAACATACCAGCTCCCACGGTATAAGTACAGCATGCCTGCATCTTACCTGGAGGCCTATATTCGATTCCTGACCATTCCGAGTATATTAATTCTGAACTGAAGACTTGAAATGGGTTCACTCAGTCTCCTGAGACCAAGTAATAATAATAATAATAATAATAATAATAATAATAATAATAATAATAATAATAATAATAATAATAATAATAATAATAATGTTTAGCAAACCTCAATTAATGAACTAAGCTGTTCTATGACACTGTACATTTCACTAAACACGTAGCTTCCTCTGTTACTGAGCCTGTTACCTTGAAACCATCAAACATTGAGTCTAAGCCCACTTTACCAGGTATTGCTCCGTTCCCCTTGCTTTCTATGACTTGTAAAAATATTCGCTAGAGTAATCTATAGCAGCTCATTCGCTTCAAAGGACCTGTCACCAAAGCAGGTCCACGTCTTTTATTAGTTCATCACCACTGAAGCGTTGGTTACCTTCAATTAATAAATTAGACTAGTGGCTTTTGCAGGAATAATGTTGTTGAAAGGAATCATGGTTCCGAGGTACCTGGGCGAAACTACTGTTGATCTTTGCGATTTATTTGTTGTAATTGAAAATCCGAGGTCAAATTTCTATCGAAACAGTCTCCGTAGGTTGAGCTGAAACAACAGGGACATTCTTTAACAGACATGACTGTATCCTGATGTGTATACACTGTCAGATTTGAACAAAAAAACAAACTTATTTATTGGTCTTCCTCTAACCTCACTCATTATCAATCAATCAGTCATCAGTCACCGCAGATCTGCATTTACGCCTAGGTGGCAGATTCAATTGTTTACCAAATCTTTTCTTATTCCTGAATTAAATAGTAAAATGTTTTCACAGTCATCAATATCCACTGATCTGTAATTAGGGCTGTCTCCCAGGTCAACTGCAGAATCTGACTACGGAGAAATCGATCACTGTCAGCAATTTGAATCACATAAACAAGCAACACTTTTTACTTTATTTCACTAATTAATATCGCGAATTGGGTTCGGTCGTTACGAACTTCCATGTGATCACTATTGCTAACGCCACTTATTCGAAAACGCTACCCACTAACCCCACTCATTATGTTTTGCAGTACTTGATTAAGGAGAAATCACATGCTGCATTAGTGCATTTAAAGGTTCTATCTCCACTTTTTAAGAACCACGGATATAGACCTCAAAAATTAGCTCTTGTTTTCTTCTTTCTATGGTTATTATATTTTTATTAAGAACAGGTTATATAGGTTGATGACTAACCAAAATTTTTAAGTTACTCTTTGTCTCTGTGATAGCCTGCAGATGCTGTAGGAAGAATTAAAAATAAATAAATAAATAAATAAATAAATAAATAAATAAATAAATAAATAAATAAATAAATAAGCACACACATTAATTAATTAAATCATTCATTCATGAAACCACATTTTGAACTGGGGCTAGGTTCACTGCTCGAATGCATTCGTCTTTGAACAATAAAACCACGGCCATTATGAACGGACATACAAAGACAAAACAAAAATTCCCAACTGCAAAGTCACCATTGACAACGTAATTTTTTAAAATGCTAAGTATCAATGCTACTGATTTTTCTTTTTTTAATTTATAAACAAGTATTTGCAGATGTGAACACTTCTCCACACCCCTTGAATTAATAGTGAATCGAATCATACATTTCCAACGTGCTGTACATTGTCCATAATTTGCCTTAAGCAACGGAATTGGATATATAAATATTATTAGTCGCCCGGCGTTCATTCCGTGCAGCAATATTGATCAGAAAAAGAAACGACATCTCAGAAACTCTCCCTAGAAATAACCACTGGGCACAATTGGGGAATGCGTTCTATTAGTTTCATTCATTTTATTTCATTTGTCTCCCACTATTGTCATCCTGGGAGAACATACATCCTAAGCACTTCAGATTATTCATTATCCACCTATTCCAATACTGTGTTCCGTCAGCAAACCGGTGGTTTTGAGTCATTATTAATATCGTGATCATAGTCGTGGGCCGTGCTCTATATGCAGCTTTCAGTCTATCTCATTCTTCCCAACCAACATCACTTTAGGCTTGGAAATGTTTCGGAATTCTTCAAGAATAAGTTTTGATGTTTGTGTATACAAATAAGGTGAAGATGACTCTTACAACTGTAACATACAGTGCACTCCGTGCTGCATAAAAGCCAAACTTTGGGGGGCGGGGAGGGGGGCAAGACGTTTTCTTCCCCCCAGTACCTCCGAAAAATGATCTTAGTGGGGCAAAGTGGCATTTTGCCCCTCCAAAAATTCTCCTCCTAGATGTTAATTCTCCTTAAAAAGTGGAGTTTGGTAATCTTCGGAGGCTGATAAGGCGTTAAAACTGAAGGTGGTAGATGGTTTTATATCAAAAAATGAGATGAGAAAGCGGGCATTTCTTCAGAGAATTACAGTTCCCAATGGAGACTGTTGAGGCAGTACATCTGGTGGTGTAGAGCTTTTCACATTTTGTATCATGAAATGAGCAATATACAGTAATAGTTTATTTATTCAGAAAAGGTATTTATAAAGCTAGTTATTTTCTTACTTGTGGTTATTTTTGATAGCTTTGTACATAAAACATTCCGTCAAAATAATTATGTATGAATCAAGTCCTATTTTTCTGTTTACCTGGGAATATTATTGAAAACTGCGTACCTAAAACTCGTTCAAAAATGTATTTAAGAAACAAGCTCTATTATTAATATTATGGTTTTCTTTTTTCTTTAGTGAATATTGTTATTATATAGGAATGTTTGCGTTAATAGTTGTTTCTCATTTCACATGTCTGTGTTCATATTAATCAAATCCATGGCGCTGCAGTCCTGATGGGCAAATTTAAAATGTGATATAAAACCTTCAAATAGCAGTTTCCAAAAAAGAGTGTGATTGCAGACAGTTGAACATATCACATCGGAGTACAAACTGTGAGCCTGGACTGATGATTGGAACGACGTCATCAAAGCTTTGATGCTGCTAAATGAATCGGCAAACTGAATGTCCAGCTCTGAAGATTACCGCTTGAATTTGCTGTGTGTGTGTTTGTTTTTTCCTTTACATCTTAATTTGTGTTTATTTATTTTCTTCTGTACTTTATGTATAGTTATGTATATGCCATATACTAAGTAAAATAATAATAATAATAATAATAATAATAATAATAATAATAATAATAATAATAATAATAATAATAATAATAATAATCCAAAACATTTCAGAGAACCAAGAGTAGGTTTTCATTATCTCTTGCGACCCCTACCCGCAACCCCTGCAAGAATAGTGGCGCAATTTTAAAAATGTCATTTTTATGTTATGACATGGACTAAATGCAAAAACAATCACTCTTTAGATCCAGAAAACGGTCAAGGGTGCAATTCCTTCCTTTTGTGCGAAAAATAATAAATGCCGTTATACCACTTGAACACACTGAACATCGTCAATCAAGAATATTGACCATTTCTAGTTGTGATTTACTTCACTGAAACTCTGTGAAAATGTGATGTAATATATGCTAAATTTTTTCATGTATAAATAGTCTGTCATCCGTGATTTCATATGCTGTCTTAAAATTTTAAACTTTTTAATCTCGGAAACGTTCACTTTTGAGTTGTGTCACTATTCTTGCGGAGGTGCGATGTCTAAATAGGCCTAAGTCATTAACTGGAATAATATTAACAGGGCTGTTTTATATACAGACGTTGTTCGGGATCACGCTGCGCAGTCCTGATGGGCAATATGAACCAAAATCTCGGTATTTTCAAAAACCCTGCTGAAATTCATACATTGCATTCTTAACGTCTTAGTGGACAGGAAGGTAAAGTCATCATTTCCCGTCCTTCATCGTTGTAAGAATGGTCTGATTACCTCTAATACTTCCGGATGGTCCCTTTCCCATACAGGCATCGTAGCGTAGGAACAATAAATTCATGAGACAGATAGCTTCAAATTTGGTTGTCAGACAATTAATTCCCTTGTTTCCTCACTCCGCCTAAACTCCAAATATTTGTGAAAACACGCACCACATGCACCTAAATAATAGACCTATTTTTAAGACTTTTTTGTTATTGCTGTCTTTCCATGAACATACTCCGTATAATTTGCTCCTGCGAAATCTGTTTGATAATAATAATGTTATTGTTACGTCCCACTGACTACTTTTACGGTTATCGGAGACGCCGAGGTAACGGAATTTTGTCCCACAGGAGTTCTTTTACGTGCCTGTAAATCTACCGACACTAGGCTGACGTCTGAGCTACTCAGTCCGCCAAGAATCTGTTTGTAGAGTGTATGATTGTGTAGGGTGTTGTACCTTAGGTACCATCCCGGTACACGTCTTGATTTAAATATACAGTATTATCCACCGAAAACCACATCTAGGTTGGCCCGGAGTCAGATTTGTACCCACATCTCTTCTCAGTTGTGTTTCTGAAGCTGAGAGCACTCCGTTACATACTCTGCAACCGACCTTAAACTTGTGCATGAGCTAGGAATCAACGCCAGGCCGATTTTGTTTAGTAGAAAATATCACATTGATTCCTCCCCATGTACAGAAAACATTTCTCCAAAATATGTAATTCTATGTAACCCTTCCCCGATCTAGAAAGGCAAAAATAGCAGCCGAGAAGATTCGTCGTACCTGCTACACGACACCGCGTATTCTGCAGACCTTCAAGATGAGTAGCAGTCGCTTGATATGGGGTTTGATTTGGTTATGTAACATTGCAATGTTCAATAATTATAGCTTCTGATTCCGATGGCTATTGCTAATTTAAAGAGATCTTCTGGCATTGGCTATGTGAATGAAATACGTACATTTGTGACCGAACAGGTTAGTTCAGTGCATTGAGGCACGGCCAGTTAAGGTTGCTAGATCTGTACTCGGGAGACAGGTGGTTTCGAATCCCCCGTCGATCATCGCCGAAATGGTTTTCGTGGTTTCCCATTTCAACTCCTTTAAAGTCACAGTTTCTTCCTTCCAATTCCTAACTCTACATGCACATACAACAGCCACACACAGAGAATACAAAAACGGTTCAAATGGATCATTTCAAGTACATAGGACGTGCATTCTCCTAAGATGGCACAGTGTGAGTCCTGCAAGGGTTGCCGTCCTTCCTGCATGCCGGGTTTCGGAGGAAACCCATCAACTTCGATGAATGGATAATCATATTGAAAAACAGAAAAGCAATAAAACTTACCCACAACAGAAAGTGTTGAAAATACTTTCCCTCAACCTGTATACAAGCTTTGTAGTGCGAGATGATATTCCGGTTCACTCTCTGCAATTCAGCCACATTAATCCTCAAAATGTTGGTGCGATTTGCATTTAAAACTCTACAGCACACGTAATATCAGCACTTAATTCAGAATCCATAAAAGGCACTAAATATATCAATTCCTGCAGTTTAAAGAGCAATCATGCTGTATGCTGCACGGTAGCTTATCGCAGGCTAGTTGAGACAATGATATCAATAATAATGTTATTTGTTTTACGTCCCACTAACTACTCTTTTACGGTTTTCGGAGACGCTGAGGTGCCGGAATTTAGTCCCGCAGGAGTTCTTTTACGTGCAAGTAAATCTACCGACACGAGGCTGACGTATTTGAGCACATTCAAATACCACCGGACTGGGGCAGGATCGAACCTGCCAAGTTGGGTCAGAAGGCCAGCGCCTTAACCGTCTGAGCCACTCAGCCCGGCGACAATGATATCAGTGGAGCTGTATGTGTCAGGCAACTATTGCATCATCCATTCGCCCAGACGCGGCGCAGAGAATGACCGGCAGTTCAACTTAGGCTCACACAATACATGCACTACAGGCTAGTGCCATAATTAAAATCGAATCGAATAGTATCAAGACTAATGCGATGAGCCTGAAGCTGCGAATAAAGTAGGATAAGGTACCTGGGAGACTAGTGCACCCTGTCATGGAAGGTAGCAGAAGCAGATGGAGAACAAGGCGGCGATAATTATATTAAGTCTTTAATGATTTAAATATAAAAAGTTCTGAAAGTAAAGGACAGCACAGAGCTCATTACAAGTAGAGGATTTTAGAGGTTATTAGTTAATTCACAGAGGTGTGCTTACTGAAGGCCAAAAAGCATAATAATCTATAATAAATATGTTTGTTGTTTGAATCATAAGTCCATAGAATGGTTTGATGCAGGCTCCCATGCAACCCTATCTCGTGCTGCATCCTGTATCTGATCAAATCTGCTTGTCATATTCATACCTTGGTCTATTCTTACCGTTCCTACCCCCATACTTCCCTCAAAATCAACTGAACAAGTCCTTGGCGTCTTAAGATGTGTCCTGTCATTTTGTCCCTTCTTCTCGTCAAATTTAGCGAAGTCGATCTCCTCTCACCAATCCAATTCAGTATCTCTTCATTCGTGATTCGATCTATCCATCTCACCTTCAGCATTCTCCTGCAACGCCACATTTCAAAAGCTTCTATTCTTTTTCTTTCTTAACCAGTTATCGTGCTTATTTCACTTCCTATATAATATCACATTATTTGAAGACATGGTAGGTGAGAGATATTGAACCTACTTTCATCTTTCCAACAGGTAAATGCTGGGAGTGTATCTTAATAAAACGCAAAGCAGTTATATTAACAGTCCTAGTTCTTCGCTATCTCAGCATCGAATGACGCCTACCCGAAGTAGAGTGAAAATCAAAAGTGAATGAGAAGAAATCAATGAAAGAAGATCAATGGAATTTATATTCATAAGACTTTTCACTCTGTAATTTCTAGTTAGAGCATTTTCCTTTTTCATGTAGCCTGTAGTGGCCTCTGAGACCAACCCTGATATCCCACGGCCTTTATCTGATCTCAAGTCCACTTTCTAGCAGAGAAGTCCAGGTCACCAAATGAGGGGTTCTGTAGCATTAAACGTGATTGTATAAACGAATCGTTTATACACAGCACGTAATCGTTAACATTTTTTTCTTTGTAGTAGTGAATAGCGGCTGTGACTTGTACATTTGGTGAATGAGTGTTTCTCAGAACGCTACGTGCTGCTGTTTGTGATGTTCTCAAAGAAGAGTTTTAGGTTCCCCACTACATTCTCGTCACAGATGTGCATGCTTTGGCTCAAACAAGAATGAGACATACTTCTTCTGAAGGCACGTTGCGGACCGTTGCTAGAGGAACAAGGAACAACGTCACATTTCATCAAACTCCTTCCAGCTGCACCATCAGAGTCTGTTTTTACTGCTCGATAGCGCACGCTTTGTGACAGACATCCGGGGATCTTAACATCAGCGATTTCTGGACAAATAACATAGTGGGTAACTGTACAGGCTACCGATGAATCATATGGTGGTGGTGATTATTGTTTAGAGAGGAATTACAACTAGACAACCATCCTCTGAATCATATGGGGCTATTTTTCTTGGGTATATGCAACCAGCTAGGAAATAAATGTAACTTAAGCCCGTACTCACCACGGCGAGTACGGAACTAGTTGGCCATGCGGTTAGGGTCGCGCAGCTGTGAGCTTGCATTCGGGAGATAAAATGGCGTATGGCTTTTAGTGCCGGGAGTGCCCGAGGACAAGTTCGGCTTGCCAGGTGCAGGTCTTTTGATTTGACTCTCGTAGGCGACCTGCGAGTCGTGATGAGAATGAAATGTTGATGAAGACGACACATACACCCAGCC
Source organism: Anabrus simplex (assembly GCF_040414725.1). NCBI lineage: Eukaryota > Metazoa > Arthropoda > Insecta > Orthoptera > Tettigoniidae > Anabrus > Anabrus simplex. The sequence goes on along the minus strand of NC_090266.1, from coordinate 109,368,245 downwards.
CCCGTACCAGCAAAATTAACCAATGGTGGTTAAAATTCCCAACCCAGCCGGGATTCGAACCCGGGACCCCTGTGTCCAAAGGTCAGAGCTATAAACATTTAGCCATGGAGCCGGACAGTCGGTAGGTAGTGGGTTCGAACACGAATGTATGGGAAAAGCAGTGGAAGAAGTATAATCTTCGCTAATTAACGCGATAAGTGGAATAATTTCGTACCGGATCACATTTCCTTCAGGAATTAACCTACTGTCAGATTCAAAATTATGGATATCCAAGATTAAACGGACAGGTACCGAACAGATGAGGAATGCAGCCCAAATTGTTTGTATCCTAATTGCGTTTGGGACTGGTTCACTTGCTTTCCATTCTTTCATTTTATTTTGTTTTATTTTATTTTCTCGTCTGAAGCCTGTTGTACACCATCAATTTTTTGCCAAATGTAAGACATCACAAGAATTGTCGATACTTCACAGGTTTGGTTGTCAAATCGCTTGCAATACTTGAGAAGTTTTCAAAAGTTTTGAAAGTGAATTAGAAGATATTCTAATTGATCAAAAATTTGCCAATATTTTGACAGAATTGACCAATGGAATTCGAGTATTAAAGGTGCATGCTAGGCCACTAGGCATGATGTGATTGCTGGGGAATCTAAACAACAAAAATGACTTCGTCTTCATGACCGAGAGATGATGTATGCATATTAATTGCTAAGTATGGAGCACATCGCTGCCTACATTCAGTGAGCTCTTTACAGTACCACAATCAAATGAATAAAACGACAGCGTGCCATGAGAATGCAAGAAAAATATCTCAAGGAAGTAGACCGCTTCTTGGTTGATTACCGTACTGTAACCTGTAAATAAACACTATCAACAATGTTCGATTTATGACGATTTTTGCATACTATTATTATTATTATTATTATTATTATTATTATTATTATTATTATTATTATTCCGGGGTTTGTCGTGGACCGCAGAGCTGCCGGCATGAATGAGTCTAACTACAATGTCAAGAAATAAATTTAAAACGTAAATTGAAGGTTATATTTTCGAAAAACAACATGTTAACAAAATTTTCACAACAACGAAATGTCAGGTACACTGACAAATTCTAGACAAGACAAGAAATCCAAAATGTAGTAACTGTTTAAAAAAACTGGGCTTCAAGCCCGTCGCTTTACAGTTCTTGAGCTCCTAGCTCAAATTTACAAAATGTACAAATTTACTCAAGGGCAGAAATCCCTCAATACATGGAGCACTTGCTCCCAATTTACAACATCAAGCTTCCCAGAGGCATTTTTACAACACTTGAAAAGAGCTGACGTGCTCTCAGTTTTCAAGCCTACTCAAGGCAACACCAAGAAATATCGTACACCTTTTGGCCTTCCATGGCCCAACTTACAAATTGAAACAGGGGTATCTCGTACCCAACCTATTGGGCCGTTGCGGAAAAGAACAGGTTAAGTAAATGGCCCGAAGCACAAATTGAATGGAGGCATGTACTTGCACTCTTAGGTATGCATTATTAAAACCTAAAGGGCACTAGGCCGATGAAACAGGGGCTATTCCCAAACTTTGGAGGTGACTCGTATAAGAATAAATTAAGACATTACAGAAAGGAAGAAAACCAGTTACAAAGCGTAGTCACCTCAAACCAATATGAAGGGGAGCTCGAGAGGGTACATCACTCTCTATCCCCGATTTACAGTTAAAGATTTTATGAAGTTGTTACATAAGCCGGCAGAAGTTACATTTTCAGAAGTAGGTTACATAGTTAATGTTTCGGACCTCTCCCTCGGGTTAAACTGCAGAGCTAGCAAAAAATAAAGATGTTAAGTGGCCATTACCTTGTCGGTGTACTGCTGCCTGATGAAAGAGGCACCTTCCGCATCCTGCTTGACACACACACTATGTTAGATGACGATGAATTGGCCAAGAGACGTGAAAATCCGCAGTTTATAAACCCTCGGGGAAAGTTCGAGACCTTTCACGAATAAACTAGCCACACCCTCTCAATTTATTGGTGGATTTAAAAGTTACACTCAAAATCGAAGAAGAATGCAGTGATAGGTTCAAAATTAATTACAGAAATTAGGGATTGGCTAGATTCAAAACTGGCGGAAAGAAAAGATAAATATTGCCAATCCAAAAATAAATGAGCATCAATTAGTAAAAAAAACTTATGAATACAAAATTTCATTAAATCAAAAGTTCTTTCACTTCACACCAGGGTGCATGATCATAGTTTTTCAGCAGTGACACCTATGGAAGAATGTCCGAACTTCTTGATGAAGGGCAAACAAAGCAAGTAGAAATTCACACAGTATAGGAAACTTCACAATAACATAATTATATCAGATTTCTGTGGTGACATCTTCTGAGTAAAGTTCTAACTTGTATTATTGGTTTCACATTTGGTAGATAGAGGAGTTCTTTTAGGAGCTCATTTTGAACGCGCGGCGTAGAGATGTACCTCCCGGTACAATTATTATTATTATTATTATTATTATTATTATTATTATTATTATTATTATTATTATTATTATTATTATTATTATTATTGAATTCCTAATACGTTTTCATGTTATTAGGTATGGATTTCCGTTAGTTGCTGTCATTTTGTATTCATGTCATTTGAGTAAATGCAGTACAACGTAACCTCTGCAATTTATCTTATGGCAGTAAATACATTGTAAAACTTATGTTGAAATGATGCTTTGTTGCCGGTTTCTCTTGTTGTTAACCACAACAGCGACTTGCCATTCCTCCATCATAAAACAAAATGCTCTCATACCTTGCCACATATTTTCAATTCATATCAAATCTTCAGCATTATTGAACAATCTTTCACAAGATGTGACAACTTTTCTTCTTGCGTATTGAAATGAAAGAAACATTTGACGGTGTACAACAGGCATGATTGAGGTGTCATAATAATTTTGAATCCGATCGTAGATATCATTTCTGTTGTAGGTTGAGAGAAGTTTCTCGTTCCCACACCCTGATGGGAAGGTGAGAAATTAAGGATTGTTGTTTATCCAACCCTTGTCCCGTTTCTCTACGGGGTTGGGTATGAAGTGAGACGAATCTGTCGTGGCGGGTTTTTCTGACCGGATGCCCTTCCTGACGTCAACCTCATCAGAGGAGTTAATGAAATGAAATGAATGACGTGGTGTATGACAGTAGGAAGGGAGAGGTTGAAACTCGATGTCGGCGCATGGCCTGCTCCTGTCGAATTGCACCAAGGGGCCTGATCAAGGCTGAACATCTCCATCCGACGGACGGATCACCATCAACAGCGTCATATGCTCTCATTCCATATGAGCACTGCGGAGTGGTTTGGAATTTAATCCAGACTTTTGGTAAGCAGTCTAGTGATTAGAAATTGTACACTACCAGGGAAGGTGAGAAGTTACGGTTTAAAACAATTAAATGGCGTAGTCTCAAAATTTTGGTGAAGACGACACATGAACCCATCCCCCGTCCCAGCGTAATTAGTGAATTATGGTTAAAATCCCTAACATTGCCGAGAATCGAACCCGGGTCCCCTGTGAACAAAAGCCTGTACGCTAACCATCTACCCATGGTGCCGGACGTTAGCTACGGTCATTTTCTCCTTTACTTGAAACATCATAATGTGCTGACCTAGTATTATGGTGGAGTGAGTGAGGGGAAAACCCCGTCCTTAATACAGACGCTCTCAGCTTCAGGGTCGAACCTTGGATCTCCAAACAGCTTTCCAGTCCTATCATGGAGCGGACCACTGAGTTACGAAGGTAGTTGTGGCATTGTGAACATGACAGCTTTTTAGGACATTGCGTGGATACCGGAATAAATTTATTTGGTCTTTCCTTGATCTCACTCACGAGCTTATCTAGATGTCATTGACTGGTGGAACAATGCCCGTGGTTCATTGTTTCATTTAGCTTGGAAGTTGGAGTCTCAATGCCCTTCTAGACTCCATGTGATGATTAGGTGAGTATCTCTTCACCGGAATTACAAATCAGGTTGTTACCATTGTTGCTGCTGTTGTTGGTTTCTTCTTTGTATTCCTAACTTCTTATCTACGAGACAGTGAGGTTAAGACCGACCGAAAGATTAGGATTTACAGTATAATAATTTGTATGGAAGAATAGTAAATTATACATTATTATCAACAGCGGATTACAATTGTTTCAATTCTAATTGGCAGCGGACAAAACTCAAAATGCAGGTCACGCCCTCCTCGGTCAATCAATCAATCAATCAATCAATCAATCAATCAATCAATCAATCAATCAATCAATCAATCAATCAATCAATCAATCAATCAATCAAAACTGATCTGCATTTAGGGCTGTCGCCCAGGTGGCAGATTCCCTATCAATTGTTTACCTAGCTTTTTCTTAAATATTTTCAACGAACTTGATAATTTAACGAACAATTCCCTTGATAATTTATTCCAATCCCTTACTCCTCGTCCTATAAATGAATATTTGCTCCAATCTGTCCTCTTGAACTCCAACTTTATCTTTGGCAGTATCGGGAATCGAACCCAGGTCCCCGAGGAGCAGAACTAGGTGTTGTATTGTTAAATCAACGGATCCTGTCACTGTTAACATCGGAATTCTTTATCGGAGCCACCACCATCTTGCACAGGAAAGCTCGTAAACCTTACTAGGCTGAGTGAATACCGTTCCGAATCCATAAACCACTCACAACCTTGTGATAAGAGATATGGGCTGGGTGCACCTGCCGGCCAACCGAAAAGAAAAACTCACTATACATTTTGTCAATACAAAAACCCAAAAACTTAAATTTGGTACCAATATTTTCTTGAGGTAACAATACTATTTTGAGAATAATTGTTGTGATCATTTGATGCTCGCAGGTGTTAGGAACGAGATTAGCCTAAACTAGCAAGCCAGTAAAGTCAGCTTGTGAGTTTCACAAAGAGGAAAAGTCCACTCAGTTTTAATTACTGCGTTGATGGGGTGAAAGTACCTTAAGGAGATCACTGTTAAGTAGCTAGGTGTTAATATGAGGAAAGATCTTTATTGGGGTAATCACATAAATGGGATTGTAAATAAAAGGTACAGATCTCTGCACATGGTTTTGAGGGTGTTAAGGGTTTGTAGTAAGGACGTAAAGGTTGTTGCTTGTTGTTGTTGTTGTTTTGTTTTTTTGTTTTGTTATTTGCTTTATGTCCCACAGACACAGATAGGTTTTATGGCGACGATGGGATAGGAAAGGCCTAGGAATTGGAAGGAAGCGGCCGTATCCTTAATTAAGGTACAACCCTGGCATTTGCCTGGTGTGAAAATGGCAAACCACGGAAAACCATCTTCAGGGCTGCCGACTGTGGGGCTCGAACCCACCATCTCCCGATTGCTGGATACTGGCCGCAATTAAGCGACTGCAGCTATCGAGCTCGGTAAGCTTGTTGTTTAAAGGGGCCTAACATCTAAGGTCATCGGCCCAGGATGTAAAGGAGAGGGCATACAAGTCTCTGGTAAGAACCTAACTAGACTATGGCTCCAGTGTATGGGACCCTCACCAGGATAACTTGATTCATGAACTGGATAAAATCCAAGGAAAAGCAGCTCGATTTGTTCTGAGTGATTTCCGACAAAAAGGTAGCGTTACAAAAATGTTGCAAAGTTTGGGCTGGGAATAATTGGGAGAAAGAAGACGAGCTACTCGACTAAAGTGGTATGTTCCAAGCTGTCAGTGGAGAGATGGCGTGGAATGATATTAGTAGACAAACAAGTTTGAGTGGTGTTTTTAAATGTTGGAAAGATCAAAATTTGAAGATAAAGTTGGTATTCAAGAGGACAAATTTTGGGCAAATATTGTTTTATAGGAAGGGAAGTTATGGATTGGAAAAAATTACCAAGGGTGATGTTCAATTAATTTTTCAATTTCTTTGAAATCATTCAAGAAAAGGCTAGGAAAACAACAGATAGGGAATCTGCCACCAGGGTGACAGCCCTTAATGCAGATCAAGATTGATTGATTGATTGATTGATTGATTGATTGATTGATTGATTGATTGATTGATTGATTGATTGATTGATTGATTGATTGATTGATTTCCCACACACCAATCTGCAACGGTAACCACTACATTACAGAAGTGTCCGGATATATCCAATTTCACCACAGTTACATGTATGTTGGTTTATTTATAGAGTGGATTTCGCAGTTAGGTGGGCAGGATATTTATCTCCAATACTCTGTTACTACAGGCGTTACTACTACAATGACACTAGAAGCTTATAAAATTAGCGAAATAACAGTATTCGAATACGATTTAGTCATTATGAAGTTTAAATCCCAGCTTGAATGGCGTTTTTGAGCAAACAAGGATATTTTTTTTACATTAGTGCCACATTTAGAAACCTGAAATGTGCCATATGTCCTCATGTATTAGTTATGTGTGTATATAAAGCGCATATGACATTATTTCCATGCGTAAATGTATTACGTTGAAAACTATTTGCAATAATATTTAGTATAAAGTATAACGCACATGTTTCTAGTACAGGTTTTTAAAATCACAAGTAATAGGATTGCGTTTGGTAACAGCATTTCATTGATCGTCAGTTGCTCATAATACAAAGCTGCCCCGCAACAACAAAAATTCGTGCTTAAAAAGGACCTGCTTGTCAACTTTTGCAATTAATTGTGTAGTACTGTATTTTTCTTGTTGTTTTTTCGTTGTTTTGTTTCAGGTCAGAGAGAGAGAGAGAGAGAGACAGAGAGAGAGAGAGAGAGAGAGAGAGAGAGAGAGAGAGAGACAGAGAGAGAGAGAGTGTGTGTGTGTGTGTGTGTGTGTGTGTGAATTCCGTCTGATGATTTGCATGGTGTTGAGTCTGTATTCTTTGTGTTTATCTGAAATAAACAGGGGCTAGGATTGGGAACGAAGCAGCTGTGGCCTGTATGTTGGATACCATCCCAGCCTTCATCTGCAGCTGAAGTGAAAAATGACGGAAGATATCTTCTAAGATGGCTGCGAGGAGATTTTAATCCATTTTCCTTATTTTAGCCTAGTGCGGCTCAGCGCCGCAACTGTCTGATATTTTGACAGGCGAATGGCGTGACCTTGACCAGAGAGGCCCACATTCAGAAGACGGACGTAGGCCGCAAATATCTCCAGTGCATACGCCGAAATAATTGAACGTAGATATAAATTCAGAAGACGTTACCGTACTTGAACCCGACAATTACAATGTAGGCCTACAACTGTAAAAATCAACACCTAATCTTTTACCAAAAAATTCCCAGGACATTTGCTCGACTAATAATCCCAACTGTCTGTACGCTAATAATACTTCAACTTACGCATACGCTGCAGCGGTCTTGAATATAAAGGGATCTAAGTCCAGGGAGCATCTAGTTCCTCGGGGTCAGCATAAGATAGTGACTTTCTTCACACGAGATCCATGTGGAGAAAGGATGAGTGTAAGCACAGGGAAGGAGCAGAAGAAGTAAAGGCTGAACACAAAGAAGTGTTGTGTACGCCATTATCAATGAAGAAGTAACAGCTGAACACTAAAGAAGTGCTGTGTACGCCATTATCAATGTAATGTGATTCATAGACTATTATTTTCTACCCACTAAAGAATAGTGTTGTCTATTTAACTTCACTTGGTTTGCTAAAGGTTTAAAGAGATGCCTCGGTGCTGGAAGTTTGCTCTGAATATGGATTTCTCAATGTGCCTGTAAATCTATTATGAGGGAAGTTTCACGTTGAAGCGCATTTAACCGACCCTGTTGAGATGCAGTCCTGCATGAGCATAGATGATCTACCAACAAAGTCGGGACTTGAACTTGGGATTCAGCAGGCTGCAGCATGTTTAACCAACCCGCAGGGTAAATAAGTTGCTATGTAGACAGTGCACACAAGTTTTACCTAGAGAGTAAGTGCATGAAGCCGAGAAACAAGATCTCAGCTAAAATGAACGAAACTTATGATCAGGCCATTACCTCCCTATTCATAGATCTCCCTTATCCCAGCGTCGCCGAAAATTTCCTGTGCTAGTGTAACGTTATACCGATTACCGTACCTTTAACAGAATCCGCTTATACGAAAGGCTGTTTCAATAGTTGTATATTTCAGAAAACTAAGTTCCGGAAGGCTTTCTTCCAAAATCATTAATACCGAATTAAATCGTTTTAAAAAAGCAAAGCAAAGTCATCTCCGTACAGGTCGTGAAGACCTTTGAAGGGTGGAAGGTAAAGGCTTCCTCTATCCGCAACCTTGGCACATGATGGGGTAGAGTGGTTAGCTTTACGCCCGGCCGCATTTGTCCCCAAGAATTAACCTGGTACTCATTTTTTGTGTAAGCCGAGTGAACATCAGGGCCATGTGCACCTCCGGAAGTGGAAATCTCTTTTCTTAAATTTTACGACTTTTTGACGGAAATTCGAACACACATCCTTCCGGGCGAACCGAGCACGCCTTTACCTCCTCGGCCAGGCAGCCCCTAAATCATTTCAAATACTAATAAAATCATGTATAATTGTTTAAATGAAAAATGAAAACCTACAACCTGTTTTCCAGTCATTGACCGGGTCAGGGATGTAATGAATGAAGCAGATATAGGCTGTTAGTACGATGGGATCGCCACTCCCAAAGTGATTCATTAATGAATGATATATGCTATGAAATGATAATGGAGAGTGTTGCTGGAATGAAAGATGACAGGGAAAACCGGACTACCCGGAGAAAAACCTGTCCCGCCTCCGCTTGGTCCAGCACAAATCTCACATGGAGTGACCGGGATTTGAACCACGGTATCCAACGGTGAGAGGCCGACGCGCTGCCGTCTGAGCCACGGAGGCTTCAATTGTTTAAATAATAATACAAAAATGTGTAAGTGAATGCCTTTGTTTTTTGATGTATCGAATTTGCGGATAATTGACTGCCTGGTGACCATGAACGTTCAGGCATGGATTTTGTATGGTCTGACACCGCGGTCAGCCGGCTCGAGCCCCGCTGGTGGAAAAAAGAATCACCATCACAATGCTGGTCGGCAGGGTAGGAGAGGCGGTGGTATACAATTTCTAACAACTAGACAGCGTGCCAAAAGCCTGGATTCAATTCCTAACCTCTCCGCAGTGCTCATATGGAGAGCATATTGATGATGATTTGTCCGACGGATGGGAACGTAAAGCTTTGAGCAGACAGGAGTAGGCTGTGTGTCAGCACCGGGTTTCACCCTCTCCCTTCCTACTATAATATATATCACGTTATTCATTTCATCTTATGAATTCCTCTGATGAGGTTGACGTCAGTAAGGGCATCCGGTCACAAAAAGCCGCTACGAAGATACCTCTCACATCGTACCCAACCCCGTAGAGAAACGGGACAAAGGGTTGGACAAGTATACATCATATCTGTAATAGTGGTACACACTTACAGTAGGCTCGAAATAATATATTACTTTCCTCCCTTTTATCCGTTTTATATAATGAAATTATCAAGTGGATAGAAAGTGCAAGGTAGCTAAGGAAGAACGGCTGAAGGAGAAGTGCAAGGATGTCGAAGGCTGTATGGTCCTGGGAAAGGTAGATGCTGCATACAGGAAAATCAAGGAAACCTTTGGAGAAAGGAAATCTAGGTGTATGAATATTAAGAGCTCAGATGGAAAGCCACTTCTAGGGAAAGAAGACAAAGCAGAAAGATGGCAGGAGCATATCCAACAGTTGTATCAAGGTAATGATGTAGATAATTTGGTTCTGGAACATGAGGATGCTGTTGATGCTGATGAAATGGGAGACCCAATTTTGAGGTCAGAGTTTGACAGAGCTGTGAGCGACCTCAATAGGAACAAGGCACCTGGAATTGATGACATTCCCTCTGAATTACTGACTGCCTTAGGAGAAACCAGCATGGTAAGGTTATTTCATTTAGTGTGCAAGATGTATGAGACAGGAGAAGTCCCATCCGATTTTCGGCAGAATGTTGTTATACCTATTCCCAAGAAAGCCGGTGCTGACAGGTGTGAAAACTACCGCACTATTAGTTTAGTATCTCATGCCTGCAAAATTTTAACACGTATTATTTACAGAAGAATGGAAAAACAAGTTGAAGCTGAGTTGGGAGAAGATCAATTTGGTTTCAGAAGAAATGTAGGAACACGTGAAGCAATCTTGACTTTACGTTTGATCTTAGAGGATCGAATCAAGAAGGACAAGCCCACGTACATGGCATTCGTAGATCTAGAAAAGGCATTCGATAATGTTGATTGGACCAAGCTATTTATGATTCTGAAGATGATAGGGATCAGATACCGAGAACGAAGAATTATCTACAATCTGTATAAAAATCAGTCTGCAGTGATAAGAATCGAGGGCTTTGAAAAAGAAGCAGCAATCCAGAAAGGAGTGAGGCAAGGCTGCAGTTTGTCCCCCCTCCTTTTCAACGTTTACATAGAACAGGCATTAAAGGAAATCAAAGAGAAATTTGGAAAGGGAATCACAGTCCAAGGAGAGGAAATCAAAACCTTGAGATTTGCCGATGATATTGTTATTTTATCTGAGACTGCAGAAGATCTCGAGAAGTTGCTGAATGGTATGGATGAAGTCTTGGGTAAGGAGTACAAGATGAAAATAAATAAGTCCAAAACAAAAGTAATGGAGTGCAGTCGAACGAAGGCAGGTGATGCAGGAAATATTAGATTAGGAAATGAAGTCTTAAAGGAAGTAGATGAATATTGTTACTTAGGTAGTAAAATAACTAACGATGGCAGAAGTAAGGAGGACATAAAATGCAGACTAGCACAAGCAAGGAAGAGCTTTCTTAAGAAAAGAAATTTGCTCACTTCAAACATTGATATCGGAATTTGAAAGATGTTTTTGAAGACTTTCGTGTGGAGCGTGGCATTGTATGGAAGTGAAGCATGGACGATAACTAGCTCAGAAAGAAAGAGAATAGAAGCTTTTGAAATGTGGTGTTACAGAAGAATGCTGAAGGTGAGATGGATAGATCGAATCACGAATGAAGAGATACTGAATCGAACTGGTGAGAGGAGATCGATTTGGCTAAATTTGACGAGAAGAAGAGATAGAATGATAGGACACATCTTAAGACACCCAGGACTTGTTCAGTTTGTTTTTGAAGGAAGTGTAGGTGGTAAGAACGGTAGGGGTAGACCAAGGTATGAATATGACAAGCAGATTAGAGCAGATGTAGGATGCAATAGTTACGTAGAAATGAAAAGGTTAGCACAGGATAGGGTGGCATGGAGAGTTGCATCAAACCAGTCTATGGACTGATGACTCAAACAACAACAACAACAACATGGTTTTTTTATCCTACCAGAGCTATTGTCCACTTCCTTTACGGCCACACTTTCGCAGTCCTACACATTCTGAACTCTCTTGCCATTGTTTTCCAGCCTCCTTGTCTTCTTTTTGAGCTGTGTTGAAATGGCGTGTGGCCTCCGAAGAGGCTTGGTGCAGGTCGTTTGATTTGACGCCTGTAGGCGACCTTCGCATCGTGATGAGGATGAAGATGAGGATGCAGTCCGCATATACACCCAGTCCCCGTGCCAGGGGAATCAATCAAATCAAATCAAAACAAATCAATCACTACTGATCTGCATTTAGGGCAGTCGCCCAGGTGGCCTTTTCTTAAATGATTGCAAAGAAATTGGAAATTTATTGAACATCTCCCTTGGTATGTTATTCCAGTCCCTAACTCAACTTCCTATAAACGAATATTTGCCCCAATTTGTCCTCTTGAATTCCAAATTTATTTTCATATTGTGATCTTTCCTACGTTTAAAGACACCACTCAAACTTACTCGGCTACTGGTGTCATTCCACGCCATCTCTCCACTGACAGCTCGGAACATACCACTCAGTCGAGCAGCTCGTCTCCTTTCTCATAAGCCTTCCCAGCTCAAACTCTGCAACATTTTTGTAACACTACTCTTTTGTCGGAAATCAACCAGAACAAATCGAGCTGCTTTTCTTTGGATTTTTTCCAGTTCTTGAATCAAGTAATCCTAGTGAGGGACCTATACACTTGAACCATACTCTAGTTGGGGTCTTACCAGAGACTTATATGCCCTCTTCTTTACATCCTTACTAAAACCCCTAAATACCCTCATAAACCATGTGCAGAGATCTGTACCCTTTATTTATAATCATATTTATGTGATTACTCCAATGAATATCTTTCCTTATATTAAGAGCTAGGTACTTACAATGATCCCCAAAGGGAACTTTCACCCCATCAACGCAGTAATTAAAACTGAGAGAACGTTTCCTATGTGTGAAACTCACAACCTACTTTTAACCCCGTTTATCATCATACCATTGCCTACTGTCAATCTCACAACATTATGGAGGTCAGTTTGCGGTTGCTCACAATCTTGTAATTTACTTATTACTGTGTACAGAATAACGTCATCTGCAAAAAGCCTTATCTCTGATTCCAATCCTTTACACATTATGGTTAAAATTCCCGACCCTACCGGGAATCGAACCCGTGACTCCTGTGACCAAAGGCCATCAAGTTAACCATTTAGCCATGGAGCCGGACTTGGAGCTGTGTTAAAACTGAATAAAAAGAAGGGTGGTGTCAAACAACTACAGGCTAGAATCGATTATGAAATCCTTCCCTCGGGTTATTCGTACGCTCATCGTTACGAATCGTGGAGATATGTTGGTGCGAGACGGTAATTGAATAGCGAGGATGTATTGCACGTCTCCTCCCGTGAAACATAATCTAAGCTGAAGTAATCAAAAACGGGTATGTTCTCGTCGCAGACTCCTTCCCTCAATTCCTCGACTGTATCGAAAAATTCATCCACGGGGAAGGACTCTTCTTTTAGTCTATGATCTACAGGGCGGTCTCATTTTTCTTGATGTCTTTCAGCCTGAATTCTCCTGGATAAGGAGTGTCATAAATGGCAGAAACAGCACTATTTTAATGGTTTTCTCGAAGTCACACATAGTGCAGATTGGTTGGGTTATGTCAATTTCCAATTCACGTGCAGAAGATCAAATATCATGTAGAACATTTATGCATTAATTTTGTTCCTTATCAGCTAATACTAATAATAAATCAATGGACATGGCATTTTGTTGACTTACTCCTGGATTCCCTAACACAGACCGAACTTGAAACAATTATTGCATACAAATTGTTGGGTTCAAGAAGATGGCTCGTGGTTAAGACGTGGTCGCTACCCCTACACAACGAAGCTGGCCATTATTGCTACTGGTAGAACAATAACGTTCAGTTTTCCCACAAGGAACATTAACGACGTGCCTGGCGGGTATTATTCCATCTTTGTAAATAGGCACAAATGATCCATTAGATGGCAGTAACACAAACTTTGGCTGCTCAAACTGACGTTCAATCCATCAACAGAATCTGTTTGTTTTTTGTGTTTCTTTTTTTTCCAAGTTGCTCTATGTCGCACCGACACAGATAGGTCTTAAGGCCTTATTAGACTAGGCCGCCAGGTGGCGCAGCCACCGGTGGCTCTGCTCTTAATTGGGCATTGATTGTTATGGAGGTTATTTGATTGGGGCAGCCGGTGGCGTCGCCACAAACTGGCTGCTGTCTGGTTGTCATGCCCCGCGACCACGTTGGCAGCCGCGGGTGGCGGAGAGTCGTTCCGGGGCATTGTATCATACTCAGCCTATTACACTATTCCAATTTTTTTGCCAGTAGTCTCCCATGATCCACCCTATCAAATGCTTTAGACAGGTCAATTGCGATACAGTCCATTTGACCTCCAGAATCCAAGATATCTGCTATATCTTGTTGGAATCCTACAAGTTGAGCTTCAGTGGAATAACCTTTCCTTAAACCGAATTGCCTTCGATCGAAACAGTTATTAATTTCACAAACATGTCTAATATAATAAGAAAGAATGCCTTCCCAAAGCTTACATACAATGCATGTCAAACTTACTGGCCTGTAATTTTCATGTTTATGTCTATCACCCTTTCCTTTACACACAGGAGCTACTATAGCAACTCTCCATTCATCTGGTATAGCTCCTCCGACCAAACAATAATCAAATAAGTACCTCAGATATGGTACTATATCCCAACCCATTGTCTTTCGTATATCCCCAGAAATCTGATCAATTCCAGCCGCTTTTCTAGTTTTCAACTTTTGTAACTTACTGTAAATGTCATTGTTATCATATGTAAATTTTAGGTAGCCAGGTGGCACAACCAGTCGCGCTACCACTCGGTTTGACCACCACGTGGTCAGTCTACTGTGCAATAGTGATGAGAGAAGATGTCGGACAACAAGTATACGTACTGTATATGCTCCTCCCTGTACGTTTGATGAAGAAGAGAAAGCGAAGGGAGAGAAAGATGTATGTACATCCTATGTTATCTTTAAAGGAATCTAAACGGTTGTACTATACTCTTTTTCATGAACTGTGTTCAGACGACAATAAGTTTTTTAATTACTTAAGAATGTCTAAATCGTCTTTCTTTGAATTATTGTCGTTGATAAAGGTTGATATTACTGGGGACGGTACCAAACTTAGAAACACCAGAAGAAAGGATCGTAGTCACTTTGAGGTAAGTAAAACGATAAGTTGTATTTTAAGTCATTAACTTTATTGCATTAGTAAATATTAACTAGTTTGGAAACAGTAAAAATTAACAGAATATTAATATTTTAGTTCAATAATTCTTATTGAAGATTTACTTCTATTCCTATTTCAATTTTGTATGTTAATACCGAACTTCCCTTTTCTGTCAAAAGGATATTGATTCAAAGTATGATAAAAGTAATAACATTTATTTCCCAAATGTAATAAAAAAGACCAATTATTTTTACGTGTTTATGTTGAGTGTTTGTATCTTCATTTGATGTGACTGAAGGTTCTGCAGATGGACGAGATTGTAAGGGCATGTTTGCATCTTGGCATTGTTGAAAATGAGTCTGGAAGAAATGAATTTGCGGTTGTTGATTCACTAGTCCTGGCGAAGGCATTGATTGCTGTTGCATAGGATGCTGTTCCATCGGACTTCGTTGCATAAACGGATGTTGCATGCGTTGTATTTGCATAGGATACTGTACCATTGATAGTGAAGGCACAGGACTGGAAGTTCTAGTACAACCCACTTACTGCCATCCGTGCAGTACAGGTCTTTGGGCAACAGCAACAAGAGAAATCATATCTGCCCGAAGTTGTAATTTCCTTTCAGGGGGCACTTTATGAATCTCGGTTAACAAAGATAGGAGAAACGACTTATCCATATCTGTTTCTTCGAAAGTGAGAGATTTCCCTTCTGATGCAATCTTTTCTTGAGAACTTCAATTAGGTCATTGTCGTTGCTGGTTCTATTGTTAGATTTACTCTGGGTGTTACTAGATGTAGGCCCACTATCAAACGAAATTGAAGTTTCATTTTTTTCTTCATTCACGACGTCTCGTCCACGTTTTTAATAGTTTTTTCACTGCAGTTTCTAAAACATGTGTAATGCTTTTCCTGGTTGCAGATGAACCACTTTTGACACCCTTTAACCGAAGAAGTTCTCCTATGTAGCATGAACGGATGGATTTCCACTTCCTCTGAATGAGTGCCACTGAAAAAGGAAGAGTACAATAGAATTAAAAACAGACACACAGACAGACAGACAGACAGACAGACAGAGAGACAGACAGACAGACAACACAGACAGACAGACAGACAGACAGACAGACAGACAGACAGACAGATGAGTCACCTTTTAACACATCCTCTCCTTCTTCTTCGTTCCCTTTGTGCCGTTAGGTGACGGGACATTTCAGCCATTTACTAAAGTTTCTTCTGTCGTGCGCCATTCTCTGAACCTCACCCAGGGTCTTCCCTCACTTCCTGATCAGTCCCAAGATGTACTCCTCCCATTCAATCCGTGGCCTCCCTCGTGTTCTTCTTCCAGTTGGTCTGGCTCGCCACACCTGCTTCGCTTTCCTTTCATCTTCCATTCTTTCTAGGTGACCAATCCAGCCCAGTCCTCTCCTCTCAATGACATCCATTATTGGCTCCTGCTGAAGCTCATCTCTTACTGTGGTGTTTCTAATATGGTCTCTTCGCGTTTTCCCGGCAACTTTCCGTAAATATCTCATCTCAGCGGCAACCAGACGGCTCTGCAGACTTTTATGCACTGTCCAACTCTCTGCATCATACAGGAGGGTTGGCAGGTACACAGCATGATATACCCGCATTTTTGTGTTTCTAATATTTTCTTTCTTCCCTATGATTGTGTTGTTTAAACCATAGTAAACTTGATTAGCTTTTCTAATTCTCTTGTTTATTTCTGCCTGTAATTTTCCGTCCGCTCTGAAAAAGGTGCCCAGATACTCAATTTGTTCTACTTGCTCAATATCATCATTGTTCCACTTGATCTGAAGCTGAACGTTTTCTCCTTTGGTGAACTGCATGACCTTGGTTTTGCTCGCATTCACTTCCATCCCACGGTCCTGGAAAGCATAAGCCCATTCAGTAAGGGCTTGTTGGAGTTCCTCCTCTTTTCCAGCCAAAATCAGAATGTCGTCTGCATAGACCAGGGATTGGACATATATTGGTCTCATGTTCCAGTTGCCAACCTTAATTCTTTTAGTTCTTATTTTACAGTGCTTAATTACTTGGTTCATGAAGATCACATAGAGAAGAGGACTCAGGCTGTCACCCTGCTTTACTCCCTTCACCATTTCGAATTCCCTAGAGCATTCACCAGCTATTCTCACCACTCCTTGGACTCTATTGTACATGCTCCTAATGCGGTGTACATTTCAGGACTTCTTCTTCTTCCTGCTTCCTGCTTTTCCCCTTTGACTTCTCTACACTCTCGCTTCCACTCATTACCACAGTGACAATGTGCAGTTCACTACTCGCGTAAATAAAACAAAGCGTAGAGGAAAGTGCTGGAAAAACAAAGACCAGACTTCTCTGCCTGCAAGAACTACCGAACTATCGTAGGACCGAACAACGAGTTATTGGTGACACCACCGGCTGCCCTGCACGTGTCGCCAACTGACTCACCACTGGCACCGCCTGGCGGCCTAGTGTAATAGGAGCCTTATGGCGACAGGAAGCGGCCGTGTCCTTAATTAAGGTACAGTCCCAGAGTTTACTTGGTGTGAAACTGGGAAACCACGGAAAACAATCTTCAGGGATGCCGACAGTGTGGTTTGAACCCTCTATGTTCCGAATGCAAGCTCACAGCTGCGCGCCCCTAACCGCTCGGCCAACTAGCTCGGTCAGAATCTGAAGGTAATTCTGGATGCACACTTACAGTTAACGACCATTCCCCTGGTGCAATTTCCCCTGTTCAACGTTTGGATGTATATGCTTTTTCGTCAATGAAAGAACTTCGCCAAACGTTTTTGTGAACGACTTCTACTCGACAATATTGATATTGAACTCCGGACCAGTAATGCTATCATCAACTTTCATGTGCGTACTGCGTATGCATAATCAGGTCAGTGCTCACATATTCAATAACATGGTTAAGCATGCCTGGAGGAAAACTACCCTTCCAGTGGAATGTGATAGCTTTCATGTTCCTGACAATGCTATCTGGGACACTAAAAATCCAAGTTGCTCTACTCCCAATATGCTTCTTGTCGTTTATATTTGTGCTTGACAGATTTCTACGTCGAGACCCTCAAACATGTTTAAATATTTCAAGGAGAGCCAAAATCAGTAGAATTTAATTTACTGGCCTCTGACGAGGCCTGCTGCAGGTCATTCGAGTTGACGCCATTTAGGCGAACTGCGCGTCTATGATGATGATGAAAACGGCACAAACACCCAGCCCTAGAGCCATTGGAATTAACCAACGGTTAAAATACGGAACCCGGCCGGAAATCGAACCCAGGACACCCTGAACCAAAGGCCAGCACGCTAACCATTAAGTAATGGAGCTGCACATTAGTAGAATGATCATTATTTATAATAATAATAATAATAATAATAATAATAATAATAATAATAATAATAATAATAATAATAATGTTATTGGCTTAACGTCCCACTAACTACGTTTACGGTTTTCGGAGAAGCCTAGGTGCTGGAATTTAGTCCAACATGAGTTCTTTTACGTGCCACTAAATCTACCGCCTCAGGCTGACGTATTTGAGCACCATCAAATACCACCGGACTGAGCCAGGATCGAACCTGCCAATTCGGGGTCAGAAAGCCACGCCTCAACCGTCTGAGCCATTCAGCCCAGCGACCATTATTTATAGCTGAGTTTCCTGTCATACTCATTTTTATACGAATATCTATCTCATCTCATACAGGCCTACATATAACATATACTTACCGCTAGGAGCAGCTAACATTGATACTATACGCATTGAATACAGCTGAACTTTCCACAGTATTCGATTTTGTAACATTATCAGACAGACCCTTCGTGAATGTTCCTTGTCAGTCGTATGTTATTTATGACAGACAGAAAGGCGTTATTCGTATTGGCATTGGTGCTCAGTGTGTCAGTAAAATGCCTTGTTCTGCCTTTTACCTGACACCACAAGTAACGATCTGATGGCTTGAATTACAGAATATCTGTCTTCTCTCTAATCCTGGCTATATAGGCAATTAGAAAAATAAAATACAGCTTTAAACATAAAAATAAAATATGTCCGCCTCTGTGCTATAGTGGATAGTGTCGTTAGCTGCCACCCCGGAAGCCCGGGCTCGAGTTTTAGCTCCGCCACGAAATATGAAAAGTGGTAGGAGGACTGGAAAGGGGTCCACTTAGCCTTGAGAGCTTAACTGAGTAGTTGGGCTTCGATTTCCACCTCAGCCATCCTCGAAGTGGTTATCCGTGGTTTCCCATTTCTTCTCCTGGTCGATGCCAGGATAGTAGGGCCTACTTAACTTAAGGCCACGACCGCTCCTTCCCTTCTTCCCTGTCCCTTCCAATCTTCCCATCCTCCACAAGGTTCCTGTTCAGCAAAGCAGGTAAGGCCGCCTGGGTGAGGTATTGTTCCTCTTCCCCACTTCTATCCCCGACCAACAATCTCACGCCTAAGAACACTGCCCTTGAGGCGGTAGAGGTGTTAGCCCTCGCTGAGTCCGTCGGAAAATCCAACCCACTGGAGGGTAAACAGATTAAATAAATAAGTAGTCCGCCTCTGTGGTGTAGTGGCTAGTGTTATTAGCTGCCATCCCGGGAGGCCCGGGTTCGATTCCCGGCTCTGCCACGAAATTTGAAAAGTGGTACGAGGGCTGGAACGGGATCCACTCAGCCTCGGGAGGTCAACTGAATAGAGGAGGGTTCGATTTCCTCCTCAGCCATCCACGAAGTGTTTTTCCGTGGTTTTCCTCTTCTCCCCCAAGCAAATACGGGGATGGTAACTAAAGTAAGGCCACGGCCACTTACTTTCCTCTTCCTTATATGTCCTTTCCAATATTCCCATCCCCTCACAAGGCCCCTGTTCAGCATAGCAGGTGAGGCCACCTGAGCGAGATATTGGTCCTCCTTCCCAGTTGTATGCCCGACACAATGTCTCACGCTCCAGGACACTGCCCTTGAGGCAGGTGGGATTCCTCGCTGAGTCCGAGGGAAAACCAACCCTGGATGATAAACAGATTAAGAAAAATTAATTACTTCATTAATCTGCATTTTCTGAGGTTCTTCAAATATTTATGGCACCGGTGTATCGTACATGATTTTTCTTCTCTTTTTTTCGAATTTAGTCAACTATTAACCGCATAGAACTTATGGCTTTTTGGCCTTTCTTCTCTTCTCTTCCCAAAACCTCTTCATTCTTTCGCTTCTTATCTTTCTATCCTCTTCGGATGTGATCCGTTTGGGTCTTCTTGTTAGTGGTTTCTCTTCAAATAATTTAGACTGTCGACTCTTCTAACTAGCCTACAATCAAATAAATGTATGTTACCCAAGGAACAGTTTAGTCCTAACAAGAAGGTGGTGGGTGCAGTCTAAGCAGCTCTAGCGGTAGAGAGCCGGCTTCCTGAGCCCAATTACCGGGTTCGATCGCTTTTCCTGGTATTTTTTGAACATGTTCAAATACGCAAGCATCGTGTCAGTAGATACTCTTGGTACGTAAAATAAGACTCCTTCTTCTTCTTCTCCTTCTTCTTAATCTGTTACCCTCCAGGGTCGGTATTTTCCCTCGGACTCAGCGAGGGATCCCACCTCTACCGCCTCAAGGGCAGTGTCCTGGAGCTTCAGACTCTGGGTCGGGGGATACAACTGTGGAGGATGACCAGTACCTCGCCCAGGCGGCCTCACCTGCTATGCTGAGCAGGGGATTGCGGGGGATGGGAAGATTGGAAGGGATAGACAAGGAAGAGGGAAGGAAGCGACCGTGGCATTAAGCGAGGTACCATTCCGGCATTAGCCTGGAGGAGAAGTGGGAAACCACGGAAAGCCACTTCCAGGATGGCTGAGGTGGGAATCGAACCCACCTCTACTCAGTTGACCTCCCGAGGCTGAGTGGACCCCGTTCCAACCCTCGTACCACTTTTTCAAATTTCGTGGCAGAGCCGGGAATCGAACCCGGGCCTCCGGGGATGGCAGCTAATCACACTAACCACTACACCACAGAGGCGGACAATAAGACTCCTACGGGTCAAAATTTGTACACCTCAGTACACAGTAGAAGTAATTATAGGGACGTAAAACCATTATTATTATTATTATTATTATTATTATTATTATTATTATTATTATTATTATTAATTTTATTATTATTATTATTATTATTATTATTATTATTATTATTATTATTATTATTGCCTCTTTAAGTCTATGTATAACAGGAAGGTGCATAAGAGAGAGGCCTTGGCCACTCCGTTTCCAATCTAGCCCAATATATTCACTTTATAAAGGCCCCTATTGATGCACAGACTAATTGACAAACTTCACATCAGACTACTGCACGAGATGTCCTTAGTCCCTTTCATGAAGCAACAACAACATATCTCCGTTTTGCTTGTCCGATTGTCTGCCCACTGGATTACGTTGGTGGCAATCTCTCCGCAATATTCTCGTATGAACAGCAGCATGATATCATGCAAGAGAAAGGAAGCAGGATCCCACCGGAAGGAAGTGCTGTATGCTGTTTATCAACAGGCAGGATGGATTCGTTTGAGAGGAGGATTCGTTTCCCCCAGCAGGATGGAAACACAAATAGGGTCCCATTAAGGGAGCTTTTACCCTCCCGCGGGCTCTAGCTTGTTGAGTAGGCAGTCGCGTAGCAGCCATGGGATCATTTATTTATGTCCTTCTCTCCGTTCATATGTGCTGCTAGCCTGTCCCGTTCTCAGGAGACATGGCTTGTCAATAGAAATAAACCACCATGTCATGATTATTCACCGAATGATGATACCAGACAACTCACCCACTTCGAAGCAGGTGCTTAAAGACACATCCTGAGCAGATGTCTTCCATTCTTTTGTTTATTTTTTCTCAAGTTTTGCCTTAAAATTCTTGGATGGCAATGTTATTTCCACTTCTAAGAACACTTTCTCAAACTCAGAACCAAATTTGTTTAATTTCAATTATGTGTATAATAAAAGCCAATGGCCGTAGCCCGTGAGATCTCCGAAGTTAAGCAACATTGGGCATGGTCAAGATATGGATGGGTTGCCACGCGCTGTTAGTGGGGGGTAAGGGAATGGAGGAGCGGAAAGGAACTGGCCACCATACCGTACATAAACTCCGGCTCAGGCACACCTCTGCGGAGATTCGGATCTGCCTTCGGGCAGAATACACCCTTACCTTACCTTATATAATAAAACAAAGCACAGCCGGGCTGATTGGCTCAGACGGTTGAGGCGCTGGCCTTCTGACCCCAACTTAGCAGGTTCGATCCTGGCTCAGTCCGGTGGTATTTGAAGGTGCTCAAATACGACAGCCCCGTGTCGGTAGATTTACTGACACGTAAAAGAACTACGGGACTAAACTCCGGTACCTCGGCGTCTCCGAAAACCGTCAAAAGTAGGTACAGGGAAGTAAAAGCAATAACATTATTATTATCGATGTTATTTGAAGGTGGCACAATATCCAGCACCAAAACAAAGAGATTGCGGGTATAGGAAATCTTTACCTTCCACTCCAGCAAGAGGGTTCAAGAAAAAGGGGTTATTCAATTTTGAATTCTAATTTAATTTTAAATTTAATCGTACGGCAAAATGACAATATGACGCTCATCCAAATTAATTTGAAATCGACTTGAAAGCAAGTTACCACGTTCTCACTTGAGTTGGAAAACATGTTAATGAAATTGACATAATCTAATTTAGTTTATTGTCTTTATCTCTTTGTGGAGGGTGAATACCTATTCATTAGGATATCAACTTCATAGTCTCCAAGTAATCTTTTTTTCCTTAGAACCTAAGGCAGTTCTTTCACCATCTTCTATTGCCTTCGTGAACGAGGCTTTCTCTTATCGCCTCCCTGACTCACAGTATGTTTCTTAGCGAACCATCTCAGTAAATGGACTGTCACTGATGACGTGACTGTTTCCTTCAGTTTTACTGGAGCCATGTTTTCCGTCAAGCACACTTGAGTTCTCCTCGGCCATCTTCCTCTTAGCATATTCCCTTGCCTAGAAACACAAACACTGCGAGAAAATCCACCATTTGTGAAAGTTCTCTACATTGTTTATGGTTCCTCATAAAGGATATTTTGGAAGAATAAAAAAAAAAGGCAATTCACATCGAAGATATTCCGGAGTGTTGAAATTAGATTTTTTTCTCGACAAGATTTTATTACAAAAATTAGCAGTTGCTTGCAGATGTTACAAAATTCCCGTTGTCCGCTGTGACAACTTTGCTTGTCCGTTTATGGCTCCTTCTTAGACGATATTAAGTCACCGAAATACACGTATATATATATTAGGTAAATGAACACCTAGTCTCAAAATGAATGCAAACATTTATCTTCGTTTGCTTTTGTTTTCCATCGTGCTTTCCTTGAGGGCAAACCTTTTCCACAACTCGGCTATCATCCTCGGGATGGTACCTCTTGCACCCACTAACAACCCGTGAACGATGACGGAGTTTACATGACATTTCTCCATGATGTAATTGGATACTGGAACGTAGATTGCCTGCTTCTCAGAGTTCACATCGTGCGGCTGTTGTTCGCCCGATTCTAGACGTACTGTAGGGTCCAATATTGCAGAACGGCTACTAGGCCTATCTACTCTCCTCGTGCTTCCATTTTCAGCTAAGCAGTTCACTTCTTTATGTAATTCCCAACCGTTACCTCGAAAGGCTTTTGCAATAAGGCCGCGAATCGTGTGATGGCGAGTATTCCTAAGCAATGAGCCAAATAGACAGTAGCCGAGGATATGTCCCGAAATTTCAATATCACCGCAGGCAAGCCTGCAGTAGCTGTTCTCCTGGCTTCTACCATACAAACTACTTACTGGAGCTACGTGTGCCATCATTTTGACGCTTTCAGTCCAGGCGTACTTTCTCTGCCAACCACTTATTCCCTTGAGGGTGCTGTGCGAAGAGGGCAATACCTTTACCATTCTTAGGAACTCCTCTTTTCTTAGCCTTTCGCTGATGATATTGATGTTTGTTCTTATAGCATCAACACTATATTATTTCTCAATGAAAATACCACCTGAGGTATGGGAGTTATGGGAGTTGCTCAAACTTGTATTATTCTGCAATCACACGATCCCGGTATAATTTAATAAAACCAGCATTCACGCCGAACAGCTCCACTTCCGTAAAGCTTACAACTTCTGTCATGAAACTTCTTGTTAAGTTTCGCTTTCGCATTCGTGCTGTTAGTTCAGACTATATACACATTAAAGTGGCACGTACTAAGATCGGTGGACTTACAGTTCCTGACCCTGTACTAATGACCCTATCATCAAATATTTATCTTAATGATCCAAAAGAATCTTAAGGAACGTGCGTTGCCTAGGATCTTAATGAAAAAATGCACATTTTATTTTTAACTAACAGTTACTAAAAGTATGCACATTTGTGTATATAGAAAGACAGAGATAGATAGATAGATAGATAGATAGATAGATAGATAGATAGATAGATAGATAGATAGATAGATAGATAGATAGATAGATAGATAGATGGATAAATATACACGATATTCAAGCTGGACTGACTCATATCGTAGAAAGCTGCTTTCTGATCTCAAACTGGCGATCCCAGCTTAGTCGTGTGGTATCGCAAGGTGCTCAAATAAGCCAGTTCATGGTAACGTAGATTTAGCGACACTCCTCCGGAACAAAATTCTGGCACCTTGCCGTTTTCATTTTGATCAAGATACATGGATGCGGATGCTTGGAATTTTTTTACATGCTTCGTTAAAATATTCTTGGAACCTCTTATTATTATTCTGACGTTATCAAGGTGTTCCTTAAAACATTTTGATCATTCAACCTACAACATACCTCATGTTATTTTCAGTCTTCAGACCAAGTATTAGGATTTAAAATGTCAAAGTCTGCCTGGATACAAATGAAAATAAATTTAACTTCCATTTTCTCCTGTCTAATCTCGACATGACGAAACTCTGGTGAAGCACAAAGCACTTTTATAACAATACTACTAATGAATTTCCAAAACGGTCTTTCTGGTCGAACTTTTAATCTTTCCGGCATTTCCCTAGCAAGTGCAGGCGAAGTGACCCAGTCAATATACTGAATAGGCCTAACTTTTCATTTCCAGGTACAAACTATAAACATCATTTGTGAAACATTATGCCGTATACACAAAACATAACACATGTGTATACATTAGCTGTAGGTATCGAAGTGTTATTTTCAGACATTCTGTTATTGATGACCTCCTTTCGTCTGCAATTAAAAATGTTAAAAGAAAGGTTCGTCAGTGCTACATTCCTTAGCTGCGATGTCACCGCGGTGAGTAAAACGAAAGATTTCGACACTGGCGGCTAACTTTATCTAGCGTAAGAAAGTTCACAAAGGTGCACTTGGCAAAGGAGGCGCCAGTCACTTTGCCCAGTACCATTTGTATTTTTTTTCTTTCTCTGTGTTGACAAGCCGAAGGCAGTGCAATAGAATAATTATCATCTTGTCGTTATTAACAAAGGAGTCATTATTCTACGCGCTCGCATATAGAGTGTACGAAAAGTGCTGTGCGGTAATCACCTTCTTGAAACGTCAAATTTTCATGCAGTTTAACTCTTCCAACACATAACACAGCAGAAACGCAAAAGACAAACGTGTGTGATACAACTTCCAAAAGTAGGAAAGGTCATAATATGAAGAAAAAGTTGGATTTCAGGAAGACAAATTGGAGCAAATATTAATTTATAGGACGCGGAATAAGGGATTGGAATACATTATCATGGGAAATGTACGATAAATTTCCGAGTTCTATGAAACTATTTAAGAAAAATGTAGGAAAACAATTGATAGGGAGCCTGCCAACTGGGCGATAGCCCTAAATACAGATCATTGGTCACTGATTGATTGATTGATTGATTGATTGATTGATTGATTGATTGATTGATTGATTGATTGATTGATTGATTGATTGATTGATTGATTGATTGATTGATTGATTGATTGATTGATTGATGGATGGATGGATGGATGGATGGATGGATGGATGGATGGATGGATGGATGGATGGATGGATGGATGGATGGATGGATTTATTTATTTGTTTGTATATTTATTTATTTACCTTCTGTTTTTGAATAGTCATAATTTAACAACAATTCCTTATTAGTCTGTAATCGGAGTGTATAAAAATTGTCGTCTGTTAATCACAGTCCGTGATAGAAGGGATTAGAACAAATAACATTGCAATAGGAGTCAACTTCCGAACTCGCAATTTTCATTCAGTGGTTTGCTCAGGAGAAAACCAAAACTATGCTAACAATGCCTAAAAGAAGCAGAGAAAGTGTTCCGGAAAGTTTCTCTTGGTCCATCATCTCCTGGATATCGAGTCGTGCTGTTATTTTATGAGGCAGTATGCGTCCTAGCTTACACACAAAGGTACCGAGGCGGCGGCCTGACACAATTGCATCACGATAATAGGCGTCCGACTCGTTGGCTGAATGCTCAGCGTACTGGCATTCGGTTAAGATGGTCCCGGGTTCGATTCTCGGCCGGGTCGAGTATTTTAACCTTCAGTGGTTAATTCCAATGACCTGGGGGCTGGGTGTTTGTGCCGTCTCCAACATCCCTGCAACTCACACACCACATATAACACTATCCTCCACTACATTAACACGCAGTTACTTACCCATGGCAGATGCCACCCACCCTCATCGGAGGGTCTGCCTTACAAGGGCTGCACTCGGCTAGAAATAGCCACACGAAATTATTATTACGATAATAGGCTGTCCAGAATTTTTTAGTTAGAAAAGAGTATATCCGAGATATGCATTCACAAAATACGGCAAATCTAAAGAAATAATATCCTTCTTATTAAATTATTACTCATTAAAGATCATAGTCCTATTTTCAGGACAGCTCATTTAATCCTATTTATTAACGCATTAATTTGTGAATTTACCACCGAATCATACAAATTGAACTGTATGGGAGTTGGTTGTGACAGAAAATGCTTTCACAAATTAAAACTAAGCACAGTATTTTATTATTTTATGAAATACTTCCTCTCGTGCAGAGGCTGCTTTATGACAAAATATACTTTTATATTCATTTTCACTTATAACATCTTACAACAACTTCCGTATATTCAGTAACGTATATTTTCTAGTTTTATCTTTCAAGTTATCATATAGATACTAGACTAAAATTAATAAATTGATTTGTGTCTCCTAGCATTAATAATGGTGTCCAAAATGGATATTCTTATATTACTGTAGTAGAAATGGTGTAATGGTTAACACTATTAACTGTCGTCCCCCAGAATCCAGGATCGATTCCTGGTGCTACCAGAGATTTAAGAATGGCAGGATGGCTGGTATGTGGTGGTAATGGAAAGATCTGCTCAGCCGCAAGAAATGTGAGAACTAGGGTATCATTTTACTATTATTAGAACACTCTTTATTTTTATCATTCACATGTTTCTGTTAAGCGCGGGGCGTAATAGGCGAGTCTCATTGTCACAGACTTCACATATAGTAGCCCAAGAATGTCTCAGTTATGAAATAACTCCGATTACAGGATGAATTAATGTAATATGTTTCGGATTAACCAGAACAAAATTCTGGAGAGGCGTGAACAGTGAACTGCGTAAATACTGGACTACACTCGTTAGTCGTAAGATTTATTTTTATATGTGTGCTGTCTGTGAAGTCAGGGAGGTGTGGAAAACATGTCTACTAATTGCTAGTCGTTGGGCAAAAGCAGTGGACCTCCCGTAGTGACATGTATCTCTTCCGGCTTCTAAAAATACGTTTGAAGTATGCACAAAATTCTAAGGGAGATTTCTCATTTGTTTAGCAATGTCCACTACATTCATATTTGTCCAATAGGTAAAGAATCCCTAGGACAGAATTTCACGAACACATAAGTACGGTATGTGCAAATCAATTTCTGTGAAACGTGTTCTTAACGGAGTCGTTTTGATTTCTGAAGTGCACTGATTTATGTTTGGGGCTGCGTGGCCGAGGCAGTAAAGGAGTGCTCTGTTCACCCGGAAGAGCGTGGGTTCGTTTCCACGTCAGGAAGTCAAAACATTTAAGATACGAGATTTCCACTTCCGGAGGTGCACATGGCCCTGAAGTTCCTTTACCAAAAATGAGTACTAGGTTATTTCCTGGGAGCAAACCACAATAGCCCGGGAAGTGCCTAGGTTACGGATAGTGAAAGGCATTACCTAATAATGACGTCACTGTATTTGCTTTACGTCTCACTAACTACAATTTTACGGATTTCGGAGACGCCGAAGTGCCGGTATTTTGTCCCTCAGGAGTTATTTTACGTGCCAGTAAAACTACCGACACGAGACTGACATATTTGAGCATCTTCAAATACCGCTGGACTGAGCCAGGATCGAACCTGTCAAGTTGGGTTCAGAAGCCTAGCGTCTCAACCGTCTTGGTCACTCAGCCTGGCAAGCTATAACATTTCACCCCTGCAAGGGTCTTCATGACCTGTACGGAGAAGACTTTGCCTTTTACGTTTACAGATTTATGTTAAGCAGGGGCGTAATCGCTGAGTAAACTTGTATCCGATTTCTCAAGAAGGTACGGCGGTTTAAATCCCGGCCAATGTATGTGGGATTTTTTGAAGTGAGAATTCGTGTTGCGGCTGTTCAATTTCCATGTGAAATAGCAGATCCCGTGACTAAATCACGATATCAACAGTGACGTAAAGCAACAAGCATGTTTCTGTTAGCCAGACGTAAAGGTTTTTAAAACATTGTTTGCGCTCGGGAATTGCATAGAATGATGTGGATTAGGCCGTCTGAATGACTTAGATGGTAGAACGCTTGCTTTCTGAGTTCAGTGTGGCGAGTTCGATCCTCGCTGAGACCAGAGCTATATGAAAGTGCTCAAATGTGTCATCCACATGTCGGTGGATTTACCAGGACAAAATTTCCAGTACTCTGCGTCTCCGAAAGTTATAAAAGCTGTTAACTGGATATACCGTAAAACTTATAACATTGTTGTAAGTTATTAACGTGATCAGTTACACACCTATATGAAAATTGCTCTATAACACTTATTAAACGTTATTTTAACAAAGAAGAATGTCATAAAATGAATTAATATTTTACTCATTTCCACCGTCTGAAAGGATTATTATTATCATTATTATTATTATTATTGTTATTATTCTTATTATTGTTATTATTGTACCGGGCCGTACACCCCTACGCCGCACCTTTAAATCTTGCGCCAAGAAAACCTCCTCTACAGGAGAATCACTGAACTTAAAACTAAACCCCTTAAACTTTTGCTCAGAAGATCTCACTAACTTAATTTTGTGATTATGAAGTTGCCAGTACTGTGTGAATTTCAACGTGTTTTGTTTTCCGTTCTTCAAGAAGTGTGTACATTCTCTCATAGATGTCTCTGCTAAAAAACTAAGATCATGCACGCTGGTGTGAAGCGAAGGAAACTCTTTGAAGAAATGTTGTATTCATACGTTTTTTCCCTTACTAAATTATGTTTGTTCATTTATGGGTTGGCAATATTGATCTTTTCTTTCCGCCAGTTTGGAATTTAGCCAATCCAGAATTTCCGTAAGTAATTTCCGACCAATCATGTATTGCTTCTTCGATTTTGAGTGTAACTTTCAAAGTTAACCAATAAACACCGTGGGTGTGTCTTGATCATTCATGAAAGGTCTCGAACTTTTCACGACTCTTGGCCATTTGATCAACATCTATCTAAGTGTGTGGATGTGAAGCAGGAGGCGGGTGGTGCCTCCTCCATCAGCAAGGTAATGGCCTTTTAACATCTTAACATCTCTATTTCTTGTTAACTCAGCAGTTTAACCCGCTGGAAAGGTCCGAAACCTTTACAATGTAACCTACTCTTCTAAACATGAAATTCTCTGCTGGCTTATGTAAAGACTTCATAAAGTGTAACTGTAATTTGGGGATAGAGAGTGATTTATCCTCTTGAGCTTCCCTTCATTTTGGTTTGAGGTGACTACGTTTTGGTAACTGATTTTCTTCTCTTCCTTAATGTCTTAAATAATTCTTATAAGAGTCACCTCCATAGTTTGCGAATAGCCCCTGTTTCATCGGCCTAGTGCCTTTTAGGTTTTAAGAAGCTACATAGAGGAGTGCAAGGGTTCGCCTCCTTTCATGTTGTATTCGGGCCATTTATTTAACTGTTATTTCTTTTACACGAAGGCCCTGTAGGTTGGGTACGAGATACCCCTGTTTCATTTTCCGTAAGTTGTGCCTTGTGGGCAAGGAATTGTAATTTCTGGTATTGCCTGTAATAAGCTTGAAAAACCTGAGAGCGTGTCAGCTCTTTTCAAGTGTTGGAAAGGTGCCTCTAGGAGGCTTGATATTGTAAATTAGGGAACAAATGCTCCAGGAATTAGGGGATTACTGCCCTTTGTGTAAAATTGTAAGCTTTTAAGTTGAGCTAGGAGCTCGAAATTGTAAAACTAGGGGCTTGTAGCCCAAGAGAGTTAGAATTCTTGGATCCTGTTAAATTTTGTTGTTATTGATTGTTAAAACTCAGAAAATGTAACCTTGTTAAAGTTTTAAATTAACTTTGATTTGGTAGTTAGACCCATTCACCCCGGTACCTTCTTTCACCTCTGCTGATCCACCAACCACGGTAACAAGTGGTAGCAGAGCGTGGTTGAATGGGTCTTAATTAGCCCCTTTTGACGGCTAAACATTCGATTTGACTTGTACTCTGACAATTTTCTCTGTCGCTAGAATTTTCTTTCCTATTTTCTGAATTTGTAAAGTTTCTGTCAGCATGTCCGGCCCTCGCGAAGACCTCCATCTCGGATACTTGCGCAAGGAGGAATTGATTTATGAATTAAGTATTAGAAATGTTCAATCTGGAGGCACGGTTGCGGCTGATTCCACCAAGCTTAAAGAATCCATTGGATTACCACTTAGTATCCCAACCTTGGGAGAGAAAGATATTGATGAGGCTCTCTCCATTATAACTGACAACACTACTTAACTAGCATCTGTAGTTAGTTTTTGAAGTAAGTGATCCATCTCCAAATCAACTTAAAAGAGTGCAGACTACATTTTTATAATGGGGTGAGTGATCTATTGTCTCTTAAGTTTAACGAAGTTCAGGGTAAGGAGGAAAGTAATCTTGTTGAACACCTTTCTAATATGTCCAGTAAAGTTAGTCAATTGTTGGCTGGGTCTGCTACTCCCAAAACCGACCAGCCCACTGTGGTAAACATACCTAATGAGGAGGATTCTTCCAAGGGTGAAGAAGGTAGAAAATCGGTAGCTACTCAACAGACGTCTGCCCCATTAAGAAATGAGTCTGATCGCCGTACCTCAGTCCCACCTTTCTTTTTGAATAACGCTGTCTCTGAAGCTTCTTCGCCCCCAGGCCTTTACCTACTATGTCACCAGGGTTCAGTAGTTTGCCTTATCCTTTGGCGATGTTACTTAGAGGTATTTCTATGTTTTAGGTTAATTCCACTAATGATGTCATTGTATTCTTAAGGTTTTTAGTCGAATTCCAAGATCACGCTCTTGTGTTTTCTCTTTCCCCGCGTCAAATTCTTCAAATTGTTTACCCTTACTCCATAGGTGTCCTCTCGGGCAAGATCGTTATTGCCATCGCTGAGCACTCTTCTATTGAAGACTTCCATGCACATCTTCCGGCATACTTCATTCCCGCCCGAGCAATGTCTTCATTAATACAACAGTATTATTACAGAGTACAGCGACTGGATGAAAATCTTGCCGACTTCATCCAGGATATTAAATTTTACACAAGGGTATTTGCTCTTCATTTCCCAGAAGACCAAATTGTGCAGGCCATTGTGGAAGGAATTTCACAACCCTACAGGTCATATTTGTGTTTAGCGTCGCGTCCGCAAACTTTTGCTGAGTTAGAAGCTATGGCTCTCTCAGCGGAAGGAGTTACGTGTGGGAAGGAGCCCCCTCTGTCTTCGAGTATTTTCGGCCTCCACCTCGCCGAACCTTCACACCCGCAAATGTTATGCTTGAGGGTCAGCAGATCATCTCCGGAACAAGTGTCCTTTGATTAAATCCAGTGGGACAAAGAACGGAGCAGGGTCATCACAAGGGTGTTTTAAATGTGGCTCGTTTTCTCATATTGCCAAGAATTGCCCGAATGCTAATAGCACCCCCTCCAGTTCAAATTCTGGTGCAACCCCCACCAAGGTAAAAAATTAAAGGTGGCTAGTGGCATCGGCTGAGTCGGCGTGCTCACCTTCTTCAGGCTCAGCCCCTGTTAAACCTGATGAAAGCTCAAGGGAAAAGTCAGGGCTCTTCTAATTTATCATTCGAAGGTCCCAAAGAAAGCCTTAGGATTGCGGCGGAGACCCCCGCACTAGTTCCTTTTCTCAAAATTGAGTTGAATAACGAACCGATTACTGCTCTATTAGGTGCTGGGTGTGTGTGTTCCATTATTTCGGAGGAATGGTACTCTAAATTAAAGTCTGTCTGTAAATTTTCTGATTATTGTTCGTCTTCGGTTTAATGCGTTTCGGCTAACTCTTCTCCATTAGATATTTTAGGTTTCATCTTTGCCAAAATTAGGATTGCTAAATTCACTTGGAAAGTTAAACTGTTTGTGGCTAAGCACTTGTCTTGCCCCATTATATTGGGAGCGGATTTCATGTCTCATACTGGTCGAGTGCTCGACATTCAGAGCAATTCGGGCACTTTCAAATTTGCTATTAATTTCAAAATCCCTTACTAAAATGTAATGCTGTGTCATGTTCATCTGTTTCGCCTACCCAGAATGAGATGTTGTTAGACCTTAGACATCTACCTGAGGAGCAGGTTGAGATTATTCGTAAGTTGTGTTAGTCGTCTCCGCATGCTTTTTCCGATACTCTTGGCGTTACTGACTGTATCGAATACAAGATTGAGGTTACGGATTCGATCCCCGTTAGGTTTCCACATTATAGGCTATCTCCTCCTAAAATGAAGGCTCTGAAGGAGATCATAGATCAGATGCTGAAAGATGGTAAAATTCGACCCTCTAAGTCGGCGTATTCATCGCCTATTTTCTTGGTTCCGAAACCCCAAAGTGGCTTCAGGCCTGTGATTGACTGTAGGGCATTAAATAGGAAGGTGGTGTTACAATCTGTGCCCCTTCCCGACCTTCACTCTTGTTTTTCATGGTTTCGGAAGGCTAAGTTCTTCACCATCTTGGACCTTAATCAGGCGTATAACCAGATCCCTCTGGCCGAGGAATCCAACTATCGCACAGCTTTTGCCACGGATTGAAACTTGTATGAGTACAACCGCGTGCCTTTCGTGATCCACACGGGACCAGCTGTGCTTACCAGACTACTAGATAGGGTCTTCTCCGACATCAAGTTTGAATACCTGTATCATTATCTTGACGATGACGTCGTATTTTCTGAGACCTTGTAAGAACATCTAGATCATCTGAAAGAGGTCCTTAATCCACTTCGTAAGGCAGGGTTAACAGTTAAGCTATCTTAGGTTGCTTTTGCTAGGCATTCCATGTCATTTCTAGGGCATATTGTGTAGCCCGATGGCGTTTCTATTGATCATTCTAAAACACAGGCCATCCGTAATTTCAAACCTCCTAAGGACATCAAAGGTATTGCCAGGTACATAGGCATGGTGAATTTCTTCAGGAAGTTTATTCCTCACTTCACTAACAGAGCGGCGCACTTGAACTTACTTCATAGGAAAGGCGTCAAATTTGAGTGGGGGCCTTCTCAACAAGCCGCTTTCGAAGACCTGAAATTAGCCCTTTCTAATGTCCCTGTTCTTGTTATGCCTGATTTCTCAAAGAAATTCATCGTTCAAACCGACGCGTCGTCATCGGCGGTAGCTGGTGTGCTTCTTCAAGAGACCGAACTCGGAAGGCGACCCATCGCCTATGCATCTTCGACACTATCGGCTCAAGAAGCCACGTATTACATCCATAAACTTGAAGGTTTGGCTGTCCTATTTGCACTAGAGAAGTTCCGCCTCTATCTGGAACACGTCAAATTCGGCTTGGAAACTGATAACCAAGCCTTAAGTTGGGTCTTAGCTAGGCCGCGTGGTACTGGTCGTATAGTCCGTTGGGTCATCAGGATTTCTGCCTTCCAGTTTGATGTTAGGCATATCAGAGGGTCTGAAAATGTTGTGGCGGACGGACTAAGCCGTATGTTTTCTAATGATGTGGAGACTTCTGAACAGGAAGACAGTCCTTCTTTCCCGAGTCCATACCCCCTGGTGTAAATGCCATTCTAACTGATGCCCCGATATTGTTTAGGAATATTGAGAAATATCAACGTGAAGATCCTATGCTGGCTCCTATTATGGAAACCCTTTCTTCTGGGGAACACGTCGTCCCTTATGTGTTGAGTAGTGGGGTTTTATGTTGCCCGTCGGGGCATGATAAGAAGATGAAAAATTGTGGTTCCAGCTGTTCTTGTACCTATGATCTTCAAGTACTACCATGAGACCCCATTATGGGGGAATTTAGGCATCTTCAAAACCCGAGAAAAGATCCGAGAGATGTTAATTTGGAAAGGGGTGTACGGCGAAATTCGTGAATTGGTAAAAGCTTGTAAATCTTGTTTGATTAGGAAGCCCACCTTGTCCACTAAACTAGGGCTACTATCTTCTCATCAAGCGTCGCGGCCCATGGAACGCCTCTACATCGACTACGTAGGACCCTTCCCCCAATCAAAGGGGAATGCCAACAAATTCATTCTCGTGTGTGTAGATGGTTTCACTGGATTTTCCTGGTTATTTCCAACTAAGCTGTCTACCGCTCAGACCACCATTGCTTGTTTAAATACTATCTTTGCTTTTTTGGTCCATGTCAATATATTGTTTCTGATAACTCTGATAAAGCCTTTACCTCCAATCTTTTCCGTAAATTCTGTTTTGTTCTGTCCATCTCTCATGTATCTACTTCGGCGTATTACCCTCAACCATCTCTGGCTGAACGGGTCAATCGTAACCTGAGATCGGCTCTAATTGCCTATCACCATGATGATCATTCCAGGTGGGTTACGTCTCTGCATTGGTTAGCCGTTGCTTGAATTTGGCGGTTCATGAGTCCCATAAGTTCACTCCAGCTTCTTTGATGTTTAAATTTGTGCCTAACACACCGCTCTCTAACCTGTGGTCTCTTAGTGATATTCTACCAGAGACAATAGATCCCGATAATATTAGAGATATTTGGAAGAAGGCTAAGGCCAGTCTTAAAGTTTCTCACGAAAAGGTTAGTTAAAGATATGATCGTGGACGGAGGCCCACCAATTTAAAAGTAGGAGATCATGTCATGGTTAAAAACTTTGTTCCCGCGGGCAAGCTTGCCCCCAGATTTCATGGGCCGTGCATCATTTTAGATTTTCTGACTCCTCTTACGTTGTTGGTAAGCAATCCAGCCACCGAGAGGATCTTTAGGGTCCATATCTCACAGATAAAACCTGTGTAACGTTCTTGTTAACTTTGTCATTAAAATTTAGCATGAGCTTGGAAGGTTATATTTCTGGTATATAAGGCCTACTGCCCTATGCGTTATTTTTCTTATGTGTGTACTACGGTTGTACGATCTTTTCCTCGGGTTTCCCTGCTGTCAATTCCGTTGTGGCCATTACCAAGCCCCCGTCTCCTGCAAATCCACACTATTGGCAAATTGTCTTCCACGCCGCTGACCCCTCAGCCTAACCCAACAAAGATTGTACCTTAAAATCACAAGTCACCAACAACCCTTTTCTGTCGCCGAGATCATACTGTTTCAGAGCCCCCGCAGCTGTTCGTCGCCGTACCGCCACCGAGGTGGAATACGGGCCCACTCCACTCCCGTAATGTCTACTTGTGTACGGCGCGCCGGAGTCCATCTCCCGGCATAGGCTAAAGTGCGGCGCATCAACCACCAATTCATCTGGGGACTGTACATATATTTTGGATCTGCGGCGTCCTTCACCACGACTACCCCTCTCATAGTAGTGGGAGAGGTCTATCTGAGGGTACTTGAGGGGTCCGAGCGGCTTCAAACTGGATGTCGGCAGCGGCTGCAGGTCTTGCCGTCAAAAATTAGCAACCTGTATTTCCAAGTATACAGCAACAAAGACACTCTAAAGCTGAAGTTTGACTAGTTGCTACCTGACTATTTAAAAAAAACTAAAAAAGTTTTCTTCTTCGAATTTAAATAATACTGTTTTCAAAATTCTTCTGTGTCACCCCTTGGAAGGACATTTGGGAGGGGAAGTCTGTACCTGGCGGTACACCCCTACGCCGAACTTTTAAATCTTGCGCCAAGAAAACCTCCTCTACAGGAGAATCACTGAACTTAAAACTAAACCTCCTTAAACTTTTGCTCAGAATATCTCACTACCTTAATTTTGTGATTATGAAGTCGCCAGTACTGTGTGAATTTCAACGTGTTTTGTTTTCCGTTCTTCAAGAAGTGTGGATATTCTCTCATAGATGTCTCTGCTAAAAAGCTATCATCATGCACCCTAATGCGAAGTGAAGGAACATTTTTGAAGAAATTTTGTATTCATAAGTTTTTCCTTACTAAATTATGTTCGTTCATTTGAGGGTTGGCAATATTGATCTTTTCTTTCTGCCAGTTTGGAATTTAGCCAATCCTGAATTTCTGTAATTAATTTCCGACCAATCATGTAATGCTTCTTCGATTTTGAGTATAACTTTTGAAGTTAACCAATAAACACCGTGGGTGTGTCTTGATCATTCATGAAAGGTCTCGAACATCCCCCGAGGGTTTATAAACTGCTGATTTTCACGTCTCTTGGCAATTTGATCAACATCTATCCACGTATGTGGATGTGAAGCAGGAGGCTGGTGGTGCCTCCTTCATCAGGCAGCAGGTCTTCAGCAAGGTAATGGCCTTTTAACATCTTAACATCTTTATTTCTTGTTAGCTCAGCAGTTTAACCCGCGGGAAAGGTCCGAAACCTTTACAATGTAACCTACACTTCTAAACATGAAATTCTCTGCTGGTTTATGTAAAGACTTCATAAAGTGTAACTGTAATTCGGGGATAGAGAGTGATTTACCCTCTTGAACTTCCCTTCATTTTGGTTTGAGGTGACTACGTTTTGGTAACTGATTTTCTTCTCTTCCTTAATGTCTTAAATAATTCTTATACGAGTCACCTCCATAGTTTGGGAATACCCCTGTTTCATCGGCCTAGTGCCTTTTAGGTTTTAAGAAGCTACATAGAGGAGTGCAAGGGTTCGCCTCCTTTCATGTTGTATTCGGGCCATTTATTTAACTGTTATTTCTTTTACACGAAGGCCCTGTAGGTTGGGTACGAGATAACCCTGTTTCATTTTTCGTAGGTTGTGCCTTGTGGGCAAGGAATTGTAAGTTCTGGTATTGCCTGTACTAGGCTTGAAAAACCTGAGAGCGTGTCAGCTCTTTTCAAGTGTTGGAAAGGTGCCTCTAGGAGGCTTGATATTGTAAATTAGGGAGCAAATGCTCCAGGTATTAGGGGATTACTGCCCTTTGTGTAAAATTGTAAGCTTTTAAGTTAAGCTAGGAGCTCGCAATTGTAAAACTAGGGGGCTTGTAGCCCAAGAGAATTAAAATTCTTGGATCCTGTTAAATTTTGTTGTTATTGATTGTTAAAACTCAGAAAATATAACCTTGTTAAAGTTTTAAATTAACTTTGATTTGGTAGTTAGACCCATTCACCCCGGTACCTTCTTTCACCTCTGCTGATCCACCAACCACGGTAACAATTATTATTATTATTATTATTATTATTATTATTATTATTATTATTATTATTATTATTATTATTATTATTATTATTATTATTATTATTATTATTGGTGGTTTGACTTCACTCTAAGACATAGTAGGTTTTCGGTGACGCAAGTATGGGAAAGGGCTAGGACTGGGTAGGTAGCAGCCGTAGCATTAATTAAGGTACAGCCCCAGCATTTGCCTAATGTGGCAACAGGAAGCCGCGGAAAAATATCTTAGTGTTGCTGAAGGTGGGATTCGAATCCATCATCTCCAAAATGCAAACTCACAGCTGCGCGACTCGAAATGCATGACCAACTTGCTCAATTATTATTATTATTATTATTATTATTATTATTATTATTATTATTATTATTATTATTATTATTAAATTGGACCAAGCTCGATAGCTGAATTAGGGAAGATTTTTGGATATTCCAACATAAAAATTGGTATCTGGAATCTCCTTTAAAAATAAAGAATCAAGTATTTTTTTTGTTTGCGGAAAATTCCACTAAGGGGCGGGGGTGAAAATGGGGGAATATGGGTTGAACACCTTTTATGAGGAGTCTTATTTCTCAAAAACGGAAGATGTTACAGACATGAAAATTGGTATTTGGAATCTCCTTTGAAAGTAAGGAAACAAGTATTTTTGTGTTTTTTGATAATCCGATTAATAGGGGATGAGCAGGAATGATAAACGGGGTGAATTTTTAAAAATACAATATCTGCAAATTATCTCAGACACGTAACATATTACAGATTTGAAAACTGATATTTGGAATTTCCTTTAAAAGTAAAGAAACATACAGATTAGTTTCGGAAAATCCACTTACGTTTCGGAAAATCCACTTAAGGTGAACTGAAAAAGGGGTGGATTTTTAAAATTATCATATCAACAATATATTTCAAAAACTTAACATGTTGCAGACGTGAAAATTGATATTTGGAATCTCCTTCAAAAATAAGGAAACTGGTATTCTCTCGTTTTCGGAAAAACCCTTAACGGCGGATAGTGAGTGAAGGAGTTGAAAAATATTTGAATTATTTGTATGAATATATATACCAAAAAATCTAATGATGTTACATACGTGAAAACTGGAATTTGGAATCTGTTTTAAAATAATTAAACACGCATGTTTTGGGGGGATCAACTTGTTGGGGGGGGATGAAAACGTAGATGAATTAATTTTACGAGGATACATATATCTCAAAAACCGAAGATGTTACAGTCGTGATATTCGTATTTGGAAGCTTTTTAAAGAAACTGGTACTGTTCATTTCTGGTAAATTCACTTAAGTGGGGAGTGTGAAAGGAAGTGAGAAAATTGAATTCTTTTCCTAGAGAAACTTATGTCTCAAAACTGAAGGATACAGACGTGGAAATTAGTATTTTTAATCTCCTTGAAAAATAACACGCATTTATTTGGTGCATTGAGAACAACTAAGCGGGTAGGGGTGGAGTGAAAAACGAGTTGAATTTTTTGATGGGGATACTTACACCTCAAAAACTGAAAATGTTACAGACATGAACATTTGTAGTTGGAAATTTCTTTCAAAGTGAAGAAACACGTAATCTTTGTCTTTGGAAACCCCACTTATGGGGGGGTGAATTAATTAAAACATTAGTTGAATTCTTTGTATGACGATACTTATATGTCAAAAAATAAAGATGTTACACACGTGAAAATTTGTATTGGTAATCTCCTTTAAGAATTAAGAAACACGCATTTTTGGAGGGGGGAGGAATTAACTTAACGGGCTGGGGTGAAAAAGTATTTGAATTCTTGTTATGAGGGTACTTATATATCAAAAACTGATTTAGAGGCATGAACATTTGGAGGCCTATTTGGAATC
Organism: Anabrus simplex; assembly: GCF_040414725.1. Taxonomy (NCBI): domain Eukaryota; kingdom Metazoa; phylum Arthropoda; class Insecta; order Orthoptera; family Tettigoniidae; genus Anabrus; species Anabrus simplex. The sequence goes on along the minus strand of NC_090266.1, from coordinate 109,329,126 downwards.
TGCTTTCAAAGTAATTAAACACATGTTTTTTTGTCTTCGGAAAATCCACTTAAGGGGGTTGAATGAATTTAAAAATTAGTTGAATTCTTTATGTGAGGATACTTATATCTCAAAAACTAAAGATATTAAAGACGTGAAAATTTTTATTTGGAATCTCCTCTAAAAATAACGAAACACGCACTTGTTTTTTTTTCGGAAAATCGACGTAAGGAGTGTGGGGTTGAAACTAAATAAATAAGGCGGTGAAATGTGTTTAAGATGATACTTTATCTTAAACACTGAAGCTGTTACAGACGTGAAACTTGGTATTTTGAATTTTCATTCAAAATAAAGGAACACGTATTTATTTTGTTTTTGGAAAGTCCACTTAAGGCGGAGAGGGGTGGAGGGAAGTGAAGAAGAAGAGTTTGAATTATTTTTATGAGCATACATTTATCTCGAGAACTGAAGGTGTTACAGATATAAAGGCATGAAAACTGGTTTTGGAATTTCCTTTAAAAATAATGAAAAACGGTTTTTTTTTATTTGCGGAAAATCCAGTTAATGGGCTGATAGGAATTGAAAAAGCGGGTGAATTTTTAAAATGAGTAATGGTATATCTACATTGTATGTCAAAACGTAACATGTTAGAGAAAAGAAACTTGGTATTTGGAAAGTCCTTTAAAAATACAAGAACATGTACCTTTCTGTTTTTGGAGAAGGCACTTAACGGGGGGGAGGGGGAGGGGTGAAAAGAAGTGTAAAAATAGTTGAATTATTTTTTATGAGGATATTTATATCTTAAAAACTGAAGATGTTACAGACGTGAAAATTGGTATTTGGAATCTCCTTTAAAAATAAAGTAATATGCATTTTTGGTTTTCGGAAAATGCACTTAAATGTGGGTGGGTGTGGGGTTGGGTTTGGGGGAAGGACTGATCAAGGGGTTGAATGCTTTTTATGGGGATACTTATGTACTGTATATCTCAAAAACTGAAGATGTTACAGATGTGTGAATAGGTATTTGGAATCTCCTTTAAGATAATAAGCATGTATTTATTTTTTCGACCTGAGAGAATACTGTTTCCCACATGTACAGTTCTATGTCGCATGGTCGTTTTAGCCCCAAAAGGTAATACCACAAACATGGTTTACAAAGAATTTCTAGGGTTAATGAAACTAAATTTTCGTGTGAATTTTTACACTTTAAGGTATTTTGAGTTAATATCTTAGTACCGGTACTGAACACTTTGGTCCGCACTGAAGGATACCTACCTTCCTTACCTATCAGCAAAATTTCATGAGATCTGTCTCTTGGGTCTTATCGGGTTCTTCGCCACATGCTGAGGTAAATGTAAGGTTCAGTAATCCTAATCTATCTACTCAAATCAAGGTCTGTTTAAAATATTCCTATTTATTCATATAATTTCTGAATGATTAATAATGTACCATCGGTATCATTGGGATCGAATCGTGTCCACTGGACACCACAATCATTCTACGCATAGGGTCAGAACACTGGTGTGAGCCTTTGACATAACTGTCTGATGGGCATCCTTACTAGAAACCATTGTCTCAATTACACTGACTGACAGAGCAAATGCAACACCAAGAAGGAGTGGTTCGAAAGGGATGAAAGTTGGGGAAAACACAGAGACGGCACGGACGAATAATTGATGTTTATTTCAAACCGATATGCAGGTTACACAATGCGCACTGCATCGACTCAGTAGGATGTAGGGCCACCGCGAGCGGCGATGCACGCAGAAACACGTCGAGGTACAGAGTCAATAAGAGTGCGGATGGTGTCCTGAGGGATGGTTCTCCATTCTCTGTCAACCATTTGCCACAGTTGGTCGTCCGTACCAGGCTGGGGCAGAGTTTGCAAACGGCGTCCAATGAGATCCCACACGTGTTCGATTGGTGAGAGATCCGGAGAGTACGCTGGCCACGGAAGCATCTGTACACCTCGTAGAGCCTTTTGGGAGATGCGAGCAGTGTGTGGGCGGGCATTATCCTTCTGAAACAGAGCATTGGGCAGCCCCTGAAGGTACGGGAGTGCCACCGGCCGCAGCACATGCTGCACGTAGCGCTGGGCATTTAACGTGCCTTGAATACGCACTAGAGGTGACGTGGAATCATACGCAATAGCGCCCCAAACCATGATGCCGCGTTGTCTAGCGGTAGGGCGCTCTACAGTTACTGCCGGATTTGACCTTTCTCCACGCCGACGCCACACTCGTCTGCGATGACTATCACTGACAGAACAGAAGCGTGACTCATCGGAGAACACGACGTTCCGCCATTCCCTCATCCAAGTCGCTCTAGCCCGGCACCATGCCAGGCGTGCACGTCTATGCTGTGGAGTCAATGGTAGTCTTCTGAGCGGACGCCGGGAGTGCAGGCCTCCTTCAACGAATCGATGGGAAATTGTTCTGGTCGACATTGGAACAGCCAGGGTGTCTTGCACATGCTGAAGAATGGCGGTTGACGAGGCGTGCGGGGCTGCCACCGCTTGGCGGCGGTTGCGCCGATCCTCGCGTGCTGACGTCACTCGGGCTGCGCCTGGACCCCTCGCACGTGCCACATGTCCCTGCGCCAACCATCTTCGCCACAGGCGCTGCACCGTGGACACATCCCTATGGGTATCGGCTGCGATTGACGAAGCGACCAACCTGCCCTTCTCAGCCCGATCACCATACCCCTCGTAAAGTCGTCTGTCTGCTGGAAATGCCTCCGTTGACGGCGGCCTGGCATTCTTAGCTATACACGTGTCCTGTGGCACACGACAACACGTTCTACAATGACTGTCGGCTGAGAAATCACGGCACGAAGTGGGCCATTCGCCAACGCCGTGTCCCATTTATCGTTCGCTACGTGCGCAGCACAGCGGCGCATTTCACATCATGAGCATACCTCAGTGACGTCAGTCTACCCTGCAATTGGCATAAAGTTCTGACCACTCCTTCTTGGTGTTGCATTTGCTCTGTCAGTCAGTGTATTAAAAGGAAACGAAAGTCTGTAAATCCTTAAATTCGGCGTCCATGTGAGACTACATGTACCACCATAGTGATTTATTATGGTCCAGTCCTGGTAACACGAACTCTGGACTCTGGGTATAATTAAGGCAGTCCAATTGGTGTGTGCCACACAGTGGTTATACGGCATGGACCCTTAATTGAATCGATGTGACCAGCGACTATGTCATGGAGCGACATCTAAACTTCTAAGTTTCTTTAGAGTCATTGTGGATGATGACCGAAAGGAAAATGATTCTACGGTGGCATATGGCCCTCCTCTAGGTCACTGAGGTTGATGACCCCATGACCATGCAAGTTTCTAAGCTGAAGGCTAAACACAATTAAGTTACATCGGTTGATGACCAAAGTTTCCACTTTACTAACTCCAGCACATTTACTGCCCCATCAATCAAAGTCAAATAATGCAACAACAACAACAACGCTCACAATACTTTGTGGCAGTAAAATCCTTTACCTTCGGATATATCCCCATAATCGTTACGTTAACATTTACGTATTCCCCAGAAAAAATAAACTAAGATTTCCAGAATGCATCTTCAAGTTATTCGCTTGATTTAAAGTTATTTCAAAATACGAGGTACGGTTTCCACTGATTTTAATAATTAAATATATTTAAATGATTTAATAAAAATCCTAATGAACAACAAATTCTATCTCCGCGGACGAATGGTTTCTTTCACAAGTCCCTACACAAGTCTTGACGTAATTCATTTTTAAACATGTTGGATGTATATCGTCGGTTGTTTATCCCTGTACCTGGAAAAAAATTACATCATTTATTTCCAGTATTGATTTTGTTTCATGACATCACACTTTAGTTTAATCTAATATTAACCATTATTACTACTTGGATAACCCTGATAATTAAGTACAAAACCATAAGTAAAAACGCCGTAAAATGTAAACCGATTACGATGTCATATCTTGTCATAATATTTCCGTGAATCTTTGTGCACCCCTCACAAGCAAAACAATTATCATCACCATCGCTCTATATTTTGGACAACCCTGAAGTTGGCTAACCTCGCTCATTATACTCTAACTATAGGGTTTCGGATATACATTACAATCTCAATTAAACAAATTCACAGTATTTAATAACCTACAAGTTATTCCCGGATGAAAATTTCAACTAGATCCAACAGTTAATGCTGAGACAATATTTCCGTCCAAGGTCTCATGATCGGAGCTCGAGGCACAATTCCTAAATTTATTGTACAGCTATGAGATTCTCTCGGTCTCAGCCGGACACGACTTCACGACATCGCTATCGCCGCAATACGAGGTTCAGTGACCATACTCCGTAATCAACTATATAACATCTGAAGAACCGTATTGCAAATTTATTCCTGAGCCTTGTGGTGATTTTTCTACCTGGCCCACTACCAAAGTCATGGCACCCTCCGCATGGGGGAAGCTGTAATAACAAAATAATAATTATCCACTGCCAAGAAATGCAATCTCGTTTCAATGCGTAACACACTCTGCAAGTTCCGTTATTCTCGAGTTGCGAACTCCTATCAGCTGACGGCATTGAGACACACACGACCCTCGCTCCGCTGTCAGTTTCGATATGAAACATCTGTCTTCCGTCTTGCCTGATTGGCCTCTTAGAATGAAACATTTAACTTCGCCGATATAATTAAACAAATACGATATTTCTGACCAACAAAATGCACATAGATTACACTTCAAAATGCGCTACAATAATTGTACAGGTCGCAAATGAATACCGGCGTGAATTCTCCAGTTCTACATTCCATCCAAAACATTACACAAAATCTCCCTCGGGCTTATACATATCCCGGCACATTTACAGGCTTCCAATCACCTGATTCACAAATCCTATCTGAACTCAAACGACAAATCTAACTCTTGCCTCAACTCGACGGCTCTCACTGACAAAAAAACTGGAATAAAAATATTTAGAATCCACGACGCATAATACGCACAAATACATTAATAATGAACACTTCGCATAATGATCTCGTATTTTCCAAACTGGATTTTCACAAAATGGATGTCAAAATTCTAGTATTTTTTTATTGTCAGTCAGACACAGTTTAAATGGATATAGAATAACGTTTCACTTCGTTACAAAATTCACCACTCTGCATTTCTCAAACCGACAGCGCGCTTCCACTCGATTGAAAATGGGTAACCATGGATTTCTTACATCATTTACATCAAAATTCAAACAGAGAAATTTTACGTCAGATAAAATTATCTTAATTTGACATCACAAAAGTATAGGCAATAAATTCACGGAAATGACGATCTACTCTGGACGTGATATCACTGCGAAACCCTCACTAATAACTTTTACATGTCACACGGCACTCGCAATATTTTAAAATTTATCCAAGCAGAAAATAAAACAAATGACCTTTCGTCATATTTCTGACATTCGCCAAAAGAACATATGGGTGACCAACTGCGTCATAAGAACCCATTTCAAATGCACATAAGTTTGACATCACAAAACAAGATATAGTAGGTGGTAAGATGGCAAGGCACCTACCTCAGGTTTACGTCGGATTCTATCTGTTCGGCTCACTCGCGACCTTCCGTCGCTTATCTAGCCATTTTACATTTCTGGCTGTACATCATAGTATTTATTTATTTTACTGAAAATATAACATTAAAAAAGAAATACCCTTCACACGTGTCTCTGTTGATCGCACTCGACTGATGGTATTTATTGCCCGCACACGAATTACATTTCACACAACAAAGAATATTTTACAACTTTATAATGCTTCTGCAGTATCTTGACCGTCTTTTAATCAAACTAAATCCACTTGGATTTAAGTCACCAGCCACATCGGCCAAAATCTGTTCGTCGGACTTGGTATACTTTTTGTCCCTTGATTTACTGAACAGTCTAACTCTCTCGTTCAAGATTCAATAACACAATGCAGGGGTTTCATCATGGCGTCCCTTTTATATTTTTATCCATTACCCCCTCTCTCCAGGCATTTTCCCTTTGACGCCAAGAACATTTGTGCAACTTTTTCGAATTTAATGAACCGTATTTAAAAGAGTTTTGGATGTAACCATATATTTGTTAACTCACTAGCAGTAGTGATCCTGAACATTTAAAATTTATACTTATTAATTTAACTGGTTAAATTACCTTATTTGATAGGCACTATTTTCTGTCGACTTCGCGTGGGGACGCTAGACACGCGCGCCCTTCTGAAATAATCTACTGAAATGGCTTAGCGCTCTCAAATCTGTCTTTCTAAAGACCGATTGTCTTATAGATAAATGCAGGACCCTCATTATATTGCATTCACCACTAATTCTTTCATCTAATTATATTTATTCGACATAAACTTTCTTCTGTATCCTTCCACTGCCGACACGTGCGGATGACGTCACACCTCAGAGCGTGGGACGGAAAGCAGCTACCTCCTTACCACGTGTCACTCCCGTGATATCAAGAAATGTTCAGAACTGTAGTAACTTTTCGGAGTCACGAGCGAGACATCGGGAAGTGCGGACGTGTGAATGAGCTGAGGTGCGCAATATGGGAATAACGATACAGCAATACAGGCTAAGAATTGGAAGATGGCATGGTGCAAGGCAGTGTTGGAAGGAAGGTGGAGTTGAGAGAGAAAGAGAAATTAGTGGTTATAAAGGACTGTTGGAGATTATATTGTGTGCGACGGTTATTGCGACGCTGCTGGTGGTAGGAGTTATAGAAAAGAATCCGGGTCCAAACCAGGGACCGTTCGGCTGGGAGGAGCTTGAAGAGATCAAGAGAGTGGTGAAGGAAGCAAGCAAAGGAGAAGAAATTAAGGAAATGATGCAGGAACACCAAATGAAGGATATGAAGGACTTAAAAAGTTTTATAAAAGAAGAAATTGGAGGTGTAAATGTCAAGTTAGCGGAGATAGGAGATGAGGTAGGGAGCTTGAAAAAGAAGGTGGTGGTATTGGAAGAGGAATTAACAGCAATGAAGAGAGAAGTGAGGTTAGCGAGGAACGAATCAGCAAGAAAAAATGTGTTTGTGTATGGTGTACCTGAGGAAGGAACAGAATCAAAAGTGGAATTAGTATTGAAAGTGGTGGACATAGTTTCGAACAAAATGAAGATAAACGTTTCTGAAGTTGATATAGATGGTATATATAGAGTGGGAAGGAACAAGGGGCATAGGCCGGTGAAGTTAAGATTAATATCAACCGTTTTAGAAGTTGGGAGCTGCATGAATATCCTGTGTTACCACCTACAAACAAGCATAGCTGGGCTGTTAAAACATCACGTTTTACTGAGAAGCCCTTGTACATTATTTTTGGATTTCAAACTAATCGTAAATTCAATCACGAAAAAGATAGCTCACTGTTTGATCACTGTAAATTAAGACACGTTAGACTATATCTCAACGGAATTACGTATCCCTACGAAAACATAGACATTAACTTTGAGAAAAATAAGTTTGGGATGCTCTATGACATGTTTTGTAAATTTCAATCATCGTATTATCAGAAAGAAGATCGTCCGCTATTTTCACCTCAAGAATTTAAAAATAAAGCACCGATTGTATTTATAGACTGCTCTTATCATGAAGAATCTATAAAAGAATCTCCAGTTGATATTCGTTTAGAATTTGAAACATCTGAAAACATTCCTGCTAACACAGCAGCCTATCGTCTTATTATTCATATGAGTGATGTTACTTACCATCCGCTAACGAATATTGTTACAAGACTATAAATAAGAATAGATCTTTATCATTTTCATTAGTGTGTGCTTCGACATCGTACACTATGGAACAAAACTGTAAATGTGCATGCTGTTTGCATGCTCATACGCAACATCTTATTTATCTTACACGAGTGAGTGAGGCTATTAAGATGTTCTATAAACATAGATCGTCGATGCCGAAACATCTTATTCAATACTTACCACCAGGATTTTTATCTACGTACGCTGCCTCTTACGTACATAATTTTTGGGACATCCTTCCTCTACACAGTAAGATGTCGATCGAAGTAGCTTTATGCAGAACCTGTGAACGACATTACAAGCATCGAGGAGAAAATGGTGATGATGATTGGGATGGACCAAATCCGAGGATTGAACACTGTACACAGTGTATGAATGAACTTTCTCTAGTACCTCATGATGATGATGATTCCGAAAAGGAATAACAACAAGGTAAGAAGTATATGATCTTCTCTGTAAAGCATAACATACTTAGTATAATATATTTCTAAATGTTTTGTTTAATTTGAATGTTGCATACGTTGCAGAAGCATACGTTGTTAAGAAGCATACCAACCTTGTCAGCAGCAAAAACGAACACTGTTGTAGTACATTTGTAAATAAATATTTGATCGCATTCAAAAATGTCGTACTTATTGCATTGCTTTACACCACTTACTCTTAAGAAAAACGATCAGGTCTAAACATGCACAATGACGTCATCACTGCAGCACGTGCTTACTCTAGCTTTCCCGATGCATGTTTAAACTAGTTCGAATTTACCGCCACCACATTCCTTTACACCGACTTACCCTTAAGAAAACGGACAAGTCTAAACATGCATGATGACGTCATCACTGCAGCACGTGCTTACTCTAGCTACCCCGATGTATGATTAAACTTGTTCGAATTTACCGCCACCACATTTCAACTAAAGAGTGCAGCACCGAGGTAAGCGATGTAAGATGGCGGTAGCTAAAGATAGTAGCACTGTTCTCTGTTGATTAAAGATGGCTGCTTGTCAAAAAGATTTTTTCAAATTATCTGCCAGCACATTTCAACTAAAGAGTGCAGCATTGAGGTTTGCGATGCAAGATGGCGGATGATAGCTGTTAGAAAAGAATCTAGATATTAAATTGCTCGCTACTACGATAAAGATAGCAACACGGTGTTTTGTAGTTTAAAGATGGCTGCTTGTCAAAAAAGAATTTTTTCAAATTATCCGCTACCACATTTCAACTAAAGAGTGTGGCACTGAGGTTTGCGATGCAAGATGGCGGGTGACAGCTTGTCAAATAGATTTTTTTTCAAAGGTAAGTAGCTAAAGAGGGCAGCACTAAGGTTAGCAATGCAACATGGTGGATGACAGCTGTGACGTAAAAATTACCCGCAAGATAGCAGCACGATGCTCTTTTCATTAAAGATGGCAGCTTGTCAAACAGAATTTTTCAAATTAACCGCCTCAAAGGTAAGTAGCTAAAGAGGGCAGCACTGTTCTCTCTGGATTAAAGATGGCTGCTTGTCAAAAAAGAATTTCTCAAATTATCCGCCACCACAAAGAGGGCAGCACGGTGCTCTCTTGATTAAAGATGGTGGATGACAGCTGAAGAGGGCGTAGAATTTGTTTCCAAACAAGAGCACGTGGAATTTGCCGCCACCACATTTCAACTAAAGAATGCAGCACTGTCCTCTCTGGATTAAAGATGGTGGATGACAGCTGTCAGAAAAGCACATGGGTTTGTTTCCAAACAAGAGCGCGTAGAATTTGCCGCCACCACATTTCAAAGGTAAGTAGCTAAAGAGGGCAGCACTGTGCTCTATAGATTGAAGATGGCGGAAGACAGCTGTCAGAAAAGCACGTGGATTTGTTTATCTCGCGCTAGTGAGGTTTTGTTGGTAGCACTAAGGTTTAAGCCCGCCAAGATGCCAGCACTGCCGATGACAGGTGACGAATTTACAGCTACTGCGATAAAGAGGGCAGCACGGTGCCCTGTAGTTTAAAGATGGCGGATGACAGCTGTCCAAAAGCACGTGGCTTTGTTTATCTCGCGCTTGTGAGGTTGAGTTGGTACTACTGAGGTTTAGGCCCGTCAATATGGCAGTACTGAGGTTAGCGATGCGTTGTTGTCTGTCAAAAAGCACGTGGCTGTCAGAAAACACGTGGATTTGTTTACCTATTCAAATCTCGCGCTAGTTAGGTTAAATTGGTACCACTGAGGTTTAGGCCCGTCAAGATGGCAGCAGTGAGGTTAGCGATGCGTTGTTGTCGATGACAGCTGTCAAAAAGCACGTGGCTTTGTTTACCAATTCAGATTTCCCGCGGGAGACGGAGGAGGCCTCTGGGAAGGCCCCTCGGGAGGCGGAGGCGGAGGAGGCCTCTGGGAGGGCCACCCGTGAGGCGGAGGCGGAGGGGGCCTCTGGGAGCCCTGAGGCGGAGGCGGCCGCAGAACCCGCCAATTATACTACTGATGGGCTACAACATCGGAAAAAATAACTAAACATACTACATTTGCAGTGTTTAAATTTATTATATTTTCTCTGTGTATGTGTGTGTGTTCTGTAAGGACTCCGAACTAGTAAAACTACGAAATCCAAGTACAATATTATGCAAGATTCGTATGTGAGTATGCATTCTATGTGTGTATTTTACTGTTTATATTTTGTACTCCAATGTCACCTTTGCTGTTGGTAGTTTACATGGATCATCTGCTGAAATGTATAAAATAGTACGGAGGGACTCAGGCAAGTGGAAATGTAGTAAGCAGTCTGGCCTAGGCTGACGACTTGGTCTTAATGGCAGATTGTGCCGAAATTATGCAGTCTAATATCTTGGAACATCAAAACAGTTGCAATGAGTATGGTATGAAAGTTAGCCCTTCGAAGAAAAAATTGATGTCAGTAGGTAAGGCATTCAACAGAAATGAATGACACATAGGTGTTACAAAGCTGGAACAAGCAGATCATTTTGAGTATTTAGGTTGTGTGTTCTTCCAGGATGGCAATATACTGAGATTGAATCAAGGTGTAGTAAAACTAATGCAGTGAGCTCGCAGTTGTGATCACCAGTGTTCTGTAAGAAGGAAGTCAACTCCCAGAGGAAACTATCTTTACGTCGGTCTGTTTCCAGACCAACTTTGCTTTACGGGAGAGAAAGCTAGGTTGACTCAGGATATCTTATTCATAAGTTAGAAGTAACGAACCTGAAAGTAGCGAGAATGATTGCTGGTACAATCAGGTGGGAACAATGCAGGATGGTACTTGGAATGAGCAGATAAAGGCTAAGTTCCGAATGAACTCGATGGATGAAGCTGTACGCATAAACCGGCTTCAGTGGTGGAGTCATGTGAGGCGAATGGAGGAGAATAGGTTATCTAGGGGAATAATGGATTTTGTTATGGAGGGCAAGAGAAGTAGAGGGAGACCGAAACGACGATGGTTAGACTCAGTTTCTAACGATTTAAAGATAAGAGGTATAGAACTAAATGAGGCCAGAGCACTAGTTGCAAATAGAGGATTTTGGCGAAGTTCAGTAAATTCACAGAGGCTTGCAGACTGAACGCTGAAAGGCACAACGGTCTGTAATGATAATGTATTGAACCGTATCGTTTATGGTAAGAGAAGTTGATATTTAACGCAACAATAATGTAGCGTCAGAGGTTCAAAGTCACAAAAGGCGTGAACCAAAGCTATGTGTTTTTGGTGGGTGCAGCTCTCTGAGACGGGCGTGGCACATGGAGTGAGCGAGAAAGAATATATGAGATAATGGATGACGATATTTGGATTCTGTTCGGGGAATTCTGTCTACCACCTTACTAAGATTTAAAGCGGCAAGAATCAGGCTTGCCATATTTGGAATTCAGGCCATATCTACTCTCCTGGAAGGATATTAGAGAAATTAAAACCACAGTTATATTCCTCATAATTTACTGAATGACATGGCGTGTCTTGTGACCTTAATAAGTATTGATTTTCATAGTACAACATTCGCGCGCACACCGTGGGAACCTAACGACTCGCCACATAGCAATCTCAAGTGTGTATCGTGGTGAAGTCCCTGGTGTGGCGTCACCTACGGTTCCCTATACGTAGAAAGAGATGTGTGGGGAAGCTCTTCATTCCGTTCTAACATTTTCTTCAGTGCGATCGCGAGTATGTCAGTCCGGCGGATGATTGCGCCGTGAACTTAACATACAGCAAAGACCTCATTCCATTCTAACATTTTCTTCAGTGTGGTCGCGAGTGTGTCAGTCCGGTCGATGATTGCGCCGTGAACTTAACATACAGCAAAGACCTCATTCCATTCTAACATTTTCTTCAGTGCCCGTCGCAAGTTTGTCAGTCCGGCCGATGATTGCGCCGTGAACTTCACATACAGCAGAGACTTCGTCTCAGAAGCTGAATAAGCGATCAGTGCGCAATTCGAATTAGGAGTATAGCTAGAGATGGGACTAGAACGCGAATAATTATAGACTTCTAATATGAAATCATGTGCGGTTGAGCGCCAGGCATTAACTATGTACGTTTCGGCTAGGTAGGCCATAGTCTTTGTCTAAACCTAAAGCCAGATTTCTATTTAATTAATGTGCGGTTGAGCACGAGGTATTAACTATGTACATCTCGGCTAGCTAGGCCATAATATTTGCTTAAAGGTACAAGTCAGATTTAGAACGAGTTCGCGTGCAGTTGAGCATTAGGCATTCAATGAGTAAATTTGACATCATATACCGCAAATGTCTGCCCTAACGTAAATACGAAGGAGTAGGACAGTCCGGAGTGCATCGTAGACAACTGACTGGGTGTTTGATTGGAGTTAACACCTTGGAGACTACGACAAGAGCTACCAATAGCACGAGACCTTCCAACGCTCATTTACAAGAACAGGGCATCGCCATGAAGCCATCCCAGGAGCTGAGACCAGGTCTGTCAACCGAGGATGAAGACGGCCTGATGATGGGCTAAATTCAACTACCGAGTCCGCAATGGAGGGATCTTGAGTTCTACATCAATAAGATAAGTTGGACGGGTGTTTCGCATGAGTTAGGGACAGTCATTTTCTCATATATTTTTCTTTTAGCTTAATTAGATTTTTATTTAAGCACTTTTGACAACCAAGTGTTTATATCAGGACTAATGCATGTGTAGTCAGTGTTTTACTTTTGTTTTATTATTGGTAACGGGGGAGATAGGTTCAATTTAGGTTTTGTTGCCATGTGTGATAATGTAGCTAGTTGTGAAGCCAGGGTCTTTTAAACGTAAGGAGCTTCCGCCTTATATTGTTGAATGGGAATTTATTGTGATATCTGTCCATCTGTGTGCATGCATTTCACAGGAAGGGGCGAAGCAGAGGAGTATGTGTTATCAACGGCGAAACATAGAGCGGTATCAAATTTTGCCGGCAGGGATGTCCCACAACTGTGCCCTCAAATTGAAACGGGGACCCAGGGACAAAGAGTTATAATGTGCGGATGATGCTCTGTGGATTTTGATAGAGATATGATATGCGGAAGAGTTTCCACTGGATGAATTTGACCAGATAAGAGGTCTGGCACGTTTGCCGTGATGTGTGTCAGAAGGGAATAATCCCCATGTGTATTATGAAGAGGCCCAGAGAGCCGAAAGAATACCCGCCTTGAGGGAAACGAAATGTTAGAGGTCCATTAACGCGAGAGAGTCGCCTGTTGGGTGCAAATCAGGCCCCGCCAAGAAAGAGGGTGTCTGTTGACATTTGTGTTGTTGTTGGGCTGGCAGTGTAGACGACCGATCTTGCCTCCACCTCTCACCACAAGCGGTCATTGACACAGCCCACATGCAGAACGAGAGGGAGAGTTCCATCCCACACAAAGACGGCGAGATGAATGCAGTGTTTTAATTTCCCTTGGCTTGTAATTATTTTCAGGTGCTGCAGAGTTTGTTGCTTTATGGTGTGCTATATGTTTTTGTTGTACATAGCTGTTGATTTGACATGTGTTTGTTAGAATATGCCGTAGCAATTACGCTTCTTAGGGGTCGTGGGTTCAAGTCCCATCTTTACCAGTGATTTCGGGATCACTCTTAACTTCTGTGATTTTGGGGGTAACTAATGGTCCTGCATTATGTTTATGTGTAGATATAACCCGTATGTGGAGGGAGTGATATTAGAGTTAATTTACAAATCTGCCAAGTATTTCTGTTCCTAACATCATAAAATTGAAACGCTGTGCCAACGCGTTTTCGTAAAGCCCTGTTCAAACTTATCACAAAATTAATTAAATGCTAAAGCATTTGTCACGCAGACTCCATAGAATGTAAGTGATTCGTTGCCACCTCACGGCCAAATATTTGCATATGTAATTATGTGTTGTATGTATTTGTGAAATTTGTATGTCTTTATTCTTTTCGTTCATGCTTCCTTTAATTAAATTTAGTTAATTTTATCGTGTTCCTCATTTACTCGCACAACAACGTTTCCTGTCCTGTTAGATCTTTAAGATCCTTTATAGTCATATTTAATTCATATTCCGAACCAGACACGCGCTCTCCGACGACCTTGTCCTGTCAAGAAAGGACAGGAACGATAGATAAGTTTGCCCTTCACTGTACCCACTCATCTTAAATTATTTTCTCACGTGTCTTTAGGGTACAGTATGTATGTATGTATGTATGTATGTATGTATGTATGTATGTATGTATGTATGTATGTATGTATGTATGTATGTATGTATGTATGTATGTATGTATGTATGTATTGCACCCATAAGCGAATTTGCCTAATTTAATTCACAATTAAATTGAATATTTTCACATATGAGATACCACAGTGAGGCTGTGAAACTAGCAGTCACAAAGGAACTTTCTGGCGCCAGTCAGGCGGCGAGAAAATCCATGAAACTCTTCTCTAGGCACGACCAGAATTGGAAACCATCCTTAGGGTCCCTTCCAATAAATTTTATGACACCGCCTGGGAGCGGCGATCTGCTGGTCGTTCTCACGAGGAAAGCACGCGTTGAAGCCTGACCTACTTTGCTAGGACAATAGGGGGCCAACGACTATAACCGCCAATTCTTGGGAGGAAGCGGATGCACCCACGTTTGGAAGAGCGCGAAAGTCTCAGCCAATCAGAATATTCTAAATTTGAATGAGCTGTCATACCGGGAAAACTACAATCAGTATCTCGCGATCTGAAGCCCGATGTGGTAGTGAAAAACAGTGTCCTGACTTCTTTATAATATTTGGTGAATTATCAGTGCCAATCTGCGGTTAATCAGTGCCTAATTATTAAATTTCAACTGCACACGGAGGAGTAATAGGATCTAGAAGAAGGAGATGTCATGGCAGGATGAGGCCATCCACCGGAAGAAAATAACACCAGTGACGCGCACCGTCGTGTGGATTATCCTATGATTATTTCCCGCGGCGCAATATCACATGTGAGTCGGACAAAATTTAGGAAGTTTTGCATATAAATTTTGAAAACCATAACCTACGGATGTACGAGAAAGCGCTCCCGAGGACTAGATTATTACGCCACATCCCTTCCACGGAACTATTTTCCAGGTGGTGGGAGAAATTTCTACAAAACCCAGCGACCACAGGGTCGAACTATCAGTGTGTTTCTGAATTCTCAGTGTTACTGGAATTCACAGTCAGTCTCAGTCGTTCAGTATTCTCAGTGTTTGAGTCAATTATCAGTCGTTCAGTATTCTCAGTGAATTTACGTTTGACAGAGTGACAGAGTGTATCAGCAAATGCATTTAGTCAGCTTTATTTTGGCTGGTAAGAAAGCGATTAAACACTTGTAGGCATTTGTAGAAAGCCTTGTATTATTTACTTGGGAGAATAGCATTCCAGAAAATGAACATTTTCACAGACTTTTACTGTAAATTCAGGGAGAGTAGGCAAGAATTACACTTTCAACTCAAATGAACTCACATTACTAGTCGAGGGAAACAAGTCCATGTTTTCAGCATATTTACAATAAACATTTCTAACCAGCAGGGAGTGTTACATGTGAGATCAGTATAAAATTTTCTCCACAACATAAACTGTATTTTAGCTTGTTTCTACCATTCTACAAACTGTTTGGCAAGCGAGATGTTTACAGGGAGAAACCAGTAAAGACAGATAGGAAGGTGATTGACTTTCTTCAATAGAGACCGCAATTGTCAACCTTGAGGAGACAGTTATGTCCCAGTAGGGTGAATGTACTGTAAGCTGTAGTGTAAACAGAGCTGAGGGATCGGCGAGCAGGCCAGCAGGTGTTTTGCAGGTAGATAGCGAGGCGATTATCTTTCTACACAACAGGCAGGAGTCTGCAGTGGCATTTTCTAACTTTCACTGGAGTGAGAGAAATACGAGTGTTTTATGCTAGTATAAACGTGTGTCACGACATGGCAAGAATGTGTCAAATTTGCGTGTGTAAAAATAATCTGGAATACCACATCAGCTTGAAGATGGAATTCTAATTTCAACCATGACAGAGGCCGGTGGGTGAACCGACCTGCCTCCACCAGCACAGGTATGAGCATCATGATAATGTAAATAAATATGTAGGACCGTGGCAAAAATCGATGATCAATGTAGTTTAGAGTACTAGGTAGGGTTGTAAATAATTCACAGTTTTATAATAATAATAATAATAATAATAATAATATAATAATAATTATTATTATTATTATAATAATAATAATGTTTATGTTGCACTTTCAGATAGGCTTATTTTGTGCACTTTGTTTAGGGAGATGTTTCTTTGCGTGTTTTATGGTTGATTTTTTGTAGTATGTCACTTTGACAGTTAGGCAGCTTTGATTTTGGATCTACGAGTGTTATGTCAGTTTATTATTATTATTCATCATGATTTTAGATCTTTGGTTTGAGTCGATTTTTGTTGGAGTTTTGTTCTTGTGGACGCCGTCACGATGATTTCAATGTTATTTTGCTATATTTTGCGCATTTCAGTTTGTTTTCTGTTGCGGAATCATCCTTCTGATGTCCGGTTTTGATTGTATTTATCCCGCGTATTTTGCGACGATTTTTGGTAGACGCGAATATTTTATTTCAACATTTGTGTTTTGAGAGGCAATCTCGTCAGTCTTTGTTTTTGATAGAAACGGTGAGCGCCATTGATGAGTCAGCTCTGTGATTTTTGTGATGTGAACTGTGAATGATCGAGAGATCGAGCTAGATGATTAATATCCCTGATGATCTACGTTGATGATGGAAATATGATATTGGGACCATGTCTTGAATTTTGTAAGAAGCCGTTATGTGCACGACAGATATTTGTGCCCGCCGGATGCGAGCGAGGCCGTATTGTGAGAATAAGGAATAATAATGACGTTGAGAATTAATGAGATAATAGAGTTGTGAAATGAAGAGTTTAACCACGTGTGTTAAATGTGTTACGACATGGGTTATGATACTACAGGCAGGAGCCTGTAGTTGTTTAAATAATTCCAGGGAAAGTAGATGCTCGATAATAATGCTAGCCAGTGTACAACGTGAACAGAGTGACGAGTCAATGTGTTTTGAATATTTATGTAGAGTCACGGATGACGTGAAGTAACAGTAATTTGTCCATCAAGGTTAAATTATATCATGTCCAGACATTTATCGTCTGAAATTTGAGATTGCCGTCAAATTCGCAATATTTCATTTTGCTACTCGCAGCGGGGTAGATGTTTTTCTGGTGACTCCGAGTTTGTTTTGCGCATTTCTATCTTTTTAATTTCCTGTAGGCCGCGATGGTGGGATCCAGTTTGTTTATTTGTTTTCTTTTCTGTTTTGTACCTTTTACCGTTTATTTGTAGGACTTAAGCGTATGTGAATTATTTATATTTGATGAGTTGTAAATAGATAAGTGTAGCTAGGCTAGTTTTTTTTTTGATCTCTGTATTTTTTTGTTGTTGTCGGAGCAGTGTTTCTCCGTTAATTAACGTAATGATGTAAATACCATTTCAGATGTTAGGTTTATTGGATCATCGATTATGTCACAGTCGAAATAGTAGTGGTATGCTCATACCAGGCATCTAAGTAATTACCAAACTTTCTTTTAAAATCCACTACATTTTTATTTTGAAATGAAGCGATCCTTAAGTAAACCAATTGTGTAAAACTGCCGCAATGAATGGTAAATAAGAGGATATCTGCCTCCATCTAGTGGTGATACCACAAATATGAATTAATAATGAAACGCAGTGAGCGGCAAAGTCAATAGAAATTTTAATGTACAAGGATCGCTATCATTTGATAATGTCAACATCAGGCATTTGGCCTAAATTTCTGTTTATTTTAAGAAGTCCAGTCTATCACAGACATGCAAATGAAGTTTAAAATTTAGATGAGTGGTTGGATACAATCAGAGTGATGTTTCGATAATTAATTTGGTTTATTCATGAGGTGTTGAATAAGACAACAGTTATGTAGGAAATGAAGTGTGATGTTCATGGTTGTTCTGTCTTTTTCGATTATTTCCTTAAGTAATACACTTGCTTAGTGCAGTCCATGATTATTTAAAATTTGGGTATTTTACCAAATGAGCAACAGGTGTTAAACATTTTATAACTCCTATAAGTCAGTGGTTTAGTGGCATAACAGAATTTAATTTACTTTATTGTGAGTCAACTATTTTAAATTTATTTTTGAGAGCTAGTTTTCTCCGTAATGTATTTCTAGATTTCAAGAAGGTGGTCTTTCTGACCAGAGAATTAAATTGAGTCATGTTATTAACTTGAATATTTGGGAGACATATTTCTCCGTAATATAATTTTTGTATTCAAGAAGGTGGTCTGTCTGACCAGAGTTTTTTTAAACTGAGTCATTTTATTTAACTTGAAGACAGTGTCAAGATAGTCTGGTATATTTTAATTGAGGTGTTTGACCTTCACTCAGTTTATGTAGACAGATTATGTTTGTTTTGTAAGGCAGATCCTTACTCTTTAATATTTTATTAGTCACTGTTATTTCATTTGTTTACTTTTTTTTTTTCACTAGTTCAGTTTACGTTCAATTTTCGCACTTTGCCTTTTATTTAATAAATTAGTCTTTTATTTAAATTTTAATTCAGTCTTGGGTACCGCCATTTTAGTTAGTTTACCCCCTTCTTTTCATTCCCTCACTCCTCAATCAGCGGGTGGCCTCTCCGGGGATAACGGACGGGCACGACTGAGAAAGAAGAGTCTACATGCAGCGGTGAGTATTTTTACATGTCATTTATTACAGGAGCAGCCGGCGCAAAGAAGAAAGAAGAGATCACCGCAGTTGTTGCCTTTAAAAGGGCACAGTATGTTTGCATGTATGTATGTATGTATGTATGTATGTATGTATTTGGTCTGGTACCTAAAGCCAATAAAGAGTTGGCCGTGCGCGTAGAGGCGCGCGGCTGTGAGCTTGCATCCGGGAGATAGTAGGTTCGAATCCCACTATCGGCAGCCCTGAAAATGGTTTTCCGTGGTTTCCCATTTTCACACCAGGCAAATGCTGGGGCTGTACCTTAATTAAGGCCACGGCCGCTTCCTTCCAACTCCTAGGCCTTTCCTATCCCATCGTCGCCATAAGACCTATCTGTGTCGGTGCGACGTAAAGCCCATAACAAAAAAAAAAAAAGCCAATAAAGTTGGGGGGAATAATAGCGTGTATTTTTATTCCTTGTATAGTGCGTTTGTTTACAGGTATGTTATTGCGTAACTAGCTGATGTACCCGTGCTTCGCTACGGGATTCTCAGAAAAACTGACCTTGTGGTTTTCCTAACTGAAGTGAGCATAGGCCATTACAAAAACGTCAGCAGGAAAGTAGCGATTAAAAGCAATGTTATCATATAAAACAATCGAACCAATTAAAAACCGCACATTTTCTCACTTTTAGCGAACACTACTACGATGACGATCTAAGAGTCCAAAGTTCCAGAGATGGAATGTCCAGGCCGCAGACAGCCGTGAATACTCCTCTACCATCATTCCATTAAATATGCACACTGCTCATTCCAATCACTGCTCAGAGTAGGGATTGAATGCTATGATGAAGCCGTGTGTTACGTACCAGTAATATCAGAAAATGTATGAACCAAAGGAGTGACATGCTAAAGAAGAAAGTTATCTAACTCTCCAGCTACTTCCCGCCAATATTCAGGCAGGCTGTTACACTCGGTACGACCGGGCGAGTTGGCTGTGTGGTTAGGGGCGCGCAGTTGTAAGCTTGCATCCGAGAGATAGTGGATTCGAACCTCACTATCGGTAGCCCTGAATATGGTATTCCATAGCTTCTCATTTTCACACCAGGCAAATGCTGGGGCTGTGCCTTAATTAACGCCAAGACCTCTTTCTTCACACTCCTAGCCCTTTCCTATCCCATCGTCGCCGTAAGACCTACCTGTGTCTGTGCGACGTTAAACAAATTCTAAAAAAAGACCTATCTGTGTCGGTACGACGTAAGGCAAAATTAAAAAATACTCGGTACGCAGCAGTAATCCTATTTATCGGAGAAGGGTGGCAGCAGAAGACACAAATCAAGTCGGCCGTGCACAAACACATCACAACAAACAATGGTCAATGTAATGTTACTGCTGATCAATTTTATGAGCTTTCTATATTGTAGCCCTTCACATGTAGTTTTATTTTCACTCTGTGATATTAGGGTGTCTTCTAGAATTATTTATAGCTTAGACTGTAGTTCCTTAGCCGGCCCCGTGGTGTGGGGGTTCAATTCCCGGCCAGGTCGGGGATTTTTCTCTCAACCTGAGGGCTGGTTCGAGGTCCACTCAGCCTACGTGATTAGAACTGAGGAGCTATCTGACGGTGAGATAGTGGCCCCGGTCTCGAAAGCCCAGATGAACGGTCGAGAGGTTGCGTCGTGCTGGCCTTCGGGCTGAGCAGTGGTCGCAGGGCAGGTCAAAGTCCTTTCATGGGCGTTAAGTGAAGTGTGGTTTGGTTTTTTTGTAGTTCCTTATTCTCCGACTTTACATACCGATTTTCATTACATTCTGTTTACCTATTTTTCTCGTGACTCGGCGCTGATCTGGACTTAACAACAAAAATCCAAATTCAAGAATATCTCTGTGATCATAGCCGGTACGATAACAATGTTTAAGATATAAATGGTCGGAAATGTAATAACTTGAGTTATGTAGTAGCCTATTTATCGATACGACCACTAATAACATAAATATTATTGAGAATTAAATTTTAGGCCTTCCTCTAAACTACCACTTCACTCAGCATTAATATAATTAGTTACGACCTAGATTACAGCGACTTATTCCCCGACTTTGCGTACCGATTTTCATTAAGATAAGACCACTAATAATATAGAAATTTGAGAATTAAATTTTAGGCCTTCCGCTAAACTACCATTTTTCTTTGCGTGAATACAATTATATATGACCTAGATTGTAGCGACTTATTCCCCAACTTCGCCTACCGATTTGCGTTAAGATACGACCACTAATAACATAAATATTTGACAATTTTAGGCCTTCCCCTAAACTACCATTTCAGTCGCCGTGAATACAATTATTTATGGTCCAGATTATAGTGACTTATTCTCTGACTTTGCCTACAGATTTTCATTAAGATACGACCACCAATAACGTAAATATTTCAGAATTAAATTTTAGTCCTTCCCCTAAACTAATATTTCAATAATCGTGACTAAAATTATTTATAGCCTAGATTGTAGCGACTTATTCCCCGACTACGCATACCGATTTTCATTCAATTCTATTCAGCCGTTTTCTCGTGTACATACCTACAGACTGATAGATAGACAGACAGACAGAAATTACGGAAAATAAAATGTGCATTTCCTTGTTACTGTGGACACAACTGATACAGAAATACCATCCTTTTTAAATTCTGAGTAATTTACAGACAAAACTCTTATTTTATGTATAGATATACATATTGATATTGTGTGTTCCACAGACCGTAAGGCTTCTAAGTTACATCACCGAAACATGCAATAATGAATACACCCTTCCACATAGGGTGGTCGTCAGGGACGGTTTGATGTTAGGGAAGTCATCCGGGAGTAAAACTGAGCTTAATCCGCACATAGTGCCGTCCACAAGTAACTGCGACAAGACTAGGGAGAAAGATGTTTGGTTGCGAAAGAAGAGGGAGCAAAAATACAATATTTAAGGACTACTCTCGAAGACAATGACGACAGACACAAACAGTCTAATCTTGAGTCTCTGTTAGTATATTTATCACCGTCTGGAATGCACCGAAAGGTATTATAGGTGAGACAAAAGTGAGGGAGGTACACTAACCATGAACTTTGTCCACACACACAGTTCATCCCACAATAGTAAGGCACTGGCTAAATGTGGTCATCTAATATGGACTTCGTAATCACAGATACTGGTAGTTGTTTCAAACAGTCTACATGTTTACACACATAGGGCATATCTAAAACAAGCATTAAATACGGGTTTTACTTGAAGATTGGACCATATAGTGTGCGGCGTACTTATGCTCAAGTCTGTATATGAAACTAAAGCAGAACACTTCTTGTTGAACGTTGTGGAACCAAATACAGAAAGAAGAGTTAAATATGTCAATTGCAATCCGCACAAGTATCACCCAGGAGGGAGGATCGACGTATATGGGAGATATAGTGGCAGCTGTTTCTTACTTCAGTAGCTGAAGAGTGCTTTTATATAAAGTTACAGCGCACAACACAGTATCATTTGTATTACAGAGGGTTAATTCAAACTTTGGCCGTCGTAGTGCAGAGCTTCTTCCGTCAATAAGAGTACGGTAGCTATTTCTGAAAGAATGTGGGTTTTCCAGCCTGTTCCAAAAATAACCATCCTTTACTGTCACTCACGACAATCAACAAGGCTTTTGCAGTAATAATTAGCCACCTCTGAAAACCCAGTAGTCAGCAAAGATGCGATAACAAAGACATCCTCCTTATCCAAACTCTAAATACTGAAGTTTCGAGCCTATTTATAACTCTCAGCAGTCAGAGTAGCAAAGTAGGCCTACGATGGACAGTTGATTTTTAAATTGCTTGGCCCTAGGAACGAGATTATTTATTAATATTGCGACGGTTAGCATGTTTTGGTTATTATAATTGGAATATTCATTTCTTGTGTGTGTGTTCGAACCATATAAATGTATTATTTTAATTCCTTCGGATTTGAAAACTAAATTGTGTAACTTAATAATAATAATAATAATAATAATAATAATAATAATAATAATAATAATAATAATAATAATAATAATAATAATAATAATAACATTATTATTAGTATTAGTATCGTCGTTGCTGTTTATTGTACTACGAAATAAACTTGTAATGTTCCTTATCAGCAAACGAGGATGCCAATTTTCAATTATTGCTGGGGGGGGGGGGGCGAGCTTCTAAGAGCCGCTACTGGGGAGATATTACAACAAAGAACCACTGGCACACACTCCCCATTAAGGAACTTGGCCTGCCGAGACGACTGCTGCCGGATCGCCTGCAGATTTGGAGTGACACGTTGTCAGTGACAGCGTCCTCTGCCGCATTGCTTAGCTATCGTGAATGCACCTGCTTGATATTAGACAACAGACGCTATAAAACTAAATAGAAAATGAAGAAAGTGTAGATCCATCCTCTTTAAAACATGTATCAAAAAGGGAATTTTGAACTAAGTATAACCTTTGTTACAACTGGCCTTACGTCGCACTAGCACAGATAGTTCTTTTTTAATGCTATTTATTCGGGGCGCCGACCTAAGAAGATCTTTTGCTCCTACTTTGGACCATATGTTGTGAAGCTGCGTGTACTTGGAAATGGCGGAAGTGTCAAGTGTTGAATGTGAGGAAAGGAACATTAAGGACGACACAAAATCCCAGTCCCCAGGCCAGGGATATTAATCATTTACAATCAAAAACCCTTGACCCGGCCGGGAATCGAACCCGGTGCCGCCGGCTGACAGACGAACGCGTGCCCCTACCCCTCGGGGCCGGACCAGATAGATCTTACTGCGACTATAGGATAGCAAAATGCTAGGA
Source organism: Anabrus simplex (assembly GCF_040414725.1). NCBI lineage: Eukaryota > Metazoa > Arthropoda > Insecta > Orthoptera > Tettigoniidae > Anabrus > Anabrus simplex. Next base: position 109,305,418 of record NC_090266.1, on the reverse strand, counting down.
GTGGAAGGGAAATGGCCGTGGCCTTAATTAAGGTACAGCCCCAGCATTTGACTGGTCTGAAAATGGGAAACCACTGAAAATTATTTTCAGGGTTGCCGGCAGTGGAGTTTCAACCCACTATCGCTCAAATGCAAGCTGACAGCTGCGCTCCTCTAACCGCACGGCTAATTCCTCGGTAGCTGGTATCACAATCAAAGACGTGGAAAAGCAAATCCTAGTATTTCCCTGTTATAATTTTATTCTTGAGTCTGCAAAGGATCTGAGTGATATACTGGTTATTAATGTAATGAAATACTGTATAATTGAATGCGAAAATTTTCGCCTTAGAACAGCGGTGGCCAAGATTTGCTCTCCTCGCGTGGAACGCAACCACATCTGACCACGCTCCCGCTATTCCCCATCCCTGCGATATTTGGAGAAAGTGTGTCAGGGAGATGGATGTATGCTGGCATTCACGATAGGCGAGACGCGTGTTTGTAATGAAGTCGGACTGATACACCATAATCCGTGATCATAGCCTTCGTAATCAAAAATAATATAGTGATGAAAATACAATTATATAATTTACGATAACAATACTTCACATAGAGACACCCTGTATCCACACTCTTTCAATAAAACAAATAACACTGTCCCGGGGTTTCTGTATGTTCCACCTTTCTGTGTGTGAGAGGTGGTTAGTGTCGTACCGATACCTGTGCTCCCATCGGAGCTCCTCTTTCGGTCTGTAGTGATTGTAGACTGTTGTGTGTTTAGTCATTTAAATTTTGTCCAGTAGAGGTTATTTTGTATGCAGTATTTGTGATTTGTAAAGTATGAGTACTGGCCACCCATCCAGTGGGTGACCACACCTGATGTTGCTTAACTCCGTATGTGTGTGTTAGTTTTGGTTAAATGTGTGTGTTGTGCTTTAACATGTGTGTGCCCTAGGAAACTATGTACATTCAGTGTACATGACTAGCGCAGTTTAAATGTGTCGGTAAATAACATTGTGACTGAGATAGGATACGTGTAAGTTTCTTTTATTGTTTTATTTTAATGTGCTTTACGTTGCACCGACACAGGTAGGTCTTATGGAGACGATGGGATAGAAAAGCGCTAGGAGTGAGAATGAAGCGACCGTGGCATTAATTAAGGAACAGCTGCAGCGCTTGTCTGGTGTGAAAATGGGAAACCACTGAAAACCATCTTCAGGGCTGCCGACAGTTGGTTTCGCTGTCTCCCCTGGCCCAAAACGCACATCCACTTGCTAGGTGTGTAAAAGTGTATTTATATACGTTTGGACTGAAATTGTGTTCTATTTTTTGGATCAAGGGTTCACGAAGCAGTCAATCCCGTGGATTTGCGGAGGTTGAAGTCCGTTAAAAGCGCACTTTGCCAGGACTTGGTTAATTTTCGTAACGAAAAAAAGGAAAGACGCTTGCATGCATGCAGTAGATGGAACGGAATATTGAAAAAACATCAGCAGGTTTCCTGTTTAGCCGAAAATAATGCTGTTGACAAAGGAATTTATAATAATTGTTCTCGTTCGGGATTACAGAAATATATATTTGAGCCAGGTGTTACACTGTAGTTCAAGTCGGAAATAAGAGGTGCATTTTTTCAGGCTAAAGCAAGAATGGTGTTGTAAGTAAATGGAAGTCTGTCTTCATTCTATCAAATCCTTAAAACCTCTTTGAAATTGGACCGTCTGGTAAGGTAATTGTGCTGCTGTCACGCGGTTACACTTATAACGTCTTTCCTGTCCCCTGCACCTTAGACAACCCGCCACCCCTGCGCTCGGTGCATAAGGCAGGAGCCCTGTTTGGTCAGGCCTGGATTAGATATTAAAGAAAATTAATGCAATTTAACTAATGATGACAGAAATATTTGTAGATTAGCCCAGGCATGAGAAGCTTTCCGTAAGGGAGCGCATTTTCTCGTTCAAGCATAGACATGATGTAACCGTTCATCACTATGCCATAGGCATGTTAGGAGGTTTAATCAATCATATATGCCATTTTCCGCAACATTCTGCGACACATAATGTCGTAATTAGCTGTTTACGTGCCGAACCGGGATATGAGTTGCGATACCCTGGTCCGAAGGGAGCCGTTTTCTGCGCTGTATCGAGAAAAGGATAGCGTATTACCGCAGAACCTTGAAATCGCGCTCTCACTTGGTGCGAGAGAGGGGGAGAGATGACGCTACGCATAGAAATGTATGTTGTCAGAGAGTGGGGTGAATTAAGGTGTGTTAACCACCAAGAAATAAAAATCCTTACTGATTCAACACCGCATTCATTGGTGCCAATTCGCCATATTTAACTAAAAAGAAGAATAAAAAGAACACCTTTGTCTGAGATAATCTGTGGACATTTATAAGTCAGGTGTCATTCGAACCGACGTATTTAATGCAAATTGTTGATGCATATAAATGCAATACTTTAAGAGTGGATCGGTAATGACGCATGTCATATGGTGGTGCGCAGACTGAAGCTGAGTACTAAGATCTGGCAACGTGAGGAAAAAAGCGGGAGCACTTACGAGATGAACCATGAAGCGTGAAATTATAAAGGGACTTTTTAAGATTGTGGACGACCCACTGATTGTATTGACTTAAAACTGGATCAGTATAAAACAGGGGCCACGAGCTATAATTACTTTCATGTCGCTGAAAGATTCCGTTTAATGGAGCCCAATCTCGATTTGTAATTTGTGTAGCCGCAGTACTTACGTGTCAGTAATGAACTATGGATATCAGTGTATGAAGTACTGTGTCGAGGAAAAACATATCAGCGCGGAGTAAATATTGCGAAATAAGCCGTGTGGTACGAGATAAAGTACAGTGGTGACCAATAGAGGTGTTATTTCAACATTTAATCCTTTAAATATTAACGTCTTCTGTGTCAGCTTATGATGCAATCATCAGGGAAAGGGCAAACGCATCAGGTTGTTTAGAAGTAGTGAGACAGCCGATTACATTCAGTAATTAATGGTGGCCGATTTAAAAGCATTTAAACAGTGAGTGACGCTCAGTAAAATTAAAAGAACGGTGTTCGTGATAGGAAGAACGTTTGCAGACTCCGTGGACACCCGTGGTAATAATTAGTCAGGCAGTGTGACTAAAGGGGAAATGAATAGTGACTTATACAAACTTACCACTATTTAGGATACTCCATTTGAACTTATAAGTGGATCTAATCACCAGTAGGTTCTTTGAACAAATAAACAGTGTTTATTAACTAATTTTCCCATTTTTGCCTGTATGTTCGTGAGTAATCGTCGAATCCAAGAATTGGAATCTACAAGAATCGCGCCTAAATGCCAGCATTGATCTCTTCAGGGAACGTCTAGAGATTCCAAGAACAGAAGACCACAATTCGGGACATGGACGATATAAGGAGGAAGGAGAACCAAGGACTATTTCAGAGTGGAGCTGTCGTCATGAAGGCCTAAAATCCCAGTTGTACCCTCGAGATGGCAGCAAGCCACATGCAGTACTCTATAAGTACATTTTTAATATATTAAACCACGAGATTTGCATGCTAGTATCAACTTTTATTTGTAAATAAAAAATGTTGTAATTAACAATAATAAACGTAGGGAACATTATACGCGTGTGACTGGGAAAGATTATTTATTAATTTAATTAGGATTTTTTCTATGATTTAAGGATAATCACTAATATTTCAGCGGGCTTATTTGCATGAATTAGTACATAGATCCCATAAATTTTTAGTGCGTGTGAAGCACATATTTTAGTTGGTACTTCAGCAAAATTTATAATTTCTTCCTAATATTACTAATTGGTAGGGATCTTCATAGTAATTTGAATATAGATTATGTGTTCCCTTCACAGGGCGATGCAGGTATTTTATTTTTAATTTCGTGTGGCTATTTCTAGCCGCGTGCAGCCCTTGTAAGGCAGACCCTCCGATGAGGGTGGGCGGCATCTGCCATGTGTAGGTAACTGCGTGTTATTGTGGTGGAGGAAAGTGTTATGTGTGGTGTGGATTTGCAGGGATGTTGGGGACAGCACAAACACCCAGCCTCCGGGCCATTAGAATTAACCAATCAAGGTTAAAATCCCCGACCCGGCCGAGAATCGAACCTGGGACCCTCTGAACATTCCATTACCCGTATGCTTCTGAGCGATAGCCGTTGACGCAATGAAAGTAGGGACTTCGAAACCCGAGAAGTGATTTCCGAAGGTTCTCATCCAGGAATTCCATTTATATATTTATTTGTGAAGCCGAACTATGTAATTGTTGCCCTAACATTCCCGGGATGGGTACAATACGTACTAGAATATCGTTCCTGAGGGCATTTGCGTGGATCAGAGTAGTATAAGGAAGTAGAACATGGATTAATAATGATATATACGGGGCCAGGGCGTGACATCAGAGTGATTACAATTTCACTGGCTGCTCATGAAATTGGTGATGGTTCGAATGCCAGACAATGCACGAGGGATTTTTGAAATGAAATATCACGTCCGGAATGGTTGCAATTCTACGTAAAATGGATGAATATTCGCTATGATTGTCGCATAAAACTGCAACCTGTCCACTGAATGACATATCAGTAGAAAAATTACAAACGTTTGAAATACATTCCAGCACTTTGTTGAATGTGATTATGTGTATTTAGGATCACAACAGAAGCAGAATTGAAAATATGTAAAGGGAAGATCAATTTTCATTAAATTAGACCGGAGTTAGTGATGGATTTTAAAGATACTTTTTGAGACGTTCTAAATTTCTTCATTTAGAATTTGAAAGGATGTGTGTGGTGAAGGAACAGGACAGCCACTTCAAGCCACGAATTCGACACAAACAAGTTAGGGTAAATCTAGGCCGCAGTAGATGCATAGAGAGGAATATGAAGTGTGTGTACGGACCATCACGATAAACAGATAACGAGAAGGTGGAACTTGTGATGAATAATAATAATACATGTCTTTAGAATATTATGTTCAGCGAAACGTCTCTTGTAGGGAAAAAATATATTAATATAATTAAAATAGAATATTAATAGAATTACTGTTTTTCATTATTGTTTCGAACTCAAATTCGCATTCACTGTTAGTCCGGAAGTAGAAAACTCGTTTCTTAATTTCTCGACTTCCTGGCGGGGAAACGAACACACCTCTACAGCCTCTGCCAGGCAGCCTCTATTCATATAAGTGAAATTCCACAGCCTGTTTCCAGTCATTCAACCGGGTCAGGAATGTAATGAATGAAGGCACCATCTATGGCGTTGATACGAATTGTGCCGGCTGCCGAGCTCTGTCGCACTCCCCAGGGGCAAAGAATAATGACTGATAGATGAAATAAAATTATATTGGAGAGTGTTTCTGGAACGAAAGATGACAGGGAAAAGTGGAGTTCCCGGAGAAAAACCTGCCCAGCCTCCGATTTGTCCCGCAAAATATCTCACATGGACTTTCCGGGATTTGAATCACGGAAGCCAGAGGTGAGGGACGGACGTGCTGCCGCCTGAGCCATGGAGGGTCTATTAATATAAATACTATATCAATTTTTATAAGGGTATCTAAGATGTTTCTGGGATTGCTGGAGCCATTCTGACGTTTGACATAATGCACGTGGTATTTCAGGTGAAATTCCCAATCTCATATCGTTCGTCCGCCTGGAAATTCAGCCACTGAACGACTGAAATTAATCATACCCCAGAACCATTCATGACAATTTTAAACCGCCATCATTATACTACTGTACTACAAAAGAAATAAAACACATCCATTGCGTGTAAACTACAGTATTTCTATTCGCAAAAAAAACATTGCGATGCAAATACAAAGAAAGAGAAATGGCATATTTCCTGGTGTTGATTTCACATGAAATGCCTCAATAGTAAAATGGTCCTACAGTATGTCCCATCCAGGTGCTGTTGAGCTGAGGTACGCCGGGCTGAGTGGCTCAGACGGTAGAGTAATACCTTCTAAGCTCAAGTTCGCGGGTTTGATCCCGGCTCAATCCGGTGGAATATGATGACTTGAAGGTACTCAAGTATGGCTGCTCCTTGTCGGTAGACTTACTAGCACGAAAAAGAACACTGCGGAAGAAAACTCTAATTCCTCGGCGTCTTCGAAACCCGTAAAAGTAGATAGTAGAACGTAAAATCAGGTATACCTGCAAGAGATGACCTCCACCTCATGTAGCGGAAGACCCAGGTTCGATCCCCGTAAATTTTAGGATTAAGGTTGGAAAGGGATTCTCTTAGCCTTGTGAGACCAACTAAGGCATCGTCTGATATGATGATTAAGTACAAATGTACTGTAGCTCTACCGAGCAAGTGGCCGTGCGGTTTGCGTCACTTAGCTATCAGCTTGCATTCGGGAGATAGTGCGTTCGAACCCCACTGTAGGCAGCCCTCAAGAACGCCGTGGTTTCCCATTTTAACATTAGGCAAATGCTGGGGCTGTGCCTAGATTAAGGGTACGGATGCTTCGTTCCCATTCCTAGTCCTACCGGGCGAGTTGGCCGTGCAGTTAGGAGCCCGCAGCTGTGAGCTTGCATACGGGAGATAGTGGGTTTGAATCCCACTGTCGGCAGGCCTGAAAATGGTTTTCTGTGGTTTCCCATTTTTACACCAGGCAAATGCTGGGGCTGTACCTTAATTAAGGCCAAGGCCGCTTCCTTAAAACTCCTAGCCCTTTCCTATCCCACAGTCGCCATAAGACCTATCTGTGACGGTGCGACGTGAAGCCACTCGAAAAAAACCCTTACCCCTTTCCTATCCCATCGTCGCCATAAGACATATCTGTGTCGGTGCGACGTGAAGCAATTTACAAAAAAACTCCTTGACCTCCAAGGACGATAGCTAATAATCTCTAAAAATTATGTGTGGAATTGGATGTCTCAGAGGTGAAAGAACGGAATTCTCTGCTCTCCACCAGTCACAAGGCAAATCTATTACCTTAAAACCCATTCAAACTTAACAAACTAGAATATGTCACTCGAACATCATCTTTCTGTAGAGGGATGACTCTCCCGCTGCTCTCGTAACCATGGTGTGTCTCGGCAGCATAGAATAAGCTTCTCATATTAGTATTATGTATATCGAGGCCACGTCCCTACAGCCACGTCGTGTGACACAGTCCTGAGGTCAAGCAGATGGAGAGAAAATTGACTTGTCGGTGTGACGTAGTCTTCAAGACTCAATCATTGTATAGCCGACTTTTAAAAAGCACAGCTCTGTGACCTGACCGTGGGTTGAGTTACCTTCAATTAACCTTTTCACAACTTGAACGGTGTTCCGGGGTTGCCGTAGCCCACAGAGGTGTAACAAGCGTGAGAGTTGACAGGGTGGACAAGGAATTAACTAAAGCATAACTTAACACAACAAATTTTGAAATTTTATTTCCTTCTTTTTTCTACTTTAAAACTGATAAATAGAAAATCTGAATGAATAAACACAATATTAATGAGCTCGTCAGCTGTAGAAATCACAAGGACTTAAAGTCCAAAATGAGGTGCAAAATTTACAATAGTTAACGGTTTGGTTGATTTACATGGAAAAGAGCGTTATTGCTCTTGACAGGTACAATATTTTACAATTAACATATTTTGCTCTTGGAGAGTACACTTGTAGGAGTCTGCGCTCCAACTATATCATAGTCCAGCCTCGCAGAGGCATCAGTTTGTAACTGCGCACTTACACCCTATCTGCTGTCCTTAATTAAAGTATTTACACAAAGTAGCCCCGAGGTGCGCGTCTCTATTGTTCAACAGCTTATGACTTTCTGATCCTCAAGGGAACTTCACACTAGAACCAATTTTTCACACCACAATAAATTTACAGGGGCACAATTGCCCATACTAAAAGGCCTTAATGACAAAAGAAAAGGTTGGTTGTATCCGGCCATAAACAAAAAGCAAGGAGGTGAAACACCTGCACTCCGATTGAAATACTTAAAACCCTAAGTGGGATTATGGTCCAATGATACAGAAGCTAAGCCTATTCTACAGCGGGGTGACTCAGTAGGAAATATTCAATACTGAAATAAGTATTAGGAATTTTAGAGGTTTTGAAAACTGTAGTCATCCCATGCCAAGATGAATGGGAACCAACCGAGGGTAATCACTCCTTTTTCACTTACATTACAGATTTCCCAGTAGAGAATCAAGTAAAGTCCACCGACGTGCCTAAAATTCTACATTCAAACCACCAAATTTAGCCATCCGCAGGAGCTATCACATGTTTATGAAAATTCTACAAATACCTTGAGTTGCTGGGCTTTCCGAACGCCGCCCGCTGCCTCTGCCTCCCTTAGGACACGCCGCACTCAAATAAGTGGAGAAATGAAGGCAATACGGCCCTAAAGCGCCCAGATTTTATAGTACTTTTGAGAGGAAGTTTCCAGAACTCTTTGCTGATAGGCTGGATTCCTGTACACACCCCCAACTTTAATTGGCTAGGGAAAATATTTACAAAATTCTGATAGGCTGATCACTATTGAGGAAGGAACCAGCAGAAGTGTTGACAACTTTGATATTGGGATCTATCCCATTAACTCCCATAGCTCATGGGACCATGTGACGACGCAAATTTACCCCGACCGGGTCATGAACACATGGGACCACGCGCCACAGCAATTAACAGTCAAGGGACCTTTCCTGTCTAGTGACAAATGCCGCCTCATTTTCATTGAAATGACTAATCCGAATACATGAGATGACAAATGCCCTATTTGACATAGAGAGGTCAACCGCTACCCTTCCGTTCCGAAACATGAGCACGAGTCCCTCATGGACATGGTGCGTCCGCAGCTACGAATTACAACCAACTCAAATCTAACTTATAGGCATAAACTGAACGGAAGAGGTAAGGATGCTAATACCGGCAAAGATAGGCACAAATAAAATTTTTCTAAAGGTTTAATTAGCTCTCGTTGAAACACACTTTACACTCTACAATCTTGGTGATTAAATTCATTAATCTTCAAAGATACATTTGACACTCAATAAAGCAACGGGAAATCAATTCCGTGCCGTCAATTAAGTCAACCTTCGGTCCACATCTTCACAAGTGTCTCTATGTGGATTTTTGAAATTACGGTGTCAAATTTTACTTACCGACTAAACAATCCATACATATTTTAAGGACAAGAGTGTTCCTTCACTCGATTCAAATAATTTGAGGAAGGTTGAATTACCTTTCTATGTTTTAACTTTGTGTCACTAGTTTTTTGTTGATCAACCATACAGTTCATTCCGGCTGTTGAATACGACACAAAAATAATTTTGCCCTTCTAAACTTCTTCATAATAAAACATCTTACTATTTACAGTGATAAGTTACGACCTTGCGAATGCGCACTATTCCCGTGGGAAGACTCCCAATTTACATCTTCAAAACACTGATTTACTCTGAAATTAGTCTTAGAGTGGCCGCCTAAATTAAATATAGTGTGAATGAATTATATGTAAAATATAAGTTAAAAGAAAATAATAAACAAATTCCACATAATCACAACATAATCCCAGGAATAAGAAAAGTAAACAAAACTCTGGTGGAAACAAATTACCACATTTGATGAACCTACTGTACAGGTCATAAGGGTCTCTACCCCGTCACTTGAAATAAACTACAAATGGATTCACACGGAATATAACTTCAATAAAACAATGATTATCAAAATATCATATTCAAACACTTCTACAACCTGGAAGAGAAAACATATACCACACACATTGGCAGCATTGTTATTTACACGTAGCTGTGTGACTAACGGTCCTCATCGTACCTGCAAGGTTCGAAGTGGTGGCCTCGGGTTCGACATCATTTGGGACCCTGTAAAACAAATCCCTAGCTATTGCGTTCTTAAGGGTAACAATTAAATTGTCCAACATTAGTTTTATCATAACTTGTTACAAATGTGGAAACCAATTTTAAATATCTGACTACTAAAGATGAATGCTGTGTCTGAAAAACCTGCATTTCTCCACCAGCCAGTTTAGAGACCTCGGGTCGCCTGTCTTCCCGTTCAAAGGCTCCTCACTCTCGGGTAGACCGTCATAAATTATATGGACAGGGCTCACGCCACGGGACAAAAACCTCTTTGAAACAAACATCTCCACAAATAAATACGTACTCAATGCATCGTCAGCGGCTCATTATTTCAACGTAATAAACCGACGCACTTATTATATGCTAAAATCAGCTTAGGCGTTCATTATATTCTATAAATATTTCTCAATAGCTTGCAGCTATATCATTTCAATATATCTCAATCTTACAGAAGGCCAGAGTTCAGACACAGTTTCCTACCTAACATAGTTAACATGGTTTCCCCATCTCACAGGCTAACATTAAGTATATTCTCAAATAGAGATATAAGACTGTATATTTATAATGAATTGAATCTCCTTTCAGTAAATTCAGCATTTACTATCAAACCAATTTTAAAAAATGTAATTAAAATAAGAAACATTCACATGAGCCAAACTAATGTGGGGGGGGGGTGGATTTCGAAACCGGGCACGAGGTATTCTTCACACACAAATCATACACCCACTTATAATCTAACATGCAATAACCTCTATTACTTTACATTATAGATAGAGTGCCCTAACTATCCCCACATTTAAAACGCTGTCCGAGCAACGGTGAAGATCCCAACGTCATATTATCCTGACTCATATTGAATAATTAATTCAGAGGAAAACTACTACCTTAACTCATCAAATTAAATAGATTTTCTCCATCTTTCCTATCAGCACTCTTGATCACAAATCTCCCCAGTACATGTTCATGCAATTAAGTAAAATGGGCTAAAATACATGCAATTATCCTAACTTGTTCCCTTTCCAAAAAACCTCAAGTAAGTAAGCTTAAAAATATCCTACTGACCACTCTAAGCAAACAAATCTGATAATTTAATATTGATAAAGTGATACTAAACCTATCCTAAAATTCACTATCTATTTACGAAGGGAATATTAGCATTACAAAGTCATAACTGGTACTCAACAGCCATTAGAAGTCCTCCATCATCCGAACCCGCAAGGGACCCGCCTGGTTAGTTTAGTCCATGTCTCCGCCTTGAAGGATCACGGGTTCAAAACGTCCCTCGATGACTCTTGATGTACCCATGGTCTTGAGTTAGTGAACATTGGAAAGATTCTATTCACACCACGTTTTACTAATACTCTTTATCCACACGTCACAGTTAGAGCTTTCCTTATATAGTTATGATTGCGATCTTCCGCAGAATGAAAATTGCAGATTTGTTAATCTGATTCCGATTCAAAGAAGGTTACATCAATCAGACCAAACTAATACAACATCACTGTTTTAACACTCTCGTTTTTATCAACATTTTCTATACAAAGAACAGGGAAGCCCGACCACAAAACGACCGTCTGGTCTCCTCTTAAACTGCCTGTTGACTAACTAACCACCCTGAGAAGTGCGAGCATATATGGACTCACATGGAGTGGGGGGTTAGACAGAGGTACTCTTCCCCCTCCAACTAATCCACTAAGTCTATGGAAATCAGCGATGCGCAAATTGTGTGGCTCACCAATCACTAATATTAGATGTAAATCGGAACGCAAAACGATCAGTGGTTTAATAGTAATTCGGTCGTCCAAATCAAGAGTGCAACGGGGAACCCCTGTTAGTTGTTTGCTTCACAGCTAGCGTCAGAACGCTACAGCCGGTTACGTAATTTCTTTGGGACGTAATTTCATAAATAATATTATATTATTTTAATTTATATTTTTGTCAAGGACCCAATATTCTTGCTGTTACTTCAACGTGTGCTTCATGGTTAATTTAAGCTTTATTATTCCGAAAGTACTTCTAAAATCACCTCCTCACGTTGGCTCTCCTGTGAGTCGGCATTCGTTTTAGGGGCGGAGTCAGCAGAAACTATTTTTCTTCCTTGTCTTCCCTCATGACCTGCACTCAGTTCGGTGGTTTTATAAGCCAGGTTAGGCGCCAGGCTCGCGAAGATGTTACGCAACATGATGCAACTGAGCTCCCGTACTGAGAAAGAAGCTCCAAGCATACACACTCCCTATATATTAATTTCCGAATGACTATTCAATGTGACGACACAGTCACAATACGTGAACAAAACAATCGTTATAACCTAAGGTTTGCCAAATGTAAAAGTAATCTTTCCTTGAATAATTAATTATCGTTGATCCCCCCAGAGGGGACACTTAGACCGATGATAGAGACATCTGACAGTAGAAAACACAAGTATCTAGTAATAAATCAGTTCACGTTAGATAACATAGATGGCCTTATAGAAGGCGCGCAGTTTAACTGGCCGGAGAAGGTGTACCCCGGTAGAAATGGCATTAAATATTCATCCGGGCACATGCCAATTTCACTTTTGGAATCTTCACTTGTTCAACTACCCACATGCAAACTTTGAACAAATGAGCTACATTGCCATGCGGTTAGGGCCGCGTATCTGTGAGCTTGCATTCGGGAGACGGTGGGTTCATATTCGGCCGTCGGCCGACCTGAAGATGACTTTCCGTGGCTTACCATTTATACACCAGGCAGTACCTTAATTAAGGCCACGGACTTTTCCTTTTCAATCCTAGCCCGTTCCCATCGTCATGTCGTCGAAAACCTTCGATGTGTAAATGCAGCCGCAAACCACTAGCAAAATCAACAACAAACAAAACTTTGAACGGAATAAGAGTGGTAGATATCCCTTGTAGTAGGTCACCAAGGTCGAAGTTTATATAGGCCGCTTGGTTATAATAATAATAATAATAATAATAATAATAATAATAATAATAATAATAATAATAATAATAATAATTTTTTATGTCCCACTAATTAATTTTGACGGTTTTCGGAGAGGCCGAGGTGCCGCAATGTAGTCCCATTGGATTTCTTTTACGTGCCAGTAAATCTACGGACACGAGGCTGACGTATTTCAGCACCTTCAAATACCACCGGACTGAGCCAGGATCGAACCTGCCAAGTTGGAATCAGAAGGCCAGCGCCTCAACCATCTGAGCCACTCAGCCCGGCTGGGAAGGAAGTGACCGCGTCCTTAATTAAGACACAGCCCCAACATTTGCCTAGTGTGAAAATGGGAAACCACGGAAAACCGTCTTTAAGGCTGCCGGTAGTGGGGTTCGAACCCACCATCTCTCGAACTCAAGCTGCTACCTACATGATCCAAACCGCACAGCCACTTGTTCGGTACAAGTACAATACAAACATGTGTACTGAATTATATACACTTAGGCTGGGGCTTCATTGACTTCATGATTATCTATCGTTAATAACTGGACCCTTATGGTGAGAATGGTCTGATGAAGAGGAGAATGAGTGTCTAGGAACTTCCTCACAATGTGACAGATATTCAGGAGAATCGCATTTTGAAGCTTTCTATACGTGGATGGATGAAGATGAACTTTGTAGAACCTTGGGAATGACGGTAGTATGTACATATTACAGTTATTTGCAGGGTTCTTACAGAGTGAAGTTTCCAATTGCTTGTGTTCCCATTGCTAGTTCCGTGTACTTTATTTTTGTTAATATTACAATTTGCAGAATGCAAGTTTTTAGGCTGGCTATCTAGGCAAGAAATGCAGTCTTGTAAACTTTATCAATAAAATTATGGTATCTGGCCGGTGTTTACTGGCGGTGACATCCGTTATAACATCTCTGCCCCAAAGGGGTTTGTAGCTTGAGTTTGCAAGCACTGCTTCTGTTATGTATTAAAAATAGCTAGGGGATGTTAGAAGAAATTTACACTGGAGGATGAGTTCCTGGTGGATGATTTTTGCCATTTTGTCGTGTCGATGTTTTTAGTTTGAATTCGTCAGGTGGGGCAGCCTAACATAATGTGTTAAATGCTTTCTATTTACCTTGAGCAGCAGTGGCAGTTACCAGATAAAATGGCTGGATACTTCAAAATAAATTTCTGATGGTTGCTGTGGCCTGATCTTGAATGGACAAAACGAAGCTTTAGTTTTTGGAAAAAGGGTATAGTCGGTCATACATGCATGTGACGCATACCTGTAGATACCGGATCATCCATTGTAGTTGTAGTTGTAGTTGTAGTTGGATTAGGTACATGTGATTCTGGTGATTACAAGTTCATTGGTATCTAATTCAAATCTGCTTCAGAGACTGCTTTATGGAGTTTGGAAATTATTTCGGGCGTGGAAGAACTCGCAGAGACTTGCAATCGGATTTTGTGGAGATTTACTATGGATATAAAACCCCTTACTCCTTCTAATCTTCGAAGTGTAAGGGGTTCTGATACTGATTTTGGATAGTGCATGCTTTGGCGAGTGAGAAGAACTGATGATTTTGTCTACAGTTTTTGGAGGTCAGTTTGATATTGTGGCTTTTTGGCATTGACCGGATAGGTGATCAATAGTAATGCACACCTTCCTTGTACTGTATATTATCAGTTAGAGATGGTGGCTGTTGCTTATTTGTCAACGTGGTGTAAAATCGTTTTTAATTTCCACGGAATACAACATTTTGAGTTTTCCACTCTACGGCATTATGATATATCTGGACAGTTCAACAAACTCCTTATTCTCGGTAACAAGAACATCCTCCAGCACGGAATTTCTAGGCTTATCAAACCATTATATTGATGGGATCTTTAGGGCAAATTCTACTGTTCAGATGTTTCTCTCTTCCCCGTTTTTGTACTGCTGTCATCAATTGACGTTTTAATGAATTTCAGAGATAAATGTCTTTTTAGACCTCTTGCCCAAAGTGGACCTTACAGCCTGCTGTTGCCATGCTGGGCATTGAGTAAAATATGTTAACTTACGTTTTAGTCGAACAGCAGTAAATCCGGCACAATAGATGGCAGTTTGGTGCTCCATGAATGACTTTTGATGCTTTAGATGTGATGGTAGGATAGTCTTGTTGAGCTCTTCAATATTCCCTCTGAAAATTATCGAGATGTTTGCTGGCCGAGAAGAACGGGTCACGAGTGCGATCAGTACCAGAATATTCAATTACTGGTCTGTTGAACTCTTCGAATGCTGCAGAAATAGCAAAAGCATTTTTTTCATTAAGTGAGACAGTTACATCATCAGTGTTGTCTGCCTTTGTAATTAGGTCATTATCGTTTATTTTAGAAGACGTATGGAGTTCTTTCGCTACTTCTCTTTGTTTCATATCTGTCGTCTTGATCTCCAGTTGCTTGATCCGTGGGACTTTGATATGATGACTTTCTGGCTTTAGCCAGGTAGATGACCAACAGTCATAAAAACGTCCCTTACCAGGTATATTCTCAAGTTAGAGATGATGGTTGCTACTTACTTTCCAAGTAATTTTAATTTCTTTGGAATACAGCACTTTGAGTTTTCAGGTCCAGGGATCAGGTTGTTTCTTATTACTGTTCTTCGTTGATCTGCAACGCGTTGTTCAGCGACATTGATAGTAGGATACTGACTTGCAAATGCATTGTGTAATCGCTGTCTGTACCATGTGGTTCCAGTCTCAAAACGAATTACAGGAAGATATGTCCGCATAATGAATTCATTCGTAAGAAATTACAGTTTAATGCGTAACACTGACCATTGAGCCAAGGAGACTGACCTATAGGCCTATTTTCTACAATGGGCTAGCAATATGTTTTCTTATCGTTCTGTCCCCATCTGATCCTTGACTTTGAATGTGACTGGAATAGTGAGAGCGTGGTGAATGTTGTGGTTTAGATGCTAGCCTTCCACCTGGAAGGCTGGGGTTCGATTCTGAGTCGATATCGAGTTGAAATATTCACCTGAAAAATCGCATTGTGTCAGGAAGGGCATCCAGCCTTATAATCTCCCGGCCATAACCCAAAATGAGGCAGATCGCTCCAGCCACCCCAGAAATACTTTGGATATGCAGAAGAAAGTTCGTGACAGAGATAAATGAGCTATTCTAGTAACGCTATCCCTTGTAGGCTATATGAAACACTGTGCTTGACTGAATGGAAATAATGCATTAGAACCTTAGAGGAAGGTAACGGGAAACTTCTCGTTTCCCTAACATGCCCTTTCAGTGACACCTGATGGTAGAACTATGATGCAACAGGTAGCCTTAGGACACTTAAATACACAGAAAATAGTTCGATGATCGGCATGACTATTAAAACTAAGCAATTTTACCATTTCTACGGGAAAAAGTTTCCTAAAATTGCAAAACAAGAATCTAGGAATATTGTAAAGCCATGCGATTGTAATTGAGGGCTGCCTGACTGGGGTAGTGAAGGCTCGCTTGATTCATAGTAAATATCAAGGGATCGATTCCCCGTCAGGAGGATGAGAAATGTAGAAAGAAAACTTCTACGTCTGAAGAGGCACATGACTCTGGGTTCATTTAGCCAACTAGAGAGATGAGATGACTACCGGACGAATTTCTGGAGGAGAGGTGAACCGTCGTAGAGGCAATGACTCTACCATTATTAGAAGCGAAAAACCGTCCATTTCTCGGGGACTTCAAGTCCTGTATACAGATAGTTTCAATTCGTATTGAAGCTGCAGCTGCAAATATTAAGACATAATGTATTGATGCTGCTTAATTTTTAAAATTCGAGACATCTTGGCAACAGCCCCCATTACTTCGTCAATGTGAATTCTATTCGCGTGTACTGGTGTTTGTATTGATATTTGATGGGGTCTGGGATTGTGAAAGTGGTGGGCGTGGGCTGTAAGTTAGGCATAATTATATATTCGTGTGGAAATGAAGGGAGGAGAGAAGGGAAACCAATTCTAGGATGGCCTTAAGTGGAATTTGAACTCAATTCTCCTCTCAGATGCCCGCAAGAGAAACAACATTTATGTAAGTAATGTACATCAAGAATGACAAGGTCAATATTCGAACTCATTGCGTAACAATCAAACTTCAAGATCACAATGATTAGCGAATGAAGTATTAATTTGCAAGAATGATGGCAAGCAAATACACTTCTTAAAGTATTTTACTATAAGGCATACAATATGAACTCCAATAATATATCTTACATTTAATTAACGAAGCAGTGTTAATCGATAATTACGTCCAATTTTAACATTCGCACACAAGTATTCCACTGATCAGAATCTATGCACGCTCTCGTGTATGAATCAAATAGCAGCTGATCAGATAAGACTGGACTGTAATCTGCTCGTACATATCAGGTCTAATATGGACTGCATATTAACTATTAATATACCTAATGGAAAACCGTGTTACCTAACTAATTCTCTGGCTCATGCTTTATGAATCTAAACCTCCTCTTCCTGACCTCTTCCTAATTTATTGGGGTCATAATAAATGCGTATTTGTCCAAGTTTTACGACCCGATGCCTTTACGGAGACCAACTCTATGTCGAGGGAGGGATCTGTACACTATTGAGTGTTCTTACGAAGGTTGATCGTGTGGTATGTTGTATGTAGATGGAGAGATGTGTTTAATACACAAAATCCTAGTCCCCGAGCCGGAAGAATTAAATAATACTCGATTTAAATCACCAGTATTATTATTATTATTATTATTATTATTATTATTATTATTATTATTATTATTATTATTATTATTACGTTTCCCGGCCAGGTCGGGGATTTTAGCCTTCCTTGGTTAAAATGGCACGGGGGCTGGGTGTTTGTGCTGTCCCCAACATCCCTACTAACTACTTATCAACTTAAAGAAATAATAATAATAATAATAATAATAATAATAATAATAATAATAATAATAATAATAATAATAATAATAATAACGTCCGACTCTGTTGTACAGTGGTTAGTATGATTAGTGCCACCCCTTTGCAACGTGGTACGAGGACTGGAACGGGGTCCACTCTGCCTCGGGAGATCAACTGAGTAGAAAGGGTACGATTCCCACCTCAGCCAACCTCGAAGTGGTTTTCCGTGATTTCCCACTTCTCGTCCAAGCATATTCTGGGATGGTACCTAACTTAAGGCCACGGACGCTTCCTTCCCTCTTCCTTGTCTATCCCTTCCACTCTTACCATCCTCCCACAAGGCCCCTGAGCAGTATAGCAGGTGAGGCTGCCTGGGCGATATACTGGACCTTCTCCGCAGTTGTATCCCCGACACAATGTCTCACGCTCCAGGCCACTGCTCTTGAGGTGGTAGAGGTGGTTAATTAAAGCCACGGTCGCTTCCTTCCCACTCCTAGGCCCTTCCCGTCCCATCGTCGCCATAAGACCTGTCTGTGTTGGTGCGAAGTAAACCAACTTGAGCCAGCATCGAAACACAAACTTGTGCTTATATATATATACTCGCTTTCGCTCGTTGGGGGCTGCGCCCCCAAACCCCCCATTCCTGTACATTATAAGTGGTCACATGGAAAATTACAGTCGCGAACCGGTACTTCGTTACGAAAAACGGATTACGCCACCAGATGGCCCATATATTCGCTTACATGTATGGTCCTCTAAAATTTTCTCGTACCGTACATTCACGAGTTATTATATATATATAATAAGATAAGATAAGATAGAGCCAGGCAATGTGCACGCTAAATAGAGCAGGCTTTCGTTTGGAAATTTATTGCGAGCAAACGGTGCGTCGTATCGAGGTACGGATTGCGGCGTTAGACGACCCTTTCAGTAGTCTACATTACTGTCTTAGGCGCTTTCTCCTATCCCGCATATTTATGCCATAGAAAGAGATGAACGTTTCGATCCATGTCAAATTTCGCCCACTTTTCACAAATTGAAAAATAATTTTGCCAACTTGGCAGACAGCTACAGTCTTGAAACTTTGCAGGCACATTGACGATGAAACGACCTATAATTTTGGTTATTTGAGGTTTTGCCGTATCTCAACGGGTTTCGCCATAAATTGCTCAAGAATCATAAATTAGGCTGAAATTTCAATAGTGTTTCCACATGTACCCTCCGTTTTCCCATACTTGCAAGGCAGCTAGAATGACGAAAGTCGGTCTACATATGGCCAATGACGTTGCCAAGGAGCGTCCTGAATTTCGTTTATCTATCCATCTTATGAGTGTGTGAATCAGTAAAATCATTTACGGAAATTTAACAAAAATGACCAAAACCGGGGAAATGAAGCTCAATCTAAGGTAGAAGGAGTCGAGATACGACAAAAAGTCATAGGACCAAAGTTGTAGATCTCCTCATTTTAGGGACGAAAGTGCAGTCCGTTTATTGATAACAATTACCGTTTAGCCACAAGACAGCTCGAAACGAAAGCCTGCACCGTCATTTTATTTGGCTTAATATTTCGAATTTTTTTGTGGATAAAATATTAAATATTTCAACTTATTGCAATGTCTACGTCGGTCACAGGCTAGGAGCTACAACTTTGCCAAATTTTAATTTTGTAGGGCACTTCATCACGGGGTCCGCCATTTTGTTTGGGGGGAGGGGGGCAAAAATTAAAAATGTAAACTTTTGGAATTTTTCCGTTGGTTACACGCTAATAGCTATCATGTTGAAAAATTCCAAGTTTCTAGCTCATCTGGAACGGAAGGGTCTAACCCGAAAATTGAGTCCGACGATTTGATTCGACGGGGGCTAAATACGAAAAATTTGAACTTCTGGAATTTGTCCTTGGTTTACAGCCTAATAGGTATCAGAAAGGGTGTTCGAAATTTGAGTCCGATAATTTGATTGGGCGGAAGGGTGTAGCACGAAATTTGAGTCCGGTATTTTAATCCGGCCGAAATATCAATAGTGTTTCCACATGTACCCTCCGTTTTCCCATACTTGCAAGGCAACTAGAATAACGAAAGTCGGTCTACATATGGCCAATGATGTTGCCAAGGAGCGTCCTGAATTTCGTTCATCTATCCATCTTATGAGTGTGTGAATCAGTAAAATAATTTATGGAAATTTAACAAAAATGACCAAACCCGGGAAAATGAAGCTCAATCTAAGGTAGAAGGAGTCGAGATACGACAAAAAGTCATAGGACCAAAGTTGTAGATCTCTTCATTTTAGGTCACGGAAGTGCAATCCGTTTATTGACAGCATTTACCGTTGAGCCGCAAGATAGCTCGAAACGAAAGTCTGCACCGTCATTAAATTTTGCTTAATATTTCGAATTTTTGAGTGGGTAAAAGATTAAATATTAAATTTGAATCCGATATTTGGAGTTGGTGGGGGAGGGGCAATTGTGAAAATTTTGAACTTTTCGGAATTTCTCCTTGGGTTGCAGCGTAATAGGTATCAGATTGCCGAATTTCAAGTTCGTATATCATCTGGAAAGTTCTAACACGAAATTTGAGAACGATATATTGATTGGGCGGGGGGGGGGCTAAATATGAAAAATTTGAACATTTTGGAATTTCTCATTGGTTTGCAGCCTATTAGCTATCCGATTGCCGAATATCAAGTTCCTAGCTCATCTGGAAGGGTCTAACCCGAAATTTGAGTGATTCGTTGGGGTGGGGGGCTAAATATGAAAAATTTGAAAATTTTGGAATTTTTCCTTGGGTTGCAGCCTAATAGCTATCCGATTGCCAAATATCAAGTTCCTAGCTCATCTGGAAGGGTCTAACCCGAAATTTGAGTGATTCGTTGGGGGGGGGGCTAAATATAAAAAATTTGAACATTTTGGAATTCCTCATTGGTTTGCAGCCTATTAGCTATCCGATTGCCGAATATCAAGTTCCTAGCTCATCTGGAATGGTCTAAAACGAAATTTGAGTGATTCGTTGGGGGGGGGCTAAATATGAAAAATTCGAACTTTTTGGAATTTTTCCTTGGGTTGCAGCCTAATAGCTATCCGACTGCCGAATTTCAAGTTCCTAGCTCATCTGGAAGGGTCTAACCTGAAATTTGAGTGATACGTTGGGGGGGGGGGCTAAATATGAAGAATTTGAACTTTTTGGAATTTTTCCTTGGGTTTCAGCCTAATAGCTATCCGATTGCCACATTTCAAGTTCCTAGCTCATCTGGCAGGGTCTAACATGAAATTTCAGTCCGATATTTTGATTGGGCGGAAGGGAGGCTAAATATGAAAAATTTCAACTTTTTGGAATTTTTCCTTGGGTTGCAGCCCAAGAGCTATTTGATTGCCGAATTTCAAGTTCCTAGCTCATCTGCAAGGGTGTAACACGAAATTTCAGTGTTTCGGCGCAGGGGGGGCTAAATACAAAAAATTTGAACTTTTTGGAATTTCCCCATGGGACACACCCTAATAGCTATCAGATTGCCACATTTCAAGTTCCTAGCTCATCTGGCAGGGTCTAACATGAAATTTCAGTCCGATATTTTGATTGGGCGGAAGGGGGGCTAAATATGAAAAATTTCAACTTTTTGGAAATTTTCCTTGGGTTGCAGCCCAGGAGCTATTTGATTGCCGAATTTCAAGTTCCTAACTCATCTGCAAGGGTGTAACACGAAATTTCAGTGTTTCGGCGAAGGGGGGGCTAAATACAAAAAATATGAACTTTTTGGAATTTCCGCATGGGACACACCCTAATAGCTATCTGATTGCCGAATTTCAAGTTCCTAGCTCATCTGGAAGGGTCTAACACGAAATTTCTTTGATTGGGCGGAAGGGGGGCTAAACATGAAAAATTTCAACTTTTTGCAATTTTTCCTTGGGTTGCAGCCTAAAAGCTATCAGACTGCCGAATTTCAAGTTCCTAGCTCACCTGGAAGTGGGCAAACATTAATGTCAGTGAGTGAGTGAGTGAGTGAGTTAGCCTTGCGGCTTTATATATATATAATATACATTTTTTTTGCTATTTGTTTTACGTCGCACCGACACAGATAGGTCTTATGGCGACGATGGGATAGGATAGGCCTAGGAATGGGAAGGAAGCGGCCGTGGCCTTAATTAATGTACAGCCCCAGCATTTGACAGGTGTGAAAATGGGAAACCACGGAAAACCATCTTCAGGGCTGCCGACAGTGGGGTTCGAACCCACTATCTCCCGATTACTGGATACTGGCCGAACTTAAGCGACTGCAGCTATCGAGCTCGGTCTTGTGCTTAGAAGCCCAGTGATCTACCGTCTAAACCACTCAGCCCTAAACATATTTTAGAGTATTTAGAAATAATTGCCACCGTGGTTATCGTGGAGGTAAAACTTCAGATTTTTATTTTAAGGAAAAAATCCCTGTACAAAACTACACTAGTTCTTCTACAGAACATAAATTCCTACACTGAATTGTAACTCGCCCAGATTAGGCACTTTGGTCTCGTTGTGACTATTTTCAGCTTGGTGGCATGCGTGAACAGACAGCCATGGTCAGAAAATGAATCTCTGAATTGTATCTCATTGTCAGACATACTATCCAAATACACTGTCACATTGAAACAAATATCAGGAGAGTCCATGGTAATCAAATTCACTTTGACTGTATATTGGACAATGTAATCAATGTTATAATAGCACTATGGGCATACGGCGATTTGTCTTTCTTCCCTTGATGGTCGGGTTTAGTATTTAGGTAGTGGTGGACTGAGGCCTTGAATGGCGTTCCCTCAGCCTCATGAGTTCGAATAAGGAGCTGTGTCATATGAGAGGCTGAAGACCCCTGTCAGGAACGCCAAGCAATACGGCTGAGAAAATCAACACGCTGACCAGGTGTCACTCCAACGTTAATGGCTGTATGAGTCACATAGTTTAGTATTAAAATATTATGGTTTTACTATAAATACCTGTATATTCCGCGTTTCCTACAGTTTCCTGCAATGCCGGGCTGAGTGGCTCAGACGGTTGAAGCACAGGCCTTCTGACCCCAACGTGGCAGGTTCCATCCTGGCTCAGTCCGGTAGTATTCGAAGGTGCTCAAATACGTCAGCCTGGTGCCGGTAGATTTACTGGCACGTAAAAGTACTCACTCATACGGGACTAGATTCCGGCACCTCGGCTTCTCCGAAAACCGTAAAAGTAGTTAGTGGGACGTACAGCCAATAACTTTATTATTATTATTATTATTATTATTATTATTATTATTATTATTATTGTCCGACTCGTTGGCTGAATGGTCAGCGTACTGGCCTTCGGTTCTGAGGGTCCCGGGTTCGATTCCCGGCCGGGTCGGGGATTTTAATCGCTTGTGATTAGTTCTTCTGGCTCGGGGACTGGGTGTATGTGTCCGTCCCAACACTCTCCTCATCATATTCAGACAACATAGTACACTACCAACCGCCACAGAAACACGCAATAGCGATTACATCCCTCCATGCAGGGTTGGCGTCAGGAAGGGCATCCGGCCGTAAAACAGGGCCAAATCCATATGTGCGACGCAGTTCGCACCCGCGACCCCACAGGTGTGGGAAAAGCGGTAGAAAAAAATTATTATTATTATTATTTTTATTATTATTATTATTATTATTATTATTATTATTATTATTATTATTATTATTATTATTATTATTATTATTATTATTATTATTATTATTATTATTTCCCGAAATCTCCATATCAAGAAAGTAATACTT
Source organism: Anabrus simplex (assembly GCF_040414725.1). NCBI lineage: Eukaryota > Metazoa > Arthropoda > Insecta > Orthoptera > Tettigoniidae > Anabrus > Anabrus simplex. The sequence continues at coordinate 109,282,047 of NC_090266.1, read as the reverse complement.
TTCCTGGTATGATAAACTAATTTTCTGCTCGCGTCGATGTGAGGGTATGAGAGGGCTAAGTGCTTGCCTCTTGAAACCATGATGTCGGGCTAGATCCAGGCTCAGTTCTATGGAACTTGAAGTTGCTGAAATACGTCAGCCTGGAGTCGGTAGATTTACTTGCACCTGAAGGAACTTCGTGTCGCGTGGTCTTAGCTGGAGACCCCGGGTTCGCTTACTGGTAAGGCCAGGGATTTTAAACCTGAATCTGAGGGCAGTCTATATAAGAACAATTGAGGAGTTATATAACGGTGTGATAGCGGTCGTGATCTACAAGGTGTATCCGTGATGATGTAACAAATTTTCAGGATGATTTTTTTAAATTTCGTGTGGCTATTTCTAGCCGGGTGCAGCCCTTGTAAGGCAGACGTTCCGATGAGGGTGGGCGGCATCTGCCATGTGTAGGTAGGTAACTGTGTGTTACTGTGGTGGAGGATAGTGTTATGAGTGGTGTGTGAGTTGCAGGGATGTTGGGGACAGCACAAACACCCAGCCCCCGTGCCATTTTAACCAAGGAAGGCTAAAATCCCCGACCTGGCCGGGAATCGAACCCATGACTCTCTGAACCGAAGTTTAGTACACTAACCATTCAGCCAACGAGTTGGACTTTGAGGATGATGGAAGACGGCAAATGGATCAATTTGAGATTAGGAACCGTGGTCCGGAAAACGTTCGAATCAAAAGTTATTAATAATCTTCGTCCTCCCCTCCTCAATGCAGCAGTAAACAAAGTGGTACTCAGAGATGTACTACCCACGTTCCTGGAACACATCCCACTTTCCCTTCGTCAACGGATGTGGTTCCAACATAATGGAGCCACACCTCACTTTGGACTGAGCTTTCGTGATGTGACTTACTCACTGAGTTATACATGTTTAACTGAATTAAAACGAAACAATATTAAAATATTCATGAAATAAAAATATTCAATCGTCGGACTATGTACTCACACTTAGTACTTTTCTGATTACTTACACATACAATTGTTGATGGGTGCCAGCTACAAATAGATGTAACGATAATAGAATGAGAGTCTTGAATAATTCTAGCGTGTAGAGGAATTAGCTTACTTTGACAGCATACCATATTGGTTCTGGGGAAAGGACACTGAAGTTTGATTTCTCCATTAAAATGTGAGGTTACCAGATATACTATAGAAATGAAACAATTAATTTATTTCATAATAAACAAAACATATTCTTTAAATACTGATTTTAACTAGTGAGATTTACTGCGATAATTCAAAAGATATTATAAAACTTTGACATTAAAACTGAAGGAAACTTTAGGCATTAAATTTAAAATCCCCTTGACAGAACATTTAAAAGTTGTACAAGAACTTTATCCCCCACTAGTTCACTTAATTGTACCTTGAACACTTTGAGTGTCATTACGACGTATTCCTTTGAATTGGTATCAGCTGTAGGTATCTCAAGCCTAATTTGGTGATGTATCATTTTAGTTTCACAAACGAGATATAGGATGGCTTGAAATTATATTCACACTTCACAATCAAATTTACAAGTAATTCACTGATAACTGTTAGTCTGCATTACGACGACTCAATATTCGGCTGTCACCGAACCGATACACATAAATATAATAATAATGCTATTTGTTTTACGTCCCACTAACTACTCTTACGGTTTTCGGAGTCGCCGAGGTGCCGGAATTTAGTCCCGCAGGAGTTCTTTTACGTGCCAGTAAATCTACCGACACGAGGCTGACGTATTTGAGCACCTTCAAATACCACCGGACTGAGCCAGGATCGAAACTGCCAAGTTAGGGTCAGAAAGCCAGCGCCTTAACCGTCTGAGCCACTCAGCCCGGCACATCAAAACACACTCCGAACATTTAATCCATTTGGTCACTGACGATTACGTATCCATATCACTGTTCGCCATTCGTCTCCTTCCAATTGACTTCATAGCAAGTCTCTCCATTCATCTCCTTCCAACCAACTGCTTCCAACCAACTGAACTATCCAACTTACTGCCGCTATAGGATACACCTCTATATATAGCCATTAGTTGACACATGGTATCACACCTACGTCAGGGTTAGAAACAGATATGATATAACGCCCACTCAGCTACAACTATTACATATTGTTTTGAAATAGCCTCAGGCTAACTTTAGAACTCCCTACATATGATTTCATCATTAACAGCATACAATTACAGAGCGATGACTCGACAGTATCACAAATAATATATATATATATATATTGTGCCCTACGGGACTCTTTGGTTCCGGCCAGGCGAAAGCCAGTCTCGAACCCAGAGTACAGTAGTGAAAGAACTCTCACAAACGTGAGCTTGTGCACATAGTCTTACCTGAACACACATCCTCACACATCAAACAGTAGAGCACCTCTCAGGGATAACATGGGTGGACAATGGGCAACATTAAGATAAAACACTAGGATATGTGACTAATCAGGTAAGAATCAGCTAAATAATTAAAGAAATCTAACAGAAAACATCGCTGCATTCAAAGTTTAACAAATAGGGATTTATTACAAAAACAAAATCTATTTACAAAATATAAGAGCTTTCAAAATGCTTGGGTCAAGATAATGTTGAGCCGATGACAACCAGTTCACTGCCTTCACGAAAACAGCTGTGCTGTAACAAGCATGTTACAATAGTGTAAGTAACGACATCTAGAAAGATGGATATCTGCTGAAATACACATCTAACAGTAGTTCCCAAAAATTTACTATGCCTCGTACCTTCGAACCCCGGTGCCAACAAATCTAAACACAAAATGAACAGTGTCCTGACTCGGTCACGAACCCTAGTCCCATGAAGAGTAAAGCGTATAATATTCATATACGAACAATCTAAAAAGAACGCAACCAACATATCCAAAGTGACAATATCAAACGTGCCAGTGTAAAAAAATTAATGTAGAACAAATCGAACAAAAAATCTCTCCCTGCGTTCCAAAACATCAAGGTCGTCTCCTTCCGCCATACACCCTCGACAGGCTGCAGACAGAAATATCACCGAGTTTCAAGACTGTGACGTCAGACACACCAACCCTCACCACACCGAACACTTGACTAGCGGCAATCCACATAATTTACGAGCTCAGCTGGCTGCAGGCAAAAACAAAACCTCGCCTTTCAACTCACGTAATCTGGCTGCTAAACAGTACTCTTTTAAATACACCTGGGCTATCCGCCCTCATCTCAATATCACCAGCAATATAACTAATCTTATTTCCGCCTCCCATGGGCTCCACCTTGCTAATACAATGACACAAATCAATATGCGATAGTCACATGGCCATAATCAGGCATCTCTAATGCAGCCAATACACTCTCAAACTGTGCTGGGCTTTCTCATCTCAAATACATACAGCCAGCTACATGCATAATGCTCACATCTCTCAAACATTCGGACTTGCTCGCCCTGTCAGTAAAGCTGGGTGAATTACGGGTTGAATTCTTGTCTGAAATATACAGCCTACGTCTGCAGAAACAAATTCCTGAACGCGACACACTGAATAGTGTCTGCCTGTTAGACTAACCTACTATGACCAAGGGAGTTCGACCTGACCCATGAAGATAATACTTACGCTAATATAATACAATTGAAATGAAGGATAAACACACCAATAAGGAATCTGCAAACTATCATCTACCCTAAGGTACGGGGTTCGAGCTTGAGGCCTAGCTCTATATTACAAAGAATATTCCTACCCTAACTAACCTGTTGACTGACGGCCCCCCTATTCCTATCTAAATTTAAATGACATGCTTGAAACAGAATTGGAAAGCTCTGACCTTAAGTGATTGATGACATGACGGAGCGGTCCTCCCTGTGGACCACTGAATTTACCACATCATGACAGACTGCGACGCTTGCAGCAGATACTGTTGACCACTTGGAGACATTCTTTCTTGCGTGACTCCTTCGTACAGCTCCTTAGATGGTTGGACGATGTCCCCTTCGACGTCGCGCTGATCACGTACGCCCAACGTTCCTGGATCGATGCCCGTTGTCGTGTTGGCTTCAGCTCCGGTTGTGGCTTCCCCGAAATGATGATGTAAAAGCTCGTTCTGGCTTGATGCAGGGGTAACTGAAAACAAATTCATCCATTACAGACTGTCCAAACTCGATGCCTGTTTCCACTACTATCGTGTCTCACACGTTACATTGACCAAGTCTTGTTCAGAATTTTAAACCTGGTACACAATAGTTTCTTCACTACTCTTAGTCACTGTTATTTCATCCCTTCACTCGGACAACATGTAGTGCTTGAAGAACTACCCTGCCTATATTATTCTAGCCTTACTTCAGTTGCAAATTGACCTCACAGAAATATGAAGCTACTAGTTCAACAGTCTATTATAGGCAGTACCTCGTCTCACCATAGCATATCCACACAGGTAATATCAAGGATTTAGCTGAATATGCAAGTTGATTACTTACTTCCTCGCCGATACAGTAGTACTAGTTGTATGTGCAGCTCGAAGAAAAAGTGTTGTTCGCAGTGCCGACTTGTAGCATGACGACTTCGTTCAAGCAGCCTTACGGTCAAAGAATGAGACTGAGATGTCAGGCGGCCTCTCTTTTATAATTGGGTTAGCGTAACCACGCCACTTGATCGCGTGCAGAATACGCGCGCCCGCGACTCGAAGTTTTCCCGCACAACGCACTTCAAGTACCTTATTTAACATTATTTAACCTTATTTAACGAATGCATTTATGAATGCAGCCTTAATGCATATCAAAATAAAGCAGAAATTATGCAGGTTGCAATTCTAGTATCAAATCCAATGCAACACTTCCGTAACCAAAGATATTAATTTAATTCTTTCTTCCCTCCTAAGGTGAGTTTTGCCGGGATCCGGGAAGCGTCCCCAATCTTCATTAAGAGGCTTGGCTTGGGACATAACTCCCTTTAATGAGGTTCTGGAGATTTCTCATAATGACGCTCCAGCTCTCTTCATACAAGAACGCTTCTTCTGGCCTCTTTTATGAAATATACTATAAGACAATGACTTCGTGGGTGGTCTTATATAATCCCAATATCCAATACTAAAATCTATACTATTGGTCCATGAACAGTATGGTTCAATATATATATATATATGCATATCTGATATTAGGCATTAAATCTCACTCTACATTATTTTGATCCTGCTATATACACACACATATATATACACAACTACAATGGAGCAAGCGATAATTAATACATACAAATCGAAATCAGATTATAGCATTGAATCAAACAATAATAATATTTACAATAATAGTAATAATCATAATACAGATGCAGTAATAATAATATAGATACAATAATAGTAATAATAATACTGATACAATAATAATAATAATACAGATGAATGCTAGTAACGGGATTTGAAACGTTACAGTGAACACCTGGATCAGACATTCCCTGCGAAGTGGACAGGAAGAGGAGGTCCTGTTTCGTGACCCGCTCGTTCACCCCACTTGATTTCTTCTTGTGGAGCCATATGAAAAACCTTGTGTATGAGACACATGTCGAGACTGAAGAGGGTCTCTTGGCTAGAATTCTCGCTGCCTGCGACGCAGTTCAACTCCGAGTCAACTCCACTCCATGGATCTCAAAGTGTCTGCCCATACATTCATGAACTATTCCCAGTATTTTCTTCCACAGCACTTTAATCGACTATCTTTTGAAGCCTGTGCATTCAAAGCCTTTAACTCGTTGTACCGAAGCCAGAAGCACCTGTATATGAGACAAATCGAAGAGCTACGGCATTCCTCCTGAATGAACGGTCCGATTACGCTCAGATATATAAAGACAGCCCCGAGAAAGACGATAAAATTGGGTTTGCATACCTCTGCTCTTGTATCTAACAAGAAAACTACTTCATGATCCCTTAAGGAACGTCAGTATATTCAGGCGAGTTTATGGCTCTAAGAGATACAGTATTGAACGAACTTCAATGTCAATTTTGTGAACCATTAATTCTCTCAGAATATAAAACCTCTAGCATACGATAAAATTAACTACAACGGGACCTCAAACATAACTGTCATATGTATGGAGAATTCGGGTCAAAGTGTGCATAATAGCTGCATGACGTCGTCGATGCGTTCTCGCCAAGGTGGCTAAAGTTCGACTCTGGGTAAATGCAAGTGAGGTCTTTGGAATAATAGAATGTCATCTCCCATTGGTTCATTTTCCACGGGAAATTGTAGGTGAATTGGCTTATAATTTAAGATTCACAACCACGCAGTGTAAAGCTGCTTGCTCAGCTCCTTGAGTGAATGGTCAGAGCAGCGTCCCGGGTTCGATCGCAGTCAGGCAGGTTAATTCCTCTATCTCGGGGACTAGAGTACTGTTTATATTAACTCACACTCTTGTTTTCTTAGTTACATTTTTTACAATTGGTTTTACGTCACATCGACACAGATAGGTCTTATGGTGACGACGGGATAGGAAACGGCTAGGAGTGGGAAGGCAGCGGCCGTGGGCTTAATTAAGGTACAGCCCCAGCATTTGACTGGTGTGAAAATGGGAATCCACGGAAAACCACCTTCTGGGCTGCTGACAGTGGGGTTTGAACCCACTATCTCCCGAATGCAAGCTCACCGCTGCGCGCCCCTACCCACACTGCCAACTCGCCCGGTATTCTTCATTTTCACGCAGCAATCCATACTATTTGCTATAACAGAGACAAGTACTATATGGTGCATCCTTCCACATCGGGTTGTGGGAAGGAAGGGCATTGACCATAAAACAGGGCAAAGCCCCACAACGAAATCTGGATGTGGGACGGGCATCCATTCCTTAACCTAATGATGATAAAAAACCACACGGCGCAACAGCTGGTCAACCTAATGATGAGGAAAGTGAAAATATGTGCAATGCACTTCTACTTCTTCTTCTTCTGCTTATTATTATTATTATTATTATTATTATTATTATTATTATTATTATTATTATTATTATTATTATTATTATTATTATTCTACTCGTTGTTTTTCTTCCTGACTTTTCCCAGTTCATTGTGGTTCATTTAAGTTTTCCAGTTTTACTTGAGGATGCCCTGCCTGACATGTGTATGTAGGGGAATGTATTCGCTATTGTGGGTTTCTTAGGTGGTTTTTATTGGGGTGTGTTGTATGAAGTTGGAGGAAGTATATTAAGAACAACACAGACACCCATTCTCCGAGCCGGTTTCGATTCCCGGCAGGGTCGGGAATTTTAACCATAATTGGCTAATTCCGCTGGAAAAGGGGCTGGGTGTATGTGTCGTCTTCATCATTTCATCCTCATCGCGACGTACAGGTCGCCTACGAACGTCAGATCAAATGTCCTGCATCTGGCGAGCCGAACTTGTCCTCGGACACTCCCGGCACTAAAAGCCATACGCTATTTCATTTTTTCATCTCCGATATGCCCGACTCGTTGGATGAATGGTCAGCGTACTGGCCTTCGATTCAGAAGGTCCCGGGTTCGATTACCGGCCGGATCGGGGAATTTAAACTTCATTAGTTAATTCCAATGGCCCGGGGGTTGGGTGTTTGTGCAGTCCCCAACATCCCTGCAACTCACACACCACACATAACACTGTCCTCCACCACAATAACATGCATTTACCAACAAATGGCAGATGCCACAAACCCTCATCGGAGGGTCTGCTTTACAAGGGCTGCACTCGTCTAGGAATAGCCACGCGAAATAATAATTATTATCTCCGGTATTGTATAATATGATTCAATACTCCCGGTATGCATCAACATTTTCCTCCGAATTAAATATTTTTAAATTATAGAAGGGACATTTTTCCCAACGGCTCTCGTCAAAACATCTCGATCTTGTAAAAATTCATTTTATAGCGAATTGTCGAGAATAGTTTTACGGCGAGTGGTATATTAAGACTGCATTCTAAAATCCAACTTTCGAGGCTCCTTAGAAAATAGAATAGCAATAATATTATTGGCTTTACGTCGAAAATAGATTTAAGAGATATGTTGGTTTTACAATTACGTATCTGTGAATGTTCAAAGAAGCCAACCATTGAGTCGATCTTCACTTGTTTATTGTCACTTTCTCTTTAATTTCTTTTGTAAAAATTCCGTTGGGGGGATTCTAAACCCAGTAACACACACACCCCCCTGGCTACGCCCCTGCTTCTATGGTAATTATCAATTTGGTTCCTGTACAGCAGTTGAAATAAATGTTACAACATGAATTATAAATATTGTTCCGGTGTCGTATTTCTGGGCCATGCACGCAAGAATAATTCCGTACGTTTCTCCGAACGCGATATTGTGTATATCCCCAGATATTTCTTTCTTTCTTACTCTGTTTACACTCGAGGGTCCGTTCTTCCCTCGAACTCAGCTCTATCGCCTCAAGAGCAGTGTCCTGGAGCGTGAGACATTTGGTCTGGAATATAACTGTGGAGAAGGACCGGTACCTCGCCCAGGCGGCCTCACCTGCTATCCTGAACAGGGGCCTTGCGAAGGGATGGGAAGATTGGAAGGGATAGGCAAGGAAGAGGGAAGAAAGCGGTAGTGGACTTAAGTTAGGTACCATAATCGCATTTGCCTGGAGGAGAAGTGGGAAACCACGAAAAACCACTTCCAGGATGGCTGAGGTGGGAATCGAACCCACCTCTCCTCAGTTGACCTCCCGAGGCTAAGTAGACTCCGTTCCAGCCCTCGTACCACTTTCAAATTTCGTGGCAAAGCTGGGAATCGAACCCGGGCCTCCGGGGGTGGCAGCTTGAGGATAAACTACCACTATATGAAACGTGCTCCCTAAGACAATTTTTTCAGGTAATGCTTTCCCTTGTAAGTACAGCCACATCATTAAACATCATCGTATGTATTCTGTATTACCAGTCTGCTCAGTTGTGTAATGGTGTCATTAGCTGCCACCCACGGAGGCCCGGTACGACAGCCGACTCGGTCACGGAACTTGAAACGGGGAACAGGGACCGCTCAGCCTCCTTAGGTCAAATGAGTTTCGATTCCAACCTCAGCGATACTCTAAGGGGTTTCCGTGGTTTCCCACTTCTCCTCAAGGCAAATGCCGGGATGGTACCTAACTTAAGACTATGGCCGCTTCCTTCCCTCTTAATTGTATATCCTTTCCAATCTTCCCATCCCCCAACAAGGCCCCTGTTCAACATAGCAGGTGCGGCCGCCTGGGCGACGTACTGGTCCTCCTTCCCAGTATCCCCGACCCAAAGTCTCACGCTCAAAGACACTGCCCGTAAGGCGATAGAGGAGGTATCCCTCGCTGAGTCCGATGGAAAAACCAACCATGAGGGTAAACGGATTAAGAATGAAAGAAAATATTATTATTATTATTATTATTATTATTATTATTATTATTATTATTATTATTATTATTATTATTATTCCATATCATTTAGGCTATCTGCGGAATACGCTTGACGGTCTTTATTTTATGTTTCGCCATTTCTGCCTTCACTTCCTTCCAGGATATTTATCTTTTCCCCCTTTCTTCCATGGGCCGATGATCTAGATATTCGGCCCCTTTAAACAACACACAACAACAAATCTTCCTTCTATTCTTCTGAGTAGGACGTTCTCTTCTCTAATTTCTCCTTCCTTGTCCCCTGGAGATCTCTGAATTCCTGGAATTGTTGTCTAAATATTTTTCAGTCTGCTGCGTCTTAGTATTTCAGCCCACTCTTACGTCCCGAAGCAATTTTGACTCAGTTTTCCGTTGTCTGAAGAAGTTAATGCTTCTCTCGTCAGCAGGCTCCTGTTCATACTCAGTAAGTGTTCGTAGAATAGCGACTATTTCCTCTTCATCAGTTCAACTACTCATGTCCTCTGTTACAGTTCTTTCTTAGGGTTTTTTTTTTTTCCAGTCATATCCAGTGTTTCCACTGTGTATAAGCATTCGGGTTTCACGGCTGTGTCTATCTGTCTTCATTTGGCACCATATCGCCGCTTAAGAAACAATACCGTGTTTCTGACAATGCTCTTTCTATCCATTATTTTCCTTAAGACTGGTCACGCTTCTCACCCATATATGGACACGCAGTCTATCAGAACAATTTTCGTTCGCTCGTCAGCTGGTTCTTGTTCAACTTCATTAAGTGTCCGTAGAATAGCGACTATTTCCTCTTCATCAGTTCAACCACTCTTTCTATCTTCTATTAAAGTTCTTTCTTAGAATGGTTTGTTTTCAAGCCCACCTTACAGTTACATATTATTATATTATATATTATGGTTACATATTATTATTGCACCTTACATATTTTCCTATGAAAAAGTGTAAAGGAATAGTAACATTAAGTACATTGCACTGTAGGGGTCCACACATACGTCATGCAAACATACATTACTACAGTGCAGTACGGTAATGTTCATTTTTCCTTTACACATAAACGTACGAAAAATGGGCACAACGAAAATTGTTCTGATGGACTGCACATGCATATTTGGCTGGGAGCCGTGACGAGACTTAAGGAATATATCGGATAGGAAGAGCATTGCCTGATACGAGGTATTGTTTCTTAATCGACGATATTATTATTATTATTATTATTATTATTATTATTATTATTATTATTATTATTATTATTATTATTATTATATCAGGCTCCTTGGTTGAATGGCCAGCGTCGAGGCCTTCGATTTCCAGCCGGGTCCGGGATTTTAACCGCGTCAGGTTAATTCTTCTGTTTCGGGGACTGGGTATTTCTGTTTGCCCCACTTTCATCTTCATACACACACAACACATTACACTACCAACCACCACAGAAATACGTAATCATCATCATCATCATCTGTTTACCCTCCAGGTTCGGTTTTTCCCTCGGACGTAGCGAGGGATCCCACCTCTACCGCCTCTAGGGCAGTGTCCTGGAGCTTCAGACTCTTGGTCGGGGGATACAACTGGGGAGTATGACCAGTACCTCGCCCAGGCGGCCTCACCTGCTATGCTGAACAGGGGCCTTGTGGAGGGATGGGAAGATTGGAAGGGATAGGCAAGGAAGAGGGAAGGAAGCGGCCGTGGCCTTAAGTTAGGTACCATCCCGGCATTCGCCTGGAGGAGAAGTGGGAAACCACGGAAAACCACTTCCAGGATGGCTGAGGTGGGAATCGAACTCACCTCTACTCAGTTGACCTCCCGAGGCTGAGTGGACCCCGTTCCAGCCCTCGTACCACTTTTCAAATTTCGTGGCAGAGCCGGGAATCGAACCCGGACCTCCGGGGGTGGCAGCTAATCACGCTAACCACTACACCACAGAGGCGGAGAAATACGTAATAGTGAATATATCCATCCAGATAGGGATGGCATCAGACCATAAGACCTATCTGTCTCGATGCGACGTTAAGCCAATAGCAAGAAGTTCATATGGGCGACATAGTTCGCACCCGCGACCACATATGCGAGTGGGAAAACCGGTAGATTATTAGCTTTTTTAATTATTTACCGTAGGTATTGCTTTTTGCGCCACGAATGTTCCGCTCGCCTGGTGCAGGTCTTTCAGTTTGATGTCCATGGGGGACGTTCGCATTTGATTTTGGGGATGATGGTGATAATGAGATAGCGAGAGGGTAAACACCCGGTGTCGTGACCTAGCCTACTCCTGTCGAATAACACCAAGGGGTGTGTTCATGGCTTAACGACCCCATTCAAAGGACGAATCGACCATCAACAGCATCATATGTCCTCACTCCTGTGAACACCGTGGAGAAGTTTGGAATTGAATTCAGGCTTTATTTCGAACGTTTTAGTTCAGAAAATGAGCTGAAAAGAACGTTCACAATATGGTTTTATCTGGTTTTGGTCTGTCTGTCTGTCTGTCTGTCTGTCTGTCTGTCTGTCTGTCTGTCTGTCTGTCTGTCTGTCTGTCTGTCTGTCTGTCTGTCTGTCTGTCTGTCTGTCTGTCTGTCTGTCTTATCATCAGCCCTGAGCCTGGTTGGATCATCAAATAACACCGCCGAAGTTACAAGGAAACCGTGAACACAGACGGTGGCGGTTTGGTAGGACATACTAGACAAGATGGGATGTGAGGTACCGCGTCTGACAGGTATCAGTTTTGCTACTGCTGAGAAAGACGCCGCGAAGACATTCAAGACATTGCTCGATGTCATCGATAACTTTTTCGGTTAGCAATGTGCGTCGTCGTCTTCGCTTCTTATCTTGAATACTCTCAGTATTCCTGAATTTGTCAAGTAATTTATGAATCGCATTACAACTAGGAGCTCGATCACACTGATAAGAATTTCAAATTTTTTTCTGCTACAAGGGAAAAGTATTATTAAGTCTTGTTAATCAAAGTACCCTGAATCCATATCTGTGTTCAGATTTTCTGTATCACGTCACAGTGTTTTGTAATTTTGAAAAGCAGTCGCTTAATTGCGGCCAGTATCCAGTAATCGGGAGATAGTGGGTTCGAGCCCCACTGTCGGCAGCCCTGAAGATGGTTTTCCGTGGTTTCCCATTTTCACACCAGGCAAATGCCGGGGCTGTACCTTAATTAAGGCCACGGCCGCTTCCTTCCAATTCCCAGGCCTTTCCCATCCGATCGTCGCCGTAAGATATATCTGTGTCGGTGCGACGTAAAGCAAATTGAAAAAAAAAAAAAAAAATTGAAAAGAAAATCGAAAAACATCAAAGTTGGCAAAGTTCATCATAAAAAACGTAGCATTTAATAAGACAATACACCTGAAATGACTGCTTAGGTATTCAGGTATGTAGCATCCAAGTCTGTATTCACCAAGCTCGATAGCTGCAGTCGCTTAAGTGCGGCCAGTATCCAGTATTCGGGAGATAGTAGGTTCGAACCCTACTGTCGGCAGCCCTGAAAATGTTTTTCCGTGGTTTCCCATTTTCACACCAGGCAAATGCTGGAGATGTACCTTAACTAAGGCCACGGCCGCTTCCTTCCCACTCCTAGGCCTTCCCTGTCCCATCGTCGCCATAAGACCTATCTGTGTCCGTGCTACGTAAAGCTTTTTTTTTTTTTTGCTAGGGACTTTAGGCCTACGTCGCACCGACACAGATAGGTCTTATGGCGACGATGGGATAGGAAAGGCCTAGGAGTTGGAAGGAAGCGGCCGTGGCCTTAATTAAAGTACAGCCCCAGCATTTGCCTGGTGTGAAAATAGGAAACCACGGAAAACCATTTTCAGGGCTGCCGATAGTGGGATTCGAACCTACTATCTCCCGGATGCAAGCTCAGAGCCGCGCGCCTCTACGCGCACTACCAACTCGCCCGGTACTACGTAAAGCAACTAGGAAAAAAAGTCTATATTCATATGTTCTCTCTCCTGCCCCGTTTTACGAAGAAATTCAAAATTTCAACAAGAATTTTAATAACGTCAAATTAGGTATATTATTTTTGTAAACCTGTTTGAACACTGCAATATAAAATTCGAGTGTATAAAATTAATATCTTAATGATATCTTTCAAGGAATTGCATTTGTTCAAATCTAGAATGAATTGAGTTTCTTCCACAGGGTCCAAATGCACACACCGTGCTCAGAATGTGTTTACTTAGCAAGGCATACATCATAAGCTTTCATACATTTACAGCAATAAATGAGACTGAGCCTTCAGTAGAAACTACATTTTGCTGACTTGTGTCAAGAGACAGATACAAAATATTGCATCCAAGAAATAGTCAAAGGTGCAACAATCAATCAATCAATCAATCAATCAATCAATCAATCAATCAATCAATCAATCAATCAATCAATCAATCAATCTATCTATCTATCTATCTATCTATCTATCTATCTATCTATCTATCTATCTATCAATCAACAAACTAATCAATCAATTATTTAATCAATCAATCAATCAATCAATCAATCAATCAATCAATCAATCAATCGATCACCACTGATCTGCGTTTAGGGCAGTCACCCAGGTGGCAGATTTTCTATCTGTTGTTTATCTAGTCTTTTCTTAAATAATTGCAAAAAAATTGGACATTTATTGAGCATCTCCGTAGGTAAATTGTTCCAATCCTTAACTCCTCTTCCTATAAAGGAATATTTGCCCTAATTTATCCTCTTGAATTCCAAATTTATATTCATATTGTGATATTTCCTACTTTCAAAAACACCACTCAAACTTATTCGTCTACTAATGTCATTCTGCACTATCCCTCCACTGCCACCTCGGAACATACCTCTTAATCGAGCAGTCTCAAGTCTTCCAAGCTCAAATTTTGCAACATTTTCGTAACGCTACTTTTTTCATCGGAAATCACCCGAAACAAATCGAGCTGCTTTTCTTTGGACAATTTCCAGTTTTCGAATCGAGTAATCCTGGTAAGGGTACCGTACACTGGAACCATACTCTAGTTAGGGTCTTACCAGAGACTTATATGCTCTCTCCTTTACATACTTACTACAACCTCTAAATACACTGATAACCATGTGCAGAAATGTTTAATCCTTATTTACAATCCCGTTTATGTGATTACCCCAATGAAGGTCTTTCCTTATATTAAAACCCAGGTACTTACAGTGATCCCCATAAGGAACGTTTCTTATACGCAATATTTTTTCGAATAATTAACTTTTATGTAGAATTGTGAGAGGACATGCGCCTAAACTTTTCATCTTCTTAGGAATATTGTAACTGTGTAGCCTAGTCAAGTTTTCAAGACGTCTACTCTTCAAACACTAGTTTTGATGCCTTTAACTCCAATCGATGTTGCCATGATACATCCACAAACAGAACAAAAATTAAATCTGATGTGGAAATGAGTATTATTACACCTCGTTTTGGGATAAAAATGAAATGTTAGCAATTTAATAAGTTTCATTGTATTTCTCTCAGCTTGTTTATTTCGAATTGTACAATACAGCACTGGTCAACTAATTTGACTACTTCCAGACTTGAATTACGGAAAGATTTATTCCGCCGAGCCTCCATGTCTTCAGAAACAACTATGAGATTGAAGTATTCTGTCAGTGTAAGCAGTTCTGATACGGTACTTTTTTTTGACAAGGAACATGTATGTGTGTATAATAAGACACGTGTGTGAAATAAACAATTAGGCGAGGCCGGCGTTCTTTTCATATCATATCACATGTACGTGCAAGAAAAATGTAACTACAGTGTGGTTGTCTTTTAAAACTTCAAGAAGAATGTTTGTTTTGTGTATCATTAAGAGTTTATAAGTACAGCATTTCGAGGCAAGTAACACATTTGTATAACATAGAGCTGGTCGTTTTCTCTGGAGGCTTCTCTTTGTGCAAATAAAAGTAGCAAAGAAACAATCAAGTGACCTTAGAGGATCATGATCCGAGAGGAAACATTTCCATGGACATGGTGATAAGTCAGTGTCATTATAACCATATCCTTAACCGAGAATGCCATTGTTTATTCCAAATAATTTATATAATTTTCGAAATTAAAATACCACGTCATTTACCCACTTGGACTATGGCTATTGCAACAAAAATAATTTACAAGAAAATGTTTATAAACATTATGACAGTGCTCATTTCTCTCGCTTTTTTTTTCTTCTCTTTTTTCATTGATGATGCCTGAAATCGTGAAAATAGCGATGTTAAGGTCAACACGTTATTGCTACGAGATTCATGGAGTGGGCAGACTGATAAAATAATTTCAACCACCCTGAAATGAAGATAATTTTGCATTGGATTGGATTAGATTAAATGGCATATTTATTGCTGGCGAAATTAGGGCTCTAGGCCTTTTCTTACACATAACCATTACAACAACAAGTTGTTTAAAATCCTGCAGAAATTCAACAACGCACAACTGATATCGAAAATAGTGATGGAGGAGGTGGTGGTGGTGGTGACTAAAATAATATTAATAATAATAATAATAATAATAATAATAATAATAATAATAATAATAATAATAATAATAATAATAATAATAATAATAAGAATAATACTGTGCCAGACTGAGAGGTTTAAACTGTTAGAGCACTGACCTTCTGAGCCCAAGCTGGCAGGTTCGATCTTGGCTCAGTCCGGTGGTATTTGAAGGTGCTCAAATACGTCAGCCCCGTGTCGGTAGATTTACTGGCACATAAAAGAACAGTAAAAATAGTTAGTAAAACAATAACATTATTTTTAATAATTAAATAATTATTAAAAACTAACCCTAACGTAATTATAATCTTCTTCTATTTCTACCGCTTTTCCCACATCTGTGGGGTCGTGGGTGCGAGCTGTGTCGCACATGTCGACTTGGCCCTGTTTAACGACCGGATGCCCCTTCCTGACGCCAACCCTATACGGAGGGATGTAATCACTATTGCTTGTTTCCGTGGTGGTTGGTAGTGTAGTGTGTTGTCTTAGTATAATGAGGAAATTGTTGGGACAAACACAAACACACAGTCCCCGGGCCAGATGAATTAATCAGAGGCGATTAAAATCCCCGACCCAGCCGGGAATCGAACACGGATCACTCTGAACCGAAGGGCTCAACGCTGACCATTCATCCAATGAGTCGGGCCCCAACATAATTGTAACTAGACAGAAGAGTGACTGAATGGGTTGCTATATTTCTAGAAAATAGATCTCAGAGAATTAGAGTAGGAGAAGCTTTATCTGATCCTGTAATAATTAAGAGGGGAATTCCTCAAGGCAGTATTATTGGACCTATATGTTTTCTAATATATATAAATGATATGAGTAAAGAAGTGGAATCAGAGGTAAGGCTTTTTGCGGATGATGTTATTCTCTATAGAGTAATAAAAAAGTTACAAGACTGTGAGCAACTGCAACGTGACCTCAATAACGTTGTGAGATGGACAGCAGGCAATGGTGTGTTGATAAACGGTGTTAAAAGTCAGGTTGTGAGTTTCACAAATAGGAAAAGTCCTCTCAGTATTAATTACTGCGTTGATGGGGTGAAAGTTCCTTTTGGGGATCATTGTAAGTATAGGTGTTAATATAAGGAAAGAACTTCATTGGGGTAATCACATAAATGGGACTGTAAATAATGGGTTCAGATCTCTGTATATGATTATGAGGGTGTTTAGGGGTTGTAGTAAGGATGTAAAGGAGAGGGCCTATTTGTCTCTGGTAAGACCCCAACTAGAGTATGGTTCCAGTGTATGGGACCCTCACCAGGATTACTTGATTCAAGATCTGGAAAAAATCCAAAGAACAGCAGCTCTATTTATTCTGGGTGATTTCCGACAAAAGGGTAGCGTACCGAGCTCGATAGCTGCAGTCGCTAAAGTGTGGCCAGTATCCAGTATTCGGGAGATAGTAGGTTCGAACCCCACTGTCGGCAGCCCTGAAAATGGTTTTCCGTGTTTTCCCATTTTCACACCAGGCAAATGCTGGGGCTGTACCTTAATTAAGGCCACGGCCGCTTCCTTCCCACTCCTAGGCCTTTCCTGTCCCATCGTCGCCGTAAGACCTATCTGTGTCGGTGCGACGCAAAACAACTAGCAAAAAAAAGGTAGCGTTACAAAAATGTTGAAAAATTTGGGCTGGGAAGAACTGAGAGAAAGAAGACGAGCTCCTCGACTAAGTGGTATGTTCTGAGCCGTCAGCGGAGACATGGCGTGGAATGACATCAGTAGACGAATAAGTTTGTGTGGCGTCTTTAAAGGTAGGAAAGATCACAATATGAAGATAAAGTTGGAATTCAGGAGGACAAATTGGAGCGAATATTAATTTATAGGAAGGGGAGTTAGGGATTGGAATAACTTACCAAGGGAGATATTCAGTAAATTTCCAATTTCTTTGAAATAATTTAAGAAATGGCTAGGAAAACAACAGGTAGGGAATTTGCCACCTGGGCGACTGCCCTAAATGCAGATCAGTATTGATTGATTGATTGATTGATTGATTGATTGATTGATTGATTGATTGATTGATTGATTGATTGATTGATTGATTGATTGATTGATTGATTGATTGATTGATTGATTGATTGATTGATTGATTGATTGATTGATTGATCTTAAAATGTATATTTAGAATGTGTGTTTTGCTAAATTGCTATTAAGGAATTAAATTAAATAAGGGTGAAGAGCTATGACCTAGAACTGGCCACTTGCTGTGTTGCTTGCAGTTCAATCAATCAATCAATCAATCAATCAATCAATCAATCAATCAATCAATCAATCAATCAATCTATCTATCTATCTATCTATCTATCTATCTATCTATCTATCTATCTATCTACCAATCACTACTGATCTTCATTTAGGGCAGTCGACCAGGTGGCAGATTTCCTATCTGTTGTTATCCTAGGCTTTTCTTAAATAATTTAGCGCACGAATGGTGTATCTACGTCCTTGTTTTAAGTGTTTTGCATTTTAATAACAAAAAAGTAAAATAAACGAGTATCACTACGCTATTTACCATAAAAAGGTAGATAGTATATTTTCCAATTGAAGTAGCCGTGGTCCAGTTGGGACTGGCCCCTCGTAAGACTAAGATTACTCGTGCCTAGTCACTGGGAGGTTGATCTTAGCATTCGCTAATTTGATATTAATTCTACTTTAGTAAATATTTTATGCAAATGGTATTTTTGAATGCATGAACCTTGCGTTCATCAGAAATAAATTCTTCGTAACTGCAGACTCAATTTCGGCACTGTTATAAGGTCATTACTGCCGACATGTAGAACACGTCATCCTGTGCTGTTCTTCAAAAAACAAGGACATCAAACAGTATTAATTCAGAAGCGGTGATAGAGGACGGACGTGTATTTCGTAAGCTTGTTAAAAGAGCATCCTCCTCATCTCAGGAAATCCCAATCACCAGCTAATAATATGCAGAAAGACAGGGCAGTATTATCATTGAAGTGGAAGCATGAAACAAAAATGTAGGGAAAACGTTGTTGAAAGAAGATATTTGTATGAAAATAAAGACAGGAGTGATTTGAAAGCAGCAGAGAAGAGGAAAATAAAAATGCTTGCTTGGGAGAAAGAGTTATTGGAATTTAAATGTTAACTGCAGAATTACAACGGCTGTCAATATTAACATTAATTGATATTGACAGCAGTTGTAGTTCTGCAGTTAACTTTTAACTTCCAATTCTTATTCTTATAAAACATAATATTACCTGTAAAAATTAAAATCCACTCATTGATTAACTAAGCGGCTTACAAAATCCACAATATTAAGGTTGTGTTTTCATGGTGATCAGCTTGAGTTCCTGTGCATTTTAAAAATCTTCAGTGCAGGGTAAATATTACTACATTAACGAGGCTAATAGAAAAACAGTGTGGTAGATGAAGACAAAATTTCTCGAGGCAGTTGATTGTTTGTTTCGAATCGTGTGGCCATTAGCTAGCATTTAGAAGATGGTGGGTTCGAACCCCACTATCGGCAGTCCTGAAGGTGGTTTCCTATCCCTACTCAAGGCAAATGCTGTGGTTGTATGATGATTAATACCACGGACGCTTCACTCCCAGTTCTAGCACTTTTCCCTCCTCTCATCGGCAAACGATCTCTCCGAGATAGCGCAATGTTAAAACCGCTACCAATATATACATTCACAGAACTGGATAGCTTGTAAGAAAATGAATTTGTCTTTAGTATAGACTTTCAGTACGTTGGCTCTCAATTAAATTCTTTTTAAATTTCGTGTGGCTATTTCTAGCCGAGTGCAGCCCTTGTAAGACAGACCCTCCGATGAGGGTTTTTCGAAGACGTATTGTGTTCAAAACAGATATTACTGTGGTTTGTTGACATGTCAGGCCTAACGGAACATACATTCAATAGGAATTTACAGTTTTAAAAACACATTTTTTTGTTATATGTAATACTGCAAATGAACTAGAATACTTCATATCACGGGTTATATGAGTTTACCCTAAAGGGAATTACTACGTCTTTATGCATCCACTCGTAGTAATTACCGTTCATCCTAACAAACGCTCTGCTCCTGAGACTTTCCTGAGAGTAAAAGCATTTACGGAAGAACTTTATGCATAAAAGCCATAGTGGCATTTTCTAAAAAACAAACAAGCCACACGGCACAACCGCCACGAAGGGCCATGGCCTACAAAGCGACCGCTGTTCAGCCAGGAGGCCTGCAGATTACGGGGTGTCGTGTGGTTGGCACGACGAATACTCTCGGCAGTTATTCCTGGCTTTCTAGACCGGGTCCACCATCCCAATCTCACCGGCAGATTCCTTCTTAATTGTAATCGTGTAGGCGGAATGGACCTCGAACCAGCCCTGACATCCAGGTAAAAATCCCTGAACTGGCCGGGAACCGAATCCGGAGCCTCCTGGTAAGAGGCAGGAACGCTACCCCTACACCGTAGGGCCGGCAGTGGTATTTACAACGAATTCTTAATGAGAGAAATGACTATCTTAATATGATTACCACCTGTGATGATGATGATGACGATGGTGATGATGATTGTTGTATAAAGGTGATCGTCCCCCTATACCACCTATTAAATGATGTAAAGTTATACAAAAAAGCCTATAGAAAGAAAGTCATCTTTTTCTGGATACTCTCCTCACAATGCACTGCTATTCTAATAATAATAATGTTATTTGCTTTACGTCCCACTAACTACTTTTAAGGTCTTCGGAGACGCCGAGGTGCCGGAATTTAGTCCCACAGGAGTTCTTTTACGTGCCAGTAAATCTACCGACACGGGGCTGTCGTATTTGAGCACCTTCATATACCACCGGACTGAGCCAGGATCGAACCTGCCAAGTTGGGGTTAGAAGGCCAGCGCCTTAACCGTCTGAGCCACTCAGCCCGGCGCACTGCTATTCTGATCAGGATGTCAACTCATTTACTGATTGAGTTAGACCGAAGATTTCGAGTGCCGGTCAGCGAGGCCGCATAGACTGGAGAAAGATTTGGATTTGCACTACGCAGCCAAACGTCGCCGAACACCCATTGTTGTTGGTTCCAAAGGCGTCAGCCGTGTAACTAACAGAATGTCGGGCCTCTCTTTGCTCTTTTACAGTGTTTACCCTTCGGGATAGGTTCCTCACTAACTTCCTGTGGAATTTGTGTTCATTCTTCCTGTAACATGGTGAATAGTCGATGTGTGTTTGTTGGTCGAGTTGAATATCTAGCACGCAGCAAATGATCCAGCCCATCCAAAGATTTTCTGTTGTGTTCAAGTCGGGGCTTTGAGCGGGCCAGTGAAATAGGTCAGTCTGATCGTCTTCAGACCACGACACAATTGACGTTACTTTTTGGAGAGGAGCTTTATCGTATTGATACAGTTAAGACTTACTCCAAACTGCTGCCACAGTGTGGGAAGCAGGTTATTGTCTAAAGTATCTGTCTACAGGGTGATCGGGAACAACGGGAACCGGATATACTTTTTTTGCCAGTGGCTTTACGTCGCACCGACACAGATAGGTCTTACGGCGACGATGGGATAGGATAGGGCTAGGAGTGGGAAAGAAGCGGCCGTGGTCTTCATTAAGGTACAGCAACATCATTTGCCTGGTGTGAAAATAGGAAAACAAGGAAAACCATCTTAGGATAGGAATGGTAGGAGGGGGAGTATTCATTCTGGTGAAAGAAAAATTTGTAAGCTACGAAAAAGTTAAGGATGAAAAACATGAAATTCTGGATGTAAGGCTCATCTCTAAAGATAATAGGCAACTTGATATCTTTGGAGTGTACAGACGGGGAAAGGGTAGCGCTGACGTTGATTCAGAATGATTTGATAAGATAATCAGCTATGTTGGGAATGATATGGAAAGGAATGTGATAGTAGCAGGTGATCTCAATTTACCAAATGTCAATTGGGAAGGGAATGCGAACGACAGGAAGCATGAACAACAAATGGCAAATAAGTTAATATGGGAAGGGCAGATGATTCAGAATGTGATGGAACCAACTAGAGGGAAGAATATTTTGGATGTGGTGCTGGTAAAACCAGATGAGCTCTATAGAGAAACCGAAGTAATAGATGGTTTTAGTGATCATGAAGCTATTTTTGTCGTAGTAAAAAATAAATGTGAAAGAAAGGAAGGTATTAAAATTAGAACTATTTGCAGTACCATATGACTGATAAAAGAGGCATGAGAGAGTTTTTTAAAAGTAACTATGGTCACTGGAAAATGGTAAATAAAAATGTAAACAGACTCTGGGTTGGGTTTAAAGCAATTGTTGAGGAATGTGAAAATAGGTTTGCACTTTTAAAGTTGGTAAGGAATGGTAAAAATCCACTATATTATAACAGAGAAGTGAAGACTAAGAAGGAGGCGCAGGTTGCAAAGAAATAGAGTTAGAAATGGCTATGGAAGTAAGGAGAAATTGAAGGAACTTACTAGGAAATTGAATCTAGCAAAGAATTCAGCTAAGGATAACATGATGGCAAGCATAATTGGTGTTCATACAAATTTTAGTGAAAAATGGAAGGGTATGTATAGGCACTTTAAGGCAGAAACAGGTTCAAAGAAGGACATTCCAGGAATCATTAATGAACAAAGGGAGTGGGTATGCGAGGATCTTGAAAATGCAGAAGTATTCAGTCAGCAGTATGTAAAGATTGTTGGTTACAAGAATATTGTCCAGATAGGGGAGGTGAGTAATACTAAAGAAGTATTCAAATTTACCTCTGATAACAATGGCATAAAATACAAAAGTTGCAAACTAGAAAAGCAGCTGGAATTGATAAGACTTTTTGGGATATACTAAAGGCTATGGGTTGGGATATAGTACCATATCTGAAATACATATTTGATTATTGTCTGGTTGAAGGAGCTATACCAAATGAAAGGAGAGTTGCTGTAGTAGCCCCTGTGTATAAAGGAAAGGGTGATAGACATAAGGCTGAAAATTACAGGCCAGTCAGCTTGACATGCATTGCATATAAGCTTTGGGAAAGCATTCTTTCTGATTATATTAGACATGTTTGCGAAATTAATAACTGGTTTGACAGAAGGCAGTTTGGGTTTGGGAAAGGTTATTCCACTGAAGCTCAGCTGGTAGGATTTCAGCAAGGTATAGCAGATATCCTGGATTCAGGAGGCCAAATGGACTGATTGACCTATCTAAGGCATTTGATAGGGTAGATCGCGGAAGACTGCTGCAAAAATAAGTGCCATTTGGCTAGAAAAAAGAGTGACTGAATGGGTGGCTAGATATTTAGGAAATAGAACTCAGAGAATTAGAGTAGGCGAAGCTTTATCTGACCCTGTAATAATTAAGAGGGAAATTCCTCAAGGCAGTATTATTGGACCTTTATGTTTTCTTATATATATATCAATGATATGTGTAAAGAAGTGGAATCAGAGATAAGGCTGTTTGCATATGATGTTATTCTGTACAGAGTAATAAATTACAAGATTGTGAGCGGCTGCAGGGTGACCTCGATAATGTTGTGAGATGGACGGTGGGCAATTGTATGATGATAAACGAGTCAGGTTGTGAGTTTCACAAAGAGGAAAAGTCCTCTCAGTTTTAATTACTGCGTTGATGGGGTGAAAGTTTCTTTTGGGGATCATTGTAAGTACCAAGGTGTTAATATAAGAAAATGCATTCTTTGGGGTAATCACATAAATATGATTGTTAATAAAGGGTATAGATCACTGCACATGGTTATTAGGGTATTTATGGGTTGTAGTAAGGATGTAAAGGAGAGGGCATATAAATCTCTGGCAAGACCCCAACTATAGTATGGTTTCTATATGGGACCCTCACCAGGATTACTTGATTTAAGAACTGGAAAATATCAAAGAAAAGCAGCTCGATTTGTTCTGTTTTTTACGTCAAAAGAGTAGCGTTACAAAAATATTGAAATTTTTTTGCTGGGAAGACTTGGGAGAAAGGAGACGAGCTGCTTGACTAAGTGGTATGTTCTGAGCTGTCAGTGGAGAGATGGCGTGGGAGGACATCAGTAGACGAATAAGTTTGAGTGGTGTCTTTAAAAGTAGGAAAGATCACAATATGAAGATAAAATTATGACTCAAGAGGACAAAATGGGGCAAATATTCGTTTATAGGAAGGGGAGTTAGGGATTGGAATAACTTACCAAGGGAAATGTTCAATAATTTTCCAGTTCCTTGCGATCATTTAAGAAAAAAGGCTAGGAAAACAACAGATAGGGAATCTGCCACTTGGGCGACTGCCCTAAATGCAGATCAGTAGTGATTGATTGATGAATATAGACCGTGGGATTCGAACCCACTCTCTCCCGGATGCAAGCTCACTGCCGTGTGCCCCTAACCGCACGGCCAACTCTCCCGGTACCGGATATACTGTATGAGCGTTAGAGCGTTGGTCGTACAGACAAATAATTGGAAGAAAATAATTCGATATCTCGCGCCGTTGTTATTTTATCAGCTGCTGAAGTTGGCCAATCAGACCGCTTCGCGGGCGACTGCAGATGGGGATTGCGAGGCGGTGTTGCTAAATCTGCCTGTGTGTTACGACCGGCTTGAGAGCGCCAATAGAAGAAATGAACTTCTAATGCAAGGGAACTTGAAGAAGTACCTCCCTGCTGATAGGCTCGGCTCATAGCAAGTACGCTATGGTGGCATTGGCTGAAACCCACGGTGTGTTAGTGTTTGATGCTCATTTATCGGCATGGCTCTCAAGCCAGACCAAGACACGTGCAGATTGAGGAAAACCGTCTCGTAAAGCCCATTTGAAATTGCCCGCAAAGCGATCTGATTTGTTAACTTCAGCATGATATTTGTGTACCGGTCGTGTTCATCCAAACAAGGAAATGCACTATTTTAATTTTCTCTCACGTCTGTCTGTCTGTCTGTCTGTCTGTCTGTCTGTCTGTCGTCTGTGCGTGTACAGTATGTATGTACGGGCATCACAAGAAAATGGCTGAAGAGAATTTAATGAAAATTGATATGTATAGTCTGGGAATGGGGCACTGCAATCTAGGATATAAATAATTATGTTCTTGTTGAGCGAAATGGTATTTTAGGGGAAGGCATAAAATTTAATTCTCAAGTATTTATGTTATTAGTGGTCCTATCGATAAATCTTCTTCTTCTTTATCTGTTTACCACCCACGGTCAGTTTCTCCCTCGGACTCAGCGAGGAATCCCACCTCTACCGAGTCAAGGGCAGTGCCCTGGAGCTTCAGACTCTGGGTCGGAGGTACAACGGGGAGGATGACCAGTATTTCGCCCAGGTGTTCTCACCCGCTATGCTGAACAGGGCCCTTGCGGGAGGATGGGAAGATTGGAAGGGATAGAAAAGGAAGAGGGAATGAAGAGGCCGTGGCATTAAGTTAGGTACCATCCCGGCATTTGCCTGGAGGAGAAGTGGGAAACCACGGAAATCCACTTCCAGGATGGCTGAGGTGGGAATCGAACCCACCTCTACTCATTTGACTTCCCGAGGCTGAGTGGACCCCGTTCCAGCCCTCGTTCCACTTTCCAAATTTCGTGGCAGAGCCGGGAATCGAACCGGTCCTCCGCCTGTGGCAGCTAATCAGACTAACCACTACACCACACAGGCGGACATCGATAAATACTACATAACTAAAATGATATGGAATTATATTTCTGATCATTTATGTCATTTACGTTTTTACAGTACCGGCTGTAACAGAGATATTCGTGAATTTCGATTTTTGCTTAGAAGTCCGCATCAACGCCGAACCACGAGAAAATGGGTGAACAGAATGTAATGTATGTAAATGTATGTATGTATGTATGTATGTATGTATGTATGTATGTATGTATGTATGTATGTATGTATGTATGTATGTATGTATGTATGTATGTATGTATGTATGTATGTATGTATGTATGTATGTATGTATGTATTGAACCTTTTAGGTCCTTACTGAGGGATACCTACCTTCCTTACCTATCAGCAAAGTTCATGAGATCTGTCTCTTGGGTCGTTTCGGGTTCTTCGTCACTTGCTGAGGTAAAGGTAGGGTTCATTAATTCTAATCTATCTACTGGAATGAAAGGTCTGTTTAAAAGATTCTTATTTATTCAGGAAATTCTGAAGCAATCTGTCACTGGTATCATAGAAGTCAACTGTATCCACTGGACACCACAATCATTTTTACATAATGGTCAGAACACTGGTGTGAGACTTTAACGTAATTGCCTGATGGGCATTCTTACTAGAAACCATTGTCTCAATTATTAATCATTTAAGAAAGGAAAGTCTGGAAATCCTTAAATTCGGCTTCCATGTGAGATCACATGTACCATCATAGTGATTCGTTATGGTCCAGCCCTCGTAACACGAACTCTGGACTCTGAGTATAATTAAGGCCGTCCAATCGGTGGGTGCCACACAGTGGTTCTACGGCATGGACCCTTAATTGAATCGATGTGACCTGCGTCTATGTCATGGACCGACCTCTAATCTTCTAAGTTACTTTAAAGTCATTGTGGATGATGACCGCAAGGAAATGATGCTACAATGGCATATGGCCCTAATCTAAGTCACTGAGGTTGATGACCCCCTGACCATCCAAGTTTCTAGGCTGAAGGCTAAACACAATTAAGTTACATCGGTTGATGACCAAAGTTTCCACTTTACTATCCCCAGCACATTCACTGCTCAATCAATCAAAGTTCAATAATTACAACAATAGCAATGCTCACAAACTTTGTGGCAGTAAAATCCATTTCCTTCGGATATGTCCCTTTTATCTTTACTTTATTTTTTTAATATTCCCCAGACAACAAATTACAATTTCCAGAATGCATCTCCAAGTTATTCGCTTGATTAAAGTTATTTCAAAATGCGGTTTCACTGAATTTAATAATTTAATAAATTTAAATGATTTAACGAAATATTAACAAACAACAAATTTCATCTCCGCGGACTCTGGTTTCCTCACAAATTTCTACGCAGCTGTGATGTGAATTCAATATTGCGATGTTTATCTGGCTGGAAAAGAATTTGTTACATCATTCATGTCCAGCTATATATCTCATCTCGTGATATCACACTTTAAAATTCAATATAATCCTAACCGTTATTAACACTTGGATATCCTAATAATCTACGTACAAACCAAACAACTCGCCATATAATTACGATGTCATATCTCGTCATTACCATTATGAAATTTTGCACACCCCTCACAGACAAATCGATCATCAC
Source organism: Anabrus simplex (assembly GCF_040414725.1). Classification (NCBI taxonomy): domain Eukaryota; kingdom Metazoa; phylum Arthropoda; class Insecta; order Orthoptera; family Tettigoniidae; genus Anabrus; species Anabrus simplex. The sequence continues at coordinate 109,255,004 of NC_090266.1, read as the reverse complement.
GACCATCGCTCTATATTTTGGACAACCCTGAAATTGGGTTACTCTGTTCCTTATACTCAAAGTTCATGGTTTCAAATGTTCATTACGTCCCCAATTACAGTATTTCACAATACTTAGATCATTACCGGCTATGAATTTTCAACTGAATCCAGCATTTTAACGTTTCCCTGGCCGAGAATTACAGTACAATCTCGACTCCACTCCTATTCCCGTTATTATCCCCGCTGTCCGCTTAGGTCTCTCACCCCATGCTCGCTTGGCAGTTACATAAACCACCCGGTTCGTTCTACCTGACTGACTTCTCAAAATGCTCCCTTTAAACTCTGCCGACATGATTAAACAAATACGATATTCTAACCAACAAAATGCACAGATATGCTTCCAGATGCCCACACTAATTATACGCGTCGCCAATTGATACCGCTATAGATTTCTATGAATTTCTTTCCATTCCCAACATTATAAATATTCCTCGGGCTATCATATCCCGGCTTCAATGACAGGACTCTAACCTGATTCGCACATCTCATCTCAACTCATATAAAACACTCCTCGGGCTTCAGTGTCCCGGCTTCAATGACAGGTCCAACCTGATTCACAAAACTAACCTCTGTTTCCCAGCTCCACAATTATCATCGACCAAGAACTGGAATAAAATCCTCACTAGAAATACCGACGTCTAATATCGCACAATGCATTAATCATGAATAACTTCGCATAAATGATATCGTATTTAATAACTTGATTTTTACGAGAAATGACTGAAACATTCTACTAGATCCTTTTTATTGTCAGTCAGACATAGTTTAAAATGGGCATTGAAAAAAAAGAACGTTTCTCTCCGTGACCAAATTCATCTCCCTTGGCTCTCACCCGACAGCGCGCTTCCTCTCGATTGAAAATGAGTAACCATGGATTATTATTATTAACGTCAAATTGCAGTCAGAAGAATTTTACGTCGAATGAACATCTTACTTTGACATCACAAAATATAGGCAGTACACTCACACGGATGACGATCTACATTGGACGTGATATCACTTCGGAACCCTATTCAATAACTTTTTACAACATTATATGGCACTCGCAAGACTTCAAAAATTTATCCAAGTGGAAAATAAAACAAATGACTCCTTTAGTCGTACTCTCACATTTACAAAACTTAGTAGGGCGACCATTGCGTCGTATATCCCCATTCAAATACACTTTAAGAAATCACGAGACGAGATATAAGAGGCAGTAAGATGGGAAGTCACCTACCTCATGTCTTCATGCCAGTATTCGTCTTAGGGCTCACCTGCGACCCTGGCATTTTATTTAGCCATTTTTACATTCATGGCTTCACAATTTATAATTATTTCTTCAGGTTTCCTGGAATAAAGCATAAAAAAAAGAAAATACCCTTCACTTGTTTGCTTGAACGCACACGATGGACTGTAATTATTCCCGCACACGAATTACTTAATCACATTAGAATATTTCAGTACTTTGACCGTCCTATCTGATACACTTATTTCTCTCAAGAAAACTATCTCCCCATGGAGTCAAGACTTAGCCGCAATGGCTAAAATCTGCATTCGAACTCAGTCTACTTTCGTTGATTTGATTTCGCAGAGCAGCTCAACAATTTCGTCCGCTTTGTATCACAAATGCCGGAGAAGGAAGCTTCGTCATGGCGTCCCTTTATATTTATAGCAGTTACCCCCTCTCTTCGGATCTCTCCCTTTGCCGCCAAGAAAATTTTATAAATTTTCTGACTTACCTAAACTGTAATTTCAAGAGTTTTGAAAGTGACTACATGCTTGCTACATTTCTGATGGTAGTGTTCATGGACATTTAAAAATTTTACGGGTTCGATTTGTGAGATGATTGACCTCCTTTGATAGGCACTATATTTTTTTGACTTGGCGTGGTCACGCCGTGTACACGCGCTTTGAAATAGTTCATAAAAATGACTAGAGATTCTTCCGCCGTCGACACGTGTGGTTGACGTCACGTACCCCATAGCGTGGGACCGAAGGTAATCACCCCCTCGTCACGTGTCAACTCCATGCTATCAAGAATCCAACTTTAAGTTTAATTGTCATATTATGCATAATGTTCTTAGGGCACAAAGGTCATGGGTTCAGTATGTATGTATGTATGTATGTATTGTACCAGAAAAAGAGCCCGACTCTCAGATTAAATTTTAAAGTAGCATGACTATAGTTCTCAGGGCGAAAAACTGGATTAATTGTAGCTAGGGCTCGGTACAGGAGGTAGGGTCCTATCTACAGAAAAACTTTGACTCTGATTGCACAAGAGTTTATTCAAATAAGTCATGAATTTGCACATCACCTGTAAGTAGAAATGGATTGTCTTCCTCGTATTCCAATAGTATGGCTCGGGTTCTCCAGCTCACCAAGCCAAGCTGGTTGAAGCACGTTCCAGAAGACTACAGGGATTCCAGGGACTCCAGATACTCCAGACAGAGGCAGCTGGACTGTCTGGATTGACGGCAAGTAGAGATGTCTCGAACTCTGAGGCCCGGGTTGAACCCCGGTGATCCAGGCGATGTTGTAGATAGTCATGTACAACCTCAGCCCAATGAGACTGAGAGGATTAAAGTTCCCAAGGTCACTAGTAGCACTGAGTCCATGGAAACCTTGGATGATCAACTTATAAGCAGAGTTCTTGATAATTGTACATCAAGACTTCCAACACTCCTAAAACGATATGAGTGGTATTAATAATTTACAGTTCATCACTAGGAAAATCCTCGTCCCTGAATAACTTTTGGCAACGAAAAATACAAGTCCCTTCTTGTGAAATTATAGTTAAACTCAAAGTTCATTACTGGCGAAGGTGCAAGTCTTTGCCTAAACCCGAATGAAAACACAAGTCCATTCACTTGGAAGTTTGAATATATTTAAAGTTAATCACTGGTGAAATTCATGACCACTGACGAAAACACAAGTCCTTCCACATAAATAAATTCACTGACGAAATTTATAAGTCTTTTAAACCAACACTGGCAAATGTACAAGTCTTTGAGTAAATGTAAGTGAAATCCTAACTTCGTTTAAAGCCGTTGGAAAGTTAAAGTTCATCACTAGCAATGTTAATCAATCACTGTCTATTAGAAGGATGAGTTCCTCAACAGTCGCAAATATTCCACGTAAATAATACAAGTCCATTTCACGAACACTTAGAAAATTTCCAATCTCGAATAGCCTACTCGTAAATAATACAAGTCCATTCAATGATCACGTAGAAAAGTTCTGGTCTCGAACACATGAAAATAATACAAGTCCATTCAGTGAACACTTAGAAAAAGTCCAACTTCGAAGACGCGTAAATAATACAAGTCCATTTAGTGAACACTTAGAAAAGTTTCAGTCTCGAAGGCACGTAAATAATAGAAGTCCATTCAATGAACACTTAGAAGAATTCTGGTCTCGAACCCATGTAAATAATACAAGTCAATTTCACGAACACTTAGAAAAATTCCAGCTTCGAAGACACGTAAATAATACAAGTCCAAACACTTAGAAAAGTTTTAGTCTCGAAGGCACGAAAGTAATACAAGTCCATTTAATTAACACTTGTAAATATTCTAAGTTCAATTACGAAGACTTAGAAAATTTTCTACAAAACTCGAAGTCTTATGAGTCCACTTTATAGTACTTGGAAGAATCGTCTTCCCACACTTGTATAATGACAGAGTTCCACGATGATAGTAGCAGCAAGAGTGTCCCCGCTGACTACTCAGCTGAGACTGTGTGAATAGGCTACAGTAGGTCCTCCTTTTATTCAATCCGGGATGTCTACGTCATAATACGGTTTGATTGAATATCTCCCGAATCCCTCGATGGATTTGCTTGAAACTCGAGCATTGGGACGTTTAGGTGATCCCAAACAAGATGACATATCGCTCGATTCGCTAGCATCATTATTATAGAAATTTCAAAATTATCTCCATCGAACTCTCTAGAACAAGTGACGTGGAATCCAGAAAATAACAGTCAAGGCTGGTAACACGTGTTGAGACGAGCGGGCGGTCTAGCTAGCCCCTGTGGCTACGTCACAGCTCACAGTCGTCATACACTCGCTAGCTGGTCCTCGCTGCTGGTAAACAAACCAGGCGCGCTGGGAACATTACGCGTGGTAAATAAACGTAACTTATGCTCAAAAAATACTTATGTACAGGTCGTAATCGGTACAGTATGTATGTATGTATGTATGTATGTATGTATGTATGTATGTATGTATGTATGTATGTATGTATGTATGTATGTATGTATGTATGTATGTATGTATGTAAATTCTGGGAATAAGGTACTGTAGTGTATTTTAAGGAGAATGTGCCTAATTTTTATATACCTATGTTATTGGTCCTATCGAAAATGACTACATAGCAAAAGTTACAGAGAATACATGTTCCAGATTTTTATGTCGTATACAGCCTTACCATTCCGAGTATCATAATAGAATTCATGAATTTAGATTTTTGTTGCCGACTATTGCTAACATGGAGATAAAGTTTAATCGTGTTAACTGGCGATAGTTTTTGGCGTTTCTTAAGGTTTAAAGTCAGTGGTTTGTATAGACAAGGAAAATTGTGCAGATGATTATAAAAAATGAGGAAAATTCGTGAAGGATCGAAGAATAAGGCAAGAGGGAGTCATGAAAGAAGGAAGGATTGCCATTACATTGGATGCTCTCATATCTCAGAGTCGGAAGAAAACTAAATTTGAAAGCCTACAATATCGAAAGCTCATGAAACTGATCAACAATAACATTACATCGACCATTGTTGTGATGTGACTTCTCCCTTCTGCTGCCTCGCATGTCCGATAGATCGGATTACTAATACGCCCCGAGTAAAACACCATGCCTGAGTATTGGTGGAATGTAGCTTGCACTTATTAGATGATTGTTCTGTCAACAACGAGCACTACAGCTACTCTCAGTGTAAGACAGTGTTCATCATTCCCTCCATAAGAAGTAATGGCCCGAGCCTAAACCCAGGAAAACCGACTCCAGATCATTATATTAGTGCTATCAACACAACACACTGGAGTGAATGCCATTCGCCAAGCAACTGTCTGGTCCACAGACGTCCACTGAGTGCCTGAGTATGAGCTCTGACTCATCACTCCAAAACACCTTCCACTTCTCCACAAGCCAATGATGGTGTTGTTTGCACAATTCCATACAACGTCGAGAATTGGTTCGTATGATTAGTAGTAGCACAACCATGAAGACCAAGTCGTATCCCCTCTCTGCGAATGGTCCTATCTAACCTCTGTACCTTAACCCTGACGTAAGCCCTCCGGATTCGTTGATGAGGCTGACCGTTGATTGGTGTGCACAACACGTTTCAGAGTTCGCTAATCCCGATAAGTTAATTTCCTGAGCCTGTTAGAGCTATGGTTCGGCTTAGTGCTTCCTTGAATATGTTTCCACTTGATAATGACATTGCTAACAGTGGATCGGTGTAACTTTAACTGCTGAGAAATCTACCTGATAGAAAACCCGAATTTATGGGTTCCTACAATCATACCTTTTTTCTAACTCAGACAACGGTGTCCGTTGACTCATTCTTACAGCAGACGCCTATATGATGGTCAAGCCGTTGTGCCTTCACGTAGCGTTAGTCACATGTCTTGATGACAAACCTTGCAGGCGCACTTGGTGCAAATGAGTGTCCAGTGATATTTTGGCAACAGAGTTTATTTCTAACAATATTCGAACTTGGAAATGATTTCACATTTAAGCATTCGCACGTTGGTGACGGAGTTCTTTATTACTTTTCCTTCTCGCCGTCGTAAGTGGAATTTTCCCTCTTCCGTATAGTTGTGGTAGATATAAGAAAGATTCAACATTTTAAGAGCTCTGACAGTGTCCTTTCGTTGCTTTTCAGCCTATTTTTCGTATACCACCCGTGGAAGTGAAAGGCCCACAGGAAAACCGGTATGTAATCCCAATGATACACACATGATCTGCCCCTTTTTCTCCTCGAGGCTGGATCAAATTACTGTATAGTCCAGCTCTCTTAGGAGCATTCGTTCATAGCACACTGTCCATTTTATGATGAATACTGATGGACAGCTGGACAAGGAGCTTTACAGTGCATATCTGAAGAGAAAAAGATGGAAGTTTGTTGCTCCGCGAGTCAACGAAGTGTCCGGACATTATTTAAGTGCTTTGTAGTATCAACAAATTAATTTAAAAATACATTTTGCCCAAGGCAAAAAAATTAAGTATCGATTAGGTGGTTTTTAAATTAATTTGTTGATTGTACTCATCGATACGGTCATGAAGTGGACGGCTTGCCATGCTTTGTAGTATGTAGTAAATTTGTTATTGGTGTTTCTGTTTTGTTTTGTTACAGGTGTTGAGAAAGTGCAACAGGAAATTAGAACACATTACAGACTGTAAATTTTCAACAGAGATAAATTAAAACACAGTACAGTAAAGTCCTTGTCTAGAATACTCTGTGAAACTAGTTTGTATAACTTCGTAGGTATTTTTAACATTTGAATGCAAACTGATAATAAGTAAAATGTAAATAGGCCTAACATAGAAAAATTAATCCGGTCCGTACTGAACTTACAACATTTCTTTGAAGATGTAACATTAAAAGATCTGTAACTGGTCATACTTGATAAATAAATATGGTTAAAAAACATTAACACAGCCGGTAAGAGTGCAGAATAAGCACATGGTAGTTTATAAGTTCCTCGCAGTTACATTTTTCTCAGAAATAATTGAAACTACAGATATAATGTTTGTTGTGGCTATCAGCAGGAATTGTATCAACATGGGTAGTGAATTATATGTATTTTGATAATAATTCAAATAGTGAATTATATTTATTTTGATAATAATTAAAATGAAGTCTGATAAAATATTAATTTCGAGGAACGTATAATCCATGAACTTATACTTGCTTCTTTTCTTTTAATAACTATACATTCGTCAAAATTTTCCTGTCGTTATTTATGGTTTCAGTAGTTATTATTAGACATTGTACGCCCTATATTTTTGCCACCTGGTACGACCGACCGTCACGCCGTATGCTATGGCTTTAACTGCACCCGTATGACAAGAATGCAATTCCCCTCTAAAGGCCAATTTACACGTCTCCAAGATGCGAGGTGCTTTCCATTTCCGTATCCATCCTTTCACACATGCTTTATTTCTCGTCTGTCAGCAGACTTAATTTCTAAAATGTTGCTACGAGACGCTCTTGTAGTGGAATTACTTGACGGATTGCTGTATTTTTCTAGGCTAACTTATCAGCGACAGCGACCAAGCTCAGTAACGAAGGAAACGTTGATCCATCCATACGTATATAATTTCTGAATTCGTCAGGTTCATTGGCTTCTACGTGTTTTAATAGCCTCATGCGATTAAATTCTTTTCTACATAACCACGTTCTAGTCCACTTTGCATGATTTTTAGTTTTTTTTAAATTGTATATCCCATTAAAGCTATAACGACAACCACTACTTCACTGTCCATTTCCCTCACAGCTCACTGTACTTCCCGTTCTCGGTAGTCAAGTGTTCTATGATACGTTTCAGTGATGATGAAATGTCACTTGTAGATTGTTCTCGGATGAAGAGGGTGATGAACGGAGAAAGAGTGAGTTCATCCTTTTACTACGGAAACGCTGGGGAGTAGTATGAAGACGAGTCCTTCAAGCTAAATTTAGTAAACGAAACAAGTGGTTTCATCGACCAAGCATTTACAAATCCACAGCTCCGAAACCTGTCCCCTCGTGTAGGGAATTCGACCAGAGAGGACTATAACACAAAAGAGAAGTTCAATGATTATTTCTGCTCAAATCCTGGTTCAGTTCGCTGAAAAGATAACATATGGAAACTGCCGATAATGTATTTTTTATGATTGGCCGGAACCTTCCTGAAATGCTATGAAATTACATCAAGTTCCCAGAAAGTCAGTTATGGTCTTACAATATTATGTTATTTCTTCCTTTTATGCCGCCTTCCCCACACTGTGGGGAATCCACACATGTGGATTTTGCCCTGTTTTACAACCGGATGCTCTTCGTGACGCCAACCGTATATGGAGGGTTGTAATCACTATTGCGTGTTTCTCTGGTGATTGGTAGTGTTTTGTATTGGCTGTATATGATGAGGAGAGTGTTAGAAAAACACAAACATCCAGTCCCCGAGCCAGAAGAGTTAATCAGAAGCGATTAAAAACCCCGACCCGACCAGGAATCGCACCCGGGACCCATCTGAACTGAAGGACTCAACGCTGACCATGTGGCCAAAGAGTCGGATATAATATTATGTTATTCACTTAATTAAATGGAGTAGGAGAGAGGCGACAGTGACCGTAATTAAGATACAACCTCAGCCTTTACCTGGTGTGAAATTGGGAAATCATAGAAAACCATTCTCAGGTCTGCCGACAGTGGGGTTCGAACCCCGTATTCAAGCTGATAGCTACGTGACCCAAACCGCAATGCCACTTGCTCGTTTTTGTTATGTTTCATAGCAATAAGATATCGGAGACACGTTCTAAGACAGAAGACCCCTTAATTGAGAAAAAAAGAAAACAATCCTCAGGAAGATCTTAGGACCAAAGAAAGGCGCTGGAGAATTTACCTTCCATCTGAGGTCCAACAAAGAAGTGTATGAGAGGACTGAGAAAACAACCACCAAAATGAGGAGAAGGAGATAGACATTTTATGGACATTTGAAGAGAATGAGCCCAGGCAGACTGGCATATAAATTAATTATTCTTCCAGGAAAATGGAAAACGCATCCCTGGTGGTTGAACGAAGTGTATAAAGATCTCAACGAAGGAGGTATCACGCCCACCGATATTCAAAATAGAAATATCTTCAGACAGAAAGTTGCAGAACTGAGGGATAATCCAGAGAAACGACCTGCTAAACCACGGAACATCTCCGTGGAAGAACGGCAAAGGAGGAGCGAAGGGTTGAAGAACCTTTGGAGAGAATGTAAAGAGAAGGGTATTGCCTCTGGGAAGGTAACAGGTAGCTGGTGTATTCGTAGCCCAAAGTTGGCTGTATCGAAAGAAAGAAGAAGAAAGTCGTATAAATTTTTATCACCTTCCGATTCCGTTTCTCTCCGATTTCGTTCATTATACGCACCTTCAAACCACTAACCCTGTATTTTGAATCATCTAAATTATATGTTAAGGAGGCGTGTGCCTTCACTTACTCAAGCCGCAGTTAGTCCTTCATTTCGGAAGGTAACGCACTCTTCAAACGTACACAGATGACAACAGCACTCGAGTTAACCCTGGAGTGGTCGCATGGATTTTAGCAATATTAATGGTCGCACCGGGTCTCTCACACCCATTTTTTTCCCGAGTGTTTTACTATTAGATTTTTACTTTATTTTCAATTACAGTATTATAGGACAGAGTTTAGTTTATTTTAATGCAGATTACATGACTACAGTATTTAACTACCCTGTTTCTTAACCAAAAATTGTATTTTTTATTATTACACTGAAAAACTGTTTGTTTTCTGTTAACTTGTGAAAGGTAAAACATGGTAACAGTAAAATGTAATTTAAATATTTTTTTCACATTTTCCTGCATTTACATGCACAAAGCAACACTTTCTTCTAATTTCTACACAGTCTTAATAAAACATATTTTTGAGAATTTCACACTTGAACTATTGGTACAAAAATATGGATTTTTTAGGTATGTGTAAATTGTGTGTCATAATTCGTAAAATAAAAATCAAATTAGTTTTTGAAACACATCCAAGGTCAGGGAAACACCACTTAATTTATATGCACATTCTGCAGCCTAGTTGTCCATGTTCTCCGAAAATGAAATTTTGGCACTTGGGGCAGATGAAGGACGTCTTCCTGTCTTTGTTCATTGTGCAGAAATGACATCTCTTTCTTTTCCTGGGAACTTCTGTGGCAGGTGCTTGCACAGGGTAGTTATACCCAGAATTAGCTTCATCCATTGTTACACAGTAGAAAAGTGTACTAAAGTAACAATGCGAAGTTTGGCAACAAAGACTAACGTTAACAGTCGCACCGGGTCAGCGAGACCCTGAACTGCCTGTACGCTCAAAATTTCCAAAGCAACTGAGAGCGGGCTACTGTGTTCGATTGAAGGTCGGGAGCCAAGAAGCTACCAGGGAGGCGGAAGCGTTCGGTGCATTCCAACAACAGGACCACCAATAAGTATGGCCGCCCGGATCACGTAGACCCATCGCGACCACTCCAGGGTTAAATAACAAAAGAAGCGAGAAGGCGGGAAGGGAGAAATCGTCCGTGAGAACAAGGAAATATCGTCGGAAAGCGGAAACGGTTTGTCGACACGACTGACGGAGAAGCGTTGAACATGGCGGCATATGCCGTCATCGGAAGTGTTGTAACCCATCAGCTTGTTTGCAAGGTGACGATATTTTATTTATTGGCCGTCGACCTAGACGTTAGGCCCCTTTAAACGTCAAGCATCCTCATCATCAAGCGATATTTTCCTTTATTGTAAGATGCCGCCAGGTCACGGATGGCGGCGTCACATCCCGGAGATGTGCGAATCGACATTAAATCTGCTGAGAAAGCATTGATACGAATCAGTATGAAAGAGTGCACTACCGGGCATGGCGGGTTCTGAGAACACCGTTTGAGTACCACCAGGCCGTCGTCAACATCTTTGTGTAAAAAATAAGAGTTTTGCCTATACATGACACAGAATTTTTTAACAAATGGTATTTCTGTATCGGTCATGTTCTCAGTAACACGGAAATGTACTTCTTAGTTTTCCGACATGTCTGTCTGTCTGTCTGTCTGTCTGTCTGTCTGTCTGTCTGTCTGTCTGTCTGTCTGTCTGTCTGTCTGTCTGTCTGTCTGTCTGTCTGTCTGTCTGTCTGTCTGTCTGTCTGTCTGTACGCGCATCACGAGAAAATGACTAAATAGTACTTATTGAAAATCGGTATGTGAAGTCGGAGAATGTGGCACTACAATCTAGGATATACATAATTTTATTCACGCTGAGTGAAATGGTAGTTTAGGGGAAAGCCTAAATTCAATTCACAAAAATGTATGTTATTAGTGGTGTTATGGATCAATATTACATAAAAAAGTTATGTGAAATCGAATTTCCGATTATTTATGTCTTATACATTGTTACCGTGCCGGCGATGATAACAGAGATATTCAAGAATTTCTATTTTTGTTGCTACGTCCATATCAATGCCGAGCCACAATAAAATGGGGAACAGAATTCAATGAAAATCGATATGTAAAGTCGGGGAATAAAGCACTACAGCACAGGCTATAAATAAATTTATTCGCGCTGGATGAAATGATAGCTTAGGGGAAAGCGCCTAAAATTTAATTTTTAAATACCTATGTTATTATGCGATTTAATAAAGTCTTATTCACAACGTGTACGCTAGAATTCTATAAACAGCGTAGAACTGCGTAGCGAAGCACGGGTACACCGGCTAGTGTTAATACATAGTTAGAGTGGTATTTTTTCTTACAAGCGACATACATCTGTTGTCTCCCGGTCTTCACCTCGATTGACGGATAGTGAACACAAAAGTAAGTTTCTAGAGCTGATAACCTTAATCAGTTATAACATTATTCATCTTTCACTGACGCATTCATATCGAAATGAAATTGAATGTAAAATATTTCTCCCCCTGATGATTAATTAAAGGGACGCGGTATTTTGACCGTGCAAAGGTAGCATAATCATTAGTCTTTCAATTGAAGGCTGGATGAATGGTTTGACGAAATATTAACTGTCTCTATTTAATGAATAGAATGTAACTTTTGAGTCAAAAGGCTTAAATTAATATGAAAGACGAGAAGACCCTATAGATCCGTATATGAGATTATACGTATTTTGTTTAGTGGTATTGTTAATAAGTATATTATCATATTTTGTTTGGGGTGACACAGAGATAAATAACTCTTTGTAATTTAAACATTGATTTATGAATATATAATCCGTTAATAGCGATTATAAGGTAAAGTTACCTTAGGGATAACAGCGTAATTTTCTTTGAGAGTTCATATCGACAAGAAATATTGCGACCTCGATAATGGATTAAGGAAAATGATTAGGTGTAGACGTTTAATTAATAAGTCTGTTCGACTTTGAGTTTCAAGAACATAACTATTACTACTCAAGTAACAATATTTACAATTGGAATTTTTAATTTAAATTTGTTTTCATTGTAATCCATCTCTTACTTGATTATAAGCTGTACCTTGACCTGACATTCACTCCAATAAAAGTTATAGAAAATTATCACTCTAAAAAATTTATCTTACGACGGCTGTATACAAACTAATGACAATTTTTCATCTTTTAATACGTGCATTATTTAATGTCCTTTTGTTTATATGTGCTGGTTCATTAATTCATAATATAAAGGATTCTCAAGGTATTCGGTTTATAGGAAATATTTGTAATCAAATACCACTAACGGCTGTATGTTTTAACATTTCTAATCTTGCGCTTTGTGGTATGCCTTTTTTGGCCGGTTTCTATTGTAAGGATTTTATTTTAGAGATTATTGGATTATCTTATATTAATTTATTTAGTTCTTTCTATATTTTTTCTACAGGTTTAACTGTATGTTATTCTTTACGATTGGTGTACTATTAAATGACGGGTGAATTTAACTCTACATCATTTCACCCATTAAATGATATGTTTTACATGTAAATTTTTGTGGATATAGATTTATATGCTTAAATAGTAAAGTATATTTGCAGTATTAAATATTATTTATCAAGGTGACTTGGAATTAGTAATATAAAATGTAGCCGGCTAAAGTCGTGCCAGCCACCGCGGTTATATTTGACCCCAAGGAAGCTGTTCCTATTACTAGAAATAGAATTACAACACCAGTATATCAAGTGTGTATATAACTATATGAACCATAATACATTCCTTGGCCTACATGAAGGTAAAGGCAGTTATAACATTATTCATCTTTCTCTGACACATTCATATCGAGAATGAAACTGAATGTAAAAAGTTCTGCTTCATATCTCATTTCTCACTAACCGGAAATGACTAATTCCAGCAAGATGGAAAGTCAGCTGTTCTCAGTTGCTGTAAAAAAAACACTTAGGGATGACGGGGTTAAAAACCGAATGTTCCTGTCGGAGCCGTTATCCTTTATTTCCGCAAGAATTGCATCGCTTGGGGAAGCAGGGGTTTGTTCATGGATAGACTTGGTATAGAATTCTCAACGAACAAGTTTAGACTGATATTTCAGGACGTGGTACACATTTTTTGTACAAGTTGTTTTACGTCGCACCGACAGAGATATGTCTTATGGCGACGATGGGACAGGAAAAGGCTAGGAGTGGGAAGGAAGCGGCCGTGACCTTAATTGAGGTACATCCCCAGCATTTGCCTGGTGTGAAAATGGGAAACTAGGAAAACCATTTTCAGGGCTGCCGACAGTGGGTTTCGAACCCACTACCTCCCGAATACTGGATACTGGCCGCACTTAAGCGACTGTAGCTATCGAGCTCGGTATGCTATAAACTAAACACCTTTCTGTATTATCAAGCCCAGCAGTGGGCATTTTTAAACCGGATTTGTGAATTTCTCAATCTTGACACTGAGGTTTTGAATCCGGAATTACATTCTTTCGCTGCCATAAATTGCAGCATTTCTGGAGACTTACGAGGCCTGTCAGGAAAAGGAAACTCTACGAGGATGACTTCGATCAGAGCTCGTCGGCCGACGGAATTGTGCCTTAGCTCGGAATTTAAGTTCTCTTGTTTGTCCTGTATCTTCACTTACTATTTTAATCAAAACTAAATCATGCATGTTTTGTACATAGTAATTTGTTTAAATATGTACTTGTATCATTAGTGATTAACATGAAAATCTGAATAATAAGTAGTTAGATTTTGAAAATTGTAATGGACTGATTTATAAGCGCATTATCTAGTACTTACATAATCATGTAAAATATGTTTTTTTGATTAAAATATTGTATCTTTCTAAGAGTGATTTATATTTTTTCTTCTGCTTCTTCTTTATCTGTTTACTCTCCAGGGTTGGTTTTACCCTCGGACTCAGCGAGGGATCCCACCTCTACCGCCTCAAGGGCAGTGTCCTGGAGCTTCAGACTCTGCGTCGGGGATACAACTGGGGACGATGACCAGTACCTCGCCCAGGCGACTTCATCTGCTATGCTGAACAGGGGCCTTGTGGGGGATGGGAAGATTGAAAGGGATAGACAAGGAAGAGGGAAGGAAGCGGCCGTGGCCTTAAGTTAGGTACCATCCCGGCATTTGTCTGGAGGAGAATTGGGAAACCACGGAATACCACTTCCAGGATGGCTGAGGTGGGAATCGAACCCACCTCTACTCAGTTGACCTCCCGAGGCTGAATAGACCCCGTTCCAGCCCTATTACCACTTTTCAAATTTCGTGGCAGAACCGGGAATCGAACCTGGGCCTCCGGGGATGGCATCTAATCACATTAACCACTACACCACAGGGGCGGACTGATTTATCTTTATTTCTCTTATGCGCAATGCCTAAGTAAATGACATTTAGAGAGAAACACTTGGCACTTCATATTCAGAACAATTCGACACTTCCATGGACTATTGTGTTGTTTCTGAACGCCTACAGACTTTCCAGAGGCTCAGAGTATAAAGCCTAACCTTTTAAAATGTGGGCGTTGTGAATGTTGCTTCATCTACTTCTATCACAATCACATGAATGAAATTAATTTTAATTGAGTTTTGTTGCCCTGTCTCATTTGTGTATTTTAATATAGTGCTATTAAACGTATCGTATATTAATTAGAAATACAATAACACATCCTGACTGTCGCCGGTCTGCGAGGTGCAGGTGGTAGAGCGCTGGTTTTCAGAGCCCAACATGGTTGGTTAATACAAGATCAGTCCGGTGGAAATTCAAGATGAAGTACGCCAGTCTGATGTTAGATTTATTGGCAGATGAATTAACTCCTGCGGTACAAAATTTCGGCACGTCGGTGTATCCGAAAACCATAAAAAGAATTAGTGGAACGCAAATCCGTTATTATTATTATTATTATTATTATTATTATTATTATTATTATTATTATTATTATTATTATTATTCCGGGGTATCTGTGGAACGCAGAGGTGATGAAAGAAGGTGCGGGCTTGAATGGGTCTAACTACAATATCAAAATTAATTTAAAACTTAAACTGAAGGTTATATTTTCAGAACTTCAAACGTAACCATTTTTCATAATAATGAATCATCAGGTACAATGACAGTCATAAAGCAAGTCAAGGAAAAATACAAGATTAGTGAACTTGACAAATTTTGGGCTTCAAGCCCCTCGTTTTACAATTCTTGAGCTCCCAGCTCAAATTTACAATTCAACAAAGAACAACCTTAGTAAAGGGCAGAAATCCCCTAACTCAAAGAGCTCTTGCTCCTAAAATTTACAATATCTAGCCTTCCAGAGGCACACTTTACAATTACAAAATTTGGAAAAGAGGTAACAGGCTCTTGGTTCCGTACTGCCTACTCAAGGCAACATTACATCAATCTCGGGTCTCTCAAACCACCATTTAAAACTTGAACTTATTTTTTACAGGGGTATTAAATACCCAATCTACTGGGCCGTCGTGGAATAAAAATAACAGGTTAAATAAATGGCCCGAACACAAAATGAATGGAGGCGAATACTTGCACTCCTAGATATGAACACTGAGAAACCTAAGGGGCTCTAGGCGGATGAAACAGGGGCTATTCCCAAACTACTGAGGTGACTTCGTATAGAAATTACTTTACCACATTACAGAAGGAAAAACAGTTATAAAACGTAGTCACCTCCAACTAAGATGAAGGGTAGCTCGAGAGGGTAGTTCACTCTATATCCCCGATTTACAGTTAAAGATTTTATGAAGGTTTTACTTTAGCCGAAAGAAAGTTACATTTTAGAAAAGCTTGTTACGTAACTAAAGAGTCGGACCTTTCCCTCAGGTTAAACTGCGGAGGTAGCAAGAAAGAATAAAGTTATGTGGTCATTACCTTGTACATGTTCAGGTTGCCGACGAAAGAGGCCGCCCGCCTCCCGCTTAACACACATATACTCAGATAGACGTCGATCAGTTGGCCAAGAAACGTGAAAAGCCGCAGTTTATAAATCCTCAGGGAAGGTTCAAGATCATTCAAAGCTAAACTAGCCACACCCTCTCAATTTTATTGGTAGATTTAAAAGTAACACTCAGAATCGAACAAGAAGCCTGTGATAGGCGGAAAATTAATTACAGAAATTAGTGATGGGCTAGATTCAAAACTGGCGGAAATAAAAAGGAAATATTGCCAACCCAAAAATAAATGAACATCAATCAGTTACAAAAACCTGGAAATACAAAACTTCTTTAAATTATAAGTTATTTCACTTTGCACCAGAGGGCATGATCATAGTTTTCTTTGGTGGTGTCATCTGTGGAAAAATGTCCAAACTTCTTGATAAATGGCAAACAAAACAAGGAGAAATTCACTCAGTTTAGGCAACTGCACAATAACAAAATTACATCATTTTTCCGTGGTGACATCTTCTGTGTAAAGTTCTAAGTTGGTGTAGTTTCCGTTTCGCTGTTTTACCAACAGAGGAGTTCATTTAGGCGCTGAATTATTATTACTATTATTATTATTATTATTATTATTATTATTATTATTATTATTATTATTATTATTATTATTATTTCAGCTAAATGTGTGCAATGTTCATTCTCCTGCAATTTATTGCACCTCTCATAAGTTTCGACAAGTAAATTCCTGTCCTCATCCCGAGGTAGTGCAGCTCTTTTCAGGCGTACCCCCAATGGAAGTGAGCAGCATGTACTATTTCAACCACATACCAGCCCTCCTACCATTCTAAACCCTTTACTGCATGAATTATTTTTCGTTTTCGTTTGGTGAAGAAAATTTCAATCTTTAATATTCAACTTACGTTTAGTGTTTTAGATCTACCAGCAATTCTTAACTGGGACTAATGACTTAACACTCGTAAGTGATTTGGCTTGCCATAATGGGGTACATATAGAGTTTTTCACGATTTTGTGCTAAGCTTTTAACATTCAAAGACCGAAAAGTAATATGTTGCCTCACGGCAACAGTATGCAGTAAAGCAGGGCCTCTCAGGGTGCATGCGCCTGGTGAATGCACTGTGCACGGTGCAAAAGACGACTTCGCTTGGTTGTCTAGAGCACAGACCCCCACTCCTCGATTTGGAGCAATAGCGCTGTCTCTCTTTCTTCCCACGCCTGTCTCGCTCGCTCCCCCTGTCTCCCTCTTCGTCACTTGCTCCGTAGCGCTCCAAATCCGAGCCGAGTTGAGCCGAGCTTAGCCGAGTAGCCCAGAGACGAAGCGTTGGTTCGAGCCGAGCCGAGTGGAATCGATGCACAGTGCACGGAGCTCTTGCGCCTCGATTTGCACGCGTCAGATTTTGGGCGTTTGAGAGGCCCTACAGGAAAGGGTTAAATTACTTGCAGTACCGAAAATTGAACTCAGGCTCCCGAGGACGACAGCTAATAGCACTAGCCGTTACGCTACAGATGCGGACATAAGTTACGTTTGTCAGAATGAAGGTATCATTCATGAATTTAGACTTTTCTTGCTTAGTTCAGTCAACGCCGATCCAAGATAAAATGGGAGAACAGACTTTAATAAATCGGTATGTAAAGTCGGGAAATAACGCACTACAGTGTAGCCAATAAATAATTGTATTCACGCTAGGTGAAATGGTAGTTTAGGGGAATGCCTAACATGTAAGTTTCGAATATCTATGATATTATTAATGGTAGTACACAACGAAAGTTACACAGAATACAATCTCTGACAATTTATGTCCTGTACAGTATTACCGTAGAGACTACGAGAACATAATTCATGAAATATCAACACCGAGCATCGCTAACATGGGAAAATTGTTCAATCGTGTTAACTCGCGTTTGTGGTGGTTCCTGTCGTGATTGTCTTTAGGAGAAAAACCGCGTGGATATCGGCCTATATTGACAAGGAAAACTGTAGAGATGATTATCAAAATGAGAAAATTAGTAAAGGAAAGATCGCTTGAAGAATAAGACAAGCGGGAGTTATGAAAGGGAGAAGAACGGCTTCCTTCTCGTTAGATGCTCTAATATCACAGAGTTGTCCGGCTCCATGGCTAAATGGTTAGCGTGTTGGCCTTTGGTCACAAGGGTCCCGGGTTCGATTCCCCGCAGGGTGAGGAATTTTAACCATTATTGGTTAATTTCGCTGGCACGGGGACTGGGTGTACGTGACGTCTACATCATCATTTCATCCTCATTATGAAGCGCAGGTCGCCTACGGGTGTCAAATCAAATGACCTGCATCTGGCGAGCCGAACTTGTCCTCGGACACTCCCGGCACTAAAAGCCATACGCCATTTTATTTCATCACAGAGTTGGAAGAAAGCCAAATGTGAAGGACTAAAATATCGAAAGCCCATAAAACTTATTAACAATAACACTACATTCACTACTGTTTGATGTGACGTCCTTTGTCTCATCTGCTGCCACTCATCTCCGGTGAATGGGATTACTGCTGCGTCCCGAGTAGAATAGCCTGCCTGAAGTAGCTAGGAACTTAAATAACTTTCTTGTTTTAGCGTTCCATTCCTCTGGTTCATACGTTCTTATAACTACTGGTACGTGGCACATTGGCTCTTCATAATATTCCAGCTATTTGATCCTTGCTCTAAGGCGCTCATACGAAGGAGGAGTGTGCACACTAAACGGAAAATGGCATTACAGTGTGCACGGCAGTCTGTGGCCCGGTCATTACAACTGTTCGTGGAAATTGAGAACTTAATAATAATAATAATGTTATTTGTTTTACGTCCCACTAACTACTTTGTAAGGTCTTCGGAGACGCCGAGGTGCCGGAAGTTAGTCCCGCAGGAGTTCTTTTACGTGCCAGTAAATCTACCGACACGTGGCTGTCGTATTTGAACACCTTCAAATACCACCGGACTGAGCCAGGATCGAACCTGCCAAGTTGGGGTTAGAAGGCCAGCGCCTTAACCGTCTGAGCCACTCAGCCCGGCAGTTGAGAACTTGTGCCGTTCTTTATCTATACGAGCATTTCATGATTATGACAGCATTGCTTTAACCGCGACATTTCAGTCAGTTTTGTATAACATTATATTGACTATTGTTTGTTGTGACGTGCTTTGTCTCTTCTGCTGCTACTCATCTCCGATAGGTGGGACCGACCTATGTTGAGTTCAGTTTAAAATTTGTCCGTGTCTGTTACAGCATCACAGGAAAATAGATGAGTTGATTTTAATTAAAGTTGGTTTTTCAGTTCAGAATAAGGTCGAGTAGGATAGTACCTATAAATTGCCCAAAATATTTCACCAAAAGGGGCCTAAATCATTCAACTCGATGCACAGTGGCTCCAGAAAGTATTCGTCGCTCTGATAGAACACAATGCAAGATGATTTACTGAAATAAAACGAAATTCAGACAATGAACTATACATTTCTTATATGCATAAAGCATACTGTAGTAGCCACAAGGAAAAACAAAACACTTCATACTTGTCCATGTTAATTGACAAAACAGACTAAAACAACAGAACGGTTCGAAAAGTGGTCTCCAAGAAGTTTTCGTCCGTGCCCTCGTCTGGCTATTTCGACGTTACTTTTGGAGTTCAGTACTTCGTTGGGCCACCTTTTATGTTTAATAACCTCTGCCAGTTTTCGGGATATGGATTTCACCAAACTGTCAGTCATGGTTTTTCCACTCGTCCAGCAATGCTGCTTGCAACTCATTCTTATTGGAAATAGGTCTTTTGCGTATGTTTCGTTCCAAAACATTCCACAAATGCGCAATAGGATTGAGTCCGGTGACCGAGGTGGGTTCTGCATATAACGTGGTGTGTTATAAAGCAGCCACGGCCTGGTGTTAAGAGCCGTGTAATTAGGGTCGTTGTCTTGGGTCAAAATGTAGTCCCCTGTCAGGCCCGTATCTTCTTTACTTTAGACAAGATGGTCCTTCAGAATCCGAATATATCCACGGTGGTCCAAGATACCTTCAGTTAGATGCAAGGCCCCAACACTACTCGCACTCATGTCCCCCGATACTTGTACGGAACACCCACCGTGTTTGACAGTAGCAGTCAAGTTCTGTTCTTCCATCTCACTATTTAGTCTCCAAACCCTCACTCAACCATCCGACTTGAAAATATTAAATTTACTTTCGTCTGTGAAGACGACACTTTTCCAGAATTTAAAGTCTTTATTTTTGTCGGTTTCTGCAAATGTGCGTCTCTTCTTTCTATTCACTTTGTTAATGTATGGCATTCTGCGGGCTGTTCGTCCAGAAAAGTAAGCTGCATAGAGAACATTCCTTACAGAATTCTCTGAAACAGTCTTCCCTAATGCATTTGCGACCGGAACTTTATTTTCGGGGCACTCAATTTTGGATCCTTTTTAACTTGACGGACCACTAGCCCCTTTTCCTTCTCTGTCAAGATAGGTGAACGGCCTTTTCAGGGAGCATTTTGGTATTTCAGTGTTTTAGTAAACCTGTATATTATGCTTCTTACTGTTGTAATGGGTCTGCAGAGAAGTCCACTAATGTTTTTATAAGATTTACCTGCTTTAAATTGACGTACAGCAATCCGGCCTTCCTCCTCTGTTCTTTGCTTGTTTCTCCGTCCCATTCCGTAATATACATGTGGCGTCGGTGTCTCCCAAGGATGCACTGCGGACTAGCCTGCTATATTTGAATTAGTGCATGCGGACGAATGCATATTGGAGGATATATGTCGCTGATATTTGCTTTTAATGGGAATAACTTACGATTATTGCTGCCCATTGGCTTTTTCTTAACGAATATGAAAGCCGTAAATTTTCAACCGTTAGGTTACATTTACGTCGGTGAGGCATTTTATATATGGACGTCATATTTAAACTCATAACTTTACGTAGGTTACCAGACGAATACTTCTTGGAGCCACTGTATATCTCTCTTACGGTTGATTTTACACGCAAATGCCTAAGGATGAATTTTGTTCCTATACCTTTTTTTTATAAGTGAGAAGTAAGGGAAATATCTGTGGCAGTCAAGTGAAAGTAAAGTAAACTGACTCTATACAGTTCTTACGGATTTCGCTCCGGCAACCTTTCAAAGGCTTTGTATACCTGTCAGTATTTTTTAAAATATTAACCCAATACTTGGCTCACTTTTATTCCGGGAGGAAGAGATCTAATCAATATCAGCAATAATGCCAAAAATAAAAAGAACTTCTGAAGCATCCCCAGATTCTGAGGCACATAACTTTAAAGGGCCACACAAGGGAGCGAGTATGTCACAACAAGCCGCTGACAGGGGAGGCATGCCTCAGACTCTGGGTAACAATATGAGGAGTGGACAAAAATGTCATAATATACTTGTTATGTGATTGTCCCCTCTACGAAGGATACAACAGCTGGTAGATTATATTTTTCGCATTCATAAGAAAGAAGAATTAAGACATGGAACAGTGAGCAAGTTGGCCGTGCAGTTAGAAGCGCACAGCTGTGAGCTCTCATTCGAGAGATGGTGGGTTTGAACCCCACTGTCGGCAGACCTGAATATGGTGTTCCGTGTTTTCCCATTTTCACACCAGGCTAATGTTGGGCCACGGCCGTTACCCTCCCACTTGCCTATCCCATCGTCGTCATAAACCTATCTGTGTTTGTGCGACGTAAAGCAAGTTGTAAAAAAGTAAAGATATGAAAACCTGAATCAGGTAGAGAATAAAATGTAGCCGGACTGAGTTGCTCAGACTGTAGAGCAGTGGTTCCCTGAGACGAAATTTGTGCGTTCGATCTTGGATCAGTTAAGGTATTTGAGGATGCTCAGAAATGCCAAGTTGGAGTCGGTAGATTTACTGTCACGTAAAAGAAATCCTGTTGGACAAAATTCCTGCACCTCAGCGTATCCGAAAATCGTAAACGTAGTTAGTGGGATCTAAAATCAACGAAGTTATTATTCCTGTTACTACATATCATCTGCAGGGCTGCCGTTGGTGGGGATCGTTCGCACCTTCTCCTCCTCAACGCAAGCTACAGCTTCGTGACGCGAAGTACATCCTAGGTGTATCCTCCCAGGTCTATTTGGAGTTGTGATTGGAGCATACGCAAATCATTGAAAAACGGAACCAAGAGGCGTTTCCACTGGCTGCTCACCAAGGCGGCCGTGCTTGGAATTCAGTCCAATGAACATGGGGTTATAGAAAGTCACTTTCCTTTTGTTCGATCAAACGATTGTATCGGGACTCAATCCCACAAAGACGTAGGTGAAGAGAATCTCCCATTTAATGTTTTTGGCTGCTCGAGGATGGGAAAGGACTAGCTAGGATTGTAAAGTAAGCTGCCGTGACCGTAATTAAGATACAGCCCCAGCAATTGCCCGGTGTTGAAATGGGAAACCATAGCTGCCTGCTGTCATTTCTTGATGGATGCAGTACTTTTGCATCCATCTCTTGGCACAGGCCAGAGCAAAGTGTAGCTTCCACTGAAGTCCCGGTCTCATCAATGGCTGTGACAATATGGAAGCTGCTGGGGTATGGGTGGTGCTGAGTAATGGCATTCAGAGTACAAACAGTGCATCTGATTGTTATGAAAGGTGTTGCTCATAGGGTCAGTCGTGCTGCAATAGCACTGCGTGGCCCAGTGAGGAAAGCAATGGCAAACTACCTCACTCCTCGTCTTGCCTAGTACGCCTCATTTTGGTACTGCCACTGGTTTTTGCGGTTTTCATATGACTGCGTAGCCTTTGGTGGTGCTATTTGAGGATCCAACCAGCCTCTGGGCTGATGACTTAACAGACAGACAGAATACGTCTGCAGGGCTACCGACGTAGTGTTCGAACCCACACTCTCCATAATGCAAGCCACAGCTTCGTGAAGCGAACCGTGCAGCCAAGTTGCTCGGTGATCATTTTTCCTCTGTACTGAAAGATTTCAATGGTCCACACGCACATGTGAATCTATGCTTAAGAACTGTCGCACTTTTGGTTTCTTACTATTTGCCAAATAACGGGACATTCTCGTCTCATTTTGGTGGTCATTAAAGTCAGCCCTTGTTGAGTACAGTTCTCTTGTAGCCCATTATCACTCGAGCTACACTCGACTTAAGGTCACTAATGAGTCCTACTTCTACCTGGCTTTTCTTCTTGTCTTCTTTTTGCTAGACAATATTCCCACCCGTCCCACACTTCTGCAGTTACCTTCCTTATAGTTTGGCACCACCCAATCTTCCTGTCTGATGATTCTTGCCATCTTTTCATGTACAACCAACTTTATTAAAAATTTATTTGGCTTTTGGCCCCATCAACCATACAGCCAGCAAACCATTAAAAATTTAAAAATTGCACTGCAATGTATATAAATACACATCACAGTTACAGAAAAGAAATTACGTAAATGGCAGACAGAAAATATCACCTGGAACAGTCTTCTTCAAACCACAAACTCCCTGGACGTTCTGACATTCACAATTCTTGATTTGCACTTTTTTGAACATAACTAAAATCAATACAAATGTCTGACTAAATAAGAGAGGGCCGGGCTGAGTGGCTCAGGCGGTTGAGGCGCTGGCCTTCTGACCCCAACTTGGCAGGTTCGATCCTGGCTCAGTCCGGTGGTATTTGAAGGTGCTCAGATAAGTCAGCCTCGTGCCGGTAGGTAAAGGAACTCCTGCGGGACTAAATTCCGGCACCTCGGCCTCTCCGAAAACTGTAAAAGTAGTTAGTGGGACGTAAAGCAAATAACATTATTATTTAAATAAGAGGGGTAAAAAGGACACAAATAGATCACTATTTTTGAGAAATTCGGTTAAAATTTCATATATTCCCTGACTGGCAGGAGAAAGAAAAACTGGCACACTGGTCGGAAATGGAGTTCTAATTTTAATCAATTTTGAGAGCATTACTGTTCGTGCAGCGCTGTACTTACTACAACGTGGTTCAAATCTGAGACACATACTCACACGTGGGAGAGTCCACTTTTATACTGTGGAGATGGTTGGCTTAACATCCGTGTCCGAGTCGCATGCATATGGGGGATGTGATACGACGTCTGGCGAGTTTGATGCTGTCGAACCGTGGTTTGTTAGGGATATTAGCTTGAATTAGCACAATATCGTCCTTTGTGCAGATCCTGTGCATTCCATTTCGTCGACAATTTTCTACACCCAAACTTGAACTTCGTGTTCACAGCGTCGGCTATGTTCAGTGGATGTCCGCCTCGGTAGCTCAACGGTTAGCGCTATTTGCTGCCGTTCTCGGAGGCCTATGTTTGATTCCTGGAACTGTCAGAGATTTAAATTGGCAGTAGGGCTGGTATTTGATTAAATAAGGGTACATACAGCTCACCTCCATTGGGGGTGTGCCTGAAAAGAGCTGATCACCTCCGAAAGAGGAAATTAATTTGTATGGCTCCTTGGCTGAATGGTCACAGTAGTGATCTTCGGTTCAGAGGGCCCGGGACTGGACGGTTGTACTGTCTCCAAAATCCCTGAAATCACACACAGCATACAATACTATCCAGCACTACAATAACGTCAGGTATCCTATACACCTGCCTGCTGTCATTTCCTGATGGATACAGTACTTTTGCATCCATCTCTTGGCACAGGCCAGAGTAAAGTGTAGCTTCCACCGAAGTGCCAGTCAACATCCATGGCTGTGACAATATGGAAGTTGCCGGAGTATGGGTAGGGCTGAGTAATGACGTTCAGAGCATGACTAGTGCATCTGAGTGCTATGAAAGGTGCTGCTCATGGGGTCAGTCGTGCTGCAATAGTACTTTCTGACCCAGTGAGGAAAGCAATGGCAAACTACCTCACTCCTCATCTTGCCTCGTACGCCTCATTTTGATGCTGCCATTGGTTTTTGGGATTTCCTTATAACCGCATAACCTTTGTTGGTGCTATTTGAGGATCCAACCAGCCTCTGGGCTGATGACCTAACAGACAGACATACTATACACGGCAGGTGCCGTCCAGCCTCGTCGCATGGTCTGCTTTACAAGGGCTGCACCAGGCTAGAAATAACCACACGAAATGATGATGATGATTATTATTATTATTATTATTATTATTATTATTATTATTATTATTATTATTATTATTAGTGGATGAGCATGTATTTACTCTGTGTGCCAGGTGAAACGTTTCAAACCTGATCATTTCAGGAAAAAATACAAATTAACACGAACTACCTTTTTATAGAAAGTATTACGTTGGTTCAGTCAGATAAAATTATCTCAATTGTTTTCCATCCAAATGCTATGCAATATTTTACACTCATATCAGAAATTGTTAATCTCAGATTTTAGGCAGGTTTTTCAATTGATTTTCAATCTATTAGAATGTAGGAGTGAAAATTTCCAAAAATTAATCTTCCGTATTTTTTTAAGGATTTATATTGTTTTTAAGCCTGTTATATATTTCGGAAATGATTCTGAGTGCATAGTCAAAATTTCTACCAACCTAAGTTGGTGTAGAAAATATTCGTCCCCTAAATTTGACGGTTTTATGTGTTATTAGTGCCTAAACTTTCGAAAACTGCTGTTATGAGAAACAGCTTCTGAAGGAAAGAGGTTTTTTTTTCATATTGACACCATAACTTCATAACATCCCAGAAGCACAATTCGCATCCTTTCTTACGATTATTCCACTTATCTTTTCCTCTGCAGATTCCTCTTTCCGCTCCTGGGTTCTGCTCAGTAAACATTCATGCTTCCTGTGCAGGAATGTTGTCAATTGCCAGGTTGGTTCAACATTTTATTCCCAAGTTCTTCAATTC
Source organism: Anabrus simplex (assembly GCF_040414725.1). Lineage (NCBI taxonomy): Eukaryota > Metazoa > Arthropoda > Insecta > Orthoptera > Tettigoniidae > Anabrus > Anabrus simplex. The sequence continues at coordinate 109,229,167 of NC_090266.1, read as the reverse complement.
ATTCGTCCTGGCTGTTACATCATTGTAGCAAATTACAGCTTCAAGAACGACAAAACGATATTTGAGGTTCTTTCCCAAATGCAGTGATTAAAACTTTCATTGGGTTGACTGCCCTTGGCAACAGTTTTTCGTCGCTCATGAAGGCTGTAAACCAAGAAATGCTCTGCGTTATGCATAAATATAGCAGGCAGAGAAAGATGACGTTAATTTTTGTATGACCCATGCCCATTCTTAACTTCGTTCGTAATCTGTTTACCTCCCAGGGTCGGTTTTTCCCTCGGACTCAGCGAGGGATCCCACCTATACCGCCTCAAGGGCAGTGTCCTGGACCTTCAGACTTTGGGTCGGGGGATACAACTGGGGAGCATGACCAGTACTGCGCCCAGGCGGCCTCACCTGCTATGATGAACAGGGGCCTAGTGGAAGGATGGGAAGATTGGATGGGACAGGCAAGGAAGAGGGAAGGAAGCGGCCGTGGCCTTAAGTTGGGTACCATCCCGGCATTTGCCTGGAGGAGAAGTGGGAAACCACGGAACACCACTTCCAGGATGGCTGAGGTGGGAATCGAACCCACCTCTACTCAGTTGACCTCCCGAGGCTGAGTGGACCCCGTTCCAGCCCTCGTACCACTTTTCAAATTTCATGGCAGAGCCGGGAATCGAACCCGGACCTCCGGGGGTGGCAGTTAATCACGCTAACCACTACACCACGGAAGCGGACCCATTCTTAAGTTAAGATTTAAAAATACCTACAGGCATCAGAACCCCAATTAACTTAATATGTTTTGATTCATAAATCAATGGAGAGTTTTATAGGGCCAAAAACTCGACTTCTCTTCATTTAATAGCACCCATTGTTCTTAACGCAGTCAGCGTCAAACTCATACATATCCATTGCATGACGTCGATCCTTGGAAACTGCTAGGTTAAACATTGTCTTAGTTTAAAGCTTAAATACGCAATTTATTTTAAATATGGTGATGTTTCATTCCCGAAGTAATACATTATCATCAAAAAAAAAGATTTTCAAAATAATATTTGTCAATTTTTTTAAATTTATTTGGATCAGTCAAAATGTTAAGAGTTTTGAATGTTTTACATACCGACACATGCAAAGCTGTAAGATTACTGTAGCTATTGCCACACTTCAATTTGCGCCCAACTGAGTGGCCATGGCGGCTGAGGCGCTGGCTTTCTGACCCCAATCTGGCAGGTTCGATCCTGGATCAGTCCGGTGGAATTTGATGGTGCTCAAATACTCAGCCCCGTGTCGGTAGATTTACTGGCACGTAAAAGAATTCCTGTCGGACTAAATTCCGGCACCTCGGCGTCTCCGAAAGCTGTAAAAGTAGTTAGTGGGAAGTAAAGAAAATAACATTATTATTATTATTATTATTATTATTATTATTATTATTATTATTATTATTATTATTATTATTATTATTATTATTATTATTATTATTACACTTCAATTATTATTCTTTTTTTTGCAAGTTGCTTTACGTCGTACCGGCACAGATAGGTCTTATGGCGACGATGGGAGAGGAAAGGGCTAGGAGTGGGAAGGAAGCGGCCGTTGCCTTAATTAAGGTACAGCCCCAGCATTTGCCTGGTGTGAAAATGGGAAACCACGAAAAACCACCTTCAGGGCTGCCGTCAGTGAGGTTCAAATCCACTATCTCCCGAATAATGGATACTGGCCGCACTTAAGCGACTGCAGCTACCGAGCTCGGTACTTCAATCTTAGGGATGTCCTTACTTTCGAATTCTCTGAGGAAAACAACATTTTATTTCTTTTACCTTAACTGTTTAAAGGCAGTAGCGGCGTTAAGAAGCGCGGGGCCCCCCGCAATAATTGAAAATGGGCGCCTCGTTTCCTGATAGGGAAAGTTGCAAGTTTATTTCGTAGTACAACGTTGTATATTATTACAATGAAGATGAATAATAAGAAGAAGAAGTTACACAATTCAGTTTTCAGATCCAAAGGGATTAAAATAATGCACCAATATGGTACGTACACACACACACACACACACACACACACACACACACACACAAGAAATGCATATTCCAATTATAGTAACCAAAACATACTGACCGTCACAATGAAAAAATGAAAATCCACAGCCTGTTTCCAGTCATTTGACCGGGTCAGGAATTGAATGAATGAAGCTCCCATCTAGGGGCGAGGATAGGAAATGTGCCGGCTGCCGAAGCCTGTCGCACTCATCTGGGGCAATGGTAAGTGACTGACAGATGAAATGAAATGATATTGGAGAGTGTAGCTGGAATGAAAGATGACAGGGAAAATCGGAGTACCCGAAGAGAAACCTGCCCTGCCTCCGCTTAGTCCAGCACAAATCACACATGGAGTGACCGGGATTTGAACCACGGTATCCAGCGGTGAGAGGCCGGCGCGCTGATGCCTGAGCCGCGGAGGCTTTTTTACCGTCACAATATTATGAAATAATCTCGTTCCTAGGACCAAATAATTTACTACTATTTACAACTCAACCGGCCATCGTAGGCCTACTTAGCTACACGGACTGCTGAGAGTCATAAACAGGCTGGAAACTTCAGTGTTTAGAGTTTAGATAAGGAGGATGTCTTTGTTACGCATCTTCGCTAAAACTACTGCGTTCTCAGAACTGGCTGATGAAATGAAATGAAATGAAATGGCGTATGGCTTTTAGTGCCGGGATGTGTCCGAGGACTTCGGCTGGCCAGGTGCAGGTGTTTTGATTTGACTACCGTAGGCGACCTGCGCTTCGCGATGAGGATGAAAGGATGATGACGACACATACACCCAGTCGCCGTACAAGGAGAATTAACCAATTATGGTTAAAATTCCCGACCCTGCCGAAAATCGAACCCGCGACCCCCGTGACCAAAGGTTAGCATGCTAACCATTTAGCCATGGAGCCGGACAACTGGCTGATTATTACTTCAAAAGCCTTGTTGATTGTTGTGAGCTGCAGCAAGGGATGGTTATTATTGGAACAGGTTGGGAAAGCCACATTTTCAGAAATAACTACCGTACTGCTATCGAAGGAAGAAGATCTGCACTACGAAGGTCCAAGTTTGGAATAACCCCCTGTAATAAAAATAATATTGTGTTGTGCGCTGTAGCTTTATCAATATGTAAAGTCACTCTTCAGCTACTAAATTAAGAAACAGTCATGGGCCCCTCACAAGCCATGGGCCGCGGGGTCTGTGGGGTCCTTATCGCCGCCACTATTTAAAGGTTACAGTTCATTCCAGCTGATTAGCAAGAAAATCCATAACATAAAATGATTGTTCATTTTTAATACACTAGCGACCCCTAGCGAGTTAGTCTGTAAGGTAAAAGTAAATGCATACTTATAAAATCGTAAAGCGGATATAAAAAGTAGCAAATTCTCCTTTGCACATATGCAATGCTGTGCCTTTAAGGGTTAAACTACAATTAATGAACAATAAGTGTTTAGCTTTGGGTGTTATGAAAAACATCAGCCTGGAACAGGAGAGTTACATTACACAGAGTGCTTATCACAGCGTTCCTATAAAAGAGAGCATTTTCATGATAAAATACATGACTGATTGGTGAGCATTCGTTCACATTCCACCACTCTCAACCAGTCTCGTCATCCCGCTTTAATTTAATATTTGTTCTTCAAGAATTGTTATACGTCTAATCGACATGAATAGTTTACAACCCCGAAGGAATTTGCTTTTGGTTTGGATGGAGAAACTAGTACTTCATTAACTGCAAGTTAAAAGTGCGCTCTGTTCATTTTACGACCACTTCGTGAAATGTTTTCCTATCTCCTGTAAATAAATTTCCTATTCAGAGACCGATGCTCTTTCACAACACCTTAAGGTGTACTTTACATTTTCTCACGTTGACAAGGTTTTCCATTAGCAGGTGATATCACACAAGAAATATAAGTCTCTCGTGTGGTGCTTTCAAGGATATCGTGCTTCCCAAGCTCGAGGTGCGTTGGGTTGCTTTCATTCCAACATATACACGACTGTTCGTATTTTGTGATATACGTAAGAGGAGGGGAGATTTCTGTTCTTCAGCGCACCCTTATCTGACACGCAAACAGGAAGGACATTGCTTCAAGCAGCCAACCATCTGTTAGTCTGGCACATGCAATACTTCTAATTAACAAGACATACTGTAGTACAGCTCCTCAAATGACTTTTAGTAGCTATGTATCCTGGCATTTACAGAAGTTCCTAAGGCGAAGAAATTGGTCACCTGGCTTCAGTGCTAAGATAAACTGAATGGATGAAAACCATAACGTTAAAAGTAGCATTTTGGTCATTCAGAGTAAAGGCATTTAAACTTCTTAAATACTCATATAAAGCATGCTGTTTGTAGTTATACCACCCATCACTAGAGCGCAGAATATTACCGCTATCACTTGTATCTACATCCTGCACTTAACTCATTTTTTTTAAATGTCACTTATACCGTTATGGCTTTCATCCATTCAATTCTATACTACAACCAGCGAGGAAACCATTCATGCTGTAAACATGAGCATGTGCTCATGTTAACGTTTATTGGTTGATGCTGCCGTAGAATGCCTGCGCGAAGACATGCCAGGTCATGGCATAATGCGATCCTACAAGCACAATGTCCAAAATATTTCTCAAATAATTTCAATAAGAATAATATGTAAGAACCGAACCATTGTCACTAATATAAGCAAGTAATTCAAGCTGAAGAATGCCGGGGACCTATGCCCTCATACTTGACTCGCCATGTTGAATCCCTAGCCTCTATGACATCGTCCGTTCGGGAAGGCTCGACGGAAGCTTTATCTCCACTGAGTTGGTGTAAAGCGTGGTAAGCGGATATGTTGTGCTTAATAATAAAACTCGAAGAAGTCCGGACACCAACGACGCTCTGGTGAGTGTAACGACTAAAATGTACCATGCCTTTTTTTCACGTCGTGGCGAAATAGCTGAGATTCTGGGAAGCGGTTAGTCTATGCGATACGACTGTCGACCGTCTTGTCATTAATCCGAACGATACGAGCAGCAGTGAGAAAGAGGAGAGAGGGGAATCCGATTCGGAAGGAGTTCATCATTTATCAGATTCTAATTAGCTAAAGTACGATTTACAATTTTCTTTAACATGGCCATTTCAAAACTATATTTCCTTCCTATAATTTAATTTTATTGAAATATTAAAAGTGAGAATTTGCCCTCATATGTGCTGCTGTGAATGATTTGTTACGTATTTACATTTTGGACATAACCTCAAATCCATCAACCTTCCGTAATTTCTTTCTTTCCTGCGATGTTAAATATCCCGGTGTGATATGTCATTAGCTTCTTGTTTATTCGTCACGGACAGTCACTATAGTTTGCATCGTATTCCATATCATCATTGCATTTCATCTACATGTTGACATCAGTGTGGTATCCGGCAACAGTCTGATGTAACTGCGGCAAGCAGGCAAGGTAATGACTCTATAGAAAACCACACGTGGGTCTTGCCATGTGGGGGCAAGTAGACCGGTGATTCTCTAATCAACGTGGAGACCGCCGATGGACACATGATTTTCTTTGTTTGCAACAGTTTTGGTTCTCTCGATGACGGCAGAATAGGCAGATATCCTCCTCCTCAGAGACTAGAACATCGCCAGATTTTTTGGTCATTCAACCGAGTATGATCAGGTATTCAGTCCACCGACTGTTTTATTGCAGTCTCTTTGTCTACATCTCTTGTGTTACCATTCTTATGTTTGCGTAGGAATTAGAACCTAGAACGCCGTCTACTTGTCACAAGTATATTTATTTATTTATTTATTTATTTATTTATTTATTTATTTATTTATTTATTTATTTATTTATTTATTTATTTATTTTTAATTTAAATTCCGATATTTTGAAAATAAATATAGGACTTTTCCGTAAATATTTAATCGCGAATAGTAGCTTTGTACGACGTAAAGGCCTATTTGGAGATACCATTGCTTAGCTCATTTTAGTACGAAAATCTCCTGCAATTTCGTCATGAATAGCGCCAATGTTTTTTTCTTATGGCATTCCACATACTGTTACAGCAATTGTATTGCACATCTGAAAACTGGACCTTCAATTCAATTATAGAAAGAGGCTACTTCTTTCCCTAGACCGAGATAGCAGCTTATCAAAATTCCCAGTGTACTCACTCCACACTAGATTCAAATTTCAAGAACAACTAGATAGCCAGACTTATATCTTTGTTACGTAAAAGTAATACCTCATTTATTATAATAATTATAGTAATAATTTATACTTACCGAGCGAGTTAAGGACGCGTAGCTGAGAGCCTGCTTTAGGGAGATGGTGGGTTCGAATCCCACCGTCGGCAGCCCCGAAGATGAGATGGATTTCCGTGGTTTCCCATTTTCACACCAGGAAAATGCTGGGGCTGCACCATAATTAAGACCACGGCTGCTACGTTCCTATTCCTGACCCTTTCCCATCCTTGCGTCGCGGAAACTCTCGATGTGTTAGTGCTACCTTAAACCAATAACACAAACTGTACACAATTCAAATTAATTAGGGAAACATGTTTTGTAACGTCTGGTATGTGAACGTTAATCTTGTAGATGGGGTTCCAATGGTCGTACAGCATACCTTGAGACCTTAGCTACTCAGGGTATGTCAAATCGAAGTAATACTCCATCTGTAGGCGTAGCCATGCATTAAATTGTCAGGTGACCCCTCAATACAAAGTGAATAGCGGTGCGCCCATGTGTCATCGTGAGGTACACAGAATAGCGCGGTCATTTGAGCACGTTGTCCGTTAACCAGCACATCTCATGAGACATCTTAACGAGATTCAAGTCGCAAGTGCCGTCACTGTGATCCAGGTAGGATGAACTTTTCGTCGTGTTGCTGTGGATCCCAGGGTCTCTCCATCAGTTATTCACCGCTTGTGGAATCGCTACAATGAGACAGGCCAGGTCACAAGAAGGGTTGGACAAGGTCGTGGACGCATGACAACCCCACAGGATGACCGATAACTGACCATCTGTGCGTTGCGGCATCGTTCAGCAACTGCCAGAGATCTGTAACAAGACCTCAGGAGGGTAAGTGGAGTCACGGTGTCTGACAAGACAGTAAGGAACAATAGTTAAGAGAAGTGTTTTTACGATCCAGACGTCCTGTTCGAGTGTCACGCTTAACGCAGCAACATCGCGCAGCTCGCCTTCTCTTTGCCCGTACCCACGTCAACTGGCAACATCGCCATTGGAGACCTGTGTTGTTCACAGACGAGTCCAGATTTCCCCTGACACAGCGCGATGGACGTCAACGTGTATGGAGACGCCGTGGTGTGCAGTACATGCCAAATGTTGCCCAGGAAGGCGACCGATTCGGATAAGGTTCTGTGATGAGGTGGGGTGGCATCAGTATTGGTGGCCGTACGGATCTTGTCGTCGTCCGTGGTAATCTTACCGCTGCGGGGTACATCGAGCATGTGTTGGTTGCTGCAGACGGTGTTGGCCCTGAATTCGTACTCACGCACGACAATGCCAGGGCTCATCACCAGAGCTGTCTTGCGAAAACTGGACATTCAAGAGATGGAATGACCAACAGTGAGTCTCGACCTTAATCCCATCGAGCATGTCTGAGATAGGTTTGACAGAAGTGTTCGTGGGCGTCCTGTTCCACCACAGACTCTCCAAGACCTCGAACAGGCTCTCATTGAAGAATGGGGCCTGATACCGCAACGTGACCTCCGTCGACTTATACGGAGCATGCCACGTAGGTGCCAAGCTGTGATAAATGCACGTGGAGCACATACTACTGAAGCACTCCAACTGAGATACAAATCCGCCTTGGAGGACTGCTATCACTTTGTTTTCGCCCTTATTTGTACATTTCCGTTTGTGTTCTGAAAATGAACGCGAATCCATCGATTTTTTTTTTTGTATACTTCAACGGTAAAGAAGAAAGGTTTAGTTGGTAATAGTATACCTGGGTGTGAGGTATTGTTTTGTAAAGCATGGCATCCGTATCTGTGCCAGGCCGTCCACGAAGCAAATTTCTCTTTGCGCAGCTTACTCTTCATACTACCAATATTTCTACTTCTCATGAAAAACAGAAAATCACTTTAGACTGCCGCTGAAACTAAGTTTCCCTTTCTGATAATTTATATCCAGCGACTGAACAGATAAAATTTATTATAAATGATCTCGCTGCACTTACTGGAGCAATCCGAAGAACAGGAACGTGGAACAAGTGCAAACATTATCGATACTCTATGAGGCTAAGAACACGTGTTATGAAGAGGAAATTATTATAGAGCAGTTACAGTTACGCCGCAGCAACACAGATAGGTTTTACCGGCGAGGATGGGATGGAAAAGGGCTAGGAGTGTGAAAGAAGTGGCCGTGGCCTTAATTAAGGTACAGCCCCGGGCATTTTCCTGGTGTGAAAATGAGAAACCACGAAAAACTATATTCAGGGCTGCTGACAGTGAGGATCGATCCCACACTCTCCCGAATGCAAACTCACAGCTACGCGGCTCTAACCACACGGCTAACTCGCTCTGTTTATTATAGAGCAAATTCCTCTTTGTGGCCGTGATTACCTATAATTGCACCATGAATTACAAAACTAATATACTTTGGTTTGTAGCTTAATATGCGGATCATCGTAAAAAAAAAAGAAACGCCTTGGCGTCTATTTCAGGTTAACCTAAGAAAAAAAAACGGAGCCAATGGAAAAATCTACCCCACAGACTTCACAATAGCACGAACTGCGAATGATTTTTCTACTATCGCATAATGACTTGATGATCAATTCGGCCACAAGCTCGTAAATTGAAGAGACAATGAAACAGATCGGAAACTATCCCCTTAAAGTGATGCAAGGAATGGCTTATTAAATAATCGTATGATCTTAGGCCTAGGTTAATAATAATAATAATAATAATAATAATAATAGTAATAATAATAATACCGAGCAAGTTGGCTGCACGGTTTGAGGAACGTAGCTTCCATGCGGGAGATGGTGGGTTCGAAACCCACTGTCGGCAGCCCTGGAGACACTTTTCATTGGTTTTCTATTTTCTAGGACACAATACTAGGGCAATGGGCCTACATTGATTACGACCACGGTCGCTTCCTTCCCAGTAAAATTCCTGTCCTATCCTATTGTCGCCATGAGACCTATCTGTGTCGGTGCGACGTAAAACAAGTAATAATAACAATAATAATACCTGTATATATGTACGTATGTATGTATCTATGTACAGTCCTCAGCCCGAAAGCTGATTCTGTCCTCAAGAGCTTCACGATTAGCTGTCACGGATTGCCTAGGCATCACTACAGAGGCGTACTAGGGAAATGAGGAGTGATATTGTTCCCCCATGCTTTCCTCACTGACAAGGAGGCATTCCCTACTTGTCACCACAGATTTCGCTCAAATTTACAGAACATGCAGGGCATGGCTAGAAATGAAAGTACCCGAAGTGGGAACTCCAGATGGCCAAGCGTATAGAAAAGTGCAACAGGCAATGAACTCCATCCTATAAGCTGACATCCGGCACCTATACGACACAATGCATGCATTCATTCAACAGTTAGGCGATTGCACCGGTTATTACTGGACCAGCATGGCACATTTGCGATGGCTTTCCTCGCGCGGATATTAGCCTGTAGTCTTGTACATTTCTTCTTTCTTTCTTTCTTCCTTTCTTCCTTTCTTAATCTGCTTACCTTCCAGGGTTGGTTTTCCCCCCTCGGACTCAGCGAGGGATCCCACCTCACCGCCTCAAGGGCAGTGTCCCGGAGCTTCAGACTCTGGGTCGGGGGATAAAACTGGGGAGGATTACCAGCACCTCGCCCAGGCAACCTCACCTGCTATGCTGAACAGGGGCCTTGGTGGGAGATGGGAAGATTGGAAGGGATAGACAAGGAACAGGGAAGGAAGCCGCCGTGTTCTTAAGTTGGATACCATCCCGGCATTTGCCTGGAGGAGAAGTGGGAAACTACGGAAAACCACTTCCAGGATGGCTGAGGTGGGAATCGAACCCACCTGTACTCAGTGTACCTCCCGAGGTTGAGTGTACCCCGTTCCAGCCCTCGTACCGCTTCTCAAACTTCGTGGTAGAGCTGGGAATCGAACCCGCGCCTCCGGGGGTGACAGCAGAGGCCTCATCGTGTCCTCATCCCGAGGTGGAGCAGCTCTTTTCAGGCATACCCCCAATGGAGGTGAGCAGCATGTACCATTTCAACCACATACCAGCCCTCCTGCCACTTTTAAATTTCTGGCGGTACCGAGAATCGAACCCGTGACCCAGAGGACGCCAGCTAATTACACTCACCGTTACACTACGGAGGCGGACAATGCAGCAGTTAATGCACGAGAATTCAATTACTTCAACAGTAGTTAAGTTTTCTTTAAAAGTCAACAGATATCAAGAATGTAGGTACACGTCACACCATCCTTTACCTTCCACTACTCCAAGGACTTTCATGGCAGAGATGGCGTTGCTTTGTTTCTAATAACAATATTCTTAATGAAACACAGACAGTTTTACCTTCCACCTGACGAGATTATTACTTCTTAATATTCAAGCTATAAAAACCGAGAGCCTCCGTGGCTCAGGCGGCAGCGCTACAGGCTCTTATTGCTGGGTTCAGTGGTTCAAATCCAGAAACTCCATGTGATATTTGTACGGGACAATGCGGAGTTGGGACAGGTTTTTCTCTGGGTACTCTGGTTTTCCTTGTCATCTTTCACTGCGGCAACATTCTTCAATGTCATTTCATTTCACATGTCAGTCTTCAAGCATTGAGACAGTCTACGGCAGCTTGCCATATTCCTATCCTCGCCGCTAGATGGGGCTTCATTCATTCCATTCCTAACCCGGTCGACGACTGTAAATAGGCTGTGAATTTTCAGTTTCTCATTATTTCTGCTTTTCTCAATAGATCAGGATTTAGGCACCAGTATATATTATACCTAATTTCCCGTTCAGATTTGAACTCTTGCCACCACCAGTGAATTACCGCACAATTGTTACCCTGCCAGCTCGTCACAACTTACGATGTCCACGTGTATATCTAAATGAGTTGAAGCGTAGCTACAAGCTGATAATCTGCAAACAATGTCTTAAAATGCACCTAGGTGATAAGTACTGGGAACACAGTGTTACATGCGATAAAACTATGCTTTTTTTTTTTTGTGCATAATTCTGAGTAGAGGAAACAATGGCTACTTACTTCATGGGAAAGAATTCAATCAGTTGTTAGTGACGCCTTGCGACTGGTGGAATTTCTAAGGCGCTGTTTACTTCAAATAGGTCTCAAGAACCATTACATCAGGCAAGACTGATCCTGTTTAAATTTCAGGAATTTTATTGGCTAAATGTTCTAACTCATTCAGTCCTTGTGTAGAGCCAGTTTCACTATGGCTTGTTCCAGTCGTTGGTACCAATTATTTGACGAGGACGTTGTAATAACACTGAAGCGCCTGCTCAAAGTTTTTCTCTTCCATATCCAACGGTTGGCTCTGCCAACAAATTCTGATGTTAGCAGTGAGATAGGCGAATCCATAAAAAATGAAAGCCTTTGAATATTTAACTGTCACGACCGAACTGCATTTGAAATAAACTTTCGGCCTATTAGGTCTTGTTTAGTACATATCGTGATGATGATGATGATGCTTGTTGTTTAAAGGGACCTAACATCGAAGATCATCGGCCCTTAGTACATATCAAGGCTATGTAATAAATATATATATATATATATATATATATATATATTTGCTAGTTGCTTTACGTCGCACCGACACAGATAGGTCTTATGGCGACGATGGAACAGGAAGGGGCTAGGAGTGGGAAGGAAGCGGCCATGGCCTTAATTAAGGTGTGAAAATGGGAAACCACGGAAAACCATTTTCAGGGCTTTCGTCAGTGGGATTCGAACCTACTATCTCCCGAATACTGGATACTGGCCGCACTTAAGCGACTGCAGCTATCAAGCTCGGTGATATGTTAAATAGAGAACAAATACGGTCACTCGTGCAAGAGTGGGATCCGTATCGGATGGCCTTGCCAGTTCAACTATGGTGGCCTATATCACATTTGTTCTGTTCGGTAGTGGATTCGATCTGGTTGGCCGTTCTTGCTCTGTGCTTAACATCTCTTCAATATATGCTGTACGTATGTGCTGGACACGACTTAATAGGTCGGAAGTTTGTTTCGAGTGTTAGCGTTTATTTTAAAGAATATATTCAAAGAATGTATATTGCTTAAGCAGAGCCTCCGTGGCTCAGGCGGCAACGCGCCGGCCTCTCACCGCTGGATTCCGTGGTTCAAATCCCGGTCACTCCAAGTGAGATTTGTGCTCGACAAAGCGGAGGCGGGACCGGATATTCTCCGGGTACTCCGTATTTCTTCGTCATCTTTCATTCCAACAACACTCTGCAATATAATTTCATTTCATCTGTCAGTCATTAATCATTGCCCCAGAGGATTGCGACAGGCTTCGGAAGCCGGCACAATTCCTATCCTCGCCACTAGATGGAGGCTTCACTATTTCAATTCATGACCCGATCGAACGACTGGAAATAGGCGGTGGAGTTTTTCATATATATTGCTTAGGTAATATTTCGACAAATAAACGACAAGTTACTGCGAAAGGTGTCTCTCAGCTAACCAAGTTATCGCTTCTTCACAATTATATTCACTGATTGAGTCAAGAGATTTGATTTCATTTTCAATTAATACCTGGCTTCCAGCGTAGGTCATTTTGCATTTTGTGCGGTCTCATGGAATGCATCCTAATACAAGAATAGGAATTATACTTTATGCTTTATTATCTTTTCATGTGTAAAACCAATTCTAAGTGATTAAATAAATAAAAATTCATAGCTATATTCGAATTCTTGTTGTGCTTACCAGTGCTCCTCATTCATTTCAATTTCATTAAGATTTGGAAGGTGGTAGTGAAACGGATGGTGGAATAGTTTTCAATCCCTATAATCAATATTGCTCCGCCAAACTTTATGACGGAACCTTTTGCTCATTTCAAATGCATGTAGCAATTTTAGATTATGGAAACACACAGAACATATAGTACAGACACAGCAAATCACACGCAGGTTATCAGACTTATTCTACATCGAGCTGATAGTCAAGGATATCCCCAGCCCCTAATAAGAATGTGTCCGTCGCCATGACTGTCCTGATTGCTTTTTTTTTTTTTTGAAGAGGTCATCCCTATTATGTATGGCATTAAGTCAGGCTACGACACATAACATATTGAAGACAGTCATTTAATTTATTTAATCCGTTTCCCTTCCACAGTTGGCCTTTCCCTCGGACTCAGCGAGGGATCCCACCTCTACCTCCTCAAGGGCAGAGCCCTGGAGTGTGAAACTTTGGGTCAGAGGACATAACCGGGGAGGAGGAGTAGTACCTCGCCCAGGCGGCCTCACCTTTTATGTTAAACAGGAGCCTTGTGGGAGGATGGGAAGACGGGACGGGATAGGCAAGGAAGAGGGAAGGAAGCTCCCGTGGCCTTAGTTAGGTACCATCCCGGCAATTGCCTGGAGAAGAAGTGGGAAACCACAGAAACCACTTCGAGGATGGCTGAGGTGGGAATTGAACCCCCCTCTACTCAGTTGACCTACCGAGGCAGAGCGGACGCCGTTCCAGCCCACGTACCACGATTGAAAATTCGTGACAGAGGCGGGAATCGAACCCGTGCCTGCGAAGGTGGCTGCTAATCACACTATACACTACTACCACAGAGTCGGACTAGGTCTGTCATGCAGAACTAAAATCGTCTCAGAAATGGGATATTCTTTGGAATGCATACAATTGTCTCTCGATTAACAGTTACAATAGTTTCCTAGTCACCGATATAGAATTTTTTTAATATAGACTATACGAAAAAAGTCATCTGAAACGTTTTTTACACTGGTCTTTTGTTTTCGCGCAAAATGGCCCGGAAGTGGCCAGCACATGATACGGGACACGGATTCCATTATTAATTTGTATCAGTTGTAACTTCCCTTACTTTCTTACTTGAAATAAATAAAATATGGTGTCCTGATCCATGTATTATATTTCCGTCATCCTGAAGATTTTGCTTCGTTAGGGCACTCGACCATCTATCGGTTTCGCCGTCCCCATATCTGCCCACAAGGCAGTTTTCCTACCCACCTGATTTAGGAGCAACTACTTCAGTCATGCTGAAGGTAACTAAAACGTATAGGCATATATGCAATTGATTCTACTTTTATTTCTAGTAGAGGGTGTACTTCTTGCATTAAGTTTAAAGATCGAATTAGACGGCTGACAATGGACTGCCACGTGGTCAGCGAGAAGTCATTTTTAACCCATATTCTCAGGTGCATCTTATCTTTCTGATGAAATCTGCCCAGTGGTGTAGTTAATGAACGCTTTCCATTCATGGGAAAAGGAATTTCCGTACTAAGCATCTAGCGCAATTTACTGGACTTGCATTCTTTACGAAGGAATACAGAAAGTGCTCATTATAATTATGGTAACATAACCTTGTAGGCATATGGCTGTGAAAGAGCACAGTCATAACTGACTCTCATAAAATCTTACTTAGATTAAATCACACTCCTCCTATCCTCCCTAATAGAAACGGACATTCTTTTTTTTTCATGAAAATCTTCAGTAAAGAAATAAATAAATAAAGTAAGTTAAATAAATAAATAAATAAATAAATAAATAAATAAATAAATAAATAAGCATTATTCCTGTCGGGAAAAAACAGATTTAGGAGAAATATAAAAGATCATCCAAAATTTCTAATAACAGGAATTGGTCGAACAAGGAAGGTAAAGAAATTGAAATAATTGGGAGAAACAATTTAAGAAGATGTTTTGGAAAAATCCGCTGTAGAAGAAAGGATACACAGGATGGAAAGAGCATACGGTAACTTATAACTAGGAATATCCACAACAAAAAGTGTTAATCTAAAATCCTCAGAATACAACACTACAACACAGTAGTCATACGCGAGTGAATGTCTAGTGCTGAATTAAAAGCTGAATAATTTAGAAGTAGTGGAAAGAAGAATTAAACGTAAATTACTCGGTCCACTAAGAACTACAGAAGGGGCCGATGACCTTCGATGTTAGGTCCCTTTAAACAAGAAGCATCATCATCATCATCATCATCATCATCAAGAACTACAGAATTCTGGAAATCAAGAAGTAATGATGAAATATACCGGAACACAATTTACATAACAGATACAATGCGGAAGAGGCGACTGATATGTTTTGGACATTTATACAGAATGAATGACATCACTTTAACCAAACAGATCTTCAAATATATTTGGAACAAGAAGTCAACAACAACCTGGATTCATGAAGTTAAGAATGATTTGGAGAGAAACAACATAAGAGAAGAAGAACCAACAGAGAGAGAGATTTTTAGACAGAATTTGTTAAAAATGGAAGAATTCCAATGTCGGGAGGTAAAGAAAACAGCCTCAAAATGGTCGGAGGATAGGAAAAGGAGGCACAGGAGTATTGAACGAAGAAGAAGGAACAACACAGGATGAAGCATTGAAATTGTCACGTGGTCCCTAGAAGACCCTAACGGAGATCAGCATAATATGACGAGATTCCACCCAAATACTGAGTCAACTGCTGAAGCCCCACGAAGTGCTGAGGTATTGGATCGAGAGCAGCGTAGCACACTTCCGCGGGGATGACAGGTGAGTGGTTACCTGGAATGAAATTGTTTCTTGAGTGAAAGAGGCAAGGGAAACTTGAATAAAACCTATCTCACCTCCGCCACGTCAAGCGTAAACTTCGCTATGGTTCACTAAGATTTGGCCTCAGATTTCAACAATGTAGAGTCATTCTAACCATCTTGCACACGTTCCAATATATTTGCGCTTGGTGGAACTGCATCATTTGACCAAGGATATGGCTAAAGTAAGCATATACTTCTTCTGGTGCTGTTGCTGATGATGATCGTGATGATGAAAATGATGACGATTATTATTGTTCGTAGTTACAGTATATACTTAGGTACATAATTACATCTTCATTAAAGACTGTTATGATTTTCAATATTCAGTCTGCTGTGAATTAACTGTGTGTCACCACAACCCTCTAATCAAAACGGTCAAGTTCCACACCCCTTATCATTAAATAATTCAAAAGCCGAGCGAGTAGGCCGTGCGGACGGGGGCGCGCAGCTGTGAACTTGCATTCGGGAGATAGTAGGTTCGTACCCCACTGTGGGCAGCCCTGAAAATGATTTTTCGTGTTTTCCCATTTTCACACTAGGCAAAATCTGAGGCTGTACCTTCATTAAGTCCACGACCGATTCCTTCCCACTCCTAGCCCTTTCCTATCCCATCG